>NC_064626.1:947572292-948822292 GCF_023864275.1 Schistocerca cancellata
AGACGAATTCAGGTGTGAATAGGCTAAGAGCAGACTCAGAGGATGCAGTACCAGTCCATAAATTCTCCACTGACAACTCAAAGCCAATGTGTCTCACAACTGTACTGCTAGGTGCAAAGTTCCATATTAAGACGAAAACGTAGTTTCAGTTCATAAAATGTCTGGTACTTGATAGCAACCTGGTCATAAATCCAATCGGTGTGAAAATGTGCATTCAATGCGTATTAACATCCTAGTGCAGATGTCCAAGTATAATGATGGTGCTGATGAAGTCCCATACTCCGTGACAGAGCGAACGATGCGAGAGACCCGCAATGCCGTGCCAGGCAAGGTCCTATTGGAGGTGGTTCGCCATTGATTTCCACCAACCGTAATGGGGATGAATGATGATGATGAAGATGACACTATAACACCCAGCCATCACGATGCAGGGAAAATCCCTGACCCCGCCGGGAATCGAACCCTGGATACCGTGCGAGAACGCTACCGCGAGACCATGAGCAGTGGACTGCAGGTATAAGGAATCCCAAAAATGTGTTCAATCAGAATATAATGTAGGAGATAAATATTGTTATAAAAGCTAATATAAAAATTGAAAGATAGGTGTTACAGTATTATAATACACTTATAGCTAAGGAACATTTGTAGAAACGAATAAGTTTGGTGGAGCAGTCAAGACCAGTCAGAGCTAAAGTACAGAGCTAAAGTTGAAAATCCTGATGTTAATCAAGATAGAATATCACAAGTACCGCATAGTAAAATGTAAATGAAATAATTCATATCAGTAGAACAGAATAATCTAGGTCAGAAAACATTAACAAAATACTGTTACCATTCTAGATATGAACTTAGAATGGAAGAATTATAGTACCAGTAAACAATTCAAGTACAAAAAGAAATACATCATCATCATGATATATAAAATCAATGTTTGTGTGTGTAAGACTGACTGACATAAGGTGAAAAGTATCTACAATAGTTATAAATCAGAATGCTACTACAGAATTCTCGAGCTCGAAGAAATACTAATAAGGAAAAGGAAAGTGAATGAAGGGAGAGCACGAAGGGTTTGTGCGTGAAATAGACGTTGTACTTGGCAAAAGAAACAAATTGTCTTGAAAGATCAGTTATCAGGCTGTCATACGCAAGAAGACGAAAATGTGGGTGGAACCGCTTCATCTGTGCACATGCCAGCTAACAATTATCATCTAAGAAGAACATACACAACATATCTCACAAACAAGAACATAAAAATTTGTAACAAAAAAAGGCTTACAGACACACACAAAAAATAAAGACTAGGTATACCAAATTACTACTAAATGTGTTTAGCCTGTTAAGCTTATGTACATTGACGATAGCTAAGTAAAGTACCATTGACCTGTTGACTGAAAAAAAAGTTGTTAGAACAAGGAAGAGCAAATCAATTGTAAAATAGAGGACATAAACATAGTTGTTATCTACCATAAATATCAATAACAAGAATGTATTGAAAAGCTCTTACAGATAAAAAAAATCTCTCATCACAGTATGGCAAATCAAACAGCATATAATCTAAACACCATACTACCTCAGTTCATAAGGAACCGCCTACACCAGACAAATGTCACTGAACCACAGTAACTCAAACTGTGCACCACAAGTAAATCATCACATAGTCCCTAACAATCTCTAACTCCATGATATACAAAACATAATTTCCCCACCCCCCAAAAAAATCTCATGTGTCCACATAATTATAAAATCAGTATATCATCCATCAATCACAAAGCAATCATTACCACTAACAAAGAAAAAAAAGTTCACCAATAATCTCATTTCACACTAAATACATGCCTAAGGTTTCTTACGAATCTCTTCTCATTGAATTTGAATTGTGTTATTCTGTCTCAGTAGTCTCTCCTGGAAATAAGATATCTGCTTCAATCAGTTACATAACATATCAAACTCCTCAAAAGAATAACTACATATAAGTACTTAATACCTTATCTCAGTGTTCCTCAAATTACTCATCATAACAGTGTATCTGCTTGTGAGAAATAGTTTACCCCAATTTTGATGTTACCTTCTATCTATCAAGCTTTTTTTATATTACTATCTGACGAAAATTTGTTGCTTCCTCACTACTTTATTGTTTTTCTGGGATCTGTGTGACATACACAGCTAAAAATATTTTATGATCAGTGGCATATGAATGATTATCTGTAGCAGTAGAACAAATTATAATGACACAAGTACATGAGATAAAAGAAATACAAAATGGTTTACATCCTCTTCATTCTATAAAAACCGACATCTACTTTAAGCTTCAACTTACACCTAACAAGACAAAATGATGTAGAATGGTACCAATGATACATATTTAAATAAACTGCATAATCTAACCTGTGTTAAAAATATTCTCTTTCACCATACAAGCTGCAAATTAAATACACATACCAAGAATGCAATAATGTATGACTCAACTTCCACATATCAGCAAGAACCAAATTATCATAAGAAATCCTCATGGTAGTCATGTCACAACTTTTCTAACAAGTGTTCACTGCATAATAAAAAAGATGAAGAAAATTATTCAATAAAGTTCTTAATATTGAAAATATGGTGTAAACCACGAGGTTATCTGGTCCACAACGTTTCAGCTTTAGTAACTTGTGATGGGCAATCCGATGATTGCAGAGTGGGCCAATGTGAATCAAAAGAATTTCTGATACTGATTTTTAGCTTTGTGTGTTAGTGTGACCAGACTAACATTTTTTAATCTACCTTGATATTTTTGTTATTGCATTTTGTTTTCTGAAGTCATTTGCTCTTCTCTGCTATCTGTTTAATATTTGCAACAGAGATGTAAATAATTTGATGGTGTTTTAAACACTGTGATTTGGAAAAGGATGCAGTTTCTCTAATTATGTCTGGCAGTTGTTTGTTTTTAAGTGCCAAATATGTAGAAAGTAAGTAGCATCGTTTGGCAAAGAAGTTATAATATCCTGAAAGATGTGAGTATACTTACTCCATTCACTGTGTTTTCTATGACAGTAAGGACTGTATAATTAATCTATTTTCTTCATAATTCTTTCAGCCAGACTAGAAGATGCGTGGTACCTAGAAATAAAGATGGGATTAATTTTTACATTATTCAGAGTATGAATCCAAAGAGAAGATCAAAATTGTGACCCATTATCAAGGATCAACTTTTCAACATGTCCCACTTCTCTTAAGAAATTCTAGACAAATGCTGCTGGAACAGTTCTGCCAGTCGCTTTAAGTAGTGGTGTGGATGAAACAAATCTTGATGTAAGCTCTATAGTGACAAACACGTACAAAAATCTCTGTTTACTGGTGGGTCTGTATAAATCCATAGCTGATAAACGATGTAATTTTACAGGACTGATCGAAAGTAGTTGAGCAAAATGTGAAGCAGTTGTTGTTTTAGCCTTTTGACAAAGTTTACATTTAGCCAGAACACGACGAATTCGTTTTTCCATATTGAAGGTGTGTGAAGTCTGGCGAGGTATGTAAAAATATTTCCTTGATTCACAGCGTGCATAACTTGGACGAATCTACCATAAAAGTTTGTTGATTCAATACTCAAGAATGCTGTCAAGCCATGCAGTGCTGTCAGGTGTCAAACGTTTTAAATAGAATATCGTTCCTTACTAGGTAATAGTGTCTAACTGTAGAGTTGTTCCTGTCATGCTATTGCTGCTTGATGTTTTCCCATATCAGATCTTGGCCTTGTTTGTCTCCTTCTTTGACAATGTCACTAAAGCTGAAGAAAAGTAATTTTCAAATCCTACTTGGTATATATTCAGTAAACAGACGTTGGATGACAAAAATCTATGGATGATTCGGTTTGTGTTTCTACAAGAGATCGTCAAAAGGCACCGACTACAATGGTATCTGCTCCAGGAATGTCTACAATAGTAAAGCTAAATTATTGCAAATTCAATATCTATTTCGCCACACGATAGTGGGGAAGTTTGGAAGTCATCAGCATGGTGGCCTGTGCAAAGTTTGGTGTGTTTTCCAAATCAAAAAATATCGAAACTTAATAAATGCCCAAACAGCTGCTAATGTCTCTAGTTCAGTGATCAAATAGTTATACTCTGAAGGGGATAGAACATGACTAGCAAACACAATATATTTTTTGGAACAATTACACTATTTTACTCATTTTCCTGAAATACGTTTGTATCAAGAGGTGTCCTAGAAGTGTCAGCAGATATACAGAATGTAACGTACCTTTAGAAAAATTAATGATTGACTGTGCTGATAAACATCTTAGATTATTTGATTTTCAAACAGCTGAGCAGAATTGAACGTACTCAGACATTTCGCTCTTTACCTATTCTGATCAACACTAAACTGACAGCCAATATTTTTAGCGCAACGCAAACTGACTTTCAATAATCCCTACAAGAGAATGGCCTTGACTAACATTAACCTATATGTTTCACAAATCACTTACCTCACCAAAATCTTCATTGCTCGAACTACTGCAATACAGCGAGCGCCACTACTGCCAGCTAAATAAAAGATTCTAACTACTGAAGGTACTAACTACTGATAGGCATAGTTAGCAAATGAAAGATTTAGATAGAGAACAAACAATGTATTTACCTTAATAGTGTTCAAGAGTCATAATATATATAGCAGTTCATGGCATCCAGTCTTACAAATTTACTGTCTCTGATGGACATATGTCCAGATCGTCCGCTCTCAAAATTCTGTCATCTCTCTCCCCACATCCTCCACTGCTAGCGGCTCACCTCCAACTGCGCAATGCTACGCGCTGTTAACAGCCAACTGCCCAACATTACAATAGCATATACTCCAACAATGCAAACCAACCACAGCATTCACAAACCACAGTCAGTGATTTTCATATGGAGCACTACGTGGCGTTACCAACATAAAAGCCTAAAGAGCCTACTTATATAGCCCCCATGCTCCCCACAAAATATTTTACAAATTGTTTTGGGCAGTGGACGGCATAGATTTGAAAAATTTTTTCATAATTACAATAACAAAGAAATCAAATGCACACACTTATTGATACAATGTTGGTCAAAAGCTAAAATTTTCTCACAGTCCATAAAGACAGTCCTGATCGTTCATCACAGTAAAATTGCAGTGTTTTTCTCAAAGACCAGTAAAAGAAAATGCACACGGAAGTAGTGGATTTCCATGCAATCTTGAAGAAGTATTGTTGTCCTCCTAACGGAAAGACAATGCTCACTCTTGACATTCAGACAGGTAATGGGCCATAACAGAGCAAACCCACAGCAGAGTCAGTCAACGTTTTGAAGAATATTGGTAGGTAGGTCATCACAGAGCAGACCCACTGTAGTCCTGGTAGAGATTATGGTATTGGTGGGCCACCAGAGGTGCAAACCCACTGCAGTCCTTGTAGAAATAATGGTATTGGTGGGCCATCAAAGATTCAGATCCACTTAGTCCTTGTAGAGATGGCCAGCAGCCATCTGTTGCGACTGTGCAGGTGCACAATCACCATCAGAGAATCTTGCAGACAATATAGCAAGTCCATAAACCACCACTTGTGCACTTGCAAAATTTTTGGAATTGTCCTTAGAACCAGCAATGCTGTTAATCAGTTCCTTGCTGAATCATTAACACACGTGCAAACACTAACAGTCCAACTTCTCACATATTGTGCATATACTATGACCAATGGAAATGTGTGCAGTGAAACGTAACTTAATTTGATGAACTGGTGTCTATACAATTATAAATTTACAACAGAAGAATATAATTGCAAAGGTACAAAATACATCATTAAGGAACATAATATTACAGACAACATTTGTAGTAATACAGGCTTTACCAAAGAATAGAAATAAACATGTACATCAGTGTTACAGGAATTATGACATAAGTAAATAAATAAAATAATGAGAATAGTTTTCGAAACATTAATTTCACATATGAGCATTGAAACAGAACAGAATTAATAATGTCTAAACATCTTTACAAAGTAAAGGATAACAGTATTCCTCATCATAGTGAATGTAGCTGAGTATTAGAAAAATCCTACAACATAGATCTTATCAGATAAACACATAAAGACAGGAAGAACACAAATACACAAGGGTACACAAACACATAGCGGAATAATACAAAAGGAAAGGACAGGGTTTGTTTTACTGCAGTATTTTGCAAACAAAACTTTCTTTACTTCATGGAGATCTCCCTTCATTCATCATTATTCCCAAAAAGTACTATCTATACCTCCTTTCTGTATTCTATTCATATTTCTTTAAAAATAATTATTTCTCATTGTACAATACTCATTTTGACCCAAATCTTTTTCATATAACTTCTCAGTGCATTCTTCCCCTGTTCTCCATAGTCAGTTTCTTATATAGTCTACCCCTCTTATGCTAACTTAAATCTACTGAGCTCAGATCTATATATGCTAAGGGACAAGGCAATGCAGCAGTACAAAACAATTAACACAAACAGCAATGACAAAAAAATGCAAATTGGTAAAGCAAGCAGCAGTATATTTAAATTAGCAAAGCACATGCAACATTAAAACTAATATGAGGCAATGAGCAGCAACAAGAAAAATAAATCAGTAGTAAAATTGGCTTAACAGAGTAATACAAAGTGAAATTCAGTAGCACTATGCCTGGCAAACACCAGCGGCAAATGCTATAACTTATACCTAAACATGACAAAGCTCAAGCAGAAAAAAAAATTACAGTAAAGATAGGAAATGTCTAATAACTATGTCACATCTTAACACTAGAGAGCCGGCCGCAGTGGTCTAGCGGTTCTAGGCGCTCAGTCCGGAACCGCGCGACTGCTACGGTCGCAGTTTCGAATCCTGCCTCGGGCATGGATGTGTGTGATGTCCTTAGGTTAGTTAGGTTTAAGGAGTTCTAAGTTCTAGGGGACTGATGACCACAGATGTTAAGTCCCATAGTGCTCAGAGCCATTTGAACCATTTTTGAACCATTTAACACTAGAGTGATGCATCACCTTGACTTACACTACTAAAAAGTTACCAAATCGTTGAAAAAAATTATATATGCAATTCCTGTGAAGGGAAATGTCTTTTTGTGCTCCCTCGTTTTCTTGGAAGTAGATAATAAAATTATTATTTACTGGATCTGTAGGCATAAAATATCTATATTAGTACATCTGTTAAATGTTATTTTAACCAATGCCGCAGTGCAGCTAGAAACTAGATATTAAACAAAATGAGCAATCTCTAAACTAGAAAGCAATATATGTAAAATGTTTCTCATCATTTCATTAGGCATTTTAGTAAATATCATAAATTAAGAGCTCCACAGTGTAATCATATATTTTCAAGTTTGAGCGTGTCGTAATTGCGATGCTTTCTACAAACAAATGTCAATAGCGAGGATAATGGCCTCTTTTCTTTTCTCCACCTAATGGCTTTCGTTTTTCAGGCGGCTGGCACAGCCGGCCGCTCACAACACATTATGTCAAGGTAACTTGGCTTTCTTACCGAAATATTTACGACAGCAATTTGCACTACAGCGACAGTCTCATATAAAAAATTTCACAGGTCGAGAATTTGCATTACAAATGTGTAGAAACAAAATCCTATAAATACTACAGTGTCCAAAAAATTTTCGGTGGCATTGTGATACATTCACACATGTGCACACATTTCATAATTCTTAAAGTACGATTCTTGGTTTTCAACATTCTTTTCCACAAATCAGAGTCCCTAACCACTACTCATTATTCATATACATATAAAAACGTAATCACATTCCTCATATATGGTAGCATCATCTTATTGATCATAAACATACCTCAACAGCATAATACACATCGTCATCGTAATAATAACATCATAACAGATGAATCACATATCAAAATTGTCTGTTGCAGCTTCTTTCAATAATTTCAAGACCTTCAATAAAGTGATCTACCTCAAACGTACTTCAGAAAACATGCTCCCTTACCAAATACATCATTCAAAGCTCTCATAGTATCACAATGGTTCCGAAAACGTATGAACAGTTCACACAGTTCAGACAAAATACAATTTCATAAGTGTGAAATTATCCAACTGTGTAATTGTGTAAACATGTGTCACTGACATAGTAAAAAAAATGTTTGTTTCTCTGTTAAATAATCAGATAGCTGTGTAATTCTCTGTTAGAGCAATATGATACTGATGTGTAAAGTTGTATAAGCAAATACCATATTAGCTAGGGCTCCTTGTGCTTGCCAAACACATGGTACTCAAAGTAAGCGTGTACCCCCAGAGGGTTAATGTAATTATACCCTCAGGTGTTACAGAGTACAGCAATGGAATGAATCACAGAAAACATTTGTATCATTGTAATTCAAAAATCTTTAAAAATAAATGTTTTAAGTACAAAATTAATCACTCAAATACGTGCACTGCAGCGCTAAACTTTGCATCTTGCTGTAAGATAATTCTGTGGAACTGCCGTAGTTATCCTCCTCTGTAAGCAAAGTTCTGCTGAAGTCAATGTACTCACCTCCTCATAGACAAAAGTGAAATGCTGTGCGTATAGATATCTTAGTTATTACGCTTATTGTAGTGATGAAGAAAGTACTGTGCAGTAACGTATTGTTGTGCTACGGAAAAGGCTGTCTCATTGTAGCTATACCACAAAAGTTACTACTAAAACATGTTTTACTTTCCATAAGAATTCAGAAAAACTGTGCAGATATAAAGCAGATACAGCACAAAAGTAATAATATAAATTGTGTCACTCATTAATAGCGTCGTTATATTATCGTGTAGCTGTCAAATAAACTAACCACTGTGTCATCTGGTATCTCTCAGAAAGTACTTTAAATCCAGAATGTATTTTCAAGTAAACCAAAATGTTGCATTAAAATTTCATTAGCAGTACCGGTACATGTTCTAAGTATGTGAGCCTTATAGTCGTTACGTAATCGTGGAACTAACAAGCAAGAATGTACACACACAATAACACTGTCTCGTCTGTTCACTATAACAATGCACTCGTAAATACTGTCTAAATATGTTCCCTAGATTCTAGACTGGATAGTTAACTTCAAAACACTGTTGCATGTTAACAGTTTCTCAGTGTGACAAATTGTACTAGTAGTGTGAAGTGAAAAATTTTATGGCAAAGACTAAGTTAAAAAGCAGGTTATCTTTCAATAAACGGTTTTACATGTGAAATGTGGTGCAATCCTTTACCCTTTCTAGTGCGCAGAGTTTCAACTTCAAAGCAATTATCATGTTGTATACTTCGGTAAGGAACGCAAAATTTTTTCTCAAGGTTAACATCTATGTTATTTTTCTCTGAGCCAGACGGCGCACATGGCTGCCTTAGGTGCGAGTCATTGTCTGTGTCTTTGTTGGCACGTGTCGTTATTAGGATTAGGAGACCTAACTTCTACGAATTCACTTTGTCGAGAGGGCCCTGCCCTGTTTGAATCCCGCCAGTTCTGATGAAATTCAGGTCTGTCGTTACGATTATATCGTCTGTCGTCATGTCGGTAGATTCCATAGTTTCTTTCTTGCTGATCACGTGGTGGGGAATTTCTTCCGGAATCGTAACTGCGCATTGGACCATTGTGTCTGAACTTGTTCTGTCTCACTTGATAGTAATTATGTTGGTTCCCATATCGTCCATTTCTCTGAGCGTCTCTGTGGTAGTCATTACTGCGGAGAGGTGATCTTTCCCTGTAATTATTACTACTCTGCCAACGGTTGTCATTTGGGTGGTGTCTATTTTGGTCACAATTTACCTTGTAAGAATAGCCTTGTCGTGTCCAGTTATTATTTCTTTCCTCACGGAATTGTGACGGATGTGACCTGTAATTGTTGTGTTCCTGTTTTCGCGTCCCACGGTTGTCTGTGTCGATTTCCAATTCTTGTAACAGTCCCTGAAAAGCTTCAGTGTCGTCTTTGTAACGTCCTGCCAAAATAATATGCCATAAATGTTCAGGCAATTTGATTAAGCAAATGCGGATGAGTTCTGAGGGGCTGTATGGGTTTGACAGGTACTGATTCTTGTGCAACATGTCTTCAAAATATTTCATGAGACTGGAAAATTCAGATTGTTCGAAATGTTTCATCATTATGATGCTATGTTTTACTCAGTCTTGTGTAGCTTGAGGCCAATATGCTGAGACGAAGGCATGATAACATTCTCCTTCACTGTGACAATCGTGAATGACCAATCGCATTCTTACAGCTGGTTCATTCTCTAAATAGCCACACATAAATTCTAACCTGTGCTCCAATGAGCAGTTCGGAGGAAACCAACGAGAGAATTGATGGAGCCATGCTTGTGGATGAATGTCGTTTCCAGAATTCTTAAATGTTTTGAATTTACGTGTAGTAATGAACAGCTTATAGTCAAAATCATCATGTCGGCGAGTCGCATATCGGTCACTGTTACGTCGTTTCGGCGGTTCCATCTCAAAATTCGGTGTACCTTGCCAATTTCTTTGATAATTTCCGAAATGCCTTGTGTTATTATTTTGTGGCTGTTCCATATTTCTATGTCCCTCTTCTCGTACTGGAGCGCGAGTGTCCTCTGAAATATATAATTCTTGTATTACCTGTGTCAACTGATCTTGCGCTTCCCGGATTTCTCTTATGTACTGTGTATTGATTTGATTTTGATTTTGTTTGAATTTTCTAATGTGTTCATACTGTACTGTGACAGTGAAGGCTACAGGTCTTATGTCATTCATATCATCATCTACTTTTGTAGATAAGGTAGTGAACTGATCCGAAAGTTCGGCTACTTTCTCCGATAGTGAACAGATTTCCTCAGTGTGTTTTTCTGAACCAAGTTTCAGGGTGTCCATTTGTGTTGAAATCGTGTCTACTGTGTCCATTAAGTTTTCCTGAGTTTTTGCATGTTGCGTAACCGAATCGGTAGATGCAACTGAGTCAATTTTAGCTTGCAAGGTGTCGTGATTTTCATGAACAATAGTATGCAGTTCTTTTATGGCTGCTTCGTGATTCTGTAGTGCATTTTCATGACGCGAAAAAATAGGTTGGAAATGCTCACAAATTTGTGTTTTTACGTCATTACAGACTCTTTGACATTTCGATTCGATTTTAAGTAACTCAGCAGTTAAATCTTCACGTGTTTGTTCAAGTGTTTGTTCCAATGAGTCTAACTTTTGAAGCTGTTGCTGTGTTTGTCTATGATTTTGTTCCATCGTGTCTAACTTTTGAAGATTTTGTCCCATTTGTTTCTGATTTTGTTGAAGAGTTGTGTCTAACTTTTGTAGCCTTTGTCCCATTTGTTGCATTAACTGTAATAACAATGCACTGGTGTCTGAAACATGTTCGTCAGTGCTATTTGGCAGTGCATTTGAACCGGAAATATTCGCATTTTGAAAAGCAGAAAATATGTCTTGACTTATTTGAGAAAACGGTGAGGACGCAAAACCTGAATCTACAGTATTTGCAAGATTGTGTCCTGTCATTTCGGATTCCTGAGGCGAGCTGTTGCCGACCGATCGATCGATAATGCTTCCCTGTTGACTAATTGTTTCACTGTTTACACCATTATTTGCAGCCCGCTCTATTTCCCTATGCACAATTACCAAATTACTACTTTGAACATTAGTTAATTCATTACCCGGTGGCGCTAACACAGTGCTTTCGTCTTCACCGTCATTTCTCAGTTTACTTTTGAGCCTAGTATTACGTTTTTCACACGCCATTATTATCGCAATATTTCACACGATAACACATAAAAGCACAATTTGAAGAGCAAAATAAGAAAAAACATTAGCATAGCACTGAAAATAATATCTAGTTAATTGCAAGCGCAGCTGCGAAATACTTGGTGCAAAACTGTTTTACTGTACAACAATGAAAAACTACAACTACAAAGAAGGTTCTCTCTACAATTACATGCTAGCAATAAACAATAGCTACACTAATTACCTGTGCTTAAACTGACACACAATATTTTTTAGCGCAACGCAATCTGACTTTCAATAATCACTACAAGAGAATGGCCCTGACTAACATTAACCTATACGTTTCACAAATCGCTTACCTCACAAAAATCTTCATTGCTCGAACTACTGCAATACAGCGAGCGCCACTACTGCCAGCTAAATAAAAGATTCTAACTACTGAAGGTACTAACTACTGATAGGCATAGTTAGCAAATGAAAGATTTAGATAGAGAACAAACAATGTATTTACCTTAATAGTGTTCGAGAGTCATAATATATATAGCAGTTCATGGCATCCAGTCTTACAAATTTACTGTCTCTGATAGACATACGTCCAGATCGTCCGCTCTCAAAATTCCGTCATCTCTCTCCCCACATCCACCACTGCTAGCGGCTCACCTCCAACTGCGCAACGCTACGCGCTGTTGACAGCCAACTGCCCAACACTACAATAGCACATACTCCAACAATGCAAACCAACCACAGCCTTCACACACCACAGTCAGTGATTTTCATATGGAGCGCTACGTGGCGTTACCAACATAAAAACCTAAACAGCCAACTTACAAGGAGACACAAGAAAAGTCAGGATGAGAAAGTAAAAGGGGCATACAGTAAAACCTGTTTCATTGTACAAAATTCTCCCCGTACCTGTTCGTCTCAAGACCAATTTGTGTTTTCGCCACTTAAGTGATATAATCACGGAGTGTAAAGAACCTTGTAATGAATGAAGCGATGAAAGCCATTTATGAAACCTATGAAATTTCTGACTTGGTGTTTTGTTGCTGGAACTGTAACATTACGAATTGCCTGAAGTTTATCTGGATTGAGTTGCGTGCCGGAAGCTGAAATAATTATCCTAAAAAATTAATAGAATATTTACCATATTCGGAGTTATTTAAATCGACACGGATTCCATGATTCGAAAAGGTTTCTAACAAAGAGTTCAAAGTGCTGTTGTGGTGGTACCAAGTTTTCTCTGCTTAGGTCATAATTCTGCTCCTTAAATCTACCAGGAGAATGGAATTCAGACCTGTGTTAAAAGCTGCTGATAGCATATTGAAACCAACAAGTAGTTTGCAAAATTGGTAGTAAATTCAATAACCTAAAAAGCCTGTTAATTTACTACAATTTGGACGTAAACTTGATTTCAAGTCAAGAGCGAAAAATATGGTAACACCACGAAATTTCTGAAGTAACTGACTCAATGTTAGAGGTCTGCCTGTTTCCGGTACAATAACCTTTTCAATTTGTCTCGCATTAAGAACAAGTCTGAGAGAGCTATCTGTTTTCAGTCAACGTTGTAAGGACTAGCTGCTATGTCAGGGATTCCTTACTGGAGCGTATATTCAGTTTCCTGGTTAACCTTTTCTCTATAAATGTAAGGAATGGTGTTGTGCCTGGCTATAAAAGCATTATGAGCGTCAAGTCGCTCTTTTCAATCTGAGCGCACAGTGAGCAAGTATGGGTGCCTGGAAAATACTTAGTCCCGCGAAGTGTGAATGGCTGTGAGAGATACGACCTGATTTCATGTATCCCACACAACGTAACTGTCATGCATCTCCTTCTTCGTGACAGTTCTCGGCCACCCAATGCAGGGGCAATGAGGGCGTTCCTGCAGCGCATTCGATAGGAAGCGTTTGATCACCGACCATACAGCCCAGACTTGGCTCCCTCTGATTTTCATCTCTGTTCTCATGTATATCACTGGTTATGAAGACATAATTTGGCACAGATAACAAGCTACACATTAGCATAGAGAATTGGCGGAAAGCACACGCAGTTGCTTTCTATGGCGAAGGTACTGGAAAGTTGGTACAATTCTACGTCAAATGCCCCAGTCGGAACGGCGACTATGTAGAGAAGTAGCTGGAAGAGGTAACTAACTGTTGAAAATAAAACATTTTTGATTTTCACTGTGGTTTCCATTTCGGGACCGATCGGACATTACTTTCCGAAAAACCCTCGTATCTATCTTGGTCGATCCATCTCATTCCACGTATAACGATAATATTCCTTTTGTGATAATAATATCTTCCATAATATCAGTAAAATAATTCCCGAAAGCCCATGTTCAGCGTCCTTCCTGTACAAGCTCACTGCCACGACACCCTGCTACAACTCCCTATCTCTTCTTCTCGCGATCAACCCGGGCATCTTCGCAGAGCAAAGACGACCTAACTAATCTCCGGTCAGTGCAGCATCTCTGACGAGGATGCGCGTGTAGAACTAAACGATACAAGTATTAAATGCGCATCTTACGACATCAAAAAATTACTATTAACTTACATGCATACTTCCTTCAAGTGTATTTATTAATAAATTCTTCAGTAAAGTCTCTTTGTTGCTCTGCATGTGCTCGGAAAAGAGCAGTGCATGGAACAATGGGGTCCTGTTGATTGTTGTGGGATAAAAGTAATTTTTATTTCCTTGCAACAAGTATAGCTATTTGTAGGTGTGCGCGCGCGTGTGTGCGCGTGTGTGCGTACCCGTAGCTCGCAAATGCTCAACATCGAGATCATTTGCTTCCTTGCTGAAGTACTTTGAGACAAACGCGATTAAAGGCAGACTGTGTGCACAAGTATTTCATCTTGACATAAATTAAATATACGTTTTTTATTAATAAATAATAAAATAAATTCTTTTCTGTCTGTTTCATATAAAGTATGAGATTCTAGCACTTCATCTCCTAACGAGTGAGGTAATGCAGGGGTTCGCACACTGGACTCGCACACGGGAGGACGACGGTCAAATCCGCATCCAGGCATCCAGATTTAGGCTTTCTGTGTTTTCCACAAATCGCTCCACACAAATGCTGGGAAGGTTCTTCCGAATGGGCACGGCTGGTTTCATTCCGCATTCTTGAAGCAATCCAAGCTTGTGCTCCATCTCTAATGACCTCGATGTCAACGGGAAGTTAAACCCAATTTTCCTTCCTTCTTTCTCATCTCCTACGGACTACGTTGCTCCTTTCCATCGTAAACTGAGAAAGTGCTTTGTTTAAGTAGCTGCTGGCAGTTCTTCTCTAGCACTCCCTATTTTGACAGACTATTGTTTAATTACATCTTTAACTTCCGGACGTTAAGCTGAGAACTGTTTTCGATTCGACGTGGAAAGAAACTGGCGATCGATACCCTACCAGTGCTGTTGAGAGATGATGGAAGAGACTTCGAGCGTCGGGCTAATTGCACCGTACGCTCAGGGCTTCCACCTCCGAGGGCGACGTCGTAAATGCTTCACTAGAATTTGCACTTCTATGGGAGGGCACTAGCATCGCGAAGTCTTGATCACCACCTCTTGCTCCAAAGTTTGAGGCAGGGACAGTTTAAGATTGAGCGGGGCGTAGCACAGATTAACTTTGGGCAATACATACTTATATTTTTAAACGTATTATTTTAATTCCGTATGATATATGAAGGCAACGTCTACTAAAATTTTATTTCACTAATTTAAGCAGCTTGATTTTTTAATTGACTCTCAGTAGCATAATTAACTACTAGTCAAAAAATGACTCTTATTGCCTCCATTTAGATAGCAAGAAAATATCATAAGATTTGATTGAAATGTTTTGAGCACAACCTCGGCCACGTATGAACTGAAACTAGTCAAGTGATTTGGACGCTCTTACTATGTTTTTCACTAAACGGAAAAGTTAGTTAGGTACGTGTGTCATATATCATTTAATTTTTTTCTATCGAAAGGATGAGCTGTAACGCAGCAAGTTATTACGAGATGACATTCGTTGCAGTAAGGCACGCAGCCCCCTAGTGCGGTGGCTACAGGATGGCTATGTTTTCTTTCTTTTTTTTTTTCGATGACGCTGCCTGCCGTGAGCATTGCATAGCGTAACATTCAACCGATACAAAGATTCATACCCTCTACGAATGTAAATAATCCATATTAATTATTATCCGATTTTGTTCAAATTTGGTACACAGCTTTTTGTTCTTAATGTTGCTGTCAAAATTTCAAATTTTTATTTGCTATAATTTCAGAGATAAAGAGAATTACCTAAAAGTTCTCAAACCTACGCTTGTTTTTAAAAACAAGTTAGGAGCAATAACAGATTGACTTTCATTATCATTTGTAGCCATTATAAAGTTGTCAGTGCATAAAAATAAATTAATTAGAATTTTCTTTTTAATAATTTAGGCACTTTGCATTATGTAATACAAAAATCGGTCAAAATTATTATTTGATTATATTTTGTTGTGTAAGTACATGAGAATGATTGAGAGAGTGTATATGGGACTTACGTTAAAATTTAATATTTCATTTTACGTAAAACCTTGTACAAAAGAACCGTAGGAAAGTTCTGTTCCAACCACGATGTAGGTGACGTATGTCTGTGTGAGCATGCTTTTGTATAAAAGCAGCCAGAATGGAAGTTAGAGGCAGAATAAGTGTATTTATCAATTTGAAGAATATTTCGCACTTTGCTTATTTTGATTAAACATAACACGCGAAAATGAAGTTCTGCTGACATTAATTAGTATCAAATTAGTGATTGGAGAAGGAAAGATTTGCCGCGAGAATGATCAGGAAGGAACATTCTGATTGGTAGATTAGATCAGCTAATAGAGAAGTGGGTAGAGAGGAAGTACATCGAGAGAGTCGTTTGCTAGCCGACCTACGGATAACACGATGTTATATCGCTCCTTAAAAATACCCTGTAAGATGAGGAAATAGTGAGCTAATTTCGGTTCGAACATATCGTGACTGAAGCGACTGGAGTTATGAACATCTTAATGAAAGTTTGGTGTTTCTACGTTAAATAGTTTGAGAGATATGAGCGTGTGAACTTCCTGGTCGTAGTAACAACTCCGCATGGCGTGTTTCGTGCTCTCTACAGAATAATTTGGTGAGCACTTCTTACGAAGAAGAACACTGAAACGACCGAATGTTTAACTCACGAATAGTTGTGGGTCTGTGACTGGCAGAACGTGAAAATTACTCGTGTCGGACTTGCTAAAATTCTGGCTGCTTTTCGAGTGAATATTTGTTATACAGACAGTAAACTTCCATTGATAACGTTTCACCATATTAAATACGGACTTGATAGCCATTTCAGGTTTTTCAGTATAAATAAAAAAAAAGAGTTAATCTAATTTTAAACGCTTTTCTGTAAGTAGACTGAATATTCCGAACGCCCGAATTTTTAATCATGAACTTTCAGGAACTGAATTTCAACCAGAGTTACGCAGCCTCTGCGTGGTAGGTATTAGATAGCGGTTTCATCAACGCTGCTTTACACTGCCTAGCAACTGCTACAACAGAGTGAAGGGACATCGGCAAGAATCCTATCGAGGTAGGTGGACCGAACGATAGCGTTAACAACAGACGACCGACCCCGCCCCGCCGCAGTGCAACGAGACAGTTTACCGGATACGCTTACATGATTAGTTTAAGTGGATGGCTACATGCTGCCTATCCACAAATTATAAATGGACCAAATTTAACGTTAATCAACATATTCCTCAGTCCTATTAATAGAACTCTACACACTTATAGCTAGATTTTCTTCGCTTTACCAGTTTTTAAATAAAAATTCGTCTATTAAATAGGACTTATCCAGAAGAAATCATTCTACACTACATTTAAAACTTGCTTTACTACTTATCAGACATTCTATGCTATTGTATAAGTGGTAAAAATTGTTGATGCATATTGAATTACTTTCTGAGACACTGGCAGCTTTAATAATGGTTAATAAAGGTTACTTTTTCATCTAGTGTAGTATATGCAGTCATTGCTCTTCTTCTGAAACTGTGATATTCTACTTATGACGGTTTTCATTAACTAACTATGTGAGTACCCTGCGTTGCCCAGGTATGCATTGATTCCAATCTTCTATTAATTCATCTCCTCCTTCTCCCTCTTTCTGTCCATCTCCACCTCTCCCGTCTCTATCCATATCCTCCGCCCACTCTCTCTGTCCATCTGCTCCTCCTCCCTCTGTCCATCTCCTCCTCTCCCCTCTCTCAGTCTCCTCCTCCCCCTCTAAATCCATCTCCTCCTTTCCTGTTTCTTTGACCATATCCTTCGCTCTCTTATCTGTATCTACGCCTCTTCTTTCCTTTCTCTGTCCATCTGTTCCTCCCCTCTGTCCATCTGTTCCTTTCCCCTCTAACCCTCTCTGCCTCCTCTCTTCTTGTCAGTCTCCTCCCACATCATCTCTCTATCCATCTCCTCCTCCCCCTCTCACTGTCCATCTCCTCTTCTCACCTCTCTTTGTCCACCTCGTCCTTACCCTTGTCGCTGTCCATTTCCTCCTCTTCCTCCCACTGTCCATCTTTTCTTTCCTTTCTCTGTCCATCTCCTTCTCTCCCCCCCCCCCCACGCTCTCTCCATCTCCTCCTCTTCCCTTTTTGTCCATTTCCCCATCATCTTCTCTCTGTCCATCACTTCCTTCTCCCATATCGATTTCCAAATCCGCCTACCCCACACTCCCTCTCCCTGTCATCATTCCTACCCCAATAGGACGTTACTAGTTCTTGTCATCAATGTATTCCTTCGCAGATACTAAGTAGTATTTATACTAAGATTGGCTGACATCGATCCATGAGTTTAGCGGAGCTTTTTACCTGTGACACACACGCCACATGTATTTCACATATACAGGGTGATTCAAAAATAATGCCACAACTTTAGGAATTTAAAACTCTGCAACGACAAAAGGCAGAGCTAAGCACTATCTGTCGGCGAATTAAGGGAGCTATAAAGTTTCATTCAGTTGTACATTTGTTCGCTTGAGGCGCTGTTGACTAGGCGTCAGCCTCAGTTGATGCTAAGATGGCGACCGCTCAACAGAAAGCTTTTTGTGTTATTGAGTACGGCAGAAGTGAATCGACGACAGTTGTTCAGCGTGCATTTCGAACGAAGTATGGTGTTAAACCTCCCGATAGGTGGTGTATTAAACGTTGGTATAAACAGTTTACAGAGAATGGATGTTTGTGCAAAGGGAAAAGTTCTGGACGGCCGAGAACGAGTGATGAAAATGTAGCCTGGCCTCCAAGAAGCCCTGATCTTACCCCTTGCGATTTTTTCTTATGGGGGTATGTTAAGGATATGGTGTTTCGGCCACCTCTCCCAGCCACCATTGATGATTTGAAAAGAGAAATAACAGCAGCTATCCAAACTGTTACGCCTGATATGCTACAGAGAGTGTGGAACGAGTTGGAGTATCGGGTTGATATTGCTCGAGTGTCTGGAGGGGGCCATATTGAACATCTCTGAACTTGTTTTTGAGTGAAAAAAAACCTTTTTAAATACTCTTTGTAATGATGTATAACAGAAGGTTATATTATGTTTCTTTCATTAAATACACATTTTTAAAGTTGTGGTATTCTTTTTGAATCACCCTGTATTTGACGTATTTCATACATATTTCTGAACGCAGTTCAGCTATGTCTGCAGTGAGTTTTGTATTGTCAGCAAAATGAATTGCGAATAGAGTTAGTAGCAAATAAGTAATAAATTTAAAAGTCATGAATGATGTGGCAGTTTTTCATCCATTTCAATGTTTATAACGTCATACATCTTGAACTATTTGTCACACAATGCTATAATTTTGCGATACATTCAATTGTAAAGGTGAATGTTATCTGTAAAATGTGTCGCAACCACAGTTGGTAGTAATGAATCAATAAATTAAAACGTGACTGATGCGCAGTTTTAGCGCATGAACAGCAAAAATGTAGTAAACAATAACTTTTTTCCTTTCTTCATTTTGTAGGGGTTGTCAGCAAGATGAAGTTTCGTAAAGATTCGAAATTATGTCTTAAGCTTGTTGCAAGTCACTAAATGCTCTTTATCTCAAATACTGGATGAATAAAATCTATGCATTCGCTCATCATGGGCTTCTTTTTAACCCCCACACCCACTCCCTTGATACGTAGGTGCCTCTTAGCCCACAGCGTTTCTTTCCAGAGACATAGTGATATGTGTGCCAAGTTAAGTTCGAATCGGGCCAGTGGTTTATGAGGAGATGTGCAACATACAAAAATGCATAATTTTTTATAATTTATGTATGGATATGTCAGTTAACTATTATTCAGGGTGGCCAGAAACAGTGCGAAGAGCTTGTAAGAGTGTTGCAGGGTAGGTTGTCTGGAGAAGCTTTATTTAAAAAATCCATACATTGTGCTATTACCGAGATAAATAGCATTGAAATTAGCCAATGAGGCCATTGATCAAGCAAATTCAAGTGGCTGGCCAGATTCAATTAGCATCAGTTGTTCTCATAGCATAGATGACAATGCACGAGACTGCTCAACCTTTGGCTTGGGTTCCATGCTTGACACCACCTTATGTCCAACTTTTGTTTCGCTCTCGTGTTCAGTTTTAGGAAACCAAACGAAGAACTCGTTTGGTGACAACATCTTTGGGGAGCTGCAGACTGACTGACATCAGTTCTAATGAACTCAGAAACTGTGCAACGCATCGACTTTTTTA
Organism: Schistocerca cancellata; assembly: GCF_023864275.1. Classification (NCBI taxonomy): domain Eukaryota; kingdom Metazoa; phylum Arthropoda; class Insecta; order Orthoptera; family Acrididae; genus Schistocerca; species Schistocerca cancellata. The sequence goes on from NC_064626.1 coordinate 947,592,693, forward strand.
ACAATTGCTTCTCAGGACAACCTACCCTGCAACTTCCTTATAAGCTTTTCAGTCTGTTTCTTACCACCCTCTACATATAAAGCAGAGTGTATCTGTGTATGTCCAGACTCCCACCTACCACCCCCAAAGCTCTGGATCGATTTCAGTCAAGTTTGGCAGAGAAACAGCAGGTTTCACAAGTATCAGCAATGTGGTATTTATAACCTCCTAGCTCCAACAGGAGCAGAGATAAAGGCAAAAATGTGTTTTCCATCCCCTGACACAAAGGCTGCCTGCACGACAGCTATGTTGATAGAGCACATGTTTATTAGACTCCTTTCTTGTTTTGGTCCCTACTAACACCTCCAAAAGTCACCTATAATCTCAGCAACATCAGTACCAGTACATGTATTACACTGTCAGAAGTTTCAGAACGATTTTCGCTTGTAATTTTCGACTCGGTCGGTTTCGTACCAAGGTCCCTTAACTCAAATTGATACATTTATCCTTCTCCATGATTCCTGAAAGTTTGTAGCATCATCAGGAAATCACCCCGTACATGGTTTGCATGATGATGAGTAATGGAAGGATAGGAAAAAAGAGGTCAATTGATGTTTTGGTAGATGTGTATATTACACTGAAGTAGTGATTTTATCTCGCTCGCTAATGAATAGTAATGGTCTGCCAGGTACCAGAATCGTGATAACTCGACAGTCACGTTTCGACAGGCACCTCCGCGTCGCCGCCTGGACGCAGACGCGCAGTCTCCAGCCAGCAACGAGCAGCGCCTTTCCGACTATCGCCCGGAGATGACTCATCAGCCTCGAGCAGTCGTCTTTCCAACAATAATTGCCGGAGAACGGCACCAGGGACTACCTTGGGTGGGGGCCCGGTGGCAGCGGTAATTGCTTATATATACAAGGTCCTCGGAGGTGTGTCGTAGCACGCACAGTGAGCATCCGGCACATCAGATCGCCCGCCGCTGTCGGTAGAGAGGATAGCGACGATGTGCGACTACTTCTTAGAGCGGGCGCAAGTCAGCGTAGCCGCAGTCTCCGCCTAGGCGCCGCCGCTGAAAGCTTCTCCCGGTGAGTGCATCTGCCTGCCACTAAACACGTTCCTTATCACGCTCTGTTCCTACACAAGCAAATATGTGACTAGATTCAGTTCTTAATGCTATGAAATGGACAGATGTGATGGTAATTTCTGGGGTAGGCCGAGGGGATGTTACTCGGTCATTGAACGAAGAACACGCATGGCGAGACCGTTCCTGGCGGGCCGCTTGAATTTGCTTGTGGTACGGCTTGACTGACTAACTTCAATCCTAATCAGTTGCAAAATAAAACTTCCTGGCAGATTAAAACTGTGTGCCCGACCGAGACTCGAACTCGGGACTCCCGAGTTCGAGACTCGGTCGGGCACACAGTTTTAATCTGCCAGGAAGTTTTATTTCGCAGTTGATTAGGATTGAAGTTAGTCAATCAAGCCGTACCACAAGCAAATTCAAGCGACCCGCCAGGGACGGTCTCGCCATGCGTGTTCTTCGTTCGGTTTCCTGAAACCGAAAGATACAGAAATACAAAAATTTGACGTGGGGCGGTAGTAAGGATCGAAGAGTCTCAGTCGGGCACACAGTTTTAATCTGCCAGGAAGTTTTATTTCGCAGTTGATTAGGATTGAAGTTAGTCAATCAAGCCGTACCACAAGCAAATTCAAGCGGCCCGCCAGGGACGGTCTCGCCATGCGTGTTCTTCGTTCGGTTTCCTGAAACCGAAAGATACAGAAATACAAAAATTTGACGTGGGGCGGTAGTAAGGATCGAAACCGAGCAAAAAGTTGAGCAGTCTCGTCGCTATCATCTAGGCTATGAAAAAAATTGACAGTAATTGTATCTGGTGGGCCACTTGAAATTACGCGCGAAATGGCCTGACCAGGTAACTTCAATGCTAATTGAAGCGAAGGGATACATTACTGATCGATTACGCTATTGGTGAAAAATCACTGGAAAGGACATAAAACACCTGCGAGTAACCATCCGGAGCAACCTCAGGCGGAATGACGTCATAAAGCCAATTGCAGAAAAAACAGATTCCAGGCCGAGATTCATCAGGGAAATTTAAGGAATTTTAATTTTTCCACGAAGGAATTAGCGTACAGAACACTTGGTCGACAGATTTTTGAGTATTTTTCGTCAGCCTGGGACCCTTACCAAGTAAGACTAACACGAGGAATACAGAAGGTCTGCGCGTTTGGTCATGAGATCGTTTAGTCAGCACAGCACCCTTATAGACGCTCACAACAAGCTCCAGTGGCAGTTGCTACGTTGTCGTGTATCACGGAGAGGGTTGGTGTTTAAATTCCGAGAACGTACACCCAAGAAGGGACGGGCAGCATACACTCTAAGGGAAAAAAAAGTGAAGAAAAGACGCACTATCAAGGAATAATCCGAATGGGGCGGAAATCAGTAAATGTGATGTACATTTACGGAAGAACATTTACGATTTCAGAAAAACTGGATGATTTATTCAAGAGATAGAGCTTCACAAACTGGGCAAGTCAACAAAGTCGTTGGTCCGCCTCTGGCCCTCATGCAAGCAATTGTCCGGCTTGGCATTGACTGATAGAGTTGTTGGATCCCCTTCTGAGGGATATCGTGCCAAATTCTTTACAATTGGCGCATTAGATCGTCAAAATGGCGAGCTGGTTGGAGGGCTTTGCCCATAATGCTCCCAACTTTATCGATTGAGAAGAGATCTGGTGACCTTGTTGACCGGAGACAAGGGTTTGGCAAGAACGAAGACAAGCAGTAGGAACCCTCGGAAGTTTGTGGGCGGGCATTATCTTGCTGAAATGTAAGCTCAGAATGGCTTCTATGAAGGGCAACAAACCGGGTCGCAGAATATCATCGATTTACGGCTGTGCTGTAAGGGTGCCGCAGAGGACAACCAAAGAGGTCCTGCTATGAAAGAAAAAGCAACCCCAGACCATCATTTTCCTGGAACCAAATTGACTGGAGTAGAACTGTCTTCAGTGATAAGTCCCGATTCGAACTGAGCTGTGATGAGCAGCGAAGACGTAGCTGGAGACGCCCCAGACACAGGTAGGCTACCAACCTAACTGTTGCCCGCCATACGCCCTGTCAACCAGGAGTCATGGGGTGGGATGCCACTCCTTTTCATAGCAGGACCCCTTTGGTTGTCGTTCGCGGCACTGTTACAGCACAGCGGAACCACGCGGCGAGAGTTCTCCTGCTTGTCTTCCGCTTGCCAAACCCTACAACGGTCAATGACATGGCAAGAACTCTCCCCATTCGAGAAAGTTTGGAACATTATGGACAGCGCCCTCCAACCAGCTAGGAATTGTGACGATCTAACGCGCCAGTGGGACAGATTTTGGCACGAAATCCCTCAAAAGGACATCTCTATCAATTAACGCCAAGCCGACGACCTGCTTATACAAAGTCCAGAGGCGGACCAGTACGTTGTTGTCTTGCTCAGTTGATGAAGCTCCTTCTCTTGAATAAATAATCCATTTTTATAAAACTATAATAATTTATTTGTCTGTAGATGTAGATCAGATCCATCGATTTCCGTCAGGTCTGATAATTGCCTCGTGGTGCATCGTTTTATTTTATTTTTATTTTTTTTTGTTACTTAGAGTATATTACTTCCGCCCTCATATTTCTCACGAAATGACCACAAACAGAAAATCATAAGTTTATTGATAGTCTTTTTTTCCTACGGCCCATTCGCTAATGGAACAAAGAACGGAAAAAAAATAAAAGCAGGCCCACTTTCCGGTGCACACCGTGTGTTAAGTTAAATTCATCACTTAGGCGTAAGAGGCGTAAGAAATGTAATGGAAATGTCTGATGAAACTAAAATGTGAAAACAAATTTGTCGTTTCTTAGGCATTGAAACATATTCACGATAATCTGAAGATAAAATGCATTAGGGAACACAAGTGTCAGATAAAGCCTGAGTAACAGGAGTTCGTCTCCTGCAATGTATTATCATGGGCTTTAGTTAAATTTATCGAAGTTTTTACTTTTTCTGATATTCATTTGTTTTGTGCCTTCCCATTTGTGCGAGAAGAAGGATTAATAAACTGTAATTTTTGTAATCTGTAAAATATATCGTTGCATCACACTCGTCAGAGATCATAAATCATAAGGATTAAGGTCCGAGACATTGCTGAGCTCAGATTTTTTTTTTTTTTTTTTTTTGTGCAGTTCGCTCAGAATTTCGTCTCTTGCATTTTGTAAATGAATCGGACTACACTGCCCGACAAAAAAAAGTGAAGCACCTAAAAGACATGGCCGGACATCGATCGATGAAACTTTGTATAAGTACATACCATCGGCGGATCTGTAAATTACTTAATTTTCAATCCTTTGTGACGAGTAGAACTGCCACCACAGCACATTAATATTGTTCGTGTTTAGCGTTGTTACAAAGCATTGTAGAAGACACACTGACGTAAAAAAAATTCGCAGAACAAAAAAATTATTAATGTAGAGTAATGAAATTCGGGAATACATTTTTCTACGTAACATGTGTAAGTGATCAACACTACAAGATCATAGATTAATGTAAGCTCGAGATAAATGTGAAATGCTGGTACATTAATAATCGGTGCAGCCAACAGAATGTTGAATGCAAGCATGCAGACGTACATGCATTATGTTGTTCAGGCGCCGTATGTCAGTTTGTGAGATGAAGTTCAATTCCTGATGCAGGCGGTCAGTACAGGCTGTATGTGGATGACATTGGAATTTTCGTTCGATGATGTCCCATATGTGGTCGATTGGAGACAGATCTGGAGATCGACCAGGCCAAGGCAACATGTCGACGTTCTGTAGAGCATGATGAGTTACAACAGTGATATGTGGGCGAACGTCATCCTGTCGGAAAATACCACTTGGAATGCTGTTCATAAATGGCAACACAACATGTCACCAGCCTGACACACAAATTTGCAGTCAGGATGCGTTGGATAACCACGATGTTGTTCCTGCTGTTATACGAAATCGCACCCCAAACTATACTCCAGTTATTGATCCAGCTTGTGTAGCACGCAGACAGGTTGGTTGCAGGGCCTCAGCTAGCCTTCTTATGACCAACACACGGCCATCACTCGCACCGAGACAGAACCGTCTTTCACCAGATAACACAACATACTTCCATCCTGCCCTTCAGTGAGCTCTCGCTTGACACCACTGAAGCTGCAGATGGTGGTGGTTTGGGGTCAGTGGGATGCACGCTATAGGGCGTCTGGCTCGGAGCTCTCCTTGAAGTAATCATGGTATCACTGTGGTGCCAACTACTCCTCAAATTGCCGCTACATATGCACTAGGGTGTGCCAAAGCAATACAGACAAGATGACGTTCTTCCTTCTCAGTCAGTAGTGCCAAGAGGCCGTCCGCAGCGTGGTCTCCTTGCGACTGTACATTCTTGTGACCACCGCTGCCAGAAATCATGTACAGTGGCTACATCTTGTCAAATCTTTCTGAAGTGACGCAGAAGAAATATCCAACTTCTTGTAACCCTGTTACACGACCTTGTTAAAACTCAGTAAGGTTTGATAATGGCATCTTTGTCGCCTTAAAGGCATTCTTGATTAATATCGACTCACCACGTCCAATCTCAAAGGTAATTGACACTCATGACGTAGAAACACGCCTATCAATTTCGTTTTTTCGCACAACTCCTTCTTGGTGTTGAGATTTTTTTCTTTCAGTGCATAAAGTTCCTGAAAAGCTTTAGATTTGAGTGATCCCTGGGAAGGACACTGAGATGCTGTGTACTAGTGTGAAACAGTGTTTCGGCAATTAATAGAGCCTCCATTTGGCTGGTTGGCCGAATTGTGCAATATCCACGTTTGTCGGGCATCCAGATGTGACAGTGGCCTAATGTTGGTCTGGATGGGAAAGTAAGGGCAAGTGTACTCACAGTGAAGGTCCTGGTCGATCACGTCATGCTACCACAAGGTAGGATCGCGTATTGTTGGGCACCAAGCACACTGTAGCCCCTTCACATCTGGGCGTGCTCTCTGAGAACAAGTAGTGGACACCCTACAGCACTTTGTGTCATACCGAGCTATTGGCGGAAGACTATCACCAGCCTGTCTAGAGGTTTACACCAATGCATGAACACCAGAACACAAATGGCTGCTGCTTGAATGGTGTCGTGAAAGGAAAGCATGCACTGCTGATGAATGGCGTCGCGCTGAGTTCAATGATGAAACGCTGTTCTACATTGATCCAAGTGAGTATTGGCGACAAGTAAGGTGGCTACCGTTCCTTCAGTTTTTTGGACGAGCACAGCGGTGTTGATTCTAGTTTCATGGTGTTTGGATCCATCGGATATTACTTCAGGTCACAGCTGGTAGTGATTGAGGGAATTCTGACGGCACAATTGGTGCGTCGTGGACAATCTGTGTCCTCATGTTTTACCTCTCATGTGACAGTATAGTGGTGCCATGTTTCAACAGGACAACGCTCGGATATCCAAGGGACGTGTGTTCATGAACAATCTTTATGTAGCTGAGGCACTCCTAAGGCCAGCAACACCCCCAGACCTGACCCAATAGAACATGTTTGTGTCTTAAATTACAAAATCCAGAAACAAGGCCAGTTAGTTCACAAATTAAACAGACAGCTGAAAACTTTGCAGATCGAGATGGACTTGTGGGAAATACATATGAGACTCGGAAATTGTTAGCATTTTCCTACAGTGTCAGCTCAAAAAAGATGCTGACGATGTTACAGAATTTATATTAATGATCAGAAACTATTGTTGGTGCAATTTGCCACAAGATCTTGCGATTTCAGGAATGGAGACAGCACTTTCGTTATATTTGTAGTAAAATGTGAAGTTGAAAAGGCCTAAGAAAATCCTGAAATGGAACTTTTTGAACTACAGGAAGATTTTTGATTAAAATGTAAATTGAAAGAAACAGACCTGGTCGAATTTTATAAAACTTCTACATCTACATCAATACTCCGCAAGGTACCTGAGGGCGTGTGGATGAGAGTACCACTAAGTGATCCCCCGTCCCAGTTCCATTTGCGAATAGCGATGGGAAGAATGAATGTCGGTAAGCCATTGTACCAGCTTTAATTTCTCGAAATTTCTCGGTGTGGTCATTTCGTGAGACGTATGTGGGACGAGGTAGTATGTTGTCCGACTCCTCACGGAAAGTACTCCCTTGAAATTTTAATAGCAAACTTCTCCGTAATCCACAACGCCTCTCTTGTAGCGTATGTCAGTGAAATTTGTTGAGTATCTCTGTAACACTCACGCATGACGAAATGCACCGCTCTGCGCTGGATCTTGTCTACTCGTCTATCAGTCCTAGCAGGTAAAGGTTCCAGATTGATGAACAATACTCAAAAATAGGACAAACAAGCTCCTTGTAAGCCACTTCTTTAGTGGATGAATTCCATTTTCTTAACATTCTTCCTATGAAGCTCAGTCTGGCATTTGCTGTTCCTACTATTTATTTGACTAGAAAAATATCCAAGAGTAAGATCATTTGCAAGAAAGAAAATTTGTCTTTTCAGAAGCATATACAAGAATGAACAATTCTTTTTTCTCTTGAAAATATATAAATGCATTATGCTTACGAAGTTAAGAGACGTCAAGCTGGATAATACATTAAGACTATGAGTCAGTGATATAAATACAGATACGAACAGTCTTGTGTTCAAAATTCAAGCTCGGAGCTCACGTTAACCCGATACTGATTATTTTTGCAAAATTAATAAACTACTTTAAGACATTTGTCTGTGTTTGTATGAAATGTGACTTTCCTGCTTTCATAATGGCTGATGGCCAAATTTGCGTGTTTAATATAATGGATATAGACAACGTTGCCTTGTTTCACACAAGAATTTTCAGGCAAGATAATATTCACGTGTTCTTGAAGAGTAGTGTTTTGAGGTTAAGTCATTAAAATTACATCAGGAAGCACGGCACCTAGTTATAATACGTTATCCAATCGCAAAGAGTCACAGACGACATAGTATCGGCGTATGCGCCAGGGGCAGTGCTGTCAAGTCACGCAAGTTTGTTTTCTTTTTGGCTGTATGGTCGACATATTTGATTTTAACAAAGCCGTCGAGTTTCACACATTTTACTGTCATGTAGTATTATGTTTAATTTTGGGAGTTCCTATGTATGATAATTTTCATGCTGTTCTGAAAAGGGGCATTTTGAGGTATAATTTACTGCAATGGCATGAGAGAAAGCTTAGCACCAAGTTAAAATATATTACCTAAAACATTAAAAAAATGTTCAAATGTGAGTGAAATCTTATCGGACTTAACTGCTAAGGTCATCAGTCCCTAAGCTTACACACTACTTAACCGCCGCCCGGTATGGCCGTGCGGTTCTAGGCGCTTCAGTCTGGAACCGCGTGACCGCTACGGTCGCAGGTTCGAATCCTGCCTCGGGCATGGATGTGTGTGATGTCCTTAGGTTAGTTAGGTTTAAGTAGTTCTTAGTTCTAGGGGACTGATGACCATAGATGTTAAGTCCCATCGTGCTCAGAGCCATTTGAACCATTTGAACCACTTAACCTAAATTATCCTAAGGACAAACACACACATCCATGCCGGAGGGAGGACTCGAACCTCCGCCGGGACCAGCCAAAACATTAAAGTCATGGATTCTATACTTTCGAACTTATGCACTAGGCGCATTGCTAAGTGCGTCGTATTAGTGCTCTGTTACTAGCAGTAGGTCCGCAGCTCGTGGTCTTGCGGTAGCGTCCCCGTTTCCCGCACACGGGGTCCCGGGTTCGATTTCTGGCGGGATCAGGGATTTTCCCTGCCTCGAGATGACTGGGTGTTGTTGTGTTGTCTTTATCATCATCATTCACCCTCATTACTGTCGGAGGAAGGCAATGGCATACCACCTCCGCTAGGACCTTGCCTAGTACGGCGGTGCGGGTCTCCCGCATCGTCCTCTACGCTCCTCGGAGTATGGGACCACATCATAATCATCACTGGCAGTGGAGTCTGCAGACGTTTTAGTGAACTCTGTCGTCATGGGTTTGAGCAGTTTCGGCCATTTGGTGCAGTGTAAACAACATGCGATTCGTACAAATCATCTGCAGTGGTAGAAATGTCACGCGGAAGTTAAGAGGCACTCAGGCGTTCAATATTATTGACAGTATGTCAATATAATGACGACGTGATTGAGAGTATTGTTGTATCGTGAGTATTAGAAATATTCATGAACAGTATTGATGCGGACCAAAGTATTACCAATGCATACTGAGCGTACGAGAGTGAGTATTGTTGGCATGACAATTCGCCATTGTGTCGCTTGCATTTTTCTAGTCCGACTTCTGTATAATACAGCAGATATATGCTGAGTTCAAGTGATTCAGATTTTTAAGCTTTTTAAAATTAACAAATTAGTAAATAATTCTTGTCCGTTTTGGAAGTATTAGAACACTGAAACCGTTGTCACTAAAGGAAAGTTATAATGAATTAGCTCAGACAACTGCCCTTATAGGCATTTATCTTTCCATGATGACGTTTCAAAATGGGTAGCGTCCCATGGAAAATTGGAAATTTGTGGTAAGGTCTTATGGGACCAAACTGCTGAGCTCATCGGTCCCTAAGCTTACGCACTGCTTAATCTAACTTAAAGTAAATTAAGTTATAGACAACACACACACCCATGCCCAAAGGAGGACTCAAGCCTCCGACGGGGGAAGCCGCACGGACCGTGACAAGGCGCCTCAGACCGCGCGGCTGCCTGGCGCGACCTAGCGGCCCATCTTGAGATGTTTACATTTATTTACATTTCGTGAACATTGTATCTTTTCTAACTGTTGCGCAGTATTTTGCAACGGAAGTTTTTAAGACACCTATCATAAAACTTCGAAGTAAAGAAACAATGTTCACGATGCGTTAATAGAATTTAAACATCTGATGAAGGGGTGAACGCGTGTTTCGAGATTTGAGGCATAATTTGTTGACGTGGCGTGCCGGGAAAGGGGTGCCATTCAATACGCTGCCTCAGTCCATAAATATTGACGTCACGGACACGATAGTTTTGACTTGATCACTAGTAGCGCTGCGGTCGTGTTACGTGACGAGGCGACCCACGAGCTTGTGTAAGTATGTGAATCAGGCCCGCGGCTCACCAGAGGTTGCACATGCTTGATTTAAAGGAACATGTTACCGTGCATGTTAAACAGAGCTAGTTATTCAACTGCAAGCAACTCGCTTTACTTCGCAATCACAACATAAAAGTATTCGATGGACAGTCGGAATGATGTGGATCAGAACGAGGATACTTTGGTTAGCAGGTTCGTTGGTTTTTGAAACACTCTGTCCAAATATAAAACGTTAATTATTATTGTGATTCTATGTAAAACTGAGAAGCAGAAGGCAACAACATAACAACGAAGGTACTTCTAGTAAACGGTAAGTGGCAACGTGATCTGAATTTATCATTCACGTACACCTTTTTAAGGGATCACAAAGATTTAGAGCAACCAATATAAAAAAGTTGAGGCAGTTATTATAACACTAAAGCGAATGGACCCATGCAATTATTACCATACACGTAGTCAAGATCTGTGTACTTCACATTAGCAATTTGTATAATTGCATGTGCAATTATTACCATACACGTAGTCAAGATCTGTGTACTTCACATTAGCAATTTGTATAATTGCATGTGCAACACATATTTTCAGGCATGACTTTTCTGAGAGACTTGGATATTCAGTGACGAAGTCACTACACAAGTAATGGAAAAAATAGTGTTGGTAACTGCTGATCAGCTTAATAGTCACAGTGTGTTCCAATATTTCGAAAAGGCAATGTGAACAGAGACGTTTCATACTTCTGTGCCTTCGACTTACTCATTCGTAATTCGGTTTTAAGAAGAATGTTTCAGTTGACCAGATAATAAATTCCTGTTTGACAAGATTGTGTATTGTATCGTTTAAGAACTGCGCCGTTGGATATTTACTGTTGTTTAACAAAGGCTTATGAGACATTGCCCACAGTAAGTTAGAACAACGGGGAACTGGAGCGGAAGACGGGGAGGGGGGGGGGGGACTTGGCATCCATCGTAGAGAGTACTAGAACGTATGTTGTTATGGTGTTCTTCGGGATACCGCTGCCTTTCGTGGCATACATTACTTCAGCTGTAGCAAGTGACTTTATAGTTGATTTGTTTGCCTATTATGATACAATCATGAATGTTACACATCAGTCTAGGAACTGAATATTATAACATACGACGCTCTGGAAAGAAAGAAATCGAGGTTCACAGCTTATATACGAGCATTTAAAGTGCAATGAAACATAGTACATCCAGTTTCTTACATGCAAAGTTTTTCGCGCTCATTTTCAAATCTCCTGCAAGGGTAGCATCGTTCGTGAAACACAAGATACCGAGTTTCAGGAACTGAAGGCGGTTGGAAAGATCTCTCGTAGAAGTTGAATGGAACGAGCAGTACAGTTAGAAATGTGCAGTCATTATCAGTGATAGACTGAAACTTGTTTCCTTTGCATTCTTTCATTCCTTGACGCTACGTGGGATGTAATTTGGGAGCAACTTAGTTCAGCCTGAAAGAATATTTTTGCAGAATCTCAGTGGGGTTACACGTACGACAAAAATATCGTATTATCAGCACTAGTACTGTACTGAAAACTGATTACTTTGGAAATTCTTTTATCTTGATGTCATGTGGGATGACACTTTACGGACATGCAAGTCATGCAGAAAGAAGACGTTTAGTGCAAAAGTGAGTTATTCGGACCACACATGGTGTTCATTCAGGAAGCTCCTAAGGTGGAGGTTCTTATACTGACTTTGCAGTACACGCCTGGATTCAGAAATTTGTAGCTGAGGACATTAAATCACTAAAAAGGAGCAGCTGTAATCGTTCAAAGAATACAAAATGATCTTTATGCAGTGAGCACGTCATTCAGTACTGTTCAGAAAGGGAACAGTGTTTTCAAATTACTTGTCGCAATAGGGCATCCAGGAACCAGTCAGTGACAAATCTTGCAAAGTAGTTATGTCGTAATGTAGTAAGCTAGGGCTACACTGTATATTAATTCCTCAACACCAATTACCCACTGTACACACACACGTTTGGATTAATATTTTCCATTGTTTTCTCCAATTACTCCCAACGAATCCTGGAATGTGTCCTATTTATTTGCCACCGACAACTATTTCCTCTTCCTTTACCCACCTCAAGAATTTGTAAGCTGTACTAAATTCTAAGAGATATGTGTATTATTATTGTTTACGCAGCTATAGTCATGAAAGAACTTTGTAGTGTAACTTTTTATTTTTAAATTTTTTTCTTTATAGAAGTCTAGATATGTTGGAACCATGTTTTAGACCTTGTGTCATTGGGACAGAGGGGAAAATTGAATAAAAATAAGTAATTATATAAGCTCTTAAGTCACAAATTGTTAATCTAATGGAATGACTTTGCAAACCAGTTGTTACGTGTCAGAGAGGAGTACTTCATTCACAAATATTCTCTGGCCGTTACAGATTCAACTTACTACATCATCCAAAGGTAACATTACCGATTGGTAAGAGACAACACATTGTGGGATGTTGATCTTGGTTGGATGTGTGTAGCAGAAGTTTTAAAGCTCCAAAAAACGTTTTGCTGCCATTGGAGACGTATGTTAAAATAATCTAGGCATAAAAATGCTCAACAAGCATTTTTAGGGACGTAGAAATGGGAGTGCGAAAGTCAAGACAGGTTGTAGCAAGTAGAATGATGACCAGCAATACTGTACCATTAGGCTTATACCATTAACAACGCATACCGTCATGAACCTAAACTCACCCAAAATACGAGTCTTGTCACTACTTGTTCATGATGGGTAACAACAAAGACGGGATCACGTGACACTTTTGGCTGAGAGCTTCTGAGTGTCCGGCTGCCAAACTAGTGAGAAGTTCTTCGTTCACGTATTGTGCTACTCCACCTGTCTGTCGTTTTGTAAAAATGCTGTGATTTACTTTATTTGTAGATGACTGAGCTCAGATGGCAGGCAAGCAAGTATTAAGCAAACAACAGAAAGCTGATTGGTGGGAGAAGTATGCAGAAAGGCTATAGAAGGGAGACGAGTGTGAAGACAATATTACAGAAAAGGAAGATGAAGCTGCTGAGAATGAGCGCGGATATACAATACTTAGAGACTTCGACAGAGCACTGGAAGAACTAAGTCGAAACAAGGCCCTTGGAATAGACGACACTCCTTAAGACTTATACAGACCTTGGAAAAGCCATACATGACGAAACTACTACATCTAGTACGCGATATACACCCTCACACTTCAAGAAGAATGGAGTAGTTACAGTTCCAAAGAATACGGCAGACAATACTGACTATATGGCATTTCTTAGAAGATACTCAAGAAAGGCAAATCTACGTTTATAGCATTTATAGATTGAGAGAAAATTTGTGATGATGTTGACTACACTCTTTGTATAAGGAAGCAGTGGTTGAGAAGAGAGTAAGTTGTAGCATATTCAGTCTGTAAATTGACTAAGTAGGAAAGGAAACCAAGGAGAAACAGGGAGAGCGAATTAAGTTCACAGACAGGAAATATAAACTTAGAGGTTATGATTCTGTTAGACACGGCAAAATGATTTGAAGAACATTTGAAAGGAATGGGCAGTCTTGAAAAGGGCTTATCAGACGAATTTTATCAGGTGATGCTGAGTAAAACGGATTAAGAAATGTGACACAAAAAGCAGTGGATGAGTTTTATTATTTGGGCATGAGAATAACTGGCGATAGCCGGTGTAAAGAGCACATGAAATGCAGACAGTCAATAGAAAATAAATTTGGACAAGAGAAATTTATTAACATCGAATATAAATTTAAATGTTAGGCGGTTTTCTTTGAATGTACCAGGTGGTTATAATTAAAGTGCAGATAGTCACAGAGGTACAGTGTTGGTAGTAACTGTAGTATGGTAGCAAAACTTCTTAGATATTCTAATGCGTTAAAGAGGAACTAGTTTACGCTGAATGTTGAACGGGACGTGGGCAGAAAAGATGAAACAAATGCGAAAGGCATAATGTTAATTTTATTATTACACGCCGCTTACATAATTTGTTCAATATGAGTTTGAAGACCTCGACGAGATGCTGTACAGCACCACATTTGTATCTGGTGGCCCAAATTGTAACTAAATATTTTCCTATGTAAATCAGTTCCCGCATTAACGCATTACCGCATCTACAAAGTTTCGCTGCAGCACGATAATTACAGCCCACTTGGACTTCCGTGGGTGGCTGCAGTTTAATTATAACTGACCGGTATTTGCCTGAAGTACAGCCTTGTATGAATTCGAAACTTGGATGATAAGCAGTTCAGATTCTTTGATACGGGACGTCTTCACATAAACCAAGCGAATATGCAACCCGGCTAACGTCCTCTCCGACGAACGAATCAGCTTGAGAAACTGTGGAGAGATTTGAAATCTAACCGAGCTTATCAGAAACGGCATGCCTCTACCTCAGTTCCCCTTGCGGACCTTTACTTGTTACTTTCGAATCGGACTCCAGCGGGCAAAGCGCTCACTTTAGTAGTGTCCTTTAGTGACCTCGGCCACACAGTGTTCCACTATCATGGGCACTGTGGTACGCCATAACCCTGAAAACAACACTGAACCCTGAATATTGTAACTACATCTTACCTCATGCCCTTGAGCCTGTTTCATGTGCAGCGAAGGACGGTGAAACGTCCTAATTTCAAGATGAGATTGTAACTGTCACAATTCTAGCAGGAAGTCAACGCGACAACCTACGTATGTGATCCACGAGGTAAAACATTTGCTAATATGGTAGGCGTCTGATTTGAGCTGCAGGTAGTCTCCACCCAGAGATGTTTAGCTATGTCACGAAGACATGGTAGGCGGATAGGATCTGCGCTCGAAGATTCCTCTCAGCATTTAGTGTACGATGAAGATAGTTATGATGATATTGAATATATGGCGCTCAGTAACGTGGTCATCAGTCCCCTTACTGGATATGAACATACACCTCTCATGGGCTCAACGACGCCTGTTCTCACAAGTGAAATTACTGTGACGATTCCCCAGGAGGAGATGTTGGCAGTTTTATTCAGAATTTCGGGCTAGTTGATACAAATTTGTGTTTCTTCACTGATAAGATTAATTGGTCAGTTACTTTGTCATATATAGAATGTATCATAATTAACGTCGAAGACGCAAACAACTGAAACACAAACACTACAAATAAAAAGATCTCACTCAAAATTGGCTCTATAACGCATAATTTAAGATCCATGGGCACTTCTTCATTTTTGATACTGTGAAACAAACTTTTACTGCAAACTCTTTGCTTTCCATGTTTTTCGAAGAGGTGTAATAGATTACAAGAAGAAAAAAAAAGTACAGTAAACATGACCTCTGACGTGCATACATTAAGGGCTATGAGTATTTGATCAGTAGAAGAGGTGTGTCACAGTAGCGAAGATAAAGAAGTGCTCATTGCTCTTGAGATATGCACTTCAGAGTCCATTTTTATTGGAGATTTGTTTCTTGTTTTGGTCCACACTACCGCCTCTCAAAATATGGAAACAGGAGAGGTGGCAGTAGAAAAGATACGTTCCACAGTATCGAAGATGCAGAAGTATTCAAAACTATTAAGGTATACATTTTATAGTCCATGTTTTCTAAGACTTTTTTGCTTCTATTATCGCATACTTTCAATTGTGTGTGTTAACGCTATTAATTATGAGATACTCTTTATTAAAATTCCCCAATCGATTGGAAAAACGTCCATATGACACCCTGTAATATAAAACGTAAAATATTCAGCTCACTGTTTCCACAGCCAGAGTCAAATTTGTGTTTTTGTAACTGAAGAAATCAGTGCTGATCTTGACTTGATACGTTACTTGATGGAACGAGCTTCGGCTGAGTAAAAAAAACTTAAATGGCCTGTTATATAAGGCTATCTGACTACAGAAACATTCGGTATCTGTCCCCTGGTTCCAGTGCTTCGATATCGTGCCTTGGTGTGACGTCATGGAGTTATGTGATGCACATATGTTTAGACTTCTACCTCTTGTTGCGTCAAAAGGCAGCACTATATTTTCAGTTCTGATTCGACAGCTCAGTGAGAGAAGCTACAACCCTGCGGTCCAGGTAGCTAATGATACTGAAAATTTCCAAAGAACATCACTTGCGTAAGCAGAAGTACTCTGCAGTCTTCTGTCCCAAGGAGAATCTATATATGGCACATCCTCCAGCTGGCAAACAATTCCCGTGAGCGCCGTTTCCGTAAGCAGAAGTGTGCCGAAATCTTCCTTCTCAAGAAGAATAGAAGTGTGGTAAATCCTCCAGCTGCACGTATTCCTTAATGTGGTACTTTTGTAGCGAAAGCTTCAGTCCACATTGTCAGTTTCTGTAATACTCTTATAAAAATTCCAAGAACACCAAGAATATAAAAGTATGGGATTCGTGTCACAGATGGTAAAAGGGTTAGTTCCAGATCGTTTTGTAGATGCATTAAATGTTCATTTCTCTTCCTTAGCATCCCCTTCGCATACGGATTTTGACTTCCACATATATAATGAGAGTAATGGGTATAAACGCAGATTTTTTTAATGTGGTACCTTTATGCAGGGTGACAATTACTGAGCTATATGAAATAAAATTGTCATAACTTCTGAACTGTTTGCGTTAGGATGTTCAAACTGCACGGCTGGCCGAGGGCATGATGGGAATTAGTATGCGCATGCTTGGTTTGGTTTAGCGACGAAGCCCACTTTCATTTGGTTGCGTTCGCCAATAAGCAAAACTGACGCGTTTGAGGGACTGAGAATCCGCATTTCGCGATCGAGAAGTCTCTTCACTCTCAAAGGTTGACTGTGTGGTGTGCAACATCCAGTCACGGAATAATCTGTACGATATTCCTTGATGGCACGGTGACTAAAAAAGGGTATATGAAGGTTTTGGAAGGTGATTTAATCCCCATTATCCAGATTGACACTGATTTCAACAAGATGGGGTTCATGCAAGACGGAGCTCGACCACATCGAAGCAGGTGAAGTGTTTGATGTCCTGGAGGCGCACTTTGGGAACCGCATTAAGGCTCTGAGATACTCAGAGGCCACTAGCATGGGCTTCGATTGGCCACCATATTCTCCGGATTTGAACATACGTGATTTCTTTTTGTGGGGCTGCATTAAATACAAAATGTACAGCAATACCTCTAAAACCATTGCTGAGCTGAAAACAGCTATTCAGGAGATCATCGATAGCATCGATGTTCCGACACATCAACGGGTCATGCAGAATTTCGCTATTCGTCTGCGCCACATCATCGCCAATGACGGCAGGCATTTCGAACATGTCATAACCTAAATCTGAATATATGTAGTGACGTTTACATGTTGAATGAAGTGTGTGCATGCCGTAGATTGCAACTAATTTACGTTTTTTAATGTAATTCAGTAATTGTCACTCTGTATGTACACACATAAGTGTGTAGGTTGCTTTTTCTCTGCGCTGAACAGTCTGCCAACAAAAAAAGTCACAAATTTTACGACTTGATGTTTTCTGCACGGCCGTATCTGGGCCATAAAGTGAACGACGCCTGGCAGTATAGACTAGCCGTTTTGAAACTGTGCGTCCACACTTCGACAATTGACCTGCTGCTGAGGGGTCTTGAGACAGAGAAGTTGCTGTCCATGCATCAGCACGGCTTTAGAAAGCATCACTCCAGCGAAATGCAACTCGCCCTTTTTCACATGATATCTTGCGAACCTTGGATGCCATATTCCTTGACTTCCGGAAAGCGTTTGACTCGGTGCCTCACTGCAGATTCCTAATTAACGTAGGATCATATGGGATTGGTTCCCAAATATGTGAGTGGCTCAAAGACTTCTTAAGTAATAGGGCCCAGTACGTTGTCCTCGATGGTGAGTGATCATCGGAGGTGAGGGTATCATCTGGAGTGCCCCAGGGAAGTGTGGTAGGTCCGCTGTTGTTTTCTATCTACATAAATGATCTTTTCGATATGGTGGATAGCAATGTGCGGCTGTTTGCTGATGATGTGTGGTGTACGGGAAGGTGTTATCGTTGAGTGACTGTGGGAGGATACAAGATGACTTGGACAGGATTTGTGATTGGTGTAAAGAATGGCAGCTAACTCTAAATATAGATAAATGTAAATTAATGCAGATGAATAGGAAAAAGAGTCCTGCAATGTTTGAATCATTAGTAGTGTAGCGCTTGACACAGTCACGTCGATTAAATATTTGGGCGTAACATTGCAGGCATGTAATGGCAGTTGTGGGGAAGGCGGATAGTCGTCTTCGGTTCATTGGTAGAATTTTGGGAAGATGTGGTTCATCTGCAAAGGAGACCGCTTATAAAACACTAATACGACCTATTCTTGAGTACTGCTCGAGCGTTTGGGATCCCTATCAGGTCGGATTGAGGGAGGCCACAGAAGCAATTCAGAGGCGGGCTGCTAGATTTGTTAGTGGTAGGTTTGATCAAGACGCGAGTGGTACGGAAATGCTTCAGGAACTCGGGTGGGAGTCTCTGGAGGAAAGGAGGCGTTCTTTTCGTGAATCGCTACTGAGGAAATTTAGAAAACCAGCATTTAAGGCTGACTGCAGTACAATTTTACTGCCGCCAACTTATATTTCGCGGAAAGACCACCAAGATAAGATAAGAGAGATTAGGGCTCGTACAGAGGCATATAGGAAGTCATTTTTCCTCGTTCTGTTTGGGAGTGGAACAGGGAGAGAAGATGCTAGTTGTGGTACGAGGTACCCTCCGCCACGCACCATATGGTGGATTGTGGAGTATGTATGTAGATGTAGAAGCATTAGTGGTTTGCTCTTGGCACATGTGCTTGGTGCTAGTACCCATCCTAAAAGCAAACGACTTGTAATAGCTATAATTATTAGTCTGCAAACGACAAGAGGCTGGGAATTTGGGTCAGACATTGGAGGCTGTTAAGGCGACCCACTCACATTAAGCGGGAGATGGCAGATCCAGATACGAGTCCCTGTCCGGTACAAATTTTCAGCTGTATTTCACTGATCCGGGCAATGGCCTTGCCGCAGTGGATACACCGGTTCCCGTGAGATCACCGAAGTTAACCGCTGTTGGGCGTGGCCGGCACTTGGATGGGTGACCATCCACCCGCCATGCGCTGTTGACATTTTTCGGGGTGCACTCAGCCAATTGAGGAGCTACTCGACCGAATAGTAGCGGTTTCGGTCAAGAATACCATCATAACGACCTGGAGAGCGGTGTGCTGACCCCACGCCCCTCCTATCCGCAACCTCCCCTGAGGATGACACGGCGGTCGGATGGTCCCGGTAGGTCACTCGTGGCCTGAAGAGGGAGTGCTTTTCATTTCACGGATCCATTTCGTTGACCAAATGCGTCTAATGTGATTGAGAACCTTTGAATAGTCTGAAATTACAAACAAACTCGATTTTTTTGTTTCGTAACGTCCTTGAGGAGCTCTGCACCATTGCCAAGTACGATTCATAAAGCAGAAAGAGATGATCCAGAGAATGTCAGTGCCTTTCGTATCGATTTTTTTCGTAAGCGTGAGAACACTACCAAAATGCTCATTCAACTTCAGTGGCAGAAGTTACGTGATAGGAGTTGCGCATCATGGAGGGGTTTACTGTAATGCATTCAAGACATTATCTTCCAGAAATAATTAAACAATTTACTTCCTCCCTCCACATATGTCTCACGAAATGATCATAACGTGAACTCAGAAAATTCGATCTCATGGAAATGCTTCCCTTCGATAGTAGAAAAATAAAATGGAAAATATAAGTAGTATCATACGCATGTTTAGAATAGAAAAACAAAGGGAGGAATGATAGTGCTACTGGAAGTACTTTCTGCCACACACTGTAAGATGAACTGAACAGTATACCATATCATAATATTATCATAGCAACAACAGTTAAAAACGGAAAATGTTGAAGAAAAGATTGAAGAGTATTTGTCTTTGGAATACGGAAAACAGCCAATGAAGACCATCCTAAAAAGACGAACTGAGAATACTTAATTCAAATCCGGCAATAAAGATCTAACGCATCATAAAATGCGCTATAACTAAAAAAAAATAATTAAAGTAATCAAAGAAGGCAAAACAACGCCTTGGTGCACTTGGTACCATTATCAGGGGCGTAGCTCCGCCGTATCAGTCGTATCAATGATTCAGGGCCCCCGGGCTAATGGGGTCCGGAAATTTGTTAACAAAACTTCGTAAAATGTTTTTCACAATCCCACTCAAGGTGAACGCTTAGGTCTTAGGTCGTACTCTAAACGCTTAATTAACCGGACGTCCATTTGTTGGCAACACTGAACGTCTCAGATTTCTCGCAGCGCACGTCAGCAGACAACAACGATTACGGTATTTCTCGTTTTCAGTTGAATGAGAACAATCTATATGCTAAATCTAGTGATTATTTTTTTCGATAATAAATTTAATTGTGAAAGAAATGAGTGGAAGAAAGAGAGATTACCTCAGTGGAGCTATGGAAAGAAGAAATAAACGGAAGAAGGAAGTTATAAAGACGTTGGCTAAAATTTCTTAATTATATCAGCAATCAGATTCTATGAGTGATTTACTTTGCAATCTCCAAGGACAAAAATGCATCTTGTTTGTAATTTAAGAGACGTTATGTAGCGTTCTACGCTGTGTAACGTGTGATACTCATAAGTATCATTACACGTGGTCGCGGAAATGTACAAGATACATAATTTCATTTGCATTACAGTAGCAAACAATAGGGTTAAATTAAGAGTGCGCATGCTATTGCATTACGCTGGAGAGCAGTGGCGTGTGAAAAGTTGCATGCGAGGAGCGCGTTCGCTGGATTTGTACACACGTAATACGCACCCTTGTAGGAAAATACACTCCTGGAAATTGAAATAAGAACACCGTGAATTCATTGTCCCAGGAAGGGGAAACTTTATTGACACATTCCTGGGGTCAGATACATCACATGATCACACTGACAGAACCACAGGCACATAGACACAGGCAACAGAGCATGCACAATGTCGGCACTAGTACAGTGTATATCCACCTTTCGCAGCAATGCAGGCTGCTATTCTTCCATGGAGACGATCGTAGAGATGCTGGATGTAGTCCTGTGGAACGGCTTGCCATGCCATTTCCACCTGGCGCCTCAGTTGGACCAGCGTTCGTGCTGGACGTGCAGACCGCGTGAGACGACGCTTCATCCAGTCCCAAACATGCTCAATGGGGGACACATCCGGAGATCTTGCTGGCCAGGGTAGTTGACTTACACCTTCTAGAGCACGTTGGGTGGCACGGGGTACATGCGGACGTGCATTGTCCTGTTGGAACAGCAAGTTCCCTTGCCGGTCTAGGAATGGTAGAACGGTGGGTTCGATGACGGTTTGGATGTACCGTGCACTATTCAGTGTCCCCTCGACGATCACCAGTGGTGTACGGCCAGTGTAGGAGATCGCTCCCCACACCATGATGCCGGGTGTTGGCCCTGTGTGCCTCGGTCGTATGCAGTCCTGATTGTGGCGCTCACCTGCACGGCGCCAAACACGCATACGACCATCATTGGCACCAAGGCAGAAGCGACTCTCATCGCTGAAGACGACACGTCTCCATTCGTCCCTCCATTCACGCCTGTCGCGACACCACTGGAGGCGGGCTGCACGATGTTGGGGCGTGAGCGGAAGACGGCCTAACGGTGTGCGGGACCGTAGCCCAGCTTCATGGAGACGGTTGCGAATGGTCCTCGCCGATACCCCAGGAGCAACAGAGTCCCTAATTTGCTGGGAAGTGGCGGTGCGGTCCCCTACGGCACTGCGTAGGATCCTACGGTCTTGACGTGCATCCGTGCGTCGCTGCGGTCCGGTCCCAGGTCGACGGGCACGTGCACCTTCCGCCGACCACTGGCGACAACATCGATGTACTGTGGAGACCTCACGCCCCACGTGTTGAGCAATTCGGCGGTACGTCCACCCGGCCTCCCGCATGCCCACTATACGCCCTCGCACAAAGTCCGTCAACTGCACATACGGTTCACGTCCACGCTGTCGCGGCATGCTACCAGTGTTAAAGACTGCGATGGAGCTCCGTATGCCACGGCAAACTGGCTGACACTGACGGCGGCGGTGCACAAATGCTGCACAGCTAGCGCCATTCGACGGCCAACACCGCGGTTCCTGGTGTGTCCGCTGTGCCGTGCGTGTGATCATTGCTTGTACAGCCCTCTCGCAGTGTCCGAAGCAAGTATGGTGGGTCTGACACACCGGTGTCAATGTGTTCTTTTTTCCATTTCCAGGAGTGTACATTCCATAATTATGTATACTCAAGTTTTCCCACATTAGATTTATGTACATGGCTGTTTAATTTTACGCTCTTTGTGCAGATGTATTAGTTAAATAAATTTTTTATCTTACACAATTAGAAATATGGTGATATAACATTGTCCACAAGACTAAACCATGATGTACTTCAGAGTTCTTGTAAAGACAACTTGTTTTACTCTTAACACAGTTTTCCACAATAGCCGAGAGTCGTTGTTACACGATTAGTGAATTATGTACCGTGACAAAATCCCTAGTTTTTGTGTTCTTATACCGCAGCACAGGACTTACAGTGAGCTGGAATGGATGTTCCAATATTATGACGCATGCATCAGGTGAAGGCTGTACTGGAAAGCGGTTGCAGCCTCGGACACCGCAGATGTTACTTCGTACTTTTGTTAATGGACAGATGATTAAAATTCTTTATACAGATAAATATCTGAACATGCACCTGAACTCCGTGCCTCTTTGATGCAGCTGGTTGATTATAAAAGTACTGCAAAGAAAAGGAACTGCCAAGGGGAGTATTCTTCTCCTTGATAACATGAAGGGCTCATGTTTTGTTCCTGTCAACCTTCACGTGCTCTTCTCGTGATTACAGTGTGGAAGGTAGACAGAGGCACTCGGTTAACAGTATGTCACGTTACTGTGAGTCGGATAGTAGCAGTCAGAGGACAGAGTTGGATATGGATGTCTTGGGACTGTGTGAGAAGAACTGATAAAATTCGGGATAGGATGTCGAGGGTGGAAGAAATAAGCAAATATTGCAATAAAATACTGAAACAACAAGTACTAAAGTTATTTCAGTACTTGATAAAGTGCCCAACACGGTTGATGAAGATTGTACAACCAGTACTTCTTCCGTCTCTTAACAGTTGGTTCAGAAAAGCAAAGAGAGCAATAATAATTTACAACCAATAATAACAATCTTACTGTGGGTCTCTTCCTTTCTTTTACCATCTTCCCAGAAAGATATTGCAACGAATTTTTACAGTGATGTCAGCACGAAAGGAATGATGCACTCAGTCAAGATTTGCCACCATGAGATTTGCTACCATATTGTAGGTAAAACAGGACATTATTGGCATGCTCTGGGAACCAACAGTTCAACTGCATAAGACAGATCCAGACACACTTTAACATAAAGACTATGGGATTCAGTGCTCAAGAAGAAGGTACTGCATTTTGCACATTCTTTCACGAACATTTCCCCCTGCAGTCATGTTAGATCATACAAAAAATAAAACTTTGTGCAAATAAAAAGTAAAAAATTGACATATGCAGGTTCACAAACATTAATAAGCAGTTCTTATACTACATACTAAGATATCAAAAGAGATTTATTTAATTAATTATACACAGATTGTGATAACTTCACATTTGAGAACTGTAGTTGTAGATATTTAAATCCCACTTTTATTCTGTTAGCCATATGTATTTGCTCTTTTCATCACAAAGTATGACTTGGCTGATGTCTCATGCACATGCTTACGTAATGTGGATGTTCCTAGCATTACACAAATGATTAAAGAACTCAAATCAAAGCACTGTAAATGTGATAGATCCAGTACACAATGTGGCAATCAATATGCTTTCGTATTAATATTGGTAGGTGCGGCAAAATTATAGTGACATAAACCGAACTGAGTGTATCACATCTATTTAAAGACAAATTACATAACTCTAAGATGTAAAGCAAGCTTAGTGAAGTTGGAAGGAAAGCTAAACAGCATCAAATGATGGTCGTTAAAAGTGGTCAGAAAAACAAATGACAAATACACCTTAAATCAGTATAATTTTCATTACAGAGAAAGACACTAAATGCACTAAAATAGCAAGGTTTGTTTTAAAAAGAAATAAAAGATACTTCAACGAAATCATTCATATTGAACAGAGAGCTTGTATTCTAATGGGTAGCTAAAAGATCCCTACAAAGAGTTAAGAGTTACAGAAACTGATAAGCGACAGTAAATATCACTAAAAGACGATAGTGGGAAAACATGCTAAGACAAATGAACATTCAGGCCAAACTGAAATTCAAACTCTGCTCTATGAGGTGCATTCACTGTAGCCATTATACAGTCAGCACACACCTCCAGACCTGACACTAATTTTCACTGCTGCTAATATTTTTCCTATTATTTCGAAATACTGAAAGTTCTGTCACATGATATGTGGGAATTACACCACTTGGAGATTGGAACAAGGATTACCTGGTGGCTGGGATGAATATACACACTGACTTAAATTCATTGACACTAAATGAGCATAGAAAGTGGGCTGCAACCCGTGGAATACTATTAAGGAATAGATTTTCAGTGGGAGACTACACTAGTGTGCAAAATTTAAGGAAGGCTCCACTGGAGATGTGGAAGATTGCAGAGGCTGCAGTAACAGTTGGTCTGCCGACATCGGTGGAGGAGAGAACTCGTCCACTGGTGAGCCGGGGAAAGAGGGTTGTGGTTCAAATTGCATGGGCTAGTCCTACCGGCGCACTTCTCAGCAGCTGCAGGTAAGATGGCGGAGGGTGCGGCTGGGGCAGCAGCGGGTGAGCACGCTGCCACAACTGACTGATTCCCATACGAACAACGCAGTGACCGACGCCGTCGCCTTGCTGGCTTTGAGTGGGCTGTGTTGAAGGTCCAAAAGGTCTCAGATGCAACTGATTGAAAAAAAAAATATTCAAATGGCTCTAAGCACTATGGGACTTAACTTCTGAGGTCATCAGTCCCCTACAACTTAGAACTACTTAAACCTAACTAACCTAAGGACATCACTCATCCATGCCCGATGCAGGATTCGAACCTGCGATCTTAGCGGCCACCCCGACCGGCTTGGAATGACAGTCGGCTGCTCCTGACCAAAATCCATTAAACACAAATGCCACCGTCTGTGACCCACCATTACACCCAGCAGTCACCGCTGATGCCGGCTGAAGGACTGGGCCCAAATGGCAACCCCGTGAGGAAAAAGTTGCGGGGCTGCAATAGTCTGGCGCTTTCCTGTCCAAAAAGAGCTGGAGCTCCTTCAGGCTTCTTCTTCTGTAGGGATTAGGCCATCTTTGCTTAGTCTCAAAATTCATCTTTGAGGAAAAGAAGCTAAATTTTTCCAGTCTGCAGCGAAGGCTGTTCTCCAGACGGCGTTAGAAAACTGCCTGCAGATTTCTTACATTTTACTCTCATGTGGAGCCCATGACACTGATGTCACTAAGATAATTTAAGCAACAGCGTCGTCATTAAGGCAATAGTAAGCAGGAAAAACCTGAAACCTACAGCTCCTAGAACCGCTTAAAGGTGTGTCACAGTCAGACCACAGGTGACTGAAAAACCAATGTTACTGTCGATCACCACCGCCATGACGCCCTTCTAGAGCCTGTCGTTCAAGAACACACACCACAGGTACAACTAACTTCTGTACAGCCAGTATAGTCTTACTGGAGCCAAAGCGCCAGGCATTGTCTGCCCACTCGGATCAGGAACCGATGATTCTTGTTGATAACAAGCTGCTGTTGCTAGCTGCTATTTCAGACTAGACTTTGCACCAGGTGGTCCCACTGCTGGCCAAGGGAACTCGTAGCTCTATCCATATACTCTCGTCTATTTTGCACACTTATCGTGTTCTTCCCCTTTGGATCTCTACAAACTGACTCAATGCTCCAGCTGATGACTCACGCTTGACACGTCCCCTGGGTGACCACACGACAAGCAAACGTTGGGACACCCCTCTTACTGGGTGGGAAGTCAGTATGCGGTAATTCACGGGAACTGGTGATAGTTGGGCTCGAGTAAATATCATCAGAACTAGACGAAAAGTAATATGCTTCGAAACTGCAAAATTATGTACAGAACGTCTACACAGAAGGATATCGCCCATAAGAGGAACAGTGCTGCAATTCTGCTGCTAAAAATGGAAGGAAACAGACATGACATTAGAAAGAATAAACCTGTCAGTCACATCACAATAGTACACAAATCGTCATGACAGAATCAGCAAGTCCACAAAAAACATTGGATTTTAATCAAGGAAGTAAGCACCATGCGTTATAAAAGGGTGTATAGTGCAATGAAACATTTGTAGTTTGCGAAATAATTAGAGAACTCAACCATGAGTATGATGTAACACATTTTTTCAGGACGACCATTAACAGCATAAATACATACTTGGAGAAATGCCTAACACAATGCTGTCTCATAAAATTATTTGTCTGCAACTGGTTTCGGTCATTGAGCATCCTCACCGTAGAAAAATTTTTATAGCATCAACATCAGATGAAGACATGTTTTCAAGTATGACCAAATTGTTCTTCACACTTCAAGACATACAGTCTATGTCTTGTGATGTTGCCATCGTAAAAGTTTTTCTGTCGTGAGGATGCTCAGTGACCGCAACAGGTTGTAAATTTTAAAAAATTATAAGACAGTATTGTGTCATACATACAGGGCTTAAGGAAGAGAGTGCCACAGGGAATGTGGGAGGGGGGAGGAAGCCAAGAACATTGGTGAAGAGGGGCAAACAACAAAACAATCTGTAATAGTCACTTTCGTTTGCTGTAAGCAACGTTTAAACATCAGGTGTGGTAATATTAAGGTCCAATGTTACCAACCGCCCGTCGTGTCATTCCTAGCCGATATTCGTCACTGGCTATGGATATGGAGGGGCATGTGGTCAGCTCAGCACTCTCCCCACTGTTGTCACATTTCGTGACCAGAGCCGTTACTTCTTATTCACGTAGCTCCTTAGGTGATCTCACA
Source organism: Schistocerca cancellata (assembly GCF_023864275.1). NCBI lineage: Eukaryota > Metazoa > Arthropoda > Insecta > Orthoptera > Acrididae > Schistocerca > Schistocerca cancellata. The sequence continues at coordinate 947,619,814 of NC_064626.1, forward strand.
ATGGTTGTTAACACCACACTTATGAACAGTGCTCGGCAGACCCAGACGGTTACCCATCCGAGTGCTAGCCAAGCCTGAAAACGCTTAATTTCGCTGTTCTGACGGGTACCGCTGTTGCCACTATGGCAAGACCGTTGGCAAAGTCACATGTAATCATATATTTATCATATCAAAGTCGTCTACTGGCTACAGACATTCATGAAACTGGTTTCATGTGTAAAAAAAATAAATAAAAAATAAATAAAATTTTAAACCAAATTATCGTAAAACGTACATGTACACGCAAGTGATATTTTCACTCAAAATAATTTTGTACAAATTTCAGGGAAATAAGAGAATCATTTTTTTAAATTTTATTTTTTTGTATTTACTAAAGTTGAAGACGACTGGGCAAACAGAGAAAGAAACAAACAGAAGAAGAAAAAATACCTGGGGTGTACTTGATAAATGAATCAGTTTTCAAAACTATGTTTCCTATGTGTCAAAAACGGAACGTTTACAGATGTTCCTAGCAATACCTATGATTTATGGCAGGAAAACCTGCACTTCTCATGGAAAAACGATTCAAAACAGACGGTTGCTTAGCGAGTAATTAGAAGCGCAAGGAGAGGCATACAAATGGATCAGGTGTTAGGTGAAAGTGGAAGAGGTGATTTCGATTGTAGTGAAAATGAAGCTAAGATCCGCGGGACGTATATCCCTGCGAATGGACGGTTGTTTGGCTGAAGAACTTTGTTTGTTTCTAACAGATAAGAAGAGGCCCGGAGACGACGCAATGGGAAGTAGGTACATGACCTTAGAAAATATGCATGTCCGACATGGAGGCGTAATGAACGGATGCTGCTGCTTATGATGATGAGTGGTCACTTCTTCGTCTATCGAATGACTGCAGAGGTGTTTATGCATCTGAAAAGAGCCCACCATTTGCGATCTTGTTAACTCAATTCCTTAAATGCCTTGAGAAAAGAAGAAACCTTCTCCATTTTATTCATAACGATTCTTACTGTGGTACTATTAGGTCAAAAGCAATCATAAGTAGATTTACTTTTATTTTACTGTGAAAGTCATAATGGACGAAAAAAAAGTGTACGGCTGAAGTTAAGCTCATCAACTGTATCGACAGTTTGTAGTGCACGCTTGGTTCTTCTCGTTGATGTCTATATCTATTTAGAGTTTGTCATCTCCAACTATCATGGCGGATGGTAACATGAACAATATTTTCTGCTGTCACAGTACCAACCTAAAGTTCATATCAGTTAATTCGATGTCCATGATATAATCTGTATGAATTTGCTTGTCCCATATAATAGTAACATGAAGATAAATTCGCTGATGCTGCTGTAAGCGCAGAAAAACACATATGGATGAAGATGAGGAAAGAGGCTGAATTTTTAACATATTTGCAACAATTTTTTAAATACAACGATTATCTTTTGACAGAATGCAAGAGCCATTGTAAAGCAGAATAGTGTTATAATGCTTGTTAATGTTCGCAAACATATTGAGAAAAAAATCCAGTGAGTACAGGCTGCCCGGCCGCTGTGGCCAAGCGGTTCTAGGTGCTTCAGTCCGGAACCGTGCGATTGCTACGGTCGCAGGTTCGAATCCTGCCTCGGGCATGGATGTGTGTGATGTCCTTAGGTTAGTTAGGTTTAAGTTGTTCTAAGTCTAGGGGCCTGATGACCTCAGATGTTAAGTCGCACAGTGGTCAGAGCCACTTTGAAGTTCAGCCTGAAGACGCTACGACAGCCCAAACTGTGTGCTGAGGTGTTTACGAGGCAATGAATGTGACGGTGCAAGTCGTTTCACGCTTTTAACTGCTTCCTCTTTTCCCGAAAGATGTCACAGCAAACGTTATCAAACGCTATAACGCTACTACTCATCTTTAGGTCTTTAATGACATCCGACTGCAGAAACCTTTAAAAGTCTGTATGTACTCCTCTAACGTTACAGAACAATGAATGTGACGGTGCAAGTCGTTTCACGCTTTTAACCGCATCCTCTTTTCCCGAAAGATGTCACAGGAAACGTTATCAAACGCTATAACGCTACTACTCATCTTAAGGTCTTTAATGCCATTCGACTGCAGAAACCTTTAAAAATTTGCATGTATTCCTCTAACGCTACAGAACACAGAGTAACGCATCTAAACTACACTGTAAAATACTTGCTCGTTTGCATACCTCCATTTGTTTCGGTAATATACATTCCAGGAATGAACCGCAGAGATCTTATGAGAGGATACACTCACTTGAGATTGACCAGTAGCGCAGTTGCGGCTTCAGTGTTAGTACAACAAGTGAGCGCTGCCTTAGGTACAGTAGTGTCTCGCAGTCTTACGAAATGTTTTCGTGTCACACTGTTCTTACGTCCTATACCTTAGTGCCATGCGGCCTCCTTAGCTAAAACGAAACATACTGAAAAAAAAATCGCATTAATTACACAAGCGACTTATGTTTAGTATCTCCATTTATTTGCGGATTAAACGAAGGTCCTCGAGCGCTTGAGGCATTTGCGCATGAAGCATGCGTTATGATATTTTAACGGTTGAGATATACAGGAGTTGAACTCGTTCTGCGTGTTCCAACCTCCTTTCATAAAACGGAAATGAGAAATAATAGCCCACTTCAAAATGTAAAGCACGTTCCTCAGTCTGGAAGAGAACTGCATTTTCTCCTCGCGCCTTTCATGTAATTTGAAGTAATGGTCACGTAATACGGCGTTCCTGTTTCAGACGGTGCTGGCGGATTTACGTAGCGATGAATCCAGAACGGTGCCGCAATCGAGTTCAGGCCCTCGCCACAGTGCGGCACCACAATGCAACGGCCGCCGTGCTGCTCATCTTCGTGTGCTGGTATCTGTCGGCAGTGGAGGGTACTACCAACAGGAACCTGCGCGTCAGGAGTGTTCCCTCCGTCGACGGTATCAGCAGCAGTCTGTACGAGGTGTACGTGCCACCGTACTTCTTTGTGAGTACTTCCATCAGCATCTTGTCGGAGGGAGCGCTAACGACTGTGCGACGCTTCATCTGTAATACTGTCACGAGATGTCACTAATTATAAGTATTTAATGTATCATGTTCATCACACCTCTGCAGTATTTCACTGATATATTTACGCCAGATGATTATTCCACTAAGGGGCCAATGCTAACGCAATACTGAGCAAAGACAATAATAGTACATAGCACTATAGCTCTCTGTCGTTGCTTCTGTTGATTTATTGCGACCCTGGCAACACTAAACCACTTGGCACTTACTAGCAGCCCCATCTGCACCGCTCACGAGTCGTCAACAATGTGAATAAGGCATCAAAAGATATCGACGAAGGACTTTGACACAAACCCTCTTTCTTCCTATTAAGTGTTGCATCTTCGATAGAGAGGATCGGCGCTGGGGATTTCTCACTCTGAAAGGAATTTCACCAACTCTGAGAGGCTTGAATTAAGTCTCGGTGCAAGAAGCAGCAAATCATTTGTCCGTGCCAGTTTTCAAAGAAACTAGATGCGATAAATCAATAATTTCTCCCTTACTCATAAATTTTTGAATAGTAATTGTATACTAATGCTGAATTTCTTTTGAATTCGCATAGCCGTGCAAAAATCAAATTCAACAGGCAGTCTCTGCACGTGGGATTGACGGGCACTGTGTGAGGGCTCATCCGTTATGGCGATTATCAGATTTGTCTTCGTAACAGTAGCGCAACAATTCTGTTTCGCTCTTAGTGCTCACATTGAAAAATGGAATAAATCCAGAGGTTAAGACTGAAGTGCAGTGTGCTAGAAGAAATAGCTTCTCGTTCCTCTTATATTCATCGCAACAAGGATCCATGCAATTCGGACACCGTTTCGAAAATGCGTAAACCACGAACAAGAACACAAATGATCAGGATCTTTGTCACTGAAACATGTGGTATATACAGCACTGTGAAACACTCCATAATATGATATTGAGATGAGGTCGATAAGCTGATGAACTTTCCACAGAACGTCATCTATAAGTGAGTAAAAACACGACAAGGTTTTTTCTTGCTTAACCTTTTCCAAAGAGATGATAATTAATATTATTTGTCTCACAATAAAGAACAGAGTTACTGTTCGTATTTTCAGCCACTAACTCCTTTTCCACTTATTCACATACGTACAATTCTAGTTAGTTTTCCGTTTCGTTACCCCACTTCATAGGCTTCACATATAATGCGGTTTTGCTCATTGTGGATACGACAGTTGCTTGTGTGATTTCCTGACGCCACACCACCACCTTTCTCTATAAGAAGCATTTAGCGAAAGCACTTATCTTCGAATCTTGTAAATGTCGACAGACTGCGCGTGTTCTGTTTCTGAGGAAGGGATATGGTACACATGTAAATCGATGTGAATAAACGCGCTGAGTCACATGTTAGCTAGTCAGTGAAACAGTCTGAGAGGAGAATGAAATTTTTATACTGCAGCGGAGTGTGCGCTCACATGAAACGTCCTGGCAGATTAAAACTGTGTGCTGGATTGAGACACGATCTCGGGACCTTTGCCTTTGGCGGGCAAGTGCTCTACCAACTAAGATATCCAAGCATGACTCACGGCCCGTCCTCACAGCTTTAGTTCCACCAATACCTCGTCTCCTACCTTCCAACTTCAGAGAAGCTCTCCTGCGGACCTTGCAAGACTAGCACTCCTGGAAGAAAGGATATTGCGACGACATGGGTTAGCCACAGCCTGGGGGATGTTTTCAGAATGAAATTTTCACTCTGCTGCGGAGTGTGCGCTGATATGAAACGCCCTGGCAAATTAAAACTGTGTGCTGGATTGAGACACGATCTCGGGACCTTTGCCTTTCACGTGCAAGTGCTCTACCAAAGCTTTTTTAATTTTTTTTAACAAACCTGTTATTAGAATTACGTGGGAACGAAAAATGAATTGGGAGCGAGATTCGATCCAAGCCCTCCATCTTCTGAAACTTTTTCTTTAATTGAAAGAAAAGTGAGAGCGGTTTTGTTTTCTGATGGCAAAAATGATTAGTGCATGACTGGGAATCGAACCTGGGCCGCCTACCACTTTTTAAAAAAAAAAAAAAACGAGCATAGTCAGCGGCAGGCTGGAGGAGGCCTGGCTACCCCGTCTCCCCCCTCCCACTATCGAAGCGCTCCATCTCATTTTTTTCTGTTTTATATATATAATATGCAACAAAAACAAGGGAGCCATACGCCAAAATTTATAATGATAATGTGAACTAAAAAGGGCCATCTTGCCCTCTGGGATCACCTTGTCGAAGCGGGCGGCCAGTAAGAGGCGGTCGTCATTGCAATGGACTTCACCAGTCATCAACCATTGGACAACCGGAGCCACTGCACACCGTCAGAGGCTGTTTCGAATGGCTCTGAGCACTATGGAACTTAACATCTTAGGTCATCAGTCCCCTAGAACTTAGAACTAACTAACCTAATGACATCACACACATCCATGCCCGAGGCAGGATTCGAACCTGCGACCGTAGCAGTCCCGTGGTTCCGGACTGCAGCGCCGAGAACCGCACGACCCCCGCGGCCGGCAGGCTGTTTCGGCTACCGTGGGGGGAATCGTGGAAACATCACGTCTGCAAGTCAACTTCTTCTCACACCCGGCACACCCCAGGTGGGTGGAGGGTCCATGAATGACGACCCTAAACAGTTAGCAAAAGTTTTCGGTGTTGCGTTCTGTTTGATAACACCAGGAACTCATTGATCATGTATTGCCACAAATCGAGGACTTCCTTTTCGCCGTCGCAATACATGTAGTGTATCGCTATTCCTTGTGCCCAATTGTCCACATTCACCCGGGTCATCGGGAAATAGATGCGGTCGCGATGACAGAGGTTCAGGGGCACGATCGAATCATAGGTGCGGCGTGGGAGGACAGGCAGTATCTGTTGGATCGGTTTCCAGCACTCGCATGCGGGGCCACAGTTCAGTCTGTGTTCGTCCGTATCTACCGTCGCGCAACGGGGCACAAGGGGTCGTCAGTTAGGTGAATGGCATGTAGCCTTCGTCGGATCGGAAACTTCTCGTTAGTAACCACATATCACGTCGATCCACTACAGTGCACAGGAAGGGCGCATGGATGGCTTACCAAACCCGCGTCCACTCAACCGTGGTGTGGCGTCATGCAATGTCATTAGCAGTGGCCCCGGTTGTCCAGTGGTTGATGACTGGTGAAGTCCATTGCAATGACGACCGCCTCTTACTGGCCGCCTGCTTCGATAAGGTGATCCCAGAGGGCAAGATGGCCCTTTTTAGTTCACATTATCATTATAAATTTTGGCGTATGGCTCCCTTGTTTTTGTTGCTTATTATATATATAAAACAGCGTTGGAGGACGCTGTAATATATCTTTGTTGCCGGATTCCGTGTCTCCGGTAGAACTCCCAACACATAGCTGTGCTCCACGAAAAATGTCCTATTATGTGATAGCGAGGGCGATAAATGTCCAACAGGGACCGGTGGGCACAGCATGTGTGGGGCCACCTCTGTTATCAGGATGCCAGGAAGATTGTCTATCGGTGAAAGCCAGTGTTGCCGCATTGAGCGAAGGTCTGTATCACTCTGCGCTTGACGTGAGCGAGTCCAACACCTCCTTTGTGTAAGGGTAAAGTAAGAGTAACGAAGCGGATCTTAAAAACTGCACCAACGTTCACCACGTGTCCAAACACTTACTGTATCGTAGAAGCCATCGTGTCAGTCATCGGTAACACATGGGCGTCATGATTAAGTTGAGAAGCCATGTACACATTGACGTACTGAGTTCGTTGCAAAAAATCCAACAATCTAAATTTGTTGAGACGAGCCTCTATGCGGAGTCGACGAAGACCTTACGATACGTAAAGGCCGCCGTACGTTATATTTATCGATGGAGCGATATCCTTAAACATTTGAGTATCGGAACCTTTGTCAGGGGTACATCCAGTTCTGCAGGCATGCCTCGTCCCACCTCCATGTAGCATGATTTCCGGAGGTTGATCACACTGCCTGCCACCACCCCATACTGATGGAGCCAGGAAAGCGCCGTTCGTATTTCGTCACCAGTCCACGCTAACATCACATCATCGGCGTGTGCTCCACATCGAAAGGTCACGGAGCAGAGGCTAAAACCTCCCAAGCATTTCTGCAGTCCGTGAAGAGCTGGTTCGAGGGCAGACCCTATCTGAAGGACCTGTTGATATGGACGGGGGGCGGACCGATAGTCGTTTACCATAATCCGGGATACCGATGTGTTGTGTTCCATAACTGCTGGAAACCATGTTCGACGCTATCGAAAGCAGGGTCCAAATCCAGCGCAACAACAGCGCTGCGTAGGCGGCAAGTTTGCATCAGCGCCACATCGTCTCTATATGTGCTCAGAGTCGTCAACACATTAGTGTGGCCCCCGAGGTAGGTCTGACCAGTGTGAACGGCCACCATTGCCGTAGGTTTGAGCCTCTCACGGAGGATGCGTGTCAACAGTTTGTAATCGGTATTTAGCATTGTCAGTGGTCGAAACCCATGTTGGTGACAGCCTCCTTCGGATTTAGCCGCCGGAATAAAGAGACCCTCAGTGAAATCAGATGGTACTAGAAAATCGGGGTTCAGGAGTTCTCTGTACATCCTAACCAACATTGGGCCCATAAGATCAAAAAAACCTTTTTGTAAAACTCAAGAGGGAGTCCGTCAGGGCCCAGTGTTTTGTTGGGAGCACCACCCAACATAGCCTCTCGTAGTAGAAAATGGAAATGAGCGTAAGGCATTGTTGGCCAGGAGGCCCCATCGGGGGAAGTTTGGCCGCCGAGTGCAAGTTTGATTTCAGTCGACGCCACATTGGGCGACTTGCGTGCCGGTGATGAGGATGAAATGATGATTAGGACAACACAACACCCAGTCCACGAACGGGGAAAATCCCCAACATGGCCTGGAATCGAACTCAGGCCCGCTGCATGCTCAAACTCGGTACCTTCCATTTCGCAGGCAAGTGCGCTACCAACTAAGACCCCAAGCATAACTGACGGACCTTCCTCACAACTTTAGTTCCACCAGTACCTCGCCTCCCAACTCCAAACTTGACAGAAGCTCTCCTGCGGACATTGCAAGACTAGCAGTCCTGGAAGAAAGGATATTGCGGAGACATGGGTTAGCCAGAGCCTGGGGGATGTTTTCAGTACGAAATTATCACTCTGCAGTGGAGTGTGCGCTGATATGAAACGTCCTGGAACATTAAAACTGTGTACTGGATCGAAACTCGATATTGGTACCTTTGCCTTTCGCAAGCAAGTGCTCTACCAACTGAGCTACACGATCACGACTCACAACCCGTCCTCACAGCTTTAGTTCCGCCAGTAACTCGTCTCCTATCTTCCAAACATCCTTCCTTCTAGCAGTGCTAGTCTTGCAAGGTTCGCAGGAGAGCTTCCGTGAAGTTTGGACGGTAGGAGACGAGGTACTGGCGGAACTAAAGCTGTGAGGACGGGTCCTGAGCCGTGCTTAGGTAGCTCAGGTGGTAGAGCACTTGCCCGCGATAGGCAAAGGTCCCGAGTTCGACTCTCGGTCTGGCACACAGGACGTTTCAGTCTAAAAGTAGTTGATGAGACGCACCTTGCATTGCGCACTAAAGCTCTACTTCCAACATATTTTACGTATGTATAACATCATCTTGTTAATTGCCAGGCTGACGGAATAAAGTAAAGCTGAAGTTCGACCTACACCCACAGTCTGGAACACCCTGGTTCATTTTTAGGGCTAGTCATTCTTATTTGTGTTTTCTATCCATTTCATCGATTATTTCGGAAGAATTGGGAAATGATTACTTTAAAAAGCTAATAGCGATTTCTTCACAGATTATTTTCCAACTGATCTCTATTGTTCCATGTTTGAAACCGAGGGACCTTCCTCTTTTTTTCCGTTGTTGAACAGCGGACGGTAATCCCTGCTATTTTGCCCCCGGTGAAGCATGACGCAAGATTAAATAAAAGGTAGAGATAAGTCTAGCGGTTGCCCAACGATGTGCAAAAACGCGGTAAATGCCTTGGACACTTGTTGGACGGCAGCTCGTGAGTACAAAATTTATTTAATTTCATTATAGTGGTAGTTTTTAGAAGACAAAGCGTTGATGGTCTGCATAAGGTGATAAGGTCGAATTATGTAATTTCCTTGCACGTACGAAATTTCACTGGTACAAGAACTCAATATTGGAGTAGGTGTATAACTGAGGAGCCCGCATGTGTGTTTTTAAGTCTCAAAGTGTACCAATTCTGACGTCGGCGAAGGGGGATTGTTTTCATGTGAATAATACAATATGCGTTACTCCTGCGTCTATAATTTGGACGTCAGTACTAAACTTCACAAAACTTAACAGTCCTACACAACGTAAGAGTTACTGAAATAAAGACTCCTGAATAACCGTAAACTGTATGAGCATTGTTTGGAGTTGTTGGTTCAAATGGCTCTGAGCGCTATGGGATTTAACATCTGAGGTCATCAATCCCCTAGAACTTAGAACTGCTTAAACCTAACTAACCTAACGACATCACACACATCCATGCCTGAGGCAGTATTCGAACCTGCGACCGTAGTAGTCTCGCAGTTCCGGACTGAAGCGCCTAGAACCGCACGGGCACCGCGGCCGGCTTTGGGGTGGTGCCTTATCAGAAATGTCTGGAATGCTGACGAATGGGATCGCATAATTTTCATTTATATGTATATGTCTGGGGCAGTATACAATTAGACTGTCATTTGTCTGCATATACGATGGAAACGTTGCGAATACTGTTGAACAGTCACAAATTACAGACAAGCAATTTTTAAATAAGAGCCGGCAACGCACCAGACGCTAACAGTAGCACGTTTTTGTTGTTATTTATATATGATTCTACTACATGCCTGTAATTTCTTTTATAGTTTCGTAGTGAGCAGGAAAATGAACTGGTATCTCCCTCTACGTACGAGTTTTGGTTACAAAGCGCGAAGAGTCACGACGTTGGCAAGATCATTGACAAAGACGAATGACTGCCATATTCAGAGCCTTTGTACCACACAATTCCCAGAAAATTACTGTTCAGCTACCAAATGGGATTGAATGAACTGGACTCGAGCCGTCGGCAATCCTTGCCTTGTCTACGTCTCCAACGCATTACCGCAAGCAAATTCCATCCATGTTCTTACTTCTGTACTATCACGCTCCGACATACGTCTTTAACATCTAATTTCCACATTCTCCATTGTGTTCCTATGTTCAATCTCTTTCGTTTTTCAGCTAAATGTAGTTTTAAAAGCGTGTTAGTAACGCCCTTGCAACTAAAGTGAAGATGAAACTACACACACTGTTGTATTTCACAAGGAAAGTATGTAGAGTAGAAAAATTATCTTTTGGATTACTTAAGCGATAACCGGACCTGACATCAGAGATAACCTTTGTGACTGAATTGTTAACAGATACGCAGCTTAGAAAAAACGAATACTTTAAGTTGATACTTGATACTCTTTCATATCTTTCTGTATTCCACACACAACCATTTCAGGGTCTCAATATAATGTTCATGGGTGCAAAAGCTCAATGATTCACTGTTAAGTTACTTAACTCTTATCCAGCAGATAACTAGCACTATGGGACTTAACATCTGAGGTCATCAGTCCCCTAGAACTTAGAACTATTTAAACCTAGCTAACCTAAGAACATCACACACATCCATGCCCGAGGCAGGATTCGAACCTACGACCGGTCACGCGGTTCCAGACTGAAGCGCCTAGAACCGCACGGCCACACCGGCTGGCGAAACATCTGGAAGTGGTTAAGCGACATGTGTGGTAAAATATTACAGTACTTACATGTAGGTGGTGCATCCATATCATTATCACGTTACATTTATCATATTTTTTACAAAAATATTTCGTTTTTTAATTTTTAATATTAGTCACCATGCTAATTAAATCGAATATTTTGAAATAGGATTGTCACTAAATGAGCAAAATAGTTATGCGATTTCATGTGATAAAAATTCCTGAATACAGAATTTTTGACTGAAAGTGACATGTATCTAGGCAGTCTCTACCAATTTTATCAATGCATTAAATTTTATGTTCATTTTGCAAGTCACTGACTTGCATCCTTTTGAAAATAAACGCTAATATATCCCTTCTGGTTGGAGATTCACGAACTATGAAGCGCAAGGCGTCGCCATCTGCTATATTTCATGGGCCTAGATGACAGCGTTTCACATGGTAATCAAGAACAGGTAACTGTTTACTGTTTTGAGGTTATTTTCAGCGTTAAGTTCCAGTTCTGCGTAGATCACTGAGGTACATTGAAACTGTATTGAAATAATGTCTTCAAGTGATAGTAATACTGTGTCTATGAATTTGGTTAAGAAAAGTAGGATAGGGTTAAGAAGAATAGAGTCATCTGAAAAGTTCAGAATTAAAAAGGTCCAAGCTTCAAGACGTATCATATGTCTCCTATTCAGATAAAACAGTTTGTGCTAGGAGTTCAATCTGCCATTGCGGATGCCACCGTAATTTGCCATGAGGATGCCTTTATACTAATTCACACTAAATAAACAATTTTCTAAGTAGGGACCTTCAAGTCGTTTATCTCCAAGGTTTTATGTAACTAGAACCATTGAAAACACACAGGCCAAGAAAGGGAGAAGAATCAGCATCTAGAACATATCCAGTGATTTATTGTGCTGGGAGAGATGGTACAAAAGTTCAACTCTGTAAAAAAGCTTTTCCTATCAGTCATGATGCAACATCAGAACGAATACAAGGATTAATATCTCCAATTAAAATCTGCAAAGTCACCTAATGACGAAGAGGAAAAAATGCAAATAGCAGAGCTCCAGCTAAGCTTCCAGAAATATGTGAACAAGTTTCTCAGCATATCGGTTATCCACTTCCAAACGCTTCATTTTAGTCATCATCATATTATTCGTTTTTTATTTGAAGAGTGACTACCAACAATGAGTATGGAAACACGTACATGAATGTAAACCACTTGAAGATGGGTCAACTCGAAACCGATTGTGTATTAAATATAATCGCCTTCTGTTGTGTCTGGTAGTTATTACTCTACACCCTCTTAAGTAGTTATATTCAATATGCAAGGAAGGAAAGGGGAGAGGGGAGATGCACTATGTAACTCTTCTTTCCTGTTTCTTATGGACACATTTCAGTGGCTCCTTGCTGGGCACAAGGATTGTGTGCAACTTGATTGTCACTTAGTTTGTTTGCGGCCTACTGGCGAGTGAATTACCACTGGTGTGTCTGAGAACCTCTTGTTAGTCTAATCTTGTACAGTAGTACTTCTAGATCAACAGTATCAGATACTGTTCTCATCCCCAGTGGTTGCTCGTAATACCAAAAAAAAAAAAAAAAAAAAGCTAAGAACCTATGTAGCTCTCTACATCATGATGCTTACTCACGATATATTGTTCACGGCTAATGTGCATGGCAGTATATGAGCACGAAGGACAGTTTGTCTTTTCAAATCGACAGCACTATGTGTTGCATTTACTAAACTACTTACACTTTACCTGTCAGGTCACGTCACAAAGGGATACGAAAAAGAAAATCATTCACAGACAATTCATTAAGTGTCCAACAAACGAATATTGCTTCTAAAGGAATCAATGTCTGAGCACCAATGTCTGGATCATCAGTATGTAGTGTGTGGTGTGTAATGTCTAGGTTTCGTACTTACCTTGAACATGATCCACTTGAAGAACTTCGCAAGTCCACGTCCACAGTGTCACACTGGCTACACGGGTATAGGAGAGTGCATAAAACAGATGACGCAAGGCTTATCATAAGAAAGAGTACGTAGATTTCACATGAAGAATGAAATGTAGAAAACTTTGTTTAAGATGTGCGCGGTATTTGTTGAATGCTGCCAGAAAATAAATGGTTCGAATGGCTCTGAGCACTATGGGACTCAACATCTGAGGTCATCATTCCCCTAGAACTTAGAACTACTTAAATGTAACTAACCTAAGGACATCACACACATCCATGCCCAAGGCAGGATTCGGACCTGCGACCGTAGCAGTCGCGCGGATCCAGACTGGGCCGCCATTTCTTCCAAAGGAATCATTGGCCCATTTTTCAGATCCGAAACGATTACTGCATCACGCTATCTGGACATTCTTCGTGAATTTGTGGCGGTACAAACTGCCTTAGACGACACTGCGAACACCTCGTGGTTTATGCAAGATGGTGCCCGGCCACATCGCACGGCCGACGTCTTTAATTTCCTGAATGAATATTTCGATGATCGTGTGATTGCTTTGGGCTATCCGAAACATACAGGAGGCGGCGTGGATTGGCCTCCCTATTCGCCAGACATGAACCCCTGTGACTTCTTTCTGTGGGGACACTTGAAAGACCAGGTGTACCGCCAGAATCCAGAAACAATTGAACAGCTGAAGCAGTACATCTCATCTGCATGTGAAGCCATTCCGCCAGACACGTTGTCAAAGGTTTCGGGTAATTTCCATTCAGAGACTACGCCATATTATTGCTATGCATGGTGGATATGTGGAAAATATCGTACTATAGAGTTTCCCAGCGCCATCTGTTGTTGAAAATTGTAACTACTGTAATTTCGAAAGTTTGTCTGCCTGAAAATGTACTGTTGTCCCAAGCATATTGCAACAAACGGTGTATTTCTATCGCTGCTCGTTTAGTTTTTATTGCCGTTTCAAATATACCGGTCATTTTTCAAACACCCTGTAGCAGAGCCCACAGTCGGAGCTGGATACTGTGTCACAACTTCCTCGTGACATGATTTTTAACAAGATGGCGCACCATGATATTTTGCGAACATCGTGAGGGATTTCTTGGATACTGAGTGCCCAGATCGCTGAATTGAGAGAGGTTGTCCATCGATTGCTTGGACTCCTAGAAGCCCAGACATTGCGCCACTTGATTTTTTTTTCTGTGGGTGTTTATCTAGAATCAAGAGTACTAGCCAGCATTTCGCGATCTACTTTTTCTACGCCATCCCGTTCGTGCAGCTATCACAAATGCTACGACTGCAAGGCTGCTAAACACTTGGGGAGAAGTGAAATACAAATTAGATGTTTATATGCGCCACTAATGGTGCGCATATCGAGGTGTATTGGGTGTGTGAAAACATTTTGAGTTACCATAATTGTCGGAATACACTGTCAATAAATATTTAAATTACTTCTCAAGTTATTATATTTTATATTGTTGTATGTTTAACACGAACGACCTGTATCCTGACATTGTACTCAGTTGAACACACTTTCAGCTTCTTTCAAAGAGATGTGTCAGATAACCTTCTCTTCCCACATTTAATTGAGAAATCTATCCTTCCGGAAAGTCAAATGCTACTGCTATGCTATACTGAAGAAAGGTTAATCTCCACTATCACCAACGACCGGGAGGAATTTCATCCTACACTGATACATTTGATAGGTTTTTATATTCTGTTAGCAAGGACAAGTATTTTGTAAGCAGTATTCGATATATTTTGCTTGCTAATTAACATAAAATGGAACACTTGAAAATGTTTGAATATATTTAAGTACTTACGTGACTTGACATGAATTGACCGTGGTGGTTGGATGCCGCGAGATTAGGAATCAGATCACTTCCCTTTGCAGCTGACGGAGCCTCTCACGCGTTCGTTGATCGTAATCAGCCAATGTTTCCGTGGAAATTCTCCATTGTTGACACAAACTGTTGACCTCTTTAGTTTTCTCTTTGCTTCGCAACGGCTGGGGCGCAAACAACGGTGCGTTAAATTGCTCTATAATTACATTACTTGATGGATTTCTCTTATTTAATGAAAATGAAAATAAATAGTCATGTGTAATTATATTAAAGAGGAATTTGTGTCGCTAGCCGTCAGATTTGACCAGTCGCGTAAAGATAATGTCTTTTGTGACCGTACTTATTGGGGATATTTTAATCTGTGTTTCTCTATAACGTTGTTGCTTTATATATTTTCGTTGCTACTTATTATCTTTGTGTGCACCCCAGCTGTGGTGCTCACAATACTAGACAGGGCTGTTGATTAAATACTAGCTTCGATTTCCTCACGATATATGTGATACGTTCGTCTGTTCCTTCCTTTTTATTTCGTACTGTGTAGTGTGTACCGTCATCTCCACTCGAGCTGCGGAGCTTTTTTTGGTACTGAATACTCGTACATATTCTTTCTGATAAATCTTTCTTGTTTAATCTGTGACTGAGAATCGTATTTGTTGTCGAATTACCTTTTTGTGATGAACAAATCCTCAATCAAAACTGTCTACTTCATTTACAGTTCACAATGAGGCCAAAGATATGACGTTATAGTCGCCATTGAACCATTGCAGGCATTTTCTTTGAAGATATAAAAAGGGGAGTTGTCATGACGTCACAAATTTGATGTCGACTTCCGCCTTGTTAGTTAACCCAAATATTAGCGTCTGGTGGACATGTTTTGGTCGTAAATGACAGATTTACTGGTATACTAATCATTCTCATTGTAGTCAAAAATCTAAAACAATCATATCTCACTCGTAACTGGACTGGTTCAAGCGATATTTTCTTTTATATACATGATGTTTTGTTATGCAGTTTACTTTGACTCTAGTGCTTTCATTTCTGTCACTAGACTTTAGATTTACGATCTGTCCAACTCGGAAAGCTCTCTGAGTGGAGACTGAGAGAAAGAAAAGTTGGAAACCGACCAACCGTAGCAAGACATTTTCTCAAATTTTTTTGAAGGATGGCACAGACCGAACATCAATTTCGTCAGTCCGTATTCAGGAAAATTCTGGATTCCGAAAGCAGTCTTTTCACATCACATACTTCTCTTCCGTTTATTCGAAACTTGTAACAAAAAGAAAGTTACATTCTAACGAAATGTGTCGTATTACTGAATACAATTCCATTAAAACCAGTAAAACGTCTAAAAATGCTTTCCCGACGCTGTGTTATTCACGAAAGCACTGCAACATTTTCTGTTTAAAACAACCGTTGCTTGCACTGGACAGAAATTGAGAACGAGAAGCAATTGTAAACAACAGTCTGCTAATTTCTGGGGCATATAACGTAGCGGCGCAGGCTTCAAAGCAACGTACAACGTACATCTGTAGCGCCATCTCCTCTTATAATACTTCGATTGCATTTTTAGTACGTCATTGGTCAAAGAAGACATTAAGAATCCCAGTATGCACTTCATACTTAGTTTTTACAACGAGTCCAAAGCATAACGTGTGAAAAGTGTAACGAGTCAAGAGCTAGCGTGTGTTGCACATTACCTCAACGCATAGTGCAGTGACTGCGAACTACGGAGAGAAGCAACTATCGGCCTTTCGCTTATGGTTCACAGTCGCTTTGATACAGAGTATTTCAGGAACAGCTTGTTTGATATTGGGAACACTGTGCATTATGTTAAGTGAGGAAGTAAGACCATTGTGAATAATCGACTTGAAAAGTGCTAATCACCAAGTGCCAGAACGTGAGAGTGAATCGATATTATATGAGGAGGGAGTACCTGGTGAACGCCTATAACAACGGTGCATTATGAAAAAATGTTATCACGAAGCTCATTGATGTTCTTTCTATCCAAGACGAAACTTTCACTTTACGCTTGGGATCTCCTCTTGTTGACGTAATGGCATTCACATTACACGTAAGGTAGATAAGGGACAGGGATATAACATGTCCGAAGTATATAAAATAAAAAGCAGTGGCCGTGGCAAGTTTTATCCTAAACAAACAGACAACGTTCTTAATCAACAGAGTTATGAAATACTAGGTAAATACAGGATTCTAACATTGTTTTAACCGAAAAGGTTCGGATTAGAGCTCTCTGCGTGACCCTGAATGTAAAAGTGACTACATTTGACAAAATGTGTTGCTTAGGTCCAAGTCTAAGCTAAGAGTATCGTTGTTTGGCGTAGACAGATTGTGTTGCATTACGTCCATTTTGTTCAGTGTATTGTTCATCACCGTTAATGTCAGTTTTATCACGTTGTATATTCTACCCTTTGATATTGTATACGTTCTACCCCTACATTCTATTTGTCGAAGTGAAGTATTCATAATATATAGTAATTACATCTCACAGATGTAGATATGATATCAGAGGTCACAAGAGACCTGTAATATAAGACTCTTTGTCTCCCAACCACCAGTTTCATGTTTCTACCCTGTGATAGTTATGTCCAATATGACCAAGATGTGTTGCCGTTTAGTTTTCGACAGCTTTAGCTTGTACAGACGACAATTTGTGTACCACAGATAATGAATTATATTGTGATCACATTGACATGATTATAATTAGATTTAAACATCTATAGGGTTGTGTTTCTTTTATATCTACACAATTTCAATATCATAAGAGACACATTCTTGACACACACGTCTTATGATTTAGGTGTACACAATATTTAAGTAATCCTATATTTCTACTCTAATGTATGCAAAATGTTCTTATGTTACAAAGGTCAATATGTATACATTTATTTGAAAGTCTTTTGTATCAGATGTCACTCATGATGGGCTCTACCCTCAAATATTGGCCTGGTAGTTAAATATTCTTACATGCATCTCTTGGTACAGCAAGATGTCATTTAAAAAACAACATATTCCTCGAATTCCATTCCATATATATCAAAATGACGCCCATTGTAGCATCAGGCTAGAATCTTTTCCCTGCTCAAGGGTATGTGATGGTACCGTGTGGTTATAACTAAACCGACGGTGTTCCGAAGGCTACAGTGAGGGCTGCATACATCGCAGGACGCTGAAACATCGTGGGTGTGTTCTTTAATCGGTGCGCTAGTGCAATGTGAAAGAAGAAGAATATTTCCAATTTCTGGCACCAGGTGAAAACATGGCGCTGAAAGCAGTCAGAATGTGATGTGAGTGCAGGAAAATGGGAGGAACGATCTAACGTATGATAATGCTGATTGTGGCATGTTTATTAGGATATGGTTACAAGTTACAACATGTATTCAGTATGGTCTCCCGAATCAGCAACATGCTGCATCTGTAACATAGCATGGTCGACAGTTGCTTGCAGCGTACCTAGTGTAATCACAGATATATGTCGTCGTATGCTATCCTTCCATATCAGAAAGAATCTGGATACATTCCTGATAGACATGATCTTTCAAATATTCCCACAACCAGAAGTACGGCTCTCGAAGGTCACACGTTTGGTAATTGCCTACTGATGGTGCGGTCGTCACGTAAGGTTTCTCGAACCAAGCGACATGTGGTGTCACCCCATCTTGAATGAAAATAGTGGGTTGCGTTCTTGCGAAAACGGAATCATATGTTGCACAATGAGATCTGACTATTTGCCTAACATGCCTTCGAGGTGTCATCTCCTCGAAGAAAAACGGACAGAGAATGAAAGAGATTGTGAAACCACACAACACAGTCACATAAGCTGAGTGTAGTGGATATTCCTACACAACATGTGGTGGAGCAGAACTCCATATGCGACAGTTCTGTGAATTCACGGCACCGTGTAGAGTAAAATGTACCTTGTCCGTCCAAAGAACATTCCCAGGCCACATGTCACCCATTTCTATGCATGCCAAAAAACTAATGGCAAAGTCATGGCATTGTAGCCATTCTTGGAGCTTCATATGGTGCACATTCTGAATCTTATAGGGAAACCAGTGTAAAATTTGCCACAAAAACTTTTGAACTGCTTATCGGAGGGAGACACGGCTAGAGCCCAGGCTGCAGAATTTGATAGATGTGCCGCCTGTTTGGCTATAGCTACAACAACTTCATCGACAACTACCATGAAAATGGGCCGCCTTCCTCTCCCTACTGCACCACCTAATTCCCTTGTTTCTTCAGACCTTTTTATCATATCGTTAGCCAATTTCTTGACATGGAGATCAGTTTAGCTACCGTTTCTGTTCTGATAAGAACTTCACCAGCAGCGCCCGGTCTTTCTTCTCAGTAGCCATTGTGTTTTGTATGGAAAACTTCAACCATATTAGCTCTTTACACCAACAGTTACTTCACAAAAGAAATCAACGCGCGTCACAGAGCAACAGATAGCAACTGATGCCAAAACAGGAAACATTTCACATTCTGACCGAGCGAGGTGACGCAGTGGTTAGCACACTGGACTCCCATTTGGGAGGATGACGGTTCAGTCCCGCGTCCGGCCATCCAGATTTAGGTTATCCGTGATTTCCCTAAATGCAAATGCCGGGGTGGTTCCTTTCAAATGGCACGGCTGACTTTCTTCCCCATCCTTCCCTAATCCGATGAGACCGATGACTTCGCTGTTTGGTCTCTTCCCCCAAACAACCCCTCCTCACATTCTGATTGCTGCAGCTCCATATTTTTACCTGGTGGCAGAAAGTGGAACTATTATTTTTTTAACATGCTCCGTGAGCACAACAATTAATGAACGTACCTACATGTTTCAGTGTCCTGTGACGTATACAGCCCACACTGCACCACTCAGAACATCGTCAGTTTAATTATAACCATCTGGTACATAGTTACGATATGAAGAAAGTGCGTGGTAGAGGGCACTTCTCATTCTACCAGTTAGTAGGGCTTCTTTCTGTTCCAGTGACGTCTGGACTGTGAAAGAATGACTGCTAAAACACCTCTACGGATAATGTAATTAATCCAACCTTGTTTTCTCGATCTCTGTGAGACTGAGCCGGCCGCAGTGGCCGTGCGGTTCAAGGCGCTCCAGTCCGGAGCCGCGCTGCTGCTACGGTCGCAGGTTCGAATCCTGCCTCGGACATGGGTGTGTGTGATGTCCTTAGGTTAGTTAGGTTTAAGTAGTTCTGAGTTCTAGGGGACTGATGATCACAGCAGTTGAGTCCCATAGTGCTCAGAGCCATTTGAACCATTTGAGACTGATACATGGGGGTTCTGGCGTATTCCTAGATGTGTTCTTGAAACTTAATATGTTTCATGGGGTAGTTGACATATGCCAGTTTAGTTTTTTCACCATCCCATGACTCTCTCCCACAGGACAAACAAATCCCTGATAATCCGTGTTGTCATTCTTTGTATACGTCCATTACCCGTCGTCAGTCCTACATAGAATAGAATCCACACTCTTGAGCAACATTCTGGGTGGTAGGCACGAGTGTTTGGTAAACACCTATCCCTGAAGAAAGTTCCCTGGACCAGTGTCTTTATGTGCCAGTTCCTGGAAGTGTACCTTCCCAGAAGTCGACAGGGATTATAACACGCCATACCATATTGCTCGAATGATCCGCAGTCGTTGCAAGACGACGGTTAATGAGGCTAAGAGTGTCCCCAACTTTGGTACGAAACCTTCTACCATAGTGAACTTCCTGTTGAGTCTCCACCAGGTACCCTGCTCCTTCAGCGGCCTCTACATTTTAGATGGTGCTTGATATGAGCTTAAAACGGAAGTAGGGGACATATTGCTAATGATGCTTTCGTGACTGGAATATATCGTTCTGACACATGCTTGTGATGTTTTCACTGCTTCCCATCAGAGTAACTCTTGCATAAGACCTGATCTCTGAGTGTTTTCACGAGACTTGAAGAACGAGGCCCTTCAATCTTCCTTCCACGGGCGCATGGTTCAAAAGTCTACAATCAGTACATCAGTTCAACGCGGGGTAACAAGACTAACCAGTTACGAATTTGGAGAAAAAAATTCGTCAGCCCATTGCACACTCACAGATGGATCGTTAAGCCTTTACAGCTGGCACAACAATCGAGTTAAGTGATCACGCGTGTATTGCCTCTACGTGAGGATGAGGAAGTAGCGACCAGTGAGACATCTGTGTTTCAAACTGACATACGTAAACAAGGGTAAATGAAAGGACGCGACGGAGTGGAAAACGTCTTTGGCCATGTCCATGGCAGTACGGTGTTTGAAGTTTCTGGATTTGTTGGCGTTTCGCGTGAGTGGGGACTGTCGAACTGTCTACAAGCAGTGGTGTAACACATGTAGCCACGAAACACGACGTCGGAGTTGTGACCAGAAAAAATCGTAATAGACAGCGACCGGAGACGCGTTTCATGATTTGTGAATCAAAGTTGCTTCGAAACCGGACGCGAATTGCTGCAGCCAGTGAATGAAGGTCCATCCTAACCTTGTAACGTTACGTGAATATTTGCGAGCTAATCGGCTGCCTGGAGCTGGTACAAAAAGAGCTGAGTTTGTTGCACATCTGAACGTTAGCCGGTCCAGGTCCCAAGGCCCACCGCAACAGTACCGGCTTGCGGTTAGATGACCGGTACGAGCGAGTCCAGGTGCAAAGACTAGAATCGTCGCCGGAAATGGGGAAAATCCCGGAGCAGGGATTTTGGACCAGCTTTTATTCGCTTGGCCTTTGTGCAGGGGTGCTCCAAGAAATGGCGTAGTGTCAGATAATCTTAAAGATGGTTAATTTATTGCTCTTTGAGATTCGATGATAACTCACAGTCAAATATCAGAGCAAATCTGTATACATATTTGATCTTAGAAAAGTGAGGCATGTACAATACCACAACAGTATATCAATATCCTTAAAACTACATAAGTTAATATTTCACAACGAATAGACATTTCCACATTGAACCTCTGAATTAACCACATTTAATCACTTCATGATGTTTCAACAAACGATATCTCAGATGATAGCATTGCACAATAGTTATATTCCCTGAGAACCACTCATCTGGCTCTATTTTTTTATATTGACGTAAGAAGTCTTTTATAACTTTTTTGTTACGCAAATCTTTTTCAGAGCATCGTATTCTCCACATTTACACAGCAAATTAACATGGCATAAATACTCATATTTGGTAATACTTGTGTTTTTATTTAATGGACAGTTCACTGTCTTGCCAGTACAGTTGTTTAAATTTTGATTCTGAGTGCTATTAAAAAACTGTACTAATTTGAAGTGGTCAGTCGCATGTGTTAGAGAACACCGCAATTCTAAAGATAGCCAAAAGACACTTCTAGGAAGAAGGCGTAAATAAATTTTTAATATTTAACGAAGATTCGTTGTCATTCAGCATGAGCATACTTGCGAAAAAATACTGTCATACATACTTAAGGACAAACATTAATTTATAATTATCGTAAATTACCTGAGAGTGGCAAAATGTTTATAACATTTCTTTATTTAAATATCGCCGTAAAATATTATTTTATCTGGCAAGTGGTCAGCTTGAATCACATCATGTCTGTGAGCTTTAAGGATGATGTATTCTGTGGGGATGGCCGAAGGCAGAACGCTGCGGGAGTCAAGTGGAGACTGGGACTTCTAGAGTGAAGAGGTCAAGGGACGATTATGGACATTTTGTGGCGAGTTCTGCAAAGAGGCAGATCTGTCTAGAGTAACACATTAGATTTAGTCTATTTTTTGAAGGGTCTTCATAATTCGAGAGGTCCAAGGTGCTCCAGAGTAGTACTTTTGTTGCTTGATTTACAGAAAACCGGCCGCGGTGACCGAGCGGTTCTAGGCGCTTCAGTCCGGAACCGCGTGACCGCTATGGTCGCTACGGTCGCAGGTTCGAATCCTGCCTCGGGCATGGATGTGTGTGACGTCCTTAAATTAGTTAGGTTTAAGTAGTTCTAAGTTCTAGGGGACTGATGACCTCATAAGTTAAGTCGCATAGTGCTCAGAGCCATTTGAACCATTTGATTTTACAGAACTGAGAATGGACAAAGCATGAGTAACTATTCTTCGTATTATGTGTGTTAAATTTTGAATCATCATGTTGAACTTTGAACTATGTTTAGCTGGTGAATCTTTCGTGTATTGTGATGACGAAATGGTCTTAGTTTTCGTGAATCTTTGATGACTATTTAGTTTAGGGATTTTGCTGCCATTCTGGTTACAGGCCAACGATGGAAAAACTTTTTTGCTAATAATACCTTATTCTTATGTTTTTTAGGATGGTAAATCCAAATATGTTACTTAATAAACTGTATCACTGACCATTTCTTCACATTTTACAGTGAAATTTATCAAATTAAGCGATTTGTATAGAATTTAACAGTTTTTATATAGTTAAAATAATTTAAATAAGGCGTGTAACAAATGTAGATTATGTTGATAGCACTGCTTAAAAATATTTGCTGGCAAAAAACGGTCGATTCTATTTTTATATTAACAGTCGGTGTTTTGTTTACTGTAAGCCTAACCTCACTTTCCCGTTTCCTGTACATGTGCTCACTACAATGTCTAACTATGGGTGTAAAAACTCTGCAGACAGTTTCTGCTATATCTGTGGTGAATTTGTGATTAAAAAACACCAAATAAACATTATAGACTTTGTGAAAAAGGTTTATCTATCATACTTTGGATCTCGGTGATCAAGATAGATCTTGGGCACCACATAAGGCATGTTATGTGTGTGTTGAAGATCTGAGAAAATGGTCCAAAAAGGAGGAAAAAAACTTGAGGTTTGCTGTTCCTATGATATGGAGGGAGCCAAGAAATCATTCCGATGATTGCTACTTCCGCAGTGTTGATATTACTGGTCATAATTCGAAAAACAAGATGGTAATAAGCTACCCTAACCTTCCATCCGCCAACCAACCAGTAGGGCATGGTGTAGATTTGCCGGTACCTGAACCACCAGACGATTTAAATTCTATTCCAACAGAAGTATTTTCTGATGTACAATCTGATTTAGATGAACCAGATGATGATGAATTCCATTGTAATACAGAAAGTCTAGAGACCAAATTGTTTACTCAGATTGAGCTTAACGATTTCGTTAGGAATCTGGGCTTAACGAAAGAAAAAAGCTGCATTGCTTGGCTCTAGATTAAAAGATGTAACCAGCGTATATATGTATAGAAAGAGACAGCAGCAATTTTCCAAGGTTTTTCAACAAGAAGATGATTTAGTGTACTGCCCAGACATTCCTAGTCTGATGAATGAGTTTGGTATTGAATACAAAAAAGGAAGACTGGAGGCTGTTTATTGATTCATCCAAAACTAGTTTAAAGGCTGTTTTATTACACATTGATAACATGTATGCATGTATACATGTTGGACATTCAGTACATATGAAAGAAAGCTACGAAATCCAAGAAATAGTGCTAAATAAAATAGGCTATTCTGCTCATGGTTGGATGATATTTGGCAATCTGAAAGTAACATGCATGCTCCTTGGTCAGCAAGGTGGCTTTACCAAATTTCCAGGTTTCTTGTGTGAATGGGACAGTAGGGCTAGAGATCAACACTGGTGCAGAAAGAATTGGCATTTGAGGGAGTCTTTAAAACCTGGCGAGAAGAACATTCTACGCAAAAACCTTGTAGATCCAAAAATCGTACTCCTACCACCTCTACATATAAAGTTAGGCCTAATGAAACAGTTTGTAAAGTCTTTGCCTAAATATGGACCATGTTTTAAGTATCTTTGCCAACAGTTTCCACACGTTTCAGAAACTAAACTAAAAGACGGCGTCTTTGTCGGACCTGACATTATAAAATTGATGTTTGATGTTAACATTGAATCCACAATGACCTTTCATTCAAGCAAGTCGTTACAAAGTTCTTAGGACATGAGAAAGACCCAGAATATGTTTCTATTGTAGCTACAATGTTAAAGAAATTTAAAACTTTAGGATGTTTAATGAGCCTAAAAGTTCACTTTTTGAACAGACAATATCGGAGATGTTAGCGAGGAGCAAGGAGAGCGTTTTCACCAGGACATTAAAGTGATTGAAAAACGCTGCCAAGACCGCTGGAACATCAACATGGTGGGGGACTACTGTTGATCACTTCACCGAGAATTTCAGCAAGCGACTCATCGTAGAAAAAGCTACACAAGATGCTTCAAAGAAAAAAGAGAAAGAAAATACAAATCAATTCCAGCTGACTAGTGAAGCCTCTATTAACATATATCATTGTTTTAAGCAGCTTACTGTAAATACAAACCATGCTTATGTTGTAGCAAAGCGTTTCATTATTTTCCCAATTTACCGTGTAGCATAGGATTTTTATACTATATAGTAAAAAGCATATTGCTCGAAAACTATGGATGATACAAAAAGCTAAGGCTAGATTTGAATTCAGCTCGTAAAAATCTATAACAATCATCTATTAAAGTAAAAAAAAGCTTTTCAAGAAAGTTTTTCGTTGTCTTGTGTTATCAAAACACTGAAGTATTAGGAAACATATAGTGAAAAAATATTTAAATTTATCTAATATTTGTTCATAGTGGCCTACTAACACTTAAAGTAGACAATTCGGGGTGGCTCATTTAAGGCAACTCACACTGCATTGTTTAACAACAAAGAACTAACTTTCCGTTTTGAATATGAGAAAACGGCGTCAATTGTTCGTACTTTCCATCGAAATTTACTCAATATTACCATGTCAGTACGTCGTTGCAGTCATTAATGCTAGACAATTACAGGAACATTGTGCAAATCTCAACTTTTTCACTGTTGCCTTGTTTGTTCGGACTCAAACTAAGATGATGGATCTTTGGCATCACGCTGTACATTTAATGACCGCTGGAATACGCCTATTATGAATATCCATGGACAATATCGAGCCAGACCATCGATGGAGCCGATCCATCGATGGGAATCTTACCCTAAATCCTTTAGCATCCTCTTAAATTTCGCTTTATTGGAAACTGAACACTTTTTGGTTACTGGGAAGTTACTCAATAATTATGTTCTTGAATGTACGTCATTCTTTTGAGCCAAAATAAATGAGTTTAAGCCTCGTAATACTCAGGAAAGGGGGCGGGGGGGGGGGGGGGTACTTATGTCCATATTTTGAAACTGTTGTAATGCACTCAGTTACTTTATATTTTTAAATTCTGAAAAATTATGTATTGTTTGAATGAATTCTTTTAAGAGATACCATTATTTTTTAAAATTTCCCGGTAAATTTTAACCCAAAAATTTAAGTATCAGGCATAGATTTCACGTCGCTGATGATTTTCGTATTCGGTATGTGGAGGTTCTGGACCTCACTTACTTATCATTATCTCTTTAAACAGTATATTGTCAGTAAACGTCAATAATAGTTAACGATATCTGAATTTTTCAATTTTTTTGCTGTGAGCGTAAAGTTTCCTCCCCTTCCCCCTGTTGGTATTGCGTATTACTTAAGGTGTGTAGATGTTGTCAAGAGTGTGCTAAAAGATATTTTCCGGTTCTGGACCCAACTTACACATGAGTAAGTCTATAGAAACTTTGTTGTTGAAGCCGGCCGGAGTGGCCGAGCGGTTCTAGGCGCTTCAGTCTGGAACCGCGCGACCGCTACGGTCGCAGGTTCGAATCCTGCCTCGGGCATGGATGTGGGTGATGTCCTTAGGTTAGTGAGGTTTAAGTAGTTCTAAGTTCTAGGGGACTGATGACCTCAGATGTTAAGTCCCATAGTGCTCACAGCCATTTGAACCATTTTTTGTTGTTGATATAAGTCAACAACAAATAACGAATTTCATTTTCTTCGATTTTTTTTAGGATGGGCATAGAATACCCCACTCCTGTACCCCTGGGTAATGCGCGTTAAGGAAAATGCGTTGGTATTGCTAGGGTTAGATATTTACGTAGGTTATTCTTATTTTTAGTACGAATTCCGTGAAGTGAGCTGTTGGTTTGAAAAAAGAGACATGCTGTTCATCGCTTCGAAGGCAGAAAACGGGGAAAATCAGGGAGAAGCACACGGAGATGAATTTTTCAGGCGGTCCGAGAATCTTTTCCAATAACGAGATTATCTTGCACGAATTCCGCTTGGGTTATCTGGCAGGTGAGGCAGGCAGCGCGAACGGCAGACACTGTGCAGCCCAGTTCCCTGGAGCGAGGTTAGCACGCCCGGCGCTTCCACGCCGCCCGGCTGCCGGCTGGAGGCCCCGCGCGCCAGCCTTTTGACGAGCCAGAAGAAACCGGCCGGCTGCGCGCAGCCGCTGAATTGGATTCCTCGCCGGGCCGAGTTCCTCGCCAACTTGGGAGGCGAACCAGTCAGCGGCCGCGCCTGCAGCGGCGCGACGAGCCGAGCCTTTGTCGCCGGTCACGTAAGCCGGCAGAACGACTGCGGATAGGCCCTAATGAAGGCTTCTCAATTAACGGCGCGTGCGCTGGAATAAGATCAGCCCGGCCCGGAAACGCCGGTCGCGCCGCGGCTCGACCAGTGAGCGAACCTGCCGAAGCGCTCCTGCGTGGGGTGCGCCACGACTCAGCTCACGTCGAACACAAACCATCGAATAAAAGCAATCTTATTTTGAAGTACACGGGAAAGAACCAACACTAAAAGTTTTTCTCCTCTCTCTTTATATTATTTTTAGTCATCAGTCCTATGACTGGTTTCATGCGGACAGCCACGAATTACTCTGCTGTGCCACCCTGTTCATCTCTTAGTAATACTTGCACCCTACATCCTCAATTATTTGTTGGATGTTTTCCAATGTCTGTCTTGCCCTGCAGTTTTTGCACTCTGTACCTCCCTCTCGTACAAAAAAAAAAAAAAAAAAAAAAAGTGACTCTGAGCACTATGGGACTTAACTGCTGAGGTCGTCAGTCCCCTACAACTTAGAACTACTTAAACCTAACTAACCTAAGGACAACACATACATCCATGTCCGAGGCAGGATTCGAACCTGCGACCGTAGCGGTCGTGCGGCTCCAGACTGTAGCGCCTAGAACAGCTCGGCCACTATGGCCGGCCCCTTTAGTAGCATGGAGGTTAATCCCAGATATCTTAACACATGTCCTATTATCTCATCCTTTCTTCTTGCCAAAGGTTTCCATGTATACCCTCCTTCGCCGATTTTGCAGAGAACTTGCCCATTCCATATCGCCGGCCGGTGTGGCCGAGCGGTTCTAGGCACTACAGTCTAGAACCGCGCGACCGCTACGGTCGCAGGTTCAAATCCTGCCTCGGGCATGGATGTGTGTGATGTCCTTAGGTTAGTAAGGTTTAAGTAGTTCTAAGTTGTAGGGGACTGATGACCTCAGAAGTTAAGTCCTATAGTGCTCAGAGCCATTTGAACCATTCCTTATCTTATCAGTCACCCTGATTTTAAATATTATTCTGTAGCATCACATCTCAAACGCTTCGATTCTTTTCTGTTCCGGTTTCCCCAGTGTCCATGATTCGTTACCATACAATGCTGGCCGGCCGAAGTGGCCGTGCGGTTAAAGGCGCTGCAGTCTGGAACCGCAAGACCGCTACGGTCGCAGGTTCGAATCCTGCCTCGGGCATGGATGTTTGTGATGTCCTTAGGTTAGTTAGGTTTAACTAGTTCTAAGTTCTAGGGGACTAATGACCTCAGCAGTTGAGTCCCATAGTGCTCAGAGCCATTTGAACCATACAATGCTGTGCTCCGAAAGTACATTCTCAGGAATTTCTTCCTCAAGTTAAAGCCTGTGTTTGACACTAGTGTACGTCTCTTGGCCAGAAAACACCTCTTCACCTGTGCTGTGTCCTCCTTAATTCGTCCGTCATGGGTAACTTTGCTTCCAAGATATCAGAATTCCTTAGCTTCACCCACCTTCTGTCCAACAATTTTGGCGTTAAGTTTCCCGCTTATCTCATTTATGCTACTTCTCATTACTTTTGTCTTTTTGTCGTTTACTCTCAATCCATATCCTGTGCTCATTAGAGTATCCATTCCATTCAACAGATCCTGTAATTCTTCTTCACTTTCGCTGAAGATAGCAATGTCATCTGCGAATCTTATAATCTGTTTTCTTCTACACTGACTTTTAATGCTACTCTTGATCCTTCCTTTTATTTGCGGCATTGCTTCTTCGTTGTATACAGGGTGAGTCACTAACTATTGCCACCAAGAATAACTCCGAAAGTATGATAGGAGCTGAAAAGTTTGTGGGACCGAAGTTGCATCGGACAACGGGGGCCATAGTATGACGTTGGTTTTTTGTTGCTAGGTGGGGTCACTTAAGAGATGTCAAGTTCAACTTTGTTTTTTTAAATGGGATGCTATAGTTTGGTACTTATTTTCTGATAGAGGCTATCGAGACGAGCCCAGTGATGTGTTTGAAGGTCAACGAAGGTCACAAAGGTGGCATGAACGTCCATTTCCAGAAGGTGTTGGAAGTTCAAATGGCTCTGAGCACTATGGGACTCAACTTCTAAGGTCATCAGTCCCCTAGAACTTAGAACTACTTAAACCTAACTAACCTAAGGACATCACACACATCCATGCCCGAGGCAGGATTCGAACCTGCGACCGTAGCGGCCGCGCGGTTCCAGACTGTAGCGCCTTTAACCGCTTGGCCACCACAGCCGGCGGTGTTGGAAGTGATGACCATTACTATCAATTCAGTGCTGCAATCTTCTTATCATGGATTGAGTGGTGTCCCTTATCACTTCCGCACTTATCTAAGTACATTCTCTCTCGTATATCGTGCAGATAGTATATTCGCCGAATACGGCGTATCTATCTAACGTGCAATTGGCATGTAAACACCATTCGACGGTTCCGCAATACAACACTAATAGAAACGGTAAGATTACAATCGTCGAATCAAGCGAATGTAAATAATGTATTCCTTCGAAGGACAAGTCGATATGCTTCTCATTTACGGGGAATGACAACGAAATTCAATGAGAGCTAGAGACTTACATGCTGAAAGAATGGTTCAAATGGCTCTGAGCACTATGGGACTTAACTTCTAAGGTCATCAGTCCCCTAGAACTTAGAACTACTTAAACCTAACTAACCTAAGGAGATCACACACATCCATGCCCGAGGCAGGATTCGAACCTGCGACTGTAGCGGTCGCGCGGTTCCAGACTGTAGCGCCTTTAACCGCGTGGCCACACCGGCCGGCACGCTGAAAGAGATCCTCAACGTACTCATCCCACACGCCGTACATTTCAATATGTGTATCATAGATTGAGAACAACTGGGTCTTTAACGCATCGGAAACATATCCGGCAAAGGAAAGTTACTAACGAGAAAACGGAAATTAGTATTTTTGCCACTGTGGTTCGAGATCTTTCTGTTAGTTCGCGTCAAATTGCAAGAGAATCTGACATGAGCCGGAATAGTGTTGTACGTGTTCTGCATCGCCATAAATATCGTCCTTACCACATCAATCTCCACCAAGAATTAACTGGTACAGATTGTATGCGTCGCACTGAATTCGGCCGATGGGCTCAACTTCAGATTCAGAGGGATGGCACATTTATTAATTTGATTTTATTTACTGACGAGGCTACATTCACGAACCATGGAAATGTTAATTTGCATAACATGCATTACTGGGCAACTGAAAATCCATGATGGCTGCGGAAAGTTGCACACCAGAAACCATGGTCGGGGAATGTATGGTGTGGGATTCTGGAGGACAGAATTATAGGCCCCTGTTTCATCAAAGGAAATCTTAATGGTTGGAAGTGCACCAAATTCCTGCAAGAAACATTAGGTCTGTTATTGGAAGAAATTGCTTTAGGAGCAAGGAACAGAATGTGTTATCAAGACGATGGGTGTCCGGCACAGTTTTCGCTGATAGCTAGAAGTGAGTTGAAGAGACAATTCCCAAATCGTTGTATTGGACGCAGAGGAGATGTGTCGTGGCCGACTCGTTCACCCGACTTCACGCCTCTGGATTTCTTCTCCGTTGCGAGTATTACTTCGTTATCTTTATTTTTGTACACGTACAGCGTGTGTTACATTTTGGTGCGAGGCAGTTGTAAAGCTGTAATGTAGTTGCACTCGTGGTTTGTAAATCGTCAGTTTTAGTAGCGAATTGGAATGATTGTGTCATGTTGAACGTGCATATGGCAATAAAAGTGTTTTCAAAAGAATTCACTATCCTGTAACGACTACAAATTCAAGTAATGTATGCAGGAGAAAACCTGGAGACTTCCTTTTGTAACCACGGCAGAAAGGAATCACCGACTTAGACTACTGTGCCACAAATATCAATAAGAAGAATCTACGACGATCGTCAGAAACAAGCGATGTCGACAACATTTTTATTAAACAGACAGTTAACTGACATTCTCACTCCGTCTTCACCAAAACAATCTGGAAGACTGTAAAGAGTACTTGTACAGTATAGTGTTAGTTTTTATGTTGTTCAGTATGAAGGGATGGTGAAAAAAAATGGCCGGAAAATGGTCTACACCTCTCGAATAGCACCAACGAAGCCGCCGAGCTTAACGTTCCCATCCGACAAACGGATCACCATCAAGAGTGTCGCAAGCTCTCACATCATGAGGGAATTTACCTCCGGAGAGGGGCTGAAAACTGGCGATCTGGATCTTTACGCCATCACTCCACATTTCCCTGCCGGCCAAATAAGGGCAGAGAAAGTTTTCGACAACGAGAATTCGCACCGGCTTACCTCCTAGTCGAGTAACACCACGCAGGCCTGCGTTAACGACCTCTATTACGGACATGAGATATCTGGATAATATGAATTATAATATAAAGTTCACTATAGAAAAGAGAAAGAAGGGCAGATATCATTTTTGGATGTTCAAGTATACAGAGAACCTAACGGAACTGTGGGCAAAAAGTGTACAGGAAGCCCATTCACATGAATAGAGGCCTTCACAGAAATTACAATCACCATCTCAAGCAGAACAGAGGAGTTATCGAAACATTGGTGGACCGAGCTAAAAGAGTCTATGAACCACAGTATTAGGGAACGAGCTCGATCATTTAAGAACTGCTTCAAGAGGTCATTACATCCTAAAAGATCTAGAGAATTTAATGGAAAAGAGCCAACTAAATGGAAAGTTTTCCAATCATTTGTAAGAAGTAACAGATCACACCACAAGAGTATTCAGAAAACACGGTACTGCTAGTGTTTAAACTAATAAGAATAACGTACGAATATTTGAACACTTCAAGAGATTCACGACCACCGCTTATACGAGGGCTTGATGAAAAGTAATGCCTCGGAACTTTTTATTCTGTTCTCAGTATCGGCTGAAGTATTACGTGTCATGTACAGGGTTATTACAAATGACTGAAGCGATTTCACAGCTCTACAATAACTTTATTATATGAGATATTTTCACAATGCTTTGCACAGACATACAAAAACTCAAAAAGTTTTTTAGGCATTCAAAAATGTTCGATATGTGCCCCTTTAGTGATTCGGCAGACATCAAACCGATAATCAAGTTCCTCCCACACTCGGCGCACCATGTCCCCATCAATGAGTTCGAAAGCATCGTTGATGCGAGCTCGCAGTTCTGGCACGTTTCTTGGTAGAGGAGGTTTAAACACTGAATCTTTCACATAACCCCACAGAAAGAAATCGCATGGGGTTAACTCGGGAGAGCGTGGAGGCCATGACATGAATGATCATGATCTCCACCACGACCGATCCATCGGTTTTCCAATCTCCTGTTTAAGAAATACCGAACATCATGATGGAAGTGCGGTGGAGCACCATCCTGTTGAAAGATGAAGTCGGCGCTGTCGGTCTCCAGTTGTGGCATGAGCCAATTTTCCAGCATGTCCAGATATACGTGTTCAACCATTTCTTCGCTCACTGCAGGCCAATCCGTTGATTTCCCCTTACAGAGGCATCCAGAAGCTTTAAACTGCGCATACCATCGCCGAATGGAGTTAGCAGTTGGTGGATCTTTGTTGAACTTCGTCCTGAAGTGTCGTTGCACTGTTATGACTGACTGATGTGAGTGCATTTCAAGCACGACATACGCTTTCTCGGCTCCTGTCGCCATTTTGTCTCACTGCGCTCTCGAGCGCTCTGGCAGCAGAAACCTGAAGTGCGGCTTCAGCCGAACAAAACTTTATGAGTTTTTCTACGTATCTGTAGTGTGTCGTGACCATATGTCAATGAATGGAGCTACAGTGAATTTATGAAATTGCTTCAATCATTTGTAATAGCCCTGTATATTATTCAGTCTACTGCCCTGCTTCGCTGACGTAAGAGGGCCCCGAGTAGTTGCGTGTAACATGGCATTGTGTAATATGACTGTGTCCGTGCGTGAGACACAGCTTAGTGTACTCGTGTTTCTAAGATCACAAATTCGAAGAGTTCGTTCACACATGGAGCACACTCTCCTTCAGAATACCAATGCCAGAACACACACGAGCGATGTGACATCTACAACAATACGACGCCTTGGGCTCCCTGTCATCGATCATCCTCCACACAGTCCCAGAATGGTACCATTCGATTTTCATGTTTCCAAAACTTAAAGAGCAAGCTCGAGGACTTCACATTGATAGTGATGAAGCGGTGCAAGCAGAGGTGACGTTGTGGCTCCGTGAATAAAGTCAAACAATCTACACTGATGATATCAACAAACCGGTCTCTCGTTGGGAGAAATGTGTTCGTCGTCAGGGTGATTATGCTGAGATATAAATATCTACACATGAAGAATAAAGGTGTAGAATGTTAATAACGTTGTTTTATTTAAGAAGCTTTAAGTGTTTTCACATAGAAAATTCGGGGACAATTACTTTTCAGCAAGCCTTTGAAAAATGACTTTTCTGGAGACTAGAAATCTACTCTGTAGGAATCAGCATGGGTTTCGAAAAAGACGGTCATGTGAAACCCAGCTCGCGCTATTCGTCCACGAGACTCAGAGGGCCATAGACACGGGGTCACAGGTAGATGCCGTGTTTCTTGACTTCCGCAAGGCGTTCGATACAGTTCCCCACAGTCATTTAATGAACAAAGTAAGAGCATATGGACTATCAGACCAATTGTGTGATTGGATTGAGGAGTTCTTAGATAACAGGACGCAGCATGTCATTCTCAATGGAGAGAAGTCTTCCGAAGTAAGAGTGATTTCAGGTGTGCCGCAGGGGAGTGTCATAGGACCGTTGCTATTCACAATATACATAAATGACCTGGTGGATGACATCGGAATTTCACTGAGGCTTTTTGCGGATGATGCTGTGGTGTATCGAGAAGTTGTAACAATGGAAAATTGTACTGAAATGCAGGAGGATCTGCAACGAATTGACGCATGGTGCAGGGAATGGCAATTGAATCTCAATGTAGACAAGTGTAATATGCTGCGAATACATAGAAGAATACATAGAAAGATAGGTCCCTTATCATTTAGCTACAAAATAGCAGGTCAGCAACTGGAAGCAGTTAATATCATAAATTATCTGGGAGTACACATTAGGAGTGATTTAAAATGGAATGATCATATAATGTTGATCGTCGGTAAAGCAGATGCCAGACTGAGATTCATTGGTAGAATCCTAAGGAAATGCAATCCGAAAACAAAGGAAGTAGGTTACAGTACGCTTGTTCGCCCACTGCTTGAATACTGCTCAGCGGTGTGGGATCCGTACCAGATAGGGTTGATAGAAGATATAGAGAAGATCCAACGGAGAGCAGCGCGCTTCGTTACAGGATCATTTAGTAATCGCGAAAGCGTTACGGAGATGATAGATAAACTCCAGTGGAAGACTCTGCAGGAGAGACGCTCAGTAGCTCGGTACGGGCTTTTGTTAAAGTTTCGAGAACATACCTTCACAGAAGAGTCAAGCAGTATATTGCTCCCTCCTACGTATATCTCGCGAGGAGACCATGAGGATAAAATCAGAGAGATTAGAGCCCACACAGAGGCATACCGACAATCCTTCTTTCCACGAACAATACGAGACTGAAATAGAAGGGAGAACCGATAGAGGTACTCAAGGTACCCTCCGCCACACACCGTCAGGTGGCTTGCGCAGTATGGATGTAGATGTAGATGTAGATGAAAATGCCCTGCACTTGCAGCCAAGGTCACATAGTAGCTATGAAAAGAAGCACCAAGAAACATAAGAGCAATTGTCGCCTGGGCAAGGCGGATAAATCGACAGTAGCAGATCATGTACTAGAACCAGGGAACCATCAAATTCGTTTGTCTGATACTGTCGATTTATCAGGACCTAATCATTACTATGTTAAGATGTGCGGATGTGCCATAGAAATTCAAAAGCACGGAAAAAACTGTAACAGAATTGAAGGATTACAGTTAGATAAGTTTGGGCCTCAGTGCTAAATAAAACAAACAGCGCCAATGTTTCCATTTACAAGCACCATTACATACGTCGGCTCAAGTTCATGATATTGAACAGTGGTCTAATGACGCCACGGATCGACATTTGCGAGGAGACACACAAACACATAAACAATTCGTCTTGCCCAACTTGTTTGAGATTGTAACAGCTTTCCGAGTCGTTGAAGTGTCTGATGATGTCTCCAGCATTGGAAAACGAAACGTTAGGCAGAGAATTACTCCGTGGACCACGACTTAATGGTCATAAAACAAATATCAACAATAACGCTAATATCAGCCGTGAAAGCCTGCTTTCTCTGATTTGTCAATCGGCTGAAATCGAATAGATTTCTTTGTGACCGTCGACGTGTAACACCGTTTCACGTTCTAGTGTTTGTCCATGATCAGCAATACAAATGTAATACTACACATACGCTCTCTAATCGTACACACCCATCACAGAAACACATCTTAAATGTCCATTCAAATGGTGGTGTCGGAGTTCATTTACTGCAGCCATTCAATATGTACACTTTAGTTCTTAAAATCCTTCTGAGTTACCCAGATTTCAAATCACCTAATAAGTAATTAGTATTAATTTTCGACACAAATTTCTCTATTCCTCCAGATCCCACTAAAATGTCTTCTTTTCTCGAGCTATGTTGTGGAGTAAAAAAATGGCTTCAATGCCGCTTTCTGTCGACAGTATGAGGAAATGCGGTACGACAATTACCAACTGCGCAAACAGTAGGTGTGAGCAGCACTTTCCATTGGTTGAACGCTTCAGCAGAAAAACATTGTATTTTTCCCCACCGCAGAAAGGCTTTCCGGAGTGTAGTAGCGACAAAGGATGCAGATGATTATTTGTAAACAGCTACAGTAATTTACTGTGAAACAAATTTTTCTGAGAAAATTGCGTGGTTGTGAGGTTTGTGTTACGTGCTGCAAAGAGGCTCATTACCACCGAATTGAATGCAGCCGCATCACGTAATTGCTATTACTGTGTTTTACATCTGGCAATTTCTGTTTTCAGGACATTCCCATATATATATTGCTAAACAATTGACAAACATGCTGCAACAAACAATTCACAAAACACTGATATTGGAAGAAAAAGCTGACCACGTCTGTATCGGTAAGCAGTTTTATAAAAACTTCTAACTGTGCATCAACATTTTAAGATCCACGGGGAATTGAGCAGATAATTGAAACGTGCGTGTGAATGACGCTACATGGCATACTTCTTCAAATTTGCAAACGCGGGAATTGACGAAGCAACTGCTTGGCAAGTTGTTTGTGACTGTTGTACACCCTCGTATAAATGGTATAAATGGAATTAATGGTGGTTCCCAAGGACGTTGTTTTCCCATACTTTTGTTTCTTACAATGGAATATCGCTCTACAGCATTAGAAACACAGCGTTACTAATGCCACGAGGTTTTTTCACTCGACTTTATAGTGTCAATAGTCGGAAGGTTCCTCATTACGACTTTATTAAACTAACATGAAATATGTGTAATACTGTTCACGTATTTAAAATCACTTCCACGGAGTCTCTAGGATTACAGACTCGGTCTTGAAAACAGAAACTGAATAAAATTTTCGCTAAGTTTTTAACAGATGTAACTTATTTCTTTCGTCAGCTCCAGCAAGCCAGGTAATAGGAATTCATGGAAGGACTAGGCCTCAGGTTACGACAGCATTCATTATTTACCAAGTGATTCACATTTATTAACAATTTTCTTTTTTTAAAAGAGCAATAATAGTAAAACGATGAAATAATATTTTAGAAATGACAAAATGATACCAGTCTAACTCAATGGTTTTAAATTACAGACCCAAGATTTAGAGCGGTCCTGCGAAATTTAAAGCAAAATTTTTGAAGGTCAGCTGTAACAACAACTAGCAGAGATATAGCAACAGGTAAAATGTTTAAATAAATTTTAATTTCCCAATCCAAGGAATCGCTTTAATTACTAACTAGATTTTTTGAAGGTTAAATGTAACAGCGACTAGCACAAATTTAATAACAGGTAGAACGTTTAAACAATATAAATGTCCCAAGCTAACAGAAAGATTTTAATTTACAGACCAAAACTTTTGAAGGTCAATTCTCACAACGACACGAACAAATCTAGTGACACGCAAAAATGATTAAACAAATTAAAATGTCCAAACTGACAGAATGGTTTTAAATTACAAGTCAAAATTTAACAAGGTCTTTTGAGAGAGCTGTCAAATTTATGCGACACAAGGGCCAGCAAAAGGCCTGGCGGACTAGGGAAAAATTGATACAGAAAGCGCACGGCACAAAAGGGATCCAAGCCAAAAGACAATATACGCACACTCTGAACAGATTTAGGCCCACGCGAACCAGAAAAGAAAAAACTTTAACAGCAGTCACTATGTCGTAGAGCTTCTTCGCACAGGGTAACGGCAGCGGCGTATTCCGAATGCTGTCCAGTAATATCGTGCTGCCGGTGCGCTCACCCTTGCCATACGGTGTCTTTTGCACGCATAGGCTGCTGAAACAGTAGCTGACTCATCAGGCAACTGCAGGGCGCTCGCAATATAAGCGTCATGCGACAAGAAGATGCCTAGAAACACCAACAGGTCAGTTAGTACGATAACACATTTCCAGCAAGTAGCTGGCTAAACAAGCAATCCAGAATAAAAGACAAAGCCTCCGGCAAACGCCATTTAACACATTAAATTAAGAGATTTCAAGAACAGTATAATTTAAACAGTGGCAAGAACCAAGAATAAACGTATTAACATAACCAAATTACAAACATAGTTTAACTTTAAACAACCATCTGAACATTGGCACTCGGCGGCCAGAGGGAAAGCGAACCAGAGATTCGATCTACCGACCGCAATCCGTACAAGTCGACACTGCTCAGTTTGTTTTCACGGATACGGGAATGTTCACGCTGTCTTATGTAATGTTTCATTATCAACCATTAAACATTTACATCATTGGTACTACTTTACAAATTTCTCTATTGCGCTTATGGTTGATTTTCTAGCCTACATGTATATATTTACATATGATCTGATCTATAGGATCAGCGTACTGCATTATGCAAAATGCTCGTATTCCACTTACCTTCGTTGGAGATTTTGGTCCCCGGACTCGCTTTCCAGTTTTGTCGTGTGCTCCAGACTCGAATCCCAGACTGTTTTCCTTCTGATGTCTTTCACCCGCTCAAAGTTTATTTTCGTTTTCTTACGTTATGCAACCAGAATAGGACGCATGTTGTTGCAATCAACCACGTTTGCGGCATACAACTCTTTCAGCGGCAGACAGCATGGAAAATATTTGACTGCGATCGTTTGTTGTGCTACAAGCTGACAAATGTCATGAGAATTCAAGACATCGGTGCAGAAAGGGGATACCTCCACCTTCTCCCGCAATATATACCAGACCCTATAAGCTTTGCAATCTTATCCCATTAACACTTCGGTCTGAGAAAGAAATAAATACTGGAGATATCCCTATTTCTCACTGAACATCCAGAGTCCTGTCACATTAGTGAGACCACCGTCTGTGTTTAACGTCGCATTTTAAAATGTGAGTTACCTCGTTTTTGCACCGAAGTCTTCAGAAACCCAACTTCCGACAATTCTGCGATACAAAGTTATTCACAAGCGCGCTTCACTAACAGAAGACAGTTTCCGTTACTTCATGTTCTCGTGAGAACTGTAGATAATCTCCATTGCGTCGCTTTATGTGATTGATACGCAGAAGACTGTAAGCCGTGTTATTCACATAATATTGTGCTCTTTTCATTCAGACTCTACTGTCCTTCCTGCTTGTTAGGCTTTCTGGCCAATCCATTGCTTTGAACATCATCATCATCGAGGAAAGACTGTATGATGCCTTGTTATCTA
This sequence comes from Schistocerca cancellata, assembly GCF_023864275.1. Taxonomy (NCBI): domain Eukaryota; kingdom Metazoa; phylum Arthropoda; class Insecta; order Orthoptera; family Acrididae; genus Schistocerca; species Schistocerca cancellata. Next base: position 947,658,614 of record NC_064626.1, read on the forward strand.
TGATGAAGGATATTTTACACTGTTTCCAGTACAGGTTACACCAGTCCACAAGAAAGGTAATAGAAGTGATCCACAAAACTATCGTTCAATATCAGTGACATCGATTTGTTGCAGAACCTTAGAACATATGCTGAGCTCAAACATAATGAGCTATCTTGAAGAGAATGACTTCCTCAATTCCAACCAGAATGGATTTCGAAAACACCGATCGTGGGAAACCAAGCTCGCACTTTTCTCACATGACATACTGAAAGCTTTGGATCAAGGCAACAAGGTAAGTTCAGTATTTCTTGATTTCCGAAAAGCATTCGACTCAGTACCACACCTACGATTACTGTCGGAAGTACGATCATATGGGGTATCAAGTGAAATTTGTGTCTAGAGCGAGGACTTTTCGGTAGGGAGGACGCAGCCTGTTATCTTGGATGGATAGTCATCGTTAGATGAAGTAACTTTCGGTATGCCCCAGGGAAGTGTGTTGGGACCCTTGCTGTTCATGTTGAATATTAATGACCTTGCAGATAATATTAATAGTAAAATCAGGCTTTTTGCAGATGATGCAGTTATCTATAATGAGGTACTATCTGAGAGAAGCTGCATAAATATTCAATCAGATCTTGAAAAGATTTTGAGGTAGTGCAGAGATTGACAGCTTGCTCTAAATATTCAGAAATATAAAATTTTGCACTTCACAAAACGAAAAAATGTAGCATCCTATAACATCAATGAGTCATTGTTGAAATATGCAAATTCATAGAAATTCCTGGGTGTATCGCTTAGTAGGGATACGAAATGGAATGATCAAATAGGTTCAGTCGTGGGTAAAGTAGGTGGTAGGCTTCAGTTGATTGGTAGAACGGTGAGGCAACGCAATCACTCTACAAAAGAGATTGCTAACAAATCACTCGTGCGACCGGCTTTAGAATATTGCTCAAGTGTGTGGGAACCGTACCAGATAGATCTAAAAAGAGATATGGAACGTATACAGAGAAGGGCAGAACGAATGGTCACAGAGATACTGAGGGAACTGAACTGTCAGACTCTTGAAGACAGACGTAAACTATCCCGATAAAGTATGTTAACAAAGTTTCAAGAACCGGTTTTAAATGATTACTCTAGGGATATACTACAATTCCCTACGCATCGCTCACGTAGAATAATTACTGCCTGCACAGAGGCATTCAAACAATCATTCTTCCCGCACTCTCTACGTGAATGGAAGAGGAAGAAACCCTTATAACTGGTGCAATGGGACGTACCATTTGCCATGCACCTCACGGTGGTTTGCAGAGTGCAGATGCAGATGTAGGTGCTGCATCATTATTACTAGCTAAAGAATAATAATTACTATCTCAAATTCCAAAAATAAGTATCTTTAAGAAACTACGCGATACTGTTTTACGGACTTCATGTAAACTATTTATCTCCCTCGTTTTCTGTATGATTACGTATAAAGTGTTTTCGAGGATCTGCACGTGAACCTAGAAGAAGGTCGTGAACTATCTTCAAGTAGGGTGGATCTTAGAATTTTTCGAAGTGAATGATGGTATGTTTTCCGGATTCCAACCGAGCCAACGACTCCAATTTCACTCACAGTACTTCGGCGACAGTTCTATTCCTCTTCATGGGATGTGTTACGTGTGTTCGCTCCCTGGACTGGAACCAAACTGTGAAGTATTACACGTAAAATATTGTGCAGTTCTCAAGCCGGCTGGAAATCAGGAAACATACCATCGGTCATGGTCGGCCTAAAGATTGTTTGCCATTAACACGGTGGTATGTAGGAAATACAGCAAAAATAATAATAATTCAACAAAAAATCCACCGAATGTGACGAAAGGCAGTCAAGATGTAGAACACAAATCAACATGAACACTTTCCGAAAACTGGTTTACAAACAAAATATTTACGTTCGTATTCGGAACATCTTGTTGTTGTTGTGGTCTTCAGTCCTGAGACTGGTTTGATGCAGCTCTCCATGCTACTCTATCCTTTGCAAGCTTCTTCATCTCCCAGTACCTACTGCAACCTACATCCTTCTGGATCTGCTTAGTGTATTCATCTCTTGGTCTCCCTCTACGATTTTTACCCTCCACACTGCCCTTAAGTACTAAATTGATGATCCCTTGATGCCTCAGAACATGTCCTACCAACCGATCCCTTCTTCTAGTCAACTTGTGCCACAAACTTCTCTGCTCCCCAATCCTATTCGATACCTCCTCATTAGTTATGTGATCTACCCATGTAATTTTCAGCATTCTTCTGTAGCACCACATTTCGAAAGCTTCTATTCTCTTCTTGCCCAAACTATTTATTGTCCATGTTTCACTTCCATACATGGCTACACTCCATACAAATACTTTCAGAAACGACTTCCTGACACTTAAATCTATACTCGATGTTAACAAATTTCTCATCTTCAGAAACGCTTTCCTTGCCAATGCCAGTCTACATTTTATATCCTCTCTACTTCGACCATCATCAGTTATTTTGCTCCCCAAATAGCAAAACGCCTTTACTACTTTAAGTGTCTCATTTCCTAATCTAATACCTTCAACATCACCCGATTTAATTCGACTACATTCCATTATCCTCGTTTTGGTTTTGTTGGCTCTGAGCACTATGGGACTTAACTTCTGTGGTCATCAGTCCCCTAGAACTTAGAACTACTTATACCTAACTAACCTAAGGACATCACACACATCCATGCCCGAGGCAGGATTCGAACCTGCGACCGTAGCAGTCCCGCGGTTCCGGACTGCGCGCCTAGAACCACTAGACCACCGCGGCCGGCACTTGGTTTTGTTGATGTTCATCTTATATCCTCCCTTCAATACACTATCCATTCCGTTCAACTACTCTTCCAAGTCCTTTGCTGTCTCTGACAGAATAACAATGTCATCGGCGAACCTCAAAGTTTTTATTTCTTCTCCATGGATTTTAATACCTACTCCTAATTTTTCTTTTATTTCCTTCACTGCTTGCTCAATATACAGATTGAATAACATCGGGGAGAGGCTACAACCCTGTCTCACTCCCTTCCCAACCACTGCTTCCGTTTCATGCCACTCAACTCTTATAACTGCCATTTGGTTTCTATACAAATTGTAAATAGCCTTTCGCTCCCTATATTTTACCCCTGGCACCTTCAGAATTTCAAAGAGAGTATTCCAGTCAACATTGTCAAAAGCTTTCTCTAAGTCTACAAATGCTAGAAACGTAGGTTTGCCTTTCCTTAATCTAGCTTCTAAGATAAGCCGTAGGGTCAGTATTGCCTCACGTGTTCCAATATTTCTACGGAATTCAAACTGATCTTCCCCAAGGTCGGCTTCTACTAGTTTTTCCATTCGTCTGTAAAGAATTCGTGTTAGTATTTTGCAGCCGTGACTTATTAAACTGATAGTTCGGTAATTTTCACATCTGTCAACACCTGCTTTCTTTGGGATTTAAATTATTATATTCTTCTTGAAGTCTGATGGTATTTTACCTGTATCATACATCTTGCTCACCAGATGGTAGAGTTTTGTCAGGACTGGCTCTCCCAAGGCCGTCAGTAGTTCTAATGGAATGTTGTCTACTCCCGGGGCCTTGTTTCGACTCAGGTCTTCCAGTGCTCTGTCAAACTCTTCACGCAGTATCATATCTCCCAGTTCATCTTCATCTACATCCTCTTCCATTTCCATAATATTGTCATCAAGTACATCGCCTTCTATAGACTCTCTATATACTCCTTCCACCTTTCTGCTTTCCCTTCTTTGCTTAGAACTGGGTTTCCATCTGAGCTCTTGATATTCACACAAGTGGTTCTCTTTCCTCCAAAGGTCTCTTTAATTTTCCTGTAGGCAGTATCTATCTTACCCCTAGTGAGGTAAGCCTCTATATCCTTACATTTATCCTCTAGCCATCCCTGCTTAGTCATGTTGCACTTCCTGTCGATCTCATTTTTGAGAGGTTTGTATTCCTTTTTGCCTGCTTCATTTACTGCATTTTTATATTTTCTCCTTTCATCAATTAAATTCAATATTTCTTCTGTTACCTACTTGATCCTCTGCTGCCTTCACTACTTCGTCCCTCAAAGCTACCCATTCTTCTTCTACTGTATTTCTTTCCCCCATTCCTGCCATTTGTTCCCTTACGCTCTCCCTGAAACTCTGTACAACCTCTGGTTCTTTCAGTTTATCCAGGTCCCATCTCCTTAAATTCCCACCTTTTTGCAGTTTCTTCAGTTTTAATCTACAGTTCATAACCAATAGATTGTGGTCAGAGTCCAGATCTGCCCCTGGAAATGTCTTACAATTTAAAACCTGGTTCCTAATTCTCTGTCTTACCATTATATAATCTATCTGAAATCTGTCAGTATCTCCAGGCTTCTTCCATGTATACAACCTCGTTTTATGATTCTTGAACCAAGTTTTAGCTATGATTAAGTTGTGCTCTGTGCAAAATTCTACCAGGCGGCTTCCTCTTTCATTTCTTCCCCCCCAATCCATATTCACCAAAGACGTTTCCTTTTCTCCCCTTTCCTACTACCGAATTCCAGTCACCCATGACTATTAAATTTTCGTCTCCCTTCACTATCTGAATAATTTCTTTTATTTCATCATACATTCTTCAATTTCTTCGTCATCTGCAGAGCTAGTAGGCATAAAAACTTGTATTACTGTGGTAGGCGTGGGCTTCGTATCAATCTTGGCCACAATAATGCGTTCACTATGCTGTTTGTAGTAGTTTACCCGCATTCCTATTTTTTTATTCATTATTAAACCTACTCCTGCATTACCCCTATTTGACTTTGTATTTATAACCCTGTATACGCCTGACCAAAAGTCTTGTTCCTCCTACCACCGAACTTCACTAATTCCTACTATATCTAACTTTAACCTATCCATTTCCCTTTTTTAATTTTCTAACCTACCTGCCCGATAAAGGGATCTGACATTCCACGCTTCGATCCGTAGAACGCCAGTTTTCTTTCTCCTGATAACGACGTCCTCCTGAGTAGTCCCCGCCAGGAGATCGGAATGGGGGACTATTTTACTTCCGGAATATTTTACCCAAGAGGACCCCATCATCATTAACCATACAGTAAAGCTGCATGCCCTCGGGAAAAATTACGGCTGTAGTTTCACCTTGCTTTTAACCGTTCGCAGTACCAGCACAGCAAGGCCGTTTTGGTTAGTGTAACAAGGCCAGATCAGTCAATCATCCAGACTGTTGCCCCTGCAACCACTGAAAAGGCTGCTGCCCCTCTTCAGGAACCACGCGTTTGTCTGGCCTCTCAACAGATACCCCTCCGTTGTGGTTGCACCTACGGTACGGCTATCTGTATCGCAGAGGCACGCAAGCCTCCCCACCAACGGCAAGGTCCATGGTTCATGGTGGGGGGGGGGGGGTCGGAACACCATTACAAGGTAAAGGAACCGATGTGTAATTTTAGCATAATACAACCAGTGTCACTACGGAGTGTGATTGCGGCAATGCAGAGAAAAGCAGCGCAGTATTATGCTATTAATGGTGATGCGTTTCAGCTACATAGGAAGTGAATGAACTTCTTCTTACAGTCCTACTCTCAGAGCATTATGAGTTGGAAAACAAAGAAAGATGAAGTACTGGGGCACATAAAGACAGAGCAGAAGAAAACAACCCTAGTGGCATTTGTGCTAAATGAATTGTGGAAAACTAATGAGACACCCTGATAAACCCGCAGGACAGTCCAGGTAGTTTAAGTTGTGGAAAGGGGCCAAAATGAGCGACTGTTAGTTACACTCGAACATACAACCTTTTATTTGAGCAAACTTTACAAAAGCCAAGACAAATTTAAAAAAACCACAGCTTCAGTTTTGGAATCCAATCGGCGACTGAATGCGCCGTACAATCTCATGCCATAAGGGCAAGACCGCTTTAACTTAAAGGTTGAATGCCAATAACAAAGATCAACAAAACTCAGAAATCTAAAAGGCAAAACCTTATCTTAAAACCAGTTCCTTAATTAGGCTGAAGGCCCAAAGTATCTGACACTTTAAGAGCAAACAACTTAAATTCAAAATCGACTGAAGGCCCAACACTTAATAACATTAATTGTAAAAATGTCAAAGGCTTTACGTAAAACAGTCCTTAAATTAGGCTGAAGGCCCAAACCATCTGACGCCTTAAGGGCAAAACAACCTTAATCTAAAATTCGGCTAGAAGCCATACAAGTACAAACAACAAGAACAAACAAGAAAATGCAGTACACCCAATGGCGCTCAGAAGTTCCGACGGTCGTCCTGGAATTCAAACATTGACGCTCGCTTAGGTGAGACAGGCAGTCGGCTCAACCATTGTTGATCTGGCGACAACCCAACCGACAGACAGTCAACGGACCCACTGACAAGATAACCTGCGCATCACCCGACCAGTACACAAGAGGGAGTTCAATGGAACAACGTAGAAGGTATTGGCACCCACAACCAATTATACATTCAGCTGTCAAACTACACACCGTGCTGGACAGCGATAATACAATGAGGAAAATACACTCCTGAATTTACGTTAACGGCCAGGGCAGGTAACCGGAACGTTAACGGCCACAAGGCAGAAGATTCCGCTGCTGCACTTCAATTCAAATAACCAAGTACAGTTAATCTCCACCGGAGGGTGGCTAAAATTTGCCAACTTGAAAACACACGTTGTTGCTCGTCGGAATATCTCAACAGCCGACAACGAACTCCAAACGACACAATGCGAACAGTCGTGTCTTGCTGGTAGATTACGTTACAACTCAACTTTCATGTCCAGGATCGGTGAGCCACGAACCTCGTAGCAATGGGAACAGCGCCAAACACTCGGACACCACATAGGGGCCGCCAATGGGCCCGGCCAAACTAAGCGCCGCGGAGATTTCCTCGCTGCTCCACGCCAATCGACCAATGCCCGCACACAGCCCAGCCAGAAACTATAAGCGCCAGGCCAAAGATAGTCGAAGGTGTGAATATCGATACGCTCCGCTGCTGCCACCTGCGGAAAGAGAGGATAACAGCATAATCGCGATAACTGCGGGAGGCTAAACACAGAATAGCAACCAAGGTTTAATCCAACGCATAGCATGAGCCAGCCACGTCTCAGCTAAATCTGAATGGCTGAAGGGGGATTTGAATTCCCATCTTCTCGAATGCGAGTTCGGTGCCCACTACCGCTTCACCTTGCCCGAAGTACTTTTCTGCGAGCAGCAGCGCCCTTACCGTGAATACGCCCTACAGGAAGCAAATTGGAAAATGGCTCTGATCCCTCCATGCGCTGGATAGTTTACCGTTCCTGATATCCGACAGCGAGACGAGCACTGTGCAGCTGACCGTTGTTCTCTTGTATGACGAAATTTACCGATATGAGGATGTGTGTAATCACGGAGAACGTCGCGTGTGTAAATATACGCAGTTACATTTAACATGGAAAAGCAATTCTGTGCTTCTATTTTAAGATATAACTCCATAAATATGGATGCCGTGTGCCGAGCACAGGTAAAACAAGCGCTGCCGATTTTATGGAGACCTGCAGTACTAAAGAGACATAGCATTAACGTCAGTCCTTGTGTATTTACCTCTTTCCATCTTTGTGCGAGCTTTCTTAGTCTATACGAAGCACTGCACAATGCTTGGGGAGCAGGGACGCTTATAAACGCCATACTTGCCCAACTTTATCTGAGCGAAATGTTCCTACAGGTTCATGAAGACGCCGCAGATCAAATGACGAGCACAGGACATTCTCATACACCGGAGTCATTGCATCACGAAAAATAAGACACCTAAGGAGCAGGTGTATTTACAGAACCGTGAAAAACAATAGTGAGCTCGAAATCGAGAGTTAAATCTGAATTCTGCAGATTATCATTCATGTCGCTCAAAACAGGAAGATCGCTTCAACTATAGTCCTTCATTTGACAGTGAGTGACATCGTATGATATTAACCGCTGCTTAATAGATTTATAAAGTAAAATAATATTCTTATAGATCTGATTCGAAAAAGACTTTTCTTCAATACATATGCTGTAGAAGGAAACGCAAAATGCAAAGACCTTGACCGTCCTGAAGATGATATTACACCCCTGAGACATATAATTCATTACTTGTACAAGTTAGTTTTTCTACCAACAGTCTTCTAACTAGTTTCATACTGCCCTCCACGACTTCCTCTCCTGTGACCACTTCATCTCAGCGCAGAGTGTACACATGAGATTCTCAACTTTTTTTATGTGTTTCAGTCTCTGTCTTCCACTGCAGATTTAGCACTCTGCGGCTCCATCCAGTACCATAGAAGTTATTCCTTAATGTCTTAAAACTGTCCCACTCTCACGCTGATTCTTCCCTTCAGTGTTTTCCACATATTACATTCCTCGCCCATTCGTTAGACAATCTCTTCATTTTTTTGTTATCAGCCTCTTAATTTTCGGCATCTTAATGTGACACCACACACAGAGGTAACAAATGTCATGGGACATCTCCTAATATCGTGTCTGGCTTCGTTTTCCCCGGCGTATTGCAGCAATGTGACGTGGAATCTACTCAACAAGTCGTTGGAAGTACCCTGCAGAAGTATTGAGCGATGCTGACTCTATGGCTGTCCGTAACTGCAAAAGTATTGTGGATGCTGGATGTTGCACACGAACTCATCTCTCGATTATGTCCCATACATGTTTGATGGAATCCATGTAGGGCATTCTGGGTGGACAAATCACTCGCTCGAATTGCCCAGAATGTTCTTCAAATCAATCACAAATAATTGTGGTCCGATGACACGACATCGTTGTTCGGTGACATGAAGCCCATGAATGGCTGCAAATGGCCTCCAAGTAGCAGAACATACCGTATATTTCGGCGGATAAGACGACTAGGGATAAGGTGAGGTATAAATTTTCGTCAAAGATATGTGGTTTTACCGCACGCCCGTCCTATAAAACGATCCCCAAACTATCAACGGCCTGTAAATTTAGTTTAGAACAGTGATCATTTGAATAATAATGTGCACACTGATTCGGGTAATCATCATCAATATTTATGAAAGTATCGCATTGGCTATTCATTCTTGCGGACATATCCGCTCTGTACTACTAAACAACTGGTACTGTTGCAAACGTCATAAATCAGAAGTCTCCTTCAGAATTGCTACGGTTTTGACTGTAAAAGCACGTTCCAAATAACGGACTCATATGTACAGCTAACAAATATTGTTGTAGGTTGTGTTGTGTGTTTAAACAGTTTGTGCTGTACATGTAATAGCCGTAAAATCTGTAAGCCTAATGATGGAACCAAGAAAAAGAAGGAATTACGAAGCAAGGTTCAAGTTTAAGGTCTTAAAACAGGTTACAGAATCGAACAACAATGCTGCAACAACGGCTTACGATATAACACAAAAGATGGCAAGAGGTTAGCGAAAGAATGAAGATCCTATTTAAAACTCGTCAAATTAAAAAATGCAAGAAGGGAAACAGCTTGCGGGCCAGATTTAGAAAAATGGCTACAAGAACAGAGGCAGAATTGTTATGTTGTTACAAGGAATGTGATTAGGGCTTATGCGTTGAAGTCGGTACGAGCAAATCTAGGCACGGCAAAGAATTAAAAGAAACAGTAAATTGGTGCAATCGTATCATGAACAGAAAAAAGTCTGATAATACTGCAGAAAACAAAAACTGCGCAGAAATTACCGAAAGATTTTGACCATCAAATTACGAGTTTTCCTAATTTTTTTATTGGTATGAGGCGACAATACAACTTTCCATTATCTCACATGAACTTCGACATATTAAACAATAGAAATGTGGAAACAAAAGGCATAAAACTGTTCGATTCCGAAGTAGAGGCCATGAAGAGACCAGTTTTACAGTATTGTTAAAATGAATGGCAGGTGGAACTAAATTAAAACCTATGGCCATTTCTAAAACAAAAATTTCCACCAGGCATTTTCGTACATTTTAACGGAAAGGACTGGATGGGTAAGAACGATGTTAAATTGTAGATGGAAAATGTGTGGCATAGGCGACCAGGTGCTCTACGAAATCAACAAAGTTTGTTGGGATGGGAAACATTTCGCAGTCACTTAACCGAGAATACCAAAAATCACATAGCACGAAGCAGTATTAACACTGCCGAATAGCGGGCTGTTTGACTTCAATGCTACAACCTTTAGACGTCTCTCTGAATAAACCATTCAAAGACTACATGCTTAAACAGTGGGACAATTGGACGATGAGTAGCGAGAAGTCATATACGAAATGTGGAGCTATGCGGGCTGTATAACTTGATGTTTTGTATGATTTCGTGACCAAATCGTGGGAAAAGTGAAAGGGGAAACAGTGATAAAATCCCTCAGGAAGTATAGGATTTCCTATGCTGTGGATGACACTGAGGACGACTTGTTATGGAATTCTTACGACGAAGCGTAAATCGATTGACAAGGACCAGAATGGGACCCATATGAGGAACTTCTCAACAACGAAAGTGAGGATGAACTGAGGAACTGCTTAACTTAGATGACGACTGTGAGCATTTTGCAGCGTTTTAAATGCATTAGTGAGCGATTTATTTTATTTTATAATGGGTTTAATTTTGTGAGCATGTGGGTGCTATTCTGTCATTCTGTGCAACGGATTAATCTGAGATGTACCCTTTACCCTGTGGCTCCTGCAAGATGCAATTTCCACCCCCACACTACTACAGAAGTCAGACAGACGCTCCTAACGTTCTAAAGAAACTTTCAGCAATAAATATCTTCTAAAGTGTTCTGCTGTAAGGAAATGACACAAAAATTCACAAAATTTCTTACGTAACTAGTGGGATACTTGGGTACTGGAGTAGTGTTAGTTAGTGTAAGAAAAACATGAAACTAACGAAAATTATTGACATCTTGGGTTGTCGGGTGTTCTGCCGGATATCAGCGTCGTACTTGTACGATATTTCGGTAACGTAGCTCGTGACCTTCATCAGGTGCGACCTGAGACTGCTCCTCGAGTGGACGTGGTCAGGTATTTATGCCTATGGCCTTCCCCCTCCCCTAACCGCTGCAGGCGCTTCCTCTGTGGTCCGCGCCCATTCCCTGCGACCTGCTGGAGCGTTGCTGCTAAGTTTTCCGTCCGCTGCGGTTCTAGGTGTTCCCTCTACGGTCCGCGCCCACCAAACCCGCTCCTGGGGGTTTCATCTACGGTCTGGGGTACCAAGCGTTCCCTCTGCGGTCCGCGCCCGCTCACCACGACCTGTTGGAGCGTTGCCGCTCCGTTTTTCGTCCGCTGCGGCTCTGGATGTTCCCTCTGCGGTCCGCGCCCACCAGTCCCACTTCTGGGTGTTCCATCTTCGGTCTGGTGCGCCTGGCAGTCCGTCAGGGGCTCGTTTTCCATATCCATGTCTCTGGTTCTTCGGTTTGTGTAGTGTTGCAGCTGGCCCCATTGCTCCTTTAATAATTCCAGAGCCGGATCCCAGGCTGTGCTTAGCTGGTACCCTGTGTCACGGTTCATAAGATCGTCAGCCATTTTAATTTCTATCGATTCTCTTATAACACTGTCCCAAAATCTGGGTGTTTGTGCTAGAATCTTGGTATCCTCGTACTTCATGGCATGATCTAGTTCTAGACAGTGTTCAGCAATGGCTGACTTAGTCACCTGTATTAATCTAGTGAGCCTCTGATGTTCTTTGCACCTGATCTCCACAGTTCATGTCGTCTGGCCAATGTAGGACATGCCACATTGACAAGGTATATTGTAAATCCCTGGTTTTCGTAACCCCAGGTCGTCTTTGTCACTCCCCAGCAGTCCCCCGATCTTGTTGGACGGACAGAAAACACACTTGATATTGTGTTTACAGAGGATTCTACTGATTCTGGCAGAAATAGGACAGGATGGACAGGCTCAATAAGTTTCTTGAACATCTTAACTCATGCCACCCTAATATCAAGTTCACCATGGAACTGGAGAAGAATGGCCAGCTGCCATTTCTGGATGTACTAGTCCAGAGGAAAGCAGATGGATCAATTGGCCACAGTGTGTACCGAAAACCAACACACACTGATTTATATCTGCAGGCCAGCAGCTGTCACCACCCTGGTCCACAGAGCACGTGCCCTGTCAGACCAAGAGAATCTACCTATAGAGATAGAACGTCTAAAAACAGTTTTCTCCAAGAATGGATACACGGACAGACAAATTGAGAGGGCACTCCAACCAGCCACTATACCACAGGTTCCTGAAGAAGAGCAAGATGAAGCAAAGAAGGTGGCATATCTGCCCTATGCTGGCTCTATTTCTGGCTACGTGCTCTCGCTCCAAGAGCGACAAAGGAACAGCCCCTCTCCACGCCAGATATGAAGGGGTATATCTTTCAGTCTCTTCCATTACTCCTTCAGTTCAAGGCGGCAGGAATATCGTCTGCCAATCAGCACTGCTCTTCTAAAACGGGAGAATGACGTTTCGTTTAAGGCGACCAATCCGAAATCTGTAGCATCAGCGTTTGGCGTTTGCTGTCTTCCTGTGAAAACCTCTGAAACTGTGTGCTATGTTTGTAAAGAATGCATAGGCTGGGCGCTCCCACACAGTGTAGCAGAATTTGCTTTTAAGCCAGACACGGGGTCGTTCAGCCTTTCACTCGGTAAACGCTGTCTGCTCCACGGGTGGTTGCTGGCTGACGTAGATAGGCCGACCCGTCCTCTGAAGGGACCGACCTCCTGTCGTGAGGTTTGCCTCTCCCAAACTAAAAGCTTTTGTGACCGTCGTGTCTTGAATGGGTGTGTGTTCGCCAGTCTCGAGTATTTCAACCCCAGTGCGCACTTGCGATTTACTAGTTATTTGCATATCGTTTACATGAATTCATACAACATTGACTTTATCTTATCGAGTTTGGATTCGAATGAAGCGTCTTGATGTGCGGAATATGATTGTGAGGGCGGAATATGTAAGTAATGAAGGTCAAGAGACCACGACGTCTTACAATTTGTATAAATTTCAGTCAATGTTTTACATCTGTCGTATAAGATAACATAGATTTTGGGTGCCTTTTTCTATGCTTCAATTATCGTTTTATCTGCTGAAATATGCGGTAACTATTTCCAGTCAATGATCGGTTAGGTGGACCAGAGGACCCAGTTCGTTTCACGTAAACACAGCCCACACTGTTATAGAGCCACCACCAGCGTTGATAGTGCCTTATTGACAATGTGGGTCCATGGCTTCGTGCAATTTGCGCCACACTCGAACCCTGCCATCTGTTGTTACCAACTGAAATCGGGACTCATCTGACCGAGCTGCGGTTTTCCAGTCTTTTAGGGTCCAACCGAGATGGTCATGAGCCAAGGAGAGCCACTGCAGGCGATGTGCTGCAGTGACAGTCGTTTGCTGCCATAGCCCATTAACGTCACATTTTGCAGCACTGTCCTAAGGGATGCGTTCGTCGTACATTCCACATTGATTTATGCGGTTTTTTCACTCAATGTTGGTTGTCTGTTAGCACTGACAACTCTACGCAGACGCTGCTATTCTCGGCCGTTAAGTGAAGGCCGTCGACCACTGCGTTGTCCGTGGTGAGAGGTAATGTCCGATATTTGGTGTTCTCGGCACTCTCTTGACTCTGTGGATCTCGAAATATTGAATTCCCTAACGATTTCCGAAATCAAATGTCAAATGCGTCTAACTCCAATTACCATTCCGCATTCAGAGTTTTAATTCCCGTCGTGCGGCCATAACCACGCCGGAAAACGTTTCACAGGGTACATACGTCAGCTCCACCATTGTATTACCCTTTTATGCCTTATGTACGCTATACTACCACCATATGTATATGTGCACATCGCTATCCCATGAATTTTGTCATCTCAGTGTAGATCAAACGCTTCGAATCTATTCGTTTCTGGCTTTCTCACTGTCCATGACTGAGACGTTTACTTCAGAAATATGTTCCTCAAATAGGCTCTTCGTCAGATACAAGTAGACTTCTTTAGCTAGCAACACTCTCCGGGTCTGTTTTTAACTTCCTTATTCCTTTCTTCTTCTATCGTCCATCATGTGTTTTTTTCAGTCCAATTCCTTAACTTAATCTAGCAATTGGTCCTCAGTTTTGATGTGAAATTTATCGCTAGTCTCAGTTGCTTTCGTTTTCATTGGTGTACGCAAGTGAAAGAGAAGCTGAAAGGCGCATCCAGTATCGTTTATTACTACACCTAATTATCGAACAATTCGAACTTCGAGCGAGTAGCAAAACAGGCCCGAAAAGGTAATCGAATCTACGTCAGAGAAATCATACAGGACAACTCATGATAGACAAGCATCGGAGTTTTATACCTAAATTAAAACATGTTCTGCACGAGCTTTAAGAGACCTGGAGTTGCATCAGACTGGACCACTAGCAATCACGCATAACTTTTTTTTGCGAAAGTGCGCATATATAGCAGTCCAGAAAGAAAATTAATGGGCTCCAAATGAGGACTACTTTGAAACTTCCTGGCAGATTAAAACTGTGTGCACCGACCGAGATTCGAACTCGGGACCTTTGCCTTTCGCGGGCAAGTGCTCTACCATCTGAGGTACCGAAGCGCGACTCACGCCCGGTCCTCACAGCTTTACGTCTGCCAGTATCTCGTCTCCTGCCTTCCAAACTTTACAGAAGCTCTCCTGCGAAACATGCAGAACTAGCTCTCCTGAAAGAAAGGATACTGCGGAGACATGGCTTAGCCACAGCCTGGGGGATGTTTCCAGAATGAGATTTTCACTCTGCAGCGGAGTGTGCGCTGATATGAAACTTCTTGGCAGATTAAAACTGTGTGCCCGACCGAGACTCGAACTCGGGACCTTTGCCTTTCGCGGGCAAGTGCTCTACCATCTGAGCTACCGAAGCACGACTCACGTCCGGTCCTCACAGCTTCATATCCTCACAGTTTCATATCAGCGCACACTCCGCTGCAGCGTGAAAATCTCATTCTGGAAACATCCCCCAGGTTGTGGCTAAGCCATGTCTCCGCAGTATCCTTTCTTTCAGGAGTGCTAGTTCTGCATGTATCGCAGGAGAGCTTCTGTAAAGTTTGGAAGGTACGAGACGAGATACTGGCAGAAGTAAAGATGTGAGGACCGGGCGTGAGTCGTGCTTCGGTAGCTCAGATGGGAGAGCATTTGCCCGCGAAAGGCAAAGGTCCCGAGTTCGAGTCTCGTTCGGGCACACAGTTTTAATCTGTCAGGAAGTTTCATATCAGCGCACACTCCGCTGCCGAGTGAAAATCTTATTCTGGAGGACTACTTTGTGCACATATAAATTCTTGCCAACACTCAGAATCTGAACCTCACTGGATTGCCTTTGGAGACTGAAGACTGGATAAGGCGACGTAGCCAACTCGTCCAATGAATGGCACCATCAGAAAATCTCCAATCTGGATACAATGAAGACTGAGACAGGAAACGTCTATGACAATAACGGGATTTTACGTCTTTAGTGATCTCGCATAACTGTCCAGAAGATAAAATCACGTCTTTCTTAGGAAGCCACACAATTTTGGAACAAAAATGACAGAATGTACTGACCATTGCCGTATTACGATCTTCATCGTTAAAAATATAGCGGCAGCGCTGTCGTTTTACTGCACTTTATACATATTTAGGCATACATTTTTTTACTGTGTTTCATGTATCTGATATAACATATTTATTTCATTTAGAATCTCTGATTGCAAGTTGTGTGTATTGGATATGTTTGGAGAGTACTGAAGTTATTTTATGGAAATCTTAAACTTCAAATGTGATACTTCTGGCTTCAATAAATAAATAAACACAATAACTATTCAAACTCCATATTCAGTTTTTTCTCTTCATTAAGATAGCTTAAACGGATTATTCGGTCATAAAGTTCGCTTAAATTGATATCTGTCGATATTTCTATTCGCGGGTAACGATTTTTCGTAAGCTCATTAAACCTCCATAGCTCCTTAGAACGACTGTGGCACATGCAATAATTAAGTATAACAACCAAATACAGAGTTACTACTCAGAAAGAGTTACCGTGTGATACTACTGAACTACATTGGAATGAAACAGTATGCAAATTAACAGTCAATTTATTAACTAACTAATTTTATTAAATCAATTAATGCGCTGCCTTTTTGTTCACGGCTTCTCAACTGCGGAAAGAAAACCGTACAGTACAGTAGAACGTCTGAAACATTTTCCTTCGTTACTGTTGATTTCGAAACACCCTACATTTTATGGCACACGGCTTCAGGTCTGCGAGCGTATCAAAAGATTCTGTCACTTTTCTTTTGCTGGATCATAGATTGTCGCGATGTGGAGTGCACATATCGTGAAAGGGAATTTATAGTTTCAGTAACCTTTTTCCAGCGAGGAAAAACGAATTTCTATAGACAATTTTTTCAACGCAAGTAGTGACAGGTGTGAAGCTCGTAACATACTTTAATCTGATTTTTTGTTTCGCAGTTGTGACACGTAATGGAAGGACGACAACAGCGCGTGTGGATACGCATGTGTGTATGTGAGTGTGTGCGCGCGCGAGTCAGAAGCAACTGTGGATTTATGAGCTTAATACCTGTATGGAGAACGTTTTACCTACGTCACATAAATCAGTGTTCGCACAGCGCCACGGCGGAATATATCACTGTGCGACAGGTTTACTGGCCGCATGGTCACACAAGTCATATCCAGCGATTCAAGCGGTCGCGATGCTTATTGATGGTCCTAAATGAAGACTGATTGAATACACCAATGCACCGGAATATTCTACAGTTAATGACAGAAGCAGCACTGTATTTGCTCTATGACGTCACTCACGACAGGTAGTATTATAACTAGTGATTAAATTCTCTGTTATTCTATTTGCGTTAGCGGCTATTGACGCGTATTCGGACGTGCCGTTAATAATCGCTGGCTTCGAGATCCGTACTGGAAGAATTTGCTGAAAACCGTTGCCAAATAATCACCGATGTGAAGAGACATTGGGATATCGGTTTAAGGTGTACGGCAAGAAAGGAAGAATGAATTGACTGTTGCTGTTAATATAACGATCATCCTCCTTTACCTCCTCTGCATTACTGCAGATGATGTATCACTGAGCACATTTGTTCTGTGCATGCAGTGCACGTGAGGCGCGTAGTTATTTCCACTGCACTGTGTGGAATACGAAGGTTCTGTTATAGTTCACTAACCTGCTGTCTTCAAGTTGACGTCCCCAGCGCGGAAAACAGCACGCAGGTCGTAGGTTCTGTATCTTGAGGCTGAAACTGACTTTTAGCGAGGTTCTGTTCTGAAATAATGTATCACTTCTTTGGGATGCCACTAGCATATTTTAATATAGCCATACGACAAGACTACATGAACTTAACACAACACCTTCTGATACAGCAAAGTACATGACCAAACACAATGTTTACGAAAATGTGTGTATCTTTACACTATTTGTGGAACGTGTCTGTGCCTCATGACTGCCGGAGTGAATCTTTTAATACTGAATACTGGCAAACACATCCTGCCACAGACAACATGACTGTACATCTCAACTGCCTAATCCAGAGTGACGAACAGGAACTTAAATAAAAATTGGAAACACATCCTACGACAGACAACATGTCTGTTCTTCTCGACTGCCTCATCCAGAGTGACGAACAGCCCGAAACACTTCGCGCGCCATACCAGAAAAGGCGTGACCCGAACGCTTCCGAAGTGCTGTCTGCAATTTCGTGAGTCTTTTGTTTTTGATTTAAATTGTTTTTAATAATTCTAAAAGGACTGATTGATAGTCAGCTGTTGAGAGATATTTATATTAGAAAGTGAAGTCATTACAATATGTAGTTTAACTAATAATAAGAACTATACTTTAACGTTTTGGCGCCCTTTCTCCGAACACAGCAGCCAATCACAGAGCAGTAGCATTATGCAGGCGGTCTTTCTCACGGGAATGGTACCGAATCTAACATTTGTCACAGGTACCTCACACCACATTTCGTCATCTATATACTTCTTGCATCTCCACTGCTCTGGGAACAGCTTCTTGGAGCCTAATGTGATGGCTGACTGAGCCAGAAATATTACAGGTGGCAAAGCCTAAGAAGCAAGATATCGTAATAGATCAACATTGTTAATCTAAGAATGTACTGCAATCGTACGAAAGATGAGCAAAATCGGTATCTTATTAGGCGCGTGCTTCCATTTCCAGATGACGCGGTTTGAACACCGAGAAAATTCTTGTAAGCACACAGGACAAAAGTTTGTCAGGTCTAGGAGATAATACAGTAACACTACGCGGCGCTGCCTCTAACCTTGATAATGAAGAAAAGACTCCACAAGTTTCTTCTGGTATGTCACACCCAGCTGAATTCACTCGTGATGATTATATCTCCTCGATCTACCAAAGTGAGGGATGTCGATTCCGATGTTTCACTTCCAGATAGTCTAAGACCTTTTCTATGAACATAATGTCGAGTGATTTAGTGGGGCCGAACGGGGTGACCGAGCGGTTCTAAGAGCTACAGTCTGCAACCGCGCGACCGCTACGGTCGCAGGTTCTAATCCTGCCTCGGGCATGGATATGTGTGTTCTCCTTAGGTTAGTTAGGTTTAAGTAGTTCTAAGTTCTAGGGGACTGATGACCTCAGAAGTTAAGTCCAATAGTGCTCAGAGCCATGTGAACCTTTTTTTTTTTTATTTAGTGCGGCAGTCGAGGTGTGATAGGGTGCTCTACTGTTCGTCAGATAGGGAAGTTTGCTTACAGCCATTTGAAGATGGTTGCTGTCATCTTAGAGGACGAGAGTGTTTACAGTGTACTACTGAACTTAAGATGTAGATGAAATGACAAAACGTGGTCACCGAGTATATTGGAGTGAACATTCTGGGCCAAGTTCACGAGAACCTGAATAAGTGGCCCAACTGCTGCGAAGTAATCCCCATAACATCACAGAACCACCTTCCGTCTGAACTTTACGCTCCAAGCATTGCAGGTTAACACAGGACTCGAGCAGCAGCAGTTAGTCAGGCGGACGGCAGCCCAAGTCTTGCTCGTAATATGCATAAGAATTCCTAGCTAACGTTGCGCTTCCTGTACTCTGTTTATAATCGTGCAGACTGCACAAGGTAGGGTCCTCGCTATGTCGTACCCTGTTGTTTCCGAATCCTGGATTATCTGTACTCCAAAAAACGCTATGTGCACTACTGGCCATTAAAATTGCCACACCACGGAGATGACGTACTACAGACGTGAAATTTATCCGACAGGAAGAAGATGCTGTGATATGCAAATGATTAACTTTTCAGAGCATTTAAACAAGGTTGGCGCCGGTGGCGACACCTATAACGTGCTGACATGAGAAAAGTTTCCAACCGATTTCTCATACACAAACAGCAGTTGACCGGCGTTGCCTGGTGAAACGTTGTTGTGATGCCTCGTGTAAGGAGGAGAAATGCGTACCATCCCGTTTCCGACTTTGATAAAGGTCGGATTGTAGCCTATTGCAATTGCGGTTTATCGTATGGCGACATTGCTGCTCACGTTGGTCGAGATCCAATGACTGTTAGCAGAATATGGAATCGGTGGGTTCAGGAAGGTAATACGGAACGCCGTGCTGGATCCCAACGGCCTCGTATCACTAGCAGTCGAGATGACAGGCATCTTATCCGCATGGCTGTAACGGATCGTACAGCCACGTCTCGATGCCTGAGTCAACAGATGGAGACGTTTGCAAGACAACAACCATCTGCACGAACAGTTCGACGACGTTTGCAGCAGTATGGACTATGAGCTCGGAGACCATGGCTGCGGTTACCCTCGACGCTGCATCACAGACAGGAGCGTCTGCGATGGGGCACTCAACGACGAACCTGGGTGCACGAATAGCAAAAGCGTAATTTTTTCGGATGAATTCAGGGTCTGTTTACAGCATCATGATGGTCGCATCCGTGTTTGGCGACATCGCGGGGAACTCGCATTGGAAGCGTGTATTCGTCATCGCCTTACTGGCGTATCACCCAGCGTGATGGTATGGAGTGCCATTGGTTACACGTCTCGGTCACCTCTTGTTCGCATTGACGGCACTTTGAACAGTGGACGTTACATTTCAGATGTGTTACGACCCGTGGCTCTACCCTTCATTCGATCCCTACATTTCAGCAGGATAATGCACGACCGCATATTTCAGGTCCTGTACAGGCCTTTCTGGGTACAGAAAATGTTCGACTGCTGCTCTGGCCAGCACATTCTCCAGATCTCTCACCAACTGAAAACGTCTGGTCAATGGTGGCCGAGCAACTGGCTCGTCACAATACGCCAGTCACTACTCTTGATGAACTGTGGTATCGTGTCGAAGCTGCATGGGCAGCTGTACCTGTACACGCCGCCCAAGCCCTGTTTGACTCAATGTCAAGGCCTTTATTACGGCCAGAGGTGGTTATTCTGGGTGCTGATTTCTCAGGATCTATGCACCCAAATTGCGTGAAAATGTAATCACATGTCAGTTCTAGTTTAATATATTTGTCCAAAGAATACCCGTTTATCATGTGCATTTCTTCCTGGTGTAGCAATTTTAATGGCCAGTAGTGTATGTTTCTTCTCTGTGTTGAGTCGCATACTGCTCTCGTGTGCATTCTGCGTCTTTGTTGGCCCACTCCTAGCGCTCTACATAGTTTTTCGGTGATAGCGATGTTTTCAGTGCCTTGGAAGAAGAAATCGCCGATTCCTCTTCAGAAGTAGACTCGATTATACCGATATTGATACAGATCTCTGTGGGCTGAAGGCTCCCCTTACTCAGTAAATAAAATACTGTTGCGAGGCGTTATGAAATATTGTATCGTCTAAATCAGTATTCGCTAAACAATTCTGGTAGTGAGAAGTATAATGAAAAAGCGGACTGATCACGTGTTTACTAAAAGTGTTGCGATGTACGAAAAAAAAAAAACGCACCACGAAGGAATAATTCGAATGGGAGGGAAACTGGTTGATGTGATATACACGTACCGACAAACAAATTATCACAATTTCAGAAAAAAAACGAATTTGTTCAAGGGAAAGAACTTCACAAGTTGAGCAGGTCAACAGCGCGTTGGTCGACCTCTGGCCCTTTAGCTGCCAGTTATTCGGCTTGGCACTGAACGACCGAGTTGTTGAACGTCCTCCTGAGGGATATTGTGCCAAATTTTGTCCGACTGGTGCAACAGATCTTGAAAACCCCCAGCTGGTTGGAGAGCCCTGCGCCCAATGCTCCAAACGTTCTCATTTGGGGAGAGATCGGGTGACCTTACTAGCCAAGGTAGGGTTTGGCAGGCACGAAGACAAGCGGTAGAAACTCTCGCCGTGTACGGGCGGGCATTATCTGGTTGAAATGTAAGCCCGGGATGGGTTGCCACTAACGGCAACAAAATCGGGTGTAGAATACCGTCGCTGTACCTCTGTGATGTATGGGCTCCTTGAATGGCCATCAAAGGAGTCTGCTGCGAAAACAAGTAGCATCCCAGACCATCACCCCTGGTACTTGGGCCTTACGGTTGACGACAGTCAGGCTGGAATCTCAGTGCTGTGAACGAGTACAAATGGAGCAAAAATGAATGAAAACCAACTACTCTGCCTCAGAATAGTCCCCCAGTGCGGTTTCTGCAATTGTGAAACGAACTCGATAACGCTGGTGAGTAGGATGGGTGCGGGAGGATTTCCCACCCCCAACGCTGTACACAATTCTTGATGACGTCTGCTAAGTGGCCTTCAGCGGTCTCATGGAGTATGACTGCATTATCTAGCATTGCCGGACGTTTTCGCCGTCACCCACGGCTCCTCGTAGCTTCGCATGACACTGAGTAGCATTCCTGCCAGCGAGAAAGGCAATTTTTACGTATGCTCGCCGTTCCAATCTGCTTACATCCATTTTGTAGCACTGCCAAGTTCACACTAAGTGTTTAACGCGCTGGTACCGAGCTATCCTCGAACGCGGCAGCAATCTGCCGGTCGATTTCGGTACTACTTGCCGTGGGCTTTCGAATGTATTTACTGCGATTACAGCGATGCTACATGTTCGCACGGTGTACCTTAGTTGTCATGACTTATGGATTGAGTCTCGTAGTTCACTGATCTTATAACTTTCTTCCTACCTTAAACAAAAATTTTCAAAAAAACGTTTATAAATTAGTACTTGTTGCAAAATGATAATGCATAGACTTGTACTATATTTTTTCATTAAAATACAGCTCTTTTTGCTTTGCACGAGTAGAGGTTCAAATCTCTCCTTTACTAACTATGACTATGAAGATTTTTTTAAAGAAATGTTTACATTTTCGGTAGAATCGCCCTTAAGCGGGTGATGTAGTATTTTAGAGTGAGCTTACTAAATCTGGGTGTTCAGAGGGGCACTTGAGCCACCGTATCCCTCCGTCGCTCACTCGGTTTGCTAACCTTCATCTACATATACATCTCTGCAATTCACAATTAGCTGCCAGAGGATTCATCGAACCAAATTCGCGTTACTCTCTACCGCTCCACTCACGAACAACGCACGGGGAAAACCAACACTTAAATCCACCCGCGCGAGCTCTGATTTCTGTTATTTTATTTGCAAACTATCTAAGAGTGCTACTTACATTGTCTCCTAAATCGTTTTTTCAGATCAGGAACAGCAGAGGGCTATAACGCCAGTTATTAATTCTGCTCTACTCGAAGACTTTCCGTCAGTTACTACGAAGTGTGACCTTTCTGACAGGAAAGCACGAATCTAGTCCCACAACTGAGACGATAGTCGACAGGTATGCAATTTGAAGTCGCTTGTGAGGAACAGTGTCAAAAACCTTCTGTAAATCTATTGTAAAAATATGGGATCAGTTTGAGTCCCCTGTCGATAGCACTTATCGCTTCGTGAGAATAAAGGTCTGGTTGTGTTTCACAAGAACGATATTTTCTGAATCCGTGTTGACTATTTGTCAATAAATCGTTTCCTTCGAGGTAATTCATAATGTTCACAGACAGCATATGTTCCAAAATTCTATTGCAAACCGACAATAGCGATGTGGGTCTATAATTCAGCGGATTACTCCTATTTCCTTTCTTGAGTATTGGTGTGACTTGTTTCTTTAGAAACGGATCTTTCTACGGGGGAGCGGTTGCATATGACGGCAAGTATGGAGCTATTGTATCAGCATGCTCTGAGAGGGACCTGGCTGATACACAATCAGGACCGGAAGCCTTGCCTTTGTTAAGTGATTAGCTCAGCGCCCTCTGCTTCGCTCGCGTAGACTGTATGGGCTGAATAGATGATTTTTTATTTAATTGAATTTTTATCTTGTTCACGTACTGCAACACTTTATATGCTTTTCACGCCAATTGAAGCCATACAATCATAGATTTTTTTCCAAATTTACTTCTGATCAAAGAGCGACTCTCGTACTGTAGCCCAAAGGTTTTGTTATCATAGCTTTTGCATTCTTGTGGAGATATTTCCATAGCCACCTTCATCCCCTAATAAATGTTTCTTTATATATAAAACCGAGAAGTGAAATACTAATTTTCGCAAAATTAGCTTTCAAATTACTTTAATGTAACGAAATATATTCTTAAAAGTTTTCATTCCCTATTACACTACAATAACGGTAGAATTCCCAGGAACACTGAAACATGTTTTTTTAGTTTCTAATCGAGGAGTCAATACCAGTTGCAACAGATGTAGTAAAAATCCTTTAGTAGTTAATTAGTAATTATTTATTTTCGGAAAAGTTTCACCCACCTATAGTTGGATATCCAAAAACGCTGAAACGCATTTTTTTTATTTTTTTATTTTCCGCATGAGGCACCAAGAACATGGTACACTACTGGCCATTAAAATTGCTACACCAAGAAGAAATGCAGATGATAAACGGTTATTCATTGGACAACTATATTATACTAGAACTGACATGTGATTACATTTTCACGCAATTTGGGTGCATAGATCCTGAGAAATCAGTACCCCGAACAACCACCTCTGGCCGTAATAACGGCCTTGATACGCCTGGGCATTGAGTCAAACAGAGCTTGGGTGGCGTGTACAGGTACAGCTGCCCATGCAGCTTCAACACGATACCACAGTTCATCAAGAGTAGTGACTGGCGTATTGTGACGAGCCAGTTGCTCGGCCACCATTGACCAGACGTTTTCAATTGGTGAGAGATCTGGAGAATGTGCTGGCCAGAGCAGCAGTCTAACATTTTCAGTATCCAGAAAGGACCTGCAACAAGCGGTCGTGCATTATCCTGCTGAAATGTAGGGTTTCGCAGGGATCGAATCAAGGGTAGAGCCACGGGTCGTACTACATCTGAAATGTAACGTCCACTGTTCAAAGTGCCGTCAATGCGAACAAGAAGTGACCTAGAAGTGTAACCAATGGTACCCCATACCATCACGCCGGGTGAACGCCAGTATGGCGATGACGAATACACGCTTCCAATGTGCGTTCACCGCGATGTCACCCAACACAGTTGCGACCATCATGATGCTGTAAACAGAACCTGGATTAATCCGAAAAAATGACATTTTGTCATTCGTACACCCAGGTTCGTCGTTGCGTACACCATCGCAGGCGCTCCTATCTGTGATGCAGCGTCGAGGGTAACCGCAGCCATGGTCTCCGAGCTGATAGTCCATGCTTCTGCAAACGTCGTCGAACTGTTCGTGCAGATGGTTGTTATCTTACAAACGTCCTCATATGTTGACTCAGGGATCGAGACGTGGCTGCACGATCCGTTACAGCCATGCGGATAAGATGCCTGTCATCTCGACTGCTAGTGATACGAGGCCGTTGGGATCCCGCACGGCTTTCCGTATTACCCTCCTGATTCCATATTCTGCTAACAGTCATTGAATCTCGACCTACGCGAGCAGCAATGTCGCCATACGATAAACCGCAATCGCGATAGGCTACAATCCGACCTTTATCAAAGTCGGAAACGTGATGGTACGCATTTCTCCTCCTTACACGAGGCATCACAACAACGTTTCACCAGACAACGTCGGTCATCTGCTGTTTGTGTATGAGAAATCGGTTGGAAACTTTCCTCATATCTGCACGTTGTAGGTGTCGCCACCGGCGCCAGCCTTGTGTAAATGCTCTGAAAAGCTAATCATTTACATATCACAGCATCTTCTACCTGTTGGCTAAATTTCGCGTCTGTAGCACGTCATCTTCGTGGTGTAGCAATTCTAATGGCCAGTAGTGTATTATTTCGTAGTTCTAGATTCAAAATTGGCTTAATACCGACATACTTTCAAAAAGTCTTCCATTGCCTTTTTAACCCCCTTAGGACTGGAATTTCGGAAAACCCCTTCTTAAATGATGCCTGCATTATAAGGTCCACACTCCCTGCAAACGTCAAGTTTCTGTCCTTGACGGTCTGGGTTTGGGCGATGATGAGGCAGTCAGTCAGTCCGAAGATTGCCTTTTATATACACTGTGGAGCCAAAGAACCTGGTACACCTCCCTAATATCGTGTAGGGCTTCCGCGAGGTCGCAGAAGTGGCGCAACACGACGCGAAATGGACTCGACTAATGTCTGAAGTAGTCCTGGAGGGAAGTGACACCATGAATCTTGCAAGGCTTCCCATAAATCCGTAAGAGTACGAAGGGGTGGAGATCTCTTCTGAACGGCTAGTTGCAATGCATCCCAAATACGCTGAATGATGTTCATGTCTGGGGAGCTTGGTGGCCAGTGAAGTGTTTAAACTCGGAAGAGTGTTCCTGGAGCCACTCTGTAGCAAGTCTGGACCTGTGGGCTGCCTGAAGTCCTTCGAAATGCACAGTGAACATGAATGGACGCAAATGATCAGACAGGATTCTTACGTACGTGTCACCTGTCAGAGTCGTATCTAGACGCATGAGGGGTGCCACATCACTCCACGTCCCACATCATTACAGAGGCTCCATCAGCTTCAACAGTCCCTTGCTGACATGCAGGGTGCATGGATTCATGATGTATCCATACCCGTACACGTCCATCCACTCGATACAATCTGAAACGAGACGCGTTCGTTCAGGCAACATGTTTCGGGTCATCAACAGTCCAATGTCGATGTTGACGGGCCCAGGCGAGGCGTAAAGCTTTGTGTCGTGGAGTTGTCAAGGCTACACGAGTGGGCCTTCGGTTCCGAAAACTCATATCCATGATGTTTCGTGAATGGTTGATACGCTGACACTTGTTGATGGCCCAGCATTGACGTCTGCAGCAATTTGCGGAAGGGCTGTACTTCTGTCACGTTGAACGATTCTCTTCAGTCGTCGTTGGTCCCGATCTTGCAGGATCTTTCTCCGGTCGCAGTGATGTGGGAGATTTGATGTTCTACTGGATTCCTGATATTCACTGTACACTCGTGAAATGGTCGTATGGTAAAATCCTCACTTCATTGCTACCTCGGTGTGTCCCACGGCTCGTGCTCTGACTGTAGCACTACGTTCAAATTCACTTAAATCTTTATAAGCTGTCATTGTAGCAGCAGTAACCGATCTAACAAATGCGTCAGACACTTGTTGTCTTATATAGGCTTTGCTGAGCGCAGCGCCGGCTTCTGCCTGTTTATGTATCTCTGTATTTGCCTACGCATGCCTGTACCAGTTTCTTTGGCGATTTAGCGTACATATAGAGATTTCAGCTGCTCTGCTTTAGTCAAAGTCTCGATCCAGTGTGGCCGATGCGCGATAGCTGACTAAACCAGCTGTTGCTTGTGTGCGGCAGGATGGCCCCGTGGTAACGGCTCGCGCCTCTCTGAGCGGCTCCAACACGGAGGCGGTGGGTGAGCTGCAGCTGGAGCAGGCGGCGCCGCCGTTTGGTCCCGTGGCGGTCCGCGGCAACGCCACAAGCCTGCCGCCGGGCCTCTACCGCCTCTTCGTCACCATACTGGGAGACCTGCGCGACGGCTGCGACAGCCTCCAGCCCGCCTACAGCCCTTACCAGGTAAGCCGCGGAGCAGACGTCATGTACAAGTAACTTACAGGAATGCCATCTGGTAAAGTCCTCGACATCTGCCGATGTTTCAACAGGTGAACAACTGACACGTTGAGGAAATAAATCTCGGCTGAACAGCCTGGTATGAGTGTGCATAGGACACAATATTTCGGCAATCGACCACGTTGCCATCATCAGGTGCGCTGATGTATTGACCGACGGGTCCGGATCTCGTGGTCGTGCGGTAGCGTTCTCGCTTCCCACGCCCGGGTTCGATTCCCGGCGAGGTCAGGGATTTTCTCTGCCTCGTGATGACTGGTTGTTGTGTGATGTCCTTAGATTAGTTAGGTTTAAGTAGTTCTAAGTTCCAGGGGAGTGATGACCATAGATGTTAAGTCCCATAGTGCTCAGAGCCATTTGAACCATTTGAGCCATTGACCGACGGTGGGGCCGGCGCCATGTATGTATAGGACAGTCCCCCTCCCGCTCCACCCTCAGGCGCTTCCTATGAGTCGGTGCGGTCCGCGCCCCGCGCTCGGTCCAGGTACAGCTTCCGTTCTCCCGCCGTCTGGGCGCTGCGTTCTAGGTCTTCTCGTTCAGGAGGGTCTGCCGGCACCGCTCTCGTTATTCTTCCCTCGTCCCCCGAAGTCGGTACACTCTGGGAAATATCCTTTTTCTTCTTAATCCGGGTGATCGTGGGTTCCCACGCGTTGCTAAAGATGTAACCGCTGTCACGATTTAGTTGTGGCTCCCTTACTCTGATCTCTATGGCTTCTTTGATGACACAGTCCCAGTATTTGGAAGTCTGTGTCAGAACTTTGGTTTGGTAACAATCCATGGAGTTCCGACAGGCAACGCTCAGCGATTGCCGACTTACTGGGCGGTTGCAGTCTAGTGTGCCGTTGATGTTCTCGGCATCTGTCCTCAATGGTACGAATGGTTTGCCCTATGTTTACACTACCACATTGGCAAGGTATCTGATAAACCCCTGATTTACGTAGTCCAAGGTTGTCCTTGACACGACCAAGAAGGCTCTTGATTTTGCTTGGAGGACGGAAGATGGTTTTCACTTAGTGTTTACGTAAAATGCGTCCAATTTTTTCCGGATAAGGCCCCACAAAACGGAATAATAGCCAATGCCGCCTCCTCCTGAGGTTAATCCTCAGTTTCCGCCGGTGCTGCAGGTGTGGGATGTACAGCCTTTCGAATCTGCCCTTCCTTGTAACCGTTCCTCCGAAACACGGTCTTCAGATGGTCAAATTCTTGTTGGAGACTGTCCCTGTCGGAGATGGTGTGATCTCTGCGTACAAGAGTTTTGAGCACGGCAGACCCTCCTGAACGAGAAGACCTAGGACTCAGCGCCCAGACGGCGGGAGAACGGAAGCTGTACCTGGACCCCGCGCGTGGCGCGGACCGCACCGACTCATAGGAAGCGCCTGTGGGAGGAGCGGGAGGGGGATTGTCCTATATATACATGGCCCCGGCCCACTGCCGGCCAGTACATCACCGCACCTGATGATGGCAACGTGGTCGATTGCCGAAATATTGTGTCCTATGCACACTCATACCAGGCTGTTCACCCGAGATTTATTTCGTCATAAAATACGCCTCAAGAAATTGAAGAATCACCTGAAACGTTCCTTAAGCTACGTTTTCCTAGGTGCGGGAACTTATCGCAAAGTGCTGCGGAATACTCCTGCGTAGGAGGCTGCATGTAACGTTTTCCTACGAGCAGGGCGTCAGAACGTACAAAATGAAAACGCTGTTTTTTTTATATAATTTGGCAGCTATACTGATAGAGTGATACGAGAACTACCTTCTACCATCTTTTTTTAATTCAATGAAGATTTTATGCAACTGAAATAGAGAAATATTTCAGGTTTTAAGAAAAGTTGACTTTTCACTCTACTCAATATTTATCACATATCTGCTAATCTCTATGTCGTAAAACAACATAATTTTATGATTGCCTTCAGCAGTATATTTCCATAATGCCTGCAAAGTTTCTGAGTGACAGAGACAGTAATAGCAAAGTAATAAATTAAGTTCTCATTTCTGACGCGGAACTTACACACTGACGCAAAAAATCGCAACGTCAAGAGAGAATTGTGCGACAGAAACGAAAGTTGGTACGCATGTTTATACAACTGAAAAAGATTGTCTACTCAAATTTCGCGCCAATTGCGCAAGAGTGGCCCTAATAACGCCACTATGAGGGTGCAAATCAGGTTTGCTTTAAATAAACGCAAACGCAAACATTTCATACTGGACACGGTGAGTTGATGTTACTCAAGACACCATTATCAACACCTCAATGAGTTTGAACGAGAAGTAGTTCCTGCAATTGAGTCGCAAAACCAATTATACAAATAGTCACTTCTACATCACTAACCCATACCCCGTGCAATCTAAATACTTTCAAAAGACTTGTCAGATCCTATCACTAGATTGGGAAACAAGTACTACAAACAATTGCTATACAGTCATCAGCCGATTTATAGTATCCCCGCCGGCCAGAGTGACCGAGCGGTTCTAGACGCTACAGTCTGGAACCGCGCGACCGCTACGGTCGCAGGTTCAAATCCTGCCTCAGGCATGGATGTGTGTGATGTCCTTAGGTTAGTTGGGTTTAAGGAGTTCTAGGGGACTGATGACCTCAGAAGTTAAGTCCCATAGCGCTCAGAGCCATTTGAACCATTTTTATCCCCTCCGTAAACGAAACTACATAACAGACTACAATTAAAAGCGAATAGGTCATACGCAAAAACACCAAAAATTTCAACTGAAATAAATAGTATTTATTGTCTTCTTTAAGACGTCACCAAGTACGCTCCATTGTTATCAAACAGCACCTCCAGCTAGTTGATGTCCCCACGGTCTGTTACGACATTTCTGTCCGCCTAGCACACAATCGTTCATTAAATTGCTTGCTTTCCTACAAAAACCAGAAATAAATATATTGATGACTGACAGGGGAGCGTGCCTACTTGTCATCACCATTATCCTCCACATTTGGGGTATACGCAGGACTTAGCCAGGTATGAAAGCGACAGAAATGAAAGCTCCAAACGGCCAAGCGTTTAGCAGAGATGGAATTTTTGGCCGGTGTCAGGCGAGGCACGAGCCACTTATGTTACCAAAGTTGTCAGGCAGCGGAATCTGTGAGTCATGGGACCGAGTCACTATGTTTAATTCTTTTCTATTTTTAGTTTTTGCGTAACCTATACTGCAAATGAACGGAAATAACGCGCGGTGTATTGTATTTATTAACATTTTCATGAAAAGGAGAAGCAAAAGCAACGAAAAATTTTGGCTCGAGCATTTAGAACGCGGTGGATGAGTACATGGCAAAATATAGAAAAGTCGTCATTACTTCATCCAAATCTGGGAACTTACAGCAGACTTAAACAAAAAAAAAAAATTGGCTGATGTGATGAAGCATTATGTACAGCAGTACAAATTTATTGTTCTGCTGTACATTGTCCTGTGGAGAAGACAAATAAATCACAATTATACCACGAGAATTTACAGGATGAACGATTATCACTGTGAAGTATTACAGTGACCCCTCCCCCAATGCTCTCCGCTAGTGCAACCCAGTGATGTTTGTTTAAATCGACAAGAAAAGAGTTTGATCGAAAAACCTCAAAACTGTTCTTATCGCTTAGAGAGGGAGAAAGAAGTCACATACCAGGAATTCTGCTTCAAAATACATTCCACTGTACGTCACTATCTATCCTCGTCAGTATTTGGCGGAACGATGCGTTACGAGTGGTCTGTGCCATCAGAGAGAACCTTATATCAATGTAAATCTAGTTTTTTCATTGAATCTTTAAAACAACCATGTAACTGTAAAAATGCGGCGTTTCCTGCGAGTGCAAGATGCTTCTCCTGTTTTTACGATGAATATGAGCATTTGTAAATCATTAACTGTAAAATGATAAATGTATCTAATTTTATAACTAAAGTTCCCGTGTATATCTTGCAATACCTTCCTTGAAATTTATTTGCAGTCCCTAAGTTTGCTTTGCCTTTCCTTTTCGTACCTTTTATGCAAAATTAATAAAAAAGCCATGTATGAAGCATTACTTCACTTAATTTCCATTGTAACATGTTTCCGCGTAGGGACTCGGCTACACCACCCTCGGATTACCGTTCTGTGCTCTTTCCGCTGTGCCATAAGCTGCCTTGAAACTCCGCTGACGTAAGTGGCTCACGCCTCACCAGACCCGCATCAAAAATGCTATTTTCTCTAAACGCTTGGCCATCTGGGGATAGGGATGGCGGCTACCTCCGAAACAACCGGGTTTTCGTCTCCTTTTGAACCCTGACTGTTAAAACTGCCCATAATAACCGGTTTCTGAAGTAGCCGGTTTTCTGTTTTTTATTGCGATTTTTCTCACAAAGGAAACATCCCCTCCCCCCCCCCCCTCCCCTAAGATTTAGTGGTAAGAGGGCCTATGGACAACCCGTCAAAAACTGAGCACAGATCAAGCATGAAAATGAAAACAGGAAGAAGATGTACTACTGGACTGTGAAAAAATTTGCAAACCAGAAACAGTGAACGCTCCAAGAACGAAAAGTGCAATACAAAGAATCTCAGAACAGAAGTGGCGTCATGGTTAAGCAATTACGGTCTTGCACTACCCAGCCGGCGAGCCGTGTTCAGAACTACCTCATGCCAATATTTTTTCCGCTTTTCTTCGCTGTTCGCTTCGTTCAAATTTGCGTCTGTATTGTGGTGTAACGTCAGTTTGCAACAGGGAGGTGTAAGGTAGGGAACTATAATAGAGTTGATGCTGCACAACTATTCTATTAGAGCTGAAAGGAAGTGGCTTTCGAATGGGAACTGCAGACTTTTGATGACAAGGCGCAAGTCAACCGAATCTTCCACCGGAAAACATATCTGTGGTGTCATACACGTTATCAGTGACAGTACGTGTGTCATATGACAGGACTCTCTTATCGACGCACCTACTTTGGACGAATGGTAAGTGAGTGAGATATGCCCCCTTGTCCGATATAGGTGTTTGTATGAATGTGAATGTAATCACTCCCAAAGAAACGGTGAAAACATAAGAGTTTGTCATATAAGCTGCAACAAATGAAAGCAACAGTTTCACAATGACACCGTTGCTCTGTGCTATATCAAAACATATGTTTTGACTTTTTGAAGTCGTGTTCCGTTTCAGTAGTCTTGAATCCTGAATTCCTTCGTTGTAACACAGTTCACATTTTTTTATGTGTTGTTTTCATTTCTGTGAGACATCTATGTGGTATCTTGTCTGCTCCCACTACACATCACATTTACTTGCGACGGTAACGTATTCTTACCACATGACACATATTCTATAACCAATATATAGTATCACAACCGCCAAGACTACAGAAAGAGAAGAAACATTTCAGTGACCGGACGGACAGTTGATAATGCTGTGGGAAAAAAGGAATGATACGTGGGAGTTTTGAATACGGCTTGCCCGCGGGGGAGTCCTACACAATGACCACTTACCTATCACGCCATTGCAGAGTGGGGCTGCTATTTATTGCACTTCCTGTTCGTGGACCGTTCACTGTTCCTATTTTGCTTTTTTTTGCATTTCAGTACACCTTCGTCCTGTTTTCATGCTTGATCTGTGTTCAGTTTCTGACGGCCAACTTACCACTAAATCGGAGGGAGCAGCAATGGGGAGGTTCCCCTGTAAGTAACAAGCGGAGACGTAAAACAACGATTGAAAAATTCTAAAACTCTCTCAGAATAATGTAATAAGCATTTCAAGATATGCGGAATCGAAATATCAAATAAAGCAGGCAAAAAAAAAGGAACTGAAACTTCCTGGCAGATTAAAACTGTGTGCCGGACCGAGACTCAAACTCGGGAACTTTGCCTTTCGCGGGCAAGTGCTCTACCAACTGAGCTACCCAAGCACGACTCATGACCCGTCCTCAAAGCTTTACTTCTGCCAGTATCTCGTCTTCTACCTTCCAAACTTTACAGAAGCCCTCCTGCGAAACATGCAGAACTAGCACTCCTGAAAGAAAGGATATTGCTGAGACATGGCTTAGCCACAGCCTGGGGGATGTTTCCAGAATGAGATTTTCACTCTGCAGCGGAGTGTGCGCTGATATGAAACTTCCTGGCAGATTAAAACTGTGTGCCGGACCGAGACTCGAACTCGGGACCTTTGCCTTTCGCGGGCAAGTGCTTCTGTAAAGTTTGGAAGGTAGGAGAGAAGGTACTGGCGGAATTAAAGCTGTGAGGACGGGGCGTGAATCGTGCGTGGGTAGCTCAGTTGGTACAGCACTTGCCCGCGAAAGGCAAAGGTCCCGAGTTCGAGTCTCGGTCCGGCACACAGTTTTAATCTACCAGGAAGTTTCATATCAGCGCACACTCCGCTCCAGAGTGAAACCCCCATTCTGGAAATAAAAGGAAATCTGTCAACCGTTCGCTGCTTTGCTTGTGAGTACAAATACTACTAAAAATCACCGACATTCTGCTATCGTGTCTAATTTTTTGAAACTCTGTTCAGAAACCATGTTGTCATCGAGGATTGGCATTACGAATGTTCGGTGCTAAAGGGCCAAAACTCAGGTCGGAGAATATTTTTGGTGTCAAATTGTCAGCTTCAAAGGCCTACAAGAAGATAAAGGCACATTATACAGGGAGAGTCACTAACAATTACCACCTAGAATAACTCCGGAAGTATGGTAGTAGCTGAAAAGTTTGTGGGACAAATGTTGCATGGAACACTGGGCGCCACAATATGACATTGGTATTTTGTTGATAGGTGAGGTCGAGCCAGAGATATGAAAGTCAACTTTGTTTTTTTAAATGGGTTGCTATAGTTTGGTACTTAGTTTCTGATAGCGGCTATCGAGACGAATCCAATGATGTGTAACAGTAAGGTCTTTGAAGGTCAACGAAGGTGAAAAAGGTGAACGTCCATTTATAGAAGGTGTTCGAAGAGATCACCATTGGTATCAATTCAATGCTGCAATCTTCTTATCATGGATTGAGTGGTATCACATCGGCACTTATCGAAGCACATCTTCCGATAATTATCTCTTGCATATCTTCAGGTGTAGTCGGAACGTCTTTATAAACAATGTCTTTTACGAACCCCCCCCCCCCCCCCAAGAAAAAATCCAGAGGCGTCAAGTCAAGCGAACGAGCCGGCCACGACACTTCTCCTCCGCGTCCAATACAACGATTTGGGAATTGTCACTGCAACTCATTTCTAGCCTTCAACCAAAAATGTGCCAGACACCCATCGTGTTGATACCACATTCTGTTCCTTGTTCCTAAAGGTATTTCTTTCAATAACAGACCTAATGTTTCTTGCAGGAATGTGGTGTACTTCCTATCATTAAGAGCCGGACGTGGTGGCCGTGCGGTTCTAGGCGCTCCAGTCCGGAGCCGCGCTGCTGCTACGGTCGCAGGTTCGAATCCTGCCTCGGGCATGGGTGTGTGTGATGTCCTTAGGTTAGTTAGGTTTACGTAGTTCTAAGTTCTAGGGGACTGATGACCACAGCAGTTGAGTCCCATAGTGCTCAGAGCCATTTGAACCATTTTGAGCCTACCATTAAGATTTCCTTCGATGAAATAGGGGCCCATAATTCTGTCCTCCAGAACCCCACACCATACATTCACCGACCACGGTTTTTGGTGTGCGACTTGCCGCAGCCAACATGGATTTTCAGTTGCCCAATAATGCATGTTAAGCAAATTAATATTTCCATAGTTCGTAAATGGAGCCTCGTTAGTAAATAAAATCAAATTAATAAATGTGTCATCCCTCTGAATCTGAAACTGAGCCAATCGGCAGAATTCAATGCGATACATACAATCCGTACCAGTTAATTCTTGGTGAAGACTGAAATGGTAATGATCGCATTTATGGCGATGCAGAACACGGACAACACTACTTTGGCTCATTTCAGATTCCCTTGCGGTTCGACGCGAACTAACACAAGGATCTCGAACCACAGTGGCAAGAGTATCAATATCGTTTCCTCATTAGTAACTTTCCTTATGCCGTATATTTTTCCGATGCTTTAAAGATCCACCAGTTGTTCTCAATTTATCATACACATATTTAAATGTACGACGTGCAGGGTGAGTTCTTTGAAGATCTCTTTCAGCGTGTAAGTCTATAGCTCTCACTGATTGCCGTTGGCATTCTCCGTAAATGAGAAGCATATTGACTTGTTCTTCAAAGGAATACATCATTCACATTCGCTTGATTCGCCGATACTAGTCTTACCGTTCCTATTAGTGTTGTATTGTGAAACCGTCGAATGGTGGTTACATGTCAATGGCACGTTAGACGGATGCGCCGTATTTGGCGAATATTCACTATTTGCACGATATGCGAGAGAGAATGTGCTTCGATAAGTGCGGAAGTGATAAGAAATACCACTCAATCCATGGTAAGAAGATTGCAGCACTGAACTGTTACCAATGGTCATCACTTCGAACACCTTCTGAAAATGGACGTCCATACCACCTTTTTGACCTTCGTTGATCTCCAAAGACCTTACTGTTACACATCATTGGATTCGTCTCGATAGCCGCTATCAGAAAAAAAGTACCAAACTATAGCATCCCATTGAAAAAACAAAATTGACTTTCATCTCTCTGGCGAGACCCAACCTAGCAAAAAAAAAAACGTCATATTAGGGCACCCGGTGTCCCATGCAACAATTGTCGCACAAACTTTTCAGCTACTGCCATACTTTCGTAGTTATTGTAGGTGGCAATGGTTAGTGACTCACCCTGTATAAGCACAGGTAGCAGATCAGCTACTTTCTATTTTAATTGCGTACTATGACTGAACTGTTAAGTTTTTAATTTGTTATTGTTGCTTTAACTTCTTTTCTCTTTTATTGTTTCATAGAAATGGCAAAAAACTAATAACTTTTTGTGCATAATTTGTAGCAGTGTTTTTCTTTAATTATATCGAATGAAAACTCATTTTGTAGACAAATACGTTTATTTATTTGTTAATAGCAGTTTGAATACAATTCATTTTATGCTGACCAAACGGAAAATGCTCTTTTTTAAAAAATTAAATGGACAGTTTAGATAGTAGACAAAATATTCCATTTCATAAAAATAGCTACACTGCAAAAGTCATAATTTCAAGAGTTAATTAATCGATTGGCCAATACTGGCTGAAGATTAAATGGGTAGATCACATAACTAATGAGGAGGTATTGAATAGAATTGGGGAGAAGAGGAGTTTGTGGCACAACTTGACTAGAAGAAGGGATCGGTTGGTAGGACATGTTCTGAGGCATCAAGGGATCACCAATTTGGTACTGGAGGGCAGCGTGGAGGGTAAAAATCGTAGAGGGATACCAAGAGATGAATACACTAAGCAGATTCAGAAGGATGTAGGCTGCAGTAGGTACTGGGAGATGAAGAAGCTTGCACAGGATAGAGTAGCATCGAGAGTTGCATCAAACCAATCTCAGGACTGAAGACCACAACAACAACAACAACAATATTTATAATTCAATTTGTTCATAAATACTATTTCTATAATGTGTTGATCTGTAAGTCAACTTCCATCAGAAACAATATCATTCAAAGAGTATACAAATATTTCAGAATTCAGAGAACTTCCTATCAAAGACAAATATTTTTGGGCTACAAATGACAAGCCTGGCATACACATTTATCTCTGCTCCAAAAAAACGGAAGGATCACTGCTTCTGGATAGTAGAGGATGCTGAAAGTAAAGCTCTATTTCTTTCAGAAACAAACTTCCAGCGCCTCTTAGATCGCTCATGGCTACTTCCTGATCAAGTAATGACCAAAGAGGGTTTGCAATTGTCCTGACCGCCTCCCTTTGAAGTGAAGTTGAAAGTTTACCTCTTGGGTCAAATTTGTAACTACTTTTCTGGCAATGATGGGGTTCGTGTACATTTTTTAAGCCTTGGACCTGATATGGTAGAATTGCAAGCGAATTCTGTAATACTTCTGCCCTTCTGTCTTTAAGACTGCTCATAAACTTTTGAGATAGAATCGACGGTGACTATTTACAAATCTTTTCAGCATAAGGTACGTGGTATTCCACCTAGTCTGAAAGGAATAAGTTTCTCTCTGCTATGCCCTCCCGTTCTTGCACCACTCTCAGCTTCTCCATTAAATACAATACTCTGCCTTGCAAATGTGAAGATTGATTTTATTTCGCTTGCTAGGCTTTTTGAAACTTCATTACTAACGTCCTCTAGGCCATCTTTCACTGTTAAGCGTAGAAGATGAGCAAAACAATAAACGGTTTCCCCTCTCCATTAACTCTCTTACCGCTGCTGTCATGTTGCTCCCACCAGCTGTGCAGATACAAACTATTTTGGTTTTCGGTATATTGACTACTTGAAGGTGATCTGCTTTTGCAGCAGTATAGTCGCTAGTATGTCTCTCTCTAAGACGACGAAATCCTAACATTATTGAGCCTGACTAGCTATTTTATTCATGAGGAACAACAGAGTATGATTGATTATTACGGACTCTGCATGTGACACACATCTTTCAGAAAAGTAATAAAAATTATTTACTGTTAAAGTAAACACCAAACATAATTATTTACCTTTAAAACGTGCTGCAACGACCAAAAGTGCCTTTAACAAATTGGACAAGGTAAAACACTCCGCAGATAGCGAGAACTACGTTGCATTAGCCAGTGTTGATCTAACTATTTGGATACCTGGAGTGTGCTTATTGCTAACTGTCTGAGGCATCTGGAAGATGACTGCTTTTGTTTGTGAAAGACGGTACTAAGTAAACAATTTGTGATCAGAGGGTAAAACAAACTTCCCGTCCTATATTTCGCACGATGTAGGCCAAACTCTGCCAACTAACAGATATGTATGTCATGTATTTCAAAATAAGGACATTATTTAACTACTGATACATGAAATTTAAAAAAAAATGTACGTTAACCGTAGCTTAGTGTGAAGGAAGAGCAAGACAATATCACTCCATAGGGACATACTGTGTGGTAGATCGGCATGATTGCGCTGCAAGTTATATCTCAAGCATAATAAATTAACAAACACTGCCTGGATCACAACATTATATTTACCGACAACCGGTTTCAGTCTGCGCTTCATATCGTCTCCAGGTCCAGGTTGGAACAAAAAGGCAATAACAATAATGATTCTACATATGTGTGGTATTACAAACACTCGTCTCATGGATAGTAGGAGAAACTACAAAATATTATGAACTGTTACATACCTGGCCCCGCAAAGCGTAGTTTATGAGCGTTGTGTGTAACTAACACAAAAGACAAGGATGAGGCAGGGAAGAAATTTTTCCGTGTAGTCTCGTGACATATGGGTAGGTCCTAGATGAGCACATTAAAACAGTACGAAACTATTTCTTCATATGTAATTAAATGAAAAAGAGTTCAGACTTGGAGCAGACATTAATATAGTGGATTTGAACATGAATGATAAGTTTACACAACGGAACATAAAAAGAAGTGTCATAAAAATACTGACAAGACACTGTGCATTGTACAATTTCTTTCCTGTTTGTATATTTAAAGAGCCGGCCGGTGTGGCCGAGCGGTTCTAGGCGCTTCAGTCTGCAACCGCGCGACCGCTACGGTCGCAGGTTCGAATCATGCCTCGGGCATGGATGTGGGTGATGTCCTTAGGTTAGTTAGGTTTAAATAGTTCTAAGTTCTAGGGGACTGATGACCTCAAATGTTAAGCCCCATAGTACTCAGAGCCATTTGAACCATTTTTTATATTTAAAGAAATTTTTAAAAGCCATTGCTAAATTACGGAACAGATCTGAGACTTCAAGAAATTTGCTTTAATCTTAATGAATTATAATAGAAGTACACTGAGCACTCTTACTGTAAGTGAAAAACGGGCAAGAATTTGGAGACTGGTTACGAAACCGTCATAGAAAATCCGAAGAAAATGGAGCCTGGTTACGAAATAACAATAGCTACTTTTAACAAACAATTAAAACAAATTAATGAAGGTGTTAAGTGATAATAGTTTCAGAAGGAAGTTGTCGCTAGGGTAAGGGTAACATGCCTGACGTTCTTCCTCGTTCTGGGAAAATTCATTCTGTTTGTTAATATTCTTGTCAGGTTCTTTTCTTTCGGCAGTATAAATTTAATGCACGTTATGGTAGTGCCCCTTGTTTACCCTGTGTAAAATCTCCGTGCTGTTGTCAATACTAAAGATTTTACGATTGTGTGTGGTGTTAAACGTGTACCTAGTGTAGTTTAACTTGGTGTAAGCGTATGTTCATTGAAGCGACTTTTCAATGTTTGATCCTTCTGTGCAATATAGTTCCTTCGTCAATCATGACATTTTCCTTCCCCTGTGAGATGGACTGACGATCCCTTTGTCCTAACGTATTTTCGATTCTAAAGGCAACTTGTAAGTTGTATTTAGTTAGAAACCTTTCAATTTTTCGAAAGAAATTTTCACTCTGCAGTGGAGTGTGCTCTGATATGAAACTTTCCGGCAGATTTACAGTGTGTGCCGGACCGGACTCGAACTCGGCACCCTAGTTCGATTCTCGCTCCGTCATACAGTTTTAATCTGCCAGGAAGTTTCACCTTTCAATTTTTTTAGACGCTGGGCCTCGGTACGTCACGCTAACAAAATGCACTTCTTGTTTACTTTTCGTTCGTGTTGTCTACGCATAGTCTGTTATATAACGCGTGTGACAGTAGAGCTCTCATACCCATTTGCTTCCGTAGTCTCCTTCAGAATCGCAGTTTTCTTTTCGATCTGCTCCTGTGCTAACGGAATTCGGATCATCCTAAACAACACTAACTGAAAATAGACTTCCTTGTAGCGTTTAGCATGGTAGGATTTAGGAGGAATAATAGTATCGGTGCAAGTCGGTTTTCTAAAAATAGTGAACTTGTGTTTACCACTAGCTCTTGAAATGGTTAAGTCAAATTAATTGAGGGCATTAACTTTCACTGTTTCTAAAGTAAACTCTATTTCGGATGCAGGGTATGTATTTCCGGAGCTACTTGCTTGATGTCTTCCTGATTCTCGTTAAATGTCACTTATAGTACGTTATAGATTTAAAAAAACGGTTGTTTTCGGAAAAAGTTAATTTCTGTGTCATTATGAAAAATGTCTGCGACTGTGCCAGCCAGACTGTTCCACATAGCCAGACCCTCAATTTACTGGTATATCATTGATGATCGAAGGGATCGCTGCGTCAATAATCTACGGACACCAAACATTGAATGCTGGACCCTATTTTCACTGGACCAGAGGTGGGAATCTTCCTACCAGTCGGTGTAAGAGGTACTGCACAGCTGAGGTCCCGCAACCATCTGTATAAAGATGAATATATAAAGACAAAAATGAAGGGTTCAGTTATTACCTCGATTTATAAATTATATGTGTATCAGCTAAAATTACCTTCCCTTCCAAGGAACATTGTGTGTGTTTCCTCCTTACGTGATGTCGCAAGTCTGCCGTGCCTCCTCCCTTGTTTAATCTTTTAAAGCAAATGGAGCATTGTACTTAGTTTCTACCGCACTTCGTAAAATACGAGGGTTGGAACTTAAATAGTGGCAACTATTTATTCACAACCGATACAAAAGAGTTACATGTTTGCACCTGTTGCTGTTCTTCAGAATAGTCACCAGCTTTGTGTAGAACCCGTTGCCAACGATGTGGAAGTCGTAGTATACCATTAGCAGAGCCTGTTGTGTTGATGGAGCGGTCTACTACCTGTAGAATCTCTGGAACAGTTCTGAAGCGAATGCCAGGACGTGGTTGCTTCACCTTCGGAATCAAGTCAAAGTCAGTCACAAGGACTTAACCCTCACATGTCCAGACTAGGGATGGTGACATTCTGCAATATAAACAACATTCATCGACGACAGTAAGAAAATACCGTACATACCATTTGAGATAAAGTCTTGCACACTGTACGTACAAGCGTTCTGTCTCATAGGCCACTCCACACGGCAACAGGTATATTATTGTGTCAATAATGATAGACCTGGTGGGGGCAGGTCCTGCACACTGCACGTTCATGCGCATCCACTAGTGGGTCACGTGACACGGCAACAGGTACATTGTCTCAGCAGCGCTGTATTGATTCTTAGGTCACACATTTGTTGCTCACTTCAAGCTGTCGTCGTTGTTATTAAAGTAGCAATCTTCGCTTTTCTCTCTTTCTCTACTAAACAAATATTTCAAAACAGTGGAAATTCTACGAATAAATATTACTCATTTTTTCAAAAGTTAAATTTTAAGAAACAAAATCTTGAGTATCACTTCTTTGGCAAATCGGCATAACTGTTTTTTTTTTACCCGTTAAGAGAAAGACCTTTTATAATCGAGAGCAAAAAAATACCTCAAAATTTGAAACTAAAATACCGGCGTCGGTTTTAACCAGTCGGTTTTTCCCACCCCTATCTGGAGCTGCCTCTTCCATCACTTTCATTTCTGGCCAGACTCTGCATACATCTTAAATCTGTCCGAAATCTGAGATAACGAGCAGGCGCGGTCCCCTTGTGAGTTTCATTCACTCCCGACTTCATGCACGCAACACTTTTAAAACCTCAGCTCTGCGCCACACGGCCCAAAACTCCCGTCCTATCCTTGCGAAGACTGCCGGCTGACATGCATTTCCTGAGCTATCAAAACAGCCACACGAAATTATTTTAACGTGCAGACATTTTGGCAAATCATTCTCCATAGAAAAATGTAGACATTTCATTTGGCAGTTTCCCGCTGACGCTTATAGCACATGCAGTGTGGTGTTGCTTCCTGCCGACTCTCTGAGAAATTTCTTGATGTTATGAAACACTTGGCATCCTGTGCAAATCGCTCGTCTTTGGAAATACCGGTTTCGGGCCAGACCACCAACATTCAGCTTGATGAAGTGAAGGACAGTCTCTAGGCTGGAGAACCGTCCCCGTCCCCCGGAAACAGGGACATCGACGCTCGAGCGTCCACCACTAGACGACGAGCGCGACAAAGAAGTGTTACGTCACATATACCGCAATTTTCAAGGCGCGAATCAAACCAGAGATCGCAGGGCATGTGAAATAAACCCTTGGCGGACGGGACTGCGCCAGGCGTATGCGAAAAGACAACACACGCCGTAAGCACACATGCCACACAACCAAAGACGACAATCGTCAAATGTCTCCTGGGACATTATGTATAGTCTTATTCGTGTACTGGTATCGTCTGAGGCAAGGGAAAAGGGCACAGGTCATCCCCGTTTTCAAGAAGGGACGTCGAACAGATGTGCAGAACTATAGACCTATATCTCTAACGTCGATCAGTTGTAGAATTTTGGAACACGTATTACGTTCGAGTATAATGACTTTTCTGGAGACTAGAAATCTACTCTGTAGGAATCAGCATGGGTTTCGAAAAAGACGGTCATGTGAAACCCAGCTCGCGCTATTCGTCCACGAGACTGAGGGCCATAGACACGGGTTCACAGGTAGATGCCGTGTTTCTTGACTTCCGCAAGGCGTTCGATACAGTTCCCCACAGTCGTTTAATGAACAAAGTAAGAGCACATGGACTATCAGACCAATTGTGTGATTGGATTGAGGAGTTCCTAGATAACAGAACGCAGCATGTCATTCTCAATGGAGAGAAGTCTTCCGAAGTAAGAGTGATTTCAGGTGTGCCGCAGGGGAGTGTCATAGGACCGTTGCTATTCACAATATACATAAATGACCTGGTGGATGACATCGGAAGTTCACTGAGGCTTATTGCAGATGATGCTGTGGTGTATCGAGAGGTTGTAACAATGGAAAATTGTACTGAAATGCAGGAGGATCTGCAGCGAATTGACGCATGGTGCAGGGAATGGCAATTCAATATCAATGTAGACAAGTGTAATGTGCTGCGAATACATAGAAAGATAGATCCTTTATCATTTAGCTACAAAATAGCAGGTCAGCAACTGGAAGCAGTTAATACCATAAATTATCTGGGAGTACGCATTAGGAGTGATTTAAAATGGAATGATCATATAATGTTGATCGTCGGTAAAGCAGATGCCAGACTGAGATTCATTGGTAGAATCCTAAGGAAATGCAATCCGAAAACAAAGGAAGTAGGTTACAGTACGCTTGTTCGCCCACTGCTTGAACACTGCTCAGCAGTGTGGGATCCGTACCAGATAGGGTTGATAGAAGATACAGAGAAGATCCAACGGAGAGCAGCGCGCTTCGTTACAGGATCATTTAGTAATCGCGAAAGTGTTACGGATATGATAGATAAACTCCAGTGGAAGACTCTGCAGGAGAGACGTTCAGTAGCTCGGTACGGGCTTTTGTTGAAGTTTCTAGAACATACATTCCCACCGAGGAGTCAAGCAGTATATTGCTCCCTCCTACGTATATCTCGTGAAGAGACCATGAGGATAAAATCAGGGAGATTAGAGCCCACACAGAGGCATAGCGACAATCCTTCTTTTCACGAACAATAAGAGACTGGAACAGAAGGGAGAACCGATAGAGGTACTCAAGGTACCCTCCGCCACACACAGTCAGGTGGCTTGCGGAGTATGGATGTAGATGTAGATGTAGAAGGGCGCTTCGTGTACTGGTATCGTCTGAGGCAAGGGCGCCCATACCCGATGGCAAGGGGGGGGGGGGGAGGGCGGGGGGAGGCTCTCAGGGGAAAAAACATATAGTGTAGTTACGTGTCTTTCTTTCAAGAAAATGATTTAAGAGCCGGCATTACGCAGTTTTTTTACATGATTGGAACTGGAACATTTTTATGACTCCTTACAAGTCGACATTCGACTTCCAAAACACAAAAAATATACCTTCAAGTCTAGCCCCGTCCACCCTGAAAACTATCGTATGGGCACCCTTGGTCTGAAGATAGCTACGCAAGAGCTTGGCCACGTTCTGGACAACGTAAAAGCCCACTGCGGCTGCAAAGGAGAGGAGTTTTCTCAAATTAAGCGTGGCCAACTCTCGTGACAAGTGCCTGCCCTCCCCACTCTTCTCGCACCACCCTTAGGCGCGGTGACGACGTGGGGGCTAAGTGTAATTAGAGGCCGACAAG
Organism: Schistocerca cancellata; assembly: GCF_023864275.1. Lineage (NCBI taxonomy): Eukaryota > Metazoa > Arthropoda > Insecta > Orthoptera > Acrididae > Schistocerca > Schistocerca cancellata. The sequence continues at coordinate 947,702,549 of NC_064626.1, forward strand.
TTTAACGACGCAGGCTGCTTTAATGGTCGAGTCATTAGGTAATGGGACGGAGCCGCTGACTGGCCACCGCTAGCCGCCTCGTTATTAAGCATACAACGCAGTATGCTGCACCACTGGTTGCAGGTTTTGGAATCGCTAGCTGAGCAAGTTGTTCATTCACCACATTACAAGCGAACTCTAAGGCGTGAAAGACACACTGTTACCGAAAAATGTTGACACCCAACGGTACGCAATGTGTGACATCGTGCAGTATACCAGGGAGAATACAAATTATCTGTCAGCATCTCAGACGTGTTTTGTCAGCGTGGTTAGACGAACAGAACTTCGTGGACTAGAATGTTGTGTTACCATTGTGACCCACTAGTTAGGGTACCTCCTTAAAGAATTTACACACGATTTACGTGTGCTCCGCTATGACCTCATCTCAAGGCAGCACTGGTCTCAGATGCGCTTTCGTAGACCTAAGAGGCTGATTGATAGGTGCCACAGAACTATAATGCGTGCAACATGAGACAGCCACAAGACATGCTTCCGGCTGTTGCATAGGAGTGGTATGTCTGAGCTCACGTGACTGATTCAATGGTCGAGTTCTAGAAGTTAAAATCTTCTGGGTTATTACGCAGCGTCATGTTTCTTCTAAAATGTTCGACGTTTCGACCCCTCTGCTGGGATCTTCGTCAGGATCTTTTGGTGTCCACTACTGCTAGAACACTGTCAGAGACGAGTGGTTCAAAGGGTTCAAATGGTTCTGAGCACTATGGGACTTAACATCTGAGGTCATCAGTACCCTAGAATGCCCAAGGCAGGATTCGAACCTGCGACCGTAGCAGAGACGAGTGTCGCGTCCACTCATAAAGGGGGAATTTTCAGGCGTTCGTGCTGGAGAAGTGATAGTATTGGTTAAAATACATGTGGCTACCATTGGTGGGCCATAGTCATAGGGTAATACAGAAGAAGGGGCGTTGGTAGCTAATCTCCTGTGGATACCATTGGCAGTCATCGTCATTGGATAGAAAGGCACTGTTCCACACTTATGCTGGAGAAGGGTTATTGGTTGAATTGCCTGCTACCGCTATTGGTTGCTCGTCATTAGTGGCTAGATTCGAAACGGAAAGAGCAAGAGAAGGGAAATGTTTACCCAAAATATTATTGTCCGCCGAGGTGACTCGCAGCGCGGCCGCGTATTTACTTCCTTGATGGCAGGGAGCCACGATGCCGGAAGCCTAAGCCGTCCTCTCTATTGAAATTAGATGAATTCTTTGAAATTTCAACCGATTCTCGGACCTTTCTTCTATAAATGTTTGTTTCTTTAGCCAGTACACGTACGTTATTAAAATAGATGTCAGAGCCACAGTTCTCGTGATGTTCCGCTACTGCCGATTTTGCACTTTGATTTATCCGCATGTGCCGTTCGTGTTCCTTAATGCGTTCTTTAACAGTTCTTCCCGTTTCGCCTATATACACTTTGCCGCATCCACATGACACTTGATAGACGCCTGCATTGTGGAGGTAATCAGGTACTTCCGTTTTCCGTCGGAAAAAATCTTATTTTGTTTTGACTAATGAAAGATGTCTGAATACCATTTTTCATTAAAATTCTGCTTATGCGGTCAGTGACCCCAGAAACGAACGATAACCTGAGTTCTTGTTCAAAAAGCCAATGATCAACGGAACGAATGTGTTAACGTCGCTTAGAGACATGTAAACATTTGTCGTCATTCTTTACCGGAGCCTTGGAAGGACGCTTTGTTGAGTGACGTGCCAGAATACGTAATCTGATACGAAAATGGAAGTGAGGGCACGGACAATATGCGTCGTGGATGTTACTCATACTTACGTAAATGTGTTGTGGCGAAAGTTAAGTGGGATGTCTGATATCATGTTTTCTTTCGTCTGTGGGTGAGCCATTACATCTTGTCAGTGGTAAAAAAAGACGTACCTTTACTAAAATATTGTCGACAAAACTACAGCACTTACCCTGCATATAACCGGACCTTTTATTCACACTAAGACAAGAGAAGAGACGGACCACGAAGGAGTTGTGCAAATTCATCTCAAATGAAATTCATAGAGCTATCGACGGAAAATGCATAATGTAAACTTTGGCGGCCCATGGATAAAGGTGTAACGCAACTGGCAAGGATAGGAAGCAGGTGACAGTTCGATACCAGGGCATAAGGCCTTAGCGAATTTCATTCCGTGTACTGAGGCGGACAGCAACTGTGCCTTACAGACAGGCGCGTGAATAATATACGCAGACGTCAGCATTTGACAGAGGATGTGTACTTTGGCTCAAAGAAGCCGGTGGGAGTAATCGGAAAATCGCTTGACATTTGAAAAGGGCCGATGCCGCTATTCGACGACGCTGGGAGGAATGGATGAACCATGACCGAACAAAATATCAAGAAGGAAGCCGCGTACCTAGAGAGACAAAAACGGGAGAACCGAGCGGTCGTCAGAGAGGCACTCAGAGACCAGGATTCGACGTGCAAATAGTGCTTCAGTGACAAGGACCAATAATAGGCGGCCCACAGAAAGGGGACTCGGCTCAAGGCGCCCCTCTCGTCGAGTACCATTGACCTCTGTACGTCAACAAGCCCGTTTGCAGTGGTGTCGGGCACAGTCGATCTGAAATTTCACTGACTGGAGTAAAATACTCCCGCTTCGAACTGAGCCCCGATAACCAGAAAGTGGTGGGATACCAACTTAACACTCACCCACTATGCGGTCCGACAGTCAGGAGTGATGTTCGGGGTGACAATTCTTTTCATGGCGGGATCCCTTGTGTGGCGTCCGCGGCGCTCTTACAGTACTGCGGTACGTCGACGATATTCTACGCCCCGTTTTGTTGCTGTTGATGCAAGCCGTCCTGGGTTTACATTTCACCAAGATAATGCTCGCCCACATACTGCGAGTGTGTCTACTGCTGAAACACTATGGACAGGGGCCCCCAACCTGCTCGGGATATTGACGACCTAATGCGCTAACTGGACAGAATATGTCACGATATGCGTCAGGAGGACATCCAACAATTCTATCAGTCAGTGCCAGGCCGAATAACTGTTTGCATAAGGGATAGAGGTGGACCAATGCGTTATTAATTTGCCATTTCGCTTGAATAAATCATTAAATTTTTCTGAAATTGTAAGCATTTATTTTTGCGTACGTGTGCCGATTTCTGTCCCTTTCGGATAATTCTTTCTTGGTGCGTCCTTTTTTCCCCTTGCAGTGTATATAACTCCTGCAAACAAAGAAAGTGTCTTTCCATGGACATTTGAAAAAGATCTGATGCTTTTTCTCTATTGGGCTGCCCAAAGCTTCCATATGGATCCCGTCGTAGACCTTTGAGGATATTACAGCGTTGGTGGCGTATCAATCAGTACGGTTGAAAAATACGGCTATCAGTTTCATCAAGAAAGAAAATAACTATCGCTTTCGACAATTTGGCGTGCGCCTGCTTAGCTCAGTGGTACGCCGGTACGGTAGCTCAGCGTGTTCGGTCAGAGGGTTAGCAGCCTTCTGTAATAAAAAAAAACTGAGTTAATCGATCAACAACGAACTTAAACGGATGTCTTACGACGTCCGCCCCGAGCAGATGCAACGAACGAAAGCGAACAAAAAAATGCCTGCACGGTAGCTCAGCGTGTTCGGTCAGAGGTTTAGCTGCCCTCTGTAATAAAAAAAACTGAGTTAATAGATCATCGACCAACTGAAACGGATGTCTTGCGACGTCCGCCCCGAGCAAATGCAACTAACGAATACGAACACAATGAGATTAAAAAAAAAAAGTGGTAAAGTGTTTGCCTACCATGCAGCGGGCTCGGGTTCGATTCCTGGGCGGTTTGGGGATTTTCTCCGCTCGTAGACAGGGCGTCGTGTTGTCCGCATTATCTTTCATCATCGTCACCGGCACGTAAGTCGCCCCATGTGGCGTCGACTGAAATAAGACTCGCAACTCGGTGGCCGAGCTTCCCCGTATGGTGTCTCCCGCCCAACAATGCCATACTATAATTTTTTACAATTCGGTATAGAGTCTTTCTCTGAAGATGCGACGTTGTAATCGTGCAAAATGGAAAGCGTAATTAACAGAGAATGTTGTTAGTTAACCAAGCATGGACTGTAAAACCAAGCATGGATTGTGTCTCTGTGAAGGAAAGTTTTACAGGGCACATTACCAGTTTTGTCTTAATGACAATGAGACATCGAATTTCAGACCGAAAATGTAAGGGTTGTTTGAGAGGTGGGCATTTGGGTAGATGAGATTAGGAAACGTGCAAGAACTGGACGCGCCCAGCAGAAGTCCGCAATTTGTGGAAGCGTCTGATAGCAATCTTTGTTGAACAATGAACACCGAATGACTACCAATGTTGATGAAGATGATGAATATGATGATTAGTAACCAAAGCAGTTCCTAAATGCTCTTATTCAGATGGCTGGCCTGCTAGAAATGAACAGAAATTTGCGTTCGGAGACTGTTGCTAATTTCAAACAAACATGAGTAAATAAACTTCTTGTCTACTAGTAGGAATTTCATATTTATGGTGACCCTTGACATATTTTGACGTAGCAGTAGGCCAAGAATCATTCTATTAGCTATTACAATGACTGATTAGGTGAAACTGGTATAGCCACGGAAATGTTTCATACGTTTATTTTACGGTAATAAACATTCTCATACATTCATCTTCGTGTTTAAATTTAAAAATAGTGTACTTAAGCTCAAAATAATCATCGTCCATACTGAAATATATAATATAACTTGTAGTATAAAACAAGATCAGATATTTTAATGTTACGTTTTTATTACGTCGATTTGTTTATTTTCGTTTTACACGGTTTAGTACCCTGCAAAAAGCAATATCATTGAAAGTCAGAGTAACCGTTTCGTCCTCCCAAAGAGAGGGAAAAGAACTGACGAAGGATTTTACCGTTTTGTATTTAAAATTAAAGCAATGACCGCCATCGGTTGCAAAAATGAAGTCTTTTTGACCTAGGTTTCGGTCACTACTAAGAGTGCCTTCTTCAGAAACAAAACCTTTAAACTGGCATTTCACGTATAAAATACGTATCAAGCCATAACGCTTTAGTTACAAAATTTTAAAATAAAAAACATAGAAGGCAAGCCACAATGGGCTACTCACACATGTCTAGCTGTGGTAGTCTGATTGACTACAGCAGCTCGACATGTGTGAGCTTGCCTTCTATGTGGCTTGCCTTCTATGTTTTCTATTTTAAAATTTTGTGACTAAAGCGTTATGGCTTGATGTTTATTTCATACATGACATGCCAGTTTAAAGGTTTTATTTCTGATGAAGGCACTCTTAGTAGTGGCCGAAACGTAGGTCAAAAAGACATCATTTTTTCGACCGAGTGTTACTTTGTAACGGTCGCTGACAACGTAGCCATGTTTAAAACTTCAACGTTTTATATTTCGTGGGAACCACCAGAAATCTCTACTGACGATGTTCTAAATGCGCATAAGACGATTCCACGCAATCCAAGCCCAGTGTTTTACTGCCTCACGTTAAAATTAATTACGTCTAATAGCGTTACACCACATTTCTCACAGATAGCACATCAAGCGTGCACCTAAAGAAGGGCCCGTCAACATTTGTCATCTGAAAGAGTCCCGCGGAAATGATACCATTACTGTAATGGACGTTTCATTCAACATGAGTAATGACGAGACCATTGTTCCTTAAATAGAACATTATATTCATTTCCTTGACAGTGTAGCAAAAACACGAGTATTTTTTCTTCGTAGCCTATACTTCCGCAACATAGTTTTATCACTTCTGAGTTGAATGTCCACGCAGCGACTATCCGTCCTGACTTTCAAAGCTGTTCTTCAAATAAAAACTAAGAATTATCGGCTCACTAATTTTAGCAGGAAAATGCGTAGACTCAAAGACAAAAAACGGCGCATCACGAACGAATTTTACAAAAGGGATGGAAATCGGTAAATGGGCCCTCCAACAAACTCTGGATTTTTACGATCTAGCGCGCCAGCTGGACAGAATTTTGCGCGATAGCCAGCAACACTATCAATAAATGCCAAGCCGAGTAACTGCTTGTTTAAAGGTCAAAGGTGTACGAACGCGTCATTGAGTTCCTCTATTTGTGAAGCTCTTTCTCTTGAATAAATCATTGAATTTTTCTGAAATTGTAATCATTTGTTTGTACACGTACGCGACGTTTACTGATTTCCGTACCATTCCGATAATTCCTTCGTTGCGCTTTTTTTTGTGTGGATTGTTCGTTTATAATTTCTGGATCGCTCACTCGCTATAAAGCTGTCTGCGAATCATAAAGCTACAAGTCCAAACCGACGTCGGGAGTAACGATAAATGACTGAGAACCTTCAACATCGCAGCGCGTCAGCAATCGTTGGTTAATATATTAAAAAACTAAAAACCCGCCTCGATTGCGAAAAAAGTACCTAGTGTTTAGTGTTAACCCAGTTTTCGGCGTAGATAACTATACCTTCTTCAGAACAACAATAAAACCCACAAGTGCGTAAGAAGACCTTTGTCAATGATTAATAAAAAGAACAGCATAGCTATACATTTATAAACGAAAAAGAAAAGGAAAACGCAAACAGTACATATGTACAAAGTCAAAACCACTACTTAACTTAATGATGCACCTCACACCGGCCTATGTTCGATGGGCCATGATCCGCCATAAACTGCAGTTACAAACGGTCGCTCACTTACAAGCCTGACCCGCTATATTATATATGTACTGTTTGCGTTTTCCTTTTCTTTTTCGTTTATAAATGTATAGCTATGCTGTTCTTTTAATCATTGACAAAGGTCTTCTTAGGTACTTGTGGGTTTTATTGTTGTTCCGAAGAAGGTGTAGTTATCTACGCCGAAACCTGGGTTAACACTTAACGCCAGGTGCTTTTTTCGCAATCGAGGCGGGTTTTTAGTTTTTTAATAGATAAATGATTGACCAGTCGAGCACTCACTATAAAAAACGTAGACATTTACTTCCAGAAAGAGAATCCTAGCTTTTCATAAATAATACTTTATTATACTCTATACGAAGGAAAGTAACTGTAGCAATCTGTTTCGAAAGAACGTAGACAGCGAGAAATTATGCTAGGCTTCTGAGCAGAGTTTTAAAACTACTGTAGGCTACCGAAAGAAAGCATAGACTACAGTAGTTTTCCTAGTAGCCTTGGTCACTTGTGATTGTAACTGCGTTATTTGTACTTTGGTGTGGTACATACATACAGGGTGTTCCATGAGTTCAATCCCGACCTGTATATGTTCGATCATTGTCTTATTAGATTCCCCTAGATACTGAAGCAGCAGCGCCACTTGTCTGATAAACAGTAAATTAATTTAGTCTTTTTTTCACTTGCTTCTGCAAAGAAGTGAACTATATGTGTGTATTTTACTGTATTGACTAGTGGTTAGAAAATTAAACGTAGTTTTTGTTTCTGCGTAAGTCTTGTGAATATCCTTGTGTAGGGCGGCTTCCTAGTGTAAATTTTCCTGTCGCCAGAATCCCCGTCACGCCACAAAGTTTTAATTTTGTACTAGTAGACAGCATACAGTTTAGATCAGCGCATTCTAGTTTGAATATTTATCTCGTGCACCAGCTTTTCGGTAAACATTTCTAATAACATGTATCTGTAAATACATAAACTTCAGTAGATAAATTTATTTCTGCTTAAGAGCTTGCGGTCTCAGAGTACAGGGAGAAACCTGCACAGCAATTTTTAGTGTTACTTTATTCTCCTTTGGTATATTTTGGTATGTCTTGTATACATTTCAACCTATTTTACACAGTACGATATGACTAGCGACTGTGCTTGTTATGAGCGGACACAAGGAGCGTTGGCTCCTGTCTGTAAATATCTGGAAGTTGCGTTGGCTACCGTCGACAAGCTTCTAGCTAATGCTCAAAGCTACGGTGGCATCGGGGCGCCAGTGACGAGACCTGCGACTCCTTTGGTGCCACTGGAATCCCCTGGTGACCCGGACGTCGCTGCGGCTTCTGATACGCAACATCTGACCGGTTCGTCCTCACTCCAGACTGTGTGGCAGACAGTGGTGGGTTGGCGTGTCACTGGGCGGGAGGCGAAAGAGAGAGCAGGACGTGCGCTGGCTCCCTATGTCTTAGCAACAGGTACGAGGTGCTATCCAGTGTTGATGTTAAATCTGAGCTAGCACGAGATGCCTTTCTTGTTGGGCCACCGGTCGACTTTCCTGCCCAGTCCGGACAAGTACAGAGGCTGATACGCTTCTCATTGGGAGCTCCAATGTTAAGCGGGTGATGGAGCCCCGCCGCCCGTTAGTGGTCGAGCGGTTCTAGGCGCTTCAGTCTGGAGCCGCGCGACCGCATGCATGTGTGTGATGTCCTTACGTTAGTTAGGTTTAAGTAGTTCTAAGTTCTAGGGGACTGATGACCTCAGAAGTTAAATCCCATAGTGCTCAGAGCCATTTGAACCATTTTGATGGAGCCCCTCAGGGAGATAGCAGAAAAGGAGGGGAAAGATTCCCAGGGTGCATTCGGTATGTTTGCCGGGAGGTCTCATCCGTGATGTGGAGGAGGCCCTGCCGGTGGCTACGAGCGCACTGGTTGCAACTGGCTGCATGTAGTGGCACATGTCGGCATGAATGACACCTGTCGCTTGGGTTCGGAGGCCGTCCTCGGCAAATATCAACGCACGGGGGGTGCGGGCTAAGCTGTCTACTTGTAGCATCGTACCCAGAGTTGATCGCAGTCCTCTGGTTTGGAGGTCTAAAGCAGAGGCTCAGACGACTCTGCGACTGTATCGGATGCGAATCTCTCGAGCTCCGCTATCGAGTGCAGAATTGTAGTGTTCCCCTTAATAGGTCAAACGTGCACTGCACGCAGGAAGAAGCGGCTACTGGGGTAGTGGAATACGTGTGGCGAGCACATTGGGCTTTTTTTAGGTTAGAGAACCCCTCTTGGGATCAAAGACGATTTGCCTGTTAAATCAGCCACAGTGATCTCAGAGAATCGCGGTCCTCGAAGATCAGAGATAGAAAAGATTAATGATTTTCGTAAAATGCAGGAGCATCCAAGGAAAAGTTCCAGAATTAGTATCGCTTACTGAAGATGATAATGCGCAGATAGTATTCGGAACAGAAAGCTGGTTGAAATCAGACGTCAATGACAAAGAAATCCTAAGTTCAGATTGGAATGTTTATCGTAAGGATGGGTTAATCGCCAATGATGGCGGCGTGTTTATTGCAGAAAAAAATTCGATAAAATCTAGCAAGGTTATCACGGATTCCGAATGTGAATAAATCTGGTTGAAATTGAGTATCAAAGAACAGTCAAAAATGGTGGTCGGAGGTTTTTATAGACCACCTCGGTTTCAGACAGAACTTGCAGAATATCATTAGTATTTTTCCTGATCATGCCGTTGTAATAGGGGTGACTTCAACTTGCCAGGTATAGATTGGGACTGTTATGCCATCAAAACTGGTGCCAGAGACAGGAATTCGTGTCATTGTTCTGGATGTCTTGTCCGAAAATTACCTTGAGCAGATAGAGAACCACCTCGTGAGGGAAACGTTTTAGACCTCCTGGCAGCAAACAGACCTGAAATTATCGAATCGGTTAACGTAGAGGAAAGTATCAGTGATCATAAGGCTGTGACAGCATCTATGATTACGGATCCTATAAGGAATGTTAAGAAAAGTAGGAAAATATATTTGCTCAACAAGGGTGACAGGATACAAATTTCAGAATATCTCAGCAGTTAGCATCAGATATTCGGGGATGAGGACGAAGATGTGGAGAACAAATGGAAAAATTCAAACGCATTGTTAAGTCGTATGTGCATATGGATTTTACATGCTAAAATTTTTACCTCCAGTTCCGGCTGATGTACGTGCTATGAAGGCCATTGGATCGGACGAGAGGTAACTCCGATACTTCGACGACTTGTTCGTGCTGAACGGGGTAAATGCAGAAGGTGTTACACGGGTTGGCTAGACTGGACATAGAGCTGGTACTGTTCCGCTTGTGCGTTGGTTGTTTGGGGGAAGGGACCAAACAGCAAGGTCATCGGTCTCATCGGATTAGGGAAGGAAATCGGCCGTGCCCTATCGAAGGAACCATCCCGGCATTTGCCTGGGGCGATTTAAGGAAATCACGGAAAACCTAAATCAGGATGGCCGGACGCGGGATTGAACCGTCGTTCTCCCGAATGCGAGTCCAGTGGCCCGCTTGTGTCTGCCGTTTTGTACCCTATCTCTTGCGTGTCTTCAATATCGGTGCAATAACTAGTGAAAATGATGTGAGTAAATCAGCAAACACAGGTACGATAACAGAAAGATCGGTAACTCTAACAGAAAGCGTGATCAAATGTGAAGAAGCATTTTGTTCCTGACGATGTAATGAACACTTTAGCAACAGATCGCAATAAGTAACCATTAAAAGTTGTTCAGATTAAAGGCGGCTGTTATTTTATGGACTCTGAGCAAGCTGGTGATATGATCATTAACACAGCATAGTTTAATGGTAAGTTCTGCCTCATGTACTAAAACCAACACGCCTAGGGTAATTTAGATAAAAAAGGCGTTTGGTGAAATAGAGGGACAGGACATGACACGAGCGTTGAATAAAGGGTGGCGAAGTGAAAATGTCGAAATGATCAATTCTGTGAGGTCACTGGTGCAAAAGGAAGAGAAGAAAAGATACCTCAAAAGTATGATGGAATACCTACATGAGGTGCACAAACAATTTTACAGTGAATTGTGCCAAAACGGAACAGTAATAGTCCCAAGCACTATTTGCGAGTCGAACAGGGTTGGAGGGATCAGATAGTGGTACCGAAATTACCGTCCGCCACACACCATTAGGTAGGTTTGCGGAGTAAGATGTAGATGAAAGTGGTGAACCGTCTAGACACTAAGTGAGGGTATATGGAAAGGCCGTATAACCTACGGAACATATCTGTTCTACAGTTATCCTCCCGTCTGCCACTTAAAAATAAACAGTATTTATAGCAAAATTGAAACTGTCGATGTTTAATCAAGGTTTTATTCGAAAATTGATTTGTAACATGAAACAGAGGTTTGCTGTAGTAAAAACAGGAAAAAAATGCAGATTTATCGTATAGCACAGAAACCGTTATTTCCTCAAAAATGAGTTAAAATTTTAAAAAAATTGCACAACAAAATTGTATCAAATATCGCTTCAGTACTTCGTGGAGCTTATATAAAACATGTTTCTATTATTCATGAACAATTTATCATTAATAACAGGAAATTCTAGTCCTTGATTATGATCGTTTTATTGAGAACACAATAACAACAATAATTATACAAGACTTTTTACGTTTGTGTATGTAAACTGTACTTGCATCCGAAGTAATTGCTTTGGCTACGTAAAAACGTGGTCAGCTTACTTTTATTGCTCATAAAACGCCATTTATATTTCGTATGAATATAAAATACGCAGTGGACTGCTACTGAATGATGTGCGCTTCTAATTACGTGCAAAAAAAAAAAAAGCGGAGGGAAATCGTCGGCTCCCGGTTTCTCTCTCAAACATTCTTTTATTTTTCTTTCTATACCGATGCTACCAATACTAGCAGCAATCCTACCATTTACTACACCATTTACATACTGTATCAAAGCTACCAAACCACAGTTTGAGTGCGTAACACTACTTCTGAGTAAAGAGAATTTTATTTAGGAGCAGGTGAAGATTGTATTACGTAAAATAGTTGATTAAGGTCGTTCGGTGTAATACGTTGCAAGGTATAAAAGAAAGTGTCCATCAAATATCAGAGAACTTACTAGTTGGAAAGAAAAAGGGTCAGATGATTTAATTTTCTTTTGCAGTCTGCCATTTTCGTAATGTGAAAATGGTTGTAACTTAGTATTAGATCTTAAAATGAAACAATACTTTAGCGTATGGAAGAGATTCGTATACTTGAAATATACGTAGTAGCTAAACATCGTAATGTGTGAACCATGGTATACTGATTACTAGCATTCGTGCAAGGCGAAATGAGGAGAGCACAAGGCGGCGTCTTTCCTACGGCACGTTTCTGTTTATGTCGCGTGTTGAATATCATTACACTTTCGCTTTCCTCGACAGCTAGAAATATCACAGCAGTGGTAAAAAAAAAGTCGTGTTACGGAAATGGGAAACCTTAGTGGCGCAACAGAAAGAGAAGTAGATGTGTCGTTCTGATTAATGTCTATCACGCTACTTATGTCAGAAATAAGCCTCTGCGTAATGCGAATGTATGCCTCCGCGTGCTACGCAACAAAAATGATTTCGATCTCGTCCCTACAAGACGGCTGACATTTGGAGTGAGTGTAATACACTCCTGTGCCTCAACGCATAGAGGCAAGTGGAAGCCACTTCAACTTTGGTGTTTTGAGAAGTTTAATGCATTTTACAGGGGATTCAACATCTACTATTTTTCCATGACATAAGTCTATTTTTAGATTAGGTAAGCGGTTAAGAGATTTTGCTGCTTTTAACAGATTAAATGTAACAAGCTCATTCCTTCGAAAAAATATATATTCTCATATTTAAGTGGTCAGCAAGGGCATTCAGGTAAATGATGGTTTACTTGACAATCAACATCGAATTAAACAGAAGTAACGATATAAGTAAAACAATGACAAAAGAAAAGATGAAAAGAGTATCTGAAAATGTCGGAAACAGAGCTTGAAGCAGCCATAAAACTCAAACACAAATCATATCTCGATTGTCTTAATAACTTGACAGAAGAAAATTACCTGCAATACAAAGAGACTTTAAAAGATCTATCAACAACCTAGTGACCGGTTTGTAAATATAATCGAGGATAATGTTTCCGGAAGTGGTAGCTTGTAAAACAATGAAAATACTTAAGAAAGCAGACAGAGAAACAGGATTACAAAGCACTTTGGTATGCAGCCAGAAAACGGGGAAATAGGATATGAAGACAAGCGATGAGTGGATGGTTTATGCATAGAAGAGTTCACGGGCTATGATGGCCTTGACAGATATGAAAGCTACAATACTGTAGACAGGTGAAGTTATTAAATATGTGTTGGAGGGGAAAACTAAGACCAAGGCGTGAAGTTAAACATATGTTGCCATTCATAAAAGTGGATTATAACGATATACGAGAATTACAGAATTAGCATAGTGGATTCTCCACACAAGATTCTTAGAAAGGTGAACAGCAGATTAATGATAATGTCAGAGAGTTGATTAAGCCAGGAGCAACAGGAGTTCCTTTGATGGAGATCAGCAACAGACGCTTTACTTGTGATGTAACAAGTCATGAGAAATACACACAATCTGATCGACAGACCTACTAACCATTCGTAGTTTTAGAAAATATATTTGGTAAAATTTGTAGAGACAACTGAGGAAAGTAATGAGGAAAAGACGGTACTCACTTCATTTTATAAACGTCCTACGAAGTTTATATCAAAACACAACAAAGTGTGTTGGGTCAGGTAAGGGAGGAGCATTTCGTTCTCGCTAGTAATGTGTAGATGATTTGCTACGTGTATGAAAAGTCACGGTTAACGAATTAATCGCAATAGAAAACAAGACTACTAAGAATTATATATATGCATCTGATTTGCCCTTTTAAGCAAAAAAGCCGAGGACTAAAATAGTATTGTATCTGCAAAGAAACGTTTTACAGGAAAGGACCCGTAAGGATGGAAATAGTGGTGAACAATGCTGTAGTAGAACAGGTCAGTATGTTAAGTATCTAGAATGTCACATCAGATACGACTCCTGTTTGTCTTCCACATGCGACATACATAATGTACGGAACAAAATCAGTGAATCTCCCAACATTTCTCTTAAATAAATATATTTACGACTACAAATAAACTTTTCTTACTTTTAAAAGCGTAGTACGCTAACATGACATATTATTATGGTGAAACAACGTATCCATACACACCGGGCGATCAAAAAGTCAGTATAAATTTAAAAACTTAATAAACCACTGAATAATGTAGATAGAGAGGTAAAAATTGACACACATGCTTGTAATGACATGGTTATTAGAACAAAAAAAACGAAGTTCACATAATGTCGGACAGATGGCGCTCGACAGCAAACATCAGTGACTGCGCATGACAATCGTGTTTAAAAGGAGGTGTAATGAGAGAGAGAGAATCACATGCGCCAGCAGTCGCAGCATGTTGACGTTACCTGAAAAGGCGCTTTTAGTGAAGATGTATTATCAGAATGGGGAATGTGCTAGTTCAGCGTTACGATCCTATCGCCGTAGGAAGGGCACTCGAACGGGTAAAGGGCCGTTGACAAGTGCAGCTGTGGGGAGAATGAGTTCGAAGTTCGAAGCCACGGGTTGTTTAGACGATAGACCCCGTAGCGGCCGACCGAGCACAAGGCGTAATGCTGCTGAGACAGTTCAGGAAGAAATGGAGACTGTAGCGGGTTCGTCTATGCACAGGGAAGTCAGCGCTCGTGCAGTCGCACGTCGCACCGGCATTCCATACACGACTGTTTGGTTGGCACTTAGGCGTACCCTCCGATGCTATCCGTACAAAATCCATCGGCGTCATGAACTGTTAGCTGGCGATTCAGTGAAGCGCAGGGCATTTGCGGTGTGGGCGTTTCAAAAGACGGCGGAAAATGACGATTGGTTGAGTAACGTGTTATGGACCGACGAAGCTCATTTCACGCTCCAAGGGTCTGTCAACGCCCACAACTACAGAATTTGGGCTACCGAAAATCTTAGAACTGTCGTGGGAACTCCATTGCACGACGATAAAGTCACGGTATGGGTTGGATTTACCACATCTACCGTTATCGGGGCTTTTTTTCCGAGGAAATGCGTGATTCTGGTTTTGTAACTGCTACCGTAACGGGTGAGAGGTACGCCGATATGTTACAGAATCGCATCATCCCCAGCCTGGCTGATAAACACCTGCTGGACGTACGATGTTTATGCAGGATGGCGCTCCACCCCATATTGCTAGACGCGTGAAAGATCTCTTGCGCGCGTCGTTTGGTGATGATCGTGCGCTCATCCGCCACTTTCGTCATGCTTGGCCTCCCAGGTCCGCAGACCTCAGTCCGTGCTATTATTGGCTTTGGGGTTACATGAAGTCGCAAGTGTATCGTGATCGACCGACATCTCTAGGGATGCTGAAAGACAACATTCGACGCCAATGCCTCACCAAAACTCCGGACATGCCTTACAGTGCTGTTCACAACATTATTCCTCGACTACAGCTATTGTTGAGGAATGATGGTGGACATATTGAGCATTTCGTGTAAAGAACATCATCTTTGCTTTGTCTTACTTTGTTATGCTAATTATTGCTATTCTGATCAGATGAAGCGCCATCTGTCGGACATTTTTGAACTTTTGTGTTTTTTTTTTGTTCTAATAAAACCCCCTGTCATTCCAATCATGTGTGTCAATTTGTATCTATCTACATTATTCCGTGATTTATTCAGTTTTCAAATTTATACTGACTTTTTGATCACCCGTACAATAAACGTGGATATACGTATATATGTATTACATATGTATGTTTCACATCTCCTCCTAAACCACAGGACCAATTTCAACCCAACTTGGTACATATATCACTTATTGTCTGGAAATCATCGCTGTGGGGGCAAGAACCAACTACTTGTCAAACGAGTGGGGGTGGGGCTGAAAAGGCAGAGTAGCACACGACACGTGAATGCTCATACTTCAGTCATCAAGCATTTGAGAATGACAGCGCTTAGACAGCGATTTACACACAATTTCAAACCCTTACGAAGCTTTTTCTCGCTGATGACCCCCAAAAAATGATGAAAAAAGTTTATCGTCTACTACACATTCGCTGTTCATGCAATAAAACTGCCGCACATAGCATGACTTTTTAATTTATTAATTCTTTTCTGTTAAGTGTACTCACGACACATATTTCAGACAGTATTCACATTTAACACTGAATGTACCAGAAAAATTATATCATTGCGCAACACACAGTTCAGAAGATATGATGTCATAAACACTGAGATGAGTCAAAAACTGCAGCATCTTGCAAGACTTTTAACTTTATTACTTCCTTGCTCATAACTCTTTGCGCAATACTGCCGCTGAATGTTCCTACAAAAATATATCGTTGCACGAGACGTAGTTCAGGAGATAAGACGACAAATACTGGGATGCGAGAGAAACTGTCTTATTATGCATTACGTTTTAATTTATTATTTTTTACTGCTAATTCTATTCACTACACATTTCGCCTTCAAAATTATATCATTGTATAGCAGTTAATTAAGGAGATACGGCGTCATAAGCATTGAACAGCGTGAAAATGAAGCTGCTGGGAGAAACTGATGAGAGACGGAGGTGAAATATGGGCACAAATACGTGTGAAATATGTTGAATATACACTAATGGCCATTAAAATTGCTACATCAAGAAGTAATGCAGATGATAAACGTGTATTCATTGGACAAATTATTATACTAGAACTGACATGTAATTACATTTTCACGCAATTTGGGTGCATAAAACCTGAGAAATCAGTACCCAGAACAACCACCTCTGGCCCTAATAAGGGCCTTGATACGCCTGGGCATTGAGTCAAACAGAGCTTCGATGGCGTGTACAGGTACAGCTGCCCATGCAGCTTCAACACGATACCACAGTTCATCAAGAGTAGTGACTGGCGTATTGGGACGAGCCAGTTGCTCGGCCACCATTGACCAGACGTTTTCAATTGGTGAGAGATCTGGAGAATGTGCTGGCCAGAGCAGCAGTCTAACATTTTCAGTATCCAGAAAGGACCTGCAACATGCGGTCGTGCATTATCCTGCTGAAATGTAGGGTTTCGCAGGGATCGAATCAAGTGTAGAGCCACGGGTCGTAACACATCTGAAATGTAACGTCCACTGTTCAAAGTGCCGTCAACGCGAACAAGAGCTGACCGAAATGTGTAACCAATTCACCCATACCATCATGCCGGGTGATACGCCAGTATGGCGATGACAAATACACGCTGCCATTGTGCGTTCACCGCGATGTTGCCAAACACGGATGTGACCATCATGGATTCAACTGTAAAAATGATCTTTTGCCATTCGTGCACCCAGGTTCGTCGTCGAGTACACCATCGCGGGCGCTCCTGTCTGTGATGCAGCGTCAAGCGTAACGGCACCCATGGTCTCCGAGCTGATAGTCCATGGTGCTGCAAACTTCGTCGAACTGTTCACGCAGATGGTTGTTGTTTTGCAAACGTTCCCATGTGTTGACTCGGGGATCGAGACGTGGCTGCTCGATCCGTTACATCGATGCGGATAAGATGCATGTCATCTCGACTGCTAGTGATACGAGGCCGTTGGGATCCAGCATGGCGTTCCGTATTACCCTCCTGAACCCACCGATTCCATATTCTGCTGACAGTCATTGAATCTCGACCAACGCGAGCAGCAATGTCGCGATACGATAAACCGCAATCGCGATAGGCTACAATGCGACCTTTATCAGCGTCGGAAACGTGATGGTACGCATTTCTCCTCCTTTCACGAGATATCACAACAACGTTTCACCAGACAACGCCGGTCAACTGCTGTTTGTGTACGAGAAATGGGTTGGAAACTTTCCTCATGACAGCACGTTGTAGGTGTCGCCACCGGCGCCAACCTTGTGTGAATGCTCTGAAAAGCTAATCATTTGCATATCACAGCGTCTTCTTCCTGTCGGTTAATTTTCGCGTCTGTAGCACGTCATCTTCGTGGTGTAGCAATTATAATGGCCAGTAGTGTATGTGAGTGTGATAACGTGGTGAAGGGGGGCGGGAGGATGACATGGGCAGAGAGCGATGGGGGAGGAAGAGATGAGCCACAGATAGGGGGAGGAGGAAATGGACAGAGAAAGGGAAGAGGAGATGAAAATGGAGAGGGGGAGGAGGAGCCAGACAGAGACATGGAGAAGGGGATGGACAGAGAGAGGTGGGGGGGGGAGGAGGAAGTGGACTAATAGAATACTGCAATAAATACATATCTGTGCAACGCTAGGTACTCAGCTAGTATTTGACAAAGAAGCTGCATTATAAATATTTGAAAGTATGAAGTATTTGACGACAGCTTGGAACGCCTTCATTCGTCTTCCCAGTGCTACGGAAATATTCCGTGTAAAAGTTCACAAAATCGTTGTCAGTAATCACGACACGAAGTTGTAACTTACAGAATGTAACAACAATATGATAGCGTATATTACACTAAAATGTGGTCATCATCGACCGCTAAATTCTTTTTAGTTTACGTGGTCCGACATCAACAGACAAAAGTTCGAGCCAAGCGCAAGTCTACCATCTGCGCTTCGGCGTACGAAATAGATGAAGGTAGTATACAAAAGTTTACCGTCAGCGAATGCAAATATGGGACTAGACCCGCCAGGTTAGCCGAGACTGCCGGCTCGGTAGCTCAGCGTGTTTGGTCAGAGAGCTGGCTGGTCTCTGTAATAAAAAGATTGAGTGAAGGCATCAACAATGAACTTCAGTGGATGTTGTGATACGTCCGATATGATCAAACACAACGAAAATGAAAGAGCGCTAATGCGCTACTTCCTGGAGTTGGGTAGGCGCGCCGACCCTGGATCGAATGCGCCTGGCGGTTTCACGACGAGGGCCGGTGTGTCAGCCAGCCTGTATGTGGTTTTTAGGCGGTTTTCCACATCCCACCAGGTGAACGCCGGGCTGGTCCCCCCATCCCGCCTCACTCACACGACTCGCAGACGTTTGTAACACATTCGCACTGTTTCATGATGTACGCTAGACTCAGACAGCTGGGGTACACTGATTCCATCCCAGGGTGTACGGGGTGGTGGCGGGAAGGGCATCCGAACACCCCTTCAAATTAACCATGCCAGATCCGATTGTAACCACGCCAACCTTGCGAAAACTGCAGGACAAAGGCGCAAGGAAAAGAAGAAGAAGAAGAATGCAGAAAACGGTCTTGTGAATGAGTTGCGGATGTGCATAGCATTCCTCTCATCCATTAAGTAAAGGTCATTCTACATGAACCATGGGTCACCTACAGAGAGCAGGAAGAGAAAATAGAGCAAACATCTGAACACGGTGAAGTGTGTCAGTTTCCCTCACTAACCAAGAAACTACAGTAAAGTGAAGATGTCTGAAAAGGCCGAGGAATATATGGACGCCAAAACAGGTAAAGACACCACACGTTACGCACTGAAGAAAATGAAGAAGTAGAAGAAGAAAAGAAGAGAGCCTAGATAAGGGAAGACGTTAGGTGTAAAAATTTTTCATTGAAGAAGAGACTGTCAGAGAATAGAAGGAAGTGGAGTGGAGGATAACATCACAGGAGTCAAGAGTCTGGTAGCCGTAAAAAATTGAAAGAATATACTAAAAGAAAAACTCTTAACTGAATTTCCTATACGTTGTGTGAACGCGTTCGCAATGGATGAAATTAGAGTCGTGATTACTGAATTTATTATAGCGTGATACGGAAACAAAAAAAGAAAAAAGGGGAAATCTCGTCTTGTTTGCTTTGTTCGACGCAGGTGGAGCAGATACGAGGGCGGCGCCAGCGACGTCACGTTTTACTCTCCCATCCACCCACTCACTCTTAGCAACCACCGCTCCCCTCCGGTTATACCGCGGGGCGGGAAAGCATTAATTTATTTGCTGCGTAACGACTGCGCGAACCCATTAGCTAATGTACGCTGTAAAGACTTTTCAACATGAAAAACTTCATTGCTCGCTAACGTCGGTAGCATTTGCGCAACGGCGCTTTCGGAGTTACGGTCGAGGGGCTCTGAGCGTACGCTGAGCCTCGTCTTCGAGAACGAATTGTAGATGTGGGAAGTAGCACATCTTGTGAGTAGAAGCGGGTTGCTTTACCTCTGTCACCGCCTTGTCATTCCGAAAACTGTCCTTTCTCATGAAAGTGAGTGCTTGCAGCATCTGATACCAAGACGCCGTCTCATATTCTGAGAAAAGTTAATGAATTAATTGTCTCAGAACTTCTAATGAACGAACTATGGTCACACGAATGAACCTTCGTTTAGCCATAAGAGCATTTAGGTCGCGCTAGCTTTACACAGTGTAATCTCTCTATTAACCCTGAAAAAGCTCAACCAATATTTATGGAAACTCTGTGCACGAGGCTTTACTCAATAATGTACAACTGTCTAATCCACCTCAACAAAACGGTAAACTGGCTAAGTTAATAATTTCAAATCCTACCTAATAATCATAAAAAATTCCACAACACCCTAAAGTTTCAACAATTACTAACCCACCAAACAAGAAGACTAAGTTCCACGATGATAATATACATGTACAAGGTTTCATCAGTATCCCTTAACCACACAAATGTACCCGTGACATCGACCTACACCCATATTCCACCCATTCATCCATATGATGGCATCCACTTCCCCATCCGACTACCCTCTCCAATTCATAACCAGTACTAACTCATTACCCTCCTCCATTTCTTCAGACATACAGAACAGGGAACAAGGATTACGCCCGTGTGCAGTGCACTCACACGCGTACAGAGCTTTTTCCCTTGGCCGCACGCGTCCCCCCCCCCCTCTCCCCCCCCCCCAATTGCCACACAACTCTGTCTGACAGGGACGAGGGGAAGAGGAGCAAACTGTGGAAGCGCTGCGTGCAGATGGCAATACAATCGCATAGCGGGCGACATGCTTTCATGTTTCGTATTTATGAATAACGTTGATAACAAACAAAACAAATTTTCAGTATTGTTTAATTATTTTGGCGCGATCAAGGCGTAATATAAATTTATCTGTTGAAAACTGTCGGCATATGGACAGATGCAGACAATTTTCATACTCAGGTTGCCACATAATCGTGACTTACTTAGTTTAGTAATCCGCAAAAACGTATCACGCACGTATGTCGAAAAATGGCTCTAAGCGCTATGGGACTTAACATCTGAGGTCATCAGTCCCTCAGACTTAGAACTAATGAAACCTAACTTAGGGACATCACACACATCCATGCCCGAGGCAGGGTTCGAACATGCGACCGTAGCAGCCGCGTGGTTCCGGACTGAAGCGCCTACAACCGCTCGGCCACGCACATATGTTGAATGAACCTCGTTGTGGAGACGTGGCAACTCGTCCTGAGGAAAACGTAGCACTCCTGGACAGTTTTAACATAAAATAATTGTCCTTTAAATGGTAATTGCGTGGCAGATTGATCAGTATCGTCTGCGCATGCACAGGGGCTGTTTAAAATGAAATGAAAATGGTCTAGATAGTAGCTCAAAAACAGGTGTGAGATTGGCAGTGTCCTTGACACGTTTAGGAAACCGTTCTTGTAAATTTTTCAAGGCGAAAAAGAATTCTTCAAAACTCGCGTTTTCTTTAATGCCATTTAGCCTAGGGAAAGGCACGGTGTTCTTTGTTCATAACTTGTTCCTCCTACTCTGCGATTTTCTTTTTAAGGGCAGCTCCATTAATCACAAATAAGTTATTTCTCACCTTCCCTTGGCCGCACATATGGGCAGTGTACAGTTCACTTAAACTGAAAGGTCTGGAATCGTTTCTGGATGTTCTAATTTTCGTTGCTGTTTTTCTTTTTTCCTTTGGAAATTCAGCAATAGTGGGTTTAAATCGAAAAGTAGGCCCAAGCATGCCCCTTGATGTAGCCAACCTGCTTTACAGTAATATATAAAACCTCCATATACTTCGTTAATTTATATCCTAAACTGTTGTAACCGACAGTGTAATAATGCGTGCGACTTTATAAAATTTACAATTCGTACCACCAGTTTCAATACGTGCTCCATACCTTCAAATTTATCAAAATGCTATTTTTGATGCACTGAACAGCTAAACCACTCAAATCGTGTGTCGATCGTTTTAATCTTTTGCTTTTTCATCACCGACTAAATCTTTAAATTCTTTATGCATGCTGTTGTAATGTCGGTTCACAGCAAATATGTGCTACACGCCAATTTTGATTCTGTAAAATTCGTATTGTTCTCATCCTTCTCTTCTGTGATTCTCATTCGTTTTTAAAGGATTGGAACGGTAGGTCGCTAGACTGAGTCTTTTTGCGCAAACAGCCACTGGACCTGTGAACTCCTTTTATACCACGAACAGACACAGAAGGATAAACAGCTCTGACACCACTAAACTGCCGAATAGGAGAATTTCGTGCTGACAGAAAAATGCTCCACCGCAACGATAAGTGAAACGTCCCACTGTACCGAGTATTTCAGCCAAGTCAAAGAAAAAAGAGAATTTCACTCTGCAGTGGAGTGTGCGCTGATATGAAAGTAGGAGACGAGGTACTGGCGGAAGTAAAGCTGAGAGGGCGGTGCGTGAGTCGTGCTTGGGTAGTCAGATGGTAGAGCACTTGCCCGCGAAATGCAAAGGTCCCGAGTTCGAGCCTCGGTCCGGCACACAGTTTCAATCTGCCAGGAAGATTCAAGGACAGAGAAAAGCTGATGCAGGCCAAACAACGGCACATCAAGCACCTGTGTAGTTTTGCAGACTGTGGCTAACAGTGATCAAGAACACTTCCGCTCGTTAACTTAACTCCCAGCATCCTGTCGTATACTCCATATTTGAGGACTGTGAGGTGTTGTCAGCCTATATCAACATATACAAACTCAGTTACTAATAAAACTTATTCTTTCCCAGAGCAGTTTTAACCCCATTCCTTTTACAGAAGCCTGCAGCCAGGCGACTAGCGCGAGTTTTGGTGTTCTCGTAAAGATAAGTTATTTTAGATTATAAAACATATAGATTAGTACTGATTAGGTGGTAAATAAGTGTATTAGTGTGCCGTTTAAGTGTACCATTAAAGGTTTCATTTTTCTTTACGTAATATAGCAGAAAACGCGAAAAGACCGTACAGTCGTATTTTCTGTTTACGTTCTGCCGCAGCAAATCTATAGAATTTCGTTTAGTTGTTCCTTGCTCTCTCCAGCAATTTAACTTAGCGTACCTCTTCATTATTTAACTAGCATTTCCGGAAAGTAGCGTAAAGTTTAACTTGTTGTTTCAGAAACTTTGCACTTTTGTTTTTGTTTACACGCAGTTGCGTATAGGCCAAATTTGTGTAACCATATTTTCGTGTTTATCTGTAATTTGACTGACTTATTCTTAATAAACTATTACGTTTATCATGAGTGAAAAGTGCTTGACTTGCCGTAGAATTGTTAGGTCGGGGCTTTGGTGTGATGGGTGCTGTAGTTTTTTCCATGTGGGTGACTGTAGTGGCGTGGGAATAGGGGAAGTAAATGAGACTCATCAGTGGTTTTGTAGGATTTGTAGTAGAGATAGGAAGATACTGGAACAGGAGGGGAAAACTGCTGCCCTTCAGGCTGAGTTAGACCAGGCCAGGGGAGATCTTGACAGGTTAAGGAGGGAGAAGGGTAAAGAGAGGTAGGAAGTGACAACAGGCAACAGGAGGAACAGGCCTAGAACTTTGTCTGACAGCTTTATGGTGAATCTGGAAAACAGATTTGACCTGTTGCTTCAGTTAGAAGCTGGTGAGCCTCAAGCAGTTACAGGTGTAGACAGGGCACAACAAACTTTCAGCAGCAAATTGAAAAGTAAGAATGTAGGGAAATCAGTAAAGAGAAAGAAAGTGTTGTTGTTAGGTAGTTCCCATGGAAGAGGTGTTGGCCAACTCTTGCAGGATGAACTAGGATCAGAATACCAGGTCACCAATTTTTTTAAACCTAGTGCTGGTCTGGAGCAGGTGACAGAGGATTTAGGATCACTTTGCAAAGATTTCACTAAGGAAGACACCGTGGTTATAGTGGGTGGGGCAGGTAACAGTATTGACAGAGATCCTGGGTACAGTATAGAGTGTGACCTGGCGAAGGTTGCATCAGCATCGAGGCATACCAGTGTTGAGTTTGTATCTGTTCTTGGGCGCCATGACCGACCTCATTTGAACTCTTCTGTCAAGAGAGTTAATTTGGAGCTGGAACGGCTGCTCATGTCGGGTGCGGGGTCACACATTGGTGTGGTTCATGTTGATTCTATCAGTAGGTGGGATTATACTAGGCATGGCCTTCACCTCAACAGGAAGGGGAAGGGTAAATTGGCTGGGGAAATAGCAGGAAAGTTAAAGGGGGGAGGCACTGTCATGAGTGGTAAAATACCAGTGGTTATAGGATTCAGAAAAGACCCTTTTTTAGGGTAGGGAGGACAGAAAGAAAGCAAATTTTAAGAGAGGTTAGAACTGAGACAAACCTTCAGTTTGAGAAAGAAATCAAAAAACATAATTCCAGCTTATTACATCAACATAAACAGCCATTGGTTAAGAATTTTCAACTGTCAGCAGATATTTTAACTCCACCCAATTTTAACTCAGTCAATATGAAATGTCAGCTATCTTTATTGCATCAAAATATTCGAGGACTGAGAAATAAAATTAATGAATTAACTATCTGCTTAGATGAATTAGAGTCTTCAAACCCAGCTGACATAATCTGCCTCTCTGAACATCATGTGACCACTGGTATAGAACTTTTAAGTGTTACAGGGTTTAGGTTAGCATCTCACTTTTGTAGATCAGAAATGGAGAAAGGAGGAGTTGCCACATTCATCAGGAACTGTCATAAATTTAAGAACATAGACATTCATAAATTTTGCCTAGAACAGCATATGGAAGCATGTGCAACAGAATTAGATTTTCACAAAAAATCTCTCATGATATTAAGTGTATATCGAGCACCTGCAGGTAACTTTAATCTGTTTGTAAACCACCTTGAAGCTGTACTGGCCCATTTAACAACCAAAAACAAAGAAATAGTGGTTGCTGGTGATTTCAATGTAGATTTTCTTAAAGACTCTCCCAATAAGAACTTATTTGAGTTAGTAACACTATCATTCAACTTAATTCCCACAGTAAAGTTCCCCACTAGGATAGCCACTTGCTCACAAACAGCCATTGATAATATCTTTATAGAAAAGTCCAATGAACAAAATTATATTACAAAAACAATAGTCAATAGCCTCTCAGACCATGACATGCAGTTCCTTCTATTAAATGTTAATACTGAACAGGATATAAAATCTGTTAAATCTGAGCTCAAGAGGGTAATCAGTAAGCCAAAAATTGATTATTTTAGGACACTCCTCAGAGACATTCACTGGACTGATGTTTACAGTGCTCATGGCATGAATGAAAAATATAACATTTTTGCTAATAAAGTGCTTACCTTATTCGAACACTGCTTTCCCCCGAAACTTACCAAGGTTAGAGCAAAGTCTACAAAGAAGCCATGGATTACTCAAGGAATACGGATATCTTGTAAAACAAAAAGAAAACTGTATCTGTCAATCCAAAACATTTCCAATGTTGATGCTATAGCACATTATAAGAAATACTGCAAAATATTAAAGACTGTAATACGGATGTCAAAGCAAATATATTACAAGGAAAAGATAGCCATATCAGATAACAAAATAAAGACAATATGGGATATAGTGAAGGAGGAGACCGGCAGAACCAGACATGAACAGGAACAAATAGCATTAAGAGTAAATGATACATTGGTGACAGATGTGTATAGTGTTGCAGAACTTTTTAACAAACATTTTGTAACTGTTACTGAAAAGATGGGGTTGTCAGGTTCGGTAGATGCTGCTGTGGATTACCTTAGACCAGACATTTCAAGCAACTTCCATAATATGAATTTGACCCTCACTACCCCAACAGAAATAATGTCCATCATAAAATCTTTAAAATCAAAAACATCTAGTGGGTATGATGAAATATCAACAAAGTTAATTAAAGAATGTGATTCTGAGCTAAGTAACATATTAAGCTATCTGTGTAACCAGTCGTTTATCAGTGGAATATTTCCTGAATGGCTGAAATATGCTGAAGTTAAGCCACTGTTTAAGAAGGGAGATAAAGAAATAGCATCAAATTTCCGTCCAATTTCACTGTTGCCAGCATTCTCAAAAATTTTTGAAAAAGTAATGTACAGTCGTCTTTATAACCATCTTATCTGAAATAACATACTGTCAAAGTCACAATTTGGATTTCTAAAAGGTTCTGATATTGAGAAGGCTATCTTCACTTACAGTGAAAATGTGCTTAATTCATTAGACAAAAAATTGCAGGCAACTGGTATATTTTGTGATCTGTCAAAGGCATTTGACTGTGTAAATCACAATATCCTTTTAAGTAAACTAGAATATTATAGTGTAACAGGAAATGCTGCAAAATGGTTCAAATCTTATATCTTTGGCAGGAAACAAAGGGTGTTATTAGGAAAGAGACATGTATCAAGCTATCAGGCATCATCCAACTGGGAACTAATTACATGTGGGGTCCCACAAGGTTCCATTTTGGGGCCCTTACTTTTCCTTGCGTATATCAATGACCTTTCATCAGTAACATTACCAGATGCCAAGTTTGTTTTGTTTGCCGATGATACAAACAGTGCAATAAATAGCAAATCAAGTGTAGTCTTAGAAAGATCAGCCAATAAAATATTTGTGGACATTAATCACTGGTTCCTAGCCAATTCTTTGTCACTAAACTTTGAAAAAACACACTACATGCAGTTCAGAACTTGTAAGGGGTGTCCCAAGAGTATATGTCTAACATACGATGACAAGAAGATAGAAGAAGTGGACAGTGTTAAATTCTTGGGATTACAGCTTGATAATAAATTCAACTGGGAGGAGCACACCACAGAACTGCTGAAGCGTCTTAACAAATCTCTGTTTGCAATGCGAATTTTGTCAGACATAGGGGATATAAAAATGAAAAAGCTGGCATACTATGCTTACTTTCATTCCATAATGTCATATGGGATTATTTTTTGGGGTAATTCATCAAGCCAAGCTAAAGTTTTCTGGGCACAAAAACGTGCAGTAAGAATTATATGTGGTGTGAACTCAAGAACATCCTGCAGAAGCCTGTTTAGGGAACTAGGGATACTAACTACAGCTTCCCAATATATTTATTCCTTAATGAAATTTGTCATTAAAAATATATCACTTTTTCAAACCAACAGCTCGATTCATGGAATCAATACTAGAAATAAGAATAATCTTCACAAGGATTTAAAGTCACTTAGTCTTGTACAAAAAGGTGTGCATTATTCAGGAACACACATTTTCAATAACTTGCCAGCAGCCATAAAAAGCTTAACAACCAATGAAATTCAGTTTAATAGAAGCCTAAAGGATTTATTGGTGGCCAACTCCTTCTACTCCATTGATGAATTTCTTAGTAAAACAAACTGATTTGTATATAAGTACATCATAACTTCTGCACAATTTCAGTGCAGTAATGTGTTCACTGAAAATTTGTGTGTCTGTGTCTGTGTGTGTGTGTGGTTGTGTGTAAGTATAATCTAACTTCTGCACCATTTCAGTGCAGTAATGTGTTCATTGTAAATAAGTATTTCAGTAGTTGTATTACATGTTTATTACCTTATAAATAATAAAAAACTTTTTTATTTTAAATTCAGTGCATTAGTATTTGTAAAATGACTCTTAGTGTTCATTAAAAAATTACGATCATTCCACTTGGGACCTGTGGAATGGTACATTAGCTTATTTGTTTTAGTTGTAAATATTTGTCATGTATTGTTGTTTTTCTGACATGTTCCACATCCTGGAGGACCTCCTCACTACGGATCAATTGGAATGAAAGTAAATCTAATCTAATCTAATCTTTACCAGAAGCCGTGCAGTAAAGTCATACGTTAGAACTATTTTTTCTTGATTTTTAGATAGCCATTCTTTCACTCGTGTACTGTGCTATATTATATTCATAGTGTTTCAGAACTACCTCCATTGGTTACATCTTTGAAAGTAAGTGTATCTTCCAAACAGACCTAAGATCAGCAAAGGAGCAGACGCAGTGCATTGACTCATTCATTCATTCAGTCATCGTTGCTGTACATATAGATCAAGGTTGCATGAAACGTTTACGTGCGGCAGATCACATCATACGGATCAATTTTTGCTAGAGATAGGATGTTCGTTGACACTTACCGGCCACATTAGGCATCCTTTAGTGTCCGTCGGGCCTGGAACGATTAGATTTTGCTGGACTAGCAGGTTCTATTAATTAGGTGTTCTGTATACTATGTACCCCAGTAAACTGATAGCGATTTTCAACAAGTAAACTCTAAGAATGAGTGTCTTTAAGTGGAGAAAGATTTTTTAGAGGCGAATCGGGAAGTTTACTTGGCTAGGCCTACCCTCTTTCACACAGATCAGATGACTGGATTTTCGTATAGCCAACAAATACTCCACACTCCACACGTGCATCACAGAGTGCCCGCACCCTGTCGTCTCTCAAGGGGGTAACCACTACAGAAGGATGCCGACCGTTTGTGGGAAAGATCAGCGAACATTTTGTCTCTATCACCCACAGACGTTAGATGCAAAGGCTTCGAAACATCCTGTAAATTAAAATGAGCAAAGAAACTCTTAGAAACTCAATGAGTACACTGTGTTCACAATGATCGCATTGCCTAGTATCACTTGTGATTATGCCAAGCAAATGCAACCCAGTAAATTAACATTAAACAACTACTTTGGAAACAGAAGTAGTTATTCGTCCCACTAGTAACTTAAAATTTATATTGCAACAGCATTTTTTCAAGACAATGGTTATCTACGCATCTAAAAATAGAAACTAGTTAGCAATATCCTCGTAATAGCGTTAAGGTACAAATGTTCTAATAACGAATGGGAGAACTCCAAGGTTCTGAAACAAGTGCAAATATCTTCTCTTACAAATATTCTTACTACTCCTTTCTGCTGAATAAGTAATTACTTTAGGTGCGGTGCATCAGAAGATAATTCCATAAGAATATAGGGAATCAAAATATGAAAACTAAGCTGACACCCTTGTCTTTTGGTCTACACAAGGAGAGATATTTCCAGCTGCAGAACGTACCATACTGAGATTATTTATTAGTTTATCTTAGTTCCAGTTCCTTGTTTACCTGTCATCAAGATGCATACCAACGAATTTTGCACACAATGCCACACTTAGTATAAGAACAGGAATCTCTGCAATGGTACTAGCAAAGCTTTTTCCCCCTAACTAAAATTGTAGGAGTCTTTGAGATTCTAAGAAGGAACCTCTTGAGTGCGAGGTCGCAAGTTCAATATTTAGTAAGACTCATTGGAAATTGTTGTGTTAACAGATATGACAGTAGAAGTAGTAGCTGCAAATGACTCACCACGTGCATCAAGAGAGCGACAGAAAGTGAGTGTTCTGCAGGTGCAGCGATCAATCTTCTATAGGATGTATATATTACACAAAATTGACATCGCCGACATTCAAGAAATGTCACCTCCACGAATATGGAATGAAAAATGTCGCACCATAGTGGTCACAAAGGTTCACACCATCAAGATCGAAGGTGAACTCCTGGGGAGTCACAAACCGTGCAGGACTTGCAGGTAGCTATCCATTCTTGAAGAATGCATTTAGAATCATCTTGGTGTAATGGAGAGATGAAAACTGATAGAGCGTGACGGCAAGCAGCCGAATGCGAAACAGTCTGTCGTGGAGTTTATCGTGGAACTGGCTACTCTTTAAGGCGTAGCTGCAGATAGTGCTATAGTATGTTTCATAGGTACGAAAAAAACAAACACCCAGAGATTGAAGTTTTCCATTGTTCCAGGTGGTTCGAATTGCAGTGTCACATGCGTTTCAGGAGGGATAGTTTGCTCTAAGGGATTATGATTTTTATGCACAGATCAGTTATTTTGACCAGCTGTTGGCCAAAAGCAGTGCTCATACCTCGATTGTAGTTCTCTTATGCCCATTTTCCCACTCTTGCTTGCTGTGACGTAAGTATTCCCTACAGCCCTTGCACGGAAGAATCGTAGGGGCCATAGCATCTCCAATTTTTCGCAGGGCAATAACTTCCCAGCCAATTTACCATCCAGATTAACAGTCGCCATAATTTTATACGAAAAGCGTTAAGGCACTGATGTTAGTTGACATTGATACATCTCTCTTGGTACCTCTAATTTCAGGGGTTCCTTTCATACGCATTTCCTCTTCAAATCTCGATTGGACGAATATGAAATCAAATTCCTTTCTGAACGATGGGGTAAGTATGTTTATTTCACCTACGTATTTTCGGGCCGATTCCGCAGTTTCCGGAGCATCGTCGAGTTGACGTTTTGCTTGAAATTTCGTTTTGTTACTTCTTCCAGTTCTGTAGCACTGCTTTCCTTAAAATAGCTGTAATCTATGTCACGCGCAGTTTGATGTATCTAGCGTAGTAGGTCACTATAATGCACATCCTGTAAATTGAAACGCCCAAACACCAGTTTCTGTAACAAGTGCGCCTTGTCCTCCCTTGAATATCCGTAGTTTTTCTTATGCATTACATGGTCATATTGTTGCGGTCTTATTCGAAATCTGTTAATAATTGCTTTTTAATATGTTCCGGATGATCTTCCAAGTACGCAAGTATGTTTAGTACCCGCTCCTTTACTACGTTTAACTGGAGTCGGGAAATGAGGCTCCCCGTCCGACAAATATGATGAATTACATGACTCTACACCTCTTTCAGTATCAGATGGTTCAAATGGCTCTGAGTACTATGGGACTTAACATCTGAGGTCATCAGTCCCCTAGAACTTATAACTACTTAAACCTAACCAACCTAAGGACATCACACACATCCATGCCCGAGGCAGGATTCGAACCTGCAACCGTAGCTGTCGCGCGGTTCCAGACTGAAGCGCCTAGAACCGTTCGGCCACAGCGGAAGTCTTTCAGTATCATTTTCACTTGTTAACCACGTATCGTCATCATTGTACTCCTCAAGTACACTGTCCGCAGAGTCGGGCGTGTACTATACCACACATTCCACTGACTCATCTTGCAGAAACGCTAGTATTCTATCTGCCACTTTTTTTTCAGTCTGTGAAAGTCCTTGGATTCCTTTCTGACGAAAGTCAACTTCATCAACTGTCGTTGTAGATATAATGCAATATTTGCTTTGTTTATCGTTGTCATTGCTCTGGTTTTTATCAAGACAACTAGCACTGTAGCACTGTTGTGAGTTCCTCGTCGACCAACAAGATCTACTACGCTGGGTAGACTCATGCTGTGCTCCACATTGGATACCTCCAGTCCCGGTCCCTGTTGCCATTAGCAGCCAATGTTGTGACTGCATGGGAGACAAATTTTGGGGCGTTGAATGCCGTAAACATAGTTGATTTTTTTGCGACCTCACACTCAAGGGGTTCCCTGTATGACATAAACTGCTTGGTCTGTACCAGTATAATATCTTTTCAGCTATTGTCAGGGCTGTATCTTATAAATCTGCTTTTGAACCATTGATTAGTATTTTTGTGTAGTTGGCAAATATTGCAGTCTTTAACCCGTTGTGCTAAAGTTTAGTTTGTCCTGCGACAGTGTTTTCCAATGTGAGCTACTACTTTCGTTTATGATGACGAAACTCAACCCATGAAAGACTGATGCTCTTAATGCCCTCACATTTTAGTCTTTCTAATAGAATTTTACGGTCCTCACAATCATAGTCATAGAATAAACCAACAGCATAATGTTTTTTGCTTAGCTCTGCCAAAATTTATCTTGTGCGGTCTTGTTCGGTGTTCTCTGCTGAGGACCCCTCACGAGAGCCAAAATCAGGCAATAACAGGCTCTGGAGAATAAAATGAGTCAATGTTCTGTCACAGGCTAATCTGAAAAACATTTCAAAATGGGTGTGTTATTAGAGTTATTTTGGTTGCTGCGTGGTTATCAGCGCCCGTACAATTTCCCAACCTTTGCTCAGTCCAATTTCGCCACTTTCCTGGATGATGATGAAATGATGAGGACAACACAAACACCCAGTCATCTCGAGGCAGGTGAAAATCCCTGACCCCGTCGGGAATCGAACCCGGGACCCCGTGCTCGGGAAGCGAGAACGCTACCGCGGGACCACGAGCGGCGGACATGAGTGTTACTGTCGTATATTTAACTCTACATATCTAAACCCGATCTACGATTACAGTAGGGTATGAAACAGGAGATTTTGTACTTAATTTGGTATGTAACATACCATCGGAGAACTGATAATGGTAATTACCTATGCATACCCTACAAATTATGACTTATTTTGAATAAAATGCGTAGTAGTAAACTTTACGATGGTTTAGTAGCATTATAACATTTTCCTCCAATTTATGTTATAGGGTTACGTCTTGAATCATAGACTTGTCGAAACATAGCTTGCAGGTACTCAGAGCCAGAAAAAGAATTTAATGCTCTGCTAGTAACAATCATAACGAGACTACCATCATAACCAGTCTTTAATGATACTATGGGTTCTGTAAAATCCTTAGGGTATAATCCACAATAATTTGAGGAGGCAGTGATTTACAGTTTCTAGAAATTCGTTGCAAATCATGGTTTATTAAAGAAAGTGACAAAACAACTGTGATCAAACCATGCTTTTTCAAAAATCCTTAGAGGCGGAATAATTGTTTGTTGGTAGTTTATGCTTAATCTGACAGAATAAATCTAATGCGTCTGCATTTCGTTGTTTAGTAGCAGGTACAACGTTACCTGCCACCATGAGGAACTAATCATCGAATTTATTGGCCACTGATTTGGAAGTAGTGCGTTCCTGTCACAGCTGTTTGTTGAGAATACAATTTCATTCTCATCAGTATTTTTGTTTGGTTCTTGTTTGATAGTGTTCCAAACTGTTTTTGATTAATTCTTGTTTTTTCGTGCCTGGTGCAGGAGCTTCGTTTTTTAACGACGGATGTCGGATTTTTCGGTACTGACTGTAGCTTGTCTAAGTAGAGCTCTCTCACCCGTACGATTTCCTTCATTGGCACTGATTACAACTGATTACTGTTGTAGTAAGCTGGGTGATGCTTACTGGTTTAAATATGCAAAATTTGGCCGTGATTTTTACACCAATTTCGGAAAAAGTTTGAAGAAGCTTTCGCTGTTCCCTCCTTCTTCGACTGTTGTAGTGCTCCTCCTCCTATAAACCCAATATCGGCGAGAAGCCAAATTGTCATTATAGCCGCTTCTTCTGCTTTTCACGTTTTTGTTTTGTTTCGTTTTGTATGTGCTTAATGTCAAATCATTTGAGAGTTGTTGTAGCTTTCCTCACATGTAGGAAGAAGTGCAACAGTATCTGCCAACCATAGCATGTATTCCCCAATTGTGATAATTTGCTTAATGTCATTCGCTGCCTCTTTTACACTCTCGGTTTCCTCTTTGTTTCCTTCTCATACCTATTACTACAACTGCTTGGTTTATGCAGTTATTGCAAATTACTTTTTGTGTCTGTGGTTTCTGTATCGACATAAGTATTCCACAAGCTATTGTTCCGTGAGCGGCAGAGTGTACACAGTGTTCTAGTGTAATTTCGCTCTCTTCTTATCAAGCTCACGGATGATACACAGAAAGAACGATTGTCCGTGCTTATTTGTACAAGCCATAATTCCTCTAATTTTATCTTCATGATCTCAACGTGAGATATAAGTGGGACGAAGAAATATGTTTCGTTATTCGTCTCGAAGAGTACGCTCTTGGAATTTTAAGCGTGAGCATTTACGTGATTCACTGCGTCTTTCCTGTTGCGTCCCTCCCTCAACTCATGAGGCACGTCTTCGAATCAACTCTATCACTTCCGGTAATCGAACTTGACACTGCTCCCATACTAATGAACAGTAATCCAGAATTCATACCGAGGAAGACTGTGAAGTACACAAATGCCACTGACGCGTATTGCCTTTTTCTAAAAAGTCCATCTTCTATAACAAATTATGAAATCACACTTTCTTTTTTCAAACCTTATTGTTTATGAAGCCAAGCTGATCATTATTTCGTATCCTGTCACAAACGAACGATATAAACACGGTCGTTTCAGTGTTCACACATGCCTTCCTCGCTAGATAATGAGATTATTTGTACTTCTATATGCTGAAAACTCGAGTTCCACGTCACCGAGTGATTTTAATAACTATGAAATGCCGTCTACAGGAGGTTGGCAATATTGTGGAAACATTACAAACACAACATACTACCACGCCAAATACGGTTCAGGGAAACCGTTGGCATTCAAAACGGCTTCCAGTCGCCTCAGACTGGATAAATACGGGCCCTGTATGGTTTTGAAGGGTATCTTACACCATTATTCCTGCAAATTAGTGTCAGTTCAGGTGATGATGATGATGATGGAGTTGGACAGGGATCACGCACCCTTCTCTGCAAAGTAGACCACAAAACGTAATATTGAGATCTGGTCACTGCGGTGGCCAGGGAAGATGCATCATTGAATCCTCGTGCTCACAAAACCAGGCCTGGAAGATGCGAGACGTTGTCTTGGAACACAGCGTCACCATTAGGGAGCAAACATTGTACCATGGGGAGGATGTGATCAGCCAAAATGGTGACATAGTCCTTGACAACATTACATCCTGGCAGAGTAACCAAGAGGCCTTGTAGAATATCACGATACGGCTGCCCAAACCATCAACGAACCCCCAGCATGTTTCACTATTGGGTCGTAAACTCGGCCAGAAGCAGTACGAAATAAGACACATTCGATGAAATAAATTTCTTCCATTGCTCCATAGCCCAGGTTTTATGACTTAGGAAGTATCTGCAGCACTGATAAGTGGTTCTGAAATTCCAGCTCGTCCTGCAGTTTCCTGATTATGGAGTTGTTTTGGTACTGACAGCATTCGCGTGTTCGACATTTGGCTATGTAGTGACTTTTGCAGCTGTCATCCTCATTTATCTTCACAATCGTCTTCAATGTCTGTCAGAAACGATCACTCAACACACGCTTTCTTCAGAATTGTGACTTATCGGATGATGTTTTTCCGATTTTCCTGTGTGCGGTATAAATGTTCGATACAATGCTTCTTGAAACACCGGACATTTCGGCTCCCTTAGTTACGGAAGCACCCATCGAACGAGAACCAACATTCGACCACGTTCAAATTCACTTAGCTAAGACGTAATGCACTCGGAACTACACAGGACACTGTTATAAGCACGGCTCACATTTGCAACGTATTGAGGACATTGCTCCGGTGCTGTTCGTGCTCGAATACAACAGCACAATCTGCAGGCTTGGCCACCTACAGCATTTATGTTCAAGAGTGCATTTCTTGCGATGTTCCCGTATTTTTGTCCAACCCCTGTACTTCCAGTCCTTGGGTGGCCTCTTTCTTCTACATTGGATTCATTTTCTCCTTCCATCACGCTGATGAAGAAGTATTTCCTCTTTTGATAGTTTTGGAAGGACCTTTCTGTCTGGTCGCTCTACCTCTCGTGCACAGATTTATAACCGAAACAGCGCAAAAAGGAAATAAGTGTTGTAAGAATATAATTTAGCCTATTATAATCAATTTGATGTCCTATGAATTTTATTGTTCTACAAAAATGGCTCTGAGCACTATGGGACTTAACATCTATGGTCATCAGTCCCCCAGAACTTAGAACTACTTAAACCTAACTAACCTAAGGACATCACACGACACCCTGTCATCACGAGGCAGAGAAAATCCCTGACCCCGCCGGGAATCGAACCCGGGAACGCGGGCGCGGGAAGCGAGAACGCTACCGCACGACCACGAGCTGCGGACTATTGGTCTACAGTTCTTTCCAGTGTACTACTCATATCGCAGCTGTGTCTTTTTTTCTTTGGTAAACAATGACTGAACGAAAGACTGGAGAAGATTTCAAGCGGTGCTTACCAAGACCACCATGGACAATTTTGTTTTGGCAACATGCTTGCATATTTTCACCGGATTATTAAACGGGTATTAGATTAGCACAAGTTTACAGTGAAATTTTCCAGGGAAGAAGGTCAATGTAGGATCTAACATGTTGTTTTGTAGGGCGGGCAACCACAACCAAACTTCGACATTTTTTAAAGATAATTCCGCACAGGCTGTATGAATGATTTTTATTAAACCTGCGACACTTGGAAAGTAAGGGCAACACCCTTAATGTTTTGGAGGAGGTTGAAATCTTCAGAGTTCTGAAGAAATCCCCTCGCTCCTCACTTAATTCCCAGACCGATCTGAGGCACAAGGGTCTTTTCGAAAATTTTGATTACTTAAACAGGTAGCCTTACCCCTATTGCTTACTTGTTGGTAGGTTCTGTCCAATATATTTTTATGCGTACTGCGGGCCTTACGCGTTCAGAACCACCACATTTATTATTCTTATGGTTTTTTGGTTTTAACTAACTACCCATTTTTTATATTGGCCACCTAGTCTGGTATTAGACTTTCTTAAAAAAATAGACATAGGGACTTGTTTATCAAATGTTCAGCAGCCCCCACTTTTCACACCTTGTACACGTCATCCGGCCTCTGGCGATTCTCGCGCCGCTGCGTGAGCGCTTTCCGGGTTTCGAGCAGTCAGGCCGCGTCCGCTGCCGCGCGGCTCCTCTCAACTTGCACCGTATGTTCTGATATGTTTACATGGCCTAATTCCGCTGTTTGTTCATGCTAATGTTCCGCTCTTTGTCGTTCGTGTTTAGGGGAGGTTTATCAGCATCGTATTTAATTTTTATTTTCTAGGTCATTGCCGCTCCCATCATTAAAAAAAATTAAAGATTTTTAAATTTTAACTACCGCTTTCACCAGATGGTATATTGGACGTGAATGGTGGGGAGTGGCTACAGGGCAATGTTCAATGTTACTATGTTATAAATAGCGTATGTGAGTACTTTCTTGTTTCATTCAAGAACTGGCTATTTAAAAATTTAATTTACACCTCAGAATTGGGGGATAGAATAGTTTATATAAGCTCTTATTATTTTTTGTACAGATTGCCTGAGGATGCACCGATATGTAGTGCGAAATTGGTCGCAGATTTAATAAAAATCATTTGTACAGCTAGTGCGGAATTTTCTTTGAAAAAATGTAGGATCTGTTGTTGCTATCGCTTATTGAGGAAAGAAACGTGATGAAGAGAACGTTATCATTCACAGAATTGTGATTACTGAACTCCTGTTGTATCTTGGAAGGCAGTATAGTGATCCATGCAAGTTTGAAAAGTAGGCACTAAATACACAATGGTTATTTTGTGGGTGTCGTTTTATAAATACCCAAGTTGAGAAGTGGCTTGTGGCGTTCAGTCTCCTCCTGTTGAACACATCGGAGGGGTTTAGGCTGAAATACTGCAGTTTCGTAAAATTTTAATTGATTCGTCCTCTCTCATTTTATTCATTTCACGTGACGTCTTTTGTGAGAAAACGGAGGTCCATGATTCAGTTGGCGGATCCTGGGATGATTCCCGGAACAGTAGGTTGTAAGCTAGCCCCCTCACTCATCACATAAGAATCTGGCATTCAGGAAGAATGCCCTGAGTATGTGACCCTTTCTACATAAAGTTTAGACTCAAGGAATGATTTTAATGCATATAACAATATTTCAAGAAAATTACACTGTAGGAGACACTTCGACCAGCCACAAGTTTGATTGAAACGCTTTTATTGTACCGTTACTAATTTTGGGCGTGAGCCCATCGTCAGATGGTAGCTCTGATTTCTTTTACATTTGTGTCCTAAAGTATAAAAAATTTTTTGTGATGCACAGTTTCCAAAAAATTTTAGATTTGCGCAAATGTAAAATCTTTTGTAACGTAGCGATAACGTACCCTTCTCTTTAAAGTAGATCACAATTTAATAGTGAGATCTGGTGATTGCGGTGGCGCGGGGATGCTTAAATTCATCCTCGCCCTCAATAAAACGGGCCTTGAAGATGCCAGCTGTGTGAACAGAGGCCCCGTCGTCTTGGAAAACAGAATCACCATTAGGGAAGAAACAGTGTAACATGGAATGGCCGTGAGAAGCAAAAATGGTCACATAGACCTTGGCAATAATACTTCCTTGCAGAGTGACCGAGGGACCCGCAAAATATCACGGTATGGCTGTCCAAATCAGCAACGACCCTACAACATGTTTCACTCTTCGGACGTAAAATCAGGCCATAGGTGGGAAACAAGGCTGATCCAACCAAGTGACATTCTTACAATGCTCCATAGCCCCGGTTTTATGACTTCGGCAGCACGTTGTCCTTTTACGGACGTTTCCAGCACTGATGAATGGTTCTGACATACCATCTCGTCCTACAATTTCCTGACGATGGACTCAGGCTCGAATGTAGTAATGATAAAATAAAAGCATTTTGCCGGGCGGAGTGGCCGCACGGTTTGAGGCGCCATGTCCTGGATTTCGCGGCTCCTCTCGCCGGAAGTTCGTGTCCTCCCGCAGGCATGGGTGTGTGTGTTGTTCTTAGCATAAGTTAGTTTAAGTAGTGTGTAAGTCTAGGCACGGATGACCTTAGCAGTTTGGTTCAAAATGGCTTAAATGGCTCTGACCACTATAGGACTTAACTTCTGAGGTCATCAGTCCTCTAGAACTTAGAACTACTTAAACTTAACTAACCTAAGGACCTCACCCACATCCATGCCCGAGGCAGAATTCAAATCTACGACCGTAGCGGTCGCGCGGTTCCAGAATGTAGCGCCTAGAACCGCTCAACCACCCCGGCCGGCAGCAGTTTGGTCCTTCAGGAATTCACACACATCTGAACATCAAGAAAACGTGTGGCTGGTTGCAGAATAACCTACAGTGTAATTTATGAAAAGATTTGTGCAAATGCAAAATCTTTTGTAGGAGCGATCATGCACCCTTCTCTTCAAAGTTCTAAAAGCAAAACGGATAAAATAATTTCAGGAAACATATTCGAGGGAAGATAACGCCTACTTTGCGCAACGGAAAGAACTGAAGGCATAAACTTGTTTTAAGTTGGTTTTATGATAACACTAATTTGTAACAAGTTTATAATGTGATTTGGATACTGTGCAGTTAATCCATCTTACATCTGAGTTATATGAAATGAAAGTACATGGTTCAGTCTGATAATGTAACACTTTCCTTATGCTTATCCATTACGGATATTTTAGAACCGTGACTGTATATTGAATGTAAATAAGTTATACACAACTGCAACCAGTCACTTTTTTTCAATAATAATGCTTTATTACATGAACCGGTTTTCGAACCTTTTCAGGTTCATTTTCAGATGGTTTTGGGAGGATCCGGGAAGTTACATCATTACTGGTAGTAGCATAATGCTGGGTGCTGGGTCTATGGCAGAAAGATGGGTCACACTTCGCCATGACTATAGCTGATCTGTCGATATGGATGTAAATTTAGTTTTTACTTACTGTGACAGTATAGGTGGCTTTTTTCGTATCTGTCTGCCTCCATTTTGATGTCCAGAACACTTTCACACGAACTATTTTAGTTTACACTTTGACAGTGACACTTTACCAGCATCCAGCATGCGCTTTACAACTGTTGCTTGTAACAAAGATCTTGACAGGGAGATATGGCACAAGCCTACTTTGTACAGAGAAGTAATTTGTTGTACTTTACATGTGTTAAAAGTCGATATAAGGGCAAGTATTTTAATCAGAATGGCGATAACACGAGAGCACAAGATAAAATAATAAATAAATTACGACAAGCACAAATTTCAGGTGATCTAATATCTTATTTCTACTTGTATATTACAGGCAGCGTTTTTTTTAGTAGCAATTATCATGATTGGTATTAACAAGAATCCCAAGGAATCAATAATAGAGTTATTGTGTCTGCAGTGAGGTGCAGCTGTTTGTATGACTAGGACCTGTATATTTAAATTAATAACAAATCTTCAGATGAACTGTTGGCTTATTTCTGTTGTTACGTTAACATGATCTGGGGTATTATCAAGAGCAGATTCTGTTTATTTTAGCTAAAAGTATATGTATAAGAGTTATAGTGATTGTAATGGATTAAAGCTGTTTGTATGGCTTTACATTTAATATTTAAAAAATCATGAACAAAAATTCTTTAATTGTTGACTTATTTTTATTCTAACATTAGAGTGATATGGGATGTTGGCAAAGGCAGCTTCTGTTTGTTCCAGCTAGAATTAATGTGTATAAAGTACTGATTTATGTTAGCAATGGAGGGCTTTAACATTTAGAGATATGGTACATGTCTTATTCTGTGGTAGTATATTACATTGACACCGGTGTTGTTAGGATGTAAGGAGAGGGAGGGGGTGGGTCATTGGGAGGGGGGGTTGGGCAATTGGTGTAAGGTTTGTTGGGTGGTTACTTGTTTTGAAGTAATAGATCTTCAAAGTTCTGAAGGAAAAATTTGTATCTCCTTCAGTTTGATCATTGAGTAGGTAGTCAGGTGCTGTATTTGTGCAGATAAATATTTCAATTTCTTCAAGAAGATCAAGTATTGTGCCTTTGTTGGCAAAATGTAGTATTCGGAGATCCTGTTCTATGTTGTTTGCAGAATTATTGTGTTGGGCACGATGTGAGGCAAAGCTGGACTTGTTCAGGTTGTTAAGATGGAGTGCATCTATGTGTTCTTTAAATCTTGTTGTGAAGATTCTACCAGTTCGTCCAATGTAGAAGCTTGGACATGAGTTGCAAGTGAGCTTGTACACACTTGACTTTTGATATTGTTGTATAGTGGTTTTGGTGCTGTGTATGATTTTATTTTGTATGTTGTTGTTGGTGAAGAAACTTATTTTTATGTTGTATGTCTTGAAGAGGTAGGCAATTTGGTGAGAAATCTTCCCTAGGAAAGGCAGGCTAACAAATGTGGTTTCCTTGTTTGTGGGTGGTTGTTCAGCAGTTCGTTGATTTAGTTTTGCTGTATGGATTAGTTTATCTATTATTGCAGGGTTGTACCCATTGGTGGAGGCAATAATTAATAATTTTTGTTTCTTTTTGTCTTTCACTTTTGTCCATTGGGATTTTAAGCATGTGATTAACCATTGTTCTGAAGAATGCTTTATGTTGGTCTGGATGGCAAGAGGATTTGTGTATGGTAACATTCGTGGTTGTTGGCTTTCTGAAAATTTGAAATTTATGCTTCTGATTTCTATTTGAGATTCTTAGATCAAGATACACTCCTGGAAATGGAAAAAAGAACACATTGACACCGGTGTGTCAGACCCACCATACTTGCTCCGGACACTGCGAGAGGGCTGTACAAGCAATGATCACACGCACGGCACAGCGGACACACCAGGAACCGCGGTGTTGGCCGTCGAATGGCGCTAGCTGCGCAGCATTTGTGCACCGCCGCCGTCAGTGTCAGCCAGTTTGCCGTGGCATACGGAGCTCCATCGCAGTCTTTAACACTGGCAGCATGCCGCGACAGCGTGGACGAGAACCGTATGTGCAGTTGACGGACTTTGAGCGAGGGCGTATAGTGGGCATGCGGGAGGCCGGGTGGACGTACCGCCGAATTGCTCAACACGTGGGGCGTGAGGTCTCCACAGTACATCGATGTTGTCGCCAGTGGTCGGCGGTAGGTGCACGTGCCCGTCGACCTGGGACCGGACCGCAGCGACGCACGGATGCACGCCAAGACCGTAGGATCCTACGCAGGGCCGTAGGGGACCGCACCGCCACTTCCCAGCAAATTAGGGACACTGTTGCTCCTGGGGTATCGGCGAGGACCATTCGCAACCGTCTCCATGAAGCTGGGCTACGGTCCCGCACACCGTTAGGCCGTCTTCCGCTCACGCCCCAACATCGTGCAGCCCGCCTCCAGTGGTGTCGCGACAGGCGTGAATGGAGGGACGAATGGAGACGTGTCGTCTTCAGCGATGAGAGTCGCTTCTGCCTTGGTGCCAATGATGGTCGTATGCGTGTTTGGCGCCGTGCAGGTGAGCGCCACAATCAGGACTGCATACGATCGAGGCACACAGGGCCAACACCCGGCATCATGGTGTGGGGAGCGATCTCCTACACTGGCCGTACACCACTGGTGATCGTCGAGGGGACACTGAATAGTGCACGGTACAACCAATCCGTCATCGAACCCATCGTTCTACCATTCCTAGACCGGCAAGGGAACTTGCTGTTCCAACAGGACAATGCACGTCCGCACGTATCCCGTGCCACCCAACGTGCTCTAGATGGTGTAAGTCAACTACCCTGGCCAGCAAGATCTCCGGATCTGTCCCCCATTGAGCATGTTTGGGACTGGATGAAGCGTCGTCTCACGCGGTCTGCACGTCCAGCACGAACGCTGGTCCAACTGAGGCGCCAGGTGGAAATGGCATGGCAAGCCGTTCCACAGGACTACATCCAGCATCTGTACGATCGTCTCCATGGGAGAATAGCAGCCTGCATTGCTGCGAAAGGTGGATATATACTGTACTAGTGCCGACATTGTGCATGCTCTGTTGCCTGTGTCTATGTGCCTGTGGTTCTGTCAGTGTGATCATGTGATGTATCTGACCCCAGGAATGTGTCGATAAAGTTTCCCCTTCCTGGGACAATGAATTCACGGTGTTCTTATTTCAATTTCCAGGAGTGTAGTTAATGCCTTCTGGTGTTTCATGTTCTACTGTGAATTGGATTTTATTGTGTATTTTATTAAGTTCTTTGGCTAGATTATCTATTTCTTCCGTTGATCCATTGAACAGAATGAGTGTGTCATCAACATAGCGTTTGTAATAAAGCAGCTTATCTTTTAGTTGGGTTTGGGACCTGAAAAAGTTATTTTCAAGGTTACTGATACATATGTCTGCTAGCAAGCCTGCAGGACTACTACCCACTGCCAGTCCATCTTTCTGGATGTAAAACTTGTTGTTGAACAGGAAGTAGTTGTGTGACAATATAAGTTCCAGGATCTCTGAGCTCATAGATTTCAGCTCTACCCATTGTCCCATGTTTCAGTAAGTTATTCCTTACTAAACTAATTGTTTCTTTGACAGGTATGTTTGTATATAGGTTTACTATGTCAAGAGATGCAAATTTAGCTGTGACTGGGATAGGGATATCTTTCATACTATTGATGAGCTCATAACTGTTTTTAATGGAGTAGTTATTTTCAAATACATATGCCTTGCGGATAAGATCATTAAGTTTTTTGGTGATTTTATTTCTGATATTGAGAAGGCTATCTTCACTTACAGTGAAAATGTGCTTAATTCATTAGACAAAAAATTGCAAGCAACTGGTATATTTTGTGATCTGTCAAAGGCATTTGACTGTGTAAATCACAATATCCTTTTAAGTAAACTAGAATATTATAGTGTAACAGGAAATGCTGCAAAATGGTTCAAATCTTATATCTCTGGCAGGAAACAAAGGGTGTTATTAAGAAAGAGACATGTATCAAGCTATCAGGCATCATCCAACTGGGAACTAATTACATGTGGGGTCCCACAAGGTTCCATTTTGGGGCCCTTACTTTTCCTTGTGTATATCAATGACCTTTCATCAGTAACATTACCAGATGCCAAGTTTGTTTTGTTTGCCGATGATACAAACAGTGCAATAAATAGCAAATCAAGTGTAGTCTTAGAAAGATCAGCCAATAAAATATTTGTGGACATTAATCACTGGTTCCTAGCCAATTCTTTGTCACTAAACTTTGAAAAAACACACTACATGCAGTTCAGAACTTGTAAGGGGTGTCCCAAGAGTATATGTCTAACATACGATGACAAGAAGATAGAAGAAGTGGACAGTGTTAAATTCTTGGGATTACAGCTTGATAATAAATTCAACTGGGAGGAGCACACCACAGAACTGCTGAAGCGTCTTAACAAATCTCTGTTTGCAATGCGAATTTTGTCAGACATAGGGGATATAAAAATGAAAAAGCTGGCATACTATGCTTACTTTCATTCCATAATGT
Organism: Schistocerca cancellata; assembly: GCF_023864275.1. Taxonomy (NCBI): domain Eukaryota; kingdom Metazoa; phylum Arthropoda; class Insecta; order Orthoptera; family Acrididae; genus Schistocerca; species Schistocerca cancellata. The sequence goes on from NC_064626.1 coordinate 947,746,238, forward strand.
CATATGGGATTATTTTTTGGGGTAATTCATCAAGCCAAGCTAAAGTTTTCTGGGCACAAAAACGTGCAGTAAGAATTATATGTGGTGTGAACTCAAGAACATCCTGCAGAAGCCTGTTTAGGGAACTAGGGATACTAACTACAGCTTCCCAATATATTTATTCCTTAATGAAATTTGTCATTAAAAATATATCACTTTTTCAAACCAACAGCTCGATTCATGGAATCAATACTAGAAATAAGAATAATCTTCACAAGGATTTAAAGTCACTTAGTCTTGTACAAAAAGGTGTGCATTATTCAGGAACACACATTTTCAATAACTTGCCAGCAGCCATAAAAAGCTTAACAACCAATGAAATTCAGTTTAATAGAAGCCTAAAGGATTTATTGGTGGCCAACTCCTTCTACTCCATTGATGAATTTCTTAGTAAAACAAACTGATTTGTATATAAGTACATCATAACTTCTGCACAATTTCAGTGCAGTAATGTGTTCACTGAAAATTTGTGTGTCTGTGTCTGTGTGTGTGTGTGGTTGTGTGTAAGTATAATCTAACTTCTGCACCATTTCAGTGCAGTAATGTGTTCATTGTAAATAAGTATTTCAGTAGTTGTATTACATGTTTATTACCTTATAAATAATAAAAAACTTTTTTATTTTAAATTCAATGCATTAGTATTTGTAAAATGACTCTTAGTGTTCATTAAAAAATGACGATCATTCCACTTGGGACCTGTGGAATGGTACATTAGCTTATTTGTTTTAGTTGTAAATATTTGTCATGTATTGTTGTTTTTCTGACATGTTCCACATCCTGGAGGACCTCCTCACTACGGATCAATTGGAATGAAAGTAAATCTAATCTAATCTAATCTAATCTATAGCTTGGGCTATTGATAGAGTTCACAATGGGACGTATCGGACATTCTGGTTTGTGGATCTGAAGCTGTGATCTCAGTTTTGGTACTGATGGGTTCATCACTATACAGTGCTTTGCTTCTAATGGCGTTGAAGTTGCAGCTTTTAAGTAACTTTTTAATTTTATCGTGGAATTTGGGGGTAGGATCATATGCTATTTCCTTTATATTATTATTTCTGAAGAATTCACAAGTTTTGCTAGTACAGTCTGATTCATACATAACAGCTGTGTTACCTTTGTCTGTCCTGACAATGAGGGCATTTTCAACTGAAAGTTTCTTATTTATGTCACATAATGTCTTATGTTCGGTATTCATCTTATTGTACATTTTGTTCTGGTGAATGTTTCTCATAATGATGTTATTTGCGTTATGAGCTACAGCATTTTGTTAATTGTGTTTTAGTTCAGCTGCTGTACATGCAATTTTTGTGTTAACTATGAGGTCTTTAATGTTGCTTTTATTTAGTGAGGGGGTAATGTTGTGCTTAAGGCCCTTAACAGCTTCAATTCATTACTACTGAAGCATATTTCTGTAGTATTTATCACTTTATCAAAAAACTTATTTTCTGTTTTAGAAGAGATACTGGGGGACCTCACTGCATTCTTTGAAATTAGAGCATTTATCTTTTTCTCGTGTCTATGTGAGATGATAATACGTTCATTGTTTACATATATATTGACATAGTCTAGGAAGACCATGAAGACATGAGCAACAAATGTATGGCTAAATTCTAAGCGCATATTATACAGCTTTGAATTGAGCAGATCTTTCTTTTTGTAAAGAGACCTGATTTCAGTTTTTAACCAAATAATTTCTCTTCGTGCTTTTGCTATCTTGCCTGACATACTTTGACTCGTTATTTTTATTCTGATATAATTTGGAGTCACGTTTTCTAAGAGACATTTTTTTTCGTTAAATCTTATTGCAAGGATTGATTTCGTTAGTTTAAGTTTACATTGCCGAAATTCGCGCATTGTTCTAATCACCTGGCGTGATATCAACAGATTATGCTTATCCATTACGGATATTTTAGAACCGTGACTGTATATTGAATGTAAATAAGTTATACACAACTGCAACCAGTCACTTTTTTCAATAATAATGCTTTATTACATGAACCGGTTTTCGAACCTTTTCAGGTTCATCTTCAGATATTTCGGGAGGATCCGGGAAGTTACATCATTACTGGTAGTACCATAATGCTGGGTGCTGGTTCTATGGCAGAAAGATGGGTCACACTTTAATGTATCGCCATGACTATAGCTGATCTGTCGATATGGATGTAAATTTAGTTTTTACTTACTGTGACAGTATAGGTGGCTTTTTTCGTATCTGTCTGCCTCCATTTTGATGTCCAGAACACTTTCACACGAACTATATTAGTTCACACTTTGACAGTGACACTTTACCAGCATCCAGCATGCGCTTTACAACTGTTGCTTGTAACAAAGATCTTGACAGGGAGATATGGCATAAGCCTACTTTGTACAGAGAAGTAATTTGTTGTACTTTACATGTGTTAAAAGTCGATATAAGGGCAAGTATTTTAATCAGAATGGCGATAACACGAGAGCACAAGAGAAAATAATAAATAAATTACGACAAGCACAAATTTCAGGTGATCTGACATCTTATTTCTACCTGTATATTACAGGCAGTGTTTTTTTCCTCACCAAATTGCCAACCTCTTCAAGACATACAACATAAAAATAAGTTTCTTCACCAACAACAACATACAAAATAAAATCGCACACAGCACCAAAACCACTATACAGCAATATCAAAAGTCAGGTGTGTAAAAGCTCACTTGCAACTCATGTCCAAGCTTCTACTGGTAGAAGCTTCACAACAAGATTTAAAGAACACATAGATGCACTCTGTCTTAACAACCTGAACAAGTCCAGGTTTGCCTCACATCTTGCCCAACACAATCAATCTGCAAACAACATAAAACAGAATCTCTGAATACTACATTTTGCCAACAAAGGCACAATACTTGACCTTCTTGAAGAAATTGAAATATTTATCTACACAAATACAGCACCTGACTACCTACTCAATGATCAAACTGGACTGAGAAACAAATTTTTCCTTCAGAACTTTGAAGATCTACTAGTTCAAAACAAGTAACCACTCAACGAACCCTACACCAATTCCCCAACCCCCCCTCCCAATGACCCACCCCCTCCCTCTCCTTACATCCCAACAACACCGGTGTCTATGTAATATACTACCACAGAATAAGACATGTATCATACCTCTAAATGTTAAAGCCCTCCATTGCTAACATAAATCAGTACTTTATACACATTAATTCTAGCTGGAACATACAGAAGCTGCCTTTACCAATATCCCATATCACTCTAATGTTAGAATAAAAACAAGTCAACAGTTGAAGAATTTTTGTTCAGGATTTTTTAAATATTAAATGTACAGCCATACAAACAGCTTTAATCCATTACAATCACTATAACTCTTATACATATACTTTTAGCTAAAATACACAGAATCTGCTCTTGATAATACCCCAGATCATGTTAACGTAACAGCAGAAATAAGCCAACAGTTCATCTGAAGATTTGTTATTAATTTAAATATACAGGTCCTAGTCATACAAACAGCTGCACCTCACTGTAGATACAATAACTCTGTATTATTGATTCCTTGGTATCCATGTTAATACCAATCATGATAATTGCTAGTAAACAAAAAAAAACACTGCCAGTAATATACAAGTAGAAATAAGATATTAGATCACCTGAAATTTGTGCTTGTAGTAATTTATTTATTATTTTATCTTGTGCTCTCATGTTATCGCCATTCTGATTAAAATACTTGCCCTTATATCGACTTTTAACACATGTAAAGTACAATAAATTACTTCTCTGTACAAAGTAGGCTTATGCCATATCTCCCTGTCAAGATCTTTGTTACAAGCAACAGTTGTAAAGCGCATGCTGGATGCTGGTAAAGTGTCACTGTCAAAGTGTGAACTAATATAGTTCGTGTGAAAGTGTTCTGGACATCAAAATGGAGGCAGACAGATACGAAAAAAGCCACCTATACTGTCACAGTAAGTAAAAACTAAATTTACATCCATATCGACAGATCAGCTATAGTCATGGCGATACATTAAAGTGTGACCCATCTTTCTGCCATAGAACCAGCACCCAGCATTATGGTACTACCAGTAATGATGTAACTTCGCGGATCCTCCCGAAACCATCTGAATAAGAACCTGAAAAGGTTCGAAAAACGGTTCATGTAATAAAGTATTATTATTATTGAAAAAAAGTGACTGGTTGGAGTTGTGTATAACTTATTTACATATAACACTTTTCTATCTAAAAAACATAACAAATATAGATGCACAGCAGTCATGTCGAACGTGAAATGATAAACAGCAGTCAGTCATGGAACCTTCACGCCTTCACTTACCTGCTAATCCGAAAAGCATGGAGGGAGTACCAAAGACTTTCCGCTAATTGAAATTCTTTGAAACGTATACCGAAATTTGCTTATTGTGCAGCCGCGCGTTTTGAGGCCCCATGTCAGACTGCGCGGCATCTCCCGCTGGAGGTTCGAGTCCTCCCTCGGGCATGGGTGTGTGTGTTGTTCTTAACATAAGTTAGTTTAAGCAGTGTGTAAGTCTAACGACCGATGACCTCAGGAGTTTGTTCACTTAGGAATTCAAACACATTTTAACATTTTCTTATTGTGCCTTGCTTTGACTAGCAGGGAACGAGTGGTTTAAGTTGAATGCAGAATAAAAGGTGAACTCAATACCACCGAAGTAAACAAATCTTTGAACACGAATTCGTCGGTGGCACGGTAATCTGAATAAATTAGAGAAGTTTGACTTCAATTTGTAATAAATTATTGTCTCAAAACGTAATTATTGATATAAGAAAGAATACAGCTCTCCGTACGTCACACTTACGGCATACTGGACCACTACATAAGAAAGAACCGAACATCGAAAAAATCTAGATGAACTGGAAAAGCCTGGAAACATTTCAATAAACGAGAGTGTGATGTATTCAACAACCCTATTATTCGAAGGGGTAGTCCAAACCCGATTCTGTACCACCTGTATCGAAGATTAGCCACACCACTGAACAATGAACATCAAGTTTGACCACAAGTAAAGGCATGTTAATGGTCTGCAAATACTACAAGCAATATTACGCGAAGCTACACGATAATAACCGCTGTCTCACTATGTGTAACTCTTTACATGAGAATTACCATCAGAAAAGGATTTCAAAAAATGTTGCTACATGTCTCGTCCACAGCAGAAGCGTGGACACAGCAGTAAAGACCGTTCACAGGAGACCAGCTGGGAACGCCGACAGAAAACAAGTAGATCACTCTGTGGGGTTCAAACGAGCATAGTATGGTCGGCTTCGGTTTATGGGGAGAATTTTAGAAAAGAGTGGTCCACTATAAAGGAGACCGCTGGTGTTACTTATTCTTGAGTCTGCTCAAGTGTTTGGGAGCCGTAGTAGATTAAATTGAACGGAGACATCGAAGCGATTCAGAGGCAGGCGGCTAGATTTGTTAGCGGTAGGTTAGAACAACACGTGTTACGGAGAGGCTTCGGGAACTCAAATGGAAAGCCCGGGAAGGAAGGCGACGTTCTTTTCGAGAAACACTATTTAAAAAATTTAGAGGACCATCATTTCAATCTGACTGCCAAACGATTCTACTGCCGCCAACATATATTGTGCGTAAGGACCACGACGATAAAATACGAGAAATTAGGGCTCATATGGAGGCAAATAGATATCGTTTTTTCCCTCGCTTTATTTGCGAGTGGAACAGGAAAGGAAATAACTAGTAGTGTTGCAGGGTACCCTCGCCACGCACAGTGCGGTGACCTGCAGATTAACTATACAGATGTATTCATCCTTTGACAACAAACTTTTTAAGCCCCATCCTTGTACTACGTTTCTAACGTTTCCAAAAAATGGTTCAAATGGCTCTGAGCACTATGGGACTTAACATTTGTGGTCATCAGTCCTCTAGAACTTAGAACTACTTAAACCTAACTAACCTAAGGACATCACACACATCCATGCCCGAGCAGGATTCGAACCTGCGACTGTAGCGGTCACGCGGTTCCAGACTGAAGCGCCTAGAACCGCTCGGCCACCACGGCCGGCGGTTCTAACGTTTCCACTTTATAGCAGTCTTATTTCCCGAAGCTCCACATTCCAATTCCGTACAACGCTGAGCTTTAGAAGCGCAGTTTCCTCACTTACACGTCTGTATTTGGTCCGAGTGGAACTCGCTTGTTGAGCGAACCTTTTTTCGTCTGCGACTTTCTGCTTCTGTTAGCTGCCTTGCTTGACTGGTCTAGCGCAAACTTGGTGTTTTCTTAACACAAGTATTTGACTTCGTGTAGTGACAAGCTCACTTCGAATGTTTAGCCCAATAGCCTCTTTATGCAATCTTTGATTTGATATCTTTAACAAAAATATTGTATTAAGCAGGACGTTCTTATCAAACGACTGTTTAAAGACTTTCTTAGTTTAGTGAGGAAGAACTATATAGTTTACGAACTTTAGCGTTGGTTCCTCTTCTCTTTGGGATTTTCTATTGTTCCGAAATTTTCTTTCTGATGTTCGAGTGCTTCATCGAAAACGTAAATGTAATGTTGAAACAGAACCGTGTTGTTACGATCTGATGTTTATCGATTTTCAGTTATACTATAGATAGTCTTTCTGTACTTTATTATCACTCTTCTAATGATTCAGAACATGTTGTCCCATTTATATCCTCGAAACCTCTCTCTAGGTCCTCAAATGTCATGAAAGTGACATGGTTTTACATTGCTGTTCCCTCTATTACCATGACCCTTGTCAGGACTGCTCCTCCGGTATCTTTATCTTCTCACACCAGACTGGTCGTCTCGTACTTTGTACGGATTTCCTTGTTTGTGGCTTACAAAATGTAAGACTGACAGTCCAGCTGTTTTAACGTACCTTAATCTGCTTCGTGATGTTAATGCTCTCCTAGAAGACGGGTGGTAGGTGCCCTGTCTCATATATTTTGGACAGCAGATGAAATATTCCTAATTCCAATAGCTTGCTTTTCATATATTATGACTCTTCCGCTTAAATGTCTCTTGAAATAGAACTAGATACTGAATCGCTTAGCAAGCGCCCCACGACCAACAATTAAGCCTGACAAATAACTGGGACAATTCATGCTCGTTCTACATGTAGATGTTTTTGGAGACTATGTAGTAATTAAACTCACTGACACTCTCAATGTATATGAATAAATCAGTTTTGAAAAAGGCATCTCTGCACTACATCATTTTTACCAATTACTTTCTGATTTACTTGTTACAATAAGTTTAGGAGGTTGTGCTTCGTCATCAGGTGGCAATGATTATTTTTAATTAATTTAAATGACCCAGTATTACATTCCGTTTCCAATCTTCCAAGAGGAACCAACGATTTTTTGAACTTTTTTCAAAAACTTTGTATAAACGTGTACCTTTGTTGTAGCGCTTGGAGTGCACAGGCAAAATGAGAGTAAAATTTACCATCTCATGGAGGGCCACACCCTCCATAACAAGTAGTTAGAATTAATGAAAGTCTAGGTTTTTTTGGCAAGAAATCTGAGTAAGTCATATACAAGGTGCGTCTAAACTGATCGGTGAATGGGATTAAAAAAGTCAGTAAAAAATGCAGAGAAAACCCTTTTATTCGCCCTCAAGGTATTCCAGATTGGGCTCATTACACTTATTACAACAGTTATAAAGCTGTCTGAGACTGTGTACGAGAATCCTTTTGTAATAGATCGAAATATTGTTGTGACCAGCTTTTCGTCATAGATTTCTAGCAATGACTTACTTAACTACTATGCATTTAGATCTCTTTTGAGTTGATCTTAAGGCATTATGAATAATTACAAATTCAACAACTTCAATAATGATTACATAAATATTGAAACATTGTTTACAGAGATTATTAATGTTAAAGGAAAAAGTTTGGAGTTATATACAGGGTGTAAAGAGTGTAAGCGCAGGTAGTTTTATGTATGGTACCTTAAAATGCACACACATCAGCGTGTTGATTGTTACTTCTCTTCTTCAAAGAATCTTACCAGAAAATTAATGGATTACTCTCGCCACGTGTACCTGGAGGTATTAACCATGCTAAAAACGTAGTACTTCTAAAAGCTATAATTATTAGTGTATAAGTGACATAAAAACTAATGTAATGTTGTTCAGTACACTATACTCAAACACCATAGAAATATCTGCATCTGTACCTCTTACATCCTGTATTTTGTAACTGTTGCTTGCAAGTAACTGACAAAAACTAATTTTTCTGTGGATAGTTTACAAGAGACCTAACTAGCTGGTAGCTATATTTATGGGGTATCATGTTAGGAAAAATAACTTAAAGAACAATTTTGCACATTAAGTCATGCCTGGTCGCACTGGAAGGGTGGTAAATATCCAAATAAATGAAGGGTTACAACGAAATAAGCTCATATCCACAATGAGCCAAACAACACAAACTGATTACTGAATAGTAGCTGGCTGGAGGCGTCTAGTGTGGTCCGACAACTAGCGACTTTGCCTCCTTTCTTTCTTTTTACTTTATTTATTTATTTATTTTACCGCAGATATAAACCAGGATGTTGATTTCAACATTCTCGTTAAGTGTTACCCTTTCTTCTGCATTGTCATGGTGAGTATTGCCACCTGTGAAAGATCGGAGTGTCTGCGGCAAAGTCGTGTTCACGGTCCTTTATGCACACATACCTGGTCTGACAAACACTCAGGCACCCTACAGCAACTTGAGTGGCCCGCTAAAGCAACCCCGTTTTAATCCCACAGAGCTGCGCGGGATTAGCAGAGCGGTCTTAGGCGCTGCAGTCATAGACTGTGCGGCTGGTCCCGGCGGAGGTTAGAGTCCTTCCTCGGGCATGGGTGTGTGTGTTTGTCCTAACTATAATTTAAGTTAAGTAGTGTGTAAGCTTAGGGTCCCATAAGATTTCACACACGTTTGAACATTTTTTTTTGAATCCCATAGAATATTCGACTATTAGGAACTGCGGATGAAATGTGATCGTGTTCACAATCTCTAACTGTACGGCACTTGATCAAAAATGAGTGGCCACAAATGGATATTGTGTAACTGAAGAAACTTGAGGACTGTTTTCTTCGCTTGTGGCGCTGCTGCGTCGTATTAATGTGGTGTATTCTGGGAGGAGGAGGAGGGGGGCGGGGACAATTTTTTTGTCCAGTGTACTCATGTGTTTGTTCGACGCTATACGTACACACAAATGCGCCCAATTTTAACTCTTGTTCCTCTTGTTGCTGTTTGTGTATGAGTACATTCACGAGCATTCTTGACGCATCTTGCACATTTCACATTTGTAACTAACCAAAACAGATTAATAACAGGAAAAAAAATAAATGGGTTGTTGCAGGACAATTTTTTTCAAAAACTGCTCCGTAGTGTAAAAACGAAGCCACTGTTCAAATTAGACTACCAAATCAGTTCAAAACCCTTGCGTTGCAAGAGAGTATGGATGTACTAAAGCAAACACTAATGGTTGAGAATTTAGTTCAAAAACGGTTCAAACGGCTCTGAGCACTATGGGAATTAACTTCTAAGGTCATCAGTCCCATAGAACTTAGAACTACTTAAACCTAACTAACCTAACATCACACACATCCATGCCCGAGGCAGGATTCGAACCTGCAACCGTAGCGGTCGCGCGGTTCCAGACGGTGGCGCCTAGAACCGCTGCAAATTTAGTAAATATCTCTTCATTTCGCTTCTGTATGATGAAAAACATATGTTTTTTTCCGTAAGCTGGGTGCGTTAGGTGACTGTGGGAGCACCAGCACTGTAAGCGAGACATGAAACAGTGGTGACCAGGTAGACACCGAACGGCAGGGCGCTGTCAGAGAAGGTGTTTCACCTTGTAATAAATTATTCATACGAGGCCATTGTTATTTGGCAAACTGCAACCTTACATCGTGAGAATAAGTGTACAGAATGATTCCTAATAGATAGAGATCTGCAAAGAGACAGGAAAAGACGAGAAGAATCTGTTGAAACCACAGAAGCCGGCCGGGGTGGCAGAACGGTTCTAAGCGCTTCAGTCTGGAACCGCGCGACCGCTACGGTCGCAGGTTCGAATCCTGCCTCGGGCATGGATGTCTGTGATGATGTCCTTAGGTTAGTTAGGTTTAAGTAGTTCTAAGTCTAGGGGACTGATGACCTCAGCAGTTAAGTCCCATACTGCTCAGAGCCATTTGAACCAAACCACAGAAGGCCAGCAGTTCAAATTTTGTGACGGAAATCCAGATTGATCCGTGAAAATTATTTTTGTAGTGATGATTAAGACTCGCAAATACGTACATGCAGCCACTATGCTAGGCCAAAATCGAAACTGCCCTAATAGTGCTAGGAAATTTGATTTCTGCCAACCTCAAAGAGAGAAATATGTCTTAGAGGTTAATCACAGCAGACTCTTTAGGAGAAGGGAGATTGTTGCTATTTTACGAATTTTTCATTGGTCAGAACTCGAAAAGTCTGCAGCTGTTGGCTGCAGAGAATCTGGTTCTGGCAGCAACCATTGGCGATTTATGCGGGCGTAGTTAATTTCATCCATCTGTGTCAAGTTGTTACTGTGCATGTTTGATGATTCATTTGAACATTTGTCCACTTTATTATATGTACTGCCTAGTCAATGGCTGGAATAAAGTTAATACATCTTCGTAATAAATAGGATTTTATTGTGGCCTTCAGCTTCATTTCACAGTTTGATGAAACCCTTTTTCACGATATCTGTAAGTGGATATCATGTGTTTTAGAATGTTTGAATTCGTGTGCTCGCACTGTGTAACAACGTCACGAGAGTATTTAACAGTATTGACAAGGACATACAAATGCGTCAGCTTACATTACGTTGACATGGTTTAAAGCCATAATATCACTTGATAATGGCCTAAGGCTGAAATTGCAATAGTGTAAAAAAAACTTATAACAGTCACTGTCGGAAAGATGATGTACTTCGGCCATCATAAGTTATTTTGCGCCCCAAATATCAAAACTCTTTTACTACTTTAAGTGTCTCATTTCCTAATCTAATTCCCTCAGCATCACCCGACTTAATTCGACTACATTCCATTATCCTTCTTTTGCTTTTGTTGATGTTCATCTTATACCCTCCTTTCAAGACACTGTCCATTCCGTTCAACTGCTCGTCAAAGTCCTTTGCTGTTTCTGACAGAATTACAATGTCATCGGCGAACCTCAAAGTTTTTATTTCTTCTCCATGGATTTTAATACCTACTCCGGATTTTTCTTTTGTTTCCTTTACTGCTTGCTCAATATACAAATTGAATAGCATCGGGGAGAGGCTACAACCCTGTCTCACTCCCTTCCCAACCACTGCTTCCCTTTCATGTCCATCGACTCTTATAACTGCCATCTGGTTTCTGTACAAATTGTAAATAGCCTTTCGCTCCCTGTATTTTACCCCTGCCACCCTCAGAATTTGAAAGAGAGTATTCCAGTCAACATTGTCAAAAGCTTTCTCTAAGTCTTATAAATGCTAGAAATGTAGGTTTGCCTTTCCTTACCTTTTTTCTGAGATAAGTCGTAGGGTCAGTATTGCCTCACGTGTTCCAACATTTCTACGGAATCGAAACTGATCTTTCCCGAGGTCGGCTTCTACCAGTTTTTTCCATTCATCTGTAAAGAATTCGCGTTAGTATTTTGCAGCTGTGACTTATTAAACTGATAGTTCGGTAAATTTCACATCGTCAATGTGTCAACAATGGTGGACGTCATTTAGCAAATATAATTTTTAAAACCAAATAAACCAAAATGGAAAAGTATATATTTTTCATAAATAAAAGAAATGTTTATCTATTATATTTAGTTTTTCTGTGACAACCTATTAAAATGAGGGAGATTTTGTAGCGGGACACTGTATTTGCCGCCCCCCCCCCCATGAACCATGGACCTTGTCGTTGGTGGGGAGGGTTGCGTGCCTCAACGATTCAGATAGCCGTACCGTAGGTGCAATCACAACGGAGGGGTATCTGTTGAGAGGCCAGACAAACGTGTGGTTCCTGAAGAGGGGCAGCAGCCTTTTCAGTAGTTGCAGGGGCAACAGTCTGAATGATTGACTGATCTGGCATTGTAACACTAGCCAAAACGGCCTTGCTGTGCTGGTACTGCGAACGGCTGAAAGCAAGGGGAAACTACAGCCGTAATTTTTCCCGAGGGCATGCAGCTTTACTGTATGATTAAATGATGGCGTCGTCTTGGGTAAAATATTCCGGAGGTAAAATAGTCCCCCATTCGGATCTCCGGGCGGGGACTACTCAAGAGGACGTCGGTATCAGGAGAAAGAAAACTGGCATTCTGCGTATCGGAGCGTTGAATATCAGATACTTTAATCGCCACGCCTGCTACAGTAGTACAGGTTTATATGCCAACTAGTTCTGCAGATGAAGAAATTGATGAGATAAAATTATTCACGTAGTGAAGGGAGACTAAAATTTAAGTCATGGGTGACTGGAATTCGACAGTAGGAAAAGGAAGAGAAATAAACGTAGTAGGTGAATATCGATTGGGCCTAAGAAATGAAATAGGAAGCCGCCTGGTAGAATTTTGCACAGAGCATAACTTAATCATAGCTAACACTTGGTTCAAGAATCATGAAAGAAGGTTGTATACATGGAAGAACCCTGGAGATATTAAAAGGTTTCAGATAGATTAAATAATGGTGAGACAGAGATTTAAGAACGAGGCTTTAAGTTGTAAGACATTTCCAGGGAGCAGATGTGGACTCTGACCACAATCTATTGGTTATGAACTGTAGAAACTGCAAAAAGATGGGAATTTAAGGAGATGGGACCTGGGTAAACTGACTAAACCAGAGGTTGTACAGAGTTTCAGGGATAGCAAAAGGGAACAATTGACACGAATGGGGGAAAGAAATACATTAGAAGAAGAATGTGTAGCTTTGAGGAATGAAATAGTGAAGGCAGCAGAGGATCAAGTAGGTAAAAAGACGAGGGTAGTAGAAATGATTGAGTAACAGAAGAGATACTGAATTTAATTGATGGAAGGAGAAAATACAAAAATGCAGTAAGTGAAGCAAGCAAAAAGGAATACAAACGTCTCAAAAATGAGATCGACAGGATGTGCAAAATGGCTAAGCAGGGATGGCTAAAGGACAAATGTAAGGATGTAGAGGCTTATCTCACGAGGGGTAAGATAGATACTGCCTACAGGAAAAGTAGAGAGACCTTTGGAGAAAAGAGAACCACTTGCATAACGATAGTTAGGGCCTGCAATCAATCTGTCTTTGCTCTGGACACACTGGACCTACATCTGTAGCTATGGTGTAAACTGCAATTCCGTATGATGGCAGGAGCACTCTCGTCGTTATCCCACTCACCCTGACTGAAAATTTGGAGTTTAATCTGGCGATTCGACCTGCGGTGCTGCCATTCATGAATAGCATTCCAGGAGGTGTTCTCCAACACGATAACGCTCTCCCCAATACCGCTATTGTCACCCAAAATGCTCTACAGAGTGTCAACATGCCCCCTTGCCCTGCTTGATGACCAGACCTGTATCCAGTTGAGCACATATGGGATATAATCGGACGACAACTCCAGCGTCATTCACAAACAGCAAGAACTGTGCCTGTACAGACCGACCAGCCATGGAACTCCAGCCCACAAACTGATATCCGGCAGCTATACAACCCAGTGCATGCACTTTAGCATACTTGCATTCAACATTCTGGCGGCTACACCGGTGTTTGATGTACAAGCATTTTATGTTTACAATGCTTATCTCGCACTTACATTAACCTGTGATCTCGCAATGTTAATTATTTAAATATGTTAGCTAGACAGATGTATTCGCAAAATTTCATTACTATAGAGCAATCTTTTTGGTGTTGCGATTTTTTTCCGTTAGTGTACTTGGAAAAATGTAGACCAAGGGTGTTCAGCACACGGCGCGGGGACCGCATGTGGACCAAAACAAGTGTCAAAGAGCCTCAAGAAGTGAGGATGTATCATACCACTACTACTACTACTACTACAGCATGATCAGGCCCAGTGGACCGCACGCATCTACAAGTTTCCTCCTCCACTGTATTCTGTCCATTGCTATCTGCCATCCATTCACATCTATTGACACTTGGTTTAAATCTTCATGGAGTCCATCCCTCCAACGCTTCTTTGGTCTCCCTGGCGGTCTCTTTCCTGTAGTTGTAAAATCCAGGAGCTTCCGAGGCCATATGTGATCCTCCATCCAGGCCACATGGCCAGCCAACTGCATTCGTTTGGCTTTGACAGTCCCTGCTATTTTGGGCTGCTGGTATAGCTCCTCAAGCTCTTGGTTGTATCTGATCCTCCATTCCCCTGTATCTGCCTCCAGAACCGAACCGAAGATCTTCCAAAGAACTTTTCACTCAGAAACGAGGAGCTTATGGAAGTCCTGTTTCCGGATACTCCATGTCTCACAGCCATATAGAACAACAGGCTGGATCAGGGTTTTGTACAGTCGAATCTTGAACTGTCTGGAGAGATATCTGGACCGAAGCAGTTGTGCTAGGCTGTGGTACAATCGGTTTCCTGCTTGTATTCCAGCATTGATCTGTGCTTCACATGACAAGTTCTCAGTGAAAAGTGCCCCTAGACATTTAATTCTTGCACTCTCTTGTAGGACTGGTCCCCAACCTGCAGTGATTGTAGATGATTAGCAGGATGTATCATACGATCGAAAAAAAAACCTGTTTATGTACAGTTACGATTAACTGATTATTTTCAATATGAAACTCCCATTGGACGCCCCTGGTGTAGACAGTGTTTTATTTTCATGTCTGCTTATTATAAAAATAATAATTATCTTTAATAAATACTTCCAGAAATCCCTCCGTTAAAGTGGCCAGAAGTGTGTAACCTACAGGTCACATTGTTTTTCTGGGATTCGACTGGCCACGGGTGCTTATCGGACCAGTCCCATACCCAGCCTCTGTGCTGAGGCTAGGGAACCGCCACTTACCATCCGGCGGCAGCTCCTGCTGGTGCGACAGGCTTGTAAGTTTCTTGCAGCTCCCACCTCGCCTGCTCACCATCTTGTTGCTCATCCACCTATGGACCGCCTTTTTTACCACCGTCCCCGGGATACGTTGCCGTTTGGGATCCATGTGCAACGTGTACTAGAGTCCCTCAGTGTGGAGTCTGTACAACCCCAAATCCTGGGTTTTAACCGCCTGCCACCCTCGTTACTGAAGAGGCCCGGAGTGGTTTTAGATTTATTGCATTACAAGAGAGATTGCAGTCCTGCCACCGTTTTTAATGCAGCATTTTCTTCCATTTTATCTGAGCACCACGACTATGTAGCTGTTTTTACGGATGGGTCGAAACAAGGGGATTCCGTTGGTTGCTCTGTTGTTTTTCCGGATCGTGTCCTCAAGGCCCGACTCCCTCAGACTTTTACTGTCTTTGATGCAGAATTGCCTGCGATGTTGCGGGCACTGGAGCCGATGAGACATTCTTTCCTGTCCTAAATTTCTTGTCTGTTCCGATTAACTAAGTGCCCTTCACTCTTTGCAACGTTCGTATCCAGCCTGTAAAATAGTCCAGACCAGCGATTGGGGAAGGTGGTGGGTTTCTGCTGGGTTCCAGGGCATGTCGGCACTGCTGGGAATGAAAGGGCAGATCTCGCAGCCAAGGAGGCGTGTCTCGATCCACAAGTATCTCAGTGTGCTGTACCCCTGCACACACTCACCTCGCTGTTGAGCTCATGATACATGTTTCGGTGGGAGGATAAGTGGCTGGAAGTGACCGACAATAAGCTCCGTGCAGTCAAGCCCACAATGCGTGTGTGGTGTACTTCCTTTCAGCCCCATCGACGGGACGAGGTTCTCCTCACTTGGCTTCGGATAGGCCACAGCCCTACGACGCATGGCTTCCTACTCTGGCGGGAGGACCCTCCAATGTGTGGTGCTTGTGGCGTCCAGGTCACTGTGCGCCACGTTTTATTGGATTGCGTTTTATTTTCTGACCAGCGGGACGCGGCTGACTTGCCAGTGGTCCTGCCATCTCTTTTAGGCAACAATCGGACGAATGTGGTTAAAGTTTTAAAGTTCTGTGCCATGTTAAATGTTTTTACACAGATTTTAGGGAGAGGATCTTAATTTGCTCACTGTGTGACAAGCTCGCCCATATTTTATGTAAATGGCCAGCCAATGACAATTTATTGTGGCATTATTGTTGCTACATTTTCCCTTTCCTTACGTTCTACTTTCTTATGTAGCATTTTCCTTCTTTTCCTGCTTTCTTTGCGTGTGTGTTTCAGTTTTATTAGGTCTGTCCACATTCGTTCTTTTTAATGTGTGTCAGGGCGCTGATGACCTCGACGTTGAGCGCCCATAAGCCCCAACACACACACCACACACACACACACACACACACACACACGCGCGCGCGCGCGCGCGCGATTTCTATTCCCAGCAAATTCTGAGAAAGCAAGCCTTGCTGCCCGGAGCCCCTTAACGCTCCACCATAGTCTCACAGAGACTCTGTTTTCACATAATCTAGAGAGCGCTCCAGTATTGCGGCGTCTGTGCAGGTGTCTGCGGAACCGGGCGTGCTGGCCGACCTGGGCGGGGTGGTGGCCGGTGACGACGGCGCGGCGGCGGTGAACCTGCTCGTGCCGGTCATCTCCCTGACGGGGCCGCGCGGCGTCGCCGGCCGCGGTCTGCTGCTGAGGAAGGAGCCGCCGGGCGCCGCCGCCATCTGCGGCACCGTCGCCTACAGCCGGCCCGCGCAGCCCAGACACCCCCACCCCCACCAGCCGCATGGCCCGGGAGACGATGCCTCACAGGATAACGCCGAGGAGCTCACCGCCTGACCTCCACGCCCACCGCGGCAACTCTCGCTCGGTGCACAGTGCTTCATCCTTATCTAATGGCCACTGGCACATCGAAGCCATCCTAGTGGACATATCCTCTTGACTGGCAACATGGTCCCACAAGTTAATGCCAAAGGCCTCGGTTACCACGAATAGTGCAGCAACTCACACTCGGTGCATCGTACTTCGCCATGTTTATCTAATAGCTCACGGATACGCCAATAACAGATGGACATATCACCTCGACTGAGGAATTCCCACAAGATAACGCCACCTGAGCACCACATTCACATAGCAACTCACACTTCAGTTCTTCGTCGTCCGTGTCTAATGGCTCACTGATACCTAAACAACAAAATTATGCCAGCTGACATCATAATGGACACATCCTCTTGAATCACGAAGACGTCCCACAAGATAACGCTGCAAACTCATCATCCGATTACTGCACTTAGTACAACAAGTCACACGCGGTGAATAGTGCTTCGTCATACTTATATAATGGTCCAATAGACACTAACAACGAAATTAAATCAGCTAGTATCATGATAGTAATATTCTCTCGATTCCATTGCATTGTCGAAAATGAGATCGTTGTTGAAATAAGAGTACCAAGCCTACTTGTCTACCATGTATTCTAAGATAGCAATAACGGGACACCAATTTGACCACAGCGAGAACTGTTCAGCCACTGAGCAACATGAACGCCTGTCATGATACAAATCACTAGTTTCTGTCCTCCAGTGTTTATGTACCTAGATTTTGTTGAATCATCATAATTACAAGATGAGAAGGCACCTTACTAATATATATTACTTAGTTGCTTGGCAGTTGAAATCTGTAACTGTAAGATATTCATGATAAATTCTATACAATTATTACGTGATGACTGAATAAATAAATAAAATAATGTAATGTCTGATTTTTAGGCAACTGCAAAGGTTTATATAAAACATTGACAAAAAGAGGCAAGAGTGGAATAGTCTTTTGGTACAAAGTATTAATCAAGAACAGCCTTTAATTTTCTGTATGCCATTTAGCCTTATCTAGTTTAAAACGACCGTAGTAAATCTATCGGACAAGTTACTAGGCTGAAAAAAAGCTTACTCAGTTATACTAAGCAGTTTTATTCGTTCTGTAAGGAAACACGTTATAGTAATTGAGTGAAAATGTTACGCTGCCAACGATTGAGCTTTTCAGTTTTTGATATCGCTACAGAGGATAAGCAATATCCTCCGTTATAAAATGTAAACATTTTTAATGAAATAATTGTATTCAGCAACTGTGTTAAAGAATAACGATTGTATAGGTCACGTACAAGGATGTAAGCTAACTCCGAAACAGTTTACCTGGGACAGCCTCTTGAAATTACTATCAAGAAAAACTTCGTAACTGGCAGAAAGTCTTTCACACACCCACATCATTTTTTGGTATCTTTCGCAGGAACAAAGCATTTCCATATTGCTGCCTTTCTCAGATTCTAGTGAAAGTTTAGATGATTTCCCTTGCTAACAACACTAATCTCTCGGGAATAATCTCAACGAAGATTATATGGAGCCACACAAACCAATAGTTTCTAAAATATTCAGAACTGGAAACAGCAGCTTCATCTGGTCGGAAAAAATTATCTGTTTCAGTATTACATAAAAGTGATCAT
Organism: Schistocerca cancellata; assembly: GCF_023864275.1. NCBI lineage: Eukaryota > Metazoa > Arthropoda > Insecta > Orthoptera > Acrididae > Schistocerca > Schistocerca cancellata. The sequence continues at coordinate 947,764,749 of NC_064626.1, forward strand.
GCTTATCATTGTTTTTACGTGCAGATGTCATTATGCGACAGTCGTCGGTACTTCTAGTCAAAAACTACTTCCCACTCAAAGCTGGTTGGCAACACTGCGCCGACGCGGACTCTTGGAATATTTGCTGCACTAAATAATTATAAAAAGCGTTGTTATTAAGCTATTTTTAAACGTTTACAGGTGTTATAAATATAATATAAGTGTTGCTAAATTAATGGAAGTGTTAGTGAAGTATAAAATAAGATTAAACGGGGTAAGAAGCGTATTTTTCTTCTCGCACCTGTAGCACGAATCCTAGGCCTAATTTCACGTGCGCGCGAATCGTAAATAAGCAGTGAATTAAACTTACAGGTAAAAGTTTCCACTTGGTATAAATATAATATAAGTGTTGTTACATTAGTGGAAGTGTTAGTGAAGTGTTAAAAAAGATTAAACGGGGTAAGAAGTTTATTTTCCTTCTCGCGCCTATAGTACGGTTTTTAGGCTTAATTTCACGCGCGCGTATTGTAAGTAAACAGTGACTTAAACTTATATGTAATCACCAGTTTTTTATTCAGTACTCTTTCAATTTATTTATGTCTGCCTGAATAGTTTTTACGGTCCTTTGTTTACGTTTTATTCAGTACTTAAATCAGTTTATACGATTTCTGTTTTTACCATGAGTGAGAAGTGTGTGACATGCCGTAGGATCGTTAGTTCCGGGATATGGTGTGATGGGTGCTGCAGTTTCTTTCTTTGGGGCGAATGTAGTGGCGTGGGAAATTGGAAGATAAATGAGGCTCACCAGTGGTATTGTAGGATCTGCAGTAGAGATAGGAAAATACTGGAACAGGAAGGGAAAATTGGTGCTCTTCAAGCTGACCTAGACAAGGCAAGGGAGGATCTTGACAGGTTAAAGAGGGAGAAGGGTGAACAGAGGTTGGAAGTGGCAACAGGTAATAGGGGGAACAGGCCAAGGAGAGCATCAGACAGCTTTGTCATAAATCTTGAAAACAGATTTGACCTGTTGCCTCAGTCAGAATCGGATGAGCCTCATGTAGCTGAAGCTGTAGAAAGGGCACAACAAGCTTTCAAGGACTTGAAAAAGGTAGGGAAATTTGTAAAGAGAAAGAAAGTTCTGTTAGGTAGTTCCCATGGTAGAGGTGTTGGCCAACTACTGCAGGAAAATCTAGGTCCAGAGTACCAGGTCACAAACTTTTTCAAGCCTAGTGCAGATCTGGGTCAGGTAACAGACGATATAGGTTCTTTATGCAAGGATGCCGTGGTTATAGTGGGTGGTCCGGGAAATAGCATTGACAGAGACTCTGAATATTCCATAGAGAGTGACGTGGTGAAGATAGCATCAGCAACGAAGCATACGAGTGTGGGATTTGTGTCTGTGTTGAGACGCCATGATCGGCCTCATTTGAACTCTTCTGTAGGGTGGGTGAACTTGGAGTTGGAGTGGCTGCTTATGACGGATATAGGGTCCCATATTGGTTTGATTCCTGTGGATGCTATCGATAGGTGGGACTACACTAGGCATGGCCTTCACCTCAATAGGAAAGGGAAGGGAAAACTGTCTGGGTTGATTGCAGAAAACGTAAGGGGGGACACTGTCACAAGTGGTAAAATACCAGTGGTCACAGGTGTCAGAGGGGTGCCTTTTTTAGGAAAGGGAAGGGGGAAAGAAAACGAGTTTGAAGAGAGACACACTCAGTTTGAGAAAACATGAGCAGGAGTCAGATTTTAGCAAACAGCCTCCATTTAAACAATGTTTAACAGAAGATAATCAGAAACTGCCAGTTCATCTTCGCCAAAGCAGTTATAATCCCATTAGTATGCAGTATCAGTTATCTTTATTACACCAGAACATTCCGGGACTCAGAAATAAATTGATGAACTACTCATTTGTATCGATGAAATGAATTCATCTAACCAAATTGACATAATCTGCCTCTCTGAACATCATGCGACCACTGGTATAGATATGTTAGACATTTCAGGATTTAAGCTAGCTTCCTACATCTGCAGAGTAGATATGGCTGGAGGAGGAGTTGCCACATTTATTAAAAACTGCCATAAATTCAGGAACATTGACATTAATAAATTCTATTTAGAGCAGCATCTAGAAGCATGTGCAACAGAAGTAGAGTTCCACAACAGATCCTATACAGGGTGTTACAAAAAGGTACCGCCAAACTTTCAGGAAACATTCCTCACACACAAAGAAAGAAAATGTTATGTGGACATGTGTCCGGAAACGCTTACTTTCCATGTTAGAGCTCATTTTATTACTTCTCTTCAAATCACATTAATCATGGAATGGAAACACACAGCAATAGAACGTACCAGCGTGATTTCAAACACTTTGTTACAGGAAATGTTCAAAATGTCCTCCGTTAGCGAGGATACATGCATCCACCCTCCGGCGCATGGAATCCCTGATGCGTTGATGCAGCCCTGGAGAATGGCGTATTGTATCACAGCCGTCCACAATACGAGCACGAAGAGTCTCTACATTTGGTACCGGGGTTGCGAAGACAAGAGCTTTCAAATGCCCCCATAAATGAAAGTCAAGAGGGTTGAGGTCAGGAGAGCGTGGAGGCCATGGAATTGGTCCGCCTCTACCAATCCATCGGTCACCGAATCTGTTGTTGAAAAGCGTACGAACACTTATACTGAAATGTGCAGGAGCTCCATCGCCTATGAACCACATGTTGTGTCGTACTTGTAAAGGCACATGTTCTAGCAGCACAGGTAGAGTATCCCGTATGAAATCATGATAACGAGGTCCGTTGAACGTAGGTGGACGAAACTAAAATGAGCTCTAACATGGAAATTAAGCGTTTCCGGACACATGTCCACATAACATCTTTTATTTCTTTGTGTGTGAGGAATGTTTCCTGAAAGTTTGGCCGTACCTTTTTGTAACACCCTGTATAATAGTAACTATTTACTGAGCACCTGCAGGAAATTATAATCTATTCATAAATCATCTAGAAGCTCTTTTGGGTTATTTATCAGGAAGAAACAAAGAAATTTTGATTGCTGGTGACCTTAATACAGATTTTCTAATGCAATCTTCCAGTAAACATTTACTGCAGTTAGTAATGTTGTCTTTGAATCTAACTCACACTGTAAACTTTCCAACTAGGCGCACTAAATCCTCAAGGACAGCCACTGATAATATTTTTATAGACAAATCGGAACAAAATCGTATCATAAAACCTATAATAAATGGACTATCAGATTATGACATGCAGCTCCTTATTTTAGATGTAAATTCTAAGCAGATTATCAAGACTGCTAAATCTGAATGCAGGAGAGTAGTCAATCAACCAAAAATTGAGTGTTTTAGAAAACTGCTCAAAGATATGAACTGGAAAGATGTTTATAGTTCTCATGACATGAATGAAAAATATAACACATTCATGAACAATGTCACTACCATGTTTGAAAACTGTTTTCCTCTAAAACTTACTCAAATTAAACAGAAGTCAAATAAAACCATGGATCACACAAGGAACAAAGATTTCCTGTAAGACAAAAAGGAAAATGAATCTGTTGACCGAGAGTAGCTCCAATGCTGATGATTTAGCTAAATACAAGGAATACTGTAAAATATTAAAAAAAGTAATTCAGACATCTAAACAAATGCACTGCGAGAAGAAGATAGCAATGTCAGGGAACAAAATAAAAACAAAATGGGATATAGTGAAAGAGGAGACTGGTAGAACCAGAAAGGAACAGGAGCAAATAGCACTAAGGGTAGATGACACATTAGTAACCGATGGGCATAGTGTGGCATATCTATTTAACATGTACTTTATATATGTTACTGATAGAATGAGATTGTCAGGGTCAGTAAATAATGCGCTTGAATACCTGAAACTAGCCTTTACAAATAGCTTCAGGTACATGAATATGTCACTCACTTCACCAAAAGAAATAACTTCCATAATAAAATCTTTAAAAACAAAGAATTCTAGTGGTTATGATGAAATATCAGCAAAGTTAATTAAGGCATTTTCTTGTGAGTTTAGTACAATTCTAAGTACTTGTGTAACCAGTCAATTATAACTGGGACATTTCCTAACTGGCTAAAATATGCAGATGTTAAGCCTCTATTCAAGAAAGGGGATAAAGAGATACCATCACGCTACAGACCGATTTCACTTTTGGCAGCATTCTCAAAAATTTTAGAAAAAATAATGTACAGGCAGCTTCTCAACCATCTGACCACAAATAACATATCAAGAACACAGTTTGGAATTCTGAAGGGTTCTGATATCGAAAAGGCTATTTACACCTACAGTGAAAATGTACTTAATTCATTAAATGACAAGTTACAAGCAGCAGGTATTTTCTGTGATTTGTCAAAGGCATTCGATTGTGTGAACCACAACATCCTTTTAAATAAATTAGAATTCTATGGTGTCACAGGCAGTGCTCCAAAATGGTTCAAGGCATACCTCGCTAACAGGAAACGAAGGGTGTCGGTGCAAGGGATTAGTGAATTAAGTCATCAGTCATAATCAGAATGGGAAGAAATTACATTGGTGTCCCACAAGGATCCATCTTAGGGCCATTGCTTTTCTTGTGTACATTTATGGTCTCTCATCAGTTACACTGTCAGAAGCAGAGAACGTTTTGTTTGCAGATGACACAAGTACTGCAATAAATAGTATGTCGAGTGTAGTTCTAGAAAGATCTGCTAATGATATTTTCATGGATATTAATAAATGGTTTAAAGCCAACTCACTGACATTAAACTTCGAAAAGACTCACTATATGCAATTCAGAACCTACAAGAGGTTTCCACCCAGCATATGCATAAAGTGTGAAGAAGAGCAGATAGAAGAGGTTAACAGTCTTAAATTCCTGGGAATACAACTTGATAATAAATTCAGTTGGGAGGAGCACACCACAGAACTGCAGAAACGCCTTAACAAATCTGTATTTGCAATTCGAGTGTTAGCAGACATAGGCGACACGAAAACGAAAAAGCTTGCATACTTTGCCTACTTTCATTCCATAATGTCATATGGTATAATATTTTGGGGTGACTCTTCAAGTCAAACAAAAGTTTTCAGAGTCCAAAAGCGTGTAATACGTATTATTTGTGGAGTAAGTTCACGGACATCCTGTAGAAACCTCTTCAAAGAAATGGGTATACTAACTACTGCCTCTCAGTATATTTACTCATTAATGAAATTTGTCCTAAATAATATATCTCTTTTTCCAACAAACAGCTCAGTTCATACATACAATACCAGGAACAAAAATGATCTGTACAAGGACTTAAAAGCACTTACTGTACTTTAGTTCAAAAAGGGGTGCACTACTCAGTAACACTCATCCTCAATAATTTGCCAGCAAACATAAAAAAATTTAGTTACAAATAAAGATCAGTTTAAAAGGAGCCTGAAAGACTTACTAGTGGCCAACTCCTTCTACTCCATTGACAAATTTTTTAATAGAAACAAATGACGTATCGTATATATTCATACTATTAGTATTGTTACTTTAGCTTAAAAAAAAATTTAAAAAATTGACATGTTGCACATCCACGAGGATCTCCTCAACACGGATCTATGGAACGAAAAACTGATCTAATCTCTCATCGTCTTGGGAGCAAGGAAGTTAACTAGTCCCACTGAATAATATCAAAACAAAGTTTCTGTGCTGCTTTGCTTATTTTACTTGCTCTGACCTTGATTTGGACATTTGGCCATACGACATCCTGCTCCATTAATTGTTCACATCGGCCCGAACATTGAATTCAGACCTCCAAAGTCAGTGCCTGCTGATGAACGCTTGGTTAACTGTCGCTGTTTCTGCCCCAACGGTGGCTTTCTGCACTTAGCACCGCTTGCAAAACAGCACGCAAAGCTTTCGGTGTACTTTTCTGCAAAGAGACACATTCGATCTGAACAATGTATTCTAGGCAATTCCTCAGGCTGCTCTTTTCTTACCTTACCGAATCCCGTTTTGAATCATAACACAGAGCAATAGTCTTCCATCTCTCGTGAGAATAGGACGCACAAAGTCTTAATTCTCACACTTAGATTGTAGTGTGCGGCGTGTCGGTTATGGGCTCTTTGCGTTCGCTGGTACTTAGTGAAGCAAGCTGCAAAATTAATGTCGACCTACCTCAGTATAGCGTTCGTTCACTATGCGTTGCTCAGCATTCTTAGGTTCTATGCAGACGATGTTAGAAGCTCCGTTGAAGAAAACCATCGTCCATTCTTACGATTGCATAGTTCGCGTAACTCAGATAACAAAATAAACCTGCAAATCTCTAGTAATAACGGGCGTAAGCGGATGCTTCCTTCCTTCCTTCATTGAAAATGTCCGCTTATCGATACTAATGTTTCTTATTGTGTTTTAGTTATGGTGGCAACAAGCCCACATTTACATCGATAGCTCATCCACTACTAGTTCATGCAGCTTATGTCACACGCAAGACAGCCAGAAACGTGCTAAGTCCAACCCGAAATATTACGAGATTAATACAGTCAATATTCTTCTACGAAATGAGTTTCACACTCGGTCTTTTTCAATGGATTCTTCAAATGAAGATGCTCGCCAAAAATGTTCTGTAAATGCGTACTAAACACGCCACGCAGAATTCTTTACACACGCGGTTTTCTCTACAACAAACACTCCAAAATCTCCCAAACTTCATAGAACTGTCCGTAATTGTATCTGCTTCCATGGCGATACAAACCGAACGTGATATGTATTTTCTTCATTTTACAAATAATTTTTTCTGACACGTCTAACATGACCTTCTCGTCCGGCAGCTAGTCCACGACTGACGGAATGCCTTTCCTTTCAGGGCACATAACTCATTCCAATGCGCGGGAAAGACTTTACTCTCATTGGTTGATCAAAACGAACAGTCAATCAGATTAATCTTTCGTGATCATATTCGTGCTCAAACTGGTTTACTCCAGTCAGCATTCGCAGATGCATCTACGTCATTTCATGCTGCAAGTGTTAACAAAATATTTCAACGAACCAAACAAAGAGAAAATTAAGAGAAAACTATGCTTGAAATATACTTTAGAACTGATTATCCTCTTACTACCTTTCTGGCTGCCTTATTACAAAAGCAGACGCTCATAAACATACGTCATCCGCCAGTTACGAGGATTCACAATTATTTCATGACATCCTGGTGGCGTAACTTGCTAGTTACGTAAGATGTAATACAATACAGAATTGAAATTTGACGTATGACCCACATGCACACTCACATTCACTCTCATTTCTCACTCTAACACAAAATATAAATATTAACTTTTAAACTGTTATTTCCATTACGAATGAAAAATGATCTAAAGTTTAGAATTGAAAATCTTTATAAAATAAATCAGCTCACTACTACTGTTTTCAAATAACAAAAGGACTGTAAACTTATCGTTACTATCTGAATTTATTTTCTTAAGTGTCAGTTAAGTACTTTTAATAGGTTTTTTATATCTCTGAAACTATTATAGGTAGCGGTATCAAATTTCGACACAAAGCTCGTCTGAATAACAAAAGGTCGTGTACCAAATTTGGAATAAAACAGCCAATATTTAACGTAGTTATTTAGTTTCTGAGACGAGGTGAATAAGTGATTTTAGTACGCACCACAGTGAGCATTCTCACGGTCCGCTTTAGCGACAGGTGGGGCTATGACGCATAATGCAGGCCACATGCCGGCCGCCACCGAACGCTACTATGCTGCAGGCTCCCAAAACAGCTTGCCATAACGCAACACACTTACTGCAAAAATCTGCAGTCGCGTAATAGCTGCGACGCTACAGTACTTGGTTCTGAGTTTTGAGAGGTTACTGTGAGCGGACGATCTGGACGTGTGTCCACCAGAAAAAGGAAATTTGTAAAGATGGATGTCATGAATTGAGATATATCAGTAGTTAGTGCCTTCAGTAGTTAGAATCTTTTATTTAACTGGCAGTATTGGCGCTCGCGGTATTGCAGTACTTCGAGTAACGAAGAATTTTGTGAGGTAAGTGATTCATGAACAGTATAGGTTTTTGTTCAGGACCATTCTTTTGTAGGGATTATTGAAAGTCAGATTGCGTTGCGCTAAAAATATTGTGTGTCGGTTTAGTGATGATCAGAATAAGTAAAGGGAGAAATGTCTAAGTACGTTCAGTTTTGCTCAGCTGTTTGAAAATCAAATAACGTAAGAGGTTTTCCAGCACAGTCATGCTTAATTTTTCTAAGGAGACGTTTCAGGTTTTACATTCTCGTGTTTACCATTTAATGTTTGGAATTTTATACAGACGGTTTTGATACGTAAATTTGCAGGGCATTTTTAGAGAATCATTTTGAATATAAATTCTTTCGAATTTCAATTTCTGATTTTATGTACATTTTTTATTCTGTTAGTTTTTTGTATAGGAACTGCAAGTCGTAAACTGCAACGTCACGCACTGCAGCATGTTCACTGCACTGAACTATGTAAAATATCACAGGATTGTTTCTTAAGTGCATAGTTTTACGTTTTGTAATAATTTTTGGTAAAAGTTAATTGTAACACAGTTATAAAATAATAGATAGATTCTGGCGACGTATTTCATCAGATAACTTTTACGTAACCACAGAACTTGCATGGTTCATGATCAGAATGTAGACACGCGCGAAAGTTAAGAAGAGGACACTATTTTAGTCCAGTTTAGTTTACGACAGCAACAAACTTTATAAAACAGTGACAAAGTTTAAGCATGAATAACTGAGTCTACAACTCTCTCATTCGGCCAAAGTTCACTACGGTTGTGACTATGGCGTTGTAATGAGTGTCTGCGGGTTGCAGGACAGGGCAACTATATTAAGCTTTGCTGTATTCAGATGTGCGATACGCGCAAACACACTCTCGTACGTAAATACATACGCTCACATGGGAAAATGGAACTGAGCGAGAGAGAGAGAGAGAGAGGAGTGACAGATGAAACGGCGCATTTCCATAAATATCATAACTCTTGCTATTAAGCTCGCCAAAGCTCGTACACGGACGCATAAAACTTTACACTCGCGTGCGTACTCGAGCTGTGCCGTCCGTACGTTACGTTAGCGACGCACCGTCTCACACAATACGGCGCGGCGCTCCTGAAAGCTGCGCTTCCCGCCACCCCCTCTCGCCCCACCCCCCGCCTACGACCACCCACGCGCGCATGCGTTAATACTCTGGTGGGCTGGGCGAGCGAAGCGACGACCAGCCACCCGTGAGGCTGTGCTCGCCAACTAACGTGCGGCAGTAAACAATTAATTCCCGAGGAAAAAGGGTTTCCCGCGTTCGCAAGTGAATATATACGGTAAACGCACGAAACCGTAGCGACGGGAAACAAACTGTGACGCGAAAAACAAACAAGAGTGAAAATTGAAATGCAGGACTAAACAGTTTCAATTTCCGATCTCAAAATTAAATAGTCGTAGTATATTTCAGTGGAAGTTTACAGAAATTGGCAGCTACAGTGATAAAAGGCCGTATATGTCTTTCATTGGAAGCTAGGATTATTTTAATTCTGTAAAGTCTTTCACTGTGTCGTTGTCGTTACCTATTATTCACGCAGAAATAGTCTACTGAACACGGTCGTTTCATTTCATTTGATATACTTACGAAAGACTTCCATTCTTCTGGCATACGGCGAAGGACACAGCACAAATCTGTTTTAAGAGCTAGATGAAACATTTTTACGAAGTTTATTCGCTGATGACAGAAACTGAACTCTACCAGCCCATTGGCTGAGAGTGTGATGGGACATGTCTGTGACAGACTGATTGTACGGTCGAACGGTCGATCTAGGCTGTATCTATCATCATCGTTCCCTAATGCCAAAACCTACGGCCTTACCGCAGTGGTATCACCGAATCCCGTCAGATCACCGAAATTAAGTGCTTTCTGGCTTCGCTAGTACTTGGATGCGTGACTGTGTCTGTCGAGCGCTGTTGGTGGTGCACTCAGCCCTTGTGAGTGAGGTCAGTTAGCACCCACTTGGTTAGGAGGTAGCCGCTTCTGTCATGAAAACTGACAACGGCTGGGAGTGTGGTGTGCCGACTGCATGCCCTTACATAACCGCAATCACTGACGTCTGTCGGCCGAGGATGACACGGCGGTAGGTCGGTTCCTTCGGGTCTTCCAAGGTTTATAGAGTTACCCATGGCCAGAAGTATAAGGGTAGCACTCCAATTGGAGTGTCGCACTTCGCTGGCAACACAATGCTTGCACCAGCAGACTATTGCCCACATGGAATGTCGTGGTGGGCCGGCCGAAGTGGCCGAGCGGCTCTAGGCGCTACAGTCTGGAACCGCACGACCACTACGGTTGCAGGTTCGAATCCTGCCTCGGGCATGGATGTGTGTGATGTCCTTATGTTAGTTAGGTTTAAGTAGTTCTAAGTTCTAGGGGACTGATAACCTCAAATGTTAAGTCCCATAGTGCTCAGAGCCATATGAACCAATGTCGTGGTGGCTGAGCCACCTCAACCAGGTCAAACAGAATTTTGCATCGTGGTAACCCAGTACTGGTGTCTGTAGAGTGAGCACCATGCCCAGCTGCAACCAGCAGAGGGCAGCAGAACACAGTTGAACAGACCTGCCTAGATGCTTACATGGTCTCAAATCTGTTGTACCTAAGCTCACCCGAGTTCTTAGCCATGATCCCAAGTTTCCGCAGTTTGTCAAGACTGGGAACATTGTATTCTTGACGCTTGTGCACGCGTGTGCGTTACCTCTATCACACATTTCACTCTGTTACCCTGAGAATTAAATATTCAGTAGTTACTGACAGTTTAATGGGCAATCTGACTCGTGACCTGGGAGGTACCTCGGATACAAGTGAATGGTACTAGGGGCTTCAAATGACCATCCCAGCAACTGCCCCACACTGTCCTTCCAGGTGCTGGTCTCGCCTTGATTCCTCTCAGAACATTGGATGAGTAACTGTCGAGGATGGTTTTGAAATACTCTGTCACACATCTCATCTCCTCCGAAGACCGCCCATTGTGCAGTCCAACCCGGCCATAGGATTAGGTAGTTCTCTATAGTTTAATGGGTTAACTAGCAAATCCCACACGATCTAATGACCCAACACCTCGAACGACTGTTCCAGTGTTTACCTCTTGCCGTGTGGTAGCTAGGTATTATTCAAGCCGAGCCACTTATCACTCGTGATATTAGGTTTCTTTTCAATACGTTTGAAGAGTAACCGTCGAGGACGCTTTTCGAATGTCTGCTGAACGTGTTATGAGGTCAGGAATGCTCGGTATGAGAAACTGGTACTACTAGACAAGTTTTTAAGTAATCGCTTTGTTGTCTGCCAGGGGCTGAGTAACATTAAAGTTGAGCACCCACGTTGATCATCCACGAAATATCGTGTCCTACTCCTCAAACAACGGCCTAGCGGATCACAGAAGGCCGGTTCCAGAGGGCCTCCTTTTCAAGACGTTAACCAGTAGCGCTCTATCACGGAGGAAAGGGGGAGGGACGGGGTGCTCCTTGGGATCAATCAGGTGCGTGGTGCTCCGCCATGACGCGGCTGATTCATTGTGTCTGTCCCTGTGGAAGGTATCACCTCCCAAGCGTCATTCTAGGTCAGTTCAAATCTTTACATGAGTAGACCTACAGCAGTAATGAATTATATTTTGATCTGGAAGCGGAAATACATCACTGCTGTGTATACTGCTACGTTATGCGCTTAAGAGTTCTTGCATTACAGTTTGAAAGCGAGTGCGGCCACACTATTGATATGTACAGTCAATTCTGAGGTATGGAATTCTTTTCTGGGGAACAAACTCACAATTTTCAAACTACGGAAAAGAGCCAAAAAAAAAATAACTAAAAATGGTGGTCGAGTTCACTGTAAAGATTGTTCAAAACTCTGAGGATTTTACATGTGAGTACATTTACCAGTCAGTTGTACATAAAAAATAACATTAATAACTAGCGCACAAGCAACTCGGTCCATGACCATGGATCAAGCGCTAGACTGAACTTATATTTTCCAAGCAAGAATAAACATGAAAATTGAAACAGCAGTTTCTACCAAGGAATAATACTGAGCAATAAGTAATACGTTCTGTAGATTGAATAATTACTTCAGTTACTTCAGTAACGATAATGAAACATATATCATTGCACATGTCACTTTCACAGTACTTTTCCTCTCCTTTTAATTTTTCTGGAAACAATTACTCCCTAAGCTATGCAACGTATAGTGGTAACGCCTAATCTTCTCTCCGAGCTCAATATCTCATTCATTACAAAGGGATGATGACCCAGTTTTTCAGCTGAGGAAATGAGAAGTTGCTATGGCCTTGAAGTGATTGTGTGTGAAGTGCTAGGGTATGAAAAATGTGTGTATAACGTATCCAGTGATGAGTGTGTGTAATGAATGAACAGTGTAGCACCAGCCTGTTACATTATTCAGTAAGTTATTTGTAAACAGAATCCACGCTAGGGACAAACCGAAAGAGATGGACTGTTTTTAAACAGACAGGCCGTACATTCTGGAGGGTTGTGGCTCCAATCTTCATCTTGTCATTCTGATTTAGGTTTTCCGTGGTTTCCGAAGATTACTTCGGGCAACTGCAGGGTTAATTCCTACTATAGTGACATGGCCGACTGCCTGTCCCATGCTTGTCAAACTAGACCTTTCAGTATGTATGTATGTCCAATATCATTGTAAAAGTTATCGACGGATGAATACTACTGCTACTACTACCTATTTACAAGTAGGTGACTATTACTTGTACTAATTGTTACAGAGCACTTGTAGCCTGAATTGATAATATTTTTTTACATGGAAGTACAGCCCCAATGAAAAAATAAAAACAGTGGCTTAAGCTAGAATTCTAGCGCAGATATACGTTATCTCTCTAAATGACTCTTCCGACTTTAATTAAATTTTCAGGAAGCAAAAAAGGGGAATTGGTAGCCGTATAAACAAATCTAATCGGACTTTAGTTAGACGGGCGTTATGCTGGGGGTCTAAGGCATGTTACGTTGCCTAACATTCCGTTTGTTATTGCCGAAAACATCCTTAGAGGCTATAAAGACTTCGTTAGTTGATTTTCGGTCCAAACAAGCTTAGCCTGCCGATCTGTTGTTCTTAGTAAAACCCGTCACTGATCAATTCAAGAGAACGTTAAGACTCGTGATTGACTCATTGATTAAATTAGCAAGAAAGTTGCCTGAATATGTGAATACTGGGATGGATCTCAGTACTCTGCTTGTCATGGCAAGAACATGCAAAATTCTTTGCGCATGCTGTCAAGTGTACATAGAAATTACGAAAGAAGTGTCAATTCTGCCCTTAAATAACTCGAAAGCAATTGTCGTCTGGGCAACACGGATAAATTGGCAGTAGCCGATCATGCACTGGGGCGTCGGAACTACCGAATTTGATTGTCTGATACTGTATTTTTATCAAGGTCAATCATTAATACGCTAGCGAAAAAGAAACTTTAATAGCAAAGAAGGAGGACTGAAATTAGGCTTGTTTTGGACCTTACTGCTAAATAAGTAAAGAGCACATTTCTGCAGTACAATCGTCGTAACACATGCCAGCACGACTCCGCGACCTGCGGCAGCGGTCCTATGACGTGATACGACCTTTGTGCTGTTAAGCATACATAGTTCGGCTTGCAGGGCTTTAGTCCCATTTGCAAGCGCAGATATTTGGGGTTTAGACAGATCATACGCGCACACAAATTCACGAATGCAGTCAGACGATTACACGGGATTTTGCTATAGTAACGCTATGCCTCAAAATATATTTTAGACGTGGAGACATCTGATCTTTTTTTTTTCGTAAATGGCAGTCTCCGTAAATCGACACAGATAGCATCCCGTGATATCAACAAAGACTGAGGCATAGCATGTAGTATCTTGACAAATTGTTGCCATACAGTTCCAGTTCTTTTTTTTTACCGTTCGCCATAAGCACAAGAAGACATGTACATCTAGAAGGCAAAGCCTCCAGGCATAGAGAAAATGAGTGATGCTATGACCTATTGCCATTCATGACGAGCATATAACAAACATTTACTCTGTTTCGTTGTAACTTACTATAGTTCTTTTTTCTGATGAGTAACATCCTCTCACTACAATGACAAGATCCCTAAATCGCAGTGACATCATGGTGATCCAGAGGAGGCTAATTCGAATCCTACGATACTGCATGCCGGTGTTAGTCTGATGACGATCCACTGCCGCGACAACAGCCGTTACTAAACACATCAGATGAATTCGAAATTGTGAATAATGACTACCATCAGCTGTACAATGGAGTGAAAACGACGAAAATTTGTGCTGGCCCGAGACTCGAACCCGCGACCGCTCGCGATAAGTGGGATATCCAGGTTCGAGTCCCGGTCCGCCACAGATTTTCATTATTGTCATTCCATTCTACAGGTGCTGGTAGTCATTATTCGCAGTTGCGAATTCGTGTGATATGTTTATTAACGGCTGTTGTCGCGGCAGTGCATTGTCACCAGAATGACACGGGCACTGCAATATCGTATTTATCTGCCGATACTGGGCATGCGACTTTATATTGGTTAAAACGGCTCTGAGCACTATAGGACTTAACATTTGAGGTCATCAGTCCCCTAGAACGTAGAACTACTTAAACCCAACTAACCTAAGGACATCACACACATCCATGCGCGAGGCAGGATTCGAACCTGCGACCGTAGCAGTCGCGCGGTTCCGGACTGAAGCGCCTAGAACCGCTCGGCCACCGCGGCCGGCTGCGACTTTATAGCACAACGTCTGATCTGTACGGGAAGACACATAGTGGATGCGCGAGTACAGGTCGTAGATGCATGGTTGACGACATGTGGAAGTTGAGGTCTGGCCGTGAGTCGTGCACGGATACCAAATGGTAAGGCGACCGCTCGCGATAAGCGGGAAATCCGGTTTCGAGTTCCGGTCCGTCACAAATATTCATTGTCGTCATTCCATTCTACATCTGATGGTAGTCATTATTCGCGGTTGCGAATTCAGCTGAATTCGAATTCTGCTGGTTAAATAAACTTAACGGTTCTTGAGCGGTCGTGGGAACAATTAATACCGTAGGTACAACACTTAGGCAAAATGCTACATCGCGAAGCCATTGGTTGCTAATGGTGGTGACCCATCCTTCGGTTGGAGAAAGTATGTCAGACGTTTGTACGTTTCAAGAGAGCGTGCAGCATGATGTTATCATCTTTGCTTTCTATTCCATGATATTCCACTCTGGCGTGACGACAATATGGTCGTTAGATCTGAAACACCATCCACATGTCGGTAGGGAACGATAGTAAATCCTTTCCACTGTGCCATGAGAGCAACATAGGACTGCCACTTCGTACAACACTCTCTGTACTAGTCTCAACCACACCCTCACCCCACTTCCACCTCATCAGGTGTCCCGAGGACTGCTTTCTGCTTTGAATTAAATTACAGTATTCCTATAATATTAAATTTTTTGAAATATTTGTTTAGGAAATAACCTTGTTCGGAATTTATTCCTATATTTTACTGTACATAATTTCTTTAAAGGTATCTAGTGAAGGAGACAGTTTTTTTGTTTATTTGCATGCTCTCGCTTCACGGAGAAAAACACGCTAATGTCTGTTCATGAGGTAGTGCCCAGGTATTGCGGAGCTCTGGTCCAGTACTCAATCTTTGGCTAGATATTAAATTATAAAATACTTTCAACACGATGGTTATTAAATATGAAAATGTTAAAAAATTAATGCGGCAAGGAATTTGACATGTTATTTTTTAACTAAGCTGAAAATATCTGATGATGGTTCACAATCGACAGTATTAAATCGCAGCTGCGACTGTAATTAATAATCAGTTACAGTTTTATAAAATTTTCTTTATCTCTCCATAAGTTTATGTTTGTCCTTATTGGTAAACCTGGTTAGCAGCCTTCGGTTCATTGGTTGCAAAATGAGAAAATGCAGTCTACGAAGGAGGTTGCTTGCAAAGCATTCGTGCTGTTTATCTCAGAATATTGCTCAAGGGCTCAAATGGTTCAAATGGCTCTGAGCACTATGCAACTTAACTTCTGAGCTCATCAGTCGCCTAGAACGTAGAACTAATTAAACCTAACTAACTTAAGGACATCATACACATCCATGCCCGAGGCAGGATTCGAACCTGCGACCGTAGCGATTGCTCAAGTGTTTGGCGCTAGTGCCAAACAGGACTAACGCGGGGTATTGAACGTGTACAAAGTAGGGCAGCACGAGTGAGCTTAGATTTGTTTGACTCACAGGAAAATGTCACGAAAGTGTTGAGAAAACCGGAAGCAGTAGATCATGATAGACGCAAACTATCGCGCGAAGTTTCAAGAACCAGCATTAAGGGAGAAATAGACACAGGAATATCACAGCCTCCTGCGTATACTTCCCATAAAGACCAAGAAGACAAGATTACAATAATTGAAATTTCTCATAAGTAAAGGCTGGAAGGAGCGATCCGTATTTACTTTGAAGAAACTTTTAATAGCCAACATCGCTTGCAGTAATTACTTCTCAGGACCGGTTTAAACAGTTAAGACTATCACCTTCTGATCTTCAAAACACTTCTTCTTTTACGTTCTGTTCCACTATGACTATCACACATACCATGTTGACATTATAGTAGATAGTACGTAGCACATTCCACAAGGGTCTGTTCAAAATAAAAACAAGTTTGACACAAATAACTGACTCTTATTTATGAGAATCCTTTTTTTGTTTTTAACCAACCTGTGTGGAATGTGCTACATACTATCCACTGTAATGTAAACAGGCCATATACGATAGTCATAATAGAACAGAATGGAAACAACAAGTGTTTTGAAGACCAGAAGATGATAATCTTAATTGTTGAAACCGGTCACCACAAATAAATAGTGCTGCATGTGATCTTCACTATTAGAACTTTCTTTATTACAATTATTACCTCGCAACTAGGAGCATTCAAGCAGACATTCTTCCAGCGATCCGTATGCGAATGGGACGGGAAGATAGTATAATACAATGGGAAGTACGCTGGCATGCACTTGTGATTTGCAGACGATATAGATGTAGACCACTTAGTGGAAGCATGCCGGCGTATTTTCCCACCGGATATCGTCAGACATCACCGATCATACATATCTAATCTACCATCGTCGTGTCGCCTGTCCTTTATGTTGTTCTGTAACACATTGGTCCTCTCCGCATTCGTTGCACCTGCTGTAAACTCGTTATGACTCGAATCCATTATGTGTGTTGATACAATTCTTTTTGATTTTATTCGGATACTGGCTACTGACGTTTTCATTAAGGTTGCTATTTTTTATTTCTGCATCTTCTGCTTCGTCACAACTACGAAACCTGCTGGTCAGTTCCTCTCGTGTCCGTTCCGAAGCTACACTTGCGGTGGCGCAGCGTGATTTGCAAAGTCCCATTCGATTGGTGGTGAATTTCATCTTACACACGCACACCTCCTTGAAGATACTGGCATGCTTTTCTCAGCTGAAAAAAGCTGCAGAAAAAAATTATTGTACACACCATAATCTCAAGTCGCAATAAAATTGTTTTGGCGGTGGAATTAATGAAATTAAGTGAAATATATGTGTGAGTAATATGATAAGCTTGCATACACCAGTCACTAGTAAGCCTTACTCTAAACTGAACATAGTCTGAAAAGTCCACATGCACACCTCATTCATAACCGTTGCCAGTTTATGACAATCCTTCACCGACTGTTTACAGATTGTTTCTTATAAATTTGCTCGCTCAAATGTTCCTAGCGTCAGTCTCACACAATCAAATGTTCAAGTTCGCAAGTAAGCAACACGCCACGCGGTATTTACATATCTTAAACGACACTAAAAGTTCTGAATTTCACCCCATGCATTAACTCGAATTCTCTTCCACACTTTACGGCTCTTCTCAAACATTTCAGTAACGAAATACCACAATATTAATAATTTTCAATGGAGCGCGTATCAATACGTCTGATCACTATGATATCCAAGCCCAGACTCTTCTCTTCTCCCTATATAAAAGAAGTTTCTACTTCCCAAAATATGTGCGAATATGCTAATTTCTGATTGGCAGGCAAACATCACAGCCAATCGGAAAGCAGCATCAAGCCCGCTCAAACCTGCACGTACATACAGGTCCAATCAAAATTCGTCACTGAATCAGAACAGTAGGTTACCGTAAATACATTCTCAAAACACACAAATATAAAATTAATTCCCTTTTAACAAAACTATTTCTCTGACTTCATAGTCTCATTTCCCCAGTACCATAAACTGACGAAATAGTTTATAATAAATTGCCTGGTAGGGATCACTAACATGTACGTCATTTTCGAGAATTACTCACGTGACCTGTTACTTCAATGTATAGTATAAAAATTTTACATGAACAGTATTTCACATGCACACCTTCTTTCACTCGCACAACGAAACACAATAATATTAGTAATTAATAAACAATTAGAAAATTAGACAAACACAATCGGAAATAAAATTAACAGTATTTTGACTGCATCTCCAACAGTGTCCATCAGCTAGTTACCTCTGTCATATCGGATAGAAACTACATACACTCAAGCCGTCTGACGCCACCTCTCTTGCGCGTGACACACTGCACGCCTGTTCATAGATCTCTCGTCTCAATAGGGACGATGTAGCGAAGCGATGCCTCAGTGATCACTATTTATCCAACGTCGTAATCTTCGTGCTCGGACGGTGCTTTATGTACACTGGCGAATTGCGTCATCCATTACAGCTCTCAAAAAGATTGCCAATTTTTATGATAGAGGTCGAAAGACTGATTTAGCAGGCATACATTTCTTCAGCAACTGTCAGTCTTTCCCGAAACTGAGCCACAGAAAGGGAGGATTCCAGAATGTATTTTAACCATGCAGCGGGGAGTGCGTTGATTTGAAACTTCCTGGCGTATTAAAACTGTCTGCCGGACTGCGAAGCGAACCCAGATTCATTAGCTTTACCGCTATCCAAATACGACTATCCACTACTCCGCCCTCCCCCTTTCGCCCTATTCATACCCTCACAGTTTTAGTTTCTACTTCCACCAGTTATGGAAAGTAGAGCATTTGTCCGCGTAAGTTATAGGTTCCGGGTTTAAGTCCCGGTCTAGCACAGTTTTAATTTCTAGGAATTTTCAACTTCAGAGATGCTTGTTTTCCTCTCGATTGTGATCATCTTACACAACTCGTTCATCTTCACACATGTAAGAAATATTTCTCCAATATTTATTGTGAAAGTTTTCTCATTATCTGCTTCTTTTTCTCGTTATTTGGTTAACCGCCTCTTTCATTACAGTGGTGGCTACTTGCACAACCTCAAAGTTCAGAAAAGCAATCTAAATAATTCGATAATTATATCTGGGTGCCCGCATCTCGTGGTCGTGCGGTAGCGTTCTTGCTTCCCACGCCCGTGTTCCCGGGTTCGATTCCCGGCGGGGTCAGGGATTTTCTCTGCCTCGTGATGGCTGGTTGTTGTGTGCTGTCCTTAGGTTAGTTAGGTTTCAGTAGTTCTAAGTTCTAGGGGACTGATGACCATCGATGTTAAGTCCCATAGTGCTCAGAGCCATTTGAACCATTTAATTATATCTGGAGATAACGTCTGGTGTTGTTGTGGTTCTCAGTCGGAAGTCCGGTGTAATGCAGCTCTCCATGCTGCCCTAGCCTGTGTAAGCCTCTTCATCCCAAATAACTACTGCAACCTACATCGTTCTGAATCAGTTTACTAAATTCATCTATTGGTCTCCCTCTACGATTTTTACCTCCCATACTTTCCTTTAGTACTAAATTGGTGACCCCTTGACGTCTCAGAATGTGTCCCGTCAACCGATCGCACTTCTAGTAAAGTTATACTACGTATTTCTTTTCATCCCAGTTCTATTCCATACTGAAACACCGTGCTTAACCCGCAGAACAGGACAGATAGTATAATTTGTGGAAACGGGCCAAAATAAGGGGATGTTAGTTATACTCGAACATACAACTTTATTATTTGACCAATCATTACAAGAGCCCAAAAAAAATTTTTTTAACACACAGCTTTAATTTTTGGGGCTTAATTTAAAAACGGCTGAAGGCCAATAACTTAAAACGCAGGCATAATCAGAAATTTAAAATGCAAGCCTTATCTTAAAGCAGTTCTTTTTTAGGCTGAAGTAAACAAGTTAAATTCAAATCGACTGAAGGCCTAACACTTAAAACTCCATAACATTAATTTTGCTAAATACCAAAGGCCTTAGGTGAAACAGTTCTTTAATTTAGGGTGAGGGCCTTAGAAACAACTCAGACACAAAATCGGCTGAAGTCCCAAGACTTAAAAAAATTCAACAGCATTAAAAACCTTTAAAAAGCCAAGGTCTTATTTGAAGCAGTTCTTTAAAATAGGCTGAAGGCCTTATGAGCAAAACAACGCCAATTAAAAAAAAATCGGCTAGAAGCCATATAAGTACAAAAAAGTAGGGCAGCACACCCAAGGGCGCTTAGAGGTTCGAGGGTCGGCCTGGAATTCAAACACTAACGCTCGCTTAGGTGAGACAGGCAGTCGGGCCAACCATTTTCAGTCCGCTGGAAACCCAACCGACAGACAGTCAACAGAACAATGATCAAGATCAGTTTCGCTACACACTTGCACCAAAACTCAAACGATGCTAACAGTGGAGACTGGAACAACAACCAGAACGAATCCCAGAGAACCCGTAAGCGGTGGACGACGCAAACACACGTAGTCTAATCAGACGACCAAACAAATGGCCAAGCATTGTCGTTGCCACTCAAACTTTTGTGTCGGCAATCATCGGCGAGTGAAGGCAATCGGCGGCTCCCTGGCGCTGCAAGCCCCACTGGTGCTACGACGCGACTGCGCCAACCGACCAGCTGCTGCACATCAGCACGGAGACAGAACCAAAATAACTGGGCGGTGAACGTCACAGGATACACACAATTTCACAAACACTTGGACGAAGAACGCGACCAACGCTAAAAGCAGTGACTGTGCAATCACCAGGACGAACTACTAGTTGAGACACACACCGCCAACCCATAAGCGATCGGCGAGCAAATACACATCGTCCGGTAAGACGACCAACCGACGATCAACCAAGACCGCCCCCAACCATGTGTGCCGGCAACGGTCGGGCGAGTCATGGCTATCCGAACTTCACTGCCGCTCCAACCCGACCGAACTTCTGCCGCGTCCCAACTGTCCGACTGCCCGGTCCGAACTGCATTGCTAACTCAAACACTGCCAGGTCAGAATTCCACTGCTGGCGCGTTCCAACTGACTCTACGACACACGACGATCGGAAAGTAATAGCAGTGCCGCAAAGATAATACGGCAGTGTTTATATCGATAAGCGCTGCTGCTGCCGCTCACGGGCAGGCAACTCAGCAACTCAGTGACACAAGTAATTGAAACTAACATAACGAGGTGGCAGTACGGCAAAACCAGGATGTTAAATAAGAGATGGCACGAACACGAGCCAGGCACGGCTCACATACCTCCTCATTAGTTGCGTGATCTGCACATCTAATCTTCACCATTCTTCTGTAGCACCACATTTCAAAAGTTACTATTCTCTTTTAGTCTAAACTTTTATCGTCCATGTTTCACGTCCATATATCTCTAAACCCCACACAAATGCTTTCGGAAAAAGACTTCCTAACATATTAAATTTCTATTCTTCAGAAAAGTTTGCCTTGCCATTGCTAGTCTACATTTTATATTCACCATACTTTGGCCATAATCAGTTATTTTGCTGCCGAAATAGCAAAACTCATGTACTACTTCAAGTAATCTAATTACCTCAACATCACCTGACTTAATTCAGCTACACTGCTTTAACTTTGTTTGGCTTTTGTTGTTGTTCATATTGAGGAGTAGATTTAATAATGAAGAAGAAAATAGGAAAGCGGGTAAGCTGCTATGAACAGTGTAGTGAACGCACTATTGTAGCCGAGACAGATACGAAGCCCACATCCACGACAATAATACAAGTTTAGGTGCCAGCTATCTCCGCAGACGATGAAGAGATTGAAGAAATGTATGATCAAGTAAAGGAAAGGAGTCAGATAGATAAGGGAGACGAAAATTTAATTGCTTTTTGAGACTGGAATTCAATAGTAGGAAAAGGAAGAGAGGTTCAAATGGTTCAAATGGCTCTGAGAACTATGGGACTTAACTGCTGTGGTCATCAGGCCCCTAGAACTCAGAACTACTTAAACCTAACTAACCTAAGGACATCACACACATCCATGCCCGAGGCAGGATTCGAACCTGCGACCGTAGCAGTCACGCGGTTCCAGACTGAAGCGACTAGAACCGCTCGGCCACACCGGCCGGCAGGAAGAGAGGAAAAATAGTAGGTGAAAAAATGGTTCAAATAGATCTAAGCACTATGGGACTTAACATCTAAGGTCATCAGTCCCCTAGAATTAGAACTACTTAAACCTAACTAACCTAAGGACATCAAATACTTCCATACCCGAGGCAGTATTCAAACCTGCGACCGTGGGAATACCGCGGTTCCGGACTGAAGCGCCTAGAACTTCTCGGCCACAGCGGCCGTCAATAGTAGGTGAACATGAATTAGGGGAAGGGTATGAAAGAGGAAGTCACCTGCTAGAATTTTGCACAGAGGATAATTTAATCATCACTAACACTTCGTTTAGCTTTCATTAAAGAAGTTTGTGTAAGTGGAAGAGACCTGAGAAACCGGAAGAGTTCATATTGATTATATTATGGTAAGACAGAGATTTCGGTACCAGATTTTAAAGTGCAAGACATTTCCAGAGGCTCATGCGGACTCTGACCATAATCTATTTGTTGAGAACTCTGGTTTAAAACCGGAAAAATTGCAATAAGGTAAAAAATTAAGGAGATGAGACCTGGATAAGTTGAAAGAAACAGAGGTTGTTCAGAGTTTCAGACGAAGCTTTAGGCAACTATCAACAAGAACAGGGGACAGGAATACAGTAGAAGAAGAATGGGTAGCTTTGAGAGATAGAGAAGGCAGCAAAGGATGAATTAGGTAAAAATGCAAGGTCTAATAACACAAAGGTGTAAAAAAGATTTTGACAGGGAGTGCAAAGTGGCAAATTAGGAATGGATAGAGGACAATTTTAAGGATTTAGAAGCCTGTATCACTTGGGGAAAGATAGATACCACCTACAGTAAAATTAAACAGCCCTTTGGAGAAAAGAGAAGCAGCTTTATAAGTATCAAGAGCTCAGATGGAAAACCAGTCCTAATCAAAGAAGGGAAAGCCGAAAGGTGGAAGGAGTATATGGATAGATATACTTGAGGGTATTACTACAGAAGTGGAGGAGGACGCAGACGAAGATGATAAAGACATGACTCTGCGAGAAAAAATGACAGAGCACTGAACGGGGTAAGTCGAAACAAGACCATGGGAATTGAAGACATTCCGTCAGAATGACTGATAGCCTAGGGAGAGCCAGCCATGACAAAACTATTCCATCTGGTGTGCAAGATGTATGAACAGGCAAAATACCCTTTCAAAGAAAGCAGGAGCTGACAGATGTGAATGTTACCGAAATATTAGTTCAATGAGCCATGGTAAGGCTCAAAACATATTCTGTAGCATAACTAATCGGAAGAAATTAATGAAAGTACAGGAGCATGTTGCCAAAGGTCTCAGAGTCGTGCGGAGAAAACTGGACATCACATGGCGTGAGGTCGACCTTACTACAACGCCAAATGGCGTAAACTACTTCAAATATTGTTAAATTGTGGTAAAATCATCTAAGTAAAAATAATGATTTTTAATTGATCGTCTGGAAACTGTAAGAAAGATGAAATGTGACGATGTAAAAACTGTAAGAAGGATGAAGTGTGACGATGTATGCTGGTAATCCAGACGTTCAGTATTGTTCACGGCACTGCTCACGGTATTGTTTCATGTCCATGGCAAACGTTCCCAACCACCGACAACTACGTTGTTCAACAGACAAGAAGAGACTCATATCAGAGAGCTGGTGCAATTGCATCGCATTTAACTGGACTGCGTGGCACGCATTCTCACGCTCCACGGTGGCACTGTGACTGCGTGGGGGTGGCCTCTCTGTGCGACGACCAGGGGGTTGTCTTCCGTTGGTAACCCCACATCGGCGACACCGTTTCCGACGGGGCCCAGAGCGTAGGGACTGGACCAGCGAGGAGTCGTGTCGAGTAATCTGCTCGGATGTCAGTACGTTCAGTCTGAATAGTGATTCTGGACGTACCCTCCTCATACGGTGAGAGGTGGGAAAACGTAATGCAACACGAGCATTGTCGAACATGATGGTTTTAGTGTTCCACGTGTTATAATGTGGGGAGGCTTAACGTTGCATGGGCGTGCTGACCTCCACATCTTTAAACACGTTACGCTCACCGGTCAATTTTATTGTGACACTCTACTCCTTTCCCTTCACCGTCTCTTCAAGGTTGCATTAGACTCTGAATTCATTTTCATGGATGACTGTGTCCGGCCGCATCGAATAACGCAGGTGGAGGAGGCTCTTGAAACGAGACGATATTCGACGAATGAACTGTAGTGCCCCTTCCCCCCGACTTAAATCCCGTCAGGCATGTGTGGGATGCAATGGAGAGACATATTGCAGCACGTGCACATACACCAACATCCATCTAGCAGTTGTCAACCTCTCTGCTGGAGGAATGCAACGTCCTGCCACTAGGACTCCTTACCCACCCTGTGGTCAACATGGGAGCGTGTAGCAGAGCATTCATTGCTGTCCATCGTAATCATACACCATATTAAGAATGTTGCACATTTTTTTAGCGTCCATGGGACCATCATAAATCGCGGTGACTTCAGGGTAATTATTGCAGAAAAAAAGGTTCAAATGGCTCTGACCACTTCGGGACTTAACTTCAGAGGTCATCAGTCCCCTAGAACTTAGAACTACTTAAACCTAACGAACCTAAGGACATCACACACATCCATGCCCGAGGCAGGATTCGAACCTGCGACCGTAGCGGTCGCGCGGCTCCAGACTGTAGCGCCTACAACCGCTCGGCCACTCCGGCCGGCGTAATTATTGCATTTGAATAAAAGTTTCACTTCTGTTTCTCTCATTGTGTGTGTCTTTCAATTACCTTCTGTACTATACTGTAGCAGTTCTTCCTACTTATGGTACAAATTTCATGCAGCTATGTTAGGTCGGCATTACACTATCATATTTCTTTGACAAAGAAATTTGATCAAATATTCGTCATATTTCTTTGACAAAGATATTGACGTGGCGCTAAAAAGGGATATTACACTATCGTCATATTTTTCGTCAAACTTCAAGATGGCGGATAACAATTTGTTATTATTCGCTGCAGTTGCTAGTAACACAATTGCATAGTGTGTGTGTATTTGGAAGAAAAGTGGCGGAAAAAAAGGAAACATACTTGGCTGAAGACGTAGGGATTACGTCGAGATAGTAGAAGCATTCAGCAAAATTTGATACGAGGGCTGCAAGTGGAGGAAGTCAACTCTTATATATAAATTACTTACAAATGGATGAGAGTGTATTTTAGTATTTGCTCAGTAAAGTAGCTTCCCATCTTACAAAACAGGATACTCTCTTAAGAAATGTTATACCTGCAGAAGACAGGCAAACTGTGACACTGGGATTTCTTGATACAGGAGAGAGCTACTCTAGTTTACAACACAGCACTCGAATATCACATTGCGCATTAACCAAAATAATTCCAGAAATGAGTGAAGCGATTTATAAAGTACTGAAGGGGGATTATGTAAAGATAAATAAGTGTTTAGTAAACTATATGAGCACTAAGAACTATTTTTATTTTTGAATAATTTAAGTAATGGGATTAGTGTTCCAAGAATTACAAAATTAATAAAAAGTACGAAACAGATGAAGCGCTTTTTAACTTGTGGCTTCTCCCACAGTTCAAAAATAGACAAAGTAGAATCGAAACCTAAGAAAGAATTTTTCATTTTAGATTGTGACCACATCCTCCACTCTGGCTTGCTCAAAAGCTGACTGGATGTTTCCACATGTAGAGTTGGAGGGCTGTAGCTGTGATTGTGAACGTATGTTGAATGCAGCGTATTCCACCCTCCAATAAACACACAATTAATAGCACTTACTGTGCCTCTTGCTCACTTCTCCATCCTAGTCGAAGCAAGTTTGAGACGAAGGAACTCATCAACTTCGAAGCCATGCTTACAAACACACTGCAGTGACGTCAAATAGCTCAAGCGGCGCCAGCGCTCCAAGCGGTTATATTTCGAATTGTAGTGAACAGAAGATCAACGACGTTCATGATAAAATCTAGGCGAGGCCCTAGATTTCACCATATTTATCTGTCGACAGGCGAAATTTGACGAAGTTCCCATTACACCATCAAATCTGCTGTGGCAGAACATAGTATTGACGAGAAGCACACCTTCGATTTCGAGGACACAAAGAAAATATGGAGTACAAACGGATTTTGGGGCTCAGTAATCAAAGAGTCCATAGAAATACGGTTACACGACAACCTAATCAACCGCAACAGTGGCTACCATCTCAGCACAGCCTGGGAGCCTGCAATCAGGAAAATCAGAGAAGAATATTCCGTCCCACCAAGGGCCGCGGACGAAGCAGACAGAGACGGACGCCGGGACTCGAACACCGCGCACCCGTCCCCCCCCCCCCCCACCCCCGGCCGATCCAGGCCCATCGGGCGATTCCGCGGGCGCGTGATTGGCCGACCGCGGGAAGGGGAGAGCGGTCCAGCAGAGATATAAGCCCGCGACCGACGATAACATTATTGACACTCGAGCACTACACCACAATAAAAACACTTCTCAACAGCAAAAACATACCCCATTACACTTTCCCCACAACAAAAACACGCAATAGAAACATTGTCATCAGAGACCTACCGAGACGAGTGGCCCCCCAGGCGATCAAAACAGACCTGACTGCCCAGGGGTACATCGTCAAGGCGGTCCAACAGATGGGAAACATAGGCAGCAAATGGCCCCTGTATCAGGTCACACTGCCAGACGTCCCACAGAACAAAAGGGACATTAAGACGATCCTGGCGGTCCCTGTGACCACTGAACCACTGCGCCGCAAAAACAAGACGGTGCAGTGCTTCAGATGTCAGGGCCTCAACCACATTGCGGCACACTGCTCAATGGCAGTGAGGTGCAGAAAATGCGCTGAGGCCCATGACACACGAACGTGCAACATAAAACACACGGACCCGCAAATAAGGTGCGCGCTGTGTGGCAAAAACCACACAGCGGGTTACCAAGGTTGCGAGGTCCATAAAAGACACACACAGCAGGCAAAGGGCGCAAAGGCCGCCCCCCACACACGAAAAGAAAACACCACGAACCCATCCAGACACACAAGAAACCAAAACATGACAACACACACAGACAAGGCCTGGGTAAAACCAAGGCCAGACACACCAAGGGCAACATATGCGGAAGTGGTTTCTCCCCCGAGGAACCACGAAAGCATTGCCCAACCACCACAACATCAGACACCAACACAAGAACAACACCGGGAAATACACAGCAACAACGACCAGGTCCACCTTGACGGAGAGGGCCCTAGGAAACCCCAGACACACTTCCCCCCCATGGATCAGTTGTTAGGTGTAATGGTGCAGACCATGAACCTCGTCTTGGAAATGATGAAGGAATTCAGGTAAGCCCAAAAGCAGTACACACAGATCCTCGCTGCCCTTCAGGCAACAGTCCAGCAGTCGCTCCCCTCTGCGACTTCCTCAGTAGTATCAAAACCCCATCATGGATAGACGACCAAACATCCAAGGCCTGACAATGTGCGTCTTTAACGCAGACGGCATTGTTAATCAAGAGGTCGAGTTCAGAGAACTCATGAAGGAGTTCTCCATCGACATATGCATGATGGGGGAAACCCACCTAAAACCGGGAATAAAAGCGACAGTCCCCAACTATGTTAGCTATCGCAAAGACAGGCCAACCCAAGGTGGAGGGGTGGCCATATACATAAAAAGAGGGATCCCTCACCACCAGGTATTCTTACCAGCTACCAACAAAATTGAAGCAGTGGCGGTGGAAGTAACCACTGCCACTGGACCCCTAACAATTGTTGCAGTCTACCGACCCCCACATGACCAGATAGATGAGGGAGACATAGCTGCTCTAGGGCAAATTGAAGGCAAACTCGTAATAGGGGGAGACTTCAATGCCAAACACCCTGACTGGAATTCTAGAGTAACCTCCAGAGCAGGCGCCAAACTGCAACAACTAGCGCGCACCCACCACTTCGAAACATGGGGTCCAGTCGAGCCCACACATTTTCCGAAAAACGGAAGCAGGCCCGATGTGTTAGACATAGCTCTCACTAGGAGGATCGCAGGGTTTGTGACCGCAAGGACAATCAACAGAATGTCCTCCGACCACAGCCCAGTGATTCTGGAGGTCGATGTGGGAGAATGGGTAGCACTCCCACGGTACCAGACGTCGTACAAACGTACAGACTGGGAGCGATACCAAGAAACTGTCGCCTCTGATATCGCTCGCGCTCCGCCACCTACTGCCGAAACAGTAGAACAAGCGCTACAAGACCTAACAGGCAGCATCTTGCAGGCAGCGGAAGAAGCCACCCCTCCACAAAGGGATGGCCCACCACCGCAAATACAGCTCCCGGAACACTTGCTAGCTCAAATTCGACATAAGAACAGAGTAGCAAAAGAGTGGAAGATCACCAGAAATCAGGCCACCAGGAGGCTGCTCAATCGTCTACAGAGAGAACTGAAGGTAGCGCTCAATGAGCACAGAAACCAGCAATGGCAAAACCGCCTCACAGCTCTCAAAGTAGACGACCACACACTATGGCAAGCGACAAAACAGTTTACAAAACGACGCGCTAGGATGCCGCCACTGCATGGCGAGCGGGGTCTACAGCCATGCTGGAAAGGCCAACGCCCTCGCCGACTCCTTCGAGAAGCAGTTCCAAGCGGCAGAACCCCAGGATGACGAGCATGAAAGACTGGTCCGTTGTCAACTGGCTGTCTTCCTCAATGCCGAGGAGGACCCAGAGGACGAACCCATACTTTTTGCCCCCGAGGACGTGGCAAGAGTAATCAGGTCTCTCCCTACAAAAAAGGCGCCAGGGCACGACAGTGTCACAAATCAGTTAGTCAAAAAACTCCCACCCACAGCGATCACACACCTCGCGAACGTCCTCAACGAGATTACTCGATCCCGTGTTTTCCCAGCTTGCTGGAAACATGCGGAGGTGGTCGCGATACACAAACCAGGGAAAGACCCTCTATTCCCGCAGCACTACAGGCCGATTAGCCTCTTGCCAACTCTCAGCAAGATCTATGAGCGCCTCCTGCTAAGACCCATACAAGAACATATTACCAGAGAGCAAATTCTGCCGGATTTCCAATTTGGCTTCCGACAGAACCACTCTGTCCCACAACAGGTCATGAGAATGGTTGAAGCAGCAACAGAGGGCTTCAACCACAGAGGCTACTGCGGGATAGTGCTACTAGACGTAGCCAAAGCCTTTGATTCAGTATGGCATAGAGGGCTACTCTACAAGTTGTACACACAAGGGTTTCCCGGGAGCATAGTTCAGCTGATCAAGAGCTACCTCACGAATAGGACTTTCTCCGTCAAAGTGGAAACTGCCACCTCCACCAGAAGGCGTATTCGTGCTGGGGTGCCACAGGGATCGGTCCTGGGGCCCGTATTGTACAGTTTGTACACTGTGGACACACCAACGGCCCCCCTGGTGCACACCGCACAGTACGCTGACGATACAGCCTTCTACACGAGAAACGCGAACAAGGACCTGGTCATCCGTAGGCTACAAAAGGTTTTAGATAACACACAAACTTGGGCCCGTCGCTGGCGCATCACCATTAACTCTGAGAAGACGCAGGCAATGCTGATTACCCGCAGGCTCGAAGGCGCGATCCTCCTCAACGTTCCCCCCTCCACCTTCACCTAAATGGAACCCAACTCCCCTGTCGCAGAACCGCCAAGTACCTTGGCGTAACCTTGGACTCTCGTCTTACGTGGAAACCCCACATAGACGAGGTCCACAGGAAGGCCTGCGCCAGAATGTCCATCCTATACCCTATCCTGAACTCAACCAGCTCCCTTTCCTGCCCACTAGCATTAAATGTGTATCAGGCCCTGATCCGGCCAGTAATGGAGTATGCGTGCCCTGTCTGGGGATACGCGGCAAAGCAGCACCTGGACAAACTCCAGAGGCTGCAGAACCGCGCCCTCAGAAGGGCACTGCGCTTACCTCTTGGATTCCCTACAGACGACTTGCACGCCGCAGCCGAAATCCCACTCCTGAGAGAGCGTTTCCAGGATCTGGCAAGGGCCTTCTATGAGGGTTCTTCCAGATCCAGAAACGCACTCATCCACTCCCTAGGTCGGTATGACATGTCCCGCGATAAGCACAAGCGCCCTATGACGATCTTCGACGACTAAGTCGAAGAGAAAATCCCTACACCAAATCCATCATCCTGTTCCTTCCCAAATAACAACAAACTTCTCGCCCACCTCAGGCAAGTACCAGACACACTCACAACAATCATCACAAATCACAGACACCAAAAACTACAGAAAAATCACACACACACTTTCACAGGGGAGTAAAAGCCTAAAGGCTACAGACTCCCCCTCACACTTCCCCAAAGAGGGGAAAGCAAAAGATGAGAGCAGCAGCATCCCGACACTTTGCCTGAAGATGATGGAGACGCATTCCATCGAAACGTTGCTACGAAACGACGATGCTACTCGGCTGAGAACCTGTGAAGACTTCATATATGAAATTCGACGAGAAAGCCTGCACTCGCATATACCATCAAATATCTTTGACATACATATTTGATATATCAACTTTGACAAAGAAATATGACAGCGTAATACCGACCTTACTTGACAATAACACATATTATGAAAATTACTTTCGTCCTGAAGTTTTGCACACCAGTGTCTAAACCACGGAATTTTTATGACTCAAGATAAATTTTTGAAAGTGTAATTCCACTGTCACGGTTACAACAATGAACAAAATCAACTTGAAGTTTTTTCCCATTCCTTATAGTCCTATTAAAACAGTTTTCACAGTCGTCTGTTGTCTCACTCGTCAGTCGTTCTGAACATGTCGTGTACGCGACAGCATGAAACGTAATGAATTACCGCCGGGGCAAGATGAGTTAACGCGGCGGAATGAAGGCAGGCGGGCTTCCTTTATGGCTCGATTGGTGTATTCAGGGTCGGCGCAGACCGTTATTACGGCGGAGCCGACTGTAACTGCGGCCAATAGCGACGGCAGGTGCGGCCGTAATTCACCGGCCGCGCCGTAGTTTATTGGTCATTGTTCACGCGCATTAGTCGCTATCGCCCCCGCTGCGCGTCCTGGCGGCTTGTCGTCGCGCCCATCAACCGCCAAATTACCAGCAAATTAATGACGTTCAGAACGCGCCGCACCCGCTCCCGAACCTCATCGCTCCCGAACTAACACTGCCGACACCAGCTGTAGTGTGCCATTCGTCAAGTACAGAGAAAAGGTAAGTAGCACCGTATTTTGGAATAGTGCTACAGTTCCAATTAAGAAAACAGAGTAATTTAATAGAACCTTTGAAAAGTCATGCTACAGTAGACAGCTGTAGGTCAGCTCGATAGATCAGATAAGAAATAAAAACCCTGAACTGAGCTGGAGAGAGAAGCAATTTATAACATAACTTGACTAAATGATAACATGCGTTACTTGGACGCAACCTGAGGCAACAAGAAATTATAAATTTTAAAATGGAGAGGCGGAAAAAATAGCGGGAGACGGTCTTTAGAGGTGATCATTTTTCAATCAGAACCCGTTGAATTTTGTGATGAATGACTTTGAAGCAAATTGTAATGGTTATAAGTGTAGGTATTTCTACTGGTGAATGAAGACGGTCTACTGAACAACTTTACATCAGTATTTACGTCATTTGCAGATAATTATAGCTATTAGAAGTGTATTATGAGGTTTGTTAGCACCGCCAAGTACATGTGGCAAGAGAAAGCCAGCACTGCTTGCTTTCCGCTGGGCAGCACGTAAGGTATTGAAATGAGGATTCCAGGGCGTAGAAAGGTTAATCTACAGGGTGGTCCACTGATCTTGACCGGGCCAAATATGTCACGAAATAAGCGTCAAACGAAAAAACTACAAAGAACGAAACTTGTCTAGCTTGAAGGGGGAAACCAGATGGCACTACGGTTGGCCCGCTAGATGGCGCTGCCATAGGTCAAACGAATATCAACTGCGTTTCTTAAAAATAGGAACCCCAATTTTTATTACGTAAAGTACGTAAAGAAGTATGAATGTTTTAGTTGGACCACTTTTTTCACTTTGTGATAGATCGCACTGTAATACTCACAAACGTATGGCTCACAATTTTAGACGAACAGTTGGTAACAGGTAGTTTTTTTAAATTAAAATACAGAACGTAGGTAGGTTTGAACATTTTATTTCGGTTGTTCCAATGTGATACATGTACTTTTGTGAACTTATCATTTCTGAGAACGCACACTGTTACAGGGAGATTACCTGTAACTACCACATTAATGCAATAAATGCTCAAAATGATGTCTGTCAACCTCAATGCATTTGACAATACGGGAAACGACATTCCTCTCAACAGCGAGTAGTTCGCCTTCCGTAATGTTCGCACATGCATTGACAGTGCGCTGAAGCATGTTGTCACGCGTTGTCGGTGGATCACGATAGTAAATATCCTTCAACTTTACCCACAGAAAGAAATCCGGGAACGTCAGATCCGGTGAACGTGCGGGCCATGGTATGGTGCTTCGACTACCAATCCACCTGTCACGAAATATGCTGTTCAATACCGCTTCAACCGCACGCGAGTTGTGTGCCGGACATCCATCATGTTCGAAGTACATCGCCATTCTGTCATGCAGTGAAACATCTTGTAGTAACATAGGTAGAACATTACTAAGGAAATCAGCATACATTGCACCATTTAAATTGCCGTCGATAAAATGGTGGCCAATTATCCTTCCTCCCATAATGCCGCACCATAATTTAATTCCACTTGTCGCAGCCATCGTGGATTTTCCGTTGCCCAGTAGTGCATATTATGCCGGTTTACGTTACCACTGTTGGTGAATGACGCTTCGTCACTAAATAGAACGCGTGCAAAAGATCTGTCATCGTCCCGAAATTTGTCTAGTGCCCAGTTGCAGAACTGTACACGTCGTTCAAAACATTCTCCATGCAATTCCTGGTGCATAGAAATATGGTACGCGTGCAATCGATGTTGATGTAGCATTCTCAACTTCGACGTTTTTGAGATTCCCGATTCTCGCGGAATTTGTCAGCTACTGATGTGCGGATTAGCCGCGACAGCAGCTAAAACACCTACTTGGGCATCATCATTTGTTGCAGGTCGTGGTTGACGTTTCCCATGTGGCTGAACACTTCCTGTTTCCTTAAATAACATAACTATCCGGCGAACGGTCCGAACACTTGGATGATGTCGTCCAGGATACCGAGCAGCATACATACCACACGACCGTTGGGTATTTTGATCACAATAGCCATACATCAACACCATATCGACCTTTTCCGCAATTGGTAAACGGTCCATTTTAACACCGGTAATGTATCACGAAGCAAATACCGTCCGCACTGGCAGAATGTTACGTGATACCACGTACTTATACGTTTGTGACTATTACAGCGTCATCTATCACAAATCGAAAAAAGTGGTCTAACTAAAACATTCATATTTTTTACGTACTACACAAATATTGTAATATTAGTAATTTTCGCCTCACAAACATTAATATACGCTCAATAGTAAACGCCTGATGGCCTAAAGTTATCGAACAATTGTAAAGTAAAAGAAATGAACCATCGCATAGCAGTGACAGAATCTATTATTCTTTATCTTTGCCGTTCTTGCGCGGTGCCAGTAAATCTCTATGTACATGTATCGATTACTGGTGTAAAAAAGAATTCTGTTGTTTCAAGACAAATGAGGCTTTTGGCGCCTCACCTTTTACAGTTTGTACACTCCTGGAAATGGAAAAAAGAACACATTGACACCGGTGTGTCAGACCCACAGCCTCGCAGTGTCCAATGCGAGAGGGCTGTACAAGCAATGATCACACGCTCGGCACAGCGGACACACCAGGAACCGCGGTGTTGGCCGTCGAATGGCGCTAGCTGCGCAGCATTTGTGCACCGCCGCCGTCAGTGTCAGCCAGTGGCATACGGAGCTCCATCGCAGTCTTTAACACTGGTAGCATGCCGCGACAGCGTGGACGTGAACCGTATGTGCCGTTGACGGACTTTGAGCGAGGGCGTATAGTGGGCATGCGGGAGGCCGGGTGGACGTACCGCCGAATTGCTCAACACGTGGGGCGTGAGGTCTCCACAGTACATCGATGTTGTCGCCAGTGGTCGGCGGAAGGTGCACGTGCCCGTCGACCTGGGACCGGACCGCAGCGACGCACGGATGCACGCCAAGACCGTAGGATCCTACGCAGTGCCGTAGGGGACCGCACCGCCACTTCCCAGCAAATTAGGGACACTGTTGCTCCTGGGGTATCGGCGAGAGCCATTCGCAACCGTCTACATGAAGCTGGGCTACGGTCCCGCACACCGTTAGGCCGTCTTCCGCTCACGCCCCAACATCGTGCAGCCCGCCTCCAGTGGTGTCGCGACAGGCGTGAATGGAGGGACGAATGGAGACGTGTCGTCTTCAGCGATGAGAGTCGCTTCTGCCTTGGTGCCAATGATGGTCGTATGCGTGTTTGGCGCCGTGCAGGTGAGCACCACAATCAGGACTGCATACGACCGAGGCACACAGGGCCAACCCCCGGCATCATGGTGTGGGGAGCGATCTCCTACACTGGCCGTACACCACTGGTGATCGTCGAGGGGACACTGAATAGTGCACGGTACGTCCAAACCGTCATCGAACCCATCGTTCTATCATTCCTAGACCGGCAAGGGAACTTGCTGTTCCAACAGGACAATGCACGTCCGCATGTATCCCGTGCCACCCAACGTGCTCTACAAGGTGTAAGTCAACTACCCTGGCCAGCAAGATCTCCGGATCTGTCCCCCATTGAGCATGTTTGGGACTGGATGAAGCGTCGTCTCACGCGGTCTGCACGTCCAGCACGAACGCTGGTCCAACTGAGGCGCCAGGTGGAAATGGCATGGCAAGCCGTTCCACAGGACTACATCCAGCATCTCTACGATCGTCTCCATGGGAGAATAGCAGCTTGCATTGCTGCGAAAGGTGGATATACACTGTACTAGTGCCGACATTGTGCATGCTCTGTTGCCTGTGTCTATGTGCCTGTGGTTCTGTCAGTGTGATCATGTGATGTATCTGACCCCAGGAATGTGTCAATAAAATTTCCCCTTCCTGGGACAATGAATTCACGGTGTTCTTATTTCAATTTCCAGGAGTGTATTTCATGAGAGGCGGACGCGGACTTGCTGCGTTCCGCAACTGTATTTTATATTCTCTGTGAAAGTATTGAGTGAATATGCTAATTGTTATTTTTTCCAAACAGAAAACATGTAGTTTCTTGTAACTGATATCGAACAGACAGCGTCTAGAGGACATTTTTACTGTTATGTATAAAGTATCTAACCACAATGGTCATCTATTGTAATTTAATATGAAAAGGTACGTAGCATTAAAAAACGTGTGTTAAAGATAAGTGTGCTTATTTTAGTAAATTAACCTTGATGATTCCATCTCCTTATTTACCTGTATGATAATTTTTTTGTGTTTCTTCATCACCAGAAATACGATCACGTTGATGGGCCGAATGCAGCATGAGGCAGAAGGAACATTATCGTTTTCCTATTATTTCTGAACCAACTCCTTTTTTTTAATTGTGTAGTGTTGCATTTCTTTTAAAGTCTATAAATCTTCTGGTCCCTGAGTGTTGATCCGGGTATGACTACATCGCGACTATAAAAATGCACAAAAATGATAATGTTTCTTCCGAACGATTTAAAATATATATACATCAATATGCTGCTCTTATTCAGGTATTTAATGCTCAACGTATGTTATTATAATAGTGTAATCAATCCCTGATTCTGTTGCCAAATGGCCCACCAAAATATTCACTTTTTCGACATTAAAAAAAAAGTAACAGTTCTTTTTATTTTCGTCCCCCAAGAGCAACGCTACACTTGGCGCCCGAACAGTTACTTGATCAAAAAATCATTTCATGTATGTGTTTAAAAATTTTTCAGTGCTTGTTCTAATACTTGTTTCATTTTTTCATGTGGATGCAATTCAACCGAGAAACAGAAGTGGGAAAACCTTTTAATTAATTCAGAAGAACGATTGATGAAATTACCAAAAAACGCGAGTATTCATCTGTATCACCATCAAGACAGCCATAGTAAGTGAAATTTTTATACGAGTAGCCAAGCTTTCGTAGTGACGTTGCATCTTTCGAGTTGATCAGAACGTAAACCTGTCTTTCCTTGCCTTGAAACAGCTTTATTTCAATTTGTCCATAGTCCATTCTTATGTAGTTAAATTCAGTGAAAGTGTACCATTGTTGTCGGTGCATAAAAAAAATTTACGATATGGCGGATACCTACGCTCAAAACTGGTAAAACGTGTGATATTTCATTTGTTTGTAATTAGTAGGAACCATCTTGTCTTCTTGGCCTACATGAACGTCAGTTGTTACCCAGAGTTAAAATTTCATCTTAGGTCCCAGTAAGCCATAGCACTACGTCACAGACAAACGACTGACGGCAGTGACAAACAATATCTGTAGCATCTTGACGTTTGACAAGTAATTCATGAACATGGCTGACGGTAAACAACGGACACAAACAAAACCAGACGACAGCGGTGATGCGAATGGACCTCACTATCCATTACGATCACACGCGATAGGTACACGAGCGGAGGCAGAAACAGCCTCGACCGAAGTTTTAGAAGCTGGTCCTAGTGTGCAAACTATTCCCGCTTTTGAAAAAAATGACTTGGCTGCAATGATCGAAGCAATAATGGAACGCAAGTTCGAAAGCCAAAAACAGGAAAGATTAGATGAAAAGGCCCGCGAAGAAAAAGAGAAGGCCGAAAGACGGCATAATAAAAATCAGGCCCTTACAAATCTGTGCAACTCAGTAAAAGCAGACATAAATTCAGTAAAAACAGACATAAATTCGGTAAAAACAGACATAAATTCAGTAAAAACAGATCTGCAAACGGAGATAAATGATCTAAATACACGGTTAAATTCGGTAAAGGCCGAACTAAAGGCAGACATAACAGCTGATTTAAATACCCTGTTGGGTAATGTCCAAAGCCAAATCAGTAGTCAGATCACGACCATGAGGCTAGAAATTGACACACAAGTAGAGTCAAAAATAGAGGATATTTCAAAACGGTTAGATGAAAAAATCGAAGCAGCCAAGGGAGAGATAAATTCAAAAGTGATGGAATATCAAAAACAAGCTGCGACCTTAAAAGAAGATTATACTGCAATCTCTGATGAGGTCAAAGGAGTTAAAACCGCAGTAGACACGATCGAGAATGTTGTTGATGATCTTTCCAAACAGATCGAGACTCTTAATGTAGAGGATCAAATAAAGAATACTGTTAAGGCACATGCTGAAGCATTGTCTGACCACTACCAAGAGTGGATTAAAAATAAAGACGGATTTATAGAAAACAAGGTCAAGAACGAACTCAGGGAAACTGTCAAAAACGTGACCTTTGAAATATTGGCGGCCCCTGGAAAAACAGGAGACACGGTGGTGTCAGAATTAGGCCAGATAAGACGAACGTTAGCTCAAGATTTACCTGAATGGCGTCAACAGATAGTTGATGAAGTTCGTACACTAAAATGTCAAGTTGAAAATTCCCCACCTCCCGTGTCAGGAGACTGGAATAATTCACCACGAAGTAATGAACAACAGCAGGTACATTACCGTTCACCATTTGATAACGCTCAAACTCATAGTTCTATAGAAGCACAAGTTAACCAGAGTACCAGCCCACCCACTTTCGTCAGTTTGATGCAGGAGGAAAGCGTGATCAAACATCGTATTTTTCCGACCTTTCACCCACAGAAAAGAGAAATTCATCCTATAGTGTTCCTCCGAAATTTTTCAGGAATTTTCCCGAATAGCTGGAGTGACCGCCAGCGAATTCAATTCGTTAGTGGATTTATCGTAGGCGATGCTGCCTTATGGGGAACCGAAATAGTCGACTCTTGTAAGAGCTACAAAGAGTTTGAACAGATGTTTTTAGCTAAATTCTGGAGTTCTGGTGTGCAGCAGCGCCTGAGAAAAGAGGTTTACAACGCCGAAGTGTTTAACAGTAAGCGCGGTAGTTTGAGAAGATATTTTGAAAAGTATTTAGCGAAAATCAAGTTCTGGGATTCGCCGATCACCGCCAAAGACGTTATTATGATTCTAAAAACTAAGCTGCCTATTGCGATCAGAGAAAAGTTAGTAAACGTGTCTGAGGACGATACGGACACTTTCCTATCTGTATTAGACTCGTTAGATCTGATTTACGAGGACGCTAGAGTTGATGTTGGCAACGCTCACTTCAGTGCAGGCGGCCAGCACAATACAGAATATGCAGGCAACAATGGTGGCCGAGCGAAAGCGCGTCACAGCGACAGCCAGTAGCAACCCCACAACGGTTTCAAAAATAAACACACTACGTACTCCAACAGCAAATACAAAAATAAGTACAATAACGGCCAGAGATACAATCCAATATATAATTCGTCACCACCTCAGTTCGAAAATGCACATTATAACACACAGCCCCAGCAATATGGAAACACGCAACCGATCAACGGTAATTGTCAAAACGATCAGTCTTACGATTCAAATCGTCAGTGGAAAAGAAATAAATGGCATAATCAAGGTGGAGACCAACGTACACCTTTCAGTAACGGTTACAATCAACACAAGCCACAGCAAAATACCTTTCAGCCACAAAATATACACTTCACGCAACAAGCGAACGGACCTTCGGGAAGTCTGAAGCCTAAACGCCCGCATAATACGCAAATTTATTATGCGCAAGCGAATACGCCAGGACAACAAGATCCATTTCCAACCGAGTTCGTACCACAAAACCAACACCAGTTCCAGACGGAAGAAACTTTAAGAAATATAAATCAGCAGGAAAGTAAGCGTCGAGCGGAAAATTAAAAGCAGCACCTTTGAGCCTCCTAGAGGATGCTGCAGGTTTGAATGGGGGCACCCTGTCCCTTAGTCCACACGAAATTAAAGCAATTAGGTATGACAAAGAGACAAACTTACGGGATGATCTAGTAGCAGACACTGAGACGAAAGACAATGATGACGCATGGGACGAACAAGTTCAAGCTTCCATAAGAGTATCAATTGCCAACATACCAGTAACAGCCATTGTAGATACAGGAGCTAATATAAATGTCTTATCTTTATGTTTATTTAAGCAAATATCCTCTGTATGCAAAGTTTTATCACGTCCAATTCAAGGTTGCACCGTATCAGGAGCAATTGGTCCACTAACACAACGTGTAAATCTTCAGACTCAGCTTCAAATCCAGATAGAGTCTATTTCAGTAACGTGCATTTTTCTTATTGTTAAAAAGCTATCAGTGCCATGTATCCTGGGTATGGAATTCTTGAGGCAGACGAAAGCTAAAATTGACATCGAGTGTGGAATCTGTACTCTAGTAGCGAGCCAGCAACAAGTAACTGTAAATTTGGTGAAGACAAACTTTGGGGTGCTTCGGATAGCAGTACGGCCATGGACTAAAAGACAACAGTACAGTCAGACAGAAGACGTGACAGATCCTGAAAGTGTTAATGACGATGAGTGTAAAGACATAATTCCCGGTCAGAATGAATTATACGGTAAAGCTAGTGAGTCCACTGAATTATCCAAACAACAGAAGAATGAGCTTTACAATTTGTTAACAGATTACGTTCAAGTATTTTCTAAGAAACCTGGACTAATAAAAGGCTTTGAATATCGAATGGATGTCCTGCCCCATTCAACCTACTGTTGAACAAGCTATTCCATTCCATATGCGAGACGAGAAGCTGTCAAGTGCGAGATCAGGAAAATGTTACGCTGGAATGTGATAGAAGTATCTCATTCACCTTATTCGAGTCCTTTATTGTCTGTACTAAAATCAGATAGTAGCGTAAGGCTAGTCCTAGATGCAAGATTAATCAATAAAATTATAGTACCCATAACAACGAGACCAGAGGCTCTTGAAGAGCATCTGCATAAGTTTCTTGGAGTTAGTTATTAGTCAGGACTCACTTTAAACCATCCCTGTTGTTAAAGAAGGATTGTTCCACCATCATGATTTAAGAAAATTTTATAACGCCAGGAATTAAGTTA
Source organism: Schistocerca cancellata (assembly GCF_023864275.1). Classification (NCBI taxonomy): domain Eukaryota; kingdom Metazoa; phylum Arthropoda; class Insecta; order Orthoptera; family Acrididae; genus Schistocerca; species Schistocerca cancellata. The sequence continues at coordinate 947,805,184 of NC_064626.1, forward strand.
ATTTAAGCTGTCAGAAAATTCTAAGGTATTGGAGATCAGGATTAACCAATGAGTAACAAGAACTGAACTGAACTGAACTGACTACGGACGTTAACCGGTGCTAAAAGGAAACCTTATGTATCAAAACAACGTGTCTGGAAAATAAAATATAGAATAAGTTGTAGACAAGTATTTACATGAATAATCTTTATGTACACAGGAAGACATGTCCTAGAGGCGATTTTCAATTTTAGTTATAAGTTTGTATGTAAGAAAAATGATGTACTCGAGAGGTATTAATTAGCCCCGAGGTACTAAAATGAGGAAAGAGGAAGGAGCGAATAATGCACTTATCTCGCTAAATAGTAATTTGAGAATGAGCAGGAAGGAGCGAATAATGCACTTCTCTCAATAAATAGTAATATGAAAATGATGATTATATGTGCTTAGTATTAGTAAGTGAAATTTAATCGAGGACAAGTTAATGACCTGTTTTAAAAGGAAATACTTAAACGTCCAGACAAAAGAGGAAAGTTATGTGAAAAGATTCGATTCCATGAGGTTATTCCCTATTTTCAAATGTGACGTAAATAAGGTACCACCTGTTAGCGCAAAACAGTCGGTAGATTTAACTTGTAACTTCCAGCATAGTGCTGTGCCAGCGATGAAATAACATCTCTTTGAAGTAAACAGATACCTAGGATTAAGCATGAACAGATTGATAACGCAGTGCAATTGTTCTAAAAAAGGGCCTGACGTTAACCTTAAGTAAAAGTGTGATGGAATAAAAAGGAAGTTTATTATATAACGCAAAGTAAGATGAGTCCAGACTATAAACAAGCTGAGTAAAAGAACATATGAGTAGCATGGTTTATTATGCCAACTTCACGGTACTATTGAGCATTAGCGATACTGCAAATTCACAAGCTAGCAGCAAATAGAATAAGGATCTCGCCCAAGCTTCACAGGTCGCGACAGCAGCAAACAACAACACTCTAGTGAGAGGCTTATATATACAAATGATAATTAATACTCAAGTGCGTAATGCATAAACTTGACTTAGTCTAAGAAATGAGCAAAGAGTAGTAAGCAAGCTGCAGCAAGATACATATTAGATATACATGCTTGAAGTGATAGATTTTATTTTAAGTGCGCACTGCAATATTTATTGTTTTCTCTGTGATTATTGAATCCCTTTCCTAAGTGCAAATCCTTTAAGATCCTTGATCCTATCCTCCTCAGGATCAACTTGTAAAGATGCACGTGTGCTTAGGAAGTGAGGCACTACATATAAAAATGAGTAGGTTCGCGACGCGCATATTGCTTTTGTAATGCGCAATGTAAATTAAATTTTCGACCTGGTTGAGGAGTAATTTAAATTCTGTCGACGATCTGTGAGTAGGCCCGCTTTGCCCACTTTTCTTTCACGACTGTTTGTATTTCTACACGAAATCCCGAGGCGGAATTGCTATTTTCAAATCTGTCCTCGAACTTTCTTTAAAGACAAGCACACACGAGAGAAACTTTGACATAAATGAAGCTCCTCTCACAAGTCACTAAATAAGACGAGCAATTTAAAAAAAAAGTATTGGGCCTACAAAATGAATAAGCAAGCGTGATAAAGATTACTATGAATGAAATTAATTTGTAAGGGAGATTGGAATGGATTTGGTCAAAGAAAAAGGACTTATAATAGCCTACCTGTGACCGTAGGCATAAATAAAAAAAAGACTAATTAAGAAACAATTGTTCTGATTCAAAGTGGTCAATTAGATTAATTCTCGATTTAAATGAACTCTTGTAAATATTAGTATGTAAATCAACTTGTAAACACCGTGTGATGTTATGAAGCGAGAATTTCTTTTAATACACCGTTCACGCAGACGCTCACCACAGTGCAAGTGAAGTTTTAAAGTTCGACGATTTTCAGTGGCAGTATTCTACTACACCATATGTGTAAAAAAATTCATTGATGTGTGCAGTGTGTAATAATCAGTGTCATTCCACACGTGCAGTTGCAGCGGTAGCTACCACTTACCTGTGAATCCGTAACTGGATAGTGGACAGGAAGTGATATGAGGCAGTTTCGGTGGCAGAAGCTCCCTCCAGCAATCTAAAAAGCACAAAGCCACGATCCGGCGAAGAAAAGCGACGCACGGCACCTCAAGCGCGAAACCAACGCTCTGCAAGAAAGCTCCGGTCACGTGCGCGCGCACAGACTGAATTTCAAGATTGCTCGCAACAGTGGAGGCGGACAGCCACCACGTGACGAAATAATGTAAACGTTCAACCGCCAACACAGTTGCTGTGCGCTACATTCTGTAGCAAAAAACATTCACACCCAGTACTGAAAGCATTTTGTATGTATCATAAACCTTCTGAGAGACTCTAAGATAGAGAAGTTAGCGTAATTAGTATAATGACAGAGACAAGTCACAAGGTCACCTCTGAACACTGTTGAAATGTAAACTTTAACGAAAGGTCACGATACGAATGAAAATAAGCACACGAAAATATGTCAAAGGATCCGATCCTTCCTAAATCCCATCCCATATGTATATAAAATTAGTTTTGTAAGATATTCTAATATAAGATATTTTATCTGTTTCATATGTGAAATAATTCGGAGAGCCACACTCGAGCCCTGAAAGTGAAAGATATGGACTTCCTTGTCGAAGCCATCACCAGTGGCCGCTCTGCAATCCAAGTCTATCATAAACAGTGTATGTGCGACGAAAATAAATCTATAATTGCGACAACGGCCAAGGCAGTCAATCGACAAGACGATGACAATAAAATGAATACAGTCAAAACAGAAAGTTGTGTACCAGTTGTGATAGTCAAATTACTTTTGCAACGTTGAAAAATGAACTGTGACTCTATTTCCTTATAAAGTTTGTAAATATGTGTACTTACAGCCTTAATTTTAAGAATCATCAAGAAAGACTGAATCCATGCAAACACTGATAACACACAGAACAAATTCACAATGATCCATCGTCAGTAATTACAAATTGAAGCGTTAATTCTTTTATTATGGAATGAATGTGAAATGAAATTTTTAATAACCTGTATGTTACACCCGAAAATTACAAATATTCCAATGGGCATGAGGATGAAAGTAATACCTTCGGTATTCCTTCCCTCCTCATGGGAGGCAGTGTAATATTAGTAATTTTCGCCTCACAAACATTAATATACGCTCAATAGTAAACGCCTGATGGCCTAAAGTTATCGAACAATTGTAAAGTAAAAGAAATGAACCATCGCATAGCAGTGACAGAATCTATTATTCTTTATCCTTGCCGTTCTTGCGCGGTGCCAGTAAATCTCTATGTACATGTATCGATTAATGGTGTAAAAAAGAATTCTGTTGTTTCAAGACAAATGAGGCTTTTGGCGCCTCACCTTTTACTGTTTGTATTTCATGAGAGGCGGACGCGGACTTGCTGCGTTCCGCAACTGTATTTTATATTCTCTGTGAAAGTATTGAGTGAATATGCTAATTGTTATTTTTTCCAAACAGAAAACATGTAGTTTCTTGTAACTGATATCGAACAGACAGCGTCAAGAGGACATTTTTACTGTTATGTATAAAGTATCTAACCACAATGGTCATCTATTGTAATTTAATATGAAAAGGTACGTAGCATTAAAAAACGTGTGTTAAAGATGAGTGTTCTTATTTTAGTAAATTAACCTTGATGATTCCATCTCCTTATTTACCTGTATGATAAGTTTTTTGTGGTTCTTCATCACCAGAAATACGATCACGTTGATGGGCCGAATGCAGCATGAGGCAGAAGGAACATTATCGTTTTCCTATTATTTCTGAACCAACTCCTTTTTTTTTAATTGTGTAGTGTTGCATTTCTTTTAAAGTCTATAAATCTTCTGGTCCCTGAGTGTTGATCCGGGTGTTGATCCGGGTATGACTACATCGCGACTATAAAAATGCACAAAAATGATAATGTTTCTTCCGAACGATTTAAAATATATATACATCAATATGCTGCTCTTATTCAGGTATTTAATGCTCAACGTATGTTATTATAATAGTGTAATCAATCCCTGATTCTGTTGCCAAGTGGCCCACCAAAATATTCACTTTTTCGACATTAAAAAAAAAAGTAACAGTTCTTTTTATTTTCGTCCCCCAAGAGCAACGCTACAATATGTAATAAAAATGGGGTTCCTATTTAAAAAACGCAGTTGATATTCGTTTGACCTATGGCAGCGCCATCTAGCGGGCCAACCATAGCGCCATCTGGTTTCTCCCTTCAAGCTAGACAAGTTTCGTTCTTCGTAGTTTTTTCGTTTGATGCTTATTTCGTGAGATATTTGGCCCGGTCACTATCAATGGACCATCCTGTAAACTGACAGGCGTAATCCACATAGTGGTGTAGTTACCGCTGTGCAGGAAACAGCCGGTCATAAAGTTTTTGACGTGTTTGAGAGAAAACTATTCGACGCAGAGAAAAACAATCAGCACACTGTGTGTACATATTAAGGTACCACATATAAAAATATCTGCCCTTATACCCATTAGCCGGCCGCGGTGGTCGTGCGGTTCTAGGCGCTCCAGTCCGGAGCCGCGCTGCTGCTACGGTCGCAGGTTCGAATCCTGCCTCGGGCATGGGTGTGTGTGATGTCCTTAGGTTAGTTAGGTTTAAGTAGTTCTAAGTCCTAGGGGACTGATGACCACAGCAGTTGAGTCCCATAGTGCTCAGAGCCATTTGAACCTTATACCCATTACACGCCGCATAACTGAACTCGTATGGCACTGTTAGCTGTAGACAGCAAAATTAGCCGTCTACGTTTCTCTCTGTACTCAGCTTGGCACCTTCCCTTCATTGAGCGTGAATTTCTGGATTCAAATAAACTTCTTTTATACTAGATCGAGTCTGTGTTGTCAACGATGTTGCTACTGTACCGTAAGTGTGAAATGCAATGTCAACACGCAGTTTCCTCCTAAGGAAAATGGCTCAAATGGCTCTGAGCACTATGGGACTCAACATCTATGGTCATCAGTCCCCTAGAACTAAGAACTACTTGAACCTAACTAACCTAAGGACATCGCACAACACCAAGGCATCACGAGGCAGAGAAAATCCCTGACCCCGCCGGGAATCGAACCCGGGAACCCGGGCGTGGGAAGCGAGAACGCTACCGCACGACCACGAGCTGCGGACTCCTCCTAAGGAATAACAGAATAGCAGTTGCAGGGACTTACTGTTATCGCTTGACTCCACTGAAAGAGAGACTGTGGCGTTATGTGGGGTTCTCCTATCCTCCCGTCTCTTTCCTTAGTGCTTTCCACATGTTGCTCTCCACGCCGAATCTGCGGAGAAACTCCTCATTGCTTCCAGAATGAGATTTTTACTCTGTAGCGGACTCTACCTGTCCTTATAGCCTTTCTTCCAGGAGTGCTAGTTCTGCAAGGTTCGTAGGAGGGCTTCTGTGAAGTTTGGAAAGTAGAAGGGGAGGTACTGGTGAAAGTAAAGCTGTGAGGAGGGGTCGTGTGTCGTGCTCGGGTAGCTCAGTTGGTATCATGGAATCTTATTATTTATATCCTTGTACCACGAGTTTCTATCCAACTCTTGAACCTTGCCGGCACGGTAGCTCAGCGTGTTCTGTCAGAGAGCTGGTTGGCCTCTGTAATAAAAAACTGAGTGAAACGATGAACAACTAACTTGAATGGATGTCACGTGACGTCTGCAACGACCAAATAGACCAAACACAACGATCAACAACGAACAAAATGCAAAAAAAAAAAGAAAAATTGGTAGAGCACATGCCTGTGAAAGGCAAAGGTTGCGAGTTCGAGTCTCGGTCCGGCATACAGTTTTAATTTTAATCCTCATTGCTTATCTGTTCACCTAATTTTCAGAACACTTCTAAGGCGCCACATCTCAACATCTCAAACGCTTCGAGTCTCTTCTTCTTCGGTTGTCTCACAATCCATCATTTACTGCTGTACGATGTTATGTTCCAAGGGACATTCTCAGAAATTACTTCCTCCAATTAAGCGCAATGTTTGATAGTAGTAGACTTCCTTTGACCAAGAATACTCTGTTTGCCCGTGCTTGTCGGCATTTTAGGTCTTTACCTCGTCAGTTGTGTGTTACTTTGCTGGCCGCGGTGGCCGAGCGGTGCTAGGCGCTTCAGTCCGGAACCGCGCGACTGCTACGGTCGCAGGTTCGAATCCTGCCTCGGGCATGGATGTGTGTGATGTTTTTAGGTTAGTTAGGTTTAAGTAGTTCTAAGTTCTAGGGGACTGATGACCTCAGATGTTAAGTCCCATAGTGCTCAGAGCCATTTGAACCATTTTTTTGTTACTGTGCTTCCAACTTAGTAAAATTCCTTCACTTTATTTAGTTCGTGTTCACTAATTTTGATATTACCCTCAAACCATATTCTGTACTCATTGGACTGTTCATTCTATTCAACACATTCTGTAATTCTTTTTCATTCTCATGGAGGGCAGCAATGTTATCATGGAATCTTATTATTTATATCCTTGTACCACGAGTTTCTATCCCACTCTTGAAACTTTTATTTCATTTATCCTTTCTTCCATATACAGATTGAATAGCAGGGGCGAAATACTGCATTCGTTCTTAAACTTTTTTAATTCGGACCCTTCGTACTTAGTCTTCCATTCCTATTGTTTCCAACTGGTTTTTGTAATATTGTATTCTCCATTTTTCCCCGTAGCTTACATTTTTGTTCTCATGGTTTCGAACATCGTGCACTATTTTACATTGTATAACGCATTTTATAGGTCGAAGAGTCGTATGAGCATGTCTTGACTTTTCTTAAGTCATTTTTCCATCATAAGCTACCTCAGAACTGACGCTCTGATGTCTTTATCTTTCCGAAAGCCAAACTGATTGTCGTTTACCAGTAAAATTTTGGTGATATAAGTCTGTTTCACCACCAGGATTCGACCCAGTTACATCCAACTCAGATACTATTGAAGTCGGATGTATAAGTACTTAATGATAAATAATATTTTGCAAAACTGAAATTATTTTCTAAAATTTACTACTAAAATCACCGTATAATTAACTGTCTACCTTTATCAAGATGAAAATGTTTTGATATATTATAGTTACAATGTAGCAAAATAATGTACCTAAATGAGTTTTTATTTCACTGAACTAAAGACTTCAAGGTGAAGTGTGAGAATTATTAGTGGGAATTACTGAAGCATAACAACTGTTCACAACTGAAGATGAACGCCTGTGGTTAGATGGTATGCACTTTACGAAAAAAAACCTATTTAATGGTTTGTATATTTGTAACAGAGAAAATTCAAAGGAAAAGTAAATTTAAAACGTTGTTCAAAAATGTTCAAATATGTGTGAAATCTTATGGGACTGAACTGCTAAGGTCATCAGTCCCTAAGCTTACACACTACTTAACCTAAATTATACTAAGGACAAACACACACACCCATGCCCGAGGGAGGACTCGAACCTCCGCCGGAACCAGCCGCACAGTCCATGACTGCAGCGCCTGAGACCGCTCGGCTAATCCCGCGCGGCTAAAACGTTGTGAATGAGAATTTCCGCATCGAGGGCAAAAGGGGCGAAACGGTAATAACGTTTGAAATGAAACCAACGACGATCTTATTAAAATAAATATTGCACCATTCATACCACACACTTTAATTAACTAAGAAGCAGTTGAGCGTACAATGCAGGATCTGAATCCTGTTCCTTTACATGATAGCGTATTGCCTTAATAAATACGGCGCTTTAATCGTTAACACATGTAATGACACGTTCTGTGGAATACGAGGAAGAAATTCACAATCAGCAAACCGCAAGGTTATGAAAACAAAAGACTTGTAAACAAATGTACTTTCTAAAATCAACGTACTCTCTACAGAGTGAGACTCGCGGAAATTCTTACACTGAAAACTCTCGACACTAAAAATGTATGGTGAACTGCTACGTGACAGTTCCAAATCGCAGTATGGCACAAAATTTTGAGGTATCGGTACTTTCTGTATAATGTACACTCGCTATAGTGAAGTAGGAACTCGAGATAGAACAATTCATTTAGTCACCCCAAGGAAGAGCTTCGGATCCCTAGACACCTTGTAGGTTTCATATCTTATGTAAAATCATAATCATAATATTCGTATTGATCATAATCATAATACTCCTGATCTACACTTCCTCAAATACAGTCTTACTTAAATACAGTCTTACTTACATGCACAGGCGAAGTGGACAGAAGATGATGGGTACGAAACTCATTGAAATGTTGCGACAAGACGACGCCACCACTCGGCTGATAACTCGAGAAGAATTCATCAGAGGAATACGCTGAGAAAGACTGCAATCGCATGTAAGTATTCTTTCTAACTACCATCACTTAATAACAAGGGAAGAATTACATGGCCACAACTGCAAAATTAAGAGAGCCTCATAGCCGAAATACTCCAGTATGTTATGTGAGTACTTTATTCATATCGCGGAAAGTGTTAAATTCATTGCATAACATAACTGGAATTTTCATAAAAAGCTGCTGTAAAAATTTTGACTTTGTGGAAAATACCTACAGCGTCCATAATCTTACCCTCGCAACGGCAATCCATGTTCGGTTAATATGTTTATTATGCGTGAATTTTATGGTATGAAGCTATGTAAGCTGCCTAATACGAGCGCACCAAACATGTAAATTTCAGTGCGAAATCAGTGGTAGTCAATCTGGTCCCGACCGCCCTCTAGTGGGTGTTCGAACGTTCATGCTGAATGGCAGACGGTAGAGATTTTAAAAACATCTTCTGTCTGTTTCATAAAATTTTGACGTATAGTGCTTGCTAAGTAATTATTATTACATGCTTTAACTTACTGTAACTCTGCTTTATAAGTTTTATTAAGTAACTTCCAAACTTAATAAATCACCATTACTGTGGAAACAGTGGGCGGTTAGAAAATTTTACTACGAACAGAGATACAAAAGAGGGCGGCTGGTAGAGAAGGTTGACTGCCCCTCGTGTAAATGAAGGAATATGTTCTCTAACTTTGCAAGGCCTTTCATGGCAAAAACTTCTCATTTTAATCATCATCATCATCATCATCATCATTTAAGACTGATTATGCCTTTCAGCGTTCAGTCTGGAGCATAGCCCCCCTTATACAGTTCCTCCATGATCCCCTATTCAGTGCTAACATTGGTGCCTCTTCTGATGTTAAACCTATTACTTCAAAATCATTCTTAACCGAATCCAGGTACCTTCTCCTCGGTCTGCCCCGACTCCTCCTACCCTCTACTGCTGAATCCATGAGTCTCTTGGGTAACCTTGCTTCTCCCATGCGTGTAACATGACCCCACCATCTAAGCCTGTTCGCCCTGACTGCTACATCTATAGAGTTCATTCCCAGTTTTTCTTTGATTTCCTCATTGTGGACACCCTCCTGCCATTGTTCCCATCTACTAGTACCTGCAATCATCCTAGCTACTTTCATATCCGTAACCTCAGCCTTGTTGATAAGGTAACCTGAATCCACCCAGCTTTCGCTCCCATACAACAAAGTTGGTCGAAAGATTGAACGGTGCACAGATAACTTAGTCTTGGTACTGACTTCCTTCTTGCAGAAGAGAGTAGATCGTAGCTGAGCGCTCACTGCATTAGCTTTGCTACACCTCGCTCCCAGTTCTTTCACTATGTTGCCATCCTGTGAGAATATGCATCCTAAGTACTTGAAACCGTCCACCTGTTCTAACTTTGTTCCTCCTATTTGGCACTCAATCCGTTTATATTTCTTTCCCACTGACATTACTTTCGTTTTGGAGATGCTAATCTTCATACCATAGTCCTTACATTTCTGATCTAGCTCTGAAATATTACTTTGCAAACTTTCAATCGAATCTGCCATCACAACTAAGTCATCCGCATATGCAAGACTGCTTATTTTGTGTTCACATATCTTAATCTCACCCAGCCAGTCTATTGTTTTCAACATATGATCCATAAATAATATGAACAACAGTGGAGACAGGTTGCAGCTCTGTCTTACCCCTGAAACTACTCTGAACCATGAACTCAATTTACCGTCAACTCTAACTGCTGCCTGACTATCCATGTAAAGACCTTTAATTGCTTGCAAAAGTTTGTCTCCTATTCCATAATCTCGTAGAACAGACAATAACTTCCTCCTAGGAACCCGGTCATATGCCTTTTCTAGATCTATAAAGCATAGATACAATTCCCTTTTCCACTCATAACACTTCTCCATTATTTGCCGTAAGCTAAAGATCTGGTCCTGACAACCTCTAAGAGGCCTAAACCCACACTGATTTTCATCCAATTGGTCCTCAACTAATACTCGCACTTTCCTTTCAACAATACCGGAGAAGATTTTACCCACAACGCTGATTAAAGAGATACCTCTGTAGTTGTTACAATCTTTTCTGTTTCCATGTTTAAAGATTGGTGTGATTACTGTTTTTGTCCAGTCTGATGGAACCTGTCCCGACTCCCAGGCCATTTCAATTATCCTGTGTAGCCATTTAAGACCTGACATTCCACTGTATTTGATGAGTTCCGACTTAATTTCATCCACCCCAGCCGCTTTATTGCACTGCAATCTATTGACCATTTTTTCCACTTCCTCAAATGTGATCCTATTTCCATCATCATTCCTATCCCATTCTACCTCGAAATCTGAAACATTACTGATCGCATTTTCACCTACATTGAGCAACTCTTCAAAATATTCCCTCCATCTGCCCAAGGCATCCACAGGATTCACCAGCAGTTTTCCTGACCTGTCCAAAATACTTGTCATTTCCTTCTTACCTCCCTTTGGAAGACTGCTAATTACACTCCAGAATGGTTTTCCAGCAGCTTGACCCATAGTCTCCAACCTGTTTCCAAAGTCTTCCCACGATTTCTTCTTGGATGCTGCAACTATCTGTTTGGCTTTGTTTCTTTCTTGAACATAACTTTCTCATAACTGTCTCATTTTAATGAGTAAAATAAACGCATTGCAACGGGAACAGAAGTATTTATATTGTGACACTGAAATTTGTTTGCAACTGTAGTGAAATGTGCGTCAGCATAGAATCAGACTATAATCAGACGTTAGGTAAAAGTACTGCAAATTATAAAATGATTTCCAGTCTGGTTACATTTTTTAGCAGGTTCAAAATGGTTCAAATGGCTCTGAGCACTATGGGACTTAACTTCTGAAGACATGAGTCCCCTAGAACGTAGAACTACTTAAACCTAACTAACCTAAGTACATCACACACATCCATGCCCGAGGCAGGATTCGAATCTGCGACCGTAGCGGTCGCGCGGCTCTAGACTGTAGTGCCTAGAACCGTTCGGCCACCCCAGCCGGCTAGCAGGTTCAGTTTATTTACAAATTTTATTAGCGCAATGGACAATTCTAATACACCTTTGGTCAGATTCTATTAAATTTTAGATCTAGGTTGCACGCACAAACAAAATTTTCCAATTCTAAAATTTTGCGGGAAGACGCAATGAAGCTTCCAGCAAAATAAGGTAAGACGCAGCATCTGTGCATTGGCAGGCTTGACCAGACGCATAATTCAGTGTATTAGCTCTTCAGTAGATTCTGTAGTATTTCTTTCGCACGTAGCAGTTTTCAGTGATAAATTTCATTCTCAGTGCTTTTCCTTAAACAATAACTTCTGCAACAATACCTATACACGAGTGTACAATATGGCCGACTTCCGTGCGATGCGTTGTAACATGGCCAGCAGCCATTAACAATAATCCCATATTCAGTTTACATTTTTAAATTAACAAACAACATTGTTGCTACGAGCGATTCATGTTCAACTGCATTTTATTTTAAAACCAGTGTCAAACTTTATTTTCTCGAAGCATATCTTACGTGTGGCACGGTCATAACTAGAAAACAATACGCAAAGATGGAACAGCAAAGGCATACTATTCAGACGCAATCCGACTCGGACGAGAGACAAATGTTTGAAAATGACTTTGCGACAGCAATCGGTAGTGACGATTCATCAAATATTGACGCAAGTGTTAACGGAAATTTTGACAATAGGCCGTCCACCACAAAAATTTCAAAGTCTCAGTCGGAGCCCATGTTAATACATGATGTCACGTCTAATGACGAGGCGGGGCCAGATACCTTGCAAACAGCAAACATTGCCAACATGTTACAAATGCTAATGAAACAAAACGCAGAAAATATGGCAACCTTAAAGACACAAAAAGAACAGTTAAAGACAAAATGAACAGTTAAAGACACAAAATGACGAAATTAAATCTGATCTCACAGCAATCAAGACAGGTAATGACACTTTATGTAAACGTGTGGAACTTATAGACGCCACACTGACCAAACAGATGACTGAACTCAGTACGAAATTTTCCAAGCTTAATACGATACAAGAAAAGACTACAAATGACGTAGCAATTTTACAGACACAAGTAAAAAACCTTAATGTCACGTGTGAAGCTCTTACTGAACAAATTCAAACATATCCTTCAGTACACTACAACCTTGAAAAACGAATTACTGACGTGCAGAATAAATTTGACGATGTTGAACAACACCTGACTGACATCTTACAATCTGATGCCACAGCTCGTTTTCAAAATATTAATAAAGAATTTCGTGATTGGGTAGAGAACAAAGACAAACATTTTGATAGATGCATACGTGAAAATTTACGAACAATTGTGCACGACTCCGTAGCGGAATACATCACTAATAACAAACAGCTGATTAGTGACGCAGTACAATCTGTCACTGCACCCATGAGACAATTCACCGATCAACCACAGTCTGAATGTAACGAAAATATCAGTCACAATGTACACTTCAGAAACCAAGATACATACGAGTATGACGCACACATACCTCACACGACAAACACACAAGAACAAAACACACCACGACAACAACACATACCACGACGTACAAACACAAGCTATTATCATGGTAAACCACAGCAACATTATCGTAATTACTCGCCATCTGAACATTACAGTAATTACAGTGGAACAAATCCATATCATAATGCAAAGGAAGAAGAAAGCTTAATAAAACACAGGCAATTTCAGACTTTTATCCCAGAAAAACGAACCATTCATCCGGTGATTTTCTTAAATCTTTTAGTAACGCATTTCCACGCACTTGGAGTGACCGGAAAAAGATTTCATATATTGTCGGTTACATCCAAGGCGATGCAGCTGTCTGGGCAAACAGTCAAGCTGAGGTATGTACCACGTACAGTGTGTTTGAGCGTGCCTTTCTGAACAAATTCTGGTCGCAATCCGTCCAGGAGCGACTCAGAAGGCAAATTTTAGAACCTGAAACTTTTAACAGTAAAAATGGTAACTTACGCAGATATTTTGAAAAATACTTGAACATGGGACATTTTTTGGACGAACCAGTCGCAACACGTGATATACTCCGTGCGTTGAAGGCCAAATTGCCTTTCAATATTAAAGAAAAACTCTTACATATTCCGGATGACGATCCAGATTATTTTTTAACGGCTTTAGATTCGGTTGACATGTTACTAGAAGATCAGCGCTTCGCGCGGCAAAACAGCAGCCACAATGTTTATACTAGTGGTATGCAAAACATGCAGGCTTGCCAACTCAATTCTGGCGCGCCGACAGTTGGATACGCGGTACAGCAAAAACAGCAAACTCACATGCCGTCTCAATACGGAAATCAAAATCAACACGCGTATTCCAATACAAACAACAGTTACAACAGTAATAACACTTCATGCGGCAATCCATACAAAAGGCACCGCGGTAACAACAACAACAACAACGGTAACAACGGATACAAATATAACAACAAAAACACAAACAGAAATAGAAATAATAATAACTACGAGCCAAGACAGCATCAAGGCTGGATTCGTAGCGATCAATACTTTAATTCAAATACTGCTATACCACAGCAGCCACCAGGACAAAATTGGAGCATACCTTACGACCGACAGGTAAGTCATAATGCGCAACAGCAACAACAACTGCAAAAGTTGGAGATCACAACAGGCAATATCCGAATGTGAATATAATAGAAGTGACACCTGATACACAACCTCAATCTGTGTCAGTACCTAATACAAATGCTAATCCAACAAACTAGAAACAGTCACTTCTATGCCCCGGGTCGTGGCTGAAAAATTCTTGGGGGGCGACTTCAATGTTAATCAGTTATTTGACACCACCATTGAACAACAAAATATTGATATGCCTAATAATTGTAAACAAAAACTACCTGTTTTATTTATAAGATACAACCACAATGAGAATATATCAGATGAACTTTTGCAAGACAGTACACAATGTCGTTCAAACACAAATGAAATTGTTTTAGCCTCTACTACTGGTGTAGTAGGTGGGATTCCAACTACTATTGTCTTAGATACAGGTGCAGCTGCGAGCGTTTTGTCTTTGTGTGTAAAAGGCACATTTGCATGCCGTGCGTGAGTTTCCTCGGAAACGCGGAATCTTAGTTAAATAATTAATCTCTGACAAATAAATAAAGCCTATGGCACAGGACTGCAGCGCTATGCCGCTGATAAAACAAAATACAATTATGATACTCTTATGTTTCATGAAGAAGAAGGAGGTCTTGTAGAATAGCTGAGGCTGGAAGCAGGTATATTTTATTAACTGGTACACCGCCATTTTTTATGTTATATAAGAACACTGCGAATTGCAATCTTACTAGGCACTCGATTCTGTAAAGAATTTATATTTATGAAAGTAAGTTGAATTATTTAACTGTATGCTTATTCGTTGAATATATCTGATTTAACTAACTGTGTAAACTTTTTTATGTTTAGTAGACAGTCACCTCTGCACGACGTATTGGCATGGCTGGCAAATTATTCTAATATTGAGATTTAGATTTTGAGTCCGCACCTACCGCAGCAGTCTTTGGAAATGATTTAAATACGAAGTCCGATTATTTGAGTCTTATTTCACGGTCAACTACGAATAACATTGCTCTTACGAAAAAGCCATTGTCAAGCGTCTGATGCGAAATAATTAGACGTCCACGTTCCAGATAAGCAAATATTAATTACAACCAATCACTATAATACATAATTAATAATAAATATTTTATTTTATTTTATTAAGTTATTTATTTTATAGAACCACCACGGCATTACCCTTAAGTGGTTTAGAGTATCCACGGAAAACCTAAATTTGAATGACCGCTCCGATTGCGAGTAGCGGTCTCACCAACTGCGTCGCCTCGCTCGCACACTCAATTGGTGTTTATCGGTCGGAAAGGCGACAGAAACGCAATGCAGCGTGTCATCTGTACCAAGGGTAGCCACGTTAACTGATAAAGAAAATCTTATGACCAAGCGAGGATTAGTCGTAGACATTTTGATTCGTAGTCTGAGAAACGTGCGGACACAAAGCGAGACTATAATGGATAGAAAGGCGAAATAAAAGCTACTAGTATCGCTAGAGAACTATAAAACACGGACAAGAAACAGATCGTTGACATAAAAATTTGAGGAAAGCAGCCAAGCGAAATGCACTGGTGGAAAATGAAAAAAAGAACACCTTGACGCAAGTGACTTAGGCATGGCATGCTTGCAGGGGACACTACGAGACGGCAGTTAATGCGATGATAAAACGCGCAGCACTGCAGACAAACCAGGAACTGCATTATCAGTCGTGGAACGTTGCAGTCTTCGCAGCAGTTGTTCACATACAGAGCCATTAGCAGCTAGTCTGCTGTGGCATACGGAGCTCCGTCTGTGTCTGGAACGTTGTTAATAAGCCGCGACAGAGTGGATGTGAACCATTTGTGCAACTGACGGAGTCTGAGAGAGGGCGTGTAGTGGGTCTGCTGGAGGCTGGGCAACCATACCGCAGAATCCCGCTACACGGTGGACGAAAGGTCTCCACAGTGCATCGATGTTGTCGCCAGTGGTCGACAGAAAGTGCAGATGCGAGTCAGGCTGGATCGGGACAGCAGCGACGCACAGAGCCACGTAGAGATCGTCGCGTCTTACGAAGTGTCGTATCGGACCCCAGCGATCTTAAAATTTGTTAAAAGTAAAATTTAAAACAGTCTTGATCGCAATTTTTTTTATTGCAGTGAGTGACCGGTTTCGACTCTTTCATAGAGCAGTTACACGAGCGTTGAGAGTCGACGAAACTCGTCTGGCAGTGTCCATTCACCGCTCTGGAGTCTGAAGATGACTCTACGAAAGAGTCGAAACCGGTCACTCACTCCACTAAAAAAATTGCGATCAAGGCTTTTTTAAATTTTAATTTTAACAAATTAGGGACACTGTAGCCCTGGGGAAGTAGGTGAGGACGAGTCTTACAACCATCTCCGTGAGGCATGGCTACGATCTTCCGTGCCGTCTTCCGCACACGCTCCAAGATCGTGCATCTCGTCTCCAGTGGTCTCGTGATAGGCGGTTATGGAAGGACGAATGGAGACTTGTTGTCTTCAGTGATGAGAATCGCTTCTACCTTGGCGCCAATGACAGTCGTACGCGTGTATGGCGTCGTGCACGTGAGCGAGAACATCTGCAGTGTTTACGACAGAGGCACATAGGGTCAACACCTGGCATCACGGTGTGGGAAACCATGTATTACAGTGGCCGTTCTCCTCTGGTGATCGTAGAGGCAACATTGAACAGTGCAGTATACATCCAAAACATCATTCAACCCGTCGTCTTACCGTTCGTGCATCAACAAAGTGGTGTGGTTTTCCAACATGACAATGCACGTCCACAGGTAGCACGTGCCACCAAACGTGCTCTCCAAGGCGTACGTCAACTACCCTGGTCAGCATGATCCCCATATCTGTTCTCCATTGAGCATGTATGGTACTGGGTAAAACGTCATCTTGCTTGACCTGCAAGGCCGGCAGGAAATCTGGCCCAATACTGGCACCAGGTGGAAACTGAAGGCCATTCCGCAAGACTACATTCGTCAACTCTACGATCTTGTCCATGGGAGAAATGCAGCCTGCATCGCGTCACGAGGAGGGTATACATGGTACTAGCACTCACAGTTCGTACGCCTTGTCGACTATGTTCGAATGTTTATAGCTCTTGCGGCGTTATCTTGTGTTGTATACGTCCCCAAGAGTGTGCCTATAAAATTTCCCCGTGTTGTTTCCAGAATTTCATGGTGTTCCTTTTTCTTGTTACAGTAGTTTAAGTGCCTGTCCATAAGAGGAACAAAAAAAAAAAAATGGTTCAAATGGCTCTGAGCACTATGGGACTTAACTTCTGAGATCATCAGTCCCCGAGAACTTAGAACCACTTAAACCTAAGGACATCACACACATCCATGCCCGAGGCAAAATTCGAACCCGCGACCTTAGCGGTCGCGCGGTTCCAGACTGCAGCGCCTAGAACCGCTCGGCCACCCCGGCCGGTTAAGAGAAACATGGCGCAGTAGGTTGATACGGAGATGATAGTCCACCTGGGACAGAAACCTTTTACATTCTGCTTTATTCTGTTCTCCAGAAAAAAAGAAGAACATACTAAAGACTAAGAAGCATGGGAATGAGGATACCACACTGCAAATAATGGTTGAATGCATCTTATAGTCCCTGGGCTACGTTTAGATTCGTTTGATTATTCATATTCGTTAGAGAAGAAACCGTAACAATAGTCGATTGCATCGCTAACAAAAGAAGACTAACATCAAGTACAATATCTCTTTATTTCCTGGTCCAACGTGGTTGTGAACCACACCAGTAATATTAAAATAAATAAAGCTATTGACAATGAGTAGCCCTTTAGTTAGAAGGAAGTGCTTAGAATCTCCGGGTCATTCATGAAAAGGATAGCAAAGAGGATTGTCCGCATCTTATTTCAAAGTGTAAATGCAACCAGAAAGATGGAAAAACTCAAATTTGTCAGCCTTGGAATCAGTGACATGAGCTGGCCTAATTCGTAAAAATGTAACGTTCATAGTCTTCTTCTTTTCTTCTTTTATTCTTCTTCATTTCATGTATTAAGCAAATTGCTGTTACGATACCCATCTACTGTATGGTCTTCCTACATTTGCTCTTCCAGTGCATTTGTAATTTAGAGCCTTTACCGGGAACTATCCCCATCCATAAGGTCTACATGTTTTTTTCCATTTTCTCTTACTTTCTTTCGCTTTCTCGTTTAGGTTATACATTCCTAAATCTTTCCTTTTCGATATTCTCTTGCACATACTTCCACTCTTATTAGAAATCTCATTTCTTGAGCTTGTAATCTACTTTCTTGCCGTCTTGTTGTTCCCCATGCTTCACTTCCGCAAGTAAGGGTTGGTACTTTGTACAACTTTAGCTGTGTTTCTTTCCTGGCTTTACTCTGCAAACTTTTCACGATTCTTCCACATATGGAAGTAAATTTGTTTACTTTCTTGTTCATATCTTGGTTATATTCGTAAGTGATGTCGCATCCTACGCTCGCAACCTCGTTTACGATTCTGGAGTAGATTATGGAGACAACGATGATACAAGCCATTTCAAAGGAGTAGGGTTCATGGTACATCCAATAATTGACACATGTGTCAAGCAATTTATACCTGTGTTCGACAGGACCATTTCCTTACAATTCAATGTAAAACCCATTTTGTCAAATATTATCCAGATGCGTGCTCTACTTATGATGCAAGAGATGAAAATATCGAAACATTTTACAACCATGTCAAGATTCTCAGCACTCCTCTGCCAACTGAACGGCTACTCATTGCTAATAGCTCTATTTATTTTAATGTTACTAGTGTGATTAATAATCTCAGTTGACCGGAAAATAAAGAGATACACTGTCTTTCACCAAATCAAACAAGCATACCATTGTGATGGTCGATTTCAGTGTGAAGGTAGGATGTGAAAGGTGCGCTGTTATAGTAGGTAATTTTGATTTAGAGATTGTCAATAATGAAAGTGATTGGCTGGTCCAGCGATATCAGGAGTAGACGTTCATGAAAGCAAACACTCATTTTCAGTTGCCTCTTCCTCATCAATTCACATGAACCTAAACCATCGACAAAAATGTCAAGCATCAAACAGATTACACCCTCGTCAATAAATTATTCACATGTATCATAAGAAGTGTAACGACATACACTGGCGCCGAAATTGACTGATCACAGTGTTTTCATTCTTTTCATAGCCACAATGAATATCAAAATGGAAAGATGTCACCAAATGCAACGAAGCATTCGAATTGGGATCCCTAAACTCCAACATCCAGTACTAAGCAACGAAGTACAGACAGTGCTGTGTAAAAAACTACGTAACAACCAGTGAAATACAGACAAATAATGTTGAAAACACCTTAACAAAGTCAAATCTATTGTGAATGAAGTGAGCCAAGAAAAACTGAAGACACAAAGTGTAACAAACGAAAGCCTTTGATGATAGTTGAAATTCTGCAATCGATCTGTCGCAGAAGATCCTGCAAGAATAAAGACACTTCAATGTAAAGAGAACTGGGGAAATTACTGCGGATCGAAATACTTATTGCCAAAGAACAACGTCTTTCAAAGGTATGTAGCAAAATAGAAGAAGTGAACTCAAATCATGAATCTTTCACCATGTGCAAGAATGTAAGATACGCATCAGGGGTTTACAACAGCAGAGGAGGTTGGCTCCTCATATACAAAGACGGCAACATCCTACTTAGTACTGAAGAGAAACTGCATGAGGGGAAGGAATGCACTGCCAATCAATTCAGGGACACAGCACCGTCTGTACTTCGTTGGTTAGCACTGGATGTTAGAGTTTACGGATCTCAATTCGAATGCTTCGTTGCATTTGGTGACATCTTTCCATTTTGATATTCATTGTGGCTGTGAAAATAATGAAAAGACTGATCAATCAATATCGGCGCCAGTGTATGTCGTTACACTTCTAACGATACATGTGAATAATTTATTGACGAGGATGTAATCAGTTTGTTGCTTGACATTTTTGACGATGGTTTAGGTTCATGTGAATTGATGAGGAAGAGGCAACTGAAAATAAGTGTTGCTACTCCTGACATCGCCGGAGCAATCAATCACTCTCATTATTGCCAATCTCTAAATCAAAATTACCTACTATAACAGCATACCTTTCACATCCTACCTCCGCACTGAAATCGACCATCACCATGTCTGGGAGAGCGATGACATGAATATCACGAGAGCAGAAGTGAAGCATGCCATAACAATATGAAACAATGCTTCTGACAAAACGCACATCGAAGTACTGAAGCTCTTCAAAGACGAACAATCTC
This sequence comes from Schistocerca cancellata, assembly GCF_023864275.1. NCBI lineage: Eukaryota > Metazoa > Arthropoda > Insecta > Orthoptera > Acrididae > Schistocerca > Schistocerca cancellata. The sequence goes on from NC_064626.1 coordinate 947,825,422, forward strand.
TTCCCTTACTGGTTAGTTTGTCCAACTGTATCGAAGTAGAATCGTACAACAAAACAGGCTCAAATCGACGTTGGTTTCACTTCCCAAAAAAACCAATGCAGAGTGCTGCAGCGATTACACAATGAATAGTTCAATGACCCATGCCCTCAAGTTATTCCTTTAAAAACTGAATTTGAAAATAATCCGTAAATGTTAGAAGAGCATTGGAGACTGTCGTTTTGGATTCAGGAATCGTTTCGGGACTCGGGAGACGTTACTCAGTCTTCAGATATTGATCCAGTGATGTCGTTACGTTTGTGCTTGTTTTATCGATTATGAAAAAGCCTTTGACACTGTTCAGCATGACAAACTGATGCATAGCTTAGGTGGTATTAGATGCTTATCACAGCCGACAGATTGGAAATCTGAACTGGAACCAAAGTGCTGATGCGTGTGTGTCAATGGTCAGCTGTCAGAATAAATATCGATTATGAAAGTTCGACAGAGTTGCATTACATCTCCATAGCCCTTGAACATCTGCTCTGAATAGAGTTTCCAACATGCTTTTGATGACAAGTATGGAGTTACCATCACTAACATCAGATATGCTGATGACGGTGTGGTACTTATAACCAGACTGGAAGATGTGCAAGAAGTACTAAACACTGTTACCGAAGAGACAAATACCACGCGGTTACGTTTAAACAATAAAAAGACAAAATGAATGTTTGTCAGCAACAACAGAAATAAATAAAAGGCACTTTTGTACTCGGTAATCATTGGATCAAAAGGGCTTCATCATATAAATATTGGGTGTATCAAATCAACGGTAACTGAGGCTTCTCTCAAGAGATTCGCTGCGGAAATGATCAGACCAGAAGTTCTTTCCAGAAAATGAAGAAAATTCTGACTAGCCACTATGTAGGTATTGCTCTTCGTACTCTAGCAGTTTACGGAATTGAGTCTCGGACACTTACCGGAATGTTATAAGAAATTGGAGGCATCTGAAATGTGGGAATATCCAAGTATATTAAGATATTGAGGATACCACGGACAAATGAAGTCACACATGTTTGCAGTATGGAAGGGTATGAACAAAGATTTACAAATTATCAATACAATCAAGAAAAGAAAATTCGGTTATTTGGTCGTAACATGTGCAACAATAAATATAACTTTTTATAACCAATAATTCAACAAACGTTTGATGGCAGACGTGGTCCAGAACTGAGGAAATTATCCTGGTTCAAGATCTTAAGCCAGTGGTTTCGGCTGATCACAAATCACGGCTCAGGAAAGTCATGGACAAACAACAGATGATAGTATCGATCACCTATGGTCCTAGAGTTCGAGGCACTTAAAGAAGAAGAAGGGTTGTGATATGTGATTACGAAGACCACAGACAAAAGTAATAAGAATAATAATTCGTCTACAGTTCCTTTCATTTGGCACCCTATTCCCAACGACGGAGACAATGAATAGAAATAGACAGTTTTGTTTCAATGTTCAAGAGATAAGATGCTTTCACCTACTGGTTTGCCATTAACGGTAATTTATGGATGGAAACTATAATCTGACATTTCATAGACGCTCATTAATTTGATAGCATGTGGCATGTGTGGATATTAGTATTTAGAGAAAATTATTAATATTCAATTGAATGCCTGAGCGGAAAGATATATATATATATATATACAGGGTGTTACAAAAAGGTACGGCCAAACTTTCAGGAAACATTCCTCACACACAAAGAGAGAAAATATGTTATGTGGACATGTGTCCGGAAACGCATACTTTCCATGTTAGAGCTCATTTTATTACTTCTCTTCAAATCACATTAATCATGGAACGGAAACACACAGCAACAGAATGTACCAGCGTGACTTCAAACACTTTGTTACAGGAAATGTTCAAAATGTCCTCCGTTAGCGAGGATACATGCATCCACCCTCCGTCGCATGGAATCCCTGATGCGCTGATGCAGCCTTGGAGAATGGCGTATTGTATCACAGCCGTCCACAATACGAGCACGAAGATTCTCTACATTTGGTACCGGGGTTGCGTAGACAAGAACTTTCAAATGCCCCCATAAATGAAACTCAAGAGGGTTGAGGTCAGGAGAGCGAGGAGGCCATGGAATTGGTCCGCCTCTACCAATCCATCGGTCACCGAATCTGTTGCTGAGAAGCGGATGAACACTTCGACTGAAATGTGCAGGAGCTCCATCGTGCATGAACCACATGTTGTGTCGTACTTGTAAAGGCACATGTTCTAGCAGCACAGGTAGAGTATCCCGTATGAAATCATGATAACGTGCGCCACTGAGCGTAGGTGGAAGAACATGGGGCCCCATCAAGACATCACCAACAATGCCTACCCAAACGTTCACAGAAAATCTCTGTTGATGACGTGATTGCACAAGTGCGTGCAGATTCTGGTCAGCCCACACATGTTGATTGTGAAAATTTACAATTTGATCACGTTGGAATGAAGCCTCATGCGTAAAGAGAACATTTGCACTGAAATGAGGATTGACACATTGTTGGATGAACTATTCGCAGTAGTGTACCCGTGGAGGCCAATCAGCTGCTGATAGTGCCTGCACACGCTGTACATCGTACGGAAACAACTGGTTCTCCCGTAGCACTCTCCATACAGTGACGTGGTCAACGTTACCTTGTACAGCAGCAACTTCTCTGACGATGACATTAGGGTTATCGTCAACTGCACGAAGAATTGCCTCGTACATTGCAGGTGTCCTCGTCGTTCTAGGTCTTCCCCAAACGCGAGTCATAGGCTGGAATGTTCCGTGCTCCCTAAGACGCCGATCAATTGCTTCGAACGTCTTCCTGTCGGGACACCTTCGTTCTGGAAATCTGTCTCGATACAAACGTACCGCGCCATGGCTATTGCCCCGTGCTAATCCATACATCAGATGGGCATCTGACAACTCCGCATTTGTAAACATTGCACTGACTGCAAAACCACATTCGTGATGAACACTAACCTGTTGATGCTACGTACTGATGTGCTTGATGCTAGTACTGTAGAGCAAGGAGTCGCATGTCAACACAAGTACCGAAGTCAACATTACCTTCAATTGGGCCAACTGGCGGTGAATCGAGGAAATACAGTACATACTGACGAAACTAAAATGAGCACTAAGATGGAAATTAAGCGTTTCCGGACACATGTCCACATAACATCTTTTCTTTATTTGTGTGTGAGGAATGTTTCCCGAAAGTTTGGCCGTACCTTTTTGTAACACCCTGTATATATATATGAACTTACAGAGCTACGGGTAGGATATGGCACCTACCGCCCGTCCCCCTCTAAAACAATCTACGCAGACTGAAATAGCATCCAACCCTGTATAACACAAAGACATATCATTTCGGTACCAATTTGAAGAAAGACAAGATCTTCAGTGGAAATTAATTAGAAGCAAGTGCACGCAGCGTACTGATATCTCGAAACTATTTCGCCATTCACCGTGAAACTAACATGAGTTATGGTGCTCCCTACATTTCGCTCACACTAGCAACTCACGCCCCACTGCTGCTGGCACAGGTTCTAAGACGGTTTTGGACATGGGTACATAGGAATCAAATGGTTAAAATGGCTCTGAGCACTATTGGACTTAAATTCTGAGGTCATCAGTCCCCTAGAACATAGAACTACTTAAACCTAACTAACATAAGGACAACACACACATCCATGCCCGAGGCACGATTCGAACCTGCGACCGTAGCGGTCGCTCGGTTCCAGACTGTAGCGCCTAGAACCGCTCGACCACAATGGCTGGCACATAGGATTTTGAGAACAGTTATTTTCTTGTGTTGTACAGAGAAACGTGATGTTGTACACGGGAACAAAACGGTACCACAATTCTGTCTATAATACAAAGATTGTCGTGAGACATTGAAGGGAAAAAATGAGTTAGATTATGGTTCAACGTTCCGTCTGCGACAGTAGCGTTACTGAGCACAAGTTCGGATTTGGCAAGGATGGGGAAATTAAATTTGCCGTAGTCTTCTTTGAGTGACTGAGCCGGCTTTCGCCTTGAAAGATTTAGAGAAACCACGGAATACCTAAACCTGGATGACCCGACGGGGTTTGAATCCCACTCGTCCCGAATACGACTCCAGTGCGGTAAACACTGTGCTTGGTTCAAATTGCTCTAAGCACTATGGGACTTATGTCTGAGGTCATCAGTCCCCTAGACTCAGAACTACTTAAACCTAACTATCCTAAGGACATCACACACATCCATGCCCGAGGCAGGATTCGAACCTGCGACCGTAGCAGCAGCGCGGTTCAGGACTGAAGCGCCTAGAACTGCTCGGCTACAACGGCCGGCAAACACTGTGCCACCACAGGGGAACGATATGGAGTGAGCGCCAGGAGGTACAAGAACAGCTTTACATTTCAGTTATTCAGATTTTAAGTACCTAATAACCTCATCGTCGTTACAACGCTAAACTCGAATGTTCATTTTTTCGTTTATTGAAGTATAATCTGAGTAATAAAAGTGACCACTGGTGATTCTTTAGAAACAGCATGATTAAATGAAACTGATATATTTTCGTTGCAGTACATCTTTCACGATAGTGAAAAGTTTGAAGTTCCATTGTGAGGGCACAATTACAGCAATGCTGTCTTGCAGTAAAACAAAAGAGATGTTAGAAGGAACGCCTACTACTTGAAGACAACGGCGTATCCTAGACCCTCGAAGCCCTGCCCCATTTAGCTTGCTTCACCACAGCGTCCAACTATTTGCATTTAAATAACCGCGAACATAAGCTTGTATGCGTAATATGGAGAAGGTATTCCCAAGTGGCGTGCGGCTCCACGCTAATTTAAATGCAGAACCTGGGGTGGAAAGAATTTCTACATAAAAGAAACGAAGTTTTAGCCCAACGGGGCTCTTGCATATAGGATTATAGTAAACGAAAAGTGTCTCTGAAATAGCAATAACAAGAGTGGTTTGTGATTTAAGTCTTCGGCCATTGCCAAGAAAATAAGTAAAGAAGAAAACAAATTTGTCCACGAAAGACTGATCTATAAAAATACAATTTCAGGAAGACTATATATTCGAATGAATTTACATCAGTTGAAAAAATGATAAAACTCATCACGGTTGACCTGAATTAACAACTTTATTTTTTGCTACAGTCAGACACTGTGCGCAACGACGTATTTAGAAACTTCCTGAAACTCTGATTCCTCTATGATCACTCTGAAAGTCGGTACGAGTCAATATACGGCGTCATTTATTTGTTGCGATTCCACGGGTAACAAATTAATTAGCACTGCGCAAATACGTGCCACTGAGAAACTACGTGTCTGAAGGAATTACAATATCCAGACACTGCAAAATCACTTGTAACTAGTGACCGAGATGGTGCAGTGTTTGAGACCTTAGATTAACACAGCGGAGGGGCGCCGTTCAAATTCCCGCCCAAACTCACTGGTTTAGGTTTTCTGTGATTTTACTAAATCGTTAAGGTAAACGTCGAAGTGATCCATTTGAAAATGTCATTGATACCTCATTAGTGCACCCTATCGTCTTCACCAACACCTTAATACAGCAGAGCACAGTACCTAAGTTTTGTTGAAAGATTAAAGTAAAAGTACGAAAGGATCAATTAAAATAAATGTACCTTTAACAGGTAATTTAAAACTGTAGTCACAACATGTTGCCGATCGTTGTTGAAAGTCAGAAGCACATTTTTTTTAATTCGTGGACCCTATTATTTATCGTACAGAACTGCTAAACTTTAGCTACAAACAAGCAGATTAAGGTGGCAATGAAATTACACAGGAATAATGAAATGCTTTGGTCACTGATGGGCCACAAAATTCCAGAATTCTAGCCACATCAAGCTTCTCCTGACTCAAAGACGAAGAATATCAATATAGTGCCAGAAATGACTAACATTTGGTATACTTGCAGGCATGTTTCCCCATTCTTTTTTTTCTCTGTAGGTCTGGTAATGGTAGTTGAGTTCCTCTGTTAGCGACTTTTAATGAATACGTCAATTTCCAAAAGGAAATGTGCACCGTCTCTTTGTTTCTGTGCTTGGACCCACAGACTCTGACCAGAGAAGTTGGCAGTAACAAGGTATCTCCTAGGCGGGAATTGCTATCTGAAAGAGAGCGGACTCGCCAACGATAAGGGGACTCTTGTTCTTTGGTAGTGCACGGGGGTGGATGCGGATGCAGCTGGTCTGGTCAGGTGTAATTTGATCCAGTGTGAGGAACTGGAACGTCTCCCATACACAGTGTGTCATCAGCCACATTTTCTTTTGTAGAACATGAAGAATAATCAGTACAGGTTCTCGAGCATCGACAATAACGCCCTGGCCCAGGTCATTTGCTACCGCCATGCAGCAACGCAGCTCAGTCGCTGTTGGTGTACAGGTTACTCACGTGTTTCACTGATTCCATTAATTCATATCAATAAAGCAAATATCAAATTAGGCTAATTTTGGACCGCCGTATCAAATGGCCACGTAAATTCCTGCTTTAAAAAGTCATTTTGCTTTTATCGAGTAACAACTTACGCTTTCCGCCGGCAATGGGCGTCTTGTGAAAGACCTGATGAGCAGCATTTGTTTGGTTTGACTACAGAGACATATTCCAAATGAGAAATTGCAGATATCTGCCGAAACACCAAAAATATGCGCCTGACGACTCTTCACAGGGACACCCTGTATAGATTTCTAGGTGCCATTTAACTGCTGAAAACATCACAGAAGTGTTTTCCCAGTGGATTTAATATCAGTTTCGGTTTCACTGTGGATTTACGCCACATTCTTTGTACACTGTACGATGTGGTCGTAGGTCAACTCAGTCATGTCGTTGTACTAGTAAATTTTTCCATACTGCTCTCCTTCACTGTTTAATACATCGAGAAAATGATTTGCTTGTTGTGCCTCCGTTAAATCAGATTTTAATTTGAGAATTTATGCCAGTTTTTTTGTACAATGAACCACGTGCTTCTAATTAAGTTTGGACTTCGTTATGAGCCATTCGCCTCGATGGTAGGGTAACTGGAATCGACCATCGACCTGTGCAATTCATTTTGTTTTGTGTGTTTCCTTATCCAAGTTGTACGAAAACAGTCAGTTCTCCAAACACATCCACATGATTAAGAAGGGCGACTGACTATTACATCTTAATTTTCCTGTCCACAACTGAAACGTGTGTTCTTCTCTTTGCAGTACGATCTGTTCTACATCGCCAATTTATTTTTGATAGTATGTTTTTCGTACCGTACGTCATGTCATTGAATTCATATTTATAGTTTACTGTACCCCAACGTCAACGTATGGCACATTAATAATCTATACGATAAACGGTATTAAAATCTTTGATGTTCTTTTATCCACCAGGCAGTACCTATTGCACACTTCTGACAATGCTTAATTCATTGAACTGCTAAGGAGCTCGCTTACCGTTCCTGTTTGTCAGGACAACTTAACATTTTAAAGCGAGTTTCCTGCAATACAATAGAGCATTTTCTAGCACAGAACACAAATAAATGATTGAGCTTATGAACAGAGCGGGACTAAGTATTGTAGGTCACTGATTCTTCTGTTAACTGATAATAAACAAAGAAAATTAGAAATCAAGTGTACTTATATTACTTGCATGCATTTGAAGCTTACGATTAAGACTGTAAAGGGATGTAAGGGTACAGTCCTTCTATTAACTCTACCACGGTTGGGTAGAAATGGATAAGCCTCCAAAAATTAGATAGATAATGGCTCACGACAAATCCTTTCATTTAAAAAAAAAAGGAAATGCAGTAACAGATATCATTTGATCGTTTTTTTCTTTTTTAATAGATTGCCCTCTATGGGCATTCTGATGAACTCGTTGAAAGTAGTCATGGCTATATTGGTTACCATGTCTTGCCGGTATCGATAGTTAAGCTCCAGAGACACATATCACAGAAGGAACACTGAGGAGGCGGCGGCTTCCGAAGGGTTGGAAGTCGATCATCGTGTTTCAGTTTTGAGAAGTCCTCTGGAAGTTTTGCGGAAGCATGTGACGTCTGATTGTAGGTCACGCAATTCTCGTGGACTAGGGGCCGTTGGTTTATGGGCGCGAAGTTGGAGCGATACAGAATCTCAGATGTGTTCCACTAACTTAAAATCAGGTGAATGCAGTGCCACGACATCAACAGTAGTTCACTGTCATGCTCCTCAAAGTACTGTAGCACGATTCTGGCTCTGCGATACTGACAGTTATCTTGATGGAAGAGTCGTCCGTCGGAGAAGACTTCAAACCTGAAGCCCTGCACGTGGTCCAAAATTATGGTCTCACTTAGCCTACAGATCCCGTAGTGCCTTACATTACCGTTATAGGTTCCTTGGTAGCTCATGCTAATGTCGACAACAGTAGAACATTGACACCACCGAACTGTGTTCTCGGCGCGGTGCAAGTTTCGAGCAGCCATTCGCCTCGATGATAGGGTAACTGGAATCGACCATCGACCTGACCTAACGAGCAACCTGGTTCATTCGACCATGTGAAATATTCCCACTGGTAGTTGTTGCGCGTGGGAAACTACACACAAAAATGAAAGAATCAGAAATGATCAACGGCACGAGGATGCAGAAGGCAATGGAAACCATTACATTATACACATACAATGTGCGTCCGCAGGATATGTGATCTGTAATTGAAAAGGTTTCTCAGCAAAAGTTTCCAGATTAGTCCCCATTCGGATCTCCAGGAGTGGATTGCCAAGAGGAAGGTATCAACGACGATGAATAATAAACTAAAGGATAATGTTCTACGAGTTGGACGGTGGCATATCAGACGTCTTAACGTGACAGGGAAGCTAGAATATCCGAAAAGGAAAGTAGGAAAGTACAAAGGCGCAATCTGGATACAGCGTGAAATGAAATTAAGGTACAGATTTCTGGTCAGATAAATACAAAATAATAACAACAGTAGCAGAGAACGGTGTAACGAGAGTAGGATTAGTCATGAGTGGAAAGGCAGGGCAGAGATTAGGTTGCTGTGAAAAGTTGAGTGACCGTGTTGTTCACACAAGTATCGAGAGCAAATGAACCACAATAACTATAATACAGGTATACATGCCGACAACACCAGACGGAGAGGTAAAGCAAGCATATGATGATACTGAAAAGGCATTTCAGTACGGAAATGGAGATGATAATCTCATAATCATGTGGCAGGTGTACGTGACAGTAGCAGAAGCAGCAGAGGAATGAGAAAATGCACTTGGTAATAGGGACGACAAAGGAGAAAGACTAACTGAGTTATGCAATAAATTACAGTTAATGATAGCGAATATACTATCCAAAAATCACAAAAGGAGGAGATTTATTTGGAAAAACGCCCGGAGAACGGGCATATTACAGCTGTGTTGCAGCATGGTTAGACTAAGATCCCAAAATCAGATATTGGATTGTATGGCGTATCGAGGAGCAAGTATAGGCTCAGATAATAATTTAGTAATGATGAAGAGTAGACTTACGATTAAGAGAACAATCAATATAGAAAAAAATAACATGTCCATTATAGTTATCCGAGCTGTTATGCCGTGGTCGGTTGACGAATTCTGTGTCGATTCCCAACGTTTCGTCTCCGACTGCGGGAGACATCTTCAAGGGGGTCCGTAGCTCGATGGAAGAACATTTATACGAGGACCATAGCTGTGTTAGTCGCGTCAAAAGCAGTCAGCTGGAGCCTGTAATATTGTCAGTAGCGAGCCAGTGGGTGTGTTGGACCTTCCATCGAGCTACGGACCCTCTTGAAGATGTCTCCCGCAGTCGGAGAAGAAACGTTGGGAATCGACACAGAATTCGTCAACCGACCACAGCATAACAGCTCGGATAACTATAATGGACATAGTACTTCCGGCCGTGAAAGTCTACATTTTAGTATCAGAAAAAAATAAGACACTAAAGTTCTGAGGAATGATGAGATGTGTTTGAAATACTCTAAGGCTACGATAATGAACACCAAAGTAGAAAGTTCAGTTGTAGAGGAAAGGGCATATTTAAAATGAGAACTCACACATGTTGGACAGACAACGAAGGTAACTGCGATGAAACCTTCGGTAACAAAGGAAATACTTCAATTGTTCGACGGAAGAGCGAAGTAAACATATGTTCAGGGACATTCAAGAATACGCCAACATAAATCTAAGGAATGAAATAAGTGGGAAGTGCGAGGAACCCAAGGCGAAATAGCTGCAGGAAAAAATGTGAAGAAATTGATGAAGCAATGGCCGTTGGATGGACTGTGTATAGAAAAGTCAAAACAATCATCACTGAAATTAACACAAGGACGGCAACATTAACAGTGCAACGGGAATTCCACTGTTAAACGCAGATGAGAGAGTGGATGGGTGGAAAGAGTACATTGAAGTCCTTCACGAGGGTGAGGAGTTGTCTGATGACTTCATAGAAGAAGAAATGAAACTCTTAGGGGGACCAGTATTAGAGTCAGAGTTCAGTAGAGCGTTGACAGACATGCATTCATGTAAATCATTGCTGGAAGTGGAAATCAAACTACTATTCAAATCGATGTTTAGAATCTAGGAGAGTGGAGACATACCACCAGACTGTCGGCAAGTTATCATTCACGCAATCCCAAAGACATCAACTTATACAATAACTATCGCACAATCAGCTCAATAGCTTGAGTATCCAAGCTGCTGAAGAGAATAACATGTAGAAGAATGCAAAATAAAGGATGTTAGATGACCAGTATCTCTTTGTGAAAGGTAAAGGCAAAGACACTAGCGAGGTAGTTTCGACTTCGCTATTGATGGTAGAACCAAGACTGAAGAAAAATCGGTTCATGGGATTTATAAACCGAGAAAAAGCGTTTGGCAACATTATATGGTGCAAGATCGATATTCTGAAATAAGTGTAAGCAGTAGGGAGAGGCAGCTAATATACAATATTTACAAGAGCCAAAAGGGAACAATAATAATAAAATACCGAGGAGGAAGTGTTCGAGTTACAAAGGGTCAAGATAGGGGTCTTTGGCTACTATTGTTCGACTTATAAATAGAAGCAACGACAGAAATAAAAGAAAGGTTGAAGAGTGGGATTAAAATTCGAGCTGAAAAAATACTAATGATGAGATTCGCTGATAGCATTGTTGTCCTCATTGAAAGTGAGACATAGTTATAGAACCTGCTGAGTGTATTGATCAGTTGAGTGAGACAGACTATGGGTTGAAAGTAAACCGAAGAAAGGCGAAGTAACGAGGAGTAGCAAAAATAGAATAAGCGATAAATTTAACATCAAAATTAGTGACCACGAAGGGGATGAAGTAAAGAAATTCTGCTAGCTTGAAAGCAAAATTAAAAGTGGTTGACGAAATAAGGATATAAAAAACTGAGTAACACAGGCAAAAAAGGCACTTCCAGAAGAAAGGAGTTTACTAATATCAAATGCAGTTGTTAAATTGAGGAGTAAATTTCCGAGAATGTGCATCTGGAACACAGCTTTGCTCATTAGACAGTCACAGACTTTCGAGAAACCAGAACAGAAGAGAACCGAAGCGCTTAAGATGTAATGCTGTATAATGATATTGAAGATCGTGTGGTTTGGTAATGTAGGGAAAGAGGAGCTTCTCTGCAGAATCGAAAGTAAGGAACATAAGGAAAAAACTGAAACAGTTTGGGACATGGTGATAAGACATATGTCAAGACATCAAGGGACAACTTCCGTGTACTAAACGGTACTGTACAGCGATGACAAGACATCTGTTACGGCAGCAGAGAATAACTTCCATGGTACTAGAGGGAGCCATAGAGGATAAAAATTAGGGGCAGCCAGAAACTGGAACATATCCAACAAGCAGTTGAGGACGTAGAGTGAAAGTGCTATTCTGGCATGAATTGTTTGCTACACTGTCCAATCTCGATGACCCAATGACCACTGCAGCCGTAACTGACGACGTCAATGAGTCATCATGGGAACACGTTGAGGTCGTCTGCTGCGGAGCCCTTTGTTCAACAATGTTCGCTGAGCGGTGTACTCCGGAAGACTGTCCGCCCCGATAGCTGAGTGGTCAGCGTGACGGATTGTTGTCCTACGGGCCTGGGTTCGATTCCCGGCTGGGTCGGAGATTTTCTCCACTGAGGGACTGGGGGTTGTGCTGTCTTCATCATCACTTCATCCCCATCCGGCGCGTAGGTCGCCCAATGTGGCATCGAATGTAATAAGACCTGCACCAAGGCGGCCGGACCTGTCCTGCAAGGGGCCTCCTGGCCTATGGCGCCAAGCGCTCATTTCCATTTTCCGGAAGATTTATGTGCCTTGTAAATTATAGATTGGAGCAATCAGTCGTCTTTTTTAAATTTTATTATGCAGATCTAAGTTCCGGCTAGATGCTAGCCATTCTCAATGCACTATTATTTTCTCTCAATGCATGTGAGTCCCTTTTGATCGGGCTTCACCCACAGCTCGTTGAACACTCATTGCACTTATGCGCACCATCATTGTACTCTGTCGTTATATATGCCATAGATCGCCACTAAACCAGGCTTGCAGACACCTTTCTATGGTGACCCAGGACAACACCTTGTAGCCTAATTGTGGTTTCACTGCCTGTAGATGCTCACGAGAACTAACTTCATCGTTTCTGTGATGCTCGTTTACAAGAGACGTGACCTAACAGTCTGTCCTTTATCAAAGCTGCTTATGTCAATGGCTGTCCCCATTTGAGGCTCATATCGTTTCTAGAGTGATTCCCTACTGCAGATTCTCTACTGCAGCGCTCTTCAATACTGGAAGCTCGTAACTTCTCGTTTAACAGGAAGTTGTAACATTTTGTGCTTTACCTCCCGTCTTAGTCTGTGAATATAGTTTATTCCTTACGTGTGGCTGTCATTACTTTTAATGGATTTGATGGAACGTAATGTTTCTATTAAAGTAACGGATTTTTATTTTGTTTTATTTAGAATTTCATAATAGTAGTCCGGAAGATGGTGTAGTCATCGTAGAGTGAACCATTACTCTCCATTGTCGTCCAGGTCTCTGGTGTCTATAATTGCAGAGCTAGGAGCCTGTTGGTAGAACTTTCTAGCACTTTCTCTTTCAATCGCCCCGCATCAGCCAGCCGGTGTAGTTCTCTTAAAGCGATGGCTCTTGGACAGTGTAGGGCCAGTCACAGAGCCTTGTTCTGAACTCCTTACAACCGTCGGTTGTGGATGTCGGCAGCAATGCGCCATGAAACTGCTGCATACTCGAAGGGATTCGTGTTAGACACTTCCCTGGGTCATTGAAGGGCCCTGCGACATGCTTCTTCCATGTACTGGCGCCACATTAAACTTCAGATGGCCCCCAGTTTACGGCTGTTCCCTTGACGATGACGGCCGGCAGTGCTGCTGGTACAATCCTCTTCTGGTTGATGATGGCCTGTGTCTTGTTTGCGTTGAAAGCTCGCCTGCTCGTTGTCGGCCACACGTCGAATTGATTTACTGCCATCTGAATACCTTGTTGCATTATCTGTGGTTTGAGGCTCTTTGTGCACAAGGCAGTGGCGTCAACGTACAAAGCCAGCTTCACCCGTGGTGTATACAGCTTCGGGCCAAGTGCTAACCTGTGAGGTACACCAGCGACGATGGGGTGACTTTATGAATCTCTGCCAGCAGCACTTACGTGTAAGGTATGTCCATCCAAGTAGTAGTGCAGTAGTCTGACTTTCGTTGTTGGGACTCCATGTATTAGAAATTTAGAAGCATTCCCTCATGCCATAGGGAATCGAAAGCTCTAGTGACAGTAGCAGCAGGGCTCCAAAGAACTCATGGTAGTCGTGAGCCACCACTGCGTCCTCCATCACACACAGCATTTTGTGGGTTGTGGAATGCTATTTCCGGAATCAGAACGGGACATCAAGTAACAGGTTTTAGGCTTCCATATGGTCTAGTAGTCATTGCAGGAAGAGTTGCTCGAACACTGGAGAGAAGGATTATCAATAGGTAGCTTTGCAGAAATCGGGCATCTTTCGCTGGCTTGGGGTTGGCCACGATCTCGCGTGGCTTCATACAGTAGGGAAGTTGCCAGTCCTCATTACCGAGAGCCGCCAGGCAGTGAACAGCCGTCGGTGGCAGGTGTAGAAGCATGCTGTTGTATCTGAAGTCTGTCCTCCAGCCTTCCTAGGTGCTAGGCAGTGAAGCTCACAGCAGGTCTTTTCATCTGTCGTTGTCTTCTTCATCTTCGTGGGTTCTGGCAGCCTCTCACAAACCACATTGACAAGTTCTCGGTCCATTGGATTGTCTAGTGGCTGGAAACTGTTAGCAAATACATCCGCCAAAGCATTGGCCTTCGCTTTGGGCTCGCTGACTACCGTATTTTCCACTTGAAGTGGAGAAATATTGTTGTTTTGTGCAGAAAGCATTGTGCCTCCTTCAGGCGAAGCCGTCGCTAAGTCTTGGGGTGGAAACACCGTTGGCCCGCACTTTTTTCTGTGGTCGTCGCAGCACGCAACTGGGGTGGCAGGCAACGAGTACATAGTTGCTGCTGTGCCTCTTCCGGCGGCGAAGCTGCCTTGACCACGTTCAAGGTACTGGTTAAAAAACATTACAGTGTAGCATCAATTCCTTCCTATGTTGAGAGGGGAAATTTTTAGAGAGCAGTTGATAGACTTTCTTGAAATTTTTTCCTCTTGGTGGTCTTTTTGTAAATGAACCTCCTTGGGATGAAGGTGGCTTCAGTATCGAGATGAATGATTATCATTAGATTATTCGATGCGAGAGAGTTCTGCACTTGAGCTGTGACGACGTACAGGAGCCCTTTAACTATGCATACGTCCAGCACGACTGCTTGTCCACTAATCGGGTAGAGTGTTGTCTCAGTGGGATCAGTACTAGTTGCTTGTTGTCATTCGACGACACGTAGTAATCTCCTGCTATTAGCGTTCGTGAGCCTTCAGTTCTACGCAACAATTTAGCGTTCATATTCTACCCGATAAAAATTATACCCGAAAGTGATAACAATGTTGTCAAATCAATGAGTACGCCTCAGGGAGACTGTAACCCGCTATGTAGGTAATCCGTCCTCGAGACGTGGCAACGCCGATAGCGGTTGCATCAACAGTCGCCAGGGTTAGTAGATGCAGCTGATGATGTGCGGTGTGGCGCATGTAACAAGAAACACCATGCCCAGCCGTGGGATGGTCAGTTCTGCAACAGTAGTATTTGACGACTTGTATTTGACAACTTTCACATTTACGCCTACTTGCAGCGCTGAAGTTGTTGTGGCTCTGGTAGATCGGTAACCGAGCTGTCTTTTGGCTGGTGTGTCCGTTTCAAGGATATAGCTCGAACATAGGTGACTCCTTTTCTTTTTGCAGCTGTATGCGATGAACAGTTCTCTAGCCTAGAGTTGAGTCGTTTGAAAGCCTTGCATCCCTTGTAGCTGACACCATGTCCAGATTCATTGCAGTAGACCCAGAAGAGGTTGTTGTCCTTTTTGCGTAAAGAGCAATCCTTGTTGTGATGTTGACGCTAGTTGCAGTTTTTTGATTGTCAGCTACTCGATCGTTGGGCGAAACAAGCTTTATCGGGGAACCGTTGCGTGTCCATATTGTGGACCTTATGGTGAAGTCTTTTGTAACGGGCAGTATTTTTGTTCCTAACTGATGTGTGCGCCATTACATCCTGGTTCATTTCTGGTCTAGGTAATATTTGTGTCGAGAGGGAAGGCGCTTCTTTATATTTTTCTACCAGGCTGTATTTTGCAGACTTTCTGGACACATACTCGCGATTTGTGGACAATGTGAATCATAATCTGATTTTTGTTGCCTACTCCCCAAGTTACGACGTAGCGTGGCTTGGCCGTTTGTGTGGGGTCCCGCCCAATCGTCTCGTATAGCGTGCCTAAAGGATGCTGCGTTCTCGGAATAGCTATATAACAATTCAAGCAAACCACGTTAATAGTTTTTATTACAATAAAGAACATTGACAATACTTAACTTCGAATTTACAACGGTGTTGCAAGAGATGGGCGACATGCAAACAATCAAGTCCCTTGCTGTATATAAGGTCCATGTAAGCATTGGTATGGATCACACGTCACTGCTGCCTTAGTGCTGTCGTAGTACTGTGCTAATACTGTCCAGACGAGGCTGGCAGGAGCGGCGTTTATATTCTCTTCAGCTAGAGGGCGCTCCCGCCATGGTGCGGTCCTTGTCAGCGGGCTATTGGCTGACATCGACTCACCGCCTTCTTTGCTCTTGCCATCTTCGTCCTAGTGCCGGCGCTTGTCGATACCCCGGAACATTCCTTTTCTCCAAAACGACGGACCATCGTCCTGTAGGGAGTGCGACCACGGCGGGGGAAGCAGGAGTGTGGGAGTGTGAGCCCAACGTCGGACCGGAAGTTGTGGCTGCAGGGGACGTGACGCTTCCTGCCGTACCCCGCCATCCGACCTGCGCTCTGGCGGAAACGTCCCCTGGAAAACGACCAGAAGGGTACGCGTCCACCTTCTGACGCGATGAACCAGATGAACAAGGCGGCGACTGCTGCGGTGTGTGTGAATCCAGCTCCATCGGTAGGACGAGAAGAGATGGGGGAGGCGAAGGCTCCACCTCCGTGGGGTCATCCCGCCGTGTCGTGAGGTCACCCTCTGGCGGCTGCTGTGGCCGCGTTGTCCTCTGGACCCTTGAATCTGGGGGAAGAGAGACTAACAGATCATCGTGCACATGACGAGGCGAAGTTGATTCTGATGGCGGAGCTGCAAGCCATCTGGACCTGATACAGGATACATGCAAGCGCCAAGTCGACGGACGATCTCGCCGCGCGCCCACCGTCTGCTGCCGCTAAAAACCATGTAAAAGACAATATCATACGGCGCGAAGAGATACTTGTGGGCTTCCTTGGGTGCCGGATGCTGAGGAGGGTGGAGCAGGTGGAGCAGTGCCCGGTGGTGGCGGTCGTGAAGCAATTCAGCCGGCGATGTTCCAGCTCGTGGGTGCGAACGATATGAGGCGAAAAACAGTTGCAATGCTTGATCCCTGGTGTGTGTGGAGCAAAGTTTGTCCATCTGCTGCTTGAAGGTTCTGACAAAACGTTCCGCTTCGCCGTTTGACTGTGGATGGAACGGTGCACTAGTTAGATGCTGTACGCCATTGCGTTCACAGGATGTTGCAAATTCATTTGACGTGAACTGAGGTCCATTGTCTGACACTACGACTTCAGGTAAACCTTCAAGGCAAAATATCGATGACAACACCTGAATTGTGCTGCGTGACGTTGTGGAGTTCATTGGCACAGCAAACTGAAACTTGCTATACGAGTCAAAGACATTCAACCAACGAGTGTTCCAAAAAGGGCCCAAAAAGTCTATGTGCACTCGTTGCCATGGTGATTAAGCCAAACAGAGAATTTTTGTGGCCGAGCGGACTGATTTTGTGCACATGCCTGACACTGTGACGTCATCAGTTCTATTTGGGCGTCCATACCCTGCCAAGTACAGTGTCGGCGCTCTAACTGTTTCTTACGAACAATCCCCCAGTGTCCTTGGTGAAGTAAACGCAACATTTCTTTTTGCAAAGCTGTAGGGATCAACACACGTGACTGTCCATTGTCGTTTTGAACAAGATCACACCTTCCCGTACAACGAGGCTATGCCGACGTGCAAAAGGTCGGCGCGCCACAGAGTTCTTTATGCTGTGCAAGGAACGAGCCCAATGTGCGGATGTACTTGAACAAAGTGTTCAGATATGGGTCAGCTTCCGTGGCTTGTGCAATTTCCGTATGGTTCAGTTGAAAAGCTGAAGCAGTTCAGAATCCTGAGCATCGATGTCACAACAAGATGCAGCAGAAGAGTAAAAGTCTGTATCAAGGCCAATCAGAAAACGTGAAAATGCGTCTGCATTACCATTTTGAGCTGTCGAATGATACACAATCTGGTACTGCTATTGAGACAACAACAAAGCCCATCTTTGCAATTTTTGGGCAGTTCGACAGGAACCGTTTTCGTCGGATGAAAGAAGGACTGAAAAGGCTTGTGATCCGCTGCTAAGTAGAATTTTATGCGATACTAGTAGTGGTTTAATTTGGTGACATCATTCACAATAGCCAAAGCCTCTTTCTCAACTTGTGAATAGTTACACTGAGCTTTGGATAACACTTTTCTTGCGAAAGCAACAGGCCTGTGTTTATCACCAATTCTGTGCGAAAGTACTGCACCGATACCGTAAGAGGAAGCATCAAGTTGCAATACCACTGGTTTGTCAGGATCAAAGTGAACTAAGCATCGATCACTGAGCAATGCATCATTAAGTTTTTGAAAAGCTACTTCGCACTCATCTGTCCAAACAAAGGGGTCATTCTTGCGACGCAATGTATGCAATGGACGCTGTTTTCTTGGAATAGATACACAACAATTCAAGCAAATCATGTTAATAGTTTTTATTGCAATAAAGAACATTGACAATACTTAACTTTGAATTTACAACGTAGTCGCAAGCGATGGGCGGCATGCAAACAATCAAAGTCCTTTGCTGTACACAAGGTCCATGTAAGCAATTGATATGGATCACACGTCATTGGTGTCGTACTGCTCTCCTAGTACTGTGCTTATACTGTCCGGCCGAGGCTGGCAGGAGCGGCGTTTATGTTCTCTTCAGCTAAAGGGCGCTACTTCTGTGGTGCGGTTCGTGTCAGCGGATTATTGGCTGACATCGTTTCACCGCCTTCTTTGCTCTTGCGATCTTCGTCTTCGCGCCGGCGCTTGTCGGTACGACGGAACAGTTTGTCCATTCAAGTTGGCGCTTTCTGTCAATGTTTTCTACCAAGTTAGCTGTAAAGCATTTGTCCGGCACATTAAATATTCAGCGCTTAGCATCCTTGTTTTATTCATTGATGTTTTGTATTTTATTAGAATAGTGTTTAACATTTTCAATGCTTGACAAACTTGTATTCATTGGTGTTTCGCATTGTAATAGAATTGCGTTTAATTCAGCGTATATATATATGTGTGTGTGTGTGTGTGTGTTGCACAGAACAAATTAGCCATTATTTAATGCCTTCTGTACTGAATTCAGGAGTAAAGCCGGAACTGGCCCTCACTGTATGCTTTGGCTAGTCTTGTGGCGTTCATCGAATCATTTTGTAACGTAAATTCCTCGTACACCTGTGGAAAAGATATCTGTTTTGTTAAGACAGTTGATCGTAGTAGATCTGCATTACTTGTTATCAGCTTTTTTCTAACTACCCACCTATTTAATAATTATCTTGTGACGTGTTTGTTTGCTGTTTCTGTTATCCGGGTTTAGCTGATTCCTTCGTGTATCTGGTCGGCTACTGTCATTGTTTGCATAACTGTAAACTCTGAGATTAAGCGTTCGCCTTGCATTGGTGTCCTATATCTCATTTGTGTACTGTACATATTGAGGGAACCTATGTTTTTATAGTTAATGTCCCTTATGTTTTAATGGATGTGATTTCTCCTAATTCGCGCTCAAATAAGTCTACGCAACACCTTCTAGAGGTGGGCTTTAGTGTAAGCTCGATTGGTTCGTTTGGGTTGGCCACTGCGGTGTTTGTAAGCCTGAAAACCTGTCTACCCAAGGAGATGTGTTAAGAAATAAGCTTAAGATCACTTCAAATAGATACTAATGTATTTCTTGTATTTTAACCAAATTTCATGTAAATCTTAGCGCAGCTTCACCAACTGTGAAGCATGTTTGTAAGGCCGCCACCCGTTAATTCACTTATCCTGTATCTGTCTTAAACGCTATTTAAGCTCATTGCAGAGAAATTCTCTTCACTTAATATTCGTCAGCGTTGACGTAAACTGGTATTTAAGGCTGAGGCATCCTGTTACTTAGTGAAATCTGTATGTAAAAATTAAGCATGTTGCATTATTTTCGGCTTCACCATGGTATGCTTTTATTATTGCGGTTTAAACCGTTTGTGTAGTTTCCAAGTGTAGTTATTCGGTTCATCACTCACTGTTCTTGGCCTGTAATTATCTGTTTATACCCTCGCTGCAACTGCTTAGTACCTTAAATTTCGTTGACTTCGCAGTTGCAGATATCTCAAGAAACCGTCTCCATTCCTCCCAAAGTAAATATGTAAGCATACACCAGATGTGGCTTCCATTCAAAGAAGTAGTATCGATGACACTTGAAAAACTTATACCAAATAAATTAGTAAGAGATGAATTTGATCCCCGTGGTACACAAAACAGCCACGAAAAAATCATGTCAAATTTAAAAGAATGCAAAATCTCCAACGTTGGCGATGTTTTACTAAAACTAAAAACTTGGCATGACTTCAGGGTGAGATTCTGTTAATGCTATGTCTCGAAATCTAGCAGAAAATCCAAAGACATTCTAGTCGCATATAAAGTACACCAGCCGCGAGAGACAGTCAGTACCCTCACTGCGCGATAGAAATGGTAATGTTACCAATGACCATGTCACTAAAATGGAGTTACTATTCACCGTTCTCCGAAATTTCTTCACCAAAGAAGATGAAGTAAATATTTCAAAAGTATAACCAAGAACAATTCCTAACTTAACATAGAAGGAGATATTACTGATGTGGCGAAGCAACTTAAATTAGTTAATAAAGGCAAGGCTTCCAGTCAAGATCGAGTACCAATTAAGTTCCTTTCAAAGTATGGGTATATACAAGCTCCATAGTTATCAGTTACATTAAACCGCTTGCTCGACGAAATATCCGTACTTGAAAATTGGAAAGTTTGCGCAGATCATATCAATACCCAAGAAAGGAAATAGGAGTAATCCGTTTAAACACAGACTCATATCACTGACGTCGATTTGCAGCAGGAGTTTGGAATATACAGAATGATTCTTATTGTCGTTTAAAAAAACCCCAAAGCGATGTAGATGACACTGAGACAAATAATTTAATGTGAGATACATGGGGTCATAGATGTCGGAAAATGCCCCAAAAGTGGATGAGAAATGTTGAAGATCTGACGTCAGCAGATGAGATGCCTCGTCGCACGCGCAGCGGTTGGGACTTGGCGTGAAGAATTGATTGAGCGATGCAATAACTGCATTCGAGAAATTTCTGCAAAATTCTAACATGTTTTGTAAATGCGATCTGTTATTAACGCAGAAGTGAAAAATTATTGTTCTCGCTGTAACGAAATAGAAACTGTTCTTATTTTGTGTTTTTTCCTTTTGTTCTCCTCCCCCTTTTTTTACAGACATTATTTTGTAAAGGAAACGGAGGTCACTTACCGATAACGTCGCAGTTCGGAAGCTTACACTCTGTAACTTGTGAGCAATACGGTAGGTTATTGTTGTACCGCACTTTGCAGTAAACCAGACGACGAGTTCGGTAAATAAAATAAGAAATCTTACCTCAATACGAAAACAAAACTGTCTAATGAAGTGAAAAAAAATACTAGCTGCCAGATAAAAGGCTCGAACCCAGAGTTCCACGCGCTACAGGTGCTCACGTGGACCCAGTGTCACACCGACGTGAATACTTGACTTGCGTTGGGAAGATCAGGTGCGACAGATCGATAGGCCTAACCGCTGCACGTACATAATTTGGTGGCGTTACATGTTCAATATTTGTCATCAACTTTTGGCATATTTCCCGATATTTGCGCCTCATATCTCTTATATTAAATTATTTGCCTCAGCGTCGTCTACGTCACTTCGGGGATTTCTAAACGTTAATAAGAATCACCCTGTATACTCTATTCGAACATCATGGAGTCAGACCGCGCGACCGCTACGGTCGCAGATATGAATCCTGCCTCGGGCATGGATGTGTGTGTCGTCCTTAGGTTAGTTAGGTTTAAGTAGTCCTAAGTTCTAGGGGACTGATGACCTCAGATGTTGAGTCCCGTAGTGGTCAGAGCCATTTGAACCATGGAGTCAGAACTTCGTTCTTTTGAACGATAAGTTCTTTATTCACTCGAAATAATTAGTTTTATAGACGAGGATTTCAAATTGATTCCGTATTTTTAGGTATGCAGAAGGCGATTGACATCGTGTCTCCCAAGCGGCTATGGAGTAACGTCTCAGTTGTGCTACTGGCCTCATAGTTTCTTGTCAGAAAGGTGACTCTGTATAAACAATTATGAGATTGCTTACGGATGAGGCTCTCAGTTAGTAAAGTCATGATAAGCTCAAAACTAAGTGCGGAATGATCTAGACGAAGTATCTCTAAGGCGAAAAAAGTTGCAATTCATATCAGAACAAATAAGCCCTCGGTCACAAATATTAAGTCAAAATTGACCAGGTTTCGACGCTACTATGGGCGTCGTCTTCAGAAGTAAACTAACTGTTCTAAAACATAATAGGTATATAAGACATTAATAAATTAAAGTGTGCACTGACTGGAAAGAGATGCAGTGTTTACAAGTCACATTTTAAAATATCTAAGCCGGTAAGGCGACGTCATGAGGAATGAACCATCTAATGAGTACAGAATATGGACTGAGAGTGAATCGAAGAAAAATGAAAGTAATGAGAAGTAGGTGAAATGAGAACAACGAGAAACTTAACATCAGGATTTATACGAAGTGGATTACGTGAAGGAATTCTGCTACCTAAGCAGTAAAGTAACCAACGACAGATGGAGCAAGGAGGACATCAATAACAGACTAGCAATGGCAAAAAGGGCATTCCTGGCCAAGAAGTCTACTAGTATCAAACTTAATTTGAGGAAGACATTTCTGAGAATGTGCGTCTGTAGTACAGCATTTTATGGCAGTGAAACACGGACTGTGGGAAAACCACAATAGAAAAGAATCGAAGCATTTGAGACGTGGTGCTACAGACAAATATTGAAAATTAGTTGGACCGAAAAGGTAAGGATTGAGGAGGTTCTGCGCAGTATCGGAGAGGAAAGGAATATGTGGAAAACACTGATAAGGAGAAGGGACAGGATGAGAAGACGACTGTCAAGGAATAAGGGAACGGCTTCCATAGTACTAGAGGGAGCTATAGAGGGCAAAAGCTCTAGAGGAAGACAGTGATTGGAATACATCCAGCAAATAATTGAGAACGTAGGCTGCCATTGTTATTCTGAGATGAAGAGAGTAATTCGAGGTGGGCCGCATCAAACCAATGAGAATACTGATGACTTCACCCCCCCCAAAAAAAAAATCATAGAGAGGGATCGAGCTGCTTCCTGTTGATTACTGTGCCCCGCAGAGGACTGGCAGACCGACTCTGCCCTTCCCACCGTCCGTCCTGCAAGGATGGAGTCAGTGGCAGTGGTGTCTGCCTCATGGTCGGCGTCTTTCGGGATGAGTTCTCCCTCCCCTTGCAAGTGGGAACTGCAGTGTTCCGATGTAATCCTATGGATTCGCTTTCGACGTGTGGGAAAACGCTGTTTTCGTGTGGGGTCTTCCGTGTCGGACTATGGCATTGACTCATGCCTCACTGGCACAGAGGCTGACTGAGCAGCCTGGTGTTGGTCAGAGGAGAATGTTTCCGGTAGTTCAACGTCGATCCGTAGCGTCTGGACAGATGGGGAAGTCATAAGAGCCACCACGTAAGTCACTGGATGGATTGTCGGCGTCGGTGGAGGTGCCACGTCCTGCAGTGGAAGCTCTGTGATCTGTTGTTGGAGGCACTCGGAAATCAAGTGACCTTCCTCGTGGCATCCGGAACACTTTTTAGGCTGGCCGTCATAAATTATATGATGGTACGTGCCGTCAGAGTTCAATGCGCACTTGGCGTGCTCCGTTGAAGACTAGATACGTCTTAAGGTTGGGACACACATGTCCGGACCGTGTCCGTGCCGAGACACGTCCGAGTATCGGCCGTCACCCGGACAGCGAAATACATCATTAAAACAAATGCAGTGGGCCCCACTTGACCGGGCCGTGCACGGGGAATGTGAACGGGCCGGGACCGGGCCGGGCGGGATTCGCCGTGTTTAATTTTTCACGTGACGGGCACGGCCTGACGGTAGAGTTGTCTTGTGGGCTGTGCAACTGCGCAAGACTGTTCTGCGTACAAAACATGGATGTGGAACGACTAATAGAAGAAGTTCGTAAATTTCCTGTTCTTTACGATCAGGGAAGTGAAAACTACAGGAATGTCGAGTACAAAGACAGAGTTTGGAAGACAATTGCAACAGATCTACAAGCCAAAGGTAAGATAAAAACTATACAAGTTTTAATACACGAAAGATATTTATTTACTTCTTATTTTACAAACAGATGTCTGGTTTATGTCATCGTTATATCGCCAAGGCGACATGTTCTTGCCATTCCACAGTCCCTTGTGGAGAACAGGAATTTTTCGAGTTGTTCTCGTACAGCAAATGCAGCATCTGTTGATCTCCCACGAATTCGAGGTAGGTTTCGAAGATTTGATGATCTTCCGGATCCCTAAGCAGTTTACTTTTGATCCATCCTCTGTTCGGGCACCATATAACCTTCCATTTTTCGAATAAAGTTGTACACACGCAGCCGTCACAATCATTGTAAGGTTATTAGGATCTCCATGAAGGATTCTTCTAAATATTAGAAATTTCTGTTGCAATATACCGAATGGTTCCATAATGTTCTTCTTCTTGTTTGCCTTCGTTCTTTTTCCTCTTTTTCCAAAGCAAGTGCTATAAGTCACAATTCACTATAACGAAAATTAGTGAACATGTTTAACAGCTTTCACAAACAGAAACACAGATCACCGCGTCCGAGTCACTACAAGGAACAACAAAGACACGGACGTGCCCCGGTCATGTGTGGCCCCTGCAGGAACGGAACGGAGCACGGCCGTCACTCGTCCGACGCTCGGCCCTGACACGGCCCGGGCGTATGTGTCCCGACCTTTATACTTTGTCCACTTTTCTGCCACGTGCTCGTGTACTGTACCGCAGGGGCGGAGCGCCGCCACGGCGTCTGCCGCTGGGAGTTCGAAGGGTAGTTCGAATACGCGTACAGTCCACAGTCCCAGTCTGGCATGAGCAACCACGACGTTGCCAACATTTCTGTCTGCGTGACAGAAGCGTAGTCCCTGTTTCATGTCTCGAACATGTAGCGTCGTTAATAAGTTTCATGTAGACCGTATTACTTACGACCGAGAAGTGGAAGTCGGCGGCCGGGTCCTTGGCCCCTTCCTTAAAAAAGCGCTCGACGTCGAGTGCTATTGGTCTAGCAAAGTCGTTTCTAAAAGCTAATCTCAGTGTTGATTTTCTATATTGATTCACGGTGATCTTGTCGCGCTATGGCAACACGTTAGTGTCGTCCGAAGGAAGTAAGCAAGAGGAGCGTGCCCACTCCGCTACCGGAAATTCACAGCACGTCCGCTCGGTTCGGCCGCCATGGCCTTACTGATTCGAACTGGCTTACCATCGGGTCAAACGCCACCGTACAAGCGTGCGTTAGCGACGTTCGCAACGGAGACAGGTTGAATAGTCTGGTGAAATCAGATGAATCTTTTTTGTGTCAGTCTGTATTTTTCATCCATTCCCTGTCTCTTTTCTTACAAATTGTATTCGTTGTATTTGTTATCTCCTGGTATTGTAACTATTTACTAATCTGGCCACATTTTTATCGTTTACTTCCATGTGTTTGTGGAATTTATTCAGCTGCTAGTTCTAGATGTCGCATAGATGGTTGTGGACCTTTCTTAAACTGAACAAAACGTCTATTACTCTAGTGGGACTGCAACAGAAAGCAGAAGGTAATTCTCCGCAATATTGAGAATGGTAGTGATGTTCAGTCGCAATGGGGCACTGTTAAGTGGGGTGTTCCCCATGGGTCGGTGCTGGGGCCACTGCTAATTCTTATTTATATAAATAATATGCCATCTAGTATTACAGGTGACTCAAAAATATTTCTGTTTGCTGATGACACCAGCTTGGTAGTGAAGTATCTTGTGTGTCATATTGAAACAGTATCAAATAATGTAGTTCATGAAATAAGTTCGTGGCTTGTGGAAAACAATTTGATGCTAAATCACAGTAAGACTCAGTTTTTACAGTTTCTAACTCACAATTCAACAAGAACCGATATTTTGATCAGACAGAATGGGCATATTATAAGCGAGACGGAACAGTTCAAGTTCCTAGGCATTCGGACAGATAGTAAGCTGTTGTGGAAAGCCCATGTCCAGGATCTTGTTCAGAAACTAAATGCTGCTTTATTTACCATTAGGATAGTATCTGAAATAAGTGACAGTTCAGCACGAAAAGTAGTCTTCTTCGCATATTTTCATACGCTTATGTCGTATGGTATTATTTTTTGGGGTAATTCTTCTGATTCAAAAAGGGATTTTTTGGCTCAAAAACGGGCTGTTCGAGCTATATGTGGTGTACGTTCGAGAACCTCTTGTCGACCCCTATTCAATAGTCTGGGAATTCTGACGTTGCCCTCACAGTACATATTTTCTTTAATGTCGTTTGTTGTTAGCAATTTTAGCCTATTTCCAAGAGTTAGCAGCTTTCACTCAGTTAATACTAGGCAGAAATCAAATCTGTATGTGGAATGCTCTTCCTTGACTCTTGTGCAGAAAGGATTGCAGTTTTCTGCTGCATCCATTTTCAATAAGCTACCAGAACAACTCAAAAATCTTAGCAGTAGCCCAAAGTCTTTTAAGTCTAAACTGAAGAGTTTCCTCATGGCTCACTCCTTCTATTCTGTCGAGGAGCTCCTGGAAGAGCTAAAAAATTAAGCAAGTTCCAGTGTTACATTGATGATTTTCTTTATTTAAACTTACGATTTGTCGCCTGAATATGTTTTTTATATTTCATTTTTATCTGTTTCTACTATCTTGTTATAATTTCATGTATTGACTCGTTCCATGATCATGGAAATTTCTCCTTAATTTGGTCCCACGGAACAAAACAAACACACAAATAGCTCACAAAAGGGAAAACAGTTCATCGAAGAAGCAACACAGTAATCATTTATTGAAATAAAAATTGATCTCTCCTTCTCATCTGAAATAACGAATATTATCGTGACTGTAAAACGTTCGTAAGGGATGAATAATATCTCCAATATTACACTTAAACTTGGTGGTCCTATTATACTCGTATCTGTGCTTTACGTACAGCATTCTTACGTACAGCATAATTAAGGGTGTTTTCCTAGACAGATTAAATGATGCGAGCCGCGCGGTGTGGCCTTGCAGTTTGAGGCGCCATGTCACGGATTACACAGCCTCTCCCGCCGGAGGTACGTGTCCTCAAATGGCTCTGAGCACTATGGGACTTAACTTCTGAGGTCATCAATCCCCTAGAACTTAGAAGTACGTAAACCTAACTAACCTAAGGACATCACACACATCCATGCCCGAGGCAGGATTCGAACCTGCGACCGTATCGGTCCCGCGGTTTCAGACTGTAGCGCCTAGAACCGCACGGCCACTCCGGCCGGCTTACGAGTACTCCTTCGGGCATGGGTGTGTTTGTCGTTCTTAGTAGAAGTTAATTTAAGTTAGTTTAAGTAGTGTGTAAGTCTAGGGACCGATGACCTCAGCAGTTTGGTACCTTAGGAATTCACACACATTTGAACTTTTTTTTTTAATTATGCCATTGTTAGGCATCTCTACAAGAACGGTGATTCCACAGGTGTCAATAGCTACAGTCCAGAGTTTTTTCATTCATCTACCTCTACATCTACATCTAGGATAGGACCTTTTGGTCCATTACATCTTCTTCAAAATTGCTCGAGGTGTCTCTTCACTGGTCCTCCTAAAGATCTATTGCCTCTTGGTTTGTATTGTTTTATGGCTTCAGTGATTCTTGTATATGGCATGCTGTCTATATGCTCTTCCCATTTTAACTGATATCGTTTTATTACGCCAATTATCTTATGAGTATTCAGTTCAACTCGGATATCGTCATTTCTCTTTTTTATCCATCAGTGGATATCCATCGCGTATCTAAGGAAATCCATTTTACATGTTTCTATTCTCTTTTCATGTCTCTTCTTAAGAGTCCAGTTTTCGCATCCATAGAGCAGTGCTGGTATAGCCATTACTTTATAAAATTTTACTAAACTCTGTGTTCTTCCTTTCCCAATGTTATGCGGGAAGTTCCACAGAAACAGTTAGACAGGTATAACTTATTTTGAATTTATTGTTTGCCCTGTATGTAATACTGCATCTTAAGTATTTAATTGTATTAACTTGCTCTATGATCTGCTTATCAACCTCAATCTTGACTCGCACGGGCTGATGTCCTAAAAATGACATTTATTTTGTCTTTGTGATGCAGACCTTCAGATCGTATTCTCTGGCTATGTTACTTAAATTAAAGAGGGCTTCTTGTAAGTCAGCTTACTTGGTCGTCAGCAAAAAAGATGTGTTGTAACATCCATATCGTTAACTTTAAAATGTTTTATTGTCCGCAACCAAGTTCTGGTTACATCATTGAAATGTATATTAAAAATAGTGGATAACTCCTTGGTTTTATTTCAGCGATATTATGTCTGCTGCCAGCTACTTTTATTTGTATTTAGTTATTCATAGATAAACCCTGTACAGCTCTTATAAGATGAAATGGAATACCTCTGACTCTTAAAATTTCCCACGGTTTGTTTCGAATTACTTTATAAATGACCTTTTCGTAGTGAATGAAGGTGAGAAAAGTTGGAAAACTGAATTCTTGATGTTTTTCCATTAGTTGTGTCACGGTGAACATACAGTCCGAGCATGATCTTCGTTTTCGGAAACCATGTCGGGTATCAGATAGTAGAATTTCAGCGACTGGCTATAGTTATTTTGTTAAAATTCTAGCATACATTTTACTACTCGAATTCAGAAGGCTAGTAACTCCGCAGTTCTGACATTAATGTCTGCTTTGACCCAGAGAGCTATGCTGGCAGGAATTAAAGCTCCTGGCAGGGCCACCGAAGCCAGACAGGTTTCTTTGTCAGAAGTCAGACAAAGAGCATCCACAGCGTAGAGGGGAAAGCGAGTGGGTCTCCTAGGCGTAGAGAAGCCAATTGTCCTATAGAAGACAACCTCGATGAAAAGCGGGGAAGGACACCCATCTCTCCGACTGGAGAGATGGATCCACTGCTGTAGTGAAAGCAACCATCTAAGGGAGACAACTGAAAAACAAAAGCAGGTGTGCTGGATTCCTGAAGGTGGCATCTCTACCACCTAGTTACTGGCTGGTAGCCTATAACGGGGGAATCATAATAATGCTACCGCTGAATCATATGATTTAAAGGATAGTCCTGTAAAACAGCAATATTCTCTAAGCTTCTGAGTCTGTGGTGGACAGGTAAACTTCTATAAATATGGCAGCTGAAATGTCGTTTCAGCTGGTATGGTATACGGACCACGGAATGCCTGTCGTTCTTTCGAAGTCCAACTGAAAACGTGAGGGCAGCTGTTCCTCCTAGATCCTGTTTAAGAGCTACTGTCCAGGAAGAAATAGCCAAAATGAACAGAGTGACTCTGTGTCTTACTGAGTTACCCAACCGTGTCTGCTGCAACAATTTCTGAAAGAATCGGTCTAGTAAGCTAGCCAGACGCTGACGACGTTTTTACCTCCAGTTTCACGTTGCACATGTATTTCTGAGCGTGAAGTCTGGTTCTTTTCAAAGAATACCCTGTTTTAATGGAAAACCCTATTTCGGGGATATTTTTAAATTTTTTATTAATTTATCATTTATCAGTAATTTATTATTAATTATTTTAAAATTGCCCCCCCCCCTCCCATGAACCTTGGACCTTGCCGTTGGTGAGGAGGCTTGCGTGCCTCAACGATACAGATAGCCGTACTGTAGGTGCAACCACAACGGAGGGGTATCTGTTGAGAGCCCAGACAAACGTGTGGTTGCTGAAGAGGGGCAGCAGCCTTTTCAGTAGTTGCAGGGGCAACAGTCTGGATGATTGACTGATCTGACCCTGTAACACTAACCAAAACGGCCTTGTTGTTGTGGTACTGCGAACGGCTGAAAGCAAGGGGGAACTAAAAATGGTTCAAATGCCTCTGAGCACTATGGGACTTAACTTCTAAGGTCATTAGTCCCCTAGAACTTAGAACTACTTAAACCTAACTAACCTAAGGACATCACACACATCCATACCCGAGGCAAGATTCGAACCTGCGACCGTAGCGGTCGCGCGGTTCCAGACTATAGCGCCTTTAACCGCTTGGCCACCCCGGCCGGCGTAAGGGGGAACTCCCGAGGGCATGCAGCTTTACTGTATGAGTAAATGACGATGGCGTCCTCTTGGGTAAAATATTCCGGAGGTAAAATAGTCCCCCATTCGGATCTCCGGGCGGGGACTACACACGAGGACGTCGTTATCAAGAGAAAGAAAACTGGCGTTCTACGGATCGGAACGTGGAATGTCAGATCCCTTAATCGGGAAGGTAGGTTAGAAAATTTAAAAAGAGGAATGGATGGGTTAAGGTTTGATATAATGGGAATTAATGTAGTTCGGTGGCAGGAGGAAGAAGACTTTTGGTCAGGCGAATACAGGATTATAAGTACAAAATCAAATAGGGGTAATGCAGGAGTAGGTTTAATAATGAATAAAAAATAAGAGCGCGGGTAAACTACTACAAACGGCATAGTGAACGCATTATTGTGGCCAAGATTGATACGAAGCCCACACCTACTACAGTAGTTCAAGTTTATATGCCAACTAGCTTTGCAGATGATGAAGAAATTGATGAAATGTATGATGAGAGGTAGTGAAGGGAGACGAAAATTTAATAGTCATGGGTGACTGGAATTCGACAGTAGGAAGAGAAGGAAACGTAGTAGGTGAATATGGATTGGGGCTAAGAAATGAAAGAGGAAGCCGCCTGGTAGAATTTTGCACAGAGCATAACTTAATCATAGCTAACACTTGGTTCAAGAATCATGAAACAAGGTTGTATACATGGAAGAACCCTGGAGATACTAAAAGGTTTCAGATAGATTATATAATGGTAAGGAACCAGGTTTTAAATTGTAAGACATTTCCAGGAGCAGATGTGGACTCTGACCACAATCTATTGGTTATGAACTGTAGATTAAAACTGAAGAAACTGCAAAAAGGTGGGAATTTAAAGAGATGGGACCTGGATAAACTGACTAAACCAGAGGTTGTACAGAATTTCAGGGAGAACATAAGGGAACAATTGACAGGAATGGGGGAAATAAATACAGTAGAAGAAGAATGGGTAGCTTTGAGAGATGAAATAGTGAAGGCTCAGAGGATCAAGTAGGTCACAAGACGAGGGCTAGTAGAAATCCTTGGGTAACAGAAGAGATACTGAATTTAATTGATGAAAGGAGAAAATACAAAAATGCATTAAGCGAAGCTGGCAAAAAGGAATACAAACGTCTCAAAAATGAGATCGACAGGAAGTGCAAAATGGCTAAGCAGGGATGGCTAGAGGACAAATGTAAGGATGTAGAGGCTTGAAAGTTCCTGGCAAATTAAAACTGTGTGCCCGACAGAGACTCTAACTCGGGACCGTTGCCTTTCGCGGGCAAGTGCTCTACCATCTGAGCTACCGAAGCATGACTCACGCCCGGTACTCACAGCTTTACTTCGGCCAGTATCTCGTCTCCTACCTTCCAAACTTTACAGAAGCTCTCCTGCGAACCTTGCAGAACTATTGGTTCGCAGGAGAGCTTCTGTAAAGTTTGGAAGGTAGGAGACGAGATACTGGCAGAAGTAAAGCTGTGAGTACCGGGCGTGAGTCGTGCTTCGGTAGCTCAGATGGTAGAGCACTTGCCCGCGAAAGGCAACCGTCCCGAGTTCGAGTCTCAGTCGGGCACACAGTTTTAATTTGCCAGGAAGTTTCATATCAGCGCACACACCGCTGCAGAGTGAAAATCTCATTCTGGATGTAGAGGCTTGTCTCACGAGGGGTAAGATAGATACTGCCTACAGCAAAACTAAAGAGACCTTTGGAGAAAAGAGAACCACTTGCATGAATATCAAGACCTCAGATGGAAACCCAGTTCTAAGCAAAGAAGGGAAAGCAGAAAGGTGGAAGGAGAATATAGAGGGTCTATAGAAGGGCGATGTACTTGAGGACAATATTATGGAAATGGAAGAGGAGGTAGATGAAGATGAAATGGGAGATATGATACTGCGTGAAGAGTTTGACAGAGCACTGAAAGACCTAAGTCGAAACAAGGTCCAGGGAATAGACAACATTCCATTAGAACTACTGACAGCCTTGGGAGAGCCAGGCCTAACAAATCTCTACCATCTGGTGAGCAAGATGTATGAGACAGGCGAAATTCCCTCAGACTTCAAGAAGAATATAATAATTCCAGTCCCAAATAGCTCTGAGCACTATGGGACTTAACTACTGAGGTCATCAGTCCCCTAGAACTTAGAACTACTTAAACCTAACTAACCTAAGGACATCACACACATCCATGCCCGAGGCAGGATTCGAACCTGCGACCGTAGCGGTCACGCGCCTCCACACTGACGCGCTTAGAACCGCACGGCCACACCGGCCATCACCAATCCCAAAGAAAGCAGATGTTGACAGATGTGAAAATTACCGAACTTTCAGTTTAATAAGTCACAGCTGCAAAATTCTAACGCGAGTTCCTTACAGACGAATGGAAAAACTGGTAGAAGCTGACCTCGGGGAAGATCAGTTTGGATTCCGTAGAAATGGTGGAACACGTGAGGCAACACTGACCCTACGACTTATCTTAGAAGAAAGATTAAGGAAAGGCAAACCTACGTTTCTAGCATTTGTAGACTTAGAGAAAGCTTTTGACAATGTTGACTGGAATACTCTCTTTCAAATTCTGAAGGTAGCAGGGGTAAAATACAGGGAGCGAAAGGCTATTTACAATTTGTACAGAAACCAGATGGCAGTTATGAGTCGAGGGACATGAAAGGGAAGCAGTGGTTGGGAAGGGAGTGAGACAGGGTTGTAACCTCTCCCCGATGCTGTTCAATCTGTATATTGAGCAAGCAGTAAAGGAAACAAAAGAAAAGTTCGGAGTAGGTATTAAAATCCATGGAGAAGAAATAAAAACTTTGAAGTTTGCCGATGACATTGTAATTCTGTCAGAGACAGCAAAGGACTTGGAAGAGCAGTTGAACGGAATGGACATTGTCTTGAATGAAGGGTATAGGATGAACATCAACAAAAGCAAAACGAGGATAATGGAATATAGACGAATTAAATCGGGAGATACTGAGGGAATTTGATTAGGAAATGAGACACTTAAAGTAGTAAAGGAGTTTTGCTATTTGGGGAGCAAAATAACTGATGATGGTCGAAGTAGAGATGATATAAAATGGAGACTGGCAATGGGTAGGAAAGCGTTTCTGAAGAAGTGAAATTTGTTAACATCGAGTATTGATTTAAGTGTTAGGAAGTCGTTTCTGAAAGTATTTGTATGGAGTGTAGCCATGTATGGAAGTGAAACATGGACGATAAATAGTTTAGACAAGAAGAGAATAGAAGCTTTCGAAATGTGGTGCTACAGAAGAATGCTGAAGATTAGATGGGTAGATCACATAACTAATGAGGAGGTATTGAATAGAATTGGGGAGAAGAGGAGTTTGTGGCACAACTTGACTAGAAGAAGGGATTGGTTGGTAGGACATGTTCTGAGGCACCAAGGGATCACCAATTTGGTACTGGAGGGCAGTGTGGAGGGTGAAAATCGTAGAGGGAGACCAAGAGATGAATACACTAAGCAGATTCAGAAGGATGTAGGCTGCAGTAGGGTACTGGGAGATGAAGAAGTTTGCACAGAATAGAGTAGCATGGAGAGCTGCATCAAACCAGTCTCAGGACTGAAGACCACAACAACAGCATTAAAAATTGGCGAAAATACATTATTCATGGTGAACACTATTATGTTATCATCAACAACTGGTCATCCTAGAACATCCATAAAACTAGTATTTAGTATTTCATCCATAAAACCAATATTCAGAATTTTGTCTTTAGTAAATAACACATTTACGTAATTGTTTCTTGTCTTCAGTTATTAATGAGCGCTACCGACTGATGGCATCAAATTGATTCCATTTTTCTAGGCTTGTGTAAGATTTATCACTTATTTTCTGTGATCAAGAAAAGTGATGCAAGCTCAAAAAAAAAAAAAAAAAAAATGGTTCAAATGGCTCTGAGCAGTATGGGACTAACGTCTGAGGTCATTAGTTCCCTAGAACTTAAAACTACTTAAACTTAACTAACCTAAGGACATCACAGACATCCATTCCCCAGGCAGGATTCGAACCTGCGTTCGTATCGGTCGCGCGGTTCCAGACTGAAGCGCCTAGAACCGCTCGGCCACACTGGCCGGCTGTAAGCTCCATTTGCATTCGATGTGTCGTACTTCATATCTTCGTAATGGACATTCTTAGACAGAGGTTTCCAGTAGTTGATATATTACGTCACGGAGGTACAAGCGGTGTGATCTCTGGTTGCTAGCAGCATGGTCGTTGCTGTAGCATTCTAAGAGAATCTAGTCAGTGAGTTGGATGTTGGTATGCTGCTGGGCGGCTTGAAATAGCTTGCAGAGAACAGAGACAAAGATACACAGGATGACAAATATTGGAATATGATTTGGTAAAGATTAATTTTATAAGTGAATATTTAAGGTAACGTTGGTGCTGCACTGCTTGCTTGCATGTAGTTATGATCTGTTTCAATAACGGAATGTTTTATTGGAATTTCTCTTTATTGGTTCGGGTTAGTTAATTTCATTGCTGAAGCGTGATTAAATGAAATTATCAGTTCACATGACTTCGACTCGGAGGTTACAGATTTAGCACTCCTTTACCAGTTTTATAATTCAGTTGACGGCAGAGTAATATTTGTTATGAAAAGTAATTTTTGTAAAGATCATTAGAATTGTCAAAAGACGAGTATTATTTTTCTGAATATAGTTTTTAAAAGTTAGGGTCTCTTCAGTTATTTAGTAAGTTCAGATTCCACTATCGTCTCCTCACGATAGAATTTAGTTTTCCTGACTATGTTTCGCCGCATTGTGCTCTGCGGAATACATTGACTAAAGTCAAAGCATGATCTACTTAGAATAGTTGCAAGTCTTTGCGTTGCACTATCCAAGGCTTTCATATCTTTTAGCTAATTTGCCACTGAGCTGTATTTTTATGTTCATCACTTTTCTAAGCAGTACTGAGTTTTCGTTGTCACAGGCAAGCCATGAAAATTATTTAAAGCCAATCTTACTTTACAGTCTGGACAGTAAGATCATTCCAAAGTACTGCAAGTCACGTATTGTGATGTCACGCATTGTAGCATCATTCATGGCACTCCACAATACACAGTTTCACAGAACAGGTCATTTAGTTTACAGTTTTGGTTCAAATGGCTCTGAGCACTATGGGACTTAACATCGGAGGTCATCAGTCCTCTAGAACTTAGAACTACTTAAACCTAACTAACCTAAGGACATCACTTGACATCACACACATACATGCCCGAGGCAGGATTCGAACCTGCGACCATAGCAGTCGCGCGGTTCCGGACTGAAGCGCCTAGAATCGTTCGGCCACCGCGGCCGGCTACAGTTTTGGGTTTCTAATTAATTTGGTGGTAGCTACATGCAATAAAGGTATACAATTACACAGTTTGATAGTTTGGTGACTTATTTTATCAGGTAGTATTTTCATAACTACACCACTTGCATTTTTCAGGACAAAAACACAGATGCACGAAGTTAAAGGTAGGAAATCAGTCCAGAATTAGTTTACAACAAGTAAACACTATTATTCAGGAAGGTTACACTTTTTACACCATTCCTCACAAGTGGTTTCTAATCAAATTGCGTACATATGGAGTGTCAATTGTGTTGTACCTCTGGATTTGTAGTTTCCTGTCAGTAAAGTCCCAGTTAATAGTAACTGACAAGAAGTGATCTAGTGAAACCGAACTGATATCTGGAGTTTCCTATGAAAGTGTTATAGGCGCTCTGCTGTTCTTAATGTAAAAGAATTTGGAGACAACCTGAGCAGCCCTCTTAGACTGTTTGCAAGTGATGCTGTTATGAACCGTTTCGTAAATGCACCATAAGATCAAAACGGACTGCGAAATGGTTTAGACGCGATATATTAAGGAGAGGACGAGATATCAGCATGGCGAGAAAAGTGGCAATTGACTCTAAACAATAAAAAGTGGGAAATTCCCCTTGTGAGATTAAAAAAATCATTTAAATTTCGGTTACAATATAAATCAAATAATTGAAATGCTGTCGAATCAAGTAAATACCTA
The DNA here is from genome assembly GCF_023864275.1 of Schistocerca cancellata. Classification (NCBI taxonomy): domain Eukaryota; kingdom Metazoa; phylum Arthropoda; class Insecta; order Orthoptera; family Acrididae; genus Schistocerca; species Schistocerca cancellata. Next base: position 947,861,546 of record NC_064626.1, read on the forward strand.
AGGATTACACTTAAGATCAATTTAAACTGGAAGGATTGCATAGAAAACATTGTTGGGAGGACGAATCAGAGACTGGGAGAAGGAAGGAAGATTTAGGTTTAGCGTCCCGTAGACATCGAGCTCATTAGAGACGGAAACAATGGCTGCGCTTTAGTGGCAATCATTTAAAAGAAGCAGCGAATCTACTAACTAGACTGCCTAAACTAGTCTTGTGGATTCTCTTCTGGAGTTTTACTGTGCAGTGTGGGATTATTACTAGGTAGAACTGACGGTGGACACAGAAAATCTACAAAGAAAGGCAGCTCGTTTTCTACTTTCCCGAAAGTGGGGAGAGAGTGTAACGGGATGCTATCATTAAGAGAAAGGCTTTCTCGCTGCGGCGAGACCCAGTAACCCTCCTCTCTGCTTTCGTCTTCGGACCACATGCAGATATAAGGACTGAGTCACTAACTATTGTTACCAAGAATAACTCTGAAAGTATGATAGGAGCTCTGATGCTACCTGTAACTCGACATATGCGAGAAGCCCGTAGTGGCTTGCATTCCATGTATTCTACTTAAAAATTTTGTGACTAAAGCTTTATCGTTTGATATTTATTTTATGCTTGATATGACGATTTGAATGTTTAATTTTGTGATAAGGACACTCTTAGAAATGTCGAAACCAGATCAAAAGACTTAATTTTTGCGGCCGAGGGCTGTAGTTGCTTTAACTTTAGTCTGAAAGTGGTTCTGCGAGGGGCGTCCAATAAGTAATGCAACACATTCTTTTTCTCGGCGAATGTCAGCTGAAAAATTGAGGAAGTTGTTGTGGGGCACTTAGAATATTACCGCTTTAGCCCCTATGGTTTCATGAAGTTCTGATTGGTGGCGGCGCGCTACACGTAGCATTCAAAATTGCACCGTAACGGAGGAGCATTCCAAGCAGACAGCTGTAACTCAGTTCCTCTTGAGGGAAAACCAGAGCATGGCAGATATTCATGGGCGCTTGTAGAATATCTACGAAGACCTGGCACTGAACAAAAGCACGGTGAGTCGTCCGGCGAGGCGTCTGTCATCATCGCAATAAGGCCGCGCAAAACTGTCCGGTCTCCTGCGTGCCGGCTGGCCGCACACAGTTGTGACTCTTGCAATGTTGGAACGTGCAGACATTTTAATTAGATGTGATCGATGGATCATAATCTGTTTCAAGCCCTCCATCATGGTGTAATGATCAACTATGATATGTGTTGTGCTACCCTCAGCAAACTGAAGAGACGACTGCAGCGTGTTCGTCGACACAAAAATGCAAACGAATTTCTCCTCTCCATGATAACGCAAGGCCTCACGCAAGTGTGCACACTTGTTTGGCTCACTGCAGGATGCACTCCACGGGAAGAAGTGCGTGGATGATGGGGAGGTTACTCATGCAGCAGGACGTTGACTCCGACGTCGACCGGTAGAGTGGTACCATGCGAGCATAGAGGCCCTCCCAGTAAGGTGGCGTAAGACCGTCGCATTTGTCGTGACTGACAATTCGCAATTTTTCACAAACACAGCTTTTATTGATGTAAGTTCACAAGTTTGATGACTGAATAAACGAAAGGAAACAATAACGATGCCAGTAAAACTCTCCTAATTGAGGCAAACAAAAGTTCACTTCTAATTTTCCACAAAGGTTCGTGGTAACAAACTCACACACTAGTAACAGTCCAAATCCGAGACGAAGACATAATCTTCAACAGTCGCAGTACACGAGGTCGGCATCCGGCGTGAACTGAACTTTGGTTCAAATGGCTCTGAGCACTATGGGACTTAACATCTATGGTCATCAGTCCCCTAGAACTTAGAACTACTTAAACCTAACTAACCTGAGGACATCACACAACACCCAGTCATCACGAGGCAGAGAAAATCCCTGACCCCGCCGGGAATCGAACCCGGGATGGGGCTGGTTCTAACCCTTAAATAGCTGTCTCCAGCCAATCAGGTTTTTTCGTAGTGATACTTCCTGCAGGCCGTAGCTCGAGCTCCCTCTGCAGGAAGAAGTGCTCGGAATGTCTGTTTCCATTATCTCGTATGTAAATAGCTGGTGTTTACCATGGTGCTTTTGGTACGCCTTGGTCAAAGACAACCTCGTCCTCTGTGGTGTAATATGGGTTGCCGGCCCTCAGGGGTTGCCTTGGCTCCGGTATAACAGCATTGAACAGAGGTTGTCTTGAAAAATAGCGTTTTGTAGCCGAAAAAGCGGCGAAGAATATGGTGTATTGGAATCCTGAATAAACCAACCTGCTTTCAGAAAAAAAGTGTTGCATTACTTATTGAACGTTCCCCCCTCCCCCCCACCCATTATGAATCCTCCGTCAAAGACTTAAGTATGAATTATAGAATATTCTTGTAGATATGGATGTTACATATTCCTGTATTTTCCCTTCAGGATATCGCTTTACAGGCTTGGTGAGAAAGTATAGGAGAAATACTAAGAAAAACTAAAGAATTCCATGCAAGGAAAATAAGACGAGATTCGAAGCAATATCAAAGATGTTGCAAATCAAACGATAGTTTTGGAGAACGGTAAGAAACGAACGTGATTGGTGGAATGAAGGCTGTGTGGATGCACTCAGGTGTAGGATAATGGCATGGCCGAGAAGGAATTCAGCAGAGACAACTCTGATTTGACTGCCTATTCAATACAATGTGAGTTCCCGTGGTTAGTAAGTTACTCTTTTAACATCGCCATTGTAACATGACAGAGACGTGACGGCAAAGTCTTTGAACAAACCCAAGTAGCGAAACATTGTACACGCATTTCAGCACCAAATGAATGAAAACAGCTGACGTAGAGGTAAGTCTGCCGAAGTTGGGGTACATATAGTTGCGTGTTAGTACCCTGACCTAAGCGTAAGACAAGAGCTGGGGCGGCGTCCGAACTACGATAGACTAGCAGGCTGTAAAGGTAGCGGAAGGACCGGAGCGCTTAGCGCTGCAGGCTGATGGCGCTGTTGTAACCGGGGCCCCGCTGTTAACGGGCCAAGTTTGCTCGCCGCTGTCAAAGCGGCCAGAATTTAGCAAGTTACAGGAGGCCGGCGGTCTTACCTCACACGCCGCCACGGTTGGTGTGTAATATCGTAGGAGTTACCAAGAATATTTCTCACCAGTCGCGTCATACTCCGTCACTCCTAAACAAAGACATAAATAAATACGAGGCTGATTCGTTAATTAGCTTCGTGCATTTATTTTTGCAATATCTTCAGTCAGCATAAGGTGCCTTTTCAAATCATCTACATTTCAAACAATCATAGAAAGAGGAGTACAACAAATATCACAACGAAAGGATACAAAGTACAAGGTTACTCAAACACGGTACTTTGCGACTATTAGAAAACCTATACTTGTTTACTGCTTCTCACATATTGTGCTGAATAAATTGCTATCTGTTTTTCAATGTCCTCAGGCTCACTGTAAATATTCGATGTCTGATGTGGCCTGTCAACTTAGGAACTTTATCGTCTTTTGTCCCGTACGGAGTAGCAAGCGCAAGTTAGCAGTTATAGCCCATGAGCACCATTCTGCTGAAAGAGAAAGTTGGCTTGCAAGTACTTTGACTACTGGTGTGGAAAAGTCTCCCGTATGTCTAACTACAACGAAATGTTCATGTGTTTGCGAGTCAGAAGAAAGAGATGTTGAGCTATGCGTTATTAGTCTGTATCAGACATTCAGTATCACTCTATACAAAACTGGTTTCTGGGAAAGATTTGGCCTTGACCACCTTGAGATTCCAACGCTGTGACTATTAATGATAATACATTATCTCATCTGGAACCAAAATGTAGCTAAAGCAGTATGCATTACTGCCCACACAGGGCACCATATCCACTGGAAATTTGAGGTAACGGGTCTTTTCATGCTTCAGATTTTGTGAAATTGGAACTTTTCTTAAAGATCAGTCTTACGCCTGATGCCACTATTTTTCCATTTGCTGCTAAATCGAACTTAAAAACTAGAAATTTGTAAGCATAAGAATGATGACTTTTGCATATTGCAAGTGGACATGAATACTGTCATGTTCCCGAACTACATAATGCCGAAAACATCTTTATAGGATGGTTGGGCATGATACATTCTTTCATATGTTGTCCAGGACTGAATTGTGAATTTTATATTGTACTACATACCCGCCCTTACAATTCGCAATGGATAACAACGACCCCTGCGTGATACGCATTTTTGATCATTGTAGTTGACCCTGGTGACTACGACTTTTACCTGAAGCGACCTATTCACAGTAGACCCTTTCCTCAGAGACACGAGAAAAAACTCCATTCCTACATTATTCTGGAGATACGCATTTCATTCCGATAGTGTCATGACCAGGACCTTGCTCTAATAGGCAGTCTATATTCATTAGGGCTCAGTTGGCAATTCTGTTACTCACTCACGCAGTTTTTACGCTGTGGGAAAGAAATGACTTCCATGACATCGCAGGAACTGTAGTGATCTAGTCTCAAGCAAGACCATTTCATAAGACAAAAACTGTTTAGCATGAAATACATGGGCATTAGGAGTAGCACAATTCATTCTGCTACCCGAAGTGATTAGTTGACATTTGTTGACATTCGGTTCGGGCATGTCAAGGGCGTGGATGATATCTTAGTACATGCAATGTCTTGTTCACTTTTCTTACGCCAGCTGTCCCTGACAAACATCTTAAAACTACAGAGACCCATTATTGGTTCTATGCCAAGTGAAGACGACGAGCTGCTAAGGTTCCTCTGAAAAACAAGATGGTTCAAAATTCTGCAACAATATTATCATTTTAATAATTTCCAGATTAAAGAGCGCTAAATTAAAGTACTGCTCGTTACTCTGCAGCACAAAAAAAAACAAATAAAAGTGTAGGAATTTGCATCACATTAACTTCCTACGTGTCATACTTGCGGTAATTTATAACAGTTTCAGTGAAACCGCTGATCTCTGCCGGCAGCACCTGCTAATCAGTTAAGTGAAATAGCACATTAAGAAAAAGTGCTGCAAGTAAGCTCTGCGAATGAAGAACTTTATTCATGCTTATCCAATGGAAAATACTTCCAATGCACTACGATTATTGGAGATAAATTAAGAGCTATAAAAAAGTCTTCTGCTTAGCGTAACACAACTCAGTGATCGTTAAGAGTAATATGCGGATTTAGCCCGCCCGGTTAGCAGTGCTGTCTAACGCACGGCTTTCCGGACTGGGAAGGAGTGCCTGGTGCCCGGCACGAATCCGCCCGGCGGATATGTGTCGAGGTCCGGTATGCTGGCCAGTCTGCGTATGGTTTTTAGGCGGTTTTCCATCTGCCTCGGCTAATGCGGGCTGGTTTCCCCTTATTCCGCCTCGGCTACACTATGTCGGCGATTGCAGCGCAGACAAGTAAGTTCTCCACACAAGCGTACACCACCATTAGTCTACCACGCAGACATAGCGGTTACACTCGTCTGGTGTGAGCCATTTGAACCATTTTTTGATCTGCCAACTGCACTGGCCAGTAACTAAGTACCAAACCTTAAGCGAGAGGTATTTAGGATGTGGGATGAAGTATTGGTAGCCGGCCGCGGTGGTCTAGCGGTTCTAGGCGCTCAGTACGGAACCGCGCGACCGCTACGGTCGCAGGTTCGAATCCTGCCTCGGGCATGGATGTGTGTGATGTCCTTAGGTTAGTTAGGTTTAAGTAGTTCTAAGTTATAGGGGACTGATGACCACAGATGTTAAGTCCCATAGTGCTCAGAGCCATTTGAACCATTTTTGAAGTGTTGGTGCTGCTTCTTGTTGTACCTCCGCCACTGATTTTCTCATCTGATACTTGAATGTTCATACCATTCTCTCTAATTCTCTATTTCTGGACTGATTAGTATTGACGTTATGTGTTGTATGTTATTCTTTATGAAATGATTTGACGTAAATTGCAGTACAATGTGGTTACGATCGTATGTGGGAATCTTTCAACAGTGAAATTTTATATGGAGCCCGGATGAGAAAGTCCTTAGTGATAGACTCAAAGACGTGTAGAAAATACACTAAGTGACCATTACCACTGAGTACACTACGCAACACAATTAAAGGACCATTCTTTCGAAACTCCGTAACTGCCTACCATCGCGACGTACAAATGTGAAATTTGTGTCAAACTTTCCTGCGACCCTCTTCTGTGATGGTGTAAAACCTTAGCGGTCTGCTACGTCACCTTCGGGCTAGACGACGCTTCAAACGTCAAGGTGTCGATACACGCATAAAAAAGGAAGGGTAGAGCTAAGAAGTTCATGTGATGTGTAAGGTGCCCTCCGCCACACACCGTCAGGTGGCTTTCCGAGTATGGATGTAGATGTAGAAGGTGTGTTGATGCTGTCACATTGCCACCATATTGCACCACAATAGTACCCAACGCCACCACGGATCTGTCACATGATGGGATGTTCGACACACCCACTCTTACCTCCATTTCACCCCTTGTTTTGGCGCCTGTGCAGTTGAGGTTATTGAGGTTAAAAGGAGACACCCAGCGTTGAAATCACGCGATTTTCTTATGAGAGTCTGAGGAGTACATTTTGTGTTGACTCTGAGTAGCGGTGTGCCTGAAATCTTCTCGGACACTCATAAGAAAACCACCTGATTTCAACGCTTGATGTCTCCCTTTAACCTCAATAACTTCAATTGCACAGGTGTGAAAAGAAGGGCGGAATGGGGGTAAAAGGGGGTGTGACGACCTTCCCATTGTGTGACACGTCCGCGGTGACACTGGGCAGAATTGTGGTGAAATTTTCTGCCAAAGAGAAGTTATTAACCCACCTTATACGTCACGAAATCATCTGAGCTCTGGTCTTTTTTTCGCATGTGTCAACGCCTTTCTGTTTGAATCATCGTTGAGACCGAGGGTGACGCTGCAGGGCGCCACTCTTCAGCACCATTACAGAAGAAAATTGTGGGCACCTTTGAGCCAAATTTAAAACTTGCACGTCGCAATGGGAGTCAATTATGGGGTTTCGAAAAAGTCGTCCATTAATTGTGCTGGGTAGTGTACACGTATTTAAAAAATGGAACCGTGAAGTAGCGATGAGTTTACTGCCAAGGATGGTTGTGTGTGGGGAAAATCGGAAATTTTTGCGGTGGCGCTGCCTGACGAGATACACAGTTACATCATGTGGGTACAGTCTACGGTCTTTCGTTTGGGTTCTGTACAGCCGGCCAAATAAACATGCTGAATCACCAACTCTTTAAACTGGGCCGTCCTCTAATGATTTCTATGTATCAGTGACGTTAAAATCACTTTGTAATGAGCACCTGCTGCTGTTTAGGGTTTCGTTACACTATCACTACTTCTTTAACTAATAGCCGATGCGCAAAGGACGTACGCTGCGCTGTTTCCCTAGGTACATGGTCAAGCTGCCGCCACATCTACTGATCACGCTGCGATCCCTGATGTTGGCAGGAGGCACTTCCTATGCAGTTACTGGGAAGTCTTATAATATTTCTTCTAATTCTGTATCTAATTTGAAGCACAAAATCGCTCTTAAGGAAAAATAAATAAAAACGCTGAGTTCTGACCTGGAGGTTTGCAAAAATCATCAGTATTGATGTGGTGGGGATTGGTTTGTAAAAAATCTTGTAAATATCTGTTCCCATAAATGAGGCCAATCATTGAAATACACTGCGCAGTACAATTAAAGGATCACTTTTTGGAAACCCTTTATTTGCCCCCCATTGCGACGCGGAAGTTTGAAATTTGGCTCAAAGGTGTCTGTTGTAACCTTCCTCCGTCCTGTATTACAGTCTACAAGCGTGGCGCCCTGCGATATCACTCATGGACTCGGCGACGCTTCAGACAGCAAGGTGATGACATAAGTGAAAAAAAGGCCAGAGCGTACAAGACGTTCATGTGAGGTGTAAAGTTTGTTCGTGATCTTGATCGTGTGAGTTGTAAAGGTTGTTCGAAATCATGTTCATGATGTCACATTTTCAACGAATTTCGCCACAATTCCGACCAACGCCGCCATGACGTGTTACACGATGAGAAGGTCGTCGCAGCCCCTCTTACCCACATTCCACCCATTCTCTTGTCGTTTCTGAGATGGAGAGCAGACCCCGATGCTCAGCGTTGAAATTACGCGATATTCTTATGGGTGACGGGAAAAAATTCCAATACACCATCGCTCTGTATCGAGAAGTAAAGGCCTCGGGGGTGGCATAAATGGTGTCAATTGAAACACCTCTTTTCTTGGGTGCGTTGGTTCTCACACGTTTCTCGGTAGAAAACGGCAGTTCGCATGCAACGAGCAACAAAAAGACGTCCTCCTCAACCTCTGAAACTGCTGACACCCCCCGGTCGATTCAACCCTTCGCTGAGGACAGCATTGGCCTGCAACTCCACTGAATGTGATCCTACCACTTTGGAGTGTAACGCGACTGTAGTTTTTTCTCTGGTATACAGGATGGAAGAGCTAGGGATCATTCAAAACCATTCGAACAAATCTGAAATTGACTTGTAGTAATAAAGGATGTTTACGCTTTTTGCAGCTCTTCTATTTCATTCCCTCCTGTGGTGTAGTTACAGGAGGGGTGTGACATTGACACATACATGAATAAAACGGCAAAGGGTTCCTCTAAGTCCTCTCACTTCAGCATCGCTCTCACTGCAGCCCGAGCACCTTCGTTGAGCACTTTAAAAATGCAGCTGTTAGGAGAAGACAGTCACTGATTACTAGGTGCAGGCATGACATGCATCCCTTTCGGCATCCCTTAAATTGGCTATGGCTCAATCTAGATATAGTGGGGTCAGCGAAGTAAAATGGAAAGAAGACAAGGATTCAAGTATTTCTGGTCAGGTGAGTATAGGGTAACATCAACAGCAGCAGAGAATGGTACAACAGCAGTAGGATTTCTTATGATTAGGAAGGTAGGGCAGAGAGTGGATTACCGTGAACTGTACAGTGATGGGTTGTTCTCATCAGCATCTATAGCAAACCAACACCGACAACGATAGTTAAGGTATATATGCCAACATTGCAAGCTGAAGATGAGACAGAGAAACTATATGACGATACTGAACGGGTAACTAATTACGTAAAGGGAGATCAAAGTCTAATAGTCATGTGGGGATGAAATGCGGTTTTACGGGAATAGAAGAAATGTTTATGGGAGAATATGGGCTTGGTACTAAGAATGGGAGAGGAGAAGGACTAATTGAATTGTGTAATAAACTTCAGCTAGTAATAGCGAATACTCTGGTCAAGAATGACAAGAGGCAGAGGTATTCTAGGAAAGGCAGGGATAAACGGGAAGATTTGAGTTAGATTACATCATGGTCAGCCAGAAATTTCGAAATCAGATACCCGAATGTAAGGCGGGGCGTACCCAGGACCAGATACAGACTCAGATCACAATTTAGTAGTGATGAAGAGTAAACTGAAGTTTAAGACATTAGTCAGGAAGAATCAATAAGCAAAGAAGTGGGATACGGAAATACTAAGGGATGAAGAGATACCCTTCAAGTTCTGTAAGGCTACAGATACTGCAATAAACAATAGCTCAGTAGGCAGTACAGTTGAAGAGGAATGGACATCTCTAAACGCGGCAACCACATGAATTGGAAAAACATAGGTACAAAGAAGGTAACTGCAAAGAAACCACGTGTAACAGGAGAAATACTTCAGCTGATCGATGGAAGGCGTAGCCGGATGATGGTGGTATTGAGACAGTTTTGATATCAAATTTATATGCAAATTAATTAAATTGATCAGTTAATTACCCCACCACCGCCACTCACAGATGACGTCCTGGGTTTTCCTCATCCGGCGTGTGAATTCCCATCCTCCCTACCATCCTTGCCCCCTCTCATCCCACACCTGCTCTATTGGTGGGAATTTCGAATTTTGGCAGACATTTATAATTTCGGTGGGAAAGTCCAAAAATGGCGGTAATTTCAAAATGGCGGGAATTGCTTTGTCCCAAGACTTTGCTGACGTCGACCCAAGCCCCCACCCGGAAATTGGCAGGAAATTCAAAATGGCAGGTGCTCTTTCTTCGAGTGGAGCCTGCGTCCTTTTGGGCGGAGAGCTCAGGTGTACTCCCCTACACAGGGAATCTGTCCTCATGGAGGAGAGGATAGTTAGGTTAATGTACTTTATTTACCTTGAATGGGAAACTAAAGGAAACATTGTTCCTTATTATGCAGTTAGTCATAAAGATCGGTCCTAATTACACAATTATATGCACTGCACTATCCAAACGTGCCTAAAATCGCAATACAGGTCAAAAATTGATGATGATATCGTATAACTGGTGTCATTCCACTGGGAAAATAATTCACAATAAAACTCGAAACTAGTTGAAAATGTACTCACACTCCACACAGGATAATTCCTTCAACTAGAACCTGGCGGAAAAAGGCTGGAGAGGAAGGCAATATCTTTATTTTTGCAGGAGATATGTTCAAACAATGGAATGTTGATGTCGGAGAGAGAAGAGATTAATGAGTGTGTTACATCTAAGCATATAGCTGAGGACCGTATCTATTACTATTTAACGGTGGAGTGCGCTACAGATGCCTCCCGATAGGGCAGCAAACCATCTCTGAAATCAAGGTCAATACACGCTACTAAGCCGGCCGGAGTGGCCGAGAAATTCTAGGCGCTACAGTCTGGAACCGCGCGACCGCTACGGTCGCAGGTTCGAATCCTGCCTCGGGCATGGATGTGTGTGATGTCCTTAGGTTAGTTAGGTTTAAGTAGTTTTAAGTTCTAGGGGACTGATGACCTCAGAAGTTAAGTCCCATAGTGCTCAGAGCCATTTGAACACGCTACTAAGCTGTTGGAAAATGTTTCACTGCTATAATTACGTACACATCGAAATTGCCGTGAGGAAAACCAGCACTTGTTAACAACAGGTCATAATGCAACACATGTATCATGGAGTGAGAAAATTCAGTGTCACAGCACAACTACCTCAGAAACTGACCCAAAAAGATTGCACCAGGAGAGAGGGGTGGCAGCTGCACGTGTGTTTACCTCGATGTGTGGTCACGACCTAACCAGATTAGAATCAGTCTTACCCTACCACCCATCATCCCTCCCACTCCTCAACGTAGTTAGGAATACAGGTCTGTTCTACACTCCTGGAAATTGAAATAAGAACACCGTGAATTCATTGTCCCAGGAAGGGGAAACTTTATTGACACATTCCTGGGGTCAGATACATCACATGATCACACTGACAGAACCACAGGCACATAGACACAGGCAACAGAGCATGCACAATGTCGGCACTAGTACAGTGTATATCCACCTTTCGCAGCAATGCAGGCTGCTATTCTCCCATGGAGACGATCGTAGAGATGCTGGATGTAGTCCTGTGGAACGGCTTGCCATGCCATTTCCACCTGGCGCCTCAGTTGGACCAGCGTTCGTGCTGGACGTGCAGACCGCGTGAGACGACGCTTCATCCAGTCCCAAACATGCTCAATGGGGGACAGATCCGGAGATCTTGCTGGCCAGGGTAGTTGACTTACACCTTCTAGAGCACGTTGGGTGGCACGGGATACATGCGGACGTGCATTGTCCTGTTGGAACAGCAAGTTCCCTTGCCGGTCTAGGAATGGTAGAACGATGGGTTCGATGACGGTTTGGATGTACCGTGCACTATTCAGTGTCCCCTCGACGATCACCAGTGGTGTACGGCCAGTGTAGGAGATCGCTCCCCACACCATGATGCCGGGTGTTGACCCTGTGTGCCTCGGTCGTATGCAGTCCTGATTGTGGCGCTCACCTGCACGTCGCCAAACACGCATACGACCATCATTGGCACCAAGGCAGAAGCGACTCTCATCGCTGAAGACGACACGTCTCCATTCGTCCCTCCATTCACGCCTGTCGCGATACCACTGGAGGCGGGCTGCACGATGTTGGGGCGTGAGCGGAAGACGGCCTAACGGTGTGCGGGACCGTAGCCCAGCTTCATGGAGACGGTTGCGAATGGTCCTCGCCGATACCGCAGGAGCAACAGTGTCCCTAATTTGCTGGGAAGTGGCGGTGCGGTCCCCTACGGCACTGCGTAGGATCCTACGGTCTTGGCGTGCATCCGTGCGTCGCTGCGGTCTGGTCCCAGGTCGATGGGCACGTGCACCTTCCGCCGACCACTGGCGACAACATCGATGTACTGTGGAGACCTCACGCCCCACGTGTTGAGCAATTCGGCGGTACGTCCACCCGGCCTCCCGCATGCCCACTATACGCCCTCGCTCAAAGTCCGTCAACTGCACATATGGTTCACGTCCACGCTGTCGCGGCATGCTACCAGTGTTAAAGACTGCGATGGAGCTCCGTATGCCACGGCAAACTGGCTGACACTGACGGCGGCGGTGCACAAATGCTGCGCAGCTAGCGCCATTCGACGGCCAACACCGCGGTTCCTGGTGTGTCCGCTGTGCCGTGCGTGTGATCATTGCTTGTACAGCCCTCTCGCAGTGTCCAGAGCAAGTATGGTGGGTCTGACACACCGGTGTCAATGTGTTCTTTTTTCCATTTCCAGGAGTGTATATTGTCGCTGATGTTCCACAAAAAGATCCATTTGGTGCCAATGAGAGACTGTCTCCAGTCTGCGGAAATCAGCCACAGATGGACAAAAGGCTGAAGAGCAAGACACTTCGTGCAACCTGTTAAACGTATTTCCCAGGGAGACTGCACCCCAGACCCCTCCCGGAACAACAACGAAATTTCAGAGAACTCTCCAGAACGCTTTTTCAAACATCAGATGATTAGGAAAGGGTAGCTGCCACCGCCATCCACCACATGCCACCAAACGGTCCTAGCCGAGAGTACAGTCTCTGGCCCACTGCCATGCAACCAGCCGCAGCAGGCAGAGCCTTTGACTAACTGCGGTCAGAGCATCCTCCCCAGCAAATTACAAGGCAGTCAGGTGGTCAGCGGGCCACAGAACAAAGCAAGATAGATGACAACTATTCCGACTGCGTGTAGTTTGTCTAAATGTGCAGTTGTGCCCCACTCCCCCTGCTGCGACCGACGTCTTCCACTGGCCCCCACCATTCTATGAGGGATGATATTTCAGTGCAACAGTTGTATTTAACATCGACGCACCTCTTATAACAATAAGGATAACGTACATAAGAATAGAAAAAAAAATTGAGGCTGTGTTAGATGACGATCAATTTTGGCTTTAGGAAACTAAAGTGGCAGTTCTAACATTGGGGTTGATCATGGAAGCAATACTAGAGTAAAATCAAAACATATTCACAGGATTTGTCGACCTGGAAAACGCATTCCTCTATGTCAAATGTTACAAGATGTTAGAAATTATAAAGAAAATAGCGATAAACTACAGGTAGAAGCACGTAAGAGCCAAGAACCAAGAGGGAACAATAATAGTGGAATACCATGAATGAAGTGCTCGGATTAGAAAGAATTTAAGATAGGGATGTAGTCTTTCGCCCCCTACTGTTCAATCTATACATCGAAGGAACAATGACGAAAACAAAATAAAGGTTTAAGAGTGGAATTAAAATTCAAGGTGAAAGGACATCTGTGATCAGATACACTGATGACATTGCTATCCTGAGTGAAAGTGAAGAAGAACTACAGAATCTGGTGAATGTAATGAACAGCCTAATGAGTACAGAGCGTGGCTGAGCGTAAACTGAGGAAAGGCAAAAGTAATGAGAAGTAACAGAAATGAGAATAGCGAGAAACTTAACATCAGGATTGATGGTGAGAAAGTAATTCTGCTCCTGTATCCGTGGTCTAGGGGTAACGTCTTTGATTCATCAAAACGCCTTCGGTCCCGGGTTCGATCCCCGCCACTGCCTAAATTTTGATAAATAATCAGCATTGGCGGCCGAAGACTCCCGGCCTAAGAAGTCAGTCTCATTCTGCCAACGGCCTTGTCAAAGAGGGCGGAGGAGCGGATAGAGGTTCAGGGCACTCTCTTGTCCTAGGGGTGGGAAATTGCCCCTAAAGGCGGAAGAATCAGCAATGATCAACGACATGAGGATGCAGAAGGCAATAGAAACCACTGCATTAAAGACACGTAACGTGTATCCACAGGACATGTGGCCTGTATTTGAAGAAGTGTCATAATGATCTCTCCATTGGCAAAAGATTCCGGAATAGTCCCCCATTCGGATCTCCGGGAGGGGACTGCCAAGGGGGAGGTTACCATGAGAAAAATATTGAATAATCAACGAAAGGATAACGTTCTACGAGTCGGGGCGTGGAATGTCAGAAGCTTTAACGTGGTAGGGAAACTAGAAAATCTGAAAAGGGAAATGCGAAGGCTCAATCTAGATATACTGTAGTAGGGGTCAGTGAAGTGAAGTGGAAGGAAGACAAGGATTTCTGGTCAAATGAGTATCGGGTAATATCAACAGCAGCAGAAAATGGTATAACAGGTGTAGGGTTCGTTATGAATAGGAAGGTAGGGCAGAGGGTGTGTTACTGTGAACAGTTCAGTGGCCGGGTTGTTCTAATCAGAATCGACAGCAGACCAACACCGACAGCGATAGTTCAGGTATACATGCCGACGTCGCAAGCTGAAATTGAACAGATAGAGAAAGAGTATGAGGATATTGAAAGGGTAATGCAGTATGTAAAGGGGGACGAAAATCTAATAGTCATGGGCGACTGGAATGCAGTTGTAGAGGAAGGAGTAGAAAAAAGTTTACAGGAGAATATGGGCTTGGGACAAGGAATGAAAGAGGAGGAAGACTAATTGAGTTCTGTAACAAGTTTCAGCTAGTAATAGCGAATATCCTGTTCAAGAATGACAAGAGGAGGAGGTATACTTGGAAAAGGCCGGGAGATACGGGAAGATTTCAATTAAATTACATCATGGTCAGACAGAGATTCCGAAATCAGATACTGGATTGTAAGGCGTACCCAGGAGCGGATATAGACTCAGATCACAATATAGTAGTGATGAAGAGTAGGCTGAAGTTCAAGACATTAGTCAGGAAGAATCAATACGCAAAGAAGTGGGATACGGAAGTACTAAGGAATGACGAGATACGTTTGAAGTTCTCTAACGCTATAGATACAGCAATAAGGAATAGCGCAGTAGGCAGTACAGTTGAAGAGGAATGGACATCTCTAAAAAGGGCCATCACAGAAGTTGGGAAGGGAAACATAGGTACAAAGAAGGTAGCTGCGAAGAAACCATGGGTAACAGAAGAAATACTTCAGTTGATTGATGAAAGGAGGAAGGACAAACATGTTCCGGGAAAATCAGGAATACAGAAATACAAGTGGCTCTGAGCACTATGGGACTCAACTGCTGAGGTCATTAGTCCCCTAGAACTTAGAACTAGTTAAACCTAACTAACCTAAGGACATCACAAACATCCATGCCCGAGGCAGGATTCGAACCTGCGACCGTAGCGGTCTTGCGGTTCCAGACTGCAGCGCCTTTAACCGCACGGCCACTGCGGCCGGCAGAAATACAAGTCGCTGAGGAATGAAATAAATAGGAAGTGCAGGGAAGATAAGACGAAATGGCTGCAGGAAAAATGTGAAGACATCGAAAACAATATGATTGTCGGAAGGACAGACTCAGCATACAGGAAAGTCAAAACAACCTTTGGTGACATTAAAAGCAACGGTGGTAACATTAAGAGTACAACGGGAATTCCACTGTTAAATGCAGAGGAGAGAGCAGATAGGTGGAAAGAATACATTGAAAGCCTCTATGAGGGTGAAGATTTGTCTGATGTGATAGAAGAAATAACAGGAGTCGATTTAGAAGAGATAGGGGATCCAGTATTAGAATCGGAATTTAAAAGAGCTTTGGAGGACTTACGGTCAAATAAGGCAGAAGGGATAGATAACATTCCATCATTTCTAAAATCATTGAGGGAAGTGGCAAGAAAACGACTATTCACGTTGGTGTGTAGAATATATGAGTCTGGCGATATACCATCTGACTTTCGGAAAAGCATCATCCACACAATTCCGAAGACGGCAAGAGCTGACAAGTGCGAGAATTATCGCACAATCAGCTCAACAGCTCATGCATCGAAGCTGCTTACAAGAATAATATACAGAAGAATTGAAAGGAAAATAGAGAATGCGCTAGGTGACGATCAGTTTGGCTTTAGCAAAAGTAAAGGGACGAGAGAGGCAATTCTGACGTTACGGCTAATAATGGAAGCAAGGCTAAAGAAAAATCAAGACACTTTCATAGCATTTGTCGACCTGGAAAAAGCGTTCGACAATATAAAATGGTGCAAGCTGTTCGAGATTCTGAAAAAAGTAGGGGTAAGCTATAGGGAGTACAACAACCAAGAGGGAATAATAAGAGTGGACGATCAAGAACGAAGTGCTCGTATTAAGAAGGGTGTAAGACAAGGCTGTAGCCTGTCGCCTCTACTCTTCAATCTGTACATCGAGGAAGCAATGATGGAAATGAAAGAAAGGTTCGGGAGTGGAATTAAAATACAAGGTGAAAGGATATCAATGATACGATTCCCTGATGACATTGCTATCCTGAGTGAAAGTGAAGAAGAATTAAATGATCTGCTGAACGGAATGAACAGTCTAATGAGTACACAGTATGGTTTGAGAGGTAGAGTAGTAGAAATGAGAACAGCGAGAAACTTAACGTCAGGATTGATGGTCACGAAGTCAATGAAGTTAAGGAATTCTGCTACCTAGGCAGTAAAATAACCAATGACGGACGGAGCAAGGAGGACATCAAAAGCAGACTCGCTATGGCAAAAAAGGCATTTCTGGCCAAGAGAAGTCTACTAATATTAAATACCGGCCTTAATTTGAGGAAGAAATTTCTGAGGATGTACGTCTGGAGTACAGCATTGTATGGTAGTGAAACATGGACTGTGGGAAAACCGGAACAGAAGAGAATCGAAGCATTTGAGATGTGGTGCTATAGACGAATGTTGAAAATTAGGTGGACTGATAAGGTAAGGAATGAGGAGGTTCTACGCAGAATCGGAGAGGAAAGGAATATGTGGAAAACACTGATAAGGAGAAGAGACAGGATGATAGGACATCTGCTAAGACATGAGGGAATGACTTCCATGGTACTAGATGGAGCTGTAGAGGGCAAAAACTGTAGAGGAAGACAGAGATTGGAATACGTCAAGCAAATAATTGAGGACGTAGGTTGCAAGAGATTGGAATACGTCAAGCAAATAATTGAGGACGTAGGTTGCAAGTGCTACTCTGAGATGAAGAGGTTAGCACAGGAAAGGAATTCGTGGCGGGCAGCATCAAACCATTCAGTAGACTGATGACCAAAAAAAAAAAAAAAGGCAGCAAAATAACCAACGACAGGCGGAGCAAGTGGGACATGAAAAGCACTGGATAAGAGAGCACACATGGCCAAGAGAAGTCTACTAATATCAAATGTAGACCGTCTGGAAGAAATTTCTGAGAATATACATTTGGAGCGCATCGATGTATGTTAGAGAAACATGGACTCTTGTAAAACCGGATAAGAAGAGAATCGAGGCATTTGATATGTGATTCTGCAGAAAAATATTGAAAATTAGGTGGACTGATAAGGTAACGAATGAGGAGGTTTTGTGCTTAATCGAAGAGGAAAGGAATATATGGAAAACACAGACAAGAAGAAGGGACAGAATTATAATGCATCTGTTGACACATCAACTAGATATCGCACTAGACGGAGCTGTAGAGGGTAGAAACTTTGAAGATGTAGGTAGTCAACTAATTCTTTTCTCACGATGTAATGAGTGCTAAAGACTGGGGACGTTAAATTGCTTCCATATTTTTAGATATCCTGAAGGCTTTTGACACCGTTCGTCACCCGTGACCTCTAATCAAACTGCGCAACTGGATTCGTGATTTCCTGTCAGAACGGTCACAGTTCGTAATAACTGACGGAAAGTCATCAAGTAAAACAGAAGTAATATCTGGCGTTCGCAAAGGAAGTGTTATAGGACCTCTGATGCTACTGATCTATATAAACGATTTAGGAACCAATCTGAGCAGTTGTTGTTTGCCTATGATGCGGTCATTTATTGTCTTGCAAAATGATTTAGACAAAATATCTCTACGGTGCAAAAAGCGGCAATCGGCTCCAAATATGAAAAATTATGAAGTTATCCGCATGATTATTAAAAGGAATCCGCTAAATTTCGGTTACACGATAAATCACACAAAACTAGAGGATGTGAATTCCATTAAGTACTTAGGGATTACATTACGAAGAACTTATTTGAACAATCACATAGATAATGTTGTGGGGAAAGTGAATCAAAGACAGCTATTTATGTACAACACTTAGAAAATGGAATAAGTCGGCTAAAGAGATTGCCTACAGTATGCTTGTCCACCTGCTCCTGGAGTACTGCTGCACGGTTTGGGATCCACATCAGAAGGGACTGACGAAGGACGTGGAACAAGTTCAAAGAAGGGCAGCTCGTTTTTTACCGTGGTGAAATAGGGGAGAGAGTGCCACGAATATAATACGCAAATTGGGGTGGCAATCATTAAAACTAAGTCGTATTTCGTTGTGGTAGGATCTGCTTATGAAATTTCAATCACCACCTTTGTCCTCCGAATGCAAAACTATTTTGTTCGCGCCCACCTACATAAAGAGAAATGATTAACGTAATGAAATAAGAGAAATCAGAGCCCGCGCAGAAAGATTTAAGTGTTGGTTTTTTCCGCCCAATGTTCGAGAGTGGAACGGTAGAGAAATTGTTCGAAAGTGGTTCGACGAATTCGGGCCTATGCCAGGCACTTAATCGTGAGCTGCAGAATAACCATTTAGATTTAGGTAAGACCATGGCCGACTAGCTGTCTCACCCTTGCATACTAGTGAATGTTATATCCTGTATATGTAAATTACTTCACATTTGTTGTTCTTAAATTGTAATACCAAGACATAACCAATGTTCTTGTAAAAGTGATTTACGGATGAAAAAAGCTACTACTACTACTGTTAGTACTACCACTACTAGATTTTCTGGAGATTTCGATTGATCATCAGACGACCGGCAGAATTAGAAATTCCCTCCCAATGATTCCCATTTGTAATTCTCTCTGCCCCACTCCCAGACTATTGGGATGTTTGGATGAACAGCGCGGAGTATTAAACAGCTTTCTATGCTCAGTCGAGTCGCGAATGAAAGACTTAAAAATAAAAAATAAAAATTTTGAAAACCTGCCGACTCACTCGAAAAATGGCCGAAAGGTATAAGGACGAATGATAAATTGAAGAAATAGGGTGTCTGCAGGTTCGAGACCTATAGGTCAGTCATTGTGCTGTGAAATTTAGATGTACTTAGCTATTAACTCCTTGAGAACTAATACAAAGAAAAAAAATTGTAGCCATATAAATGCACATGAAACTACTCGATTAGTTACGTTGTTGCCATTCCTTTACTGTTGCGAGTGATTAAATTATACTTTGTTGAGCGCCTTTGATGGTAGACAACTGGTTGTTCGGATTTATCTGGCTTGTTGTGTGGAAGAATATGACTATTCCATATTGTGATGTACCTGCTGCCCTCCAAGTGTAGTTTGTTAAACGTGGTCCTGAGTATAACTTGCTCTTGAGAGTTTCGAAGGATTGCCTGGATACTCAAGACATTCATATTCAAAATGTATGTTTCTTAATTAATTAAGAGGCCTTGATATGTATACTGGCCACTTCGACAAACTTTTCATAGCGATTAATTTTGTTTAGAAATAGCCTCTGTTGTGTAGATTTTGTTGGCCGTGAAAGAAGACAGTAAATGTTGTTTAGTTGGTGCAACACAGAAAGCCCCAAGTGAGTGACTTTCTTTTGGCAAAAAATTGCATTTGTTGAGACTGCACTTGAACCGAGCCTACGGAAGGTAAGTTCATAAGAACGTTTTGGACATGTTTGTCTCACAATTTGCCGGTAACTGCTACGTAGTAAAAGTAATTACCATAATAAGGGAAGGATGCTGTCAGTTTTCCAGATAGCTTTCAAATATTTCTGACGCGCTTGTCAGTCCAACTATTAGATTCTTGTAATGGCACAAAACGAAGGGTCGAAGGGTGTACTAGCTATTACCGTCTGCTGAGATTTTTTGTCTAATGGTAACTATAAATTTGCTTCCTAGCGATGTAATTTCGATGAATACGTTCTACGTGGTTAATGTCAACAGTGAACCTTTGGTTGGCATGGAATATGTTTCTATTACTGATTGAGAGATTGTAGTTATCTCAAAATCTCCACAAAACGTTAAACAACCATTGGGTTTCTTAATTATCACGAATAGTACAGCAGCAGAACTCGCAATACAAAACGTATCTGAATTCAAATGGCCTTCTTCAGATACAACGTCCAGTCACATTAATGTAATCACATGTAAAAAGCCTGAATAACTACCTTTTGCAGTGCTGGCCGCTGCGAGAAGTGCACCAAGAGAGTCAGTGAGGTTCTGGGAGGTGACAACAGAGTGTGGAGCTGCGCTAAATTTCTCGGTAGATCGTTGTGGTCCCACAGATTCTCGATTGGGTTTAAACCCTAGCAGTTTGGTGGCCGTGTGAGTCTGGTAAACTTATCCTGGTGCTCTTCGAACCACGCCCATACAGTGCGAAATATATCACACGTTGCATTGTCCTGCTGGTAGATGCCATCGCGCCTAGGAAAAATAAACTCCAGGTAGGGGTTGACATGAGCTCCAAGTATATGGGCATACTTGATTCACCATGCGTTCTCGTTTGACTAGATCACTCAGGGATTGCCTTCCAGCCTGGATCCATCCGACGACTGTTGTAGGGTGTCTGCTTTCAGATGCTTCACGCTGTACACGCCAACGGCCATCGCCCAATGGAGCATAAAATGTGATGCATCTGAAAACGCCACTTGTCATCACTCAGTGGAGTCTAGTTGTGTACTGCTGCACAATTTGCAGCTTTTGTCTCCAATGAGCAGAAGTCAACATGGGTGCATGAAACAGCAACCTGCTGCGGAGGTCCATACGCAGCCACGTTCATCGAATGGTCGTTGAGGGGATACTGTAGGAATCTTCTTTGTTCATCTGGGTGTCAGTTGGTCAACAGTTGCATGTCTATTCGCCCGTATACATCTGCGCAGCCGTCGTTCATCCCTGCCACCTACGGTCCATGGTTCACAACAGTTTTCTTGGCGCCAGTTTTGGAGAGCACCATTTTGACACGCCAGGTGTACATTAACTACTCGCTCCCCCCCCCCCCCCCCAAAAAAAAACCTTACTCGTTTTTGAAATGCTTCCACCCTTGGCTCGAAATCCAATGACAGTTTCTTTCTAGACATCAGATCGATAACGCGTTTCCGCATTACACTGAGGTGGCAAAAGTCATGGGATGTTTCCTAGTATCGTGTCTCACCTCCTATTGACCGGTTGTAAGTAGGTTGTTTATGTTTTCTTTATGTAAGTAGGCTGTTTAGGTTTTCTTATTGGCAACGTTACGTAGCGCTCTATATGAAAATCACTGGCTGTGCTGTGTGCAGTCTGTGGCTAGTTTGCATTGTTGTCTGCCATTGTAGTGTTAGGCAGCGGCAGCTGGATGTGAACAGCGCGTAGCGTTGCGCAGTTGGAGGTGAGCCGCCAGCAGTGGTGGATGTGGGGGGAGAGATGGCGGAGTTTTGTAATTTGTCATGAACTGCTATATATATATTATGACTATTAAGGTAAATACATTGTTTGTTCTCTATTAATATCTTTCATTTGCTAACTATCCCTATCAGTAGTTAGTGCCTTCTGTAGTTTGAATCTTTTATTTAGCTGGCAATAGAGGCGCTCGCTGTATTGCAGTAGTTCGAGTAATGAAGATTTTTGTGAGGTAAGTTATTTGTGAAAGGTATAGTTCAATGTTAGTCAGGGCCATTCTTTTGCAGGGATCGTTGATAGTCTGATTGCGTTGCGCTAAATAATATTGTGTGTCAGTTTAAGCACAGTCGTGTATAAATTGTTCTAAGGGGACGTTTCACGGTGTAGTGCTGCAACTGGACGTGGTGCTGCGTTAACAAGCCGTTGGAAGCCCCTGAAAAAGTACTGAGTCAAGCTGCCTCAATAGCAGTGCATAACTGCGAAAGTATTGCCATTGCAGGATTTTGCGCACGAATTACATCTCATAAATTTTCAATGGAATTCACGTTGGGTGATCTGCTTGGCCAAACCATTCGCTCGAATTGTCCAGAATGTTTTACAAACCAGTCACCAACAATGTTGCCCCGGTGTCAAGGTGCATTGTCATCCACAAAAATTCCATCGTTGTTTGGGAACATGACGTCCATGAATTGCTGCAAATAGTCTCCAAGTAGCCGAATATCCAAAAGATCTGGTCCATTCCAAGTAAACACAGACCACACCATTATGGAGCCAGCACCAGCTTCCACAGTGCCCTGTTGACATCTTGGGTACGTGGCTTCACGGGTTCTGCACCACACTCGAACGCTAACGTCAGCTCTTACCAAATCAAATCGGGGCTCCCTATTAGATATTTTATTTGAGTCAGCAAGATTGTAAATAATAATATTGTTCATGCTACTGGTTGGAGAATAAAGTATTTAGCTGATAATTCATTTATTATTATATTCTTATTTCTTGTTAATAGGCTACTGTTTTCCAGGCGTCTAGGTTGCAACCGATATGGTCACGAGTCCAGGAGAGGCACTGCAGGGGACGTAGTGCTATTAGCAAAGACACTCGCGTCGGTCGTCTGCTGCCATAGCCCATCAATGCCAAATTACACCGGCTTATCCTAACAGATAAATTCCTCGCACGTCCCCCATTGATTTCTGTGGTTATTTAAAGCAGTGTTGCTTGTCTGTTAACACTGACACCTCTACGCAAGCGCCGCTGTCTCAGTCATTAAGCGAAGGGCGTCGGCTACTGCGTTGTCCGTGGTGAGAGGTAATGCCTGAAATGTGATATTCTCGCCACGTTCCTGATACTGTGAATATCTGAATACTGAATTGCCTAATGATTTCAGAAATGGAATGTCCAACTGCCATTCGGCGTTGAAAGTCTGTTGATCCCCGTAGTGCGGCCATAATCACGGGGGGAAACTTCCTCGCATGAATCACCTGAGTACAAATGACAGCCCCGCCAATGCATTGCCCTTTTATAATTTGTGTACGCGGTACTGCCTCCATCTGTCTATGTGCTTATCGCTATCCCATGAGTCTTGTTACCTAAGTGTGACACAATCGCTGCACAGCTTCACGTCATCCCGACACGATTTATATACTACTGGCCATTAAAATTGCTACACCAAGAAGAAATGCAGATGATAAATGGGTATTCATTGGACAAATATATTATACTAGAACTGACATGTGATTACATTTTCACGCAATTTGGGTGCATAGATCCTGAGAAATCAGTACCCAGAACAACCACCTCTGGCCTTAATAATGGCCTTGATACGCCTGGGCATTGAGTCAAACAGAGCTTGGATGGTGCGTACAGGTACAGCTGCCCATGTAGCTTCAACACGATACCACAGTTCATCAAGAGTAGTGACAGGCGTATTGTGACGAAACAGTTGCTCGGCCACCATTGACCAGACGTTTTCAATTGGTGAGAGATCTGGAGAATGTGCTGGCCAGGGCAGCAGTCGAACATTTTCTGTATCCAGAAGGTCCCGTACAGGACGTGCAACATGCGGTCGTGCATTATCCTGCTGAAATGTAGTGTTTCGCAGGGATCGAATGAAGGGTAGAGCCACGGGTCGTAAGTGAAATGTAACGGCCACTGTTCAAAGTGCCGTCAATGCGAACAAGAAGTGACCGAGACGTGTAACCAATGGCATCCCATATCATCACGCCGGGTGATACGCAAGTATGGCGATGACGAATACACGCTTCCAATGGGCGTTCAGCGCGATGTCGCCAAACATGGATGCGACCATCATGATGCTGTAAACAGAAACTTCCGAAACTTTCGTCCGAAAAAATGACGTTTTGCCATTCGTGCACCCAGGTTCGTCGTTGAGTACACCAGCGCAGGCGCTCCTGTCTGTGATGCAGCTCAAGGGTAACCGCAGCCATGGTCTCCGAGCTGAGAGTGATGCTGCTGCAAACATCGTCGAACTGTTCGTGCAGATGGTTGTTGTCTTTCAAACGTCCCCATCTGTTGACTCAGGGATCGGGACGTGGCTGCACGATCCGTTACAGCCATGTGGATCAGATGCCTGTCATCTCGACTGCTAGTGATACGAGGCCGCTGGGATCCAGCACGGCGCTCCGTATTACCCTCCTGAACACACCGATTCCATATTCTGCTAACACTCATTGGATCTCGACCAACGCGAGCAGCAATGTCTCGATACGATAAACCGCAATCGCGATAGGCTACAATCCGACCTTTATCAAAGTCTGAAACGTGATGGTACGCATTTCTCCTCCTTACACGAGGCATCACAACAACGTTTCACCAGGCAACACCGGTCAACTGCTGTTTGTGTATGAAATTTCGTTTGGAAATTTTCCTCATGTCAGCACGTTGTAGGTGTCGCCACCGGCGCCAACCTTGTGTGAATGCTCTGAAAAGCTAATCATTTACATATCACAGCATCTTCTTCCTGTCGGTTAAATTTCGCGTCTGTAGCACGTCATCTTCGTGTTGTAGCAGTTTTAACGGCCAGTAGTGTACAGTCTCCGCTGCTAGTACTGCCACTAGCCGCCTGGGAGTGGTTATCGCAAGTTGATCTCGAACATAGGCCCCGGCCACATTAATGTGATTGGACCGTTTATACAAAAACCACAGACCACCAGTCATAGCAGATGATTCGCAATATAGCGCCGTTAGTGCAGTGTTTAGATTTAAATTTCACATTAAACTAAAACTAAATGAGTGTGTTATCTGAGGAAATTTTTACATCATCTCCGAGGTATTGCCACCTTTAAATCTGCATCCATTTCGAAAGCAGTTAACAACTATTACCGTGAAGCAACAAGCACCATAAACGTCTTAGAACCACTGTTCCCTCCGCTGCCAGTTTTCCTTTTCGTCTTAGCCTCTCGCTTGTACTTTTGGGAAAAACTGCCTCCGTTAATGATCCTCACACAGAGAGAAGGGCCAGCCCCTCGTTGCAGTCTGCCGACTCATAAATCAAAGTCGCTCCTCCTATCTGAGGCGGCGGCTCTCAGCTGTAAAAAGGAAACTGAAGAAAAGGCGCCGCCATTGTCACCCGCTAATAAATGGCCGGCAGCGCCCGTCCTTTTTTATCCCTCAGATAAGAAGAATATTCGGAACCTGAGAATGTGAAGCGTTCGACGAGAATTGTTTCTCCATGAACGGTAGTATGGGCTGCTCTGGTATCATATACAAGTAATATGCACAATACGGCACAGTTTTGTCTGCCGTGCTTTATTGAAGCATTTTCGCTTCTGTTGCTAAGTAGCAAATTTTTGTCTGATCCCAGCAACTAACACAGATATTTTTTTTTGAATTATGGTATTTCCACCATTGATTGCATGAAATCTATGACTTTGACTATATGTCATTATTAAGTGCTTTAGACACATGTATAGTTGTTTCCAGCGGTACTTAAATACACCATCAGTATATAAATCTTTGTGGTGTGTATTAACATTGTACGCTGTTCTGGCCCAATCCTTTATGGTATACAATATTGACGTTTGGAGGCTATAGTCGTAACCTTGTAGACCTAGGTGAATATTCGATGTGAAAACAGCAGTAGTTGCGTGGAACAGTCTATTCGAAACGCTTCGCAGCGCTGCATCGAACATCAGTGGCAGATAAAGTACATAAATTTAAAAAATATTGCTGTTACCAGATCAATACGTCATCCGGACTCAGCAGTGCACGAGGTGGACACTTTGCATTGAGAGACAGCATCCATGTATGTCGCGTATAATACAGGGCTATTACAAATGATTGAAGCGATTTCATAAATTCACTGTAGCTCCATTCATTGACATATGGCCACGACACACTATAGATACGTAGAAAAACTCATAAAGTTTTGTTAGGCTGAAGCCGCACTTCAGGTTTCTGCCGCCAGAGCGCTCGAGATCGCAGTGAGACAAAATGGCGACAGGAGCCGAGAAAGCGTATGTCGTGCTTGAAATGCACTCACAGCAGTCAGTCATAACAGTGCAACGACACTTCAGGACGAAGTTCAACAAAGATCCACCAACTGCTAACTCCATTCGGCGATGGTATGCGCAGTTTAAAGCTTCTGGATGCCTCTTGAAGGGGAAATCAACGGGTCGGCCTGCAGTGAGCGAAGAAACGGTTGAACGCGTGCAGGCAAGTTTCACGCATAGTGATGTGAAAGATTCAGTGTTTAAACCTCCTCTACCAAGAAACGTGCCAGAACTGCGAACTCGCATAAACAGTGCTTTCGAACTCATTGATGGGGACATGCTGCGCCGAGTGTGGGAGGAACTTGGTTATCGGCTTGATGTCTGCCGAATCACTAAAGGGCCACATATCGAACATTTGTGAATGCCTAAAAAAACTTTTTGAGTTTTTGTATGTGTGTGCAAAGCATTGTGAAAATATCTCAAATAATAAAGTTATTGTAGAGCTGTGAAATCGGTTCAATCATTTGTAATAACCCTGTACGTCGTGATGGAAACACAGTTGCTGCGAGCTACATTTTATCGTTGATGCAAGGGTAATCTCGTCCGTAGTGGACACTTCTATGTCTGTTACGGGATATATGTGTGATTGCGTTACTTCTTCTACCGTCAGCGACTTTCCTGACGAAAACAATTGTAGATATTGTCGAAATTTCGGACTTTCAACGAGAATTAGCGAGACAAGTGACAGAGAACAGTTAATACAGCTTCATCTATTAGTTCTTTCTCCTACCTGTACTACAATACTTCCAAACCTCTTATCACTAGCGTTTTTAAGGGAACTGCATAAATTTTAATTTACTGTGTTTAAATATTTCTGTTAAAATACTTTTAATTCTGTAACTTAACTATTGATTTTGAAACGAATACAGATGAAGAACATTATAAATAGAGGGAAAAATGAATTATCAGCCTGGCAGCATGTGGAATAATTTGCACTCAAGCAACTTTGAACATATATTAAGTCGTTTTGTTCAGTTCTCTTTATATCTGTGTGAACGAGCTCATACCAGTAATTATTTCTAAGGTCGTACACTTTCGACTTTCTTGACTAAATCGACTAGTCATTGTGATTGTGCGTCAAAATCCAGCGAGTAAATTAGCCACCAATCATGTAGCAAGGTGGTTGGTAACGTCTGTGCCGACCATAGAATTTTCAAATCTGAGTGTGCTGAAGAAGGTGCATGAGCAACAACAGGGGACGGCAGCATCTTGTGTTGACACCTGAAGCAGAGGTGTGCTCTACCAAAATTACGATTCGGTAGTAAATGTTGTAGTAAACGGTAGGATTACCGGTAGTGTTGGTAGAAATGGCATGGGAAGAACATAATGTGTGAGAGAGAAACTGGGAGCTGACGCCTTCTCTCTGTTTCTTGTTTGCTAGTGTCTTTTTTAGTTTATTTTGCACATAATTAGAACCGTACATTGTTCGGTATTAGTCCATTGTGTATCTTATATCCTTAAAAAAGATAAATTGCATTTTATAAGTACTAAAAATCATTTGATCACGTAACTTCTACACTTTTATGCAGTCAAAGCAATTACTTTTGATGTATGTACAGGTTACATGCAAAAAATAGAAAACGGTATGATTGTAGTTGGTATTTTGCCCTAAGTAAAACGTTCTTCATCATGATCAAAGGCCAGAGTTTCCTGTTTATTGATAATTTGTTTATGTACAGCGAAAATATGTTTTATATATGCTCGAGGAGCATTGAAGCGATGTTTAACATCTTTTTGTGTTTTTTTTTTAATTTTATCTTTTTGGGAGGAAACAGCGTTACAACGATTTTCGAAAAAAATCCTGAATTAAACATCGACAGTTTCAATTTTGCTGTAAATACTGTTTATTTTCAGGTAACAGATAGGACGACAATTATGTAAAATAAAGATGTTCCTCAAGTTATGCAGCCCTTCATATATCCTCACTCAGTTTCTAGATGGTTCAGTGCTTCCAGTTTCTAGGGGAATCTGATAAAATACTGATCGCACGCACAAATGAGGGGATCTGAATGAAGTAACGCCTGATAGTTATGCATCACACGTAACGTACTGGTAACACGTGGTTACGATCTTCACTAACCAAGGATACTAGGAAAACTATCGTAGTCTACACTGACTTACGATAGTCTACGGTATCCTACGGTGGTTTCACAACTCTAATCTGAAGTTAACTAGTTCTCGCGGTGCGCACTCGTCTTATACTAATGAATTTTGTGCTTTCTTATTCTTCATTTTATTCTTTGCTTTGTTTTCATGACTCACTGCGTGGTTGTATGAAAACTTTATATTGTTCTCTCACGAGAGAGATCGAATATCTGAGACTAAAATTTATTTATGTTTTACAAAAGCTGGTCAAAGAAAGGGCATAAATACGAATAAAAAATGGATGAAATGAGTTTATTCAACAAAAATTGTTTCAGCAGTAAAAAAAGTGAGCTCGTCTGAAGGAGCAATAAAGAGATATCATTTAACACTTAAAATAAAATAAGAAGCAAAGCATGAAGTAAAATGGCGTTCTCAGTAGCATGCAGAATTTACCTTACGTTACTTGATAAGAACATCCACTATGAATTATGTTGTGATCATTAATACATTTTATTATCACTGCTAGGCCTTAAATCGGTTTTTACTGTCAGTCTTTCAGCAAGGATGTTCCCTGATATTCTCACTTCTAACGTTCAGGTGTCAAAAGCCACAGCAGACAGCACTCAAAACACAATTTGGAAGTGGACGCGTAAACACAAACGGGCATTCGTGACAAGCGAGTACCGAGTACAAGGATAATGCGTCATGGTTGCTGCGCAGGACACACTTGCCACGAACAGTCGACTGAGACAGGGAAGGGGCTCATGTAAAAGAGGATTTAGAATCATACAGGATGGCCTGTAGAGAAAAAATGAAGTCAACCGACTTTAATGTGGGTTAGGTAAGTTATAACGACGAATTTTAGCGTACGACGTACAGCGACCAGATTCTGGATCAACGTGGTGCTCTGCATACGCACACGCTACCATCCATATGACTTAGACGAACTCTATCTTGCCGTTTCTGAGAAGACAATAGTCTCTGTTGCTATATGTACAACATTTAGTAAGTCTTCATGATCATATCATAATACGTAAGGCCCTGAATACCAGACGATCTTAAAGCACGTTATGGAAGCCGATAATAACACATTTAGAACCATGAAAATAGCTTAAAGTTGTAATAGCCACTAAAACAGTCTTCTTGTAGTGAGAATATCGACGATTCATAAGGTACTGCAACCAAAGATCTATCATACCACACGTCAAATATTTTTTTTATAAATCAGCAGCCCTAATTCGGCTTATTACATCATGTGAATGCGAAATTCATAAATGAAAAAGGAAATGGGTCAGATTACTCTATTTCACCTAAACTGTTGATAAAATCGAATCAAAGGATTTTTTAATTATCTCCGATTAGAAGTTGTTATTGTTTTGTTTGCTTCGACTGCAGAGAAATTTAACAACCAAAGAAAGAACATATAATTTAAAAATTGAATGATTTTATAGTAGTATACGGAACATAAAATACTGACTCAGTCGAAGAAACAACGTTCTTGGTGCACTAGATTAACGGAAGAACGGTCTCCAAAAAATAAACAATAAATTGCAGTTTTTTCAAAGAAAATGCCTTTTTGCATGCTGTACATAAAATTTATGTTTTAATTAATTCCCCCACACGCGTTTCGCCTTTTTACCAAGGCATTTTGAGTGGGTGTCCTGAAATATTACATGTAAAAAGGACAAATCATGTAATATTTCAGGACACCCACTGAAGATGCCTTGGTAAAAAGGCGAAACGCGTCTGGGGAAATAAATTAAAATAAATTTTATGTGCAGCATGCAAAAGGCATTTTCTTTGAAAAAACTGCAATTTATATACAGCTGCTGCGAAAATGGCCACTACAACAAACGTGTTAAACAAACAATAGAATGAAAATAACAAGAAAGTTCGATAAGGAAACTAAAAGGTACACTCACTGGCAGTTTTTTGCTCTATATGTACCATTGTATTTTCATTTCCCATACGTTACAGCAGAAATGCTAGAATCACTCGGAAACTGAAAGTCGCACAAAGTAAATAGTTAGAGGAAATCACTGAATGTGGGATGTTACAGTGGAATCTCGATTAATTATCACTTTTGGTACCTGCGGTTGATTGGAATGCTAAAAAGACGGGATAATCAGAGGAGAAGTTTCATTTACAGAGGTTAAAACGATGTAATAAATCAGAGTTAAGAAAAAAATAATTTCTAATGAAGAGAAAGGAAAAGAGAACATTTTAGACCCTGAAAATATATTTTAAAGGGTGTAAAACTATTCTGTTTCAATTTGTTATGTGTTGACTTTTTGGGTGCATCACGCCACTTCCCTGCCCACAATGTGCCCGTAGCGGTTGCTTGTTGTTCCACTTATCAGTGGGAAGTCTCTAACGCGTCCTTTGTTGAAGAGTGGCTTCGTCTTCTTCCCTTTCTTCATCATCTAACTCGTTTTGCTCAACACTGTATAGTTGCAAAACAAGATAGATGAAGTGATCGTCTTCAGATTCTTCATTGGTATCGGCGGCAACGTCACCTTCTTTTAGTCATTACTCTACATCAGGGGGCTGGATGTAATTCTGAAGGGGTTGTAAATCAGTGACTATTGAGCAGTGTCTCACTTATTAGTTTCTGGAAATTCTTGCTCTTGGTTTAGGCTATAACAAATCATCTTTAATTATTGTCGTAAAGTGGTTTTCTTAAGTTCTTCCCTTTTGGCAATGATTTAAATTGCACCTTTTATGTTGAGGCTTTTCGTTACTTCAAAAAAATTACAACTTTCTTCTGTTTAGCGAAGCACTGACATATTTCCTCCAGTAATGTCGTTTTAACTATTCAATAATACCCTGATCTACTGATTGTATTGTTGAAATCACATGTGTGTGTGTGTGTGTGTGTGTGTGTGTGTGTGTGTGTGTGTATGTGTGTATGCGCGTGTGTGTGCGTGGGGAGGGGGGGGTGGAGGGGGGTGGGAGGCATCTTGTTGAAGTTGAGACTCACATAGTTGGCTTGTGGCGTTGTCTAGCAAAATAGTGGCACGGAATGGTAGGTTTTTGGATTTCGAGTACTTCTCTTAGATCTGCAACAAATTTATCAGAAACCAAACTTTAAGGAAACTATCATTAATCTAAGCTCTCTTTTTTGAGCTTTATAGTAAACAGTAACGGCTGACATGTTTATGTTTTTGAAGGCTCTTGATTTCTTAGATTTTCCGCCTACAAATGTCAGCTTATGGTCACCACTAGTGTTGCTGCATGTTGCAATGGTCAGGCTGTCTTTTGCTAATGACTTATCTGTGGCTGTATAATTATCTGAGGCAAGGCTTTTGGGAGAACATTTTATCGATTAGCCCAGTCTCGTCAATGTTATATAACTGATCAGCTACCAGTTTATTTTGACACTTTTCAACGAAGTCTCTACTTGTACCATCATCAGCAGAAAGTTTTTTGTCTGAAATAGCAGATTGCCTAACGCCACGACGATTTTTTCCACCGACGAAGCCAACCTTTACTTGCTTGTAATTCGTGAGAGGAGTAAAATCAATCGATAACGCTGGCACGCTCTTCGGCGCGGAGCGCAGACGGATGGTTGAACACATGGTCGGATTATCCGAGGAGTCGGTTAATCGAAAGTCGGATAATGGACGTTTTACTGTATAGTGACAGTTACGAAATCAGTTCAGGTTAGGAATGTAGGCATAAGTTGTAAAGCGGACGGACCAAGGAAATTGTTTGTTCGACGTAACGTGATAAGAAATAATCCAGATAACGATCCACTGTAAGATGAGTGGTGACATACGGTAGATATAACCAGGAATATCAACATTGAACACTATTTGTTGCGGAGAACTCTAGATCACGTCTTCAAGGCTATAAAGTTTATTTCAATTGGTCGCGTAACTGTTTAAAGGCTATACCGGTTCCGACTGACTAGACCATGATGGTCCATCATATTTTTCTAGGACTTAACATTCCATGAGACTTCTAGTTGGAGCCACGTGGAAATTTTGTCACCTACGTCTCTAGTAGACACCTCATGGAAATTTTTACTCCTAGCATGATATGACATAGCCATCGGCTAATAAGTGTTTACCATTTAGTCACCATGACCCGATATGGCCATTAACCAGTGTGTTCATTGACCGAAGTAAGCTTTATAGTTAAAAAATTAATTGTTCACTAATTCACTCTGCCACTAACATGGCAATTATGAATTATGTTTATCGAGAACTGAGTAAAAATAGTAGCTGTTGTTCACGAAGATGAAAGATAATTTTAACAAGAAAACTGGAGTTAAAGCTATGTCTTAATGATTTGGTCAGTAACTAAGACAAATGCAGGGAACTATGAAACGTTTTGGTACCAGCGGGAACTCTGTAGTCCTAGGTTAGTCCTATTCAGCTGGGGCATTATTTTTTTAAAGACGAAGGGGGAGTTAATATGAAAGGTATATACTAGTCATCTAAAATTTTATACAAAAGGTGTCCTGGGAGTCAAATAATACTGTCTCTGCATGAACATTCTGATAAGACTGTGTAAACCGCTTCAGGAATAAAGGTCACTGTGTCGCAAATACATCAGGTAACAGTTTCATCGTCTGTTTACTGTACATACCGTTCTATTAATTTAGGTAGATGTCTTCTGAGAGTTCTTCAGAGCAAAATTATCAAAAAGTAAGTGGAAAACTACCGTCGGAAAAGCTAGAGTGGCAAGTAATACGTACTTCAGCTTAATGACGCAAAAGTTTGACGTTCTGAACGTTAACGCTCGGAAATATTGCACTGACGGCACTGCCGTCCCCCATAGGCAAAGCATTCGTCTATCGTGTCACTTAATAGCAGTCTTACTGTGCAGCATCACAATTCACTATACATTTTCAGACGTGTGTCAGATAACACAGTGAATCATTCCCTAACTTATGGGGACAGAAAACCTGGCAGAGTACATCTCTTAAGACAGCAGCACATTTGGAGTTTGTACAACTGGGTGACTGCGCCAACTGTTCCGTCGCGATAATCCTGTACGGGTCTTCGCTGCTAATAACGCACTGTGTATGATGGAGACGACTCTATAGAAGAGAGGGCACCGATGCTCATTCGTTACTGCTACACTCGTCAGCTGGCAGCTATGTAACGTTAAGTAGAGTCCATCTACGTCTGTAACTGCATTTCACTTATCTTCAGAGCGATTAATATTCTAAAAGAGGACTCACACACATGATAGCTAATGTGTGAATCTGGTTTGATGACTGATTTGGAGGAATTCAGACTACAACACGTCGCCCAGTCGAATTTCTATAAAGATTATGGGTATACCATAGCTTCAACTATTATCTTTTGGAATTGATGAGCTGTTTACTTATCTTCGAAGGTCTCCTGAGCTGAGTCGAATACTATTCCAGTTGTTGTGCTTTGTCGAGTGGCAGAAGACAGCTTGTATTATTTGTCCATCCACGTGACTTATTAATGACCACTACATCTTATGCCGAAAATGAAATAAAATCATTAGAGATGAAGAAATTCGAAATGGTCAAGAATGGATAAGGGAATGTAACGTGTTGCTTTCAAATGTGTCGGAATTCATCCTAAGCAATTTAGGGAAGCGAGGGCTCTTTCTAATCTTATCCACTGCATCATCTCGAACGCTGAATGAAGTAGACTCTTAGGGACATGTTGAAAGTGTTCTTGCCTCCAAACAGAATATATGTACTGAGATCAAATTATTGCTATAGACGGAGGTATCTGACGGAGTGTACTGATCGTGCTACATAACTCAAAACTTCTAAAAAATTTTTGTGATGTGCTGCGAGTAAAATGTTGCTGTGTATGTTACTGGTGACCGCAGTCTGCTAATACGAAAAATGACGGTAAGAAGCTTGAATCAGGATTCTGAAGAGATGCAGAATTTGTGAGTAGTAAGCAAAGAACATAAAATGTGGAAAGAAATTAAAGTGTCTGCGGCACTGAACTAGAACAAAATGCATAACAAAGGTTGCAACAGAAAGTGTAAAGGATTGACAAAGAAATGACAACAAAGCGGATTATTTTATTTAATGTAGGTTAATTCTATTAATTAATAGTGGCTGGTTGCTGTTTTCTTCTTTGTAAGAATTAACGTACATTAATTGTACACAGCCACGGTCTCACCATGTCAGTTTTAGACAAAATAGCATTATTTTATTTATTTCTGTAATTTATTTATATATTTATTTATTTATTAGTTTTCATGGGACTATGGGAGCTGAAGCTACTTGGTAATGGAACACATCAGTACATAGTTTACAGAAAGCTCACTACAAAATTTATTAGCAAAATAAAGTGAAGAATTAAAAATCATGGCAACAATAATCGTGATAGAGTATACAAAAAAATAAATATTTACGGAGTAAAGTCCTCAAATACTGTGAGGAATTCCTGTAATCAATATGAATGTAGTGACACATTTCAGTTTATATTTGAAGACCTGCGATTTATCACATTTCTTTTCAGTTCTGCTGGAAGCCTAATGAAAACGAAGCATTTTGAATATTTCGCACCTGTCTGTACAATGTGTAAGGAAATATTACTCAAGAATAAATTGCTTTTACCTCTAGTGTTCAGTGAACAACAAATCTCATGATGGAATATATCAGGATTGGCCTAGCGCGCCAAATCGCACGCGTGCTAGATGAGCGGACCAAGGCTCGAACTGTCTCTGCTTTGGTCGGTCCTTCTCTGAAGTATCCTGTACGGCGCAACATTCCAGTTAAAACTGCGGGGTGGCATTTTTCTGTTGGCTCAACTCTCTTCAGTTCGGCAAAGACGTGGTGTCGGAGCTATTGACGCTTCGCTGTTTGTTCGTGGTGTGAAGGAGGTTCACAAGTCCAGTGGTTTTCGTACAAAAAGAGCCAGTTTAGGACTCTATCGTCACAAGCCTTAAACTGAATGGGAAAGACAGAACAGAGGGAAGAAAATTCTCAGTATCTATCATGCAGTCGCATAACTGAAGAGTACTGCAGATTTGCTATGAAACGATTATGCACTACCATGCACAAAGAATTTAAAGGCGCATTTGATAACGAAAGAGCCAAAAATTACAACGATCGACAGACAGGATTCATTGTTTTGCACGTCAAGAAACATTTTGTGCTAAATTGGCCGGTACAGAGCACGTGAAGAAATCACTAGGTAGGAATAGTAAAATTTGTGAAGTCGCACACATCATTCCACAGTCCGTCGCAATAGTTCTCGATGGAATTGAAAAAAGAGTATGGAGAATTTTTTATATTGCTGCACAGTTCTTTCGTTAAATCAAAGGGCACGGCTTCAATTTCTGATTTGATGGGGATGCATTTAAAAAGTAAATCGCATTGTAGAAGGGACAAATTCTGACAAACACAATCCAGTTCCCTAAACTATCTGGCATTAAAGAAAACGCGAAGTTTGAAAAATTCATTGCGTCCTCTAAAGAATTACAAGCATAGTTTTCTAAGCGTTTTGAGGACACTGCCAATCTTACACCTGTTTTCGACATCGATTGGTCTCAGTTAAAAGGAACTCTGAGCACGTACAGAATTAGTTAACTGACCCGCAAATTAATTTGCATTTCAAAGACAAATCGTTTTACTAATTTTTGAAATCACTGATGGAGAATCAGCGATCCCAAGGTAATATTTGAAGTTAATTATACAACAATCTAGATCGCAAGGCACATTTATTAGAAGGTGACTGGTAATGTCCAGGACGTCTACACTGTGTCCTCAGGTAGAGCTTCCACGTCTTCATAATGAGGTCGCAAAAGTGGTACAATATTTCGATAGACATACGTATGTAAACGACCTTTAGTTTCGAATATGAAACTAAATTAGTTACGATTACATGACTAGCTGAAAGCGAAAATCTGTAAAATTGCATGCATCTGTCCATATGCCTATAGTTCTGTAACAGATAAAAATTATTTCTTCAGCGCGCTAAAGTAATTAAATAATCCAGGACTGAAAGGTCAGAGTAGGTGGTAATATCATCTGCATTTTATTGCAGATCTAGGTTTTATCAAAGAACAAAGCTATCATCAATGAATTATAGGTAGTCATGGAGACTTAGCATAACTACAACAACACATATCATAAGTTCGGCATACACAAGCATCAATCAGTTCCCGTAGACTCAAACTTGATAGTTAATTAAGACTGAAAATTTGTTTTATTTATGATTTGCTGAGAATTGTGAAATATAAAACCAAGTTGTATCCAGCGCATTCACACTTTTCCCCTGCTCCCACTGAGACAGCGTACTGTGGAGGTGGGAGAAGTGTGCAGTCAGGCTGAGTGCTACGGCACTCGTGGGCGGACACAGTTCGCGGAATGCATTCTTGACCGTTACTGGAATAGGTATATGAGTATGATAGTGTTAAAATTTCTTGACAACAATGGCCTACTCAAAGTTTGTGAACTGAAGCCGCAGATGATTCTGACCAGCCTTCCCTGGGCTAAGAACAGTCTTGCTGAGTGCACAGAGTTGCACTAAAATAGGGTAATAGAGTGAAAATAAGCTAAGTAGTCGTGCATTTGTAAGAGCTTTTTAGCCGAGCTGGAAACGCACAGTGATTTGTTATTTTGAAAATACTTCACTTTCTGGCACAGGCAGAATAATTTCAGACGAAAAGGCCAGCTTTGGCCAGTATCAGTTATCTTCAGATCATAAAATACTTGCTGTAAATGAATCCCACCAATCCAGAAACCACACTGGCATTGTCATTGTGGTTGAAACTGGTCATGTCGATTGAAATTATTATTATCGTGCAGGACAGTAAAGTATTTTCGCTTTTTCAGTGTCAGGGGCAGTTGAGACTATTCCTTTAGTGAAGACGTTAGCCACCGACTATTCTGTTAGGTGGATCACTTACATCATATTCTAAGTGTTTCACTATAATATTTGTGTCAACCGCAAAGACATTTTTTAAAATTATTTGTCACGTTTCACTACAGATAACTGATATACATAAAGAAAACCAGTGGTCACAGAACAGAACACTGTGCCATCCCATTTAGATTCAAAGATTCCCTGTTTATGGACACTAGATGACATGGGAATCATTTTCTTTCTACACTCCTGGAAATGGAAAAAAGAACACATTGACACCGGTGTGTCAGACCCACCATACTTGCTCCGGACACTGCGAGAGGGCTGTACAAGCAATGATCACACGCACGGCACAGCGGACACACCAGGAACCGCGGTGTTGGCCGTCGAATGGCGCTAGCTGCGCAGCATTTGTGCACCGCCGCCGTCAGTGTCAGCCAGTTTGCCGTGGCATACGGAGCTCCGTCGCAGTCTTTAACACTGGTGGCATGCCGCGACAGCGTGGACGTGAACCGTATGTGCAGTTGACGGACTTTGAGCGAGGGCGTATAGTGGGCATGCGGGAGGCCGGGTGGACGTACCGCCGAATTGCTCAACACGTGGGGCGTGAGGTCTCCACAGTACATCGATGTTGTCGCCAGTGGTCGGCGGAAGGTGCACGTGCCCGTCGACCTGGGACCGGACCGCAGCGACCCACGGATGCACGCCAAGACCGTAGGATCCTACGCAGTGCCGTAGGGGACCGCACCGCCACTTCCCAGCAAATTAGGGACACTGTTGCTCCTGGGGTATCGGCGAGGACCATTCGCAACCGTCTCCATGAAGCTGGGCTACGGTCCCGCACACCGTTAGGCCGTCTTCCGCTCACGCCCCAACATCGTGCAGCCCGCCTCCAGTGGTGTCGCGACAGGCGTGAATGGAGGGACGAATGGAGACGTGTCGTCTTCAGCGATGAGAGTCGCTTCTGCCTTGGTGCCAATGATGGTCGTATGCGTGTTTGGCGCCGTGCAGGTGAGCGCCACAATCAGGACTGCATACGACCGAGGAACACAGGGCCAACACCCGGCATCATGGTTTGGGGAGCGATCTCCTACACTGGCCGTACACCACTGGTGATCGTCGAGGGGACACTGAATAGTGCACGGTACATCCAAACCGTCATCGAACCCATCGTTCTACCATTCCTAGACCGGCAAGGGAACTTGCTGTTCCAACAGGACAATGCACGACCGCATGTATCCCGTGCCACCCAACGTGCTCTAGAAGGTGTAAGTCAACTACCCTGGCCAGCAAGATCTCCGGATCTGTCCCCCATTGAGCATGTTTGGGACTGGATGAAGCGTCGTCTCACGCGGTCTGCACGTCCAGCACGAATGCTGGTCCAACTGAGGCGCCAGGTGGAAATGGCATGGCAAGCCGTTCCACACGACTACATCCAGCATCTCTACGATCGTCTCCATGGGAGAATAGCAGCCTGCATTGCTGCGAAAGGAGGATATACACTGTACTAGTGCCGACATTGTGCATGCTCTGTTGCCTGTGTCTATGTGCCTGTGGTTCTGTCAGTGTGATCATGTGATGTATCTGACCCCAGGAATGTGTCAATAAAGTTTCCCCTTCCTGGGACAATGAATTCACGGTGTTCTTATTTCAATTTCCAGGAGTGTACTAGCCAGATATGAAGAGAGCCATTGAAGAGTGCCATTGTTGAGGTTTACTCTGCTGCCGTAGCGTTCCAAATTACGAAAAAACGTTGTATGAGTCAGTGAATCAAATGCTATTAGATAAATTTGTAATAAATAAAAACAAATAAAAAACTGGCCAACTGCAAATAGGACTCGCGCTCTGAGGGTTCCATACAAAAGTAATTATGTATTTAGATAGTTCATCCACTCAAGAATTGATAATGCCAACGATTTTTGCCTGATATTTATACTGGCTAGGTATCGGTTTCGGGAATTTTGTTCGAGGATGTTTTAATTTTAAATTTAAATTGCCTAGTTTCGTATTTGCTATTGCAATTCATGAAAAAAAGTGACCTTATCGCACAACCAAACATTCTGAATAACAAATAAAAAAAATTGTGCGACGTAATTAAAAAAATATATATTTTTTGGATTATTTCTCCTACCAGTACTGTGAAGTCTTGCTCCTTGCCATATTACTTTATTCTAGGTCCACAGGAAATGTGGTACACGTTTTGATGAATGAATTTGCCAGTACCAAAATATATTATACTCACATCAAAAAAAGTTTTGCATGACCCTGGTTCCCAGAACTTCTGAAGATAGACGTTTACTGTGGATATTGTATCACAGACACAGTCCCTTTGACTGTTCAGAGACATCACTAAAGCCGCCTAAAGATGTAAACAACCAAGCATGAGCAGCGCCTAATTGACGGAGGGGGTCCGACAGCCGATCAGTTCCAGTCATTCCACCAGGAAGGAGGTACATGGCTCATGTTGTCTGTAGTTGAACCATGCCTAGGCCGTCTATACCGCGGTTCGATCGCGTCCGCATTGTTAATATGTCCCAGGAAGGGCTCTCCACGAGGGAAAGTATCCAGGCGTATCGGAGTGAACCAAAGCAAAGTTATTCGTATATGGAGGAGATACAGAGAGAGACAGGAA
The DNA here is from genome assembly GCF_023864275.1 of Schistocerca cancellata. Classification (NCBI taxonomy): domain Eukaryota; kingdom Metazoa; phylum Arthropoda; class Insecta; order Orthoptera; family Acrididae; genus Schistocerca; species Schistocerca cancellata. Next base: position 947,901,155 of record NC_064626.1, read on the forward strand.
CTGTCAATGACACGCCTCGCTCAGGTTACCCAAGAGCTACTACTGCAGTGGATGACCGGATTATGGCTCGGAGGAACCCTGACAGTAATGCCACCATGTTGAATAATGCCTTTCGTGCAGCCACAGGACGTCGTGTTACGACTCAAACTGTGCGCAACTTCACTCCAGACGTCCATGGCGAGGTCCATCTTTGCAACCACGACACCATGCAGCGCGGTACAGACGGGCCCAACAACATGCCGAATGGACCTCTCAGGATGGGCATCACGTTCTCTTCACCGATGAGTGCCAAATATGCCTTCAACCAGACAATCGTTGGAGTCGTGTTTGGAGGCAATCCGGTCAGGCTGAACTCCAGCAAGTGCAGCAGGGTGGAGCTTCCCTGCTGTTTTGGGGTGGCATTATGTGGGGTCGACGTACGCCGCTGGTGGTCATGGAAGGCGCCGTAACGGCTGTACAATACGTGAATGCCATCTTCCGACCGATAGTGCAACCATATCGGCGGCTTATTGCCGAGGCATTCGTCTTCATGGACGAAGATTCGGAGCCCCATCGTGCACATCTTGTGAATGACTTCCTTCAGGATAACGAACTCGCTCGACTAGAGTGGCCAGCCTGTTCTCCAGACATGAACCCTACCGAACATGCCTGGGATAGATTGAAAAGGGCTGTTTATAGACGACGTGACCCACCAACCACGCTGAGGGATATACGCCGAATCGCGCTTGACGTGTGGGACAATATGGACCAACAGTGCCTTGATGAACTTGTGGATAGTACGCAAAGACGAATACAGACATGCATGAATGCAGGAGGACGTGTTACTTGCTATTAGAGGTACTGGTGTGTGCAGCAATCTGGACCACCACCTCTGAAGGTCTCGTTGAATGGTGGTACAACATGAAATGTGTGGTTTTCATGATCAATAAGAAGGGCGGAAATGATGTTTATATTGATCTCTATTCCGATATTCTGTACCGGTTCCGAAACTCTCGGAACTGAGGTGATGCAAAACTTTTTTAAATGTGTGTATAAATGGCCGTATCCTTTTACTGCACTGACTTAGAAGCGTAAATTTTTTGCACTGTCAAGGGATCGTAGTTAATAGTATGTAAGATAAATTTCATCTTACTACGTCTACCCATTCCTGGGAAAAAGTGGTAAAATTTTTGTAAATTTGTGGTAGGACCTTATGGAACCAAACTGCTTAGGTCATCGGTCCCTAAGCTTGCGCACTACTTAATCTAACTTAAACTAACTTACGCTGTGGACAACACACACACTCATGCACAGTGAGGGCTCGGACCTCCGACAGGGGGAGCTGCGTGGACCGTGACAAGACGACCCTAACTGCACCGCTATCCCGCACGGCGGGAAAATGTAGTCTTAGTAAACGGACAGGCATAGAGACGAATAACAAGGGACAGAAGATACTATATTTTTTTCGTTTCGTATTCTTGACGGAAAAAATCGGAACACCAAAAAATAATGAAATTTCGAGAATGCATTTCCTTAGGTAACATATTTACGTGATTAACATTGCAAGATCACTTGTTAATGTAAGCGCAAATGTGAAACTCTGGTACACTAATAACCTGTGTAACCGCCAGATTATTGATTGCAAGCATGGAAACATGCGTGCATTGTGTTGCACAGATGCTGGATGTTAGTAGGTGAGACAGAGTTCCGTGTCTGTTGCATTTGGACGGTCAGTACAGGGACGGTTAATGCTGGTTGTAGATGGCGTTGGGGTTGTCGTCCGATATCGTTCCGTATGTGCTCGTCTGGAGACAGATCTTGTGATCGAGCAGGACAAAGCAATATGTCGACATTCTGTAGAGCATGTTGGATTACAAAAGCGGTATGTATTTAGTTAATTTGTTGGGAAACACGCTCTGGAATTCTGTTCATGAACGGCAGCACAGTAAGTCGAATCATCAGACAGAAATATGCAGTCAGGGTGCGTGGACAGCCGTGAGAGTGCTCCTACTGTCATGCGAAATCGCACCCCAGACCGTAAATCCAGATGTAGGTCCAGTCTGTCTAGCACGCAAACAGGTTTGTTAATGGCAATCAAGTGGCCTCCTTATAAACAACGCACCCATCACTAGCACCGAGGCGGAACCAGCTTCACCAGAAAACACAATAAACCTTTTCCCCACCCTCCAATGAGCTCTCGCTTGACGCCACTGAAGTCGCAAATGACGGTGGTTTGTGATCGGTGGGATTAACAATACAGGGAGCTCGCAGTTGTCCTTGAAGTAACCGATTGGTCACTACGCTGACAACTGCTGCTCAAAATGCGGGAAGAAACACCCAGCTTCTCGTAGTCCTATTACGCGACATCGCTGAAACTCAGTGAGGTGTTGTCAATGGCGTCTTTGTCTTTGTCTTGTGACAGCCAGAGCGAGAGCACCAGCAGCAGCGAGTACTGTTTGTATAAAGCGTTTATTTTGCATTTTGTTTACGACCTTCCACTAAGGAAGGGATTCTATTTGTGTTTATCTGCTCTGCATAGTAACTAACAGTTCTTGATAAAACTTTACGTAGTTTTCGTGTTAGATTTCTTAGTGTTTTCTTGATCGTTTAGAACAGAAAGCGCTCTAAAACCGTCTTTGTTTGTTTCGCGGCCGTTAGCCACTAGTCACTTGAATCAGCAGTTGTCTTGTGACAGCCAGAGCGAGAGCACCAGCAGCAGCGAGTAGTGTTTGTATAAAGCGTTTTTGTACTTATTTGCTGCGCTTAGCTTTTAAATAGTTTTTCTGGGAAAACCTAGCGTAGTTTTCGCGTCTCGTATTTCAGTGAGTGTTTCTTGATTATCAGAGTAGCTCATCAGAAGATTATCTTGGGAATTTGTCACCGTATAGGGTAGGGTAAACATAGTCATGTGTAGGGACTGTGGTTGTTGTGAGCGGACGCAAGGAGAATTGGCCACTCTTCGGGGGCAGGTGGAGGCTTTGTCTGTTAGGCTCATCGAGCTCGAGGCGCAGGCGTCGGCTCGTAGTGGCGTTGGGGCAACTGTGGTGAGACCTATGCCTACTTCGGTGGCCTTGGAATCACATGGAGCCCCTGATGTCGCTGCGTCTTCCGGCAGTGAGCATCTTACCGGTCAGCCATCACTCCAGGGTGAATGGCGGACAGTGGTGGGCTCGCGCGTGCCTGGCCGAAAGGCGAAGGTGGGATCTGGCCGCGTGGCAGCTGCCTTACCCCTTTCCAACAGGCACGGGGTGCTTCCTAGTGGTGATGACATCGTTTCCGAGCCACCACAGGATGCCTCGCCTGTTGGGCCAGTGGCCGATTCTCCGGCAAGGTCCCGACAGTCACAGAGGGCGGGCCTATTAGTTATAGGGAGCTCCAACGTTAGGCGGGTTATGGAGCCCCTCAGGAAAATAGCGGGTAGGTCGGGGAAGAATGTCAGTGTGCACTCGGTGTGCTTGGCGGGGGGTCTCGTCCGTAATGTGGAGGAGGCCCTTCCGGCAGCTATTGAACGCACTGGGTGTGACCGGCTGCAGATAGTAGCACATGTCGGAACGAATGACGCCTGCCGCTTGAGTTCTGAGGCCATCCTTGGTTCCTTCCGGCGGCTGGCTGATTTGGTGAAGACAACCAGCATCGCACGCGGAGTGCAAGCTGAGCTTAATATCTGCAGCATAGTGCCCAGAGTCGATCGCGGTCCCCTGGTTTGGAGCCGTGTGGAGGGTCTAAACCAGAGGCTCAGACGACTCTGCGACTATAATGGTTGCAAATTCATCGACCTCCGTTATTGGGTGGAGAACTGTAGGGCCCCCCTAGACAGGTCAGGCGTGCACTACACACCGGAAGCAGCTACTAGGGTGGCAGAGTACGTGTGGCGTGCACACGGGGGTTTTGGGTTTTTTAGGTTAGAGGGACCCCCCCTTGGGCGAAACGATAAAATACCTGACGGCTTACCAGAGAGGACATTATCATCGTTGATAAAGAACGTCCGTCCTCAGAGACCAAAAACAGGAAAAGTTAACGTAATATTGGTAAACTGCAGGAGTATCCAGGGCAAGGTTCCTGAATTAGTATCTCTTATTGAAGGAAATAGTGCGCATATAGTATTAGGAACGGAAAGTTGGTTAAAACCGGAAGTGAACAGTAACGAAATCCTAGACACAGAATGGAATATATACCGCAAGGATAGGATAAACGCCAATGGTGGAGGAGTATTTATAGCAGTAAAGAATTCAATAATATCCAGTGAAGTTATTAGCGAATGCGAATGTGAAATAATCTGGGTTAAGCTAAGTATCAAAGGTGGGTCAGATATGATAGTCGGATGCTTCTATAGACCACCTGCATCAGCAACCGTAGTAGTTGAGCGCCTCAGAGAGAACCTGCAGAACGTCGTGAAGAAGTTTCGTGATCATACTATTGTAATAGGGGGAGACTTCAATCTACCAGGTATAGAATGGGATAGTCACACAATCAGAACTGGAGCCAGGGACAGAGACTCTTGTGACATTGTCCTGACTGCCTTGTCCGAGAATTGCTTCGAGCAGATGGTTAGAGAACCAACTCGTGAAGCTAACGTTTTAGACCTCATAGCAACAAATAGACCGGAACTTTTCGACTCCGTGAATGTAGAAGAGGGTATCAGTGATCATAAGTCAGTGGTTGCATCAATGACTACAAGTGTAATAAGAAATGCCAAGAAAGGAAGGAAAATATATTTGCTTAACAAGAGTGATAGGGCACAAATCGCAGAATATCTGAGTGACCACCATCAAACGTTCATTTCTGAGGAAGAGGATGTGGAACAAAAATGGAAAAAATTCAGAAACATCGTCCAGTACGCCTTAGATAAGTTCGTACCGACTAAGGTCCAAAGCGAGGGGAAAGATCCACCGTGGTATAACAATCATGTACGAAAGGTACTACGGAAACAAAGAAAGCTTCATCATAGGTTTAAGAGTAGTCGAATCATAGCTGATAAGGAAAAGCTGAACGAAGCGAAAAAGAGCGTAAAGAGAGCAATGAGAGAAGCATTCAACGAATTCGAACATAAAACATTGGCAAACAATCTAAACAAAAGCCCTAAAAAGTTTTGGTCATATGTAAAATCGGTAAGCGGATCTAAATCCCCTATTCAGTCACTCGTTGACCACGATGGCACCGAAACAGAGGACGACCGAAGAAAGGCAGAAATACTGAATTCAGTGTTCCGAAACTGTTTCACTGCGGAAAATCGTAACACGGTCCCTGACTTCAGCCGTCGCACGGACGCCAAAATGGAAAATATTGAAATAAACGATATCGGAATTGAAAAACAACTGCTATCACTTAGTAGCGGAAAAGCATCCGGACCAGACGAGATACCCTTAACATTCTACAGTGATTATGCTAAAGAACTTGCCCCCTTTCTATCAGCAATTTATCGTAGATCGCTGGAAGAACGTAAAGTACCTAGCGACTGGAAGAAAGCGCAGGTCGTTCCCATTTTCAAGAAGGGTCATAAATCAGATGCGAATAATTATAGGCCTATTTCGCTTACGTCAATCTGTTGTAGAATAATGGAACATGTTTTGTGTTCTCGTATTATGACGTTCTTAGATAATACAAATCTCCTTCATCATAACCAACATGGATTCCGCAAACAGAGATCATGTGAAACTCAGCTCGCCCTATTTGCCCAAGAAATTCACAGTGCCGTAGACACTGGCGAGCAGATTGATGCCGTATTCCTGGACTTCAGGAAGGCATTTGATACGGTTCCGCACTTACGTTTAGTGAAAAAAATACGAGCTTACGGAATATCGGACCAGGTTTGTGATTGGATTCAGGATTTCCTAGAAGAAAGAACACAACATGTCATTCTTAACGGTTCAAAATCTGAAGATGTAGAGGTAATTTCGGGAGTACCGCAAGGAAGCGTGATAGGACCTTTATTGTTTACAATATACATAAATGACTTAGTTGACAACATCGGTAGCTCCGTGAGGCTATTTGCAGATGACACGGTTGTCTACAAGAAAGTAGCAACATCAGAAGACTCGTACGTAGTCCAGGAAGACCTGCAGAGGATTAATGCATGGTGCGACAGCTGGCAGCTTTCCCTAAACGTAGATAAATGTAATATAATGCGCATACATAGGGGCAGAAGTCCATTCCAGTACGATTATGCCATAGGTGGTAAATCATTGGAAGCGGTAACGACCGTAAAATACTTAGGAGTTACTATCCGGAGCGATCTGAAGTGGAATGATCACATAAAACAAATAGTGGGAAAAGCAGGCGCCAGGTTGAGATTCATAGGAAGAATTCTAAGAAAATGTGACTCATCGACGAAAGAAGTAGCTTACAAAACGCTTGTTCGTCCGATTCTTGAGTATTGCTCATCAGTATGGGACCCTTACCAGGTTGGATTAATAGAAGAGATAGACATGATCCAGCGAAAAGCAGCGCGATTCGTCATGGGGACATTTAGTCAGCGCGAGAGCGTTACGGAGATGCTGAACAAGCTCCAGTGGCGGACACTTCAAGAAAGGCGTTACGCAATACGGAGAGGTTTATTATCGAAATTACGAGAGAGCACATTCCGGGAAGAGATGGGCAACATATTACTACCGCCCACATATATCTCGCGTAATGATCACAACGAAAAGATCCGAGAAATTAGAGCAAATACGGAGACTTACAAGCAGTCGTTCTTCCCACGCACAATTCGTGAATGGAACAGGGAAGGGGGGATCAGATAGTGGTACAATAAGTACCCTCCGCCACACACCGTAAGGTGGCTCGCGGAGTATAGATGTAGATGTAGATGTAGATGTTAAAGGCGTTCTTGACTAACTTCAACTCACCACGTCTCAATCTTATGACCGTTACAGCGCGTATGTAAAGCAAACCTGATCTGCATCGTCTTAGTGGCGCTACTAGCACCACACTTATGCTCCTGGTGCGAAATTTGAATAGAGATAATCTTTCAGATGGAGAAACACGACTACCAACTTTCGTTTGTGTCAGACGACTTCTTCTTTGTGTTGCGATTTCTTCCTTTCAGTTTCGTGCACTTTAACTCGCGTCTTGTCACATTTCATGACTATGGGTCAACGGGAAGTACCGCATAGGCTTTAATGACTAAGTACGCGAGTAACGAAATATGTTACATAAACAGCAGTATCTTTTGATTGCATTCACTTACAAGCTTAAATATTTTACACCTCTATGGGGCCATAGATCTTAATATGACATCAATTCTTACTTAATGCTTGAACCTGTTCCTGAGGTAAATAAATCTTAACAGTCTGACAGACAGACAGTCGGATAACAAATGACAAAAATAATATTTTTCCGTGTAATGTAAACGCATATTAGTAATTTTCCTCTACGCGCCAAATTTCATCATTCTAGAGCAACTGGAAGTACCCTGTAAGTTCTGAAGGGTGAGTTTGCTAGTATCAAAATATGTGACACGAACGGCCGTATCTTTTGATTGTATTGACTTAGAAGCTTAAATATTTTACAGCGCAAAGGGACCGTAGACTTTAGTGTGTGACACAAAAAATGGTTCAAATGGCTCTGAGCACTATGGGACTTAACATCTGAGGTCATCAGTCCCCTAAAACTTAGAACTATTTAAGCCTAACTAACGTAAGGAATCAAACACATCCATGCCCGAGGCAGGATTAGAACCTGCGACCGTAGCAGCAGTGCAGTTCCGGACTGAACCGCCTTTTTTTTGTCTCATTTTGTTCTATATTGTTCGTTGAATTTGTTCGGGGCGGACATCCGAAGACACCCGTTTAGGTCTTAGTTGATCCATTCTCTCAGTTTTTTATTACAGAGGGTAGCTATCCCTCCGACCGCACACGCTGAGCTACCGTGCCGGCAGCCGCCTAGATCCACTTGGCCACAACGGCCGGCTGTGTGACATAAATTTCAACTTGATGCACCTACCCGTTCCTTGAAGAAAGGGATCTTAACTGTCAGACAGACAGACGGACATACAGACAGACGAATGGACAACAATGCGATACTATATTAATTTCGTTGTTATCGATCGAGGCACGGAGCCCTAAAAATATAACAGAAGTAGAGAAAGAGCCTTGAACAAATAAAGATAAGGGCTTGAGAAACGGACGTTAGGGTATCGAACGTTGCTTCCACTTTTGGTTGGCATGAGTGGTAAGAGTGCAAACTCGATCACACAGTGGCGATATGATTCCTGCACAGTCGCACTAGAGGAATGAGCGGGATGTGACTTCAAAGTGAGCATCGACCAAAGAACGCCTCTATATTAGGGTGGCTGCCTTTGGACACCGCGCCGCTGTTGCTTTGATAACGGCGAAACCCCGGCAGCCTCTATCCTTTGTAGTGGAGGCGCTGTGGTGCGCTGTCCGGTGCGGTGTACACCGGACGTGTTTGCCGTGTAGCGGGCAGACAGGCGCCGGCCGCTAATCCATCGGGACCAGGCCGGTGGGGAGCCGAGCCGGCCTCGGCGCACGGCAAACACCACCAGCAGCAGAGCACGCAATCAGCTAAGCGCCGCTTACTGGGATAAGCCCTGCCACCGCCTGCTCAAGTCGTCACGCCTGTTCGCTGCTGACATCACGTTTCTCTGTAAATTATCTAGTGATTACAAACACTGGTCCTTCTCAGTAATACAAAATCGCACAAAAAACCGCCAGAAAAGCTTGGAGTGTAACCTACGCTAATGGGCTAAAACTGAACGACCACTGACCCATGGTAAGAATGAATGTTGCCTCGAGGCGTTGTGGGCACGTGAAACGCTAGGAAAGTATACAGGGTGGTCCATTGATACTGACCGGGCCAAATATCTCACTAAACAAGCAGCAAACCAAAAAACTGCAAAGAGCTAAACTCGTCTAACTTGAAGGAGCAAACCAGACTGGACTATGCTTGGCCCGCTAGATGGTGCTGCCATAATTCAAACGTTTTTTTAAAATAGGAACCCTCATTTTTTATTACATATTTATGTAGTACGTAAAGAAATATGAATGTTTTAGTTGGACCTGTTTTTTTCGCTTTGTGATAGATGGCGCTGTAATAATCACAAACGTATAAGTACGTGGTATCACATAACATTCCGCCAGTGCGGATGGTATTTGCTTCGTTATATATTACCCGTGTTAAAATAGACCGTTTACCAATTGCGGAAAAGGTCGATATCGTGTTGATGTATGGTTATTGTGATCAAAATGCCCAACGGGCGTGTGCTATGTATGCTGCTCGGGATCCTGGATGACACCATCCAAGTGTCCGGATCGTTCGCCGGGTAGTTACGTTATTTAAGGAAACAGGAAGTGTTCAGCCACATGTGAAACGTCAACCACCACTTGCAACAAATGGTAATGCCCAAGTAGGTGCTGTAGCTGCTGTCGCGGCTAATCCGCAACATCAGTAGCAGACAAATTATGCGAGAATCTGGAATCTCAAAAACGTCGGTGTTGAGAATGCTACATCAACATCGATTGCACCCGTACTACATTTCAATGCACCAGTGATTGCATGGTGACGACTTTGAACGTCGTGTACAGTTCTGCCACTGGGCACAAGATGCATTACGGCACGATGACAGATTTTTTGCACGCGTTCTATTTAGCAACAAAGCGTCATTCACCAACAGCGGTAACGTAAACCGGTATGATATGCACTATTGGGCAACGGCAAATCCACGCTGGCTGTGACAAGTGGAACTTCAGCGACCTTGGTGGGTTAATGTATGGTGCGGCATTATGGGAGGAAGGATAATTGACCTGGCCCCCATTTTATCGACGGCAATCTAAATGGTGCAATATATGTTGATATCCTACGTAATGTTCTACCGATGTTACTACAAGATGTTTCACTGCATGACAGAATGGCGATGTACTTCCAACATGATGGATGTCCGGCACATAGCTCGCGTACGGTTGAAGCGGTATTGAATAGCGTATTTCACGACTGGTGGATTGGTCGTCGAAGCACCATACCATAGCCAGCACATTCACCGGATCTGACGTCCCCGGATTACTTTCTGTGGAGAAATTGAAGGATATTTGCTATCGTGATCCACCGACAACGCCTGACAACGTGCGTCAGCGCATTGTCAATGCATGTGCGAACATTACGGAAGGCAAACTACTCGCTGTTGAGAGGAATGTCGTTACACGTATCGCCAAATGCATTGAGGTTGACGGACATCATATTGAACATTTATTCCTTTAATGTGGTATTTACAGGTAATCACGCTGTAACAGCATGCGTTCTCAGAAATGATAAGTTCATAAAGGTACATGTATCACATTGGAACAACGGAAATAAAATGTTCAAACGTACCTACGTTCTGTATTTTAATATAAAAAAACCTACCTGTTACCCACTGTTAGTCTAAAATTGTGAGCCATATGTTTGTGACTATTACAGCGCTATCACAAAGTGAAAAAAGTGGTCCAACTAAAACATTCATATTTCTTTACATACTTCACGAATATGTAATAAAAAATGGGGCTCCCAATTAAAAAAACGCAGTTGATATCCGTTTGACCTATGGCAGCGCCATTTAGCGGGCCAACCATAGCGCCATCTGGTTTCCCTCTTCAAGCTAGACAAGTTTCGTTCTTTGTAGTTTTTCCGTTTGACGCTTATTTCGTGAGATATTTGGCCCGTCACGATCAATGGACCACCCTGTATAAGTGGAGCAGAGACGAATAGGAAATTACTCTAGCGACGATACAGGCCGCAAATGAAATCCGCTGGCATAAGCGACTTTGACAGAGGACAAATTGTTAAGGCGTGGCGAGTGAGAACGAGTAAGTCGGAAACGGCGAAGCTGGACGACTTTCCGCGTGGTACTGTCGAGAACGTCTGTGGAAAGTGGTTGAAGGACCGTGAAACGCCGTGCAGCCGACAAGGTGTTGGATGTCCATTCCTCATCAAAGGACGTGTAGATCGAAGGCTTTTGCCACTCTGTGAAGCACGATAGGCGGCAATCTGTGGCAGATCTGACGACAGAGGACGATGCTAGGGCAAACACAGATGTTTCGGAGAACACAGTTCAGCAAACACTGTTGAACATGGGACTCTGTAGTAGACTACACATCCCTTCATGTTACCGCATTCACCCATGACATCGTTAATTACGACTGCAGAAGTCATGGAATACAGAATCGTCCAGATTGGAGATTGGATCGTGGATCAATGGTAACTTGTAGTTTTTTTTCCACCAGGTAGATGGTCGTGTCTGGATACGCCGTCATCCAGGCGAATGGATGATCGAAACATGCTCCGCGCCATAGATGCAAGCCTGTGGGAGCAGTATTATATTTTTGTCGATATCCACCTAGGGTTACATGGGACCTGTGATAGTAATCTACATCTACATCTACATGGTCACACTGCAGTTCACACATAAGTGCCTGCCAGAGGGTTCATCGAACCACATTCATACTACTTCCCTACCATTCCACTCTCGAATGGCGCGTGGGGAAAAGGAACACCTAAATCTTTCCGTTCGAGCTCTGATTTCTCTTATTTTATTATGATGATCATTTCTCCCTTCGTAGGTGGGTGTCAACAAAATATTTTCGCGTTCGGAAGAGAAAGTTGGTGATTGAAATTTCGTAAACAGATCTCGCTTCAAAGAAAACCGTCTTTGTTTCAGTGACTTGCACCCCAACTCGCGTATCATATCAGTGACATTCTCACCCCTATTGTGCGATAACACGAAACGAGATGCCCTTCTTTGCACTTTTTCGATTTTCTCCGTCAATCCTACCTGGTATGGATCCCACACCGCGCAGCAGTATTCCGGCAGAGGACGGACAAATGTAATGTAGTCTGTCTCTTTAGTGCGTTTGTCGCATCTTCTAATTGTTCTGCCAACAAAGCACAGTCTTTGTTTCGCCTTCCCCACAATATTATCTATGTGGTCTTTCCAATTTAAGTTGCTCGTAATATTAACTCCTAGGTACTTAGTGAAATTGACAGCCCTTAGATTTGTGCGATTTATCGTATACCCAAAATTTATCGGATTTCTTTTAGTGCCCATGTGGATGACCTCGCACTTTTCTTTGTTTAGGGCAATTGCCACTTTTCGCCCCATACAAAAATTCTCTCTAGATAATTTTGTAATTGGAATCGATCGTCTGATGATTTTACTAGAAGGTAAATTACAGCGTCATCTGCAAACAATCTAAGGGGGCTGCCCAGATTATCACCTAGATCATTTATGTAAATCAGGAACAGCCGAGGGCCTATGACACTACCCTGCGGAACGCCAGATATCACTTCTCTTCTACTCGATGATTTACCGTCTATCACTACGAACTGTAACCTCTCTGAAATGAAATCACGAATACAGTCACACAACTGAGACGATACTCCATATGCACGCAATTTGATTAACGGTCGCTTCTGAGGGACGGTATCAAAAGCCTTCTGGAAATCTAGGATATGGACTCGATCTGAGATCCCTTATTCATGAGAATATCTGTGTTGCACAAGAACGATATTTTCTGAATCCATCTTGGTTATGTATCAATAAGACATTTTCTTCAAGGTGATTCATAATGTTCGAGTACAGTATATGCTCCAAAATCCTACTGCTAATTGAGGTCAGTTATATGGGTCTGTAATTCAATGGGTTACTCCTATTTCCTTTCTTGAATATTGGTGTGACCTGTGCTACTTACCAATCTTTAGGAACAGACCTTTCGCCAAGTGAGCGGTTGTATATGATTGCTAAGAAAGGCGCTATTGCGTCTGCATACGGATGTAACTGGACCGTTACAAGTTCGTGGACTTAGAAAAGTTTTTCACAGTAGATTCGGTCGACTCTGAATTGCAGCGTGGCATTCAGCGATTTGTAAATTCGAAATAAGTTCGCTGATTTCGAATTTCCTGACGTCAGCTTTATTGCTTATAGATATACCTATTAGTGACATACGAAAATTTTTACTGGACCGGGACTCGAACCCAGAATTCTCGCTTAACATCTAATACAGCTGATACCAAGAAATTAGCAGTCATAGAATTTATTTCGCACTATTTCGCACAGCTGTCTACCGCCAATAACGTCTGTTCTTTCACACATGCAAGTAAGTAAAATTAGTAAACTCTTGAATGAATTCGCAGATGAATCAGTTCGTACACCAACTACATTAAGCACTTACGAAATGAACGTTTTTATTTAGGAAACTGTATCCATACTGTGGTAAGAATGTTTTTATTTCACCAACCGTATTCTGCCTTGTAATTCAGTCAGTTGTCAGGAAGTTAGCAGAACAGTAATTGAGTAATGCTACAGGTCAAGTGACTATTCCGTAGACGCCAACGTACCCAACAATCTTCAGAGTCGGTCATATACTTTACTAAGCCCTTTTATCTTCCAAAACTGGGTACAGTAATATGGTTCATGCGTCATTTCGTTCGGCCGAAGAACCAGACAGACGACCTGAATCTTCAATAAGCCAGTGGAGCACATTAGTGCTCTCCAGATGTGACTGGAGCTATCGACCACATGAATCCATGTCGAGATACTTCGTCTTCGTCATCAAGACGGAAGGAAACCTTACAAGCAAATTTAACAGCAAAATGATCGCAAGTGTACCATTTGTGTACAAATAAGTAAAAATTTTTAAATATTTCTGCACTACATCATTTGCTGTTAATTTGTGAACTACCTTCGTAGCTACCATATAACATTAATCCATTTGTCTCTTATACTTCCTGTAGTAGGTATATCTGAATGTATTTGATATATTTGTAACATAGAATTCAGATCTTCGATTTCAGGGCACCTTATTTTAACGCAATAAAGTAAGTTGGAAAGCTGCTGCGAAAAGCTGGTAGGGATCGTCAAATGAAAGTTATTAACAAATTTGGTTCATGTGTATGATCACGTGCATTTATTAGGTGCCACAAAATCACAGACTGTTTCCTCATAGCCCAATTATTTTACAAAAAAAGGCTACAGCTAACATAAGCACATCCTCATGGATTAGCTCGAGTTTAGACACAAAAATGTAACTGACTTATTATTTTGTACCCAAAGATTCTGCTCAATGCTTGCGGTTCTGCAACTACAGTCTCTCAGTTCTGGAAGTTACTTATCTATTCGCTGACAGACACAAAAAAATCACATACATACTAGTAATATGAGAAATACTGTATAACGAGATAATGAACGTCAGGGTAATCTAAATGAACGCAAAGGTAACCCACGTGGCAGGAAGTTGGCGTGAATTTGAAAAGAAGAAACGAAAATAAATTTAATTCAAATAACGGTAAAATGAGATTTTGTATGCCCCGACTACAAATACGGCAAGTTCCATTTGCTGCTATTATGGTTGTCGAAGAAGAGGGGTACAGATTACCTATATAAAGCACCACATGCTGCATTGTGGCGCCCAGCTAATACAACACAGGAGCATGTGTTCTATTCAATTCTCTTCGCTCTACAGGTGTAAGTCTAGTGGCGTCATGCTGCGTGAGAATAGCATTTGCAACCATCTGCGTATGAGGTGTTTGGGAAAAGTAATGTGATTGACAACACCTTGAGCGATATATTCTACTTGTCTAGACCTGTGTGTTCATTGTTTCCAGATGCTCAGTCCGAGTTTAAGGTTCCTACAGCCACCACATGACTTCTAAGAGCGCCATCAGTGAAGTTGTGTTTCTGTTGTTTGCTAAGAAAATGGAACAGCGAAATTTAGGGCAACGTTATGCCATCAAGTTTTCTGTTAAACTTGATTAATTCGCAGACATTTGAAAAGTTTAAACGGACCTGTGGAGAACATTCCTTACCAAGAGCACAAGTTTTTCGCTGGCAGAAATCATTTATGGAACTCCGAGAACATGCTTAAGAGACCTCGCTCAGGGAGACCTTCAACTTCAAATACCGACGAAAGCGTCGAATGTGTGCCTACTCCTGAGACATCAGCCCGAATTTTAACAACAAGGATGATGGGGGACCTGCTAAACTTAAACACTTTCACTGTACATCTAATTTTGACGGAAGTTTTGCACGTTGCAGACAACTGGGTGCTGCATTATGACAACGCCCATGTCACTCGGCAACTTCCATCGCGGCCTTCTTGACCTCAAAAGGCATTCTTGTCGTTCCACAGCCTCTCAATTCACCTGCTCTCTGACTTTGTGACTTTTCCCTGTTCCAGAAATTGAAAAATGTCTCAAAACTTATTCATTCTGGGACTTTGGAGAACATTGAAAAGAATGTGACCGACTTGTTACAGGCTCTACCAGTTGAAGCCTATCAGCGCTGGTGCCAAGACTAAGAACAACGAGTCCACCGGAGTATAGCTGCCGAAGGTAACTGCTACAATTAACATAAGCACGTCCTCATGGCTGTGGACGAGGCACATATTAGCTCGAGTTTAGACACAAAAAAAAAAAAAATTACTTTTCCCACTCAGCTCGTATACCAACAGGCACAGAGATGACAACTATGTATACAGAGGGGTCCAAAAAATGTATCCACAGTTTAAAAGTCCATAACTTGCAAACTAATTGACGGAGTTTTCTCATTTTTGGTGAAAGTGTAGTTTAAAGTCCAACCTAAGATATCACTGTAGGTGTTCGAAATGGTCACCATTAACATCCACACACAAACGATGCCATCGAACTGCAGCACGAACTACTGACTGCAACATGTTCAGTTGGATTTTTGCACGTGAATGTACGATGGATTCTCGAAGTTCATCCAATATGCGTGGCTTTTGTCGACAAACGACGTCCTTTAGTGTTCCCTACAGGTAAAAGTCCAGAGGAGTTAGGTCTGGGGAACGTGGTGGATACTCAACAGTACCTCTACGGCCTATCCATCTTCCTGGTAGATTTTCGTCGAGATACACCCTAACACGGTTTTTTTAGTGGACTGGTGCACCATCTTGTTGAAAGTAAACTCTTCCATCTCCATTTAAGTCTCGGATGGCAGGTAAAATGGACGTCTGAAGCTTCTGAAGATACACCTCAACGGTAACTCTGCCGTCAAAGAAGAATAGCCCAATCAAGCCCCGGTAAGACAACCCACACCACTCATTGACTCCTGGCAAATTAACGGCTTTGTCTACATGGAAATTCGGATTTTTGGCAGCCCAGTAGATGCAATTGTGGCGATTTACTGTACCATTGAGTTTGAACTGTGCCTCATCAGACCACGCAATCATCTCTGCAGACTCTTCATCTTTGCGCACCATGTTAGTAAACCACTCGAAGTACTCCATTCTACGATCTGGGTCGTCCTCGTTCATTGCGTGTAGCAATCGTGGGATGTAGCACTTCCACTTTGCTGTCTTCAAAACACTAAAGGACGTCGCTTATCGACGAAAGCCACACACATTGGATGAACTTCGAGAATCCATCGTACATTCACGTGCAAATATCCAACTGAAAACGTTGCAGTCAGTAGTTTGGGCTGCAGTTCGGCGGCATCGTTTGTGTGCGGATGTTAATGGTGACCATTTCGAACGCCTACAGTGATATCTTTAAGTTGGAATTTAAGCTACACTTTCACCAAAAATGAGACAACTCCGTCAATTAGTTTGCAAGTTATGGGCTTTTAAACAGTGGATACATTTTTTTGGACCCCTCTGTATATTGGTGCAGTAGACCACAGAGGACAATCGTATGCTGCGCGCAAACGAGATGTTGAAGAGTTGGAGAGTATATCAGCACTTTTCAAACAAATATCGCGTTTCATTCATCTAAGAAATAATCACATTTTGTTGTTTTATCGAGGTACAGCTATCGCATCAATCCGGAATTACTGGTTTAAAGGGATTTAAAACTATTGAATTTACTCGAGGTGTACAAACAACATATTCTCCATATTTACTCGGTTTCCTAGATAAACAGACGAGTGGGGTATCAATGGTCGCCAGTGAAACATATTTTACTGAAAGTCATCATTTGAGTGATGGTGAATAGATGGCGGACAGCTGTCGGATATGTGTCCCACTACAACATGTCACTGTTATATCGCATTAGTACAGGGGGGGGGGGGGGGGCGGATTCACGGGTAAAGATATTTGATTTTTGTTTTGCAAAGGACACTTCCAAATATGCACTTACAGCTTTCATTTGCCATCCTTTGTTTGATGTAATTTTAACGAGAGCTTTCTCATTCCTAAAAAAATAAAAAAGAATGGGCTGGCTTTGTTACTTGTGGACTGACGCTCGAAGCAAACAGAGAGAATTGACCCCGCTTTGAACACGTGTCGACAAACGGATTTGTTTACCGCAGCTGCGCGTTGGTAATAGCTGACGAGCGTCACGCACGTCCTTCAATTACTCTGCTTTCCCATTGTGTACAGAAGAGACGGCAGCGAGCAGCGCGCACCGGCGGCCGCCGCGTTTGTACCGGCCCCGCAGCAGCCACGGCCGCGCTCTCTCAGAACTTCGCCGGCCTCTTACAAAGAATAACACGAAATTCAAACTCTCTGGGCTCTTTTCACTTGTGAATAATCACTTCTGGCCATCATTTGCATATTAAATGTAACAGAGAAGCCCATATTCCGACATTTCGGCAGATCCCGGCAGTGGAGTCATTTGAATTTATAATTAAGTGGCGCGTTTGGGCGAATTTTCGGAACTCGGGGAGCGCAGCGAAGCCGACGGCGTGGTTCGCGACTCCGCCGCCAACTCCCTAATGTGTGTGTGTGTGTGCGTGTGTGTGTGGAAAATTTGCAGACCACACCGGGCTACAGGGTGAAACACAAACATTGGCAGGAGAACCTGCGGTGATAACGCGCGCTTCGAGCAGGATTAGGCTGTTCTGCGGCGCGGGTGCTCCCGCGGGCGCGGCCGCTTCGCCGAGGGGAAATGAGGTCGTTCGGAAAGAGCTAAAAAAAGACGAGGGCTGATCGAGATATTAGCCGGGCCGGACGCGCGCGCGGCTTGCAGTTTGACGTCACGGGCGCGGCCGGCTCAGACGGGCACCTCGCGAGTCGATACGTCGCTAGCGCTAATAGAGCGCGTTACGCATTCTGTTTGCGAATACTCAATCAGCTATTTGTAGCGCGTGCTCTGGTTGCGACGCGGCGTGGCTGCAGCCTGCTGGGCTCTCACGCTGCAGGGTGGGCCCCGGACCTCGCTCTACTGCCTCCTGTGCCACGTCAAGAGCCAGGCGCGGATCGAAGGGAGGGCGAGCAGTCATAATCCCCGAAAAACCAAAACCGAAGTTCGAAGCACTGATATATTTCATATATTTTACTATTATTATTATTAAACTACTGGCCATTAAAATTGCTACACCACGCGAATGACGTGCTACAGACGCGAAATTTAACCGACAGGAAGAACATGCTGTGATAAGCAAGTGACTAGCTTTTCAGAGCATTCACACAAGGTTGGCGCCGGTGGCGACACTTACAACGTGCTGACATGAGGAAAGTTTCCAACCTACTTCTCATACATAAACAGCAGTTGACAGGTGTTGCCTAGTGGAACGTTGTTGTGATGCCTCGTATAAGGAGGAGAAATGCGTACCATCACGTTTCCGGCTTTGATAAAGGTCGAATTGTAGCCTATCGCGATTGCGGTTTACCGTATCGCGACAATGCTGCTCGGGTTGGTCGAGATCCAATGACTGTTGGCAGAATATGGAATTGGTGGGTTCAGGAGGGTAATACGGAACGCTGTGCTGGATCCCAATGGCCTCGTATCACTAGCAGTAGAGATCACAGGCATTTTATCTACATGGCTGTAACACATCGTGCAGCCACGTCTCGATCCCTGAGTCAACAGATGGGGACGTTTGCCTGACGACAACCATCTGCACGGACAGTTAGACGACGTTTGCAGCAGCATGGACTATCAGTTCGGAGACTACGGCTGCGGTTACCCTTGACGCTGCATCACAGACAGGAGCGCCTGCGATGGTGTACTCAGCGACGAACCTGGGTGCACGAATGGCAAAACGTCATTTTTTCGGATGAGTTCAGGTTCTGTTTCAGCATCATGATGGTCGCATACGTGTTTGGCGACATCACGGTGAACGCACATTGGAAGCGTGTATTCGTCATCGCCATACTTGCGTATCACCGGGCGTGATGCTATGTGGTGCTATTGGTTACACGTCTCTGTCACCTCTTCTTCGCATTGACGGCGCTTTGAACAGTGGACGTTACATTTCAGTTGCGTTACGACCCGTGGCTCTACCCTTCATTCGATCCCTGCGAGACCCTACATTTCAGCAGGATAATGCATGACCGCATGTTGCAGTTCCTGTACGGGCCTTTCTGGATACAGAAAATGTTCTACTGCTGCCCTGGCCAGCACATTCTCCAGATCTCTCACCAAATGTAAACGTCTGGTCAATGGTGGCCGAGCAACTGGCTCGTCACAATACGCCAGTCACTACTCTTGATGAACTGTGGTATCGTGTTGAAGCTGCATGGGCAGCTGTACCTGTAAACGCCATCCAAGCTCTGTTTGACTCAATGCCCAGGTGTATCAAGGCCGTCATTACGGCCAGAGGTGGTTGTTCTGGATACTGATTTCTCAGGATCTATGCAACCAAATTGCGTGAAAATGTAATCACATGTCAGTTCTAGTATAATATATTTTTCCAATGAATACCCGTTTATCATCTGCATTTCTGCTTGGTGTAGCAATTTTAATGGCCAGTAGTGTATTAAAATCCTGTGTATCTGTAACATGTTAAATGTCCAGGCGACATGAGTACTGTATTTTGTGTGGGGGGTGGGGGGGAGGGGTGGGAGGGAGGGTGTTGAGGGGAGGTGACAGACAATGAAAAACGATGACTCTAACCTCCAAAAACGGAATCTCACGAGAGGCTGTAGATGTGCAGATACAGGTACAGAAAGATCATTCCATTACTGATGCGTCCAATTTATTTACATTGAAGCTATAACAGAATGCATTATAATACACATGAATAGAATTCGCCTTTATACTATCATTTCAAGGTTCGTTGCGTTAATCGGTGAAAACCGAACCATTGTAAGATCTCTTCGTTGTCGACCTGTTGAGAGGTGAAACGCCACTCTCTCACTTGAACAACACTGTCAGTCAGCTTAATATTCATATGTTAGGTCATGCTCTCGGTTTTCCCCAATACTGCATTTGATATGTGTGGTTTATGACCTTATTACATGAGGAAATGGCGGCCAGAATGTTCATATAACTGCATGTGTAACCCGTAGAAACGTGTACCCAAGGGGCTGCACTGGAGGCGGTAAAGAACAGCGAGTGATGCACTGCAGGCCATAAATGCTGATTCCACCTACCTGGCTGTGCGAGTCATTCTGAGAAGCAGCACTACATCTACATCTACATTTATACTCCGAAAGCCACCCAACGCTGTGTGGCGGAGGGCACTTTACGTGCCACTGTCATTACCTCCCTTTCCTGTTCCAGTCGCGTATGGTTCGCGGGAAGAACGACTGCCGAAAAGCCTCCGTGCGCGCTAGAATCACTCTAATTTTACATTCGTGATCTCCTCGTGAGGTATAAGTAGGGAGAAGCAATATATTCGATACCTCATCCAGAAACGCAGCCTCTCGAAACCTGGAAAGCAAGCTAAACCGCGATGCGGTGCGCCTCTCTTGCACGGTCTGCCACTTGAGTTTGCTGAACATCTCCGTAACGCTATCACGTCTACCAAACAACCCTGTGACGAAACTCGCCGCTCTTCTTTGGATCTTCTCTATCTCCTCTGTCAACCCGACCTGGTACGGATCCCACAGTGATGAGCAATACTCAAGTATAGGTCGAACGAGTGTTTTGTAAGCCACCTCATTTGTTGATGGACTACATTTTCTAAGGACTCTCCCAATGAATCTCAACCTGGCACCCGCCTTTTCAACAGTTAATTTTATATGATCATTCCACTTCAAATCGTCCCGTACGCATACTCCCAGATAGTTTACAGAAGTAACTGCTAACAGTGTTGGTTCCGCTATCATATAATCATATAATAAAGGATCCTTCTTTCTATGTATTCGCAATTAATTACATTTGTCTATGTTACGGGTCAGTTGCCACTCCCTGCACCAAGTGCCTGTCCGATGCAGATCTTCTCGCATTTCGCTGCAATTTTCTAATGTTGCAACTTCTCTGTATACTACAGCATCATCCGCGAAAAGCCGCATGGAACTTCCGACACTATCTACTAGTTGGATTGTTCCCGCAGAGGGACTTTGGGCCCTGGCAACCCCTCTTTCCACTTACTGTCAACGTAGGAGGGCGTCAGTTCACTAAACGTTTCATCTGGGCCAGGCGGCAGTCCGTCGCGAAGGTGGCCAATTGGCGGACAGTGGGTGGAGAAAGCCATTTAAGAGAGACTGCTGTAATCTGAGGTTTTGTGCAAACGGTGGACAGGTCATAAAACTCCGAGTATTCTCACTTTAGAAGCTATGATGTTATGTACAGAGTGACTGGTGAATGAGTTTAGTGGTGGCAAGACTACAACTCCCCTGGCGCCAGGAAGTCACCAGGTTCTTTTAACGAGCGACAAAAACATATATTCCACAGGAACGACTGTCTGGGGGCTTAACAGCCTTCTTTCAGAGATTGAAAATGGTCGGCTTGTGAAGATTACACCTCTTCGTAAATGATGGACTGTGGTTCCGTCTAGGTAGACGTTTTTTGCTGAAACATGCTTACTACAAGAACGACACCTCCGTAGTTTAAATTCTTCTTTTTGCATACAGGAGAGATTCTGGGTTTGCTGATTGGCTGCTCTCAGCATATGCAAAGCTGAGGCTTGCTTCCCCAGCATGGGAACCCCGTTCCTGTGCCTGGATTGGCTACCAGGCCAACAGAACAGGCGAGAGGGGAGATTCAATGAATAGAGGATGGTTCAATTGATTTGTACGATGTGGAGGAGGTTTAGTTTTTGCTAATTTAGCTCCTGTACTGAGGCTTGCTGAAAAGTCGTTGTGATTCTTTGCTTGCTTCGTCTTGTGGTCGTCCCCCTGGTGGAGAATTTAAAGTCTTTCCCTTGTGGGTGAGACTCGATGTCTGTAACATGTTGTGATCTAAGAGCCAGCAGTAGTTTCCAACTGTACCGACAATGGAACTGCATAACATCTCGGACATATCGTGTGTCACGAGCGTGAACTTATTCGTCCTGAGTCGACCGCCAGGCGTTTGACAATTCCACCATGCACTGTTGTGCCTGTGAGTCAAATTGGTTTGGCCATATCCGTGAACGGGTGCACCTCACACTGAAATCTGTTGGGATTTCAGGGCTCTGATATGGAAGATTCCTGCGTTCTGATAATCATAACGCCAGATCGTGTAGTTTACAGGTTTTCGTGGACACGTCTGGACATTTCAGCTGCTGCACCGCGCCGCTCGTCGCCTGCAGTGCCCCGATTTCTGATGGCGCCTGTACCAAGGTGAAAGGGTAAGTATTGCTGCATCGGCGTAGGGTTGCTAATTGATATCCATAGTTCCCTGTTCTCCATGAACCATAATTTCTGGTGAACTTGGTTGTAGTCGATTCCATTTCAACAGAATTGGGCCTCATGGTGGATTCATGTAAATAAGATGAGATTGCGTTGTAAAAGGAATTAATTCAGGATAGACTTTGTATAGCGTCCATCCCGATGAACGCTTTGCCAATCAAACACCATCCCTTTTCTGATTTGTGTTAGTCATTCCTGTGTTAGATTTATCAGCTCTTTGTAGTTATAAAAGGGTTAATAAAAACTTGCCATTGGTTTTGTAAACTTAAATACGCCACTGTTCTCACTCATACTCCCTCAGCTATTCAATGTTTTTATTTTATTGTGGTGATTCATGAGTACAACAGCAATTCAAGGTTCAATCTTATTAAATCAGTTAATTTGATTATTAATTTGAGTTCTGAAAGTGACCGCAGACATAGGCAACAAAAGTGTCATGAGTAAATACATTGATTTCATGAATAAAAATGAAGGATGTACCCCACGATTTGATGGTTATGGAGAAGATAATACTTTTATTTATGTAAAGATGGTAACATTTAACATCACTCTGACATATATCTATGACTGAAGCAAGCGATGGCTTGCACTGTCTGTCTGTCTGTTAAAAAAGCATTTTTTCAGGTACGAGTAAGTTGAAATTTAAGTCGCTAAGGTCTACGGCCACGTGGAAGTTTAATAAACGTTGCTACTAAGTCAATGAAATAAAAGGTAAATCCTAACGGTTAACTGCCAGAGTTCGAAGCACTCCTAAAAAGCAGTGCAGCTCACATAATACTAGGCATCGAAAGCTGATTAAAACCCAAAATTGACAGCTGTTAAATCTTATGGGAAATTTAAACATATATAGAAATGTTAGGCTAATGAGAAATGCAGGCACGAAGGAATTGTCCGAATGAGACCGAAATCGGTAGATAAGATGTACATGTAGATTCTAACAAATGATTTCAATTTCTTAAAATTGGATCATTTGTTGAAGAGAAAGAACTTCACAAATTGAGAACGTCAACCTCTGGCCCTTATGCATACAGTTATTCGGCGTGGCATTGACTGATGGAGTTGATGGACGCCCTCCTGAGAGATATCGTGACAAATTCTGTCCAGTAGAAGCGTTAGATCTTCAAAATCTGGTTGGAGGGCACTACCTGTAATGTTCCAAACGTTCAATCTGGCGACCTTGCTGGCCAAGCACGAACACGAGCCGTAGGAATTCTCGCCGTGTGTGGAAGGGCATTATCTTGCTGAAATGTAAGCCCAGGATTGCTTGCAGGTCAGAGAAATGAGGTACAGAATATCGTTGACGTATTGCTGCGCTGTAAGGTTGCAGTGGATGACAACCAAAGGGATCCTGATATGAAAAGACATGGCATCCCACACCACCACGCCTGGTAGTTGTGAGTTATGGCCAACAACAGTCAGGTTGGTTTCCAAACGCTGTTTGGAACGTCTCCAGACTCGTCTTCGACCTGGAATCTAACTGGCTAGCATGGAGCTGTCACCAGTGTTGAGTCCCACTTCGAACTGAGCCCTGCTGACCAACGAAGACGTATCTGGGAACGCCCGAGTCCCTCCAGGTACCTCGGCAATTTGACAGAATTTGTCACGCTGTCGCTCAGGAAGCCTTCCTATAAATTTATCAATCAATGCCAAGCCGCATACTGTTTGCATAAAGGCCAGAGGAGGACCAGTGCATTATTGACTTGCTCAATCAGTGTAGCTCATGCTCTTGAACACATTAATCAAATTTTTCTGAAATTGTACATGTACTTGTACGTCACGTCTAGCAATTTCCGTCCACTTCGGATTATTCCTTCGTAGTGCGGCGCTTTCTTTGTCTTTGAGTGCATTTGTCACTGTGGACAAGAAACTCAGATCCACCAAAACAGAAACTGAAGCTACATGCGAGATTGTTTGGGCAAGATCATGGGCCCCGAGTTTCGACAGCAAGAGTTCCGGAACAGACGTATCACCTGGCTACGATCAATGTAAATGCTGTCCGTGCCCCAGAAAAACTGGCAATGCTCCATAATACATTTCGTACAGCGGACGTAGACGTGACCCTCTTATGACCCTCTTACAAGAAGAGCATATCGATGGTTTTCTTAACCCATTTTGGAATACTCTATTAGTCTCCCACGCTTCGGATACCTGTACTCACACTCTTTGGTGACCGAATTATTAATATGTACGTTCATTCAGAACCCAGGAGGCGAAGGGAAGGCTCTGTTTTCTTTTCGGAGGCTTCCTTACCACTTTTCATGGGGCGGCAAGGTAACATTGGTGTTGGGTGGTGATTTTGATTCCACCCTCCGCCCCAAACATTAGCTACTGAGTCATTCGCCTTGTGCAGAGCATTCGGGAGGACGACGGTTCAATCCCGCGTCCGGCCATCCTGATTTAGGTTTTCCGTGATTTCCCTAAATCGCTCCAGGCAAATGCTGGGATGGTTCCTTTGAAAGGGCACGGCCGACTTCCTTCCCCATCCTTCCCTAATCCGATGAGACCGATGACCTCGCTGTTTGGTCTCTTCCCCCAAACAAACCAAACCTTGTGCAGAGATTGCCGCTATTGTCGATGGAGAACTGATGTCCAACGCCATGAGGGTCCGCAGTGCCTTTCCAGAGAGCCGCATTGCCTCTATTTACCAACCTAATGGGGGTTCACACATCAGTGGCCATTGCCCCTTGGCCCTGCTAAATAGTGATATGAAGGTCTCTACAAGGGCAACTTAGAGCCCCGTGATGTCATGTCCTATAATCAGACGCCGCCAGGCGGACAGTGCCCTACCGCTACTGGGATCTAATTGCCCTCGTTCGAGGTCAACATTTTCCCGCGGCTTTGACGTCCTAAGACTTCTGCCAAGTGTTTGATATGGTCGATAATTCTTTTCTCTGTTATATGGGATGCCCAGAAACTACTGTCGAGATAGTCGTACGTCTCCTGTGCAGCGCGGCGTCCCGGATGTTGTACAATGGCAGGCTCACACAACCGGTCCTGATCAGGCGTTCAGCGTGACGGGCGTACTCCCTGTCGGCACTGCTGTACGTCTTCGCCCTAGAACCATTGTTATGTGGACTACGACAACGAGTGACGGAGATGTCACTAGGTGACCATCGATTTTGCTGCACCGCCTGTACGAACGATTTGGTACTCTGCCTTCGAAGTGCCGACGATACCGGGGCGGCGCTGTGTGAGTGGCGACTTATGACGAGGCGTCGGGCAGCTCCCTTAACGTACTTAAATCGCGAGCGATGTACATCGGTACAGGGCTGCCTGAGGGGAGCGTTGATCCTCTCAACGTGACCGATGCCTTAACCTGCCTTCGCACCGATTTTACGGCTGACTAGTGGCGCTCTGCGGTCCTCAACTGCTGGTGGCTGCAGCAGTGGATCGGTGTTGGACTCACTGAAATCATCTCCATTCCTTTGACCTCACGCAAGGTACGCTGACACATACACAGCGTCGTAGATCCCTCACATGACACAAACTCTTCTGGTGCTGTGCACCCTGGCTCGCGACATGTTAGCTGTGATGGGTTCCCTTGTCAGCCAGGGTATAATCTTCAGTGTGCACTATGAGTCGCTCACCCTTTCACTGACTGGAGGGGGTGTGCGTCTTTATCATGTAACGGACAGAGCACGAGCCCTTTCTGTTAGTTCACAGTCGACGATGTGGTGGCATTGCCAACGAGTCTTATCAGCTTGCTACTTGATGCATATGCCCCTGCCTTGCTGGCCCCTCCGGTGACTTTGTCGGTCATCCAAACGCCCTTCTGTCACATTGTACTTTTTTGTGGAGCACCGTGATCTTTTTGCCTCTTTGCAACCTGTGCGCCTGTTGTTGAAGAAGGCAGCCTACACTGAGAAGCAACAGGCCCACATCTCCAGTGTGACACAAGTACCTGCACTACAGGTGACACAATATACGACGGGGAGGTTCCCCTGGAGGGGGGGGGGGTCGCCCCTTTTCATGACACCACTTCACGCTCCGTATGGTATGTCACCATCAACAACCCATATCTTTCTCGTTTGCAACAAATTCACCTCGCTGACTCGCCGCTTTGCGATGCGTACGGGGTGCTGGACACATACCATCATCCCTTCGTTGTGGCTCGGCAGAAGGCGTCTGGCACTCGGTCCAGCGAATTCTGTCATACCTCATATGTACCACTCCTGACTGAATAATAGTGCACAGGATGTTGTTCCCTGATGGCGTGAACCTCCCCCAGGCGAAGACTCACTCTGTGAATTCGTTCCGCGGCTTTGTAGTTAAATTTTTTTTTTAATCACCAGCGAGAAGAAATGTCTCGATTTTTCAACTTATGCAAACGAACGATATGCGTCATTGTCCGTAATCTTAAATGCAGACAAAATGGAATGTACTTGCCATGAGCAGTTGTTCTGACATCTTATGTTTGATTCTATAATCCCCAACGGTATTCCCCTTTATTTCGAGAAGATGCGCACAGATTTCTCCACGTCTACGGGCGGATTTTATCGACTTCACACCACAGATCCGAAAAAATAACACTTCTTCTCTGTCACACAGATTTGATACCCTCTCCTCCTTTCGTAGTTTGGGTAGAGATGTTGGATAGGCGCCTGAAATCGTGCAGATACATTTTTAGGTCCAAGTGGCGGTGGCAAATAGACCCTTTATAATCAGGAAATTGAAAGGACAAAAAAGTGGTAGAGCACTTGTCCCCGAAAGGCAAAGACCCTGTGTTCAAGTCCTGGTCCGGCACACAGTTTTAACCTTCCAGGAAGTTCCATATAATCACACACTTTGGTGCAAAGTGAAAATTCATTCTGGAAACTTCTGTAATGCTATACACCCCACAAAATCGTTTTAACAATAGCGCCTGTCATGCAAGCATTCCCTTTGGGACCCTTCTGCCCCCACCAATAACACTCACCTTCAAAGTGCTGCTTTCTGCCAGAACTTTCCAGTAGTTTTTCTCAACTTATGCTGGCAAACACTCGGTGTCATGGGAAAGTCAGCAGCCCCCAGGCCAGCTTAGTAGCTCTGCTCAAGATCCACTTATATGGATTATGGAGGGATCGACCTGTAATCTTGAGGATGAACAAAGCCTATTTCCACTGCACGCTAGCAATTGCCTCTGGCGCATTCAACATTTATAAGGCCATGAATGATACAAGGGATGATGTAAGGGATGTACTAAGCTGGTACTGTACTGAAATTTTGTTCTCAATGTCTGAAATCACTTAAAACCAAACTGAATACTAGTGCATGTGTTGTTTGTTTCTATTGACTGGTCACGTGTGTATTATCGGTTGAATAGTATCTGGTGTCCACGTTTATGCAACATTTCATGAAGCGATGTTTTCATCAGTCACTAATAAAAACAACTTTTATGTTTAATAACAATGCCTGGACAATTGACTGTGTTTTACATTGTTATACAGACAAGCAGAGTAGTAGGTTGGCTCTGAGCACTATGCGACTTAACTTCAGAGGTCATCAGTCGCCTAGGACTTAGAACTAATTAAACCTATCTTACCTAAGGACATCACACACATCCATGCCCGAGGCAGGATTCGAACCTGTGACCGTAGCGATCGCTCGGCTCCAGACAGCAGCGCCTAGAACCGCAAGGCCACTCAGGCCGGCCCAGCAGAGTAGTAACTAAGGTCACTGCTTCTTATGCAGTATTTTCTTCGTCGCTATGTCTGGTTCAGAGACGGTACAGTAATCCTGCATTTGATAGGGTGGTCATGATCTACGCTCACTGGTGACTCGTTTCATTCGTTTGATGACATGCACGATTTCGTCCTTATCACAATACAAGTAACTGACCAACGATAAGTCGTAATCTGTGACAGAAAGTAAAGAATTAGAGAACCCGTTTTCTCATTGTTACTGAATGGTTGAGTTTATTAAATGGATGATTTAGAAACGCAAACCAGTGCAAGGCTATTCATAATAAATCAATGTAACTGAATCTCTGCTCATAACTGGAGCACTGTTTTCACTACCCTTGTATTGTTCTCCAACAGCCACTATAGTTCCCAGACCCATTCATAATTACTGCTGTCAAGGAAACTGTTGTACGCAGTTCGCAAGAACTCTGCAGACAGACACAGAGCATTAGAAAAAGGTAGAGCAACTGTGATTTATACTTGAGCAAAAGAAAACTGTGACTTCCGTTTGATACCCACAAAAAGGGCAATACACTTAGTGAATATTTGCCAGTTGTCCTCTCACTGGATTGTAGGTTGGCTCAGTGGTCATAAGAAAGATTAAAAGATGATTGGAAGAACTATTTGATTATTCACTAAACCACAATTTATACATATTGCAGAATTACCACAAAAGTCATTGTACAATTTGTAGCGAAGTATAAATCTAAGAGAAAACCCATCGCGGCATTGATCTGTATGCCCGACAGGACTCAGATGCACTTGACTAACAAGACTAGAAGTGTCGAAGGGCTAAACGCTGGAAGCTAACGCTATAATTTTCCTCTGCATTTAGTTACAAAACACGTGGATTCGATTAATGTTTGTGAAGAGACAGTGAACAATACACTCTTCAGGAACGCCGACCATGTTTCTTGTGATGCATGCTTTGTTTCCAGACAGATGGGAATTCCTTGCAGCACTTAACGGACGCCATTAGTTCCCCTTCGCTCTCTCCATCACGCCAGACATTGCATGCCCATGCTGCAACAGCTACCGCGAAATACCGCACCAAACAGCAAGAGAATGTCACCGAATTTCCACAAGAGAAAAGAATATTTCAATACCCGTACATGAGTTTTGATAAAAATAACTAGTTACGTTGAAGAAACAGTTTGCCAGTATTGAAGCGAAACCACTATTTCAGTGAAAATAATTACCGTATTTTACGGACTATAAGACGCTACGGACTATCAGACGCATATTAAGTTTTATGCAATTAAAAAAAAAAAACATTTTTACGATTATTGTTATTAGATTACAAATCAAGACAAAAAGTTATCGTTTTATAAAATCGAAATAACTTTTAAAATCCCTGTAAATCGCCATTTGAACTTTCTTCTTCTTCTCCTTTCTCTTTGTCGTCATCGTTGTCCTCTTCATACACTCCTGGAAATTGAAATAAGAACACCGTGAATTCATTGTCCCAGGAAGGGGAAACTTTATTGACACATTCCTGGGGTCAGATACATCACATGATCACACTGACAGAACCACAGGCACATAGACACAGGCAACAGAGCATGCACAATGTCGGCACTAGTACAGTGTATATCCACCTGTCGCAGCAATGCAGGCTGCTATTCTCCCATGGAGACGATCGTAGAGATGCTGGATGTAGTCCTGTGGAACGGCTTGCCATGCCATTTCCACCTGGCGCCTCAGTTGGACCAGCGTTCGTGCTGGACGTGCAAACCGCGTGAGACGACGCTTCATCCAGTCCCAAACATGCTCAATGGGGGACAGATCCGGAGATCTTGCTGGCCAGGGTAGTTGACTTACACCTTCTAGAGCACGTTGGGTGGCACGGGATACATGCGGACGTGCATTGTCCTGTTGGAACAGCAAGTTCCCTTGCCGGTCTAGGAATGGTAGAACGATGGGTTCGATGACGGTTTGGATGTACCGTGCGCTATTCAGTGTCCCCTCGACGATCACCAGTGGTGTACGGCCAGTGTAGGAGATCCCTCCCCACACCATGATGCCGGGTGTTGGCCCTGTGTTCCTCGGTCGTATGCAGTCCTGATTGTGGCGCTCACCTGCACGGCGCCAAACACGCATACGACCATCATTGGCACCAAGGCAGAAGCGACTCTCATCGCTGAAGACGACACGTCTCCATTCGTCCCTCCATTCACGCCTGTCGCGACACCACTGGAGGCGGGCTGCACGATGTTGGGGCGTGAGCGGAAGACGGCCTAACGGTGTGCGGGACCGTAGCCCAGCTTCATGGAGACGGTTGCGAATGGTCCTCGCCGATACCCCAGGAGCAACAGTGTCCCTAATTTGCTGGGAAGTGGCGGTGCGGTCCCCTACGGCACTGCGTAGGATCCTACGGTCTTGGCGTGCATCCGTGCGTCGCTGCGGTTCGGTCCCAGGTCGACGGGCACGTGCACCTTCCGCCGACCACTGGCGACAACATCGATGTACTGTGGAGACCTCACGCCCCACGTGTTGAGCAATTCGGCGGTACGTCCACCCGGCCTCCCGCATGCCCACTATACGCCCTCGCTCAAAGTCCGTCAACTGCACATACGGTTCACGTCCACGCTGTCGCGGCATGCTACCAGTGTTAAAGACTGCGATGGAGCTCCGTATGCCACGGCAAACTGGCTGACACTGACGGCGGCGGTGCACAAATGCTGCGCAGCTAGCGCCATTCGACGGCCAACACCACGGTTCCTGGTGTGTCCGCTGTGCCGTGCGTGTGATCATTGCTTGTACAGCCCTCTCGCAGTTCTTTTTTCCATTTCCAGGAGTGTATATAAGACAGTTGTCACTGTCATTGAGAGCGTTACCTACGCCACACTTCTTGAAAGGTTTAACAGTCTTCTCTCACTCTAGACCACAACTGTTTTATCCACTGACACACTTTTTGGTCGTAGGTCATTCTAAAGCTCTCTTCGCTGTGAATTCATGTTGGATTCCATCCATCATCCATTTGCTCCATTCGTCTCTCATATACGCTTTAAATGGTTTATTTATGAAGACATTAAGAGGTTGCAACTGTGAAGTAAGTCCTCCTGTATTAACAGAAAGTTCTGTATTTTCCTGTCACAGTTTCTCTTTCACAGAATTTTTCAAATGACTACTAAACTGATCTAGCACAAGAGGGAAACTCTTCTTTAATAAAGCACCTTTCCTTCTCTCCTACACTCTGTTAATCCATAATTTCGTACCAGTTTCGTCCACCCAACTCTTTTTAATGTACGTGAACAACAACACTAGCGGTATTTCAGAAGTTTTTATCATTTTTCAATGTTTTGCGCTAGAAAATGATCATTGGGTTAGTTTAATACCGTCAACACCACGTGAAAGGACAACAATGTAGTGCAGTTGTTCATGTCCACTTGTTTTTATATTTACAGTTTCAGCACCTTTCAGGGCAATAGCTCTCTTAATCAGCATATCACACGTCAAAGGAGTTTCGGCCATATTTGCTATTGGGCTTAGTTCCGCACTGGTTTTCTTTCGATGTTGAATAATAAAGCGATGGAAAAGTAATATTTTTTCTTGATGCTCTTTTGGCATTTTCTGAGATATTTTGGTTTCGGTTCGCGTGCTAAGTCTATGTCGCTTCATAAACCTGTAGCACCAACCAACTCCACCCCTAAAGTCTGTTAAACCCCACAGTAGCGCCAGCTTACGAGCGTGTATTTACATCTTTCTTGTATTAATTCCAATGCCATTTTGACGGTATCCCTCAGTCCATTTAAATACGTCATCTCTTAGTTTTGGTCATTTTTCACTCAGTCCTCTATTTGCACATTAAGTTTGCCTCATTCTTTTCAGTTCTTGTTTAATAGCCCGACAATCGCGAATGGTTTTTACTGTTGGTGGAGAGCCGAAATGCGCTCAGCTGCTCTGTTTCCTTGTCCTTCTGCATTTGCTGTTACTTTAAATTTACAGCCCGCGTCATATGAATACCTTTTTCCCATTACGAAACTAGCTACAAACAAAAATTTTGGCGGAGCGCGAGGGAGACACTGTTAGCAAGCTTGTAATTACCTGAAACCCATGTTCATCGCATCGGTGCACTGCTTCTGCCAGTTGAATCCAATATGGCCAGACAGAGACAGGTTTACAGCGGCATCAAATATATGTCCATTTTCAAGACTGGCGGTAATTTTAACTCAAACACAGGAAATTTTTATATTAGGTTCGAGCATAAGACTCACCTGAATTTTGGAGGCAATTTTTCGAAGAGAAAAGTACGTCCCACAGTCCATAAAATACGGGTCAGTCGCTGAAGTAACAGTATGTTACATTTTGAAGCCAAAACTAAACAGTGATAATTTATGAAAGCGTGGAGATGATTCCTCGACCTGAAACAGAGGTTTTTCAAATACTACTGACGTTTAGATTCTGTTGCGTTAGTAATTTTAGTTGTGCATTATCATAAATCAATTGTCAGTTTATTCTGTGGAATAGTGCAGTCTGTAGAGATTTTTAACGTACATGTATATGGTTCAAATTAATAATTAGGAGTAACATGCCACCATTAAATCATCCGTACCAACTAAGTTCACTCAAAGCTAATCCCTGTGAAGTCTGTCGAAAAATTACGGCCAAAAATGAAAAAATTAGTTTACTGTTTATGCCCCCTTTGCTCCACACGTCATCTTAGATAGTTAATTAGTTAGCTTGTTCCATGTTCCACAGATCATTTGAAAGATGCTTTTATCGAAAAGATGTTTATAGTATATGTACATACGATTGGTGCTAACATCAATGAACACATAATTTTTAACTCCTGCTCATGTAACTACACTTAAAAACAGTGTTTTATTATTTATTTACAGGAGGAAATTTCTAACTAGAAATTCGTCCATGGAATACAAGGAGCTATCCAGGAGAAATGGGTGTAAGTTAGACATAGAACTACCTTTATCATCTGTCAGACATTTTACGTTATTAAGCAAATGATCAAAACTTTGTTTTCTCCATAATTGACTTCTTCGGATTAAAGAGTAAAGCATATCAATGATAAGATTCAGTGATGGCACTGGTGAAAATGAAGAAAAACTGTAGGATCTTTCCAGAATGAAATTTTCAGCCTGCAGTGGAGTGTGCGCTGATATGAAACTTCCTGGCAGATAAAAACTGTGTGCCAGAAAATTTCATTGGAGGATCTGCTGAGTGGAATGAACAGAAGTCGGAGAAAGACAGAAGTAATGAGAAATAACAGAAATGATAATAACGAGAGACTTAGCATCAAATCGATGGTCAAGGAGCAGACGAAGTTAAGGATTTCTGCAGCCTTGGAAGCAAGAAACCCATGACAGACCAAGAAAGGAGGACATAAAAAGCAGACTACCATAGGCAAAGAGGGCATTCCCCCCCAAGAGGAGTCTACTGGTATCAAATATCGAGCTTTATTTGATGAAGAAATGTCTGAGAATGTACGGTTGGAGAATAGCGTTGTATGGTAATAAAACATGGACAGTGAGAAAACCAGAACAAACGAGAATGAGGCGTTTGAGATGTTGCGTTATAGCAGAATGTTGAAAATGAGATTAACTGATAAGGAATGTGAAGATTCTCCGCAGTATCGGCGGAGAAGAGAAGACATAGAAAGTACTTACAAGCAGAAGGCACAGGATGAGATGACACGTGTTACAGCATCAGGGAATAACCTCCATGGCACTAGATGAATCCGCAGATAGTAAAAACTGCAAAGTAAGAGATAACTTCAAGCGCTCATAGAAAGCACCGAAGCTGAAATAGTTATAGGTACAGAAAGCTGGCTGAAGCCAGAGATAAATTCTACCGAAATTTTTACAAAGGCACAGACGGTGTTTAGCAAGGATAAATTGCATGCAATCGGTGGTGGCGTGTTTGTCGCTGTTAGTAGTAGTTTATCCTGTAGTGAAGTACAAGTGGATAGTTCCTGTGAATTATTATGGGTGGAGGTTACACTTAACAACCAAGCTAGGTTAATAATTGGCTCCTTTTACCGACCTCCCGACTCAGCAGCATTAGAGGCAGACCAACTGAGAGAAAGTTTGGAATACATCTCACATAAATTTTCGCAGCATGTTATAGTCTTAGGTGGAGATTTCAATTTACCAGATAGAGACTGGGACACTCAGATGTTTAGGACGGGTGGTAGGGACAGAGCATCGGGTGACATTATACTGAGTGCACTATACGAAAATTACCTCTAGCAATTAAACAGAACAGGGAATCAGTGATCATAAGGCCGTTGCAGCAACCCTGAATATTGAAGTTAATAGGAATATAAAATAAGGGAGGAAGGTTTATCTGTTTAGCAAGAGTAATAGAAGGCAGATTTCAGACTACCTAACAGATCAAAACGAAAATTTCTGTTCCGACACTGACAATGTTGAGTGTTTATGGAAAAAGTTCAAGGCAATCGTAAAATGCGTTTTAGACAGGTACGTCCCGAGTAAAACTGTGAGGGACGGGAAAAACCCGCCGTGGTTCAACAACAAAGTTAGGAAACTACTGCGAAAGCAAAGAGACCTTCACTCCAAGTGTAAACGCAGCCAAAACTTCTCAGACAAACAGAAGCTAAACGATGTCAAAGTTAGCCTAAGGAGGGCTATGCGTGAAGCGTTCAGTGAATTCGAAAGTAAAATTCTATGTACCGACTTGACAGAAAATCCTAGGAAGTTCTGGTCTTACGTTAAATCAGTAAGTGGCCCGAAACAGCATATCCAGACACTCCGGGATGATGATGGCATTGAAACAGAGGATGACACGCGTAAAGCTGAAATACTAAACACCTTTTTCCAAAGTTGTTTCACAGAGGAAGACCGCACTGCAGTTCCTTCTCTAAATCCTCGCACAAACGAAAAAATGGCTGACATCGAAATAAGTGTCCAAGGAATAGAAAAGCAACTGGAATCACTCAACAGAGGAAAGTCCACTGGACCTGACGGGATACCAGTTCGATTCTACACAGAGTACGCGAAAGAACTTGCTCCCCTTCTAACAGCCGAGTACCGCAAGTCTGTAGAGGAACGGAAGGTTCCAAAGGATTGGAAAAGAGCACAGGTAGTCCCCGTCTTCAAGAAGGGTCGTCGAGCAGATGCGCAAAACTATAGACCTATATCTCTGACGTCGATCTGTTGTAGAATTTTAGAACATGTTTTTTGCTCGAGTATCATGTCGTTTTTGGAAACCCAGAATTTACTCTGTAGGATCAACATGGATTCCGGAAACAGCGATCGTGTGAGACCCAACTATCTTTATTTGTTCTGGAGACCCAGAAAATATTAGATACAAGCTCCCAAGTAGATGCTATTTTCCTTGACTTCCGGAAGGCGTTCGATACAGTTCCGCTGTGTCGCCTGATAAACAAAGTAAGAGCCTACAGAATATCAGACCAGCTGTGTGGCTGGATTGAAGAGTTTTTAACAAACAGAACACAGCATGTTGTTATCAATGGAGAGACGTCTACAGACGTTAAAGTAACCTCTGGCGTGCCATAGGGGAGTGTTATGGGTCCATTGCTTTTCACAATATATATAAATGACCTAGTAGATAGTGTCGGAAGTTCCATGCGGCTTTTCGCGGATGATGCTGTAGTATACAGAGAAGTTGCAGCATTAGAAAATTGTAGCGAAATGCAGGAAGATCTGCAGCGGATAGGCACTTGGTGCAGGGAGTGGCAACTGACCCTTAACATAGACAAATGTAATGTATTGCGAATACATAGAAAGAAGGATCCTTTATTGTATGATTATATGATAGCGGAACAAACACTGGTAGCAGTTACTTCTGTAAAATATCTGGGAGTATGCGTGCGGAACGATTTGAAGTGGAATGATCATATAAAATTAATTGTTGGTAAGGCGGGTACCAGGTTGAGATTCATTGGGAGAGTCCTTAGAAAATGTAGTCTATCAACAAAGGAGGTGGCTTACAAAACACTCGTTCGACCTATACTTGAGTATTGCTCATCAGTGTGGGATCCGCACCAGATCGGGTTGACGGAGGAGATAGAGAAGATCCAAAGAAGAGCGGCGCGTTTCGTCACAGGGTTATTTGGTAACCGTGATAGCGTTACGGAGAAGTTTGGCAAACTCAAGTGGCAGACTCTGCAAGAGAGGCGCTCTGCATCGCGGTGTAGCTTGCTCGCCAGGTTTCGAGAGGGTGCGTTTCTGGATGAGGTATCGAATATATTGCTTCTCCCTACTTATACCTCCCGAGGAGATCACGAATGTAAAATTAGAGAGATTCGAGCGCGCATGGAGGCTTTCAGATAGTCGTTCTTCCTGCGAACCGTACGCGACTGGAACAGAAAAGGGAGGTAATGACAGTGACACGTAAAGTGCCCTCCGCCACACACCGTTGGGTGGTTTGCGGAGTATAAATGTAGATGTAGATGTAGAACTTGGAATACCTCCAATGAATAACTGAGGATGTAGGGTGCAAGTGCTACTGTGACAGGATGAGGTTTGTGCAGGAGAGGAATATGTGTCGGGCTCAGTGAGCCAGTCAGAGGAAAGATCACTTTACAGCTTTAAGAATGGGTAATGTAGGTCATTTTTTCCTCTTGTGTTTCAAGTACAGACGCCGCTGTTCTTCTTTATCAAATATTATTAGTGACGAATTGTATTAGTGAAAATATGTATTGTGACGAAGATTTAAAATGACTAATTCCTTGAAGAGGTGCATACATAACGACTACGGGTGAACACTCTTCATTATTCTTACTGCTCGCTTTTGTGCAGTCAGTAACTTCTTTCGAAATTGTGAGTTACCTCAGAAAACTACTACATAAAACGTTGTTGAGTGGGAAAATGCAAAATACCCCAGAAGACTGATTTCTTTGTTTCCAAGACTAGCAATTATACGAAGAACAAAAGTAACTGAACTTAATTGTTTGAGAAACTCAGTAATATGCATCTTCCAGTTCAAGTTTCATCAGTATGTACACCCAAACATTTAGAGTGTTCTACCTTATTTACTGAATTGTTCATGAGCTACACCAGATGCTGGTATGACTCTCTGTTGCACATAGTTTAATACAGTGTGTTTTCTCAAAATTTAGGAAGAGTCCATTTTCAGAGTATCACTCAATAACTCTTTGAAAAATAACAGTAACAATCTTTGAGATGAGATTTATTATAATATTAGTATCGTCTGCAAAAGTACTAATTCTAACTGCGAATGTTAAGTGGAAGTTCATTCGCATATAAAAGATATAGCAGTTGATCTAACTGTGATTTGTGACAGCGTCTTTGATTAGTAATCGAAAAGTCCTCCGTCCAGGGTCCACATACCACCAGTGCTTAAATTCTGAATAAAAATCATCAGCAACAGAGGTCGAAGTCACTCCATTCTGCCCACGGCCTTGTCGAAGAAGGCG
The DNA here is from genome assembly GCF_023864275.1 of Schistocerca cancellata. Classification (NCBI taxonomy): domain Eukaryota; kingdom Metazoa; phylum Arthropoda; class Insecta; order Orthoptera; family Acrididae; genus Schistocerca; species Schistocerca cancellata. The sequence goes on from NC_064626.1 coordinate 947,938,612, forward strand.
GAGGAACAGACTAAGATTCAGGGCACACTCTGGCCTTCGGGGTGGGAAGCTGCCACTAGAAGCGGAAGGGTCAGAAATGACGATGCGGAAGGAAATGGACACCACTGCATTAAAGACACATAATGCGTATCCAAATGACATGTTGCCTGTATATGAAAAATATATATCATGATGATCCTTCCAATGGGAAAAGGTTTCGTACTAGTCCCCTTTCGGATCCCTGGGAGAAGTCTGCCAAGGGAGAAGAAGATTGAGAAACCAATGAAAGAATAACGTTCTATGAGTCGGCGTATGCAATGTCAGAAGTCTGAATATGGTAGAGAATCTGGAAATACTAAGGCTCAGTCTAGGTGTAGGGGATTCACTGAAGTGAAATGCGAAGAAGACAAAGATCTATGATCAGACGAGAATAGGGTAAAATCTACATTAGTAGAAAATTGTGTAACGCGAATAGAATTCATTATGAACAGAAAGGTGGAGCAGAGAGTGAGTTAGTGTGAACAGTTCAGTGATAGCGTTGTTCACATCAGAAGCGACAGTAAAGTAACACCGGTAAAAGTATTTCAGGTATACATGCCGACACTGCAAGCTGAAGACGAAGAGAAAGAGAAATTATATGAGGATACCGAACGTGTAATTCAGTACGTTAAAAGAGATAAAAATACAATAGTATGAGGGACTGAATGTGTGTGTAGGGGAAGGAATAGAAGAAAGGGTTACAGAAGTATATGGGCTTCGTAGTAGTAATGGGAGAGCAGAAAGAGTTATTGTGTTATGCAATAAGTTCCACCTAGTAAAAGCGGATACTGTGTGGAAGAATCTCAATATGAGAAGGTGTACTTGGAAAAGGCAGCAAGATACGGGTAGATTTTAATTAGATTACTTCATGTCATGACTACTCAGACGTTCCGAAATCAGGTACTGGACTGTAAGGCGTAGCCATGAGAAGTTACAGACTCAGATCACAATTTTTTAATGACGAAACATAGACTGAAGTTTAAGAAACTCCGGAAGAATCAGTGCGCACAAGAAGTGGAACATGGAAGTACTAAGGAATGAAGAGATACGCTAGAAGTTCTCTGAGGCTACAGATACTGCGATAAGGAATAGCTCACCAGGCGGTTGAAGAGTAATGGGCATCACAGAAAATGGAAAGAAAAACATACGTAAGAGGAAGGTAACTGCTAAGAAACCATGGATAACGGAACAAACACTTCAACTGATCGATGAAAGAAGGAAATACAAGAATGCTGTGAGAAATTCAGGAATACAGAAACACAAGACACTTAGGAACGAAGTAAACAGGAAGCGCACGGAAGCTAAGGGAGAATCGCTGCACGAAAAATGTGAAGAAATCGAAATGATTGTCGGAAGAACTGGCTCATCATACAGAAAAGTCAAAATTAAAAGCAAGGGAGGTAACATTAAGAGTGCAATGGGAATTCCACTATTAAGTGCAGAGGAGAGAGCGGATAGGGGAAAGTGTGCACTGAGGACCTCTACGAGGGAAGACTTGTCTGATGACGTGATAGAAGAAGAAGCGGGAGGCGACAGGAAAGAGGTAAGGATATCAAGTATTTGAGTCAGAACGTAAAAGAGCTTTGGACTACTTAGGATCAAATAAAGCAGAAGGGATAGATAACACTTGATCAGAACTTCTAAGTCATTGGGGGAAGTGGCTACAAAACGCCTGTTCACGTTGGTATGTAGAACGTCTAAGACGGCAGTTTCTCGTCAGACTTTTGGAGACACATTATGCACGCAAATCCAATGATAGCAAGAGCCGACAAGTGCGGGAATTTTTGCACAGTCAACTTAACAGCTCAGGCTTCTAAGTTTATCAGAAGAATAATGTACAGATGAACGAAAAAGAAGATTGAAGATCTGTTAGATGACGATCAGTTCGGCTTTAGAAAAGAGAAAAGTTAAAGTCACCGGAGGCAGTTCTGACATTGCGGTTGACAACAGAATCAAGACTGAAGAAAAATCAGGCACGTTCATAGAATTAGTCGATCTGGAAAAAGCTTTCGACATTGTCAAATGGAGCAAGATGTTCGAAATTCTGAGGAAAATGGGAGTAAACTATTGGGAAAGACAGGTAATATACAATATGTACAAGAACGAAAAGAGAACAATAAGAATGACCAAGAACGAGGTGCTCGGATTAAAAAGGGTGTAACACAGGGATGCAGTCTTTCGCCGCTACTGTTCAATCTACGCATATCGAAAAAGTTTTGGATCACCTCGGTTCCGAGAGTTCCGGAACCCGTACAGAAAATTGGAGTAGAGATTAACAAAAACATCATTTCCTCCCGTTTTATTGCTCATGAAAACCACACATTGCATGTTGTGCATGACGGAAGTAAGAGAAAGGTTCAAGAATGGGATTAACAGACAGGGTGAAAAAATGTCAGCGACAAGATTTACTGATGACATTACTATCAAAAATGGTTCAAATGGCTCTGAGCAGTATGAGACTTAACTGCTAAGGTCATGAGTCCCTTAGAACTCAGAACTACTTAAACATAACTAACCTAAGGACATCACACACATCCATGCCCGAGGCAGGATTCGAACCTGCCGCCGTGGCGGTCGCGCGGTTCCAGACTGTAGACATTACTATCCTCAGTGAAAGTTAAGAAGAATTATAGGACCTGTTGTAACACCATACAGCGGGACCTTCAGAGGCGGTGGTCCAGATTGCTGTACGCACTGGTACCTCTAATACTCAGTAGCACGTCCTCTTGCATTGATACATGCCTGTATTCGTCGTGGTATACTATCCACAAGCTCATCAAGGCACTGTTGGTCCATATTGTCCCATTCCTGAACGGCGATTCGGCGTAGATCTCTCAGAGTGGTTGGTGGGTCATGTCGTCCATAAACAGCCTTTTCAATCTAACCCATGCATGTTCGATAGGATTAATGTCTGGAGAACATACTGGCCACTCCATTGGAGCGATGTCGTTATCCTGAAGCAAGCACAAGATGTGCTCGATGGGGCGCAAATTGTCGTCCATGAAGACGAATGGCTCGCCAGTATGCTGCCAATATGGGTGCACTATCGGTCGGAGGTTGGTAATCAAGTATCGCCCAGCCGTTACGGCACCTTCCATGACCACCAGTGGCATACGTCGGCCCCACATAATGCCACCTCAAAACAGCAGGGAACCTCTCTACCTTGCTGCACTCGCTGTACAGTGTGTCTAAGGCGCTCAGCCTGACCGGGTTGCCTCCTAATACGTCTCCGACGATTGTCTGGTTGAAGGTATGTGCGACACTCGTCCGCGAAGAGAACTTGATGCCAATCCTGAGCGGTCCATTCAGCATGTTGTTGGGCCCATCTGTACCGCGCTGCATGGTGGCGTGGTTGCAAACATGGACCTCACCATGGACGTCAGGAGAGAAGTTGCACATCATGCAGCGCTGTCAGGGTACCTGCGATCCATAATCCGAAGGTAGCGGACATCTACTGCAGTAGTAGCCCTTGGGTGGCCTGAGCGAGGCATGTCATCGACAGTTCCTGTCTCTCTGTATCTCCACCACGTCCGAACAACATCGCTTTGGTTCACTCCGAGATGCCTGGACACTTCCCTTATTGAGAGCCCTTCCTTGTACAAAGTAACAATGCGGACGCGATCGAACCGCGGTACTGACAACACGAGCCGTGTACCTCCTTCCTGGTGTGATGACTGGAACTGGTCAGCTGTCAGACTCCCTCTGTCTATTAGGCGTTGCTCATACATGGTTGTTTACATCTTTGGGTGTGTTTAGCGACATCTCTGAACAGTGAAAGGGACTGTGTCTGTGATACAATATCCACAGTCAACGTCTATCTTGAGGAGTTCTGGGAACCGGGGAGATGAAAAACTTTTTTTGGTGTATGTGTATATCGAGGAAGCAATGTTCAGGTGTTCTGGGAACCAGGATGATGAAAAACTTTTTTGATGTATGTATACAGGGTGGACCATTGATCGTGACCGGGATAAATATCTCACGAAATGTGCGTCAAACGAAAAAACTACAAAGAACGAAACTTGTTTAGCTTGAAGGGGGAAACCAGATGGCGCTATGGTTCAAAAAAATGGTTCAAATGGTTCTGAGCACTATGGGACTTAACATCTGTGGTCATCAGTCCCCTAGAACTTAAAACTACTTAAACCTAACTAACCTAAGGACATCACACACATCCATGCCCGAGGCAGGATTCGAACCTGCGACCGTAGCAGCCGCGTGGTTCCGGACTGCGCGCCTAGAACCGCGGCCGGCGCGCTATGGTTGGCCCGCTAGATGGGGCTGTCATAGGTCTGACGGATATCAGCTGCGTTTTTTTTTTTTTTTAAATAGGAACCCCCATTTTTATTACAATTCGTGTAGTACATAAAGAAATATGAATGTTTTAGTTGGACCATTTTTTTTCGCTTTGTGATAGATGGCACTGTAATTGTCACAGACATATGGCACACAATTTTAGACGAACAGTTGGTAACAGGTAGGTTTGTTAAATTAAAATACGGAAGGTGGGTACGTTTGAACATTTTATTTCAGTTGTTCCAATGTGATGCATGTACCTTTGCGAACTTATCATTTCTGAGAATGCATGCCGTAAATACCACATTAATGCAATAAATGCTCAAAATCATGTCCATCAACCTCAGAGTATTTGGAAATACGTGTAACGACATTCCTCTCAACAGCGAGTAGTTCGCCTTCCGTAATGTTCGCACGTGCATTGACAATGCGCTGACGCATGTGTTTCAGGCGTTGACGGTGGTTCTGTACTAGTACTGTAATGTTGTGCATTAAGTTGTTCTGAAAGCGGTGCTGATATTCAAGACTATAAAACCGGGTTAAAAGCCTTGAGCTATCTGGGGAAGTTAACCTTGCATTACTGAGGAACTGTTTCACCAGGTACCCAGTCTAACTTACCAAATTCCCAACCAGACTAACGTTAATTATAATCTTTTAATAGTCATCTTACGACAACCGGTGATTATATATATATATATATATATATATATATATATATATATATATATATATATATATATATATATATATATATATAATTCTCTATATATGTAAAGAGAATTTAAGTAAACAGAAATAAATCAGTTGATATTTGGACATTTATTTTAACATTGATCATTGTTCCGTTAAAATTTCAGCATATTAAACTTGATTCATAACTAAACTGGTGCCTTATTTAGGATTCTGAAAATATGAGTTTGTAATCTTACAGAACACATCAGATATGGAGCCAAGATTGGGAGACTGCATACAACACTGCATTCATAAAATAACACACCAAGAACGTTGAAACATATGCAAGAGGAAATTAACCACAACCAACAGACTCAATTTTCACCCAAAGAAGTTACGTTCGTAGCGCCATCCTGTCCGTCATGAAATTACCACACACTGGTATACTAAATTCATACTAACCCTCTGTGAAATCTTCCCGAAAAGAATAGTTCAGGGCTACTTTGATGATTACACCACATGCTTCACGTGGTCAACTTGGTTTACACAAAGAGTGTAACTCCACAATAATTTTGATAGTTAAAATAAATTACATCGAAACGCAATTTACAAAAGAAAAACCCCGAACTGATTACTATCGTCTTACTATTAACCTGATGGGTCAAACAATTGTATAAGCACGTGGTACTGGTCTCATAAAGTACACCCCACGTGGGTTGAACATAAAAGTTGCTATATTGAAAAATACTGTCAAGACGAGACGTTATAATCTCACGCACATTCGCATTTAAGATTGATGATCTTAGTTAGAGTTACGGATCATCAACTCGTGGTTCCACTTTACTCACAAAGTAGCGACAAACCAAACTACTGGAAGATATTCTAAACTTCACACTCGAATTACACTGCGTTGCAATTTAAGAGGAGGAAGAGGAGATTAGTGTTTAATGTCCCGTCGACAACGAGGTCATTAGAGACGGAGCGCAAGCTCGGGTGAGGAAAGGATGGGGAAGGAAATCGGCCGTGCCTTTTCAAAGGAACCATCCCGGCATTTGCCTGAAGCGATTTAGGGAAATCACGGAAAACCTAAATCAGGATGGCCGGAGACGGGATTGAACCGTCGTCCTCCCGAATGCGAGTCCAGTGTGCTAACCACTACGCCACCTCGCTCGGTGCAGTTTAAGATAACATAAGATATTTTAGATCTAAACCTGAAAAAAGGTGATTAAATTTTCAGTTAGGCTGAACTTAAGAAATCCATTGTCCTACGGACTTAGCAGAGACGCGCTTAGCCGGAGATCTCACCACTTCAGACGCTCGCCGTGGACAGACTGCTGTGGGCGTCTACCAAGGGTGCTTCACAGATACAATCGGAAGTGACCAGAGAGGCAGCTTCCTATACCAACATGACAAGGGACAGACAGGACCATACTAAGAATAGAAACCTCTTTGCTTTTAGAAAGTGTAGCTACCTGTTCCGACATTGGTCCTACTGTTCTCTAGCAGACAGGCTTGTCTGCTACCTTCAAGCATCCAACTAGAAATACATTTGCTCATTCATCCTTTCACACAGAAGAGAAGGGGGATGACAGTATCTAATCATATACACTATATAAAAAAAGTGCATGTAGGTTCCATATGAATTACATATAAACTGTGTTTTAAAGTGTAGTAGTGTGACAGATCGTTCTTGTTTATGTGTAAAAGTAACACGTTCCACTGATCAGTCTCCTCCAGATGGAGTCAGAAACACCACAGTAAATTCAGAAGTGGAATGTATGCCGTAAATGACAACAGATTTGAGAAATTAACATGAAAGGAATCCAACAGACATCTTTCAGTATCAAACATCGGTTTTTATTTGAGGAATAAATTTCTGAGAATGTACGTTTCGAGCACAACATTTAATTGTATTGAAACACGGACCATGGGAAAACGGGAAGAGATGAGAATCGAAGCTTTTGACTTATGACGCTACAGATGAATGTTGAAAATTAGGTGGGCTGATAAAGTGAATGACGAGGTTGCTGGGGAATCGATGAAGAAACGAATATATGGGAAACACCGAATAAAAGAAGGGAGAGACTGGTAGGTTATGTGTTAAGACATTACTGAACTACTCCCATGGAACTGGAGCAGTGGTTCACAACCTTTATTAGACCATTATCCTTGAGTGAAATCAGACATTAACTAGCACCGCCGCCCCCTCCCCGCTACCTCTTGCCGTCTGTTGCCGCTCTCGTCCCCCACATTATCGCCTAACTAAACTGTAAAATGAGAGACTTGTCTTGGAACACTTTTGTTTTTAAAATGATGAAAGATGAATGATACTTAGCTTCGTGATTGTGCGCGTGTGCGCGCTCGCGCATGTATGTGTGTGTGTGTGTGTGTGTGTGTGTGTGTGTGTGTGCTAGAATGAGTGACGAAGAAATTCGTGCTGCATCGCAAATGATACCCACAACTTCTTCTCAGATACGAAAGCTAACTATCGACAATGAGGGTACACACTTGTTACAAAACATACTTCCCCTACATTACTCCTCTCTGATGCGGCACTTGCTTGACCAGCACACTCCAACCCCATTTAAATCAGAAGTTCAGATGTGTGCACTATGCTTGCTGTTTGCAAATCACTTGATTGCAGTATTCCTCATTTCCGAACTGGTAGAAACTGGACGATATCACGCTGTTAATCCTTTGTGTGTAACCACTCAAATAATAATAATAACAATAATAATAATAATAATATTGTATACAGCACTATAATAGTCCTTATGTAGTTACTGCTGTGTCGTCCTGCAAATTAAGTCATTCATCTGTTTCGAAACAAGCAATGACGCAATTTCTGGACTACTACAGATACTATCTATAACTTGGAGAAGACATTTTCTTGAGATATTTAGCATTTGTTACATATATGTCTCACTTTTATCATCAGCGATGTACGGAATAATGCACAACATATGTGGGTGGTGGGTGGACTATGTGAGGAAACTGTGACCTCCACCGCATTACGCTACTAACTGAGAAAATGTAATTAATCGTAATTTATTTAATCAATATTAGAAAATTACAAAATTGTGATAAGAATAATGATCGTTTGCAAATAATTTAGTTTCGTGACTGAAGCAGAATCGAATAGTTTAGTCTTTACCCCTCAGAAAATTTAGTTTTATACCTCAGTGGCTAATTACCCCCAGCTTGGGAAATGCTGTACTAGAGAGAACTGTAGACGCTAAAAACTGTAAAGGATGACAGAAATTCGAATACATACAGTAAATAATTGAGGACGTCGGTTGCAGTTGCTACTCTGAGCTGAAGCTTTTGGCACTGGAGAGGAATTCGTGGCGTCTCTTGTTAGGTAATATCCCATGTAGTTTTAATCTTATTATTTGAATTATTAATTTCTGTAAGGACTTACATACTTCTCGACTACTTAATAACTTTCCCGATAACATTACAATATTTTTTGTAGTCTGCATGTAATGTCGGATCTTGACTTACTCTGGCCTTTGTATAAATTTCCATCTTACATGAGATTTTAGTTCCCCTAGTTTCCCATGAGCATATTTGACTTTTTTATTTTTTGTGGATTTTCTGGATAGCTTTTCAGGAAAAAAGCTTTCAAATACTGACACAGATTTATTGTAGATTAAATTGAGTTTGCTTTTTCCTCTTTTTCTATATGTACCTTATCCCATACCACTTTGACTTATTGTTAAATCACTGTATCACACTCTCGTTAATAAGTCTCATTGTTTTCTATGAACCTGCCTGAGGGATATAAGATCCTATATTGTTTGTATCCATTCATTGTCCATCATGATCAGATAGTCCACTAAAAATTGGGTGCACATTGTTTCAACCAGAGCACTGCCTATGAAAAAGTTATCTGTGAAGTTTTTAATATCTTGATGGACACTAGTTTAAAAATTTGACTACTGGTATTAGGTTGAATCACTCAAATAATGGTTGCAGTTCATTTTTCCTGTCTGTATCATTCTAGAGACCCACACTGAAATCTACACAAACTACGTTTTCGTGTCGGCTGACAGGTGGTTCAATTGCATCTAGATTTCACATACCTGTCTCAAAGTTTCCTAGAGGGGGTCAGTAGACTGTTAAAATTACCAGAGAGGTATTCTACAGTAACAGCTCACAGGCACATGGTTCTAGGTCCTGATCTACTCAAAAAATGTTTGTTTCAATATTTTTGACTGTGTCCAACTCTTACATAATTATGTTGCAGCTCCTCCTTTTTCCATATTTACACGAAACAGATGCTAGTCTGTAATCTCTGATATTTAACTTCTTCATCCCTGTTCTTACACGGTGCTCCGAGAGGCACAGAACCTGTACCTCTCCAAAATTTTCCACGTTCTCTAGGCACAAAACAAGCTCATTTATCTTCTTTTGCAGCCTCCTAATGTTCTGATGAAAAAAATTAATTTTATTTTGCTGGAAACTGTTTTGTTCTCATTTCTTTCGTGACCGTCTACAACGAGACTCTAACCCAGAAAATGTGCTCCTCTGATCCCAGAAATCACAGGGTGTTATATTGCTTCCAAGGTAGGAAAACTCTTTCATCTCGTCTACTTCGTCGTCACGAACTTTGATGTGAGGATTGTCGTTAATATCATTTCTGCCCCTCATTACCTTCGTCTCTCTTCAGTTTACTCTCAGTCCGCAATATCTATTCATTAGATTGTTCATTCCAGACAGCATACCCTATAATTCTTCTTCACGTTCACTGAGGAAACTATAAGCAAAAACAATCACTGAAATCCTTTGCCCCGAAATTTTAATCGCTTTCTTGAGCCTTTCCCTTAAGTACAGACTGAACAGAAGGCCAGAAAGTCGTCATCCATGTCTTACACCCTTTTTAATCCGAGCACTTGGTTCTTCGTCTTCCATTCCCTCTTGGTTCATGTATATATTTTGTATTACCAGTCTTCCCTATAGCCTACACCTATTTTCCTGAGAACTTAGAACACCTTGTATAATTTTATTTGTCTACGCTTTTTCTAGGTAGACAAACCCTATGAACTAGTGCTGATTTTTCATAAGTCGTGCTTCCTTTACCAAGCGCAACGCCAGATCTGCATCTCTGGTGCTTTACTTTTCCCAAAGCTACACTGATCGTCATCTACGAGATCCTCAATTTGCTTTTCCATTCTTCTATTTATTATTCTCATTCATAACTTGGATACATGAGCCGTTAAACTGATTGTGCGATTGTCCAGGTACATCTCAGTCCTTACTATCTTGGGTTTGTATGAGTTACATTTTTCCAAGAGTTTTACGGTACGTCTGTAGACTCTTAGACTCTACACACCAACCTGAATAGTCACTTGGTTCACTCAATGATTTTAGGATTTGTGAAAGGATGACACAACCCTTTTTTTCTTTTTTATCGCAAGTCTTCCAAACTGTATTAAACTCTGAATCTAATGCTGGATACCATATGTGTTCCATATCGACTCGAATTTCTTTTTCTGTTACATAATCTTTCCACCTATCTGTTCTCTCTTCTTCGTGGAATTCCCACTAAACTCATAAAGCTGACGCCCCTGTTTTTAATTTCAACGAAGATTATTTTGACTCTTCTATTCACTGAATCTGTTGCGCCCACGACCATGTCCTTTTCGATTTCTTAAGATTTTTCTTGCAGCCATTTCGATTTGGTTTTAATGCACTTCCTATTTATTTCATTCTTAAGTGACTTATATTGATGTATTCCTGTCTTTTTCTGCACGTTTTTGTGTTTCATTCTTTAATGTATCAATTGACATAAAGCTTCTTCTAGTCAAGGTTTCTTCGAACTTATCTTCCTTATACCTATTTTTGGTTGTCCGTTTGCTGTAATTGCCCTTTTAGATATGTTCAGTCCCCTTCAGATGGACACTGGCTACTGTGGTACTTACCACCCCAGCATCCATAGTCTCAGAAAACTTCAAACGCGTTCCATTTCTTAGCACTTCAATATTCCACTTCTCAAATTGATTTTTCTGGACGCTTCTTTTAAACACCATTCTGCTCTTCATTAATACTAAATTTTGATATGAATCTATACCTGCTCCAGAGTACACCTTACAATACAGTATCTGGTTTCGGAATCATCTGTCTGATGATTTAATCTTGCTGTGATCTTCCTGTGACTCCATTCCTTTTATGAGAATAACTCCCCCTCTTCAGATTTTTGAACAGTATATTTACTGTAAACCGCTGCAGTTTATTGCGGAACTCAATAGCCTTTCTCGTCTGTTGTTACTACTACAGAGCCCATATCCTTTCCCACATTCCTTTCTCTACTAACGTGTTCCAGTCTTCTATGGTTATTAGATTATCATTTCCCTTCTTATATATTGAATCACAAGTTCAGTATCATTACATGCTTTCTCTACCCTACATGACAGTAATGCAGGACATGGGCTGCTGGAGAAGAAGGGCTTAACCCGAGGATACACAGTAAAATATATATGTCTTCTTTATATACTGAGACTCTTGAGAGAATTTATACTGGTAGCATGCATAGAAGAAAATTAAGGGACTTGTGGTTTTACAGACAAGCTCAGAAATCTGAACCATCAGAATTAATATTTAGACAGACATTTATTAAAGCAAAACTTACAAGCAGAATTTGTTTTTACAGGCATGCTCAGCAATCTGAATACCAAAAGAGGCTACAGCCCAATGTTTAAACCAAGTTTAATCAATACGGAATTTAACTAAAAATTTGCAATGCAATAAAACTAGGAGAAATTCAGATCATTGAAAATTACATGCACATACATCCATAACTTGATTCAAAATTTTGATGGAAAGCAACTTCCTTACCATATTTAGAATAATATATGACATACAGATCATACGCCAGTGCCCTTAACTGACCTAGGTGCTGGGCTACGCATGAAGTAACTTGGAGCAATGTTACACAAATAGGTTGCGTCGATTTAAACGGCCTCAACAGAAACTAATACTGGGTATTCTACTAATCAACAAGTTAGTTGGTAGAAATTGAAAGAGACATATCTAGCTTTAACAAAACCATTAACAAGAGCACAAGAGGAAAATTAATATTTGACTGAAATGAATGACTACAAAGAGCACAATTCAGACTGACTCCCTTTTAAAAGGTGTATAAAAATGTATTCCAAAACGAGAGCAAACACTATTCACAATCGCTTTAAAGAATGGATTTAAAAAGAAGAAAAAGTGCTTAGAGGCGCCTCTACAGGCAGATTTAAAAACACCTTCTAAAGCTTAAGCAACATTCAAGAGGGACTTACAACTTTAAATAAATGTTTGAAATTTAAAATAGTCTGATTGTACAGCGCAGTTCCTAAAAGGAGATAACAACTTCTCAGATCTTAAAGAAACAGGAATATTACACTGACCCACTCTGAAACGGCGAGCACTTTACATTCTAGGTCACCTCCGTCAGATCAGGATCAGAAGTTGCAGAATTACAATAGTTAAGAAGGCGGACACAACTAAGTCGAATCAGATAACAAAGATGCCGACCTGATGTAGAAACGCAGTACGTTGCAGATACGGGAGCTTTGACAGTAACAAGTAATGGTGAAAACCGCAGAACTACTTCCAGACAGTAACATTCAAATAAATCGGCTCACCAAGAATGATAGTGGTCTCTCGCTCTCAACTGTCGTCCCACCATCAGCAATATTAGCGCTTAACTGAACTCCATTTCTTTGAACACTTTTATTTTTAAAATGGAAGAATGCAAGGAGTGATACAAGTAACATAAATAAAACGAACCAGACTGAGAAAGATGAAAATTTACCTTTTAATATTGACAGCCAACAAGACGAAAGTATCAGAACACTCTTTGCGGCCAGGATGGAAAAGAAACTGGTTGAATCATTTGAAGGATGTACAGAGGAAATATATGACTATATAAAAGCTAATGTGAAAATCATAGCAACAGAGGTGTTGGGTAAAAAAGATAGCAACCACAACCGTGCAGTAGAGTGGTGATCAGAGGAACTAGAGGTCCACGTTACAGAGAAACGAAATGCGTTCCTTCAGTGGTTGAATTATAAATCAGAAGAAACAAGATCAATATACAAGGAAAAGACGAATGAAGTGATGAAAAAAATAATGATGGCAAAAAATGAAGCATGGGAAAGAACATGTGCCAAGATGAATAGCAAGTTAGGATTTGGGAGAGCAAAAGAAGCATGGTCAGTATTGAAAGGGCTTCGACAGGATACAAAAAGCAAAACTAATCTCCAACTGATAACACAAAAGGAATGGGGAGAGTATTTCCAAAAATTATTAAATGAGGACAGAGAAGAATATCTAGAAGAAGAAACAGGGGAAGATAAAGGACATGAGGATGATGAGATCCAGATTTTAGAAAGTGAAGTACTTCAGGCGTTGAGAAAAGGAAAGAATGGTAAATCACCGGGACCAGGCAATATCAGTCTGGAGTGTCTGAAATATGGTGGTGACAAAATTGTGAAACTGATAACACAGCTCTTCAACAAAATTATACATGGAGATTCAATACCCAACAAAATGAAGCTAGGTTACATTAATACAATATTTAAGAAAGGGGATTGCAAAATTTGTTCAAACTATCGAGGAATTTGTGTTACAAACACATTAATGAGAATATTTGCGAAAGTAATTAAAACAAACTGGAAAAAAAATTTAGAACCCAAGAAGAACAATGTGGATTCACGGCTGGGAGATCATGTGTAGACCATATTTTCACATTACGACAGATTTTGGAGAAACATAGGGAAAAATCAAAAAATATAGGATTAATTTTCATAGATCTAGAAAAAGCGTATGATACTGTTCCAAGAAAATTACTTTGGAGAGCACTACATATGGCAAACATAAACCCTTCCTTGATTAAAGTAATACAACAGATGTATAAAGATAACATTTGCCAATTGAAAGTTGGTAATAAACTTTCACAGAAATTTAGAACGAGCAAAGGCCTTTTACAGGGCTGTCCCATGTCACCATCATTATTTAAAATCTATATAGATTTAGCCTTAGAACATGGTCTCGTAAATGTAATAGTATGGGATCAGAAATAAGAGATGGAGTTTACCTACATCATTTATTATTTGCTGATGATCAAGTAGTCGTAGCACAATATGGGGAGGATGCTAACTATATGTGCAATCAACTAGCAGTAGCATACAAAACTTGGGGTTTGAAGATTAATTACCAGAAAACAGAATACTTGACAAATGATTCAGATGAGCTATACATTGAAGGAAAGAAAATCAAAAAGATAAACCACTTTCTGTTATTTGGGATCCATTTTAGAAATCGAGGGAAAATCAGAGTCAGAAATCACTAAAAGAATTAGTAGCGTACGGAGGGTCATTGGGACGCTTAACTCAGTCTTATGGAGCAGGAACGTAATGAGCAGAACTAAAAAATTAATATACAAATCCATATTAGAGAGTGTGGTTCTGTATGGAACGGAGACCTGGACAATTAACATGAAGCACATTAAAAAATTACAAGCTCTAGAGATGGACTTTTGGAGAAGATCGGCTAGAATCTCCAGGAAAGAAAAGATAAGGAACACCGAAATAATAAGGAGAATGGAAATAAAAGAAAGAATATATGACGTAATGGACAGGAAGAAATTACAGTGGTACGGGCATTTACGACGAATGGAGAAAACAGAATACCAAAATTGATACTGAAGTGGGAACCGGAGGGGAGGAGAAGAAGAGGACGACCTATGACCACCTGGCTCTTAAATGTACAGCACACAATGAGGAGAATGGGCGCAGAGGAAGAAGACAAACAAGATCCAAACACCTGGCGGAATATTTTGAGAATATAGTTTAAGAACGTTTATTGTTTGTATTGTAATTTCCAAGTAAATTATTATGTTGGAGATAAGCCTCTGTAATGAGGAAAAGCTCAAAATAATAAAAAAAAAATTTTAAATGACGAAGGATAAATGATATCAAGTTTCTATAATGTTTTATACAACCAGAGCCAATAAATCAGTGACTCATTTGGTACAGCTTATTTCTAACAATATTTCATAGAATAACGAAGCAGTTCTCAGTGAATCTCGAGTGCTACCAACAACTCCTTCTCAGAAATGTAAGCTAACGGTCCACATTGAGGATAGGCCTCATTATAAAACATGCATCCTCTGCACCATACCTCTTCCTAGCGACACTTCATTCACCCACATCCTGCACTCTCATTTCAAATCATCGAAATTAAATTACTGTTTGTAAATCAGTTCACTGCTGGATTCCTTAGTTCTGAACTGGCAAAAAGGTGAAGACTTCAGGTTACCAGTGCCACGGGCACTAACCGTAACAATAATATTGTGTAGACCCTACAGCAGTGTTGCTATTATTACATCGCTACTGCCGTATTGCACTGTCAATCAGTTCATTTATCATTGCGATTTGTGGTCTATTGCGGAATGGATCTATAACTTGGAGAAAGTACTTACGTGAGATATGTAAGTATATGTGACGCAGGTGCCTCAGTTTTACTGTCATAAATGCATGGTACAAGGCACAAAATATATGTGCAGTGGGTCGATTATGTGATGCAGATGAGGTTCATATATTCGTTTCACAAGCTGTAAACTTCCTCACATAGGAACAAGCATTAATCCTAGCATTTGAAAAAATATATAAATATTGGTAACTTATGCAAACTATATTACAAACTAATCATAAACCGAGCGAGGTGGCGCAGTGGTTAGACACTGGACTCGCATTCGGGAGGACGACGGTTCAATCCCGCGTCCGGCCCTCCTGATTTAGGTTTTCCGTGATTTCCCTAAACCGCTCCAGGCAAATGCCGGGATGGTTCCTTTCAAAGGGCACGGCCGACTTCCTTCCCCGTCCTTCCCTAATCCGATGAGACCGATGACCTCGCTGTCTGGTCTCCTTCCCCAAAAACAACAACAACAACTAATCATAATAGTAACGATATTTCAAGGATAATTTAGTTTCGTGACGGAAACACAACTGAACTTTTTGGGTTTTACCCCTGAAGACATTAATTACCTCCAAGTGGTGAGCGACTGCTCTAGTAACTTGGTTGTAGTGGCAGACATGATAATGAGTAAACAGACTATCCTTAAGCAATGTGATTCCGTAATTGTTTCTGCTGTCGTCCGAACAAGACACAACCAGGGCAAAAGCACCACAGGCGCAAAGATGCGAGCTGATGCCAGTTCCATAGAGATTCACCTCTTCTACATTTACATCTACATACATACTCCGCAATCCACCATACGGTGCGTGGCGGGGGGTACCTCGTACCACAACTAGCATCTTCTCTCCCTGTTCCACTCCCAAACAGAACGAGGGAAAAATGACTGCCTATGTACCTCTGTACGAGCCCTAATCTCTCTTATGTTATCTTTGTGGTCTTTCCGCGAAATATAAGTTGGCGGCACTAAAATTGTTCTGCAGTCAGCCTCAAATGCTGATTCTCTAAATTTCCTCAGTAGCGATTCACGGAAAGGATGCCTCCTTTCCTCCAGAGACTGTCACCCGAGTTCCTGAAGCATTTCCGCAACACTCGCGTGATGATCAAACCGACCAGTAACAAATCTAGCAGCCCGCCTCTGAATTGCTTCTATGTCCTCCCTCAATCCGACCTGATAGGGATCCCAAACGCTCGAGCAGTACTCAAGAATAGGTCGTATTAGTGCTTTACAAGCGGTCTCTTTTACAGATGAACCACATCTCCCCAAAAATCCAACAGCGCCACGGGCGGCGCTGAGGATGAAGATATCGACTTCGCCTCGGCCAATTGCCGGCAGAGTACAATTCACCAATGATCGGACGACAACGGACGGAAGCCTACTCGAGAGATAGAAGAGCAGCTCACGCCCACTTGGTTATAGATAATCGTCCGGGGCTGACTTAGAAATGGAACGTCGTTTAGTGAACTCTTGGAATTAAGCAGACAGTTGTTGTAAGATTGCATTTGCTATGTACTGTGAAGTTTACCTACGATTATTTGCACTTAGCCATTGAGGGCCTTTTTTTGTTATGTTGTAACGTGCCCTTAGAATAATTTATGAATTACTGTGCTGGTAAACCTCTTACGTTATTTGATTTTCAAACAGCTGAGCAAAACTGATCATACTCAGACATTGCTCTCTTTACTTATTCTGATCAACACTAAACTGACACACAATATTTTTAGCGCAACGCAATCTGACTTTCAATAATCCCTACGAAAGAATGGCCCTGACTAACATTAACGTATACCTATCACAAACCACTTACCTCCGCACAAAAATCTTCGTTACTCGAACTACTGCAATACAGCGAGCGCCACTACTGCCAGCGAAATAAAAGATTCTAACTACTGAAGGCACTAACTACTGATAGGCATAGTTAGCAAATGAAAGATTTTGATAGAGAACAAACAATGTATTTACCTTAATAGTGTTCAAAAGCCATTCATGACATCCAGTCTTACAAATTTACTGTCTCTGATGGACAGACCTCCAGATCATCCGCTCTCAAAACTCCGCCATCTTTCTCCCAACATCCACCACTGCTGACGGCTCACCTCCAACGGCGCAACGCTACGCGCTGTTAACAGCCGACTGCCCAACACTACAATGGCGAATATTACAACAATGCCAACCAGCCACAGACTGCACGCAGCACAGACAGTGATTTTCATACAGAGCGCTACGTGGCGTTACCAATAAAAAACCTAAATAGCCTACTTACAATGTTACAACCAGTGTTGCAGAGTTTATTATCCAACCAGTCACAAAGATAAGTAAACCTTTTAACTCATTTCTATGTCTTTATTACTGATTTGTTGGAGTGTTGTAGAACCTTCGTTCTCCTGTCTTGTTACCTGACCCAGGGGCATAGCTGCGTAATAGTGGCAGGGAGAAATCATCTTAGCGGCGTGCTGCACCAGAAGCATTTTCACGAACTCACAAACTCGGCCTACTGTAACAGCGGCATCTCGGTCTCCACAGCAGCAGCGACGAGGCCTTAACAAAACTGTCGACGAGGCTTTACAAAAGTTTCGACCACTGAAGGTAGAAGAGGTCGTCTCTTACTCAAAGAGCTGGTTTAACTGCGTCCTCCGCCGGGATGGATGGTACGAAAGCCTCCAACAGCGCAGCGCTGAATCGCTTCGGCTGCTGACAGACGCCGCAGCTGTACGTGTCGGCAGCATTTAAACGCGTCACGGCGGTCGGCGGCGCCCACCCCAGCGCTCAGCCACCGGATCCCCGCCGCGAGGTCCCATCGATCAGAGAGACGGATGATAAATCCATTGTTGTTAGGGCGCGCGGTGCGTAAGCGATCGCGACGGGCGCCCGCTCGTTCGATGGCTGATTAATTACACCTTAGCACGCGGGCCGGAGCAGCGGGCCGAGATTTGTTGCGAGTCGCCGCGGCCCAGATGGGATTCCGCGGCGGGAGGTCCGGATTTATCGGCCCGCCGACAGCCCCGCGACAAAGGGATGAAGAATTGCCGCCGCCGCTGCTATAGGCCGCTCTCCGCGCGATACGTATGCATTTATGCGTCGCGATGCTCGCCCAAACTTCATACATATGCAAACGGGGTCTACGCGGAATCATTTCACGCACGCCATTGTTGACGCACATCAACATTTTGATCGAATGTTTGTTATTAATTACATCGGAGTCCAAAAGGTCTTCTGCTGTTCTCATATTACTGCCCTCCTCAACCCACCCCTGTTTTCCTTTCAGAGTTCCTAAGAAAATACTAGTTTCTTTAAACGATGAGCTCAATTCTCTTCTTATACTTTGGTGAAGCAAACGCATCATCTTTTGACGAAACTACGGAAGAGAGTTCAGGTATGTATTTCGATATAACAAGTGGAACAGAAGAGAGAGTGATACGGGCGTTCCGACCACGTAGCAACCGTATCGTTGGCCAGGGGGTGTACCTCGCAGGTATGCTTCTGGAAGTATCTCTTTGAAACTTCCTGGCAGATTAAAACTGTGTGCTGGACCGAGACTCGAACTCGGGACCTTTGCTTTTCTTGGGCAAGTGCTCTACCAACTGAACTACCCAAGCACGACTCACGCCCCGTCCTCACAGCTCTGCCAGGAAGTTTCATACCAGAGCACACTCCGCTGCAGAGTGAAAATCTCATTATGGAAACATCCCCCATGCTTTGGCTAAACCATGTCTCCGTCTATCCTTTCTTCCAGGAGTGCTAGTTCTGCAAGGTTCACAGGCGAGCTTCTGTGAAGTTTGGAAAGTGAGAGACGAGGTACTGGCGGAAATAAAGCTGTGAGGACGGTGCGTGAGTCGTGCTTGGGTAGCTCAGTAGTAGAGCACTTGCCGGTGAAAGGCAAAGGTCCCGAGTTCGAGTCTTTGTCCGGCACACAGTTTTAATCTAACAGGAAGTTTCATATCAGCGCACAATGTGCTGCAGAGTGAAAATCTCATGTCTCTTTTGTTTGGTCGGGATGTTAAATGAGTGCCATCGTAGAGTTGAGTGGAAAGCATGCAGAGCGAGATGGTGGACGGCCGGTGCTCCCGAGTGACACAGAGAAGCAACGCAGGCAGTTGATGGAACGGCAGCGAGTCTGAAGGAGCAGTTCGCCGTGGCTGAGTGCCCCGTTAAGGGGGCGCCCGGGTGGGAGTGGTGAGTTTGGAGCGGCTAGTAGTGGAACTTGTAACGCTTTACAGGAGCTCCATGTGGTATGGCGGAACTGTGAATGTGGAACAATCGGCACTCCCGACAACATCGTCTGAATGTGGCATTAGACAAGATGTTACGGACCAGGACAGGAACGTCATAAATAATACAAAAGTCTATAACATGGAATCAGTAACTGTGGCATAAGCCGAACTTTCTACATCTACACCTACATCTACATCCACACTCCGCAAGCCACCTGACGATGTGTGGCGGAGGGTACCTTGAGTACCTCTATCAATTCTCCCTTCTATTCCAGTCTCGTATTGTTCGTGGAAAGAAGAATTGTCGGTATGCTTCTGTGTGGGCTCTGATCTCTCTGATTTTATCCTCATGGTCTCTTCGCGAGATATACGTAGGAGGGAGCAATATACTGGTTGACTCTGCGGTGAAGGTATGTTCTCGAAACTTCAACAAAAGCCCGTACCGAGCTACTGAGCGTCTCTCCTGCAGAGTCTTCCACTGGAGTTTATCTATCATCTCCGTAACGCTTTTGCGATTACTAAATGATCCTGAAACGAAGCACGCTGCTCTACGTTGGATCTTCTCTATCTCTATCAACCCTATCTGGTACGGATCCCACACTGCTGAGCAGTATTCAAGCAGTGGGCGAACAAGCGTATTGTAACCTACTTCCTTTGTTTTCGGATTGCATTTCCTTACGATTCTTCCAATGAATCTCAGCCTAGCATCTGCTTTACCGACGATCGACTTTATATGATCATTCCATTTTAAATCACTCCTAATGCTTACTCCCAGATAATTTATGGAATTAACTGCTTCCAGTTGCTGACCTGCTATTTTGTAGCTAAATGATAAGGGATCAATCTTTCTATGTATTCGCAGCACATTACACTTGTCTACGTTGAGATTCAATTGCCATTCCCTGCACCATGCGTCAATTCGCTGCAGATCCTCCTGCATTTCAGTACAATTTTCCATTGTTACAACCTCACGATATACCACAGCATCATCCGCAAAAAGCCTCAGTGAACTTCCGATGTCATCCACAAGGTCATTTATGTATATTGTGAATAGCAACAGTCCTACGAAACTCCCCTGCGGCACACCTGAAATCACTCTTACTTCGGAAGACTTCTCTCCATTGAGAATGACATGCTGCGTTCTGTTATCTAGGAACTCTTCAATCCAATCACACAATTGATCTGATAGTCCATATGCTCTTACTTTGTTCACTAAACGACTGTGGGGAACTGTATCGAACGCCTTGCGGAAGTCAAGAAACACGGCATCTACCTGGCAACCCGTGTCTATGGCCCGCTGAGTCTCGTGGACGAATAGCGCGAGCTGGGTTTCACATGACCGTCTTTTTCGAAACCCATGCTGATTCCTACAGAGTAGATTTCTAGACTCCAGAAAAGTCATTATACTCGAACATAATATGTGTTCCAAAATTCTACAACTGATCGACGTTAGAGATATAGGTCTATAGTTCTGCACATATGTTCGACGTCCCTTCTTGAAAACGGGGATGACCTGTGCCCTTTTCCAATCCTTTGGAACGCTACGCTCTTCTAGAGACCTACGGTACACCGCTGCAAGAAGGGGGGCAACTTTCTTACAGCTAAAATATCAAATTATCAACTGTGGGCCTACATCAGTCAGAATATATTGTACAATGGGTAATATGTCAGTTGGTACCCTCATGAATAGGTGCTTAAATGAGAACATGGATTTCAAGGAATATAGTAGAACACTAAGTCGGGTATTGTCAAGGCGTTAGAGGTAGAGGTGTGCAATCTCAACAACATATCCATGTCAACTAATTAAAGTGTAGCCGGCTGTTGTGGCCGAGCGGTCCTAGGCGCTTGAGCCCGGTACCACGCTGCTGCTACGGTCAGAGGTTCGAATCCTGCCTCGGGCATGGATGTGTGTGATATCCTTAGGGTAGTTAGGTTTAAGTAGTTCTAAGTTCTATGGACTGATGACCTCAGATGTTAAGTCCCATAGTGCTCAGAGCCATTTGAACCATTTGAATAAAAGTCTAGACACGTGAAAACGAAGACCCGTCATGTACCATCACAACACTGGAATGAGGGAAGAATTCGCAACATTAACACCATAATTCCAACAATGCAGTGTAGCAACCACCATGGTTACACGTCGAAGAAAGAAAGCAAGCAAGTGCGTACGTCGAGACAACGTTAACTTCCGTCATACAGGACATGTGAAAAACTAGAAAGGTACTATAACCTAAAAACATCTATGCTGTCTCATGAACAGTAACAGTGCGATTGTAGTTCAGCCTTGAAGAAATGAAGTTAAAAACCAGGTAAGAAATATTTGTGAAGTAATATTTCCGTACATACTGTAGACCAGAAAAACAATATCATGAACACGCCTAGTGTACGATATTGCCTGAGAGAAGTACGACAATCAAAGCCTACAATTACGTATTCCTCGTAAATTGGTATCCCATGTACACTGTACACATGGCGTTGGCGTCAGTACTGAGTCATAACCTGGAAACTATGTTAATATATTCCAACATACGTTAACCTACAAATATACCTGGTTCAAATGGTTCTAAGCACTATGGGACTTAACATCTGAGGTCATCAGCCCCTAGACTTAGAACTTATTAAACCTAACTAACCTAAGGACATCACACACATCCATGCCCGAGGCAGGACTCGAACCTGCGACCGTAGCAGCAGCGCGGTTCCGGACTGAAGTGCCTAGAACCGCTCGGCCACAGCGGACCAGCGAACGGCCCATATACTTGGGAACCCCAGCCTGTGTACTGTTTGCAGATCAATTTTAAAACAAAGAAGCATGTTACACAAGCCACCAACAGTAGTCATTGCATAAAAACACTTTATGTGAATGAACGCTTAACACACTGACACGAACCAAAAAAGGGGTCAAGGATCAGAAAAGAAAATGCATCCGTATCAGATTGAGAGCAATGCGTGTTGAATTAGATTTTCTCGTCTAGACGACAATGCGTACATAAGTCTCATGACTTTGATTTAACCTTTTCATATTGCAATGGTTTCTTTATTATTATTATTTTCTAACAAGGTTATTCTGTTTGTACGTGTTGTTCTGAATCTGATTGACTTGGTCTTCCCATGTACGGGGGAGTTGAAACTGAAAATTTCGCCACAGAATTTAAAATGGACAAATAAACTTACACAAACCTTCATAAACAAAAACATAAAATTATTTATATGCAATACAAAAAAGTCTTCACACACAGTATCAAATGGCTCTGAGCACTATGGGACTTAACATCTGTGGTCATCAGTACCCTAGAACTTAGAACTACTTAAACCTAACTAACCTAAGGACATCACACACATCCATGCCCGAGGCAGGATTCGAACCTGCGACCGTAGACACAGTATCAAATTACAAAAATCTCAGTAATATCCCCCCAAAATACAGGCACATGCAAAACATCAATACTCAACAAAAATTTTGCCTGTGACATATTATCATATGCTGCAGGTGCTGGTTCAAGCACACAACAGTGTAAAATGGGACAAAAGGGGTGCCATAACTTTTTGTAGCACAAGAGGCGTTTCAGTGTGCTGTGCTAACTGCAGGAAATTCAAAGGAACCAAAATTAAGGTCCTGACAGACTCACCATTAACATTCCCAGTCTTCTGGCTAAACTCCGCGTGGAGGGAACAACTCTGTGCTGTTGTCAATGTGACAGGCGAGAATTGTTGCTAGATTAATGAAAAAGCAGGGGAAATCACACATAACTTCCCTCCTTTTGTGTATAAGATGCACATTTTTGAACACAATAGGGGTACGAGGTTTTTCCCTTTATTATTATTACATGCCCCCGCACCTCATATGGGTGTGGGCTGTCAGTCAAGAGTCCTCATAAAAAGAGGACAAATGTGATACAAAAATACATACGTGAAGACTTATTGTATTGTATGTTAAAAAGATTAATGGCGAACAGCTAAAAGGACAAAGAATATATACAATTTAAAAACACAGTTGTGATGAGTTGAAATTCTTCAGTAAAAAAACACTGGAGCACTGCACTTTCACTCAGCATCTGAAAGATCTGCACAGGGTGAAAAACTATTCTGGATGAGAGAATATGTTGAATAGAGGTTCGCGGGATGGGTGGGGGGGGGGGGGGGGGTTAAGGAGACAGGGATCTGTTAGGTAAGGAATCTATGGAGATGATGAGTAGGAGATGAAGCAGATAGTGGGAATACAACCATTGAGAAGGACAGAGGGGGAGGAGGAGTAATGGTGAGTGGGGAAGGTAGTGGCACAAGAAGAAAGGGACAGGCGTTAGTGTAGAGGGAAAAGGAAAGAGATGCCATGATGTGGAGGCAGATTGGTGGGGAAGGGTCAAATTTGGTAGGAGGGATAAATATCAGGGCGGATCTGAGGGAGTTGGTTGAAGGTGCATTGGGATAGGATATGGAGTTATGGAAGTGTAGTGACAGAGGGACGTGTTGGTGAAGGTGTAGCAGCATACCAGGGTTGGCGATCAGGTAGGAGACGATGAGGTTATTCGAGACTAGTTTGAGGACAGTGTAAGAGGTGCATAGGTGTTCAATGTGGATAATGAAGGTTGGGAACTTGATGAGGTGGTAGAGGATCCAGATGGGAGAAGGTAAACGAATGCAGAAAGCGAGAGGGAGTGCATGGCATTCGAGGATTTGGAGGGATTTATAGGACTATTTTGGGCTTTCTGTAGGAGGGTTAGTAGGTGGGGTTCCATGTTAGTTTCCAGTGGAGGGTTAGTCCAAGAAATTTTAATGTGTTAGTTTGCTGGATAGGACGGCTGTAAACGACATTGTAGAAGTCACAGAGCTGGAGGGTGAGAGTGGTTCGTTCTATATTATTGCCTGGGATTTGGAGGGGTTGGTCTTGAAAACCCATTGGTTACACCAGGAGGTAAGCAGATCGTTGGTATTTCTGGAGTGGACTTCTGGCGGTGGATTGGGCATATCATCTGTGTCGAGGAGACAAAGCAGAGGAGAGAGGACAGAACCTTGGGGCTCTCCTGGAGTGGGATGGCAGGTATGGGAATTGGTATTGTTAATAATGACAAAGAATGGGCGATTATACAGGAAGGATGCTATAAGGCAGATTTAATTGGAAGTGCGAATATTTGGAGTTTGGAAAGGAAACTGGAATACCATACACAGTCGTAGGCTTTCTCTAGGTCAAGGGAGACAAAAATAACGGATTTACTGGAGCTGAGTTGGTGGG
Organism: Schistocerca cancellata; assembly: GCF_023864275.1. Classification (NCBI taxonomy): domain Eukaryota; kingdom Metazoa; phylum Arthropoda; class Insecta; order Orthoptera; family Acrididae; genus Schistocerca; species Schistocerca cancellata. The sequence goes on from NC_064626.1 coordinate 947,963,504, forward strand.
ATAGGGTGGTTGGGGTGTAGAAGCTGGCCATCAGAGAAGAATAGGAAGAAGGTGTTGTTGTTTCAAGTGTTGATGGATGCGCTAGGAGTGGATGAATTTGAATACCTTTCTAAACACTGAGATGTGGCAGATGGGGCGGTTGTTGTTGTTGTGGTCTTCAATCCTGAGACTGGTTTGATGCAGCTCTCCATGCTACTCTATCCTGTGCAAGCTTCTTCATCTCCCAGTACCTACTGCAACCTACATCCTTCTGAATCTGCTTAGTGTATTCATCTCTTGGTCTCCCTCTACGATTTTTACCCTCCACGCTGCCCTCCAATACTAAATTGGTGATCCCTTGATGCCTCTGAACATGTCCTACCAACCGATCCCTTCTTCTGGTCAAGTTGTGCCACAAACTTCTCTTCTCCCAAATCCTATTCAATACTTCCTCATTAGTTATGTGATCTACCCATTTAATCTTCAGCATTCTTCTGTAGCCACATTTCGAAAACTTGTATTCTCTTCTTGTCCAAACTATTTATCGTCCATGTTTCACTTCCATACATGGCTACACTCCATACAAATACAGGGTTATTACAAACGATTGAAGCGATTTCACAGCTCTACAATAACTTTATTATTTGAGATATTTTCACAATGCTTTGCACACACATACAAAAGCTCAAAAAGTTTTTTTAGGCATTCAAAAATGTTCGATATGTGCCTCTTTAGTGATTCGGCAGACATCAAGCCGATAATCAAGTTCCTCCCACACTCGGCGCAGCATGTCCCCATCAATGAGTTCGAAAGCATCGTTGATGCGAGCTCGCAGTTCTGGCACGTTTCTTGGTAGAGGAGGTTTAAACACTGAATCTTTCACATAACCCCACAGAAAGAAATCGCATGGGGTTAAGTCGGGAGAGCGTGGAGGCGATGACATGAATTGCTGATCATGATCTCCACCACGACCGATCCACCGGTTTTCCAATCTCCTGTTTAAGAAATGCCGAACATCATGATGGAAGTGCGGTGGAGCACCAACCTGTTGAAAGATGAAGTCGGCGCTGTCGGTCTCCAGTTGTGGCATGAGCCAATTTTCCAGCATGTCCAGATACACGTGTCCAGTAACGTTTTTTTCGCAGAGGAAAAAGGGGCCGTAAACTTTAAACCGTGTGATTGCACAAAACACGTTAACTTTTGGTGAATTGCGAATTTGCTGCACGAATGCGTGAGGATTCTCTACCGCCCAGATTCGCATATTGTGTCTGTTCACTTCACCATTAAGAAAAAATGTTGCTTCATCACTGAAAACAAGTTTCGCACTGAACACATCCTCTTCCATGAGCTGTTGCAACCGCGCCGAAAATTCAAAGCGTTTGACTTTGTCATCGGGTGTCAGGGCTTGTAGCAATTGTAAACGCTAAGGCTTCTGCTTTAGCCTTTTCCGTAAGACTTTCCAAACCGTCGGCTGTGGTATGTTTAGCTCCCTGCTTGCTTTATTCGTCGACTTCCGCGGGCTACGCGTGAGACTTGCCCGCACGCGTTCAACCGTTTCTTCGCTCACTGCAGGCCGACCCGTTGATTTCCCCTTACAGAGGCATCCAGAAGCTTTAAACTGCGCATACCATCGCCGAATGGAGTTAGCAGTTGGTGGATCTTTGTTGAACTTCGTCCTGAAGTATCGTTGCACTGTTATGACTGACTGATGTGAGTGCATTTCAAGCACGACATACGCTTTCTCGGCTCCTGTCGCCATTTTCTCTCACTGCGCTCTCGAGCGCTCTGGCTGCAGAAACCTGAACAAAACTCTATGAGTTTTTCTACGTATCTGTGGTGTGTCGTGACCATATGTCAATGAATGGAGCTACAGTGAATTTATGAAATCGCTTCAATCATTTGTAATAGCCCTGTACTTTCAGAAATGACTTCCTGACACTTAAATCTATACTCGATGTTAACAAATTTCTCTTCTTCAGAAACGCTTTCCTTGCCATTGCCAGTCTACATTTTATATCCTCTCTACTTCGACCATCATCAGTTATTTTGCTCCCCAAACAGCAAAACTCCTTTACTACTTTAAGTGTCTCATTTCCTAATCTAATTCCCTCAGCATCACCCGAATTAATTCGACTACATTCCATTATCCTCGTTTTGCTTTTGCTGAAGTTCATCTTATATCCTCCTTTCAAGACACTATCCATTCCATTCAACTGGGGGGCGGTAGGAGGAGGTACCTGTAGGAGATTTTTGGAGTTTGACGACAAGTAGGATTTTTGGATATTTTTCGTTGTTGAGGATAGTAACCTGTGAAGAGGATAGTGGTGTAACGGGTTGCAAGAGAGATGAGAAAGGAGACGCGGCATTCTTTGAGGTAGGTACTGGGCCAAAGAATTATCTTCAAAATTGGTCAGCCATATACACGAAGAACACTGTCGAGAGCAATGCAATTCTATCTGTTGAACCTAAATTTTTTGAGCAAACTTAACTGACTCCCCGCAGAACCATAGCACCTTTCCTTTATCTTTGGCGCTGGCCGTGTGTTGGCTCTTCTCTTTGGCTTGTGGTTGCTGCGGCGTGATTGGCTTTGCGAAGCTTTAATGGAGTGTGCTAGGATGGTCATGGGGATGGTCGGTTTTCAGGGGGGCTTGACAGAGAGTTAGGGAGACGACCAGGAGAGGGCAGTAGGCTCATGTACCGTTAGTGGTGAGGCGTCTGTAGTCGGGGCTGAGAGCCAGTTGTGGAGCCGGGCGGCGTCGGTGTTGGCTTAGCGCGACGCAGAGGAGCGGCACAGCCGAGTGGCCCTGCGAGGCCTCCTTGACGTAGCGAAACTGGGGCTGGCAGCGTCCGCAGAGGAAGCCGTTCCTGTCCGCGGGCTGCGGCTGCTGCTGCTGCTAACTACACCTTATCATGCAGGTGGGCCGTTTGTTGCTACAGCACGGTGCTGAAAACTATTAAGTTGTTTTCTGCTCATTTCTTGTTAGAAATAGTGCAGTCGTACCATGCTGTGTTTGCAGTGTCTTACTGTTCTGGTTTAGCAGTGTCCGACTTCTGTCCCTTCTGGAGTGCTACATATACTTACACCACTTGGTTGTGCCTGCTGATGAGGACAGTATTATCGATTGTGCCTTTGAAGTGGTTTGTCAATCATTGTGGAAGACACATGGTATTTAAAGTGTTCTTGTGTGAAGCCAGTAGAAGTTCTGACTACCAGTAGTTCTAGCGGTTATTCTTAAACTTACTGTAATTCGGAAGTACCATTACAATCAATGCAATATTTGAAAGCAGCCTGCTTCACCTTAAAGCAAACTCATGTAACTTGGGCTAGTTTCTTTCTTAAATGCCTGGTGCTGCCGTGACTTGTTCCTGTGTAATTAAGTTCTTATCCGCTGATTGGTTTGGTTGTGGTTACGTAACAAAGGCGGAGTAGTTGTTTCACTAATTTTCACGTTCTTTTGGGTCAGTTTAAAGACGGAATTATGTTGCTCATATGAACCTCTACAGCTGCCGGTGTTGAGATTTATTTTAAAAAATCCTCACTTTCAGTGGCTGGTTAATTGGAAGTTTTACTGTTTTATATCGATCGTTCATAAAGGTTGGTGGCTTGTGAAGTACCGCCACACTTGGCCGTAAATTTATTGTTCTTCCACATGTCGTAGAGTGGGACTCACTGTCAGTGTTGTGTCGATCGTTGCCTAAGGCGTTCTCGCCGTCCAGTGCAGTCAGGAGAGCCTATGTTCTCTGAAGGGTGCCATAGCGGAACGGCACCATAAGGGATGTATTAACATGTTCTTAAGAAACCGCTTCTCTTTAAATTGTAGTTTGTAAGTCATGCTATTTTAGGTGAAAGGAATTAAAGAATTCTGATTCTACTGGGCGCATCGGGCTGGAGGTTTAACAAGCTAAACTGTTGCCTAAAAGATTTTTTCTCAGTAATTTCGAGTGAATATTTTTTAAAGTTGTGTTTTGCTTAAAATTCCTTTTCCGAGATGTTGATCGAATCATTGATGTTTATTCTGCATTTGTTTCATGTAATTGTTATTATGGGCTTACATTCTAAATTTAGTTTTGAAATATTAATCCTAACTGTGATGCCTCTCAGTTCACATTAAAAGGTATTGTAATGACACTGAATTTACGTTTTTATACAGTGTATGTTTCTAAAGTTTTATGGGCTAAGTACCAGCTGTTGTAATCTGCATTTCTGTTTTTAGCAGCGTGCAGTGATGTTGTGTTTGGGTAAATAAAGAATATTGTTATTCAGTATCTTCCATTGCGTTCGGTCCTACCTTTCCAGCAGTCCTGTGGCCTGCTCATACCTATAACCCAGGTCAGAGGAACGGTGTTAGGGAAGGCCAATGGCCGACTTCGGCTTATTGGGAGAATTTTAGGAGAGAGCGGTTCACCTGTAAAGGAGACAGCAATTAGGACGCTGGTGCGATCTATTCTTCAATACTATTCGTGTGTTTGGGATCCGTACCAGGTCGGATTGAAGAAAGACAAGGGAGCAACTCAGAGGCGCGCTGCTAGACTTTTTACCAGTAGGTTCGAACTGCGCGTAAGTGTTACGGAGATGCTTCAGGAACTCAAATGGGAATCCCTGGAGGGAAGGCGACGTTCTTTTCAAGAAACGCTATTGAGAAAATTTAGAGAACCGGCATGTGAGGCTGACTACCGAACGACTCTACTGCCGCCACCATTCATTGCGCGTAAAGACCACGAAGATAATATACGAGAAATTAGGGCTCATAGGGAGAAATATAGAAAGTCGTTTTTCCCTCGCTCTATTTGCGAGTGGAACAGGAAAGAAAACTAGTAGTGGTACAGAGTACCCTTCACTACGCACCTTACCGGAGTATCTATGTAGATGTTGAAGATGCTGCAGAGTCTTGCACTTCGATGTTCTTTTAGAAACGCAAAACTTTCACGCTCAGTTATTCTCTGGGTACTGCAAGGCAACCACTGGATTCACTGAGTACGGGAGAACGGGGGATGCAGGCATCAGGCTGGTTTTCAAAACCCAATGAGCTATTTGATGTGTTGGCAGAAGAGCCAACACCGTATAGCTAGAGGAGGCCGAAATGCACGCGTTAAAGCTCACGCAGGCTGGCGTGAGGTCTGGAAAATGACAAGGAATTATAGTAGCCAAAAATAGTACATAGCTTCTGGAATACTTAACTTTAATCCATAATTGGTGTACATCGCTCTTTACGGTACAGGTTTTACAATCTCAATATTAACTGGTAATGGCGCCTTGCTAGGTCGTAGCAAATGACGTAGCTGAAGGCTATGCTAACTATCGTCTCGGCAAATGAGAGCGTATTTGTCAGTGTAGCTTCGCTAGCAAAGTCGGCTGTACAACTGGGGCGAGTGCTAGGAAGTCTCTCTAGACCTGCCGTGTGGCGGCGCTCGGTCTGCAATCACTGACAGTGGCGACACGCGGGTCCGTCGTATACTAGCGGACCGCGGCCGATTTAAACGCTACCACCTAGCAAGTGTGGTGTCTGGCGGTGACACCACACTATTCGCTACACGACTTCCTCAAAGAAGGTACTCCCCACCTAACGAGATTAAGAGACTGCCTTCTGACAACAAAAGAATCCATAAAAACGTTTACGGCGACACACCAGCGTCGAGGGCACAAGGCTGCACTTCCATGTACTCAGCATTCAGTACTCTCGCCGAATAACCGTGGAATAGTGGCAGAAACTAGAATAACATCGTATAGCGATATGTGACTCCTCAAACACCAAATCTGGTATGAGGGTTTATGTTAGTGTCATGTTGTGATCAGAGTATGATCAGAGTAGTCATTTCTACGTTATTTATATTTGTTTCCATTTTGGTCATACTACTGTAGATTATCTATAGGGGAGTGAAATGAAAACCAAACAAATGGAAAGTAACGGCCAAGTAAGAGTATGACTCGCACGCTGAAGGTTCCATCCCGAGAAACGAGCATCTCGACGATTTTTGGTTGTTATCGGTATCGATGCGGGCAAGATATCGGTCCTGGGAATTTACAGACCACATCGAAAACTCTACAGTAGTTCCTGGGACTGCCAAGAATTTACATAAATAAGCGAGCAGGGGACTACAGTTTATTTACGTAGAGATAGAAGGTTTAATAAAACAGTTTTTTCCACTTACTAAATCATAACTTACATTTTATACTTGCATGTTGTAATATTTTTCTATTGCGCTTTTGTAGGAATATGAACGTAATGTAAGTCCTAATGGCAAAAGATGTATTTAACAACTTTCGAACTTTTCCCTTACTTGTACTGTGAAAACTTACTTGTTGCCAAAATTCATGATTCTGTGTAACGGGAAGTACCATACAGGTTTTAATGAGTGAATTTACAAGTACCAAAATATATGATATAAAAGTCTGTGTCTGTTGACTGCACTGATTAGAAGTTTACTCCGGGTGTATCACCTATCGGTCGTCAGGGTTATTTTCTCTGGTGTTTCGGCAGACATTTTCAATTTCGATCTTTCAACGTGTAGCTGGAGTCAGCGCAAAGAAATCTTACTCATAACGTCTTTCATAGATTCCCAGCGTTGACGGAAAGCGTTGGTTTGTTTTCCAATATGGCAAAAATCTGCCTCAGTTGTGAAATGTTACTGGTCTTTACCCACGTTTCAGCTAAAGTAATCTAGCCTTCTTCAGAAGCGTAAAATAAACTAATACATTCCAGAATAAGGCATGAGTGTGTGTGTTTGTCCTTAAGATAATTTAGGTTAAGTAGTGTGTAAGCTTAGGGACTGATGACCTTAGCAGTTAAGTCCCATAAGATTCCACACACATTTGAATTTGAAAAAGCTTAAGTACCGTCGTACCATGTCAAGCTACGTTACTTAACTGAGGAACACTTTCTGGAAAGCGGTCGGTTAGCCGCGGACGCTGCGTTGGAAAAAACTTTCTGACAGGGTTGCAACATGTTAAAAATTCTTAGGCTTATTTTCCATTAAAACTAAATTAATTTTGAATCGGAATTTTATGTGCGTATCCGATAGTGGTCCCAAATTAGTCCGTTACTCTTTTTATCGACATGTATTAACAGGAACAGTAAAACACGAAGAATAATCAGTACCCCAACAGCGACTGAGCAGCGCTTCTTCATGGTGGCAGAAGTCAGCGCGGGCCAGGGAGCACTGATTATTCTTCGTGTTTTACTGTTCCTGTTAATACATGTCGATAAAAGGAATAACGCACTAGACTGATGTGGCTCGCTCTGTTGAATGGCCACGTAAAATTCCACTTTGAAAATCATTTTGTGTGTAAGAGGGAACAAACCGACGCTTTCCGTTGAAAGGACATAATGAGCACGATTTGTTTGGGCTGACTCCAGATAAACGTTGCAAAAAAGAAATTTCAAGTATCTGCCGAAATACCAGAGAAATTATGCCTGGAGACTGTTAGGAGAGACACCCATGTTTTACACCGCCAGGGGACCGTAAACCTTAGTGCCATAAAATTCAACTTGATAAATAAATCCGTTCCTGAAAAAAAAGGGTTCTTAACAGTCGGACAGACAGACAAAAAAAGCCATCCTATAAGGGTTATTGAGCTACGGAACCCTAAAAATTAAGTAAACTGTTTCTTAATTCGATAGTAATCACCGTAACTGTTAAACATTTCTCCCACTGAGAGGCAAGAAATTTAATGCCTTCTGTAAAAATGTTTGCGATTGCCCACGGAACCATGATTCTACCTAGACGTGCACCTCCTCGTAGGAACAGACTGACGACCACAAATATGTTTCATCACTGCTGCAACACTAAGGAAATCTCATGGGAAGATATCGGGACTGTAGGGAGTATCTGTAAAACTTCTGCAGCGTAGTCGAAACAACCTTGTCAACATGTGAGCCTACTTGGAGTGTCTTTAGCAGCTGCTCAGGGAACTATGTACAAACTAAAACCTTACGGAGTAACGGTAGTTTGGTCGTTTCAGACGAGGTGCTGTAGTCAGTTCTGCAAGAGTCTGTTATAGTCTGAGCATGAAGGATAGCTTGATACTGAAATGCTCTTGTTTCATGACGATGCACAGCTGCGTTTATTGGGATACGTGAAGTTTCAGAACAATCAACTTTGGAGTTTTGGAATTCCTGATCAGTTACAAGAACTACGAACATCAGTAAAAAAATTAAATACATTTCTGAACAGAATGTATTGGAAATTAGCCAAATTTCCATTTCCTAGACGATAAAGGAATTCATTTCATTTGCTAAAATGAAACGTTAAATGTGCTTATGGTATTATTGGCTGGGACTCCTCTTCTGCGTAGTTCGGCCACCTGGTGCAAATCTTCCACTACCTGCGCGTCGTTGATGATGATGAAATGATGATGACAACATACACACCCTGTTCAGAGCGCAGAAAATCCCCCAATCGGCCGGGAATAGAACCCGGAGCCCCGTCATCGAGTCAGCACCGCTAACCACAAGATCGCGAAATGCGGACGGTTAATTTGCAACATACTGCATTGTAGATAACCTTTCGTTTCGAGGTACAAGATATTGCACGACCAACGAAGTATGGCTTAACCATCCACGTGTCATACAATTAGTTTTAAAATACATAGATTTTACTCACCACTCACTTTCTGTAAATGAAGAATCGACAGTGTTAGGTGTCAGGCAAATCCAACACCTTCCATGAAAACCCTGACATGATAAGCAAATCCAGTAGTATGTCACATAGCTCCGAATAAATCGTGACATTAAATTAACCAAAGTAATAAGAGTAACGAGTGAGCAAATGGAATACCACAGACTAACACAAGAATGCCTAAATGCATGTCATACCTTCCCACCATGAGACAGACGCAGTTCCGAGGGGAGAAACGAGAACAGAAGCCGAGAGCAGAACCCTACGATAAGGGACAGATACCCACGTCACCAGCTAACCGCTAGGACCACCCCCCAGTCCATGTTAAAAGCTAGAGCCCTTCAGAAGAACAGTATAGATCTTACGATAACACAAAAAGTGCTACCCCAGCCGCAAGTTTTAGCGTGAGACTTTTTCGCGTCTCTGTTATGTCAGGACCACCCCCCAGCCCATGTTAAAAGATAGAGCCCTCCAGAAGAACAGTATAGAACTTTCGATAACGCTAAAAGGGCCACACCAGCTGCAAGTTTTAGCGTGAGACTTTTTCGCGTCTCTGTTATGTTGCAAACTTTAAAAACATTGCTCCATCACGAAAAGTATAACATTTCTCATTGGATAGATAGAATTTTTGTAGGCAGAGCTTAAGGTTAACATTGAGACCCTGATTGGTCAGATGAAAACACAGCCAGATAGTTTTTTTTTTTTTTGAACCAACTTCGGTAAATTGTAGTAAGGAGAAGTTAGGAGAGAGTTGCTTCCGAGACGGCGAGGTGAGCGGAGCTGTGCTGTCCGCCGCCCCCTGACGAACACCGACAAGGTAATGAACACACGCAATGCCGCGTAACAGCGCATAAAGCTTCACTCAGAACTGCAGAAGTCTCATCTGTTACACCCCATTGTTGCGTAATACTAGTGTCGATCGTCAATTAAAGCTCATGGTGTTCACATTTACCGCTTGAGGTAAAAATCTGAAACGCGATGATTTTTCTGTTATGTAGTTATTGAGAAGCCACATCAGCCACTGTAATTTACGACAAGTTAGATAAGTTATTAAAGATAATTGAGGGTCACTGTAGACCATTTTGATAGTATTCTCTCTTGTGAAACTTAATTTAAACCTAGATTATAGACGTGATATGGCATAGGTCATCCTTCGATCCATTGTAGAACTTGGAAACCCATTCAGGGAATATTCATTCACATTTTTGTTGAATGGAGTTGGTTTTTACCATCCTGTATTAAAACATTTCCTTTTATCAATAGTGCAATTTATAAACAATGTTTTGTGAGTAGAATAAAATTTCCAGTGGTAAACTTAACTAATTTTTCGACGTTATTTTACCAGCTAACTAAAAATAGGAAAGCCTTGAACCCCTTCCACTAAATTTAGTTAGTATTTAGATTCTTTTACAGTGAGTGCAGTGGAGCTGACGCTGAAATCATTAAGTATTTGGTTATATCATCGCTAGTCTCACTGAACTCTTCTGAGCTCTACATGTCATGTGTGGTCTGGCGTCTCCTTACCAGCAACAGGTCCCAGGTTCAAACTAGTCAATTCCCTAAAAAACACGCTCAGAGCGTCGTTGCGCGAAAGTGGTAGGGAGACACGATATAGAACAAACAGCCACCACGCAGAATGTCAGAACAGTACTCCAAAATAGCTATAATGTATTTATATCAGGTTGGTGGATAAGTACGTAGCGTTTTTGTTTTGCACATTGGTATTCCGGTTGTTATGGGTATTTATCAATAGTCATTTTTTGTTACAGCTCACTGTTACCATTTTAGTTTATATATTTTAATTTTGTCATTTGGAGACAGTGAATGGAGCTGTGGATGCTAGAAAATGGAGTACTAAGGGGGGAGACTGAACATAATCTCCTGTCTGAGTTTAATAGAGGGTTGACAGCAGCGGTGGCAAACAGTAACATTTGCACCGTATATGGGGTAAGCCGTGGCGGCTCGGGTTTGATCCATCGAACGTACCGCGTATAATATTACCGCTGTATCGCGGAGGAAAGAGAGAAGTGGCGCCCCCTCGTGAGGGAAGTCGGCGAGGCACCTGTGACAGTCGAGTAGTTGGATTTTGGAGGGCGAGCAAGAACAGTAAGATAGGCGGTAGCGCGCGGAGCGTGAAGCCGTGTCTGCCGACGCCGTGTGTGGTGGCAAGAGGAAAGTTTGCCACGTTACCTGATTGCGTTTGGGCGTTTTCGGGGGACTTAGTGGGTAGAGGCGCCGATGCTGTCGGGAACATGCTGCTTCCTCATTTATGATGGATTTACCGTTTGCTTCTAGTGACTACATTCTCGTCTCTATGGCTCTATGACTGATGTGATGCCATTGCGAGCACAGTTGGTTTGGATATAAGCAGCATTTTGTTCTCAGTGTACATCGTTCTGGCGATTACTGAGTGTGCTTGCCGTTGTGGTGTGTTTGTTGAGCAGTGAGCTTTGGACGCTTGACCTTACTATTAGGAGTCCACTGAGTAAGGTCGCGTTTATCCTGTGAGGACTTGTGTTCTGCATTTAAAAACTTTGTTGTTGTCAGTCACTGAATTGCTCAAATGCACTCATACATCTCTGCTTAAGTGTTATTGTTTTACGCCCCTCTGAACGGGAAAATGATAAAGGGCCTTACTATTACTGACCTTCTTGTGTGCCACTGACTTGATTGTGTTTTTCAGCCACGTAATTTGTGCGTTTATTCTAACGAACCGATGTTTGTTTCTGATTAGTGTTTCCCTGTGACATTGAGTGTTAATCTTGTAACGAACACTGTTTTAGATATTTTAATCAGTGTGTTGCAGGACATATCCTATTTGTGCCTCGCAAGTGGAGAGCGGAGGCGGTTTTTGGCCATGATGATGTGTTGGTAGATCCATTTCACGAGTCCAGGCCAGTCACCCGGAGATTTAGAAGTTGTATGTTGTGTTAATACTCCTTATTTTAAGCGTAGTGCGCTCATGCAGGAAGTTTGTGGGTTTGTGCAGATTGCGCGGTATGTTTAGATGACTCCGAATTCAGTGTGTTAAGTGGTGTCCTCTGAGGTGCTGGAAGTAGTGGATAGACAGCTGTTTTGGACACATTGTATATGCAAATAATTTATGTCCTTATTACGTTGGTGAGTTGCTTGCCATTTGTGTCACAGGTGGTGCTAATTTCATTAATTTCGCCACCGGTCTTCGCAGAGGCTGCGGGAAGAACCATGCTATTGGACAAGCACGGCAAGAAAATGATTTTCTGGTTTTAAGGAGGATTCTTTAGACATTAGTGACTCTACACGGTCAGCAAGAACTTCGTGGTTTGGTGAAGATAGTTTAAACGCATTAATCCACAATGTTCCCCATCAGCGTACTCAAGAACTGGCAAATGTGTTGAACTGTGATCATTCCAATATCTTGCGCCATTTACGTGCAATAGGGATGGTTAAAAAATCGAGTGAATGGGTATTACATGATCGAAGCAAAATTCACTAAAATCAGCTGCGGATCATATGTGCATCTCTGCTTGCTCGTCATCAATGGGCTCGTGAAAAACACCGGCCATTCCTATACCGTATCGTTACTGTTGACGATAAATAAAGACTTTATGCTCACGTAAGGGGAAAAACGATTGGTTGAGTCCCAACAAAACAGCAACTCCCTATACAAATACCTGCGCTTCCACTAAAGATAATGTTATGAATCTGGTGGAATAGCGACGGTGTGGTGTAATATGAATTGCTTCCCAGAGGTGTAACCATCACTGTTGACATTTAGTATCAGCAACTGAGACGTTTTGCAGACTTAGTCCAAGAACGACGACTAGTAAAACTGCGTGCAGTGATGCTACTCCACGATAACGATCGCCTAATTTCTGCTAGACTGATAAAAAACACTAACAGGAGTTGGGTTGGGAAGTCATTCCTCACCGATCTTATTCACCTGATCTTGCACTCTCAGATTTTTACACTTTCCGCCCTCTATCGAACAACCTTCAAGGAATTTCCTTGCTGGAAGAAAATGCGCTCCGAACATGTCTCGATGAGTTCTTCGTCTCGAAACCATGTGATTACTACAGTCGCAGAATCGAAAAATTACCCCAGCTTTGGGACGCTGCTGTAAAAAGTGAAGTCTCTGTTACGTGTATCTGTCGTGATTATCACCTTATGAAAAAAAACGTTACGAACTTACGCACAAACCTAAGAGAAGTCAAAACATTTACAAATCTGCTCATAAAACAATCTCTTCCCCCACACAATAAAAACAGTGCAAATGCCGGAATCTGCTTGTAGAAATCCGTAGTGCACATTCCTCCAAGTGATTCTAAAATCGGTCACTTGACTGAAACACCGACGAGAAAAAATATGTTCCTAGGTACACTATTCTCAAGGGTTACCACTCTCTCCTAATGCAAAATAAAGTTTTGAGTTGCGCGTGTGTACAACACAAAATAAATGAGGTAATGTTTTGCAGAGGTGGGACAGCTTAGAAACTGCGAAGCAAATGTATGTATGCTCCTCGCCTGGCATATGGTCATCTCAAAAGTCCAACAACGTTTTCTACTTCGCTTGCACAATATACACTCCTGGAAATTGAAATAAGAACACCGTGAATTCATTGTCCCAGGAAGGGGAAACTTTATTGACACATTCCTGGGGTCAGATACATCACATGATCACACTGACAGAACCACAGGCACATAGACACAGGCAACAGAGCATGCACAATGTCGGCACTAGTACAGTGTATATCCACCTTTCGCAGCAATGCAGGCTGCTGTTCTCCCATGGAGACGATCGTAGAGATGCTGGATGTAGTCCTGTGGAACGGCTTGCCATGCCATTTCCACCTGGCGCCTCAGTTGGACCAGCGTTCGTGCTGGACGTGCAGACCGCGTGAGACGACGCTTCATCCAGTCCCAAACATGCTCAATGGGGGACAGATCCGGAGATCTTGCTGGCCAGGGTAGTTGACTTACACCTTCTAGAGCACGTTGGGTGGCACGGGATACATGCGGACGTGCATTGTCCTGTTGGAACAGCAAGTTCCCTTGCCGGTCTAGGAATGGTAGAACGATGGGTTCGATGACGGTTTGGATGTACCGTGCACTATTCAGTGTCCCCTCGACGATCACCAGTGGTGTACGGCCAGTGTAGGAGATCGCTCCCCACACCATGATGCCGGGTGTTGGCCCTGTGTGCCTCGGTCGTATGCAGTCCTGATTGTGGCGCTCACCTGCACGGCGCCAAACACGCATACGACCATCATTGGCACCAAGGCAGAAGCGACTCTCATCGCTGAAGACGACACGTCTCCATTCGTCCCTCCATTCACGCCTGTCGCGACACCACTGGAGGCGGGCTGCACGATGTTGGGGCGTGAGCGGAAGACGGCCTAGCGGTGTGCGGGACCGTAGCCCAGCTTCATGGAGACGGTTGCGAATGGTCCTCGCCGATACCCCAGGAGCAACAGTGTCCCTAATTTGCTGGGAAGTGGCGGTGCGGTCCCCTACGGCACTGCGTAGGATCCTACGGTCTTGGCGTGCATCCGTGCGTCGCTGCGGTCCGGTCCCAGGTCGACGGGCACGTGCACCTTCCGCCGACCACTGGCGACAACATCGATGTACTGTGGAGACCTCACGCCCCACGTGTTGAGCAATTCGGCGGTACGTCCACCCGGCCTCCCGCATGCCCACTATACGCCCTCGCTCAAAGTCCGTCAACTGCACATACGGTTCACGTCCACGCTGTCGCGGCATGCTACCAGTGTTAAAGACTGCGATGGAGCTCCGTATGCCACGGCAAACTGGCTGACACTGACGGCGGCGATGCACAAATGCTGCGCAGCTAGCGCCATTCGACGGCCAACACCGCGGTTCCTGGTGTGTCCGCTGTGCCGTGCGTGTGATCATTGCTTGTACAGCCCTCTCGCAGTGTCCGGAGCAAGTATGGTGGGTCTGACACACCGGTGTCAATGTGTTCTTTTTTCCATTTCCAGGAGTGTAGTTGAGTTCCTGTAAGATATTCTGCATCATCTCAAACTCTCTAACATTCGTGAGACATGCCGACCTTGCTTGAATACGTCTCCCATTCCAGTCTCAGTCCAGAACGATTCATTTCCAGAGAGAATGGTACCCACAGTAGTCGATTAATAATTGCTATCCTCCACCATTTGCGATAGAGAAGTGTTGTCGAATGTGGAAAGGAATTAACGACTCATAGAATCGGTATACAGCGGAATAAAAAGTCGTAGGATTTCGACTCCTTAAAGTACTAATGAGGCCGACGTGAAATTCTGTTCATCCACCAAAACTAATAACTACCTGCAGAAACTGTACAGCAGCTCGATATTGGGCTGTCAAAATTTTACGAGCTCCACAGTCTGTCCAGTTGACAGGTATGACATTAAATCGCATCCGCTCACAGCGTCTGCGTTCATAGATTCCTCACCCACTAAGGTTTCTACACAATGCGTCTGTACACTACGGTGTTTAGTTTGTTAATGGTCCTTACATCATGGGATTAAGTGTTTAAGGTGATAACATTTTGCCACCACGCATTTAATATTCTGTATATTATTATCGATTTATATTTACATTATGTCATTTCTTATGATGCACAATTTGGTTATTAATCATTCCATGGGCCGATATTGGCTAGCAACACGAGCTAACACTTTCTGTAGTGCTGCATGTCTGGGATTTAACTGGAGCTGAGCACTAACAGAATGGGAGGTGTGGGCCACGTGTTCCACAGAAGACGCTATCGGCTAAAGAAGGCCTGCGAAGATGCTTGTCGTGTTCTGCAGAGGCGGAAATTTCTGCGAGGAGGCAGAGCAGAGGGAGAAGGTGGCGGTTTACGACGCTGGAGGCCGCAGAACCCCTGCAGTGCGGTCGTAGGAGTTGAACGTTTTTGTAAACATGCTGTCTACAATAATGCAAGAAAACCAAATTGGAGTATTAAAAGTGAAGTTAATAAAATTAACTCTCTAATAAGCATGAAACCCCAGGTCCCGTCTTGAAGTCACCGGTCTGTAATATTTACGTTGTAGAAGCTGCGAATGGAGTGACAGAAAATTTTAGAACGTGAATACAACTGTGGGTCATAGGAACTCTAACGCATGTGGCAGAAATTAAGTGAGAGAAAACTGTTGAATGGTTGAACGTCCTACTCATCACCGAACTTGTTTAAAGATAGAGGAAGGAAAGCTGAACGAGAAAAATGCTAGGAGTTAGAACCGACGTGTTAAACATCAACGTTGAAGAACACCCGGTAGAGGGAGAAAAAACTTACTACGAAACAAAAATTATGTAAAACGGTTTATACGGGTAGAAAAGATGGAAGACATTATAAGTTACGATGGAGGTAAAAGGCTTCATTAAAGGAAAGTATTATACGCTTATGAAATACTACCACAAAATTGAGAAAGTATTTTTAGCATGAACGTGAGCACGGAATTCGACGGAGGGGCGTCAGATATTGTGAGAGAAAGAATGGAGGACACTGAAAGTGTCTGAAATAGTATTGCAGAAGGATGTGAGTAGCTGCGATATTAGCCAGATTAAGAGAGGATATTGAACGACATGCACAGGAACTACAACGTATAGGTACTATTACTGTCACTTTAAAGAATAAAAATTGTAGAAACAAATATTTATACGTTGCACATAGAGTACTGGAAGTTTTTGGGTGCTATACGTATGCAGAGATGTAAGGGGAAGAACTGAATGAGTTCTCAATAAAAAGACTGTAAAAAAATTAAGTTTTTATGCTGACTTGAGAAGTCTCTGACATTGTTACGAACTGCAATAAAATGATAAGTTTTCTAGTTTAGTCGCATATTACAAATTAGATTTAAAGGGCACATTAGATTAGTTCATTTGAAAAACATCCAGTAGATTTTTTGCGAACTGTGTTTAATCCTGACAAGGGCAAGTTAGCAAAAGTTAACAGGAAAGCAAGTTTTATACATTTCTAGCATATTTATGAATAAAACTCAGCAAGAAATCATCTGGAAATTTCGTAAAATATAAGTATTACTCCTCTAACAACGATGCGGACTGAGAATACCATTATTTCTTGTTCCAGATTGTGACACAGGCAGAATTTCCTCTGTGTCACGTTGTTCAGTAAGAGTCCGCCGTCGCCCTTCAGCTTTGCTCTAGCGAAAGAAGAGCAGCTCTAAGAAGTTTCTAGACGGATATTCCAGCTGATATATGGTGAAACACCACTTCGTAAGCGCTGAATGCGACGGAGCGGCACTCAAAAGTAGCCGTGGAAACAGCTACCCAGTCTCAAACTTTTTATGTGTCGACCTACACCAACCGTAAATCTATGCATTTCCCTCGGCAGTAAGGTTGTAAGATAAAGAGCACTCACTATATTTTGAGGAGAATCGCAGAAGGATATAAAACATGTCCGCACTAAAGCAGCCAGCAAGAAGTAAGCTTGCAGTGATTTAAGGAACTCACAACAAACTGTTTCACGAAAGATGAAGCTGAACCTCACGGCTACGAGCAAAGCTTTTAAACATTCCATCGCTTCGGTGGCTCAATGTCAGCCATAACGAGAGGATAATAAATCGCCGGAATTACCGTCGTCACCCAGAAACACTCTGATTAGGAGAAATTAACCTTGGCAATATAATCTTATCATTGCCTTGTAAACAAAAACTTTATATGTAAAGCGTATGTCTAAAGGCAATTGAGATGGACAATTTTGTGTAGTGTTCATTTTTCATGTTTTTTTTTGTGAGGTATGTATGCAATGTAGGCAATACTGACCCTACGACTTATCTTAGAAGAAAGATTAAGGAAAGGCAAACCTACGTTTCTAGCATTTGTAGACTTAGAGAAAGCTTTTGACAATGTTGACTGGAATACTCTCTTTCAAATTCTAAGGTGGCAGGGGTAAAATACAGGGAGCGAAAGGCTATTTACAATTTGTACAGAAACCAGATGGCAGTTATAAGAGTCGAGGGGCATGGAAGCGAAGCAGTGGTTGGGAAGGGAGTGAGACAGGCTTGTAGCCTCTCCCCGATGTTATACAATCTGTATATTGAGCAAGCAGTAAAGGAAACAAAAGAAAAGTTCGGAGCATTATTAAAATCCATGGAGAAGAAATAAAAACTTTGAGGTTCGCCGGTCACATTGTAATTCTGTCAGAGACAGCAAAGGACTTGGAAGAGCAGTTGAACGGAATGGACAGTATCTCTAAAGGAGGGTATAAGATGAACATCAACAAAAGCGAGAGCTTGACTGCCGATCAAAAGGCACAGCGTGTTGAAGTGTGCACGGATCTTCGTCAGACCGCACCCTGATGATCCAATCTTCTTGTCAAGCGTTATCACTGGCGACGAGAGCTGGATTTACAGTTATGACCGAGAGACAAAGTAACAATCGCCCCAGTAGAAGAGCCCGGGCTCTCCAAGACCCAAAAAAGCGAGACAGCTGAAGAGCATGATCATCGTTTCCTTTGATACCAAGGGAATACTGCACAAAGAATCCGTCCCACCCAACCGAACAGTGAATTCCGCGTACTACTGTGACGTTTTGCGACGGCTCCGTGAAGACATGCGGCGAAGACAGCCCGGACTTTGGCGTCAAGGGAACTGGCTGCTGCATCACGACAACGTGCCCTGTCACAAGTCCTTGCTCACCAGGACCTTTTTGGCAAAAAAAAAAAGCCAACATGGCGGTTGTACCCCAACCACCGTGCTGGCCAGATTTGGCACATTGCGACTTCGCGCTATTCCCAAAACTGAAACTCAAGTTGAAAAGCCGACGGTTCGACACTCTAGAGAGGATTCAAGAAGCATCGCTGGCGGTGATAAACATCCTCAAAGAACAGGACTTCCAGAAAACGTTTGACCTGTGGCAGAAGCGCTGGGACCGGTGTGAACGTGCGGATGGGAACTACCTCGAGGGTGATGGTGACCATTAGTCCAAAGATAAGGTTTTCAACAGATGGCAGCACCAGTCCCGAAAATATTGGATCGCACCTCGTACAGTCATCCACACAGCGTATAAACTGGTGGTAAATACTCAAATGTTCTTATGCAGTGCGCCGGCCGGGATGGCCGAGCGGTTCTAGGCGCTACAGTCTGGAACCACGTGACCACTACTGTCGCAGGTTCGAATCCAGCCTCGGGCATGGATGTGTGTGATGTCCTTAGGTTAGTTAGGTTTAAGTACTAAGTTCTAGGGGACTGATGACCTCATAAGTTAAGTCCCATAGTGCACAGAGCCATTTGAACCATGTTTTTCTTACGCAATGCAGGATTCGATGACGTACTGCTGACGAACGTAATACTACAGTAAAACAAGAGTAGCCATCTGAAGATGGGCATGAGAGCCCGAAACCGACAGTGGCAAAAAAAAGCCTTTTTAAACATATAGCTACATTACATGGCTAGTAGCGTTCTCTATAAAGAATTCGTAACTGAATAAATGCCATTGGGATGGAGTTCAGTAACATCCAGCTTGGATGAAATAACATTTTATAGTAAGTGGGGAGGGGGGGGGGGTCTAGAACAATCCTCTTTGACTATTAATCAAAATATCTTATATTCAGGGATCTATGGTGAACACTTATTAGATTTGGAATAAGAGTAATCATCATAGCCGACGACTACTCCCAGTAGAAAAAGTCGACCTGATTCTGCCAACGGTATTGCCAAAGAGGGTCTTCGGTATGAGAAAAGGCCTATGGAGATGAGAGACAATGTTCAGCGGCTAAAGCACTAAGGCACGTAATGTGTTTCCATAGGAAATGTAACCCGGAAAGTGGCATGTTGATATTTTTGTTGGTGGAAAATTCCGTGTTAGACCCCTATTCGTATCTCCAGGACGAACTGCCAAGGGAGAGATGACAATGAGAAAAACACTGAAAACTCTTCGGAATAGTAACGTTCTACGAGTTGGAATATGGAATGTCGGAAGTATGAATCTGGTATCGAAGCTAGAAAATGCGAAAAGAAATACAAATTAAATGCACAGTGTAGGTATAATAGAATTAATGATGTGAAACGGAAAGAAGATACGGATTTCTGGGGAGAGTAGAATATCAACGATAACAAACACTTGTACAGCGGTAGCAGGATTCGCTTGGAATAGGCTGATGGGAGAAAGTTTGTTACTGTGAACAGTTCAGTAACAGCATTACGCTCTTCACAACCGACAGCATACCATTGCAAGAAAAAAAGCGTTTCAGATACACACGCCAACGCCGCAAAAAGCAAGTAAAATAGTGAGAGTAGGGGAGAGGCTTGTACCTGGAAGATATTGTACCTGGGAACCCATGATGATTCCTGGTTGGTATTTCTATTTATTGAGCAGTTTTAGAATCACATGAAGGAACGCACAGTAGAGAATGCCATAAGCAGATTCCGACATTTCCTGCTGTTTTTGTTGTTGTGAAACATGAGGTTGTATTTCGTGTAGCGGTTGTAAATAGTACGACTCCTACATATTTAAATGCTATATATTTAACTATTTTGAGGATATTGTTAATTCTTCAGTTATAGTTTTACGGTGAGTAAAATTCTGTATATTTTTAGTACTTGTAAAATTACGTGTGGACAGTGAAGCTATACTCTGACAGCCGTGCACTTATATCTTGAAACTGAAGTTATCTTACCCATAAGACACATATTTTCGAATGAACTGAGTTTTTTTTTAATGGCTTAATAGGTTTCCCTGTTTTGAAAATGGAAATTTGTGTTGGTTGTCAATAGATTCATCTTCAAAATGTTTATAGCTTGTAACTGGTTTTTTTGATAATAGCCCTATGTCTTCTTAATTTGATTTCACTTAGTGATTATTGGTCTGTGTTCTATCGCTCGTGCGCCGACTACAACACCACGTTCAAACTCACTTGATAGCCTGCCATTGTAGCAGTAGTAATCGATCTAACTACTGCGCCAGACATTTGTTGTCATATACAGGCGTTGCCGACTGCAGCGCCGTCTTCTGCCTGTTCACGAATCTCTGTATTTGCCTATACCAGTTTATTTGGCGCTTCAGTGTGTTTACCAACTCGTGAAGATACACTATGTCATCAAAAGTATCCGGACACCCCAAAACACACGTTTTTCATATTAGGTGCATTGTGCTGCCACCTACTGCGAGGTACTCCATACCAGCGACCTCAGTAGTTGGGTTGGGTTGTTTGGAGGAAGAGACCAAACTACGAGGTCATCGGTCTCATCGGACTAGGGAAGGACAGGGAAGGAAGTCGGCCATGCCCTTTCAATGGAACCATCCCGGCATTTGCCTGGTGCGATTTATGGAAATCACGGAAAACCTAAATCAGGATGGCCGGACCCGGGATTGAACCGTCATCCTCCCGAATGAGAGTCCAGTGTGCTAACCACTGCGCCACCTCGCTCGGTCGACCTCAGTAGTCATTACACACAGTGAGAGAGAAGAATGGGACTCTCCGCGGAACTCACGGACGTCGAACGTGGTCAGGTGATTGGGTGTCGCTGTGTCATTCGTCTGTACGCGAGATTTCCACACTCTTAAATATCCGTAGGTGGACTGTTTCCGATGTGATAGTGAAGTGGAAACGTGAAGGGACACGTGAAGCACAAAAGCGTACAGGCCGACCTCGTCTGTTGACTAACAGAGACCACCAACGGTTGAAGAGGGTCGTAATGTGTAAGAGGCAGACATCTATCCAGACCATCACAAAGGAATTCCCAACTGCATCAGGATCCAGTGGAATACCATAAAGTTAGGCGGGAGGTGAGAAAACATGGATTCATGGTCGACCGGCTGCTCATAATCCACACATCACGCCGCGAAACGCCAAACGACGCCTCGCTTGGTGTAAGGAGCGTAAACAATGAACGATTGAACAGTGCCAAAACGTTGTGTGGAGTGACGAATCACGGTACACAATGTGGTATCCGATAGCAGGTTATGGCGAATTCCCTGTGAACGTCATCTGCCAGTGTGTGTAGTGCCAACAGTAAAATTTGGAGGCGCTGGTGTTACTGTGTGGTGGTGTTTTCACGCAGGGGGCTTGCACCCCTTGTTGTATTGCGTAGCACTATCACAGCACAGGCCTACATTGATATTTTAAGCACCTTCTTGCTTCCCACTGTTGAAGAGCAATTCGGGGATGGCGATTGCATCTTTCAACACGATCGAGTACCTGTTCGTAATGCACGGCCCGTGGCGCAGCGATTACACGATAATAACATCCCTGGCCTGCGCAGAGCCCTGACCTGAATCCTATAGAACCCCTCTGGGATGTTTTGGAACGCCGACTTCGTGCCAGGCCTCACCGACCGACATCGATACCTCTTCTCAGTTCAGCACACCGTGCAGAATGGGCTACCATTCCCCAAGAAACCTTGCAGCATCTCATTGAAAGTATGCCTGCGAGAGTGGAAGCTGTCACGAAGGCTAAGTGTGGGCTAAACCCATATTTGAATTCCAGAATTACCGATGGAGGGCGCCACGAACTTGTAATTAATTTTCAACCGGGTGTCCGGATCCTTTTGATCACATAGTGTACCAGCTGGAGTACATTATAGCGAGACAGTCCGAAATCAGATATTGGATTTTAAGATGTATACAGCAACTGATACAGGCTCAGATTCCAATTTAGTGATACGCTGAAGTCCAAGTGATTCATCAGCATCAGTATGAAAAGGAAGAAGATGCTGAAGATCTGGCAAATGTTTGAGTTTCTCTGAGGCTGAAAATACTGCTGTAACGAATGATGCAGTAGACAGTTCAGTTGAAAAGGAATAGACAACAGTAAAGAGGGCCGTTAAAGAAGATAGGCAGACAAATGTAGGTACAAGGAGGTTTGAGAAGACACGTTGGACGACAGAAACTCTAAAATGAAATCACTTCAGGAAAAATGTGAAGGCTTAGAAAAGGAAATGGTTATCGGGAGGACAGATTCAGCTAATAGAAAGGTCAAAATGTTATTTGGTGTAGTTGAAAGAAGGGCTACAACACTACGGGTTTATTCGGAATTCCACCACTAAGTGAATGAGAGCGTATAGGTGGAAGGTGTACATTGAGGGCCTCTACGAGAATGAGGAATTATCTGAAATGGATACGGTTTGGAAGAGAAAGGGTATCCAGTATGAAAGTCAGAGACCTGAAGACCTCCGGAAGACTTGCGAACAAACAAACCCGTAGGTGTAGATAACATTCCATCAAAATTTTTTAAATCATTCAGGGAAGTTAATTTGTAGAATCCGTAATATTGGAAATATATCATCGAACTTGCGGAAGAGTATCATAAGACACATTCTTGAAAATATCAAAGGCTGATCGTAAAAATAACTCGTGCTTAGAACTTGTTGACAACAATAATATATAAAAGACTGGACGAGAAAACAGAGTATTACGTGAGGATAAGTTCGCTTTAGGAGCGTTATACATTGCACTTGACATGGTTTGTCGACGTAGAAAAATCTTTCAACAAAGCAAAATGGTGTTAAGATTCTTGAAATTTTAAGAAAAATAGGAAATAGAATGATATAACAGGAAAAGAATGGGGACATGATTTTCTGGTGTGCTGACGTCATCGATGGCATCATAGGTTTTCCCTATAGAACCTGTACCAATACAAGTCTGGGCCATTATGCCAAAATTCTACCACCGAGCGGGGTGGCGCAGTGGTTAGACACTGGACTCGCATTCGGGAGGACTACGGTTCAATCCCGCGTCCGGCCATCCTGATTTAGGTTTTCCGTGATTTCCCTAAATCACTCCAGGCAAATGCCGGGATGGTTCCTCTGAAAGGGCACGGCCGACTTCCTTCCCAATCCTTCCCTAATCCGATGAGACCGATGACCACGCTGTCTGGTCTCCTTCCCCAAACCAGCCAACCAACCAAAATTCTACCTGTTCTAAGTAGCCCGACAGATCTTAGCTGGATTGTGACGTCATAGAGCCAGACCCAGTGCCAGTATTCCGAGTCTTGGATTCTCACTGCTAGTCGGCTTACGTAGACATTGGAGTACGAAAATGCGCCTCTGCGAAGTAAATTTAAGCATTCAGTTGTGGTGAACCTGTATGACTTGTATTTCGGACTATCGATCGCTGTGGAAAGACTGTCTATGGAGGTCAAATCTTAAATGCTCTTCGAACTTGTTATCAGGTACTGTTGGAACACAAGTTTAGTATTCCTGACATCTGGTCTCTGTTAAATACATGATGTGCTGTGGCCTGGTGACTGTTTTTCGTGTTGAAATGCACTGTGCTCTAGTACTGATGACTGTTTTTCGTATCGAAATGTCATGGGTAAGAAGGGAACAGACTCTTACTTTCGTAAAACTTCGCTGTTTCGTCACATACGTCTACCACCGCTAACAATCCATTTTATAGGGGATGTTGTGAACATGCCACAGTATCCGAACTGTAATGGGATATGAATTTCGTAAACAGTTGCAATTACATGCCTTCGGGAATCTATAAATAATTGTCAGACCAAATAAATATTGTGTTGGGTGCCCAGAGGTAGTAATTTCATCCTCTTAAAGTTTACGACCGTAGCGTGTGGAACTTGCTAGCTAGATGTACGTTTAAGGACTGTTGGATGGCATTAATAAATCAGCAGCACTTTCGAATTGTGTGTGTTCCGCACTCACACATTGTATGCATACATCTGACTCTCAAGAAAGACGGAAAAATGCTCTACCAGGTCAAAACCACACTACTCATCAGAAATGTGTATGGAACATTCAGCGTCCAAGTTGTGGTGGTTTCGGGTCTATGGTAGCAATGCTAATACCTCAACGAAATAATTCAATGAATAGTACCACTATATGTCAGAACTACGTCTATTCTGATCGTTTGAAGTCATAGTAGAAATGTAAAATGTACTGTGCGAAGTATCACTGAGTTGATTCACATAATGAAAGGTATATACCTCTAGCGTTAGTCGGCTGTTAAGTTTTGGAGAACGTCTTATTCACTTCCTGGAGACAGAATAATAACATGTGCTCCTTCCCTTTCAGCCTATCAAGAACTTGTTTAATCCATGTAACACTGAATCGTGACACTGAAAAGGAACTGGGATTCTTACACTGTAGAGCGTGCCCTAGTATTAAGAGTCTTGGATATCCTTCCTCAGTATTCCAGGTAGGCCATCCTGTATTGCGATGTCCTAGCAAGCCTGCACCATTTTTTCAGGTGTTGGGTTGTGATATCATACTAAGACTGCAACAGAATTCCAGGATGGCTATGTTTTATCCAGATCGGCCATCTTGCATGGCCATTTTGTATTCTGACATCATAGAAAGACTGCACCACTATTCCAGATCTCACATTCACAGTCCCAGTATTGCAAATCAACAGGCATAGCATACAACATTTAGAATTTCCCGCTAGTTTACACTTAGGACAACAACCCTACTTCATATTAGCGCAGCTGGGATATTTTTTGAATTTTGAACCAAAATTTTGCATTTACCACCAAAATTTGAATTATCGCTATTTTATACATAGGGCTATTGGCCTTTCTCAGAAGGTGGAGTTGTTGTTGGGGGTGGGTTGAGGTTGTGGGTGGAAGAGAAAGCATGACATCGATGATGTCAGCAGGCCAGAAAATGACACCTGTTCTCTCCTTCTTATACTACTCTTGAGCTATGTGAAAATATGAGTTATACATATATAAACAAGAACCAAGAAAGAATAAGATGAATGGAAGACCAAGAATGAAGAGACTGTATTAAAAAAGGTGTAAGGTAAAAATGCAATACTTCTTCCCGAGTTTCACACTGTACGTCGAAAAAGCAATGAGAAAAATAAAACTACACTGTTTTAATTAAAATTAATGGTGAAAGGAATGCAATGATAAGATTAAGAATTTGAGCGGATTAAGTGTGACTAATTCGTAAAATACTTCTGGCGTAACATTTAACTATACTTCGATGACTATGGAATAACTTTCACTGGATTATCCAGCTGGGGCTATTTAGTCTCGTTGTCTTGCAAGATAGGCCCCTTCAGTGTCCATGCGGCGCTGGAAACTTCGTTATGTTCTTGTTGTGACGTAAGGTCTAGCGAACTAAAAGTGCCGCTCAAGCAGTACCTCAAGCAAATAACACAATACAAGTGAATATCTGCATTAACATACCATATTCTATGAAAAACGCAGACCTGTGCATTATTTCAAATACACGCTTTAGTACAGCATTAATAAATGATACTTAATTTATTCATTTCTATCAGTTCAGCTTACGTGACTGTTTTACTTTCTAAAATAATTACAACAACCTCCAATCACAATCGTGATTTTATTTCAACGCACGATGCATTTCGAGCCCTGGGGGCTCATCTTCAGATGCTTAAATAAAATCATGATTGCGACTGAAGGCGGTTGTTTTCTATTTTACGGAAGTTATACAGTCACGGAAGGAGCACTGACAGGAATGGATAAAATTAAGTTATAGTCCTTTAAAGTCAGTACCGCCATTAGACTGTTGTTTATTTACAGTGTTACATTTACACTTAAACAATCATGATTTCGGCTTCAAAGTGCCATTATCAAGTGTTTTAAGTGTTATACATTGCCTAACATGGCATACTGTCGTTTTAAAATATTCTATTAGTCACTTAATACGACAGTATGCCATCTTAGGCAATGTATAATACTTAAAACACTTGATATTGGCACTTTGAAGCCGAAATCATGATAGTGTAAATGTAAGACCGTAAATAAACAACAGTCTAATGGTGGTACTGACTTTAAAGAAATATATTATTACTGTGGCTACACATTGTGAAAAAATTATGAAGTTATAGTTGCCTAGCCAGGCGCTAAGAACCATGTATTCGTTTAAGCACCTGAAAATGAGCCGCCAGGGCTCGAAATGTATCATGCGCTGGAATAAAATCACAACTGCAACTGAAGGCGATTGTTATTTACTTTACGAAAATAAATGATACGATAGCTCATTTACTTGTGACGACGACGATGCAGAAAATTTCGCTTTCTGGCTTTAAGGGAAAAAATTCAGAATATAACCACGCATAAATTCTATATGCTCAAAAATTAAAGTGTTGGATTGCAAGGCGTGCACAAAAGGAAATACAGACTGAGATCACACTCTGCTGTAATGAAGAGATGAGTTACGTTCAAGAGAATAGTCAGAAGAATCAGTGTATAAGGTGAGAATGCAGCATCTCTCCCCCTTGTTCAACCTGTACATCGAATAAACAGCGAAGGAAATAGCGTTTGAGGAGTTAGATTAAAATTCAGGGTGAAAGGATATAAATGAAACGATTTACTGATGTTATTAGCATCATCTGTGGAAATGAGAAACTACAACATGCCCTGTAAAATGGATTGAACAATCCAATCAGCACAGACTGACAGTAAACCAAAGAATGACATAAGTAGAGTGGAGTAACAGAAACGAGATCAGCAAAAGAAAACATGACAAACGAAGCAAGAAGGATATCTGAAGCAGAGTAGCACAGGTGCAGAGGGAATTCCCGCCTTATCTGCTAGTATTAAACATCGCAGCCTTTTTATAGAAGTGTTACGTAGACTGTGGGAAACAGGACAGGAAGATAATCTAAGTGTGGTGCTATAGAAGGATGTTGAAAATTGAGTTGACTGATAAGCATGAGAAGGTTATGAGGTGCAGTGCATTCGGCATACAGAATATATAACAGTATGTTTGCTTGTTCTATCTGGTGGTGTGTGGCATAAAACAAATTAACTTTATTGTAAGCAGGAACTGAACTTCATATTTAAAAATTACCACGAAGTGGCGTTTCGAAATCGCGCAGTAAGATAAGTGAGGCCTATACCGTCTCAGTTTCTCAGCCTGCCCGATAGGAATTTAATGGATCACACACTGTAGTATTCTATTCTTCCTGAAATCTGTGTCTGAATAATTAAAATTATTTTATATATTAAAGATGAATATTGATGACCAAAGGTTTACTTTAAATTATGAACACAGTCTTATTATGTCAACTAAGAATCTTATTTATTGCAGAATACAACAGCAGTATCTTCTCATCATTATGAGTCAAGGCGAAGAATAGACGCAAAATGGGGATCTAAAATGGTTTATATCAATTTTATCATTTCTTCACCCAAGCGACTAGAATAAAAACTTTCAATGATTCCGCACGAATAGCACCTGGATGTTTACGTGAAAATTAGTAGAGATAAAAACTTTGCAAAATATACAATTCCATTATGATACATAACATGCTTCTCAGTAGAATACGCTCAGTAATCAACATGAGGGAAACAGTGATTAGTAGAAAGGAGAGGATTATATGACATGTGCTCGGATATCAAGGAATAACCTCGATGGTACTAGAGCGAGACGCAAAGGGCAAAAACTATAATGAAAATCAGGGACTGGAATACATGCAGCAAATAATGAAGAGCTGTTGTGCCTATAATGTGTTATCCTTGTCTTTTCTTTTGTAGACTCATGAGTCTTCGGAATGGTTTGATGCGTCTCGTAAAGGCTCTTCCTCCTGTGTTCAGCGCTTCATCTCAGAGTAGGAGTTACACCCAACATTCTCTCAGAACGTAACATCTAGCACAGCTATGGACATATTTCGTTGCTGACGCAGCTGACTTCGTACCGTATCACTGATGATCACTTGTGTCTTTTAGCTGATCCAAGTGTTGCGTTTCGAGTTGGACTGGTGTTGCAGAGAGAGCTAATGCTCGTTTCATATACCATACAAATGCCATTGAAACGATGTTTGCCGTAGGGTCAAATGTTACATCATGTTCTTGACGTACGCTACAGTATTCAATGTGCCTAGTTACCAAAGGGTAGGGCAGAATGTTGTATCTTGTAACACTTTTCAGATTTTCACCTCTAGTGGGAGGCCTCTCGTAATAAAAGGTTGGTATATTTTCTTATTCCATTTTAAGTGCTACATTATCTTTCTGGTATGCTGCAGTCCGTCATTGAAATTACAAAAATTATTCCGGCAAAGTAACGCTTTTCACAATGAGAAAAAATGTTCCAATGTACATGGTCGTGTACCTAAGAACAAATAATAGACTGAAATTTAAAAGCGTTGCAGTTGAGAATACTTTGTTAGTACTGTTCTTAATAGTCCATGAGATAAATTATTATTCTACTAAGTACCAATAATCAGTAACAAATCAAATTAAGTAACTGCTATAAAAAATTAATTATAAGTATATTTTAAAATAGCTGTTGAAAACTAACATAAATTTCCGTTTTCAAGACGGGTCAAATTGTTAAGGAGTTAAATTCATTTGTAAGTATCACATGTACGTTGGTAGAATACCTTGTTCTGTTTCAAGGTACGGAATGGTGCATGACCGACGAAACATGGCTTAACCGTCTACACATTATATATCTAGTTTTAGACATGTATAGAATGTTACTCACCATGAAATTTCAAGTTACGGGATGGTACATGACCGACGAAACGTGGCTTAATCGTTTACACATTACATATCTAGGTTTAGACGTGTATATAATGTTACTAACAATGAAATTCTGTAACTGGAGAAATAACGATTTCTTCCAAATGTATTTAATATATTCGACAGCACTTAAATTTCTAGTACAAATAGTTTTCATAGATATAGCACAAACAACCTCATATCTCACGACAACAAAAACAGTAGAAAATGGCGGCAACTGCTTATGGCAGTCTCTTAAGAGCATTCGTTCATGTGATTGTAAAGTCGGTCATAGACTGCAACATCAGTTCTTTGGTACTCTATCCTCAAGGTACAACATTCTACCCTAATAAGGAATCACATAATTACAATAGTGACCAAAAGGAAGGAATTGAACAGTGAAAGGGTGAAAGTGCTGTCACTCGGATACATGGATATATATATCTGAGTGCTATGTTAGTTATATTATGCCACGTACATTTCTGTACATTTTGGTCCTAAATGACAGATATTAATGTTAGAAGCGCCCGAGAGAACATAAAGGTTGTTAATGTGATCTAAACATTGTATTCGAAGTGATACAACCATTTTTAAGTCATTGAAAACATCAATAAATTCTATGTGTTTTCTCTTCGTGCGCTTCCATTTAGGCATAACTTTAAGACAGTGTCATAGACGTTCAAAGTTAGGTACAAATTTATAAAAACTTTTCAACTCTAATAGTCCACACTATTTCCATCATAATGTGGCCTTCCCTCCGAAACAGCCAATCTTTGTCATAATGGATGAGAATGATCTCTGCTCAACTTAAGGTACACTACTGGCCATTAAAAATGCTACACCACGAAGCTGACGTGCTACAGAAGCGAAATTTAGCCGACAGGAAGAAGATGCTGTGATATGCAAAAGGTTAGCTTTTCAGAGCATTCACACAAGGTTGGCGCCAGTGACGACAAATACAACGTGCTGACATGAGGAAAGTTTCCAACCGATTTCTCATACACAAACAGCAGTTGACCGGCGTTGCCTGGTGAAACGTTGTTGTGATGCCTCGTGTAGGGAGGGGAAATGCGTACCATCACGTTTCCGACTTTGATAAAGGTCGTATTGCAGCCTATCGCGATTGCGGTTTATCGTTTCGCGACATTGCTGATCGCGTTGGTCGAGATCCAATGACTGTTAGCAGAATATGGAATCGGTGGGTTCAGGGGGGTAATATGGAACGTCCTGCTGGATTCCAACGGCTTCGTATCACTAGTAGTCGAGATGACAGGCATCTTATCCGCATGACTGTAACGGATCGTGCAGCCACGTCTCGATCCCTGAGTCAACAGATGACCTTTGAAAGACAACAACCATCTGCACGAACAGTTCGACGACGTTTGCAGCAGCATGGAATATCAGCTCGGAGACCATGGCTGCGGTTACCCTTGACGCTGCATCACAGACAGGAACGCCTGCGATGGTGTATTCAACTACGAACCTGGGTGCACAAATGGCAAAACGTCCTTTTTTTTGGATGGATCCAGGTTATGTTGACAGCATCATGATGGTCGCATCCGTGTTTTGGCGACATCGCGGTGAAAGCACATTGGAAGCGTGTATTCGTCATCGCCATACTGGCGTATCACGCGGCATGATGGTATGGGGTGCCATTTGTTACACGTCTCTGTCACCTCTTCTTCGCATTGACGGCACTTTGAACAGTGGACGTTACATTTCAGATTTGTTACGACCCGTGGCTCTACCCTTGATTTGATCCCTGCGAAACCCTACATTTCAGCAGGATAATGCACGCCCGCATATTGCGGGTCCTGTACGGGCGTTTCTGGATACAGAAAATGATCGACTGCTGCCCTGGCCAGCACATTCGCCATATCTGTCACCAACTGAAAACGTCTGGTGAATGGTGGCCGAGAAACTGGCTCGTCACAATACGCGAGTTACTACTCTGGATGAACTGTGGTATCGTGTTGAAGCTGCATGGGCAGCTGCACCTGTACACGCCATCCAAGCTCTGTTTGACTCAATGCCCAGGGGTATCAAGGCCGTTATTACCTCCAGAGGTGGTTGTTCTGGGTACTGATTTCTCAGGATTTATGCACCAAAATTGCGTGAAAATGTAATCACATGTCAGTTCTAGTATAATATTTTTGTCCAATGATTACCCGTTTATCATCTGCATTTCTTCTTGGTGTAGCAATTTTAATGGCCAGTAGTGTATTTCTGAGGTGAAAGAGTACAGTAATGAAAGATCTCGTTTAGATATTGTTGTTCCTCTAAGATTACTTAACCGAGAGGAAAAAAAACTGGAAGTGTTGAAGCACTTACTGATTGCATAAGTACTGCTGTTGCCGAGAAAGCAAAATGGGAGAAGTGAGTGGAGCGAACGAATTTGTTTCATCCTGCTTTTTGATAAATCGATTCCCAGAATTCATCTCAGGCGAGTCATCAAAACCATGAGAAACCAGCATCAGGATCGCCGGAAAGGAATTTGATACCTGCTTCTCACGAATGTGAGTGAAGCGTCCGTCGTGCAGGCTGATTCATTGGCTCACATCTTTTATCAAGTGAAACGAAGAATCCTTATTAGGCTTATTCTCTTCAGAGCTGCTCCTTTTCTGTACGTATCTGCTGCATTCTCTCTTCTATCAACACACCGGACAAGATTTTAGTATCACATGGCATTTCATTAATAACACCATGGAGTTACCTTCTCCTCATATTACAATAAAAGTTACTCATGAGAAAAAATATGTATAAATGTGCCAAAATTTCTAGCCGATGTGTGAAGAATTAGATCTAATGCAGCAGATATCCTGAATTACTTAGTTACTGTAAAATACAAGAAAAGTATTGCAAGTTTTTTATTATGAATTTCCTAGGTTGCGTGCAGCGGCTCCAAGTCGTTGTTGCCAGACAGGGATTAAACACACACTAAAAATTAATCTCAGAGCTATTTTTCATTTGAAACAAACTGCATCCACAAAACAACAGAATAACAAACAAGGTTATTTACCTGCTACGTCGGAATCCACTGAGCTATTTGGCGATTTGCAGACTTTTTATGTCATTATAGTGGTACATGCAGTCAGAACATCGCCGCAGTTGGGAAAAATGTCAAAACGACGAACATTTTGTCAGTAAATGTTACTGGCAAGAATTTCTGCACCCAATTCTCGTCTATTCTTCAGTACTAGCTACGGCTATACTATTTTGCTTCCATTTCGTGTCGTCTCCGTCGAACGCCACAGAGTGAAGAATGTTACGACAGTCACTGCACTTTTATCGGCCCAGGCGAAACCCACCTCTGAGTAAAAAAGGTAAGAGGATGTGCGAACTTTTTCTCTGTGTTG
Source organism: Schistocerca cancellata (assembly GCF_023864275.1). Lineage (NCBI taxonomy): Eukaryota > Metazoa > Arthropoda > Insecta > Orthoptera > Acrididae > Schistocerca > Schistocerca cancellata. The sequence continues at coordinate 947,995,828 of NC_064626.1, forward strand.
CTTTCCACTTGCGTAGCTACCGATCTCTTTGCCACGCATATCGGATGCTCATGTTTTTTTTGCCGTAACTTGTCAGCTGGCTTAGCACACATTTTTTGTTCATTTTTTTGTAGAAGAACTGCTGCTTGAAGTTTTTATTTCCGAAGTCGTGTTTTTCTTTATTTTCTATAGGACTCTTATAACTTTAGCAACGAGTTTTCAAGCTCTTTTATAAGACCTAATGCATCAGGTCCATTCTCCCAGCACAAAAATTATCGGTTTTCCTCTTCAGATGATAATCCCTTGGTAAACTCTAGTGCTAATCCCTTCCCGCGTGTTGACCACTGTGTATACACTCTGCTGTTTTCCTCGGTTTCTGTGTCTGGTCGGTACTTTTAAGCCACGCTAACTCTACTAAGAAAGGTTCTTGTAAATACTGAAAATCTGAAAAGGGTAACTCTTCACGTAAGTGTGGAAGTTGATATACGCTTTCTATGTGTTAATAATGACCGATTGTTTCAGCTAACTCCTAATTAAAATAACATGCTTCAAATCTCAGATTCAGTATTTATACTTTTACAACCACTCTGAAACACAGTAGCCTGACTGATAGGATGCAGATCATGTTAGAGAATCTATGCTGCAAATTAACCAGAGAGTTGTTGCGAGTAATAGGCAGGCGATATTAGCATTGGCGTCTGGAGAGGTGATTTCTGTAAGAGTTCATTGTTTTTTGAAGACATGAGATGTTAATGGTACAGCCGTTCTTCACTAATAATGTATTGTTCTCTGATCAAAGCCTTTTTTCGTAGACAAGGTATCTGCCCTAGATAATCATCAGATAGCTTTCTCAAAATTCTTTAACGCATAGCCAACCTCCTTAGCACAGTATTCGGTATGTGGGTGGACCAAAGAAAGGCTAGTTCATCGACTTGTAAAACAAGGGAGGCAATACAGTTGATAAACTTCAAAACTGGTGAAATAATTTGCCATATTGGAAGAAAGATTGTATGAGATGGTCGAAGCAAGTGAGGCAATAGAAGAGGAGTGATGAAGACGAGAAAAGTTTTCTGCGAGAAAAGGACTACCATTAAGCATGTGCTGATGGAAAATGTATTAGATAATAGACGGATGTGTGCGTGTGAGAGAGACAGGTGCTGGAACTAAGAAACGCGTGTTTGTCACAAAGGATCGTTCCAGAAAATCAACGTATTGTTAATCATTGATTTGAAGATGGTCGCTTAACTGAAACTAGTCGCCTGGAGAAACAACTTAAAGGTGGAAGTGTTAAATGTTTTCATTGCCATTTTTCCCACAGAATTCGTTTTGAGTGCTGTTGTGTTCTTGGTACTCTGTTTCATGTCCCAAGACTTATTCCAAAATGAAAGTCATGGAAAAAATGTTCGAAGTTTTATTACATGGTGGAGCATGGGTATTTGTGCCAAGCAATGCTTCCCTCTGGAGTTACAGGGGCTATTTGTCCATTTAGGTGATGCACTACTTGCGTGGTTAGTAGAGTGCATGTAAGCTTTCGTTAGTATCAATAAAACAGCTTTGTAATAAAACGATATAATTTGAGTCTCGAAAAGAGTAAAAAAAGCTTGGAGAGGTGAACAGACAAAACATAGTTAAGACAGGCGTGTAATAAAGTAAGATGCTGAATAATCTCAGATAGCTATTCAGGTTTCCCCCTCTGAAACAGAAGAACGAAAAACGTCGGTGTATTCAAAAAAGGAACGACAATGGCTGATATGTCATGCTGTACTTCATCTGATAGAGCAGCCATGTTTATCAGTTGCAAAACAGAAAAACCTGTTGATGTCGCCATTTTTTCAACAACAGAGGGAGTTGTATAGTAAACTTTGCGACATCTGATCTGAAGATTGAAGTTGTGTAAGAAACAGAAGTCACAACAGAGATTTTTTCTTCAATTTAATTTTTTTATTCTCCTATAAAAAATAATTAAAATGTGTGAAAAATAATTGTTTGACTACAGTAGTTAAAATATTGCTGCTGTATTTCTGTGAATGTATTACCACAAATAAAACGTAATGCGTGAGTATTAATAGCGTTAGAAACAAAACATTCGCTGCTTCCCTACTGTGGAAGCTAGAAAGTTCTTAAACATTTATTTTTATAATTATCTTTTTTTGCAGTTCATGAGATGAGCAGTATAATTCTATGGCATCAGAAAACTGCTTTTTTAAACACAAATGAGTTACGCACAAAAGGAAATAAGCATTATTGATCTCCTGACAAATGTGAGGCTTAGCATTTAAAACGTCTGGCTTTTCCGCTATTCAGTTGTTCCTTACACCAACTTTTGATGTTTCTGTGATTCCATTCTTTAAGTACCTTAAAGCTATACAGCTCTGTTTGCAGGAAATATTTATACTATGGGTGGTAAGGTGTTACGTATTGACTTATTGTTCTGCAACGACTGACATTTCACCAGTGGTGAACTCCAACAAGAGCACTATATGGCTGCGAGGTGAGTCAAAGGCGTTGGGACCTGATACAGGTGAAAAAGGGGTCCTGTATATTACTTAACGAAAACTCCTTGTCTCGTATGAATAAGATTATTCGTCAACCAGATTTCAACGCTATTTTAAAGACACTGTCCCAACAACTCGAGGCAACTATGTGTCTCATAATCTTTCACTCGGCTGAGCAGTTCTCAGCCAACACATATTCCTGCAGTTGATGCAGCCTTGTGTGGTTACGGTGCTCCGCACGTCCGCTTGGAAAGTACGAATGGTCTGGCCGAATAAGGCCTTTACTCCGAGGGGACGAAATAAATGGGATAGCGATATGCACATACACAGATGCTGGTAGTATCTCGTACACAAGGTATAAAAGGGCGGTGGATTCGTACTCAGGTGATTCATTTAAAATGATGTCCGACGTGATTACGGCTGCACGATGTGAATTAAGATTTTGAAAGTGGAATGGTAATTGGCGCTAGACGCATGAGACCTTCCATTTCAGAAATCGTTAGGGAATTCAATTTTTCGAGATCTGCTATGTCAAGAGTGTGCCAAGATCGCATTTCAGGCATTACTTCGCAGCACGCACAACTCAGTGGCCAACGGCTTTCACTTAACGATCGAGAGCAGTGGCGCTTGTGTAGAGTTCTCAGTGCTAACGGACAAGCTGCTCTCCGTGAAATAACTGTAGGAATCAAAGTGAACCGTACGACGAACGTATCCGTTAGGACAGCGCGGTGAAATGTGGCGTTAATGGGCTGTGGTATCTGACGACCGACGCGAGTGCCTTTGCTAACAAGCCATCACCTGCAGCGCCTCTCCTGGACTCGTAACCATATCCGCTGGACCCTAGACTATTGGAAAACCGTGGTCTGGTTAGATGAGCCCCGATTTCAGTTGGTAAGAGCTGACTGTAGGATTCGAATGTGACGCCGACCTCACGAAGCCATAGATCCAAATTGTCAAGAAGACACTGTGCAAGCTGGTGGTGGGTCAATAAAGGTATGGGCTGCGTTTACAAGAAATGACTTGGTCCAACTGAATCGATCATTGACGAAATGGTTATGTTCGGCTATTTGGAGACTACCTGCAAGCCATTCATGGGCTTCATGTTGCCAGACAATGATGAAATGCTTACGGATGACAATGCGCCATGTCACCGGGCCATAGTTGTTCGCGAATGGTTTGAATAACGTTCTGGACAACTCCAGCGAACGATTCGTCCTCCCAGGTCGCCCGACATGAATCTCATCAAAATTTTGTGGGACATAATCGAGAAGCCAGTTCTTGCATCGGCAAGACTTTGACAGTCATAGCCGGCTATACAGGCACCATGGTTCAATATGTTTTCAGGGGACTTTCAACGACTTGTTGGGTCCATGCCACCTTGAGTTCCTACACTACGCCGGGCAAAAGAAGATATGACACGACATTAGGTGGTATCCCATGACTTCTGTGCTCCTAATGTGCTAAAAAAAGTAATCACACAATTTGGGAAGAGATACAAGGAAGGTAACTACAAGGAAGCCATAGGCAGCAGAAGAAATACTTCAGATGATCGACGAATGGTCCCGGCGGAGGTTCGAGTCCTCCCTCGGGCATGGGTGTGTGTGTTTGTCCTTAGGTTAATTTAGGTTAAGTACTGTGTAAGCTTAGGGACTGATGACCTTAGCAGTTAAGTCCCATAAGATTTCACACACACTTGAAAACTTTTTTCTTTTTTTGATCGACGAAACAAGAAAGTACAAAAATGCTCAGAGGACGAAGGAATACAAAAATTCAAGTCGTCTAGGAATGAAGTAAATAGGAAATGCAGGGAAGCTAAGGTGAAATGGCTGCAGGAAAAATGTGACGAAATCAAAAAAGAAATGACTGTCGGAAGACTGACTCAGCATACAACAAAGCCAAAACTACTTCCGGGGAAACTAAAAGCAAGGGCGGTAAAAATAAGAGTGCAATGGGAATTCCACTGTTAAATGCAGAGGAGAGAGCGGGTAGGTGGAAAGATTAAACTGATGGTCTCTATGAGGAGGAGGACATGTCTGATGATGTGATAGAAGAAGAAACAGGAATCGATCGGGAGGAGATAGTGAACCCAGTATTGGAATCAGAATTTAAAGAAGCTTTAGAAGACGTAAGATCAACTACTGCAGAAGGGACAGATAACATTCCATCGGAATTTCTAAAATCATTGTGGGAATTGGCAACAAACCTATTATTCACGTTAGTTTGTAATATATGTGAGCCTGGAAATATACCGTTAGACATCTGGGAAAACGTCAATCACACAATTCCGAAGATTTCAATGCCTGAGAAGTGCGAGAAAAATCGCAGAAACAGCTCAACAGCTCATTCATCTAAGTTGCTGACAAGAATAATACACAGAAGAATGGAAAAGAAAACTGAGAATCTGTTAAACGACGATTAGCTTGGCTTTAGGAAAGGTAAAGGTACCAAGAAGGCAGTTTCGACATTGCAGTTGATATTGGAAGCTAGACTGAAGAAAAATAAAGACACTTTCATAGGATTCATCGACCATTAAAATTCGTTCGAGAACGTAAAATGGTGCAAGACATGAGAAATTCTGAAAAAAGGTAGCCTAGAGCGAAAGACCGGTAATATACAATATGTACAAGAAGCGAGAGGGAACAATAAGAGCGGTAGATCAAGAACGAAGTACTCGGATTAAAAAGTGTGTAAGACAGGGGTACAGTGTTTCTTCCCTACTGTACCGTCAATACATTAAAGAAGTAATGACGCAAATAATAGAAAGGTTCAAGAGTGGGATTAAAATGCAAAGGGAGAGTAATGATATTGCTGTCCTCAGTGAAAGTGAAGAAGAATTACAGGATCTGTTGAGTAGAATGAACAGTGTAATGAATACAGGATATGGACTAAGGGTAAATCGAGGAAAGACGAAAGTGATGAGAAGTAGCGGAAATGAGAAAACTGAGAAACTAAACATCGAAACTGGTAATAAAAAAGTAGGTGATCTTAAGGAATTCTGCTACTTAGGTAGCAAAATAATCCATGATGGAGAGAGCAATGAGGAAATCAAAAGTGGAATAGAACTCACATAAAGAGTATTTCTGGCCAAGAGAGGTCTACTAGTATCAGATGCAATTCGTTTGGAACAAGGTATTGTATGGTACCGAAACATGGACTGTGGGAAAATCGGAATAGAAAAAGTCGAAGCATATGCGATGTGGTGCTGGAGAAGAATGTTGAAAAATATGTGGACTGATAAGTTAAGAAACGTGGTTTCCCCAGAATCGGTAAGGAACGGAACTTATGGAAAATACTGACAAAAAGAAGGGACTGGATAATAGGATATCTGTTAAGAGACCAGATAACAACACCCATGGTGCAAGAGGGAGCTTTAAATAAGTGAGGACATAGGTTGGAAGTTTTGCTCACAGATGAAAAGATTGGAAAGGTTGGCACAGGAGAGGAATTCGTGGCGGGCCGCATCAAGTTAGACAGGCTGAGGGAAAAAATCGTTCGCCTATTTTTTAGTGATTATTCATACATTTACTTGCTCTGGCAAGATTAGGTCCATCGGCCCCTCTCTTACATCTAACAACGTGTTCTACATTTGTTCACATAACGATGCGGATGTTGTTAAAAGTCTTACACTTAATATGGGATACAAAACTTACAAATAACTGTAACATAAATAGTGGACAACAGTAATAGCTGTGGTGGAAAAAACGAAGAGTTTAAATTAGTAGATGAAAAGTAGGACCTCAAAGATTGATTACAATGATGTAGATTTCAAACTGAAGGCAGTGGCAGCGGTGGGTGTTAGGAAAAGGACATGGAGAGGGATGTGATGAAACCCACATGAGGGGGAAAATGGCCTGATTGACTGAGAAACGAAAAGAGAAAGATGAGTAACAGGGAGAAAATGGAAGCATCTGTTCCACTGTTTGACAGTGAAAAAAAAAAAAAATGGTTCAAATGGCACTGAGCGCTATGGGACTTAAAATCTGAGGTCATCAGTCCCCTAGACGTAGAACTACTTAATCCTAACTAACCTAAGGTCAGCACACACAGCCATGCCCGAGGCAGGATTCGAACCTGCGACCGCAGCAGAAGCGCGGTTCCGGACTAAAGCGCCTAGAGCCGGTCGGCCAATAAAGGCCGGCGTTTGACAGAGAGAAACTGGTCATATATGCTAATTTTTTTAGGGAAGTAGTGGGGTAACAGGAGTAAATGCTTCAGATTTTACTGAAATGCAGCAGGACATTGAATTGTTCGCAGAGCGCAGGATACATTGTTCCAGAGGCTGCCAGCAGCAGCTAACGGTGACTGTAATCAAATAAGAATAATCAGAGCTCATACGGAAAGAGTTCCAAAGGCCGACTGCGAAGAGCTGTGACTGGAAGTGCCTGACGAAGAAAATGTTTGTCAGATAAACAGTTTATTTTTTAAAGCCAGTACAGCACCAAAACCATGAAAACGGCACACGTTTATTGCCGTGTGGCTTAAGAGTAAATACAAAAACGAATCACGTACCAGTCTGACACTTAAAGGAGTGAAGAACATGATAATTTCAAGGACTAACTGGTCATACATAGCACCTGCAACATACAAAAGGTATTTCTCAGTAAAATAGAAAAGAATTGGAAATACACCGTAATAAAGAATGAAAACAAACTACTTAAAAGAAACCTGTTCTTCAGAGCTCTGAATAAACATTAGTAACGACCTGAGAATATTAAGAGAAAGGACCATTGACGTTCAAGAACCGGTGATTAACGTTCATATCAAAGCACAATCGCCCCTACACATGTACTGTCGGAAAAAAATCGCAAGACCAAGAAGGCGTTGTGTGGTGTTAACAAAAGTTGGCAGGCGTGTTACTACATCTCTAGGATGACGTCCTTTCAACTTTCGTGCCAGCCGCGTAAGAGTAGCGCTGGTTACGCCACTATGAGGATGTAAATCAGGCTTGCTTTAAATATAAGCTGTAACGGTCGGAGGCGTTAGTTACCTTTGAGACTGAACGTGGTGGGTTGACTTTAGTCAAGAATGCCTTTAAGGCGACAAAGACGCCTTCATCAACACGTTTCTGAGTTTGAACGAGGTCGTTTAATAGAACTACGAGAAGTTGGATGGTCCTTCTGCGATACTGCAGAAAGACTTGTTAGGTATGTAGCTATTGTATGAATACATGATTGCTGACCGCTGTTGTCAGGAGAACGTGCAGTCGCAAGATAACCGGGCTCCGGACGGCCACGTGGCACACCGGTGAGAGACCACCATCGTGTTCGGTGCGGGGCTCTGGCGCATCGCACTGCATCTACGGCAGCAATCTGAGAAGCAGCTACACTACAGTGACACAACGAACAATTACAAATCAGTTACTTCATTGATAGCTCCGAGTCAGACGGCCTGTGGCGTGCACTCCACTGACCACAAACGACCGCCGTTTGTGACATCAGTGGCGCCAAGCGAGAGCTCAATGGAGAGTAGGGTCGAGTCTGTTGTGTTTTCTGATGAAAGTAGATTGTTCATTAATTGTTGATTGCTGCCAGTGAACGCCAAGTATTGGTTAGGAGGAGGCCAGTTGATGGCCTGCAACCAATCTGTCTGAGAGCTATACATACTGGACCTACACCTGAAGTTACGGTCTGGGGTGCAATTTTATATGACAGCAGGAGCAATCTCGTGGTTATCCTACCCAAGTTGACTGCAAATTGGTACATCAGTCTGGTGATTGTGCTGCCATTGAAGAACAGCATCCCAGGGGGTGTTTCCCTACAGGATAACGATTGTCCACATATCGTTGTTGTAACCCATCATGCTCCACAGTGTCGACATTTTGCCTTGTCCCTGATCGGTCACCGTATGTGGCTCCAATTGTCACGTATGGGACATCATCGGAAGATAACTCTAGCGTCGTTTACAAACAGCATTAATCTCCTCCGTATTGACCGACCAAGTGCAACAGGCATGGAACTCCATCCCAAAAACTGACATCCGGCACTTGTGCAATCCATTGCATGCAAGTTTACATGCTTGCATTCAACATCCTGGTGGTTACACCGGTTACTAGTGTACCATTACTTCACATTTGCAATGGCAGATCTCACGCCTACATTATCCTGTGATCTTGCAGTGTTATTCACTTAAATATATTATGGCTCTGAGCACTATGGGACTTAACTTCTGAGGTCATCAGTCCCCTAGAACCTAGGTTAGTTAGGTTTAAGTATTTCTAAGGACGTCATACACATCCATACCCGAGGCAGGATTCGAACCTGCGACCGTAGCGGTTGCGCATTTCCAGACTGTAGCGCCTAGAACCGTTAAATATATTACCCAGGCGAATGTATCCGTGAAATTTCATTACTATACATCAATTATTTTTTGGTGTTGCGATTTTTTCCGTCAGTGTATAAAGCTGTCCTTAAACGCTATGGCAGAAAATTACAACCCCCCTTAAACACTCTCGCGGAAAGGCCGATATCAAGAGAACACAGCCAGAGGCAGACCGCACAAAATGTAATGAAGCGGCCGGACAAGTTACATAAAAGTTAACGTTCGTCATGTAATCAACTATGCACACACACCACTGGCTGTGGTACACAGGCGACTGCAAGCTTGTGGTGTACAAGGCTTCTCACCAGATTGTCTTCGGTGGTCCTCTGGCGTTGCAGTGGAGGATTTCGCCAACAGTCAGTTCCTAAGGTGCAGCTGGCCTCTGTGTGTAACTAGCCCGATCCTTGGGAGTGCAGCACGTCTCCTCGAATGCCGTACACGTTGTTCGTCTCTTCCAACAGCCTACCGCATCGGACGACTGTGCATTGGAGATCAAAAACAAAGAGATTAAGAATCGAATGTTGAGGGTTGCATAGTGCGCAAATAAAGGCGCCTACGTAAAATCAGACTAAAGGCCGTCGTTCGTTTCTATTGTAGTTCCACGAATATGACGAATCTGACATCTGTGGCGCTGCTGTCGCTTCATACTCAACGACTCGTTCTCTCTTAGTGAAGCACGCAGGAGTATAAGGTTAGTCGTGACTTCTTGTTACCACTGAATATGAGTATACGATTTTGTTGCTGTAAAGTAGCACTGACAAGCCGCAATGACCAATTGTCTGGGTCAGATAGCGTTTCATGTAGATGTGTTTTGTGAGACTTTGGAGGATGTTAGAAGAAAATCAACTGGCACAAAGAACACAATTGCAAAAATCTTCCATTAGACGAGGACTGGTGCCTGGAATACATTTCATGCTATAGTCCACGCTTCATACGAAAAACGTACAGATCTCGTCCAATGCAAACAAAGCGGTTGTATTCTTCTTTATTCCATCTCCACTGTGAGAAAACATATCTGTTGCATTCTACGAAAACTGGCCCCAGAATAACATCACTGTTATCTCCTTCCCGCTCATAACCACCTAAGTCTGTGGCGCCTCACTCATACTGATGGCACAGTTTCAATACGGCTGGAAGCTACATCGCATTTGGCTCCTCTAGTGCCAGAATTTCACGGCGAATCTGGGTGTAATTTAGACGTTTTTCCCAAACTAATCGTGCTGTTCTGCGTACTTCAGCGCTAGAGTACGTTTTCACTTGCCGCGCCATTTCACGTCCACACTCTAAGGCACCTGTTATCGATACCGCAGCATAACTGTGTCTGCAGGAACCCAGAATATGTATTCTTGTCTGTCAATCAGCCATTCTTGTTGCGCAATGGTCTTAGTGAGAGACGACCTGTGTAAATTACTTTTTCAAGTTCCCGCGTAATTACCTGACTTACCTGTCCCGCATCCATCCTAGATGGGCATATAAGGCACTGACATGGCAAAATAAAGAGGTATTGCAGGTGTAACGCACACGAGGAGTCGTGGTTGTTCCTAACCGTCTAGATACAGTGTTCACTACTCATCCCACGCCGGATTACACTGCAATAGTTGAGGTTCGGTAGCACACACACTGCCTCAGATAAATACCAACCCTCCCGCAAGAGGTTTGAGTCCTCCCTCGGGCGTGTGTGTGTGTGTGTGTGTGTGTGTGTGTGTGTGTGTGTGTGTGTGTGTTGTTCTTAGCATAAGTTAGCTTAAGTAGTGTGTAAGTCTAGGGATCGACGACCTCAGCAGTTTGGTCTCTTAGGAATTCAAATGGTTCAAATGGCTCTGAGCACTATGGGACTTAACTTCAGAGGTCATCAGTCCCCTAGAACTTAGAACTACTTAAACCTAACTAACCTAAGGTTCAAATGGCTCTGAGCACTATGGGACTCAACATCTTAGGTCGTAAGTCCCCTAGAACTGACAACTACTTAAACCTAACTAACCTAAGGACATCACACACACGCATGCCCGAGGCAGGATTCGAACCTGCGACCGTAGCAGTCCCGCGGTTCCGGACTGCAGCGCCAGAACCGCACGGCCACCGCGGCCGGCAACTAACCTAAGGACATCACACATCCATGCCCGAGGCAGGACTCGAACCTGCGACCGTAGCGGTCGCGCGGTTCCAGACTGTAGCGCCTAGAACCGCTCGACCACCCCGGTCGGCTCTTAGGAATTCACACACATTTGAGCATCGATACCAATATCTGAATATTAGTTTAAATGAAGAAAAACAGCACTTGCAAAGCTAGGAATATTATTTTGAAATGTGAGAGCAGCCCTAAGATCGTTTTAGTAATAGCGTAAAACGAACAAAACTATAAGAGGTGATCAAAAAGCTTGCGTTTGAGGGCGTTTCTGTAGTGTATACCTGTATGCAACTCAGCGCGACTCAGATGCGGGTCTATAAGCACCGACATGAAAGCGAGCGGTTAGTGTGGCCTTCGAGCGGAAACTTTTTACTTATACAATGGTACTACGAAACGCATCCTGGTTATTACCGAGACAAAGGCTCTTAGTGAAAGATTAAAACCAAATGGTATTATTCTTAGTGAATACTATATAAAGAATAACTGAAATATTATTACTGTTTAATCCGCTATCCACGCAACTGTTACAGCCAACAGACGCCGTTGACCATTTACGCCGCCTGGTTGTTCTTGAGGCATCACAGGCCTGTCAGATGAAGCCTTGCTCAGGTTGGGCAGTACACTGAACAAACGGAGCTGTAATTATGGACAGCCGAAGCCTGGAGGTAATTCGGTATCGAGCAGTCGTCATGCGCAGTAATAAGTTGCGCCGCAGCTTCATATCCTGCCGCCCCCGGTTCTGATAATGCGTTCTGAAATACACGCTGGGAATTACGCCAGTAAATTACTCTCTGCTGCTCCTGACTCTGATGACATGAAATTACTGTAATTTCATATAGGCGCGTTGGGAAATTGGAGTTACCTGATACTGTGTGTACGGGTAATATGCCAGGTGCATTAAACACATGAACGCGAACCCTTTAGGCTGCATATACTGTTGTTGTCCGAAAGTTTGGTAATTATGTCTTTCGATGAGCAGAATTTTTTTTTCAGAGTTAGATGTTAAAGAATGGCATGGTATTGTTCATCTAACGGATGTCTGGAGGGCTCTGAGCACTATGGGACTTAACATCTATGGTCATCAGTCCCCTAGAACTTAGAACTACTTAAACCTAACTAACCTAAGGACAGTACACAACACCCAGCCATCACGAGGCAGAGAAAATCCCTGACCCCGCCGGGAATCGAACCCGGGCGTGGGAAGCGAGAACGCTACCGCACGACCACGAGATGCGGGCCACGGATGTCTGGACATTTTTCTCGAGAGTAAGAGTAGTTTTATTTTTGGGTTAGCATCTGAGCACTAGATTGACCTTCAAATTCTCCCTCCTTTGTCAAGGAACTCCAAGAAAAACCTGTTTAGTAACTCAGCCTTACTGGCGCACTCGTCGTTAATATTACCACTGCCATCATTCAGTGAAGGCACTGATTGTGACTTTACCGCTGTATACTTTACACTCGACTAGAATCTCAGAATCTAAATAGATTTTCTTCCGGATTTAGAAACAGAGTTTCGTTGTGGAAACTATTAAAGGCATCTCGCATTGAATTCTGTGCAGAATTTCGAACTTTGTAAAAGATCGCAACTCCTGTTGATTTTTGCGTTCTTTTAAATCTGTCATGTGTCCCGAGTTATTTTGAGTACCATGGGGAATCTGTTGCGTCTCTTATTAATTTACTTCTTACAATGCTCTCAGCTCTCACCAACTCTGTTTTTGTGAGTGCAAGCCACGTCTGCTCGATAGTTTGGAAGGAATGGAGACACTCTTTGAAAGACGTCAAGTGAATCAGCTTTTTAAATAGATATATTTTCCTTTTGTTTCTGTTAGACTTGGTTGTCACGGTATACAATAGTACTACAACGTCATTGTAGTCACAAATTCCTGTATCTGTCACGACACGCTATATTTGTTCAGAAAATGAACATCAAGTCAGGACCCACGGTTCGAATTTTAAGAACTAAAATAACAATACTTGGTATTTAAACTTGAGTGACCCCATATTTTAATACCCTTAATTACTAGTACTGTGAAGATATAAAATATCTGAACGTAAATTGAAATGGTAAAATTTGTAATATAAATTCCTCTCTACACTTATAAAGAAAATTTTAAATATTGTATTTTGCCCATCGATAAGGCCTAGACAACACACAAAATAAAGTTTTTGTGTTAGATACATTGTACACCGCAGTAAAGCATTTGCTAATATTTTTCACAGTTCAGATGCGTAAGATTTTAATTAGCATGTGTTTTCCTATATGATATCGTGTGTTGCTTTCGATATTTTGCTTTTTACGTGGCAGCTGCATGAATCCCTCTTGTATCAATGCACACTGATGTTTATAACAACCGCTGTAAGGAACGTCTTAAGCCAGTGATCGGCAACTCAGTGTCTTCGCAGAGACGTTGTAAAGACTGTAAGTGCCTTATTTGACGTGATAAAGTGAACAAAATTACGGCGCGTTTTATAATTTTTTTTTTTGTTTAGTCATCAGTCTTCTGACTAGTTTGATGCGGCCCGCCAGTAATTTCTCTCTTGTGCCACCCTTATCATCTCAGAGTAGCACTTGCAACCTACTTCCTCAATTATTTGTTGAATTTATTACAAATTCTGTTTTTCGCTACACTTTTTATTCCTTAGAGCTCCTTTCTACCATAGGATTTAATCCCAAATATCTTAACACATATCCTATCATTCTGTCCCTTCTACTTGTGTTTTCGATTCGTTTCGTTGCCTGTTCTGCGGAGAACCTTCTCGTTTCTTACGTTATCAATCCATTTAATTTTCAGCATCGCCTGTAGCGCCACGTATCAGTTGCCTTTTCCGCAGTTCATGATTCACTATTATACAATTCTGTGCTCCAAAAATACATTCTCAAAAATCTGTTCCTCAGGTTAAGATCTATGTTTGATACTAGTAGAGTTATTGTGGCAATGAATGCCTTCTTTCCCTGTGCTAGTCTGCTTTTGTGACTTCCTTGCTTCATCTGCCATGGGTTATTTTGCTTTCAAGTTAACAGAATTCCTTCATTTTATCCGTTTCGTGATCCCCAATTTTGACGTCAAGTTTATCACTAATTTTATTTCTACTACTCTTCAGTGTTTCCATCTTTCTTTGGTTTACTCTTAATCCACATTCTGTATTCATTAGACTGTCATTCCATTCGACACGTCCTGTAATTTCTCTCCAATTTTACTGAGGATACCAATGTAGTCAATCAGTCTTATTACTAACCTTGTACCCTGAATATGAACCTTTATTGTCGGCATTACCTCTTCGATGTATAGACTGAAGAAAGACTGTGGCTCTGTCTTACATCTATTTTCATCCGACAACTTTGTTCTTGGTCTTCGAGTCTTACAGTTCCCTCTTGGTTCTTGTTCATGTAATATATAACCCGCCTCTCTCTCTACAGCTTACACCTATTTTTCTCGGAATTTCGGATATCTTGCGGCATTTTACGTTATCGGGCATTTGTTCTAGGTTCTATGACTTTTCTTCAAGTCTTGCTTCCTCCTTATCCACAACGACATAACTGCCTATCTGGTGCCTTGGTGCCTTTACCTTTCCTAAAGTCAAACTGATCGGTATCCGACAGATCTTCCGTTTTCTGTTACAGTCTTCTGTGTAATGTTCTTGTCAGGTTGCATATATAAACTGTTAAGCCAGTTGTTCAATAGTTATCGTACTTATCTGCTCTCGCTGTCTTCAGAATTGTGTGGATGGCATGTTTCTGGAAGTCTGAAGGTATGTCTCCACTCAGCTGGAATAGTCGTTTGTTTGTTATTTCCCCCAATGATTTCAGAAATTCCGATGGAATGTTCTCTAAGCGATATGCCATTTTTGATTCCAAGTTCTCCAAAGCTTTATTAAATTCTGCTTCATACTGGATTGCCTGTGTCTCCCATATCGACTCTTTCTTCTAACACGCCATCAAGAAGCCCCCCGCCCCCTGCTGGCCGCTTTGGCCGAGCGGTTGAGCGGTTCTAGGCGCTTCAGTCTGGAACCGCGAGACCGCTACGGTCGCAGATTCGAATTAGGTTTAAGTAGTTCTAAGTTCTAGGGGACTGATCGCCTCAGATGTTAAGTCCCATAGTGCTCAGAGCCATTTGAAACCTCCCCATCCCCCCGCCTCACCCCCGCCCCAACAGACACTAATCATTCCGGACGATCCTCTTAAACTTCAGTCTACTCTTCACCATTACTGAACTGTTCTGAGTCTGTATTTGCCCCTTTGTATGCCTTACAATCTAAGCTGTGTTTTCAGAATCTATGACCGACAGCGATGTAATCGAACTGGAATCTGATCGTGTTCCAAGCCTTTTCATATTATACTTGAACCGGTTTTGGTTTTTGTACAGTATATTCTCTGTTACTATCTGAATTTTATTGCAAAAGTCAATTAGACTCTCTTCTCGTTCAATCCTGCTACTTAGCCAATACTGTACCGTAACTCACCTAAATTCACCTAGACCTTAACAACGAAATCTAATGAAAATAAACGCAAAATATATCTATTTAAAAAGGTGATAAAGAATCACTTGACGTCCTATTAAAAGACAGTCTACAGACCTTCCAAACGATGGATGCGTCGAAAAGATGTACCTTGCAAAACTGTGTTGGTGACAGATGAAGAGCATAATACCAAGTAAATTAATAGGACACGTAGCAGATTCCCCATGGTACCCAAAACAGGTCCGAACACAGTTGCAGAAGCAACGAAGAAACATGAGAGATTTAAAAGATTGCAAAATCAACAAGTTTTGCGATCTTTTCCAGAATTTTGAAACACTACGCAGACTTCAATGGGAGATGCTTTTAATAGTGTAAACCCTGCTCCACTTCACTTATATCTAGAAAGAGACTTAGCATTTCCCTTTTCAGATTTTCTAACTTCCCTTCCACATTCAAATTTCTGACATTCCACGCTCGCCTCGTAGCAAGCACCAGGTGTAGAAGTATGAAACGGGAATTTGGTTGCAATAATTACATGTCTGTTGTTTGAAACTGATAAATAATATTTTATTTCAAATAATCTCGACTGCTATTCATACATTTCTCCTACCTCTCCGGCAGGCTACGAATGCCACGCCAAAGCTACGAATGCCATGCCAAAGAAATAGTTCTTCTTTCGAAACGAACTAGTCAGTGAGCCATTTTCGTACATTTTCATACGAACTGAAGCGTTGTTCAGCGACAACGTGTCCCAGTGATCGAACGGAGCCAAGTCTGGAGAATAAGCAGCATGCCCTACTATTTCTCAACTAAACGCCTCGAACGTTTCCTGAGTCGTTTTGCAGTGTGCGATACGGAGCTATGATGGAGCAGTATGACTTTGTATTGCTTTTTTCTATATTCCGTTTGTTTTTCACGTAATGCTCGATTTAAATCGATCATTTGCTGTTGGTAGTGATCAGTATTAACGGTTTCACCAGGTTTTAGCAGCTCGTCATAGATGACACCCTTCTGATCCCACCAAACACAGAGCATTGTCTTCTTTCCAAAGCGATTTGGTCTTGCACTGGATATCGACAGTTTGCGTGGATTGACCCACGATTAACGATGCTTAGGATTCTAAAAATATATCCATTTTTCATCACCTGTCACTATTCGATGGAGACAAGACTTTCTTTTATATCAGGCGAGCAGAATTTCACAAGTGGCCTTCGATTTGCTTGCTGCCTTTCATTCAGTCTATGCGGAACCCATTTTCCCACTTTCTACACCTTTCCCATAGCTTTCAACCGAAGAGCAACGGCTTTCTGCTTCATATTCAGTTGCCCCGCAAGTTCCCGATGAGTTTGAGTATCATTTTCATCCAATAAGTCATGCCATTCGTTATCTTCGAACTTTCTCGGTGGTTTTCCGCGCTCGTCATTTCTCACGTCCAAGTCTCCACTTTTGAATTTTTTCATCCACTCGAAACAGTGTGTGCTACCAATAGCATGTTCGCCGAAAGCTTCGACAAGCAGTCGATGCGATTCTGTAGCAGTTTTCTTCAAATGATAATAGAAAACCAATGCTGTCCCCAAATTGTAGTTCGTAGACATAAAACACGGCATGTTTACGGGTTTGACACAGATACCGATTTATGGAACTTGGGTTACCGTGTGTTGACATTCGTCATTAGCCGTTACAGGAAGCAGATGGCGCTGCAAGCGGTCTCACGGGTCCTACACTGACGGCTAGCACCATCTGTAGGGAAATTCCGGTTTCATACTTCTAACCTGGTAACCCTTTCGCTGGATATTTGATCTTTTTCCCGTGATTACCTCTCTCCCGAAAATCACCTTCCAGTGATCCCAAAGGGGCACTATCCGGAATATTTTGCCAATGGAGAAATCACTTCAGGCCGTGTGTCGTGTGGAAAATGTTCAAATGTGTGTGAAATCTTATGGGACTTAACTGCTAAGGTTATCATTCCCTAAGCTTATACACTACTTAGCCTAAATTAACCTGAGGACAAACACACACACACACACACACACCCATGCTCGAGGGAGGACTCGAACCTCCGCCGGGACCAGCCGCCCAGTCCATGACTGCAGCGCCTGAGACCGCTCGGCTAATCCCGCGCGGCTGTCGTGTGGACTCGCGTGTTTTTAATGCAGGGGTTTCCACTGCCTTTCGCATCCTCATGTCGTGATTATTGCTATCCTTCCGCCTTTTAAGAGCAATTCCCTCCTCACCGGTAAGAGGTTGCCCAGAAACTCTGTCTGCTACTCAGCGCTCTTTGATAAGTTCGTTGGCAGATTACGGGGAATCTTCGGATGCCATTGCTGATTACTTTTGTTCAAAATTTAACTATTTACATTTGTACTAATGTCTCCACGAAAGATTTGACGAACGGCTTACGCAATTCTGTTTACACATTACGCAATGACCGTTGTGCATTTGTAAGGCAAATTATGTCGCAAAGAAGAGTGAAGGAATGTATTGTGCTTGTGCTAAAAACTGTACAGGAAAATGAACAAATGGTGGTGCTTAAGATACGTCGGATGCTCTGACACATCGTCAGGCTACAAATACTGCCAGTCTCAGCTGTTCAACAATATCGCTTGTTATGAAATACAATTATAAACTTTTAATGTGCTGACCATGTCAACAATGGGATGATGCGGATCGGCATTTGGCATATCTTCTCATCTCATCTGGTCACACCTTTTGCTCAGTGATTTGTACAGATGCATCTTCTGATGCCACCTCCGTATCTAGCAGTGAAAGAAGTAAATACTTTTGCTGGAGGTATAGCATAAACGACTGGCATACCTTGTGAAGAGTGAACCATACACAGGTTTCACTCAGATAATGTTAAATCAACTGACTTCGGTAGATTAAAAACATACTCGGAGATGGTAACTTGATTTTAGATGTAATTGACGACATATACAACCGCATAAACGACCCGTATGGAGAATTCTATGCTGCTTAGGATGTGCAAGCATCCATCAGTTTATTGTATTGTTAATTCATAAATTTTTTTCTTCACGCTAAAAATCAGCGCTACGTTTTGATACTACTTCTCGTGACCCACGCGCCGCATCCACTCGTCCCCTCGACATAAAAGCGGTTTGTCCTGGCTAAGGATGCTGACACACAAAGTTTCTCTGTGTGGCGTCTGAGTGTCCAGTGACATGAGTGGGGAAGCCATCACATGCTACCGCAGGGATGCCAACGGAGCGTCAGAGCGACGGTCGAGAGGTGTTCGCTCTACTGGTCTCGGCTCTCGACCAAGTTTGACATGTCCACCTCCTTCCTCTACCCCAATAATTCTTCGGACTCCGTTCCGTTCTTGATCGACTGCCATGAGCACCCTCACTGACAAGTAGTTTGCTCACCAACTCCAGAGCGCGCACAGCTGTATTCCAAAGTGGAGAATATATGTCACACTGTACCTCTGAAATCTCTTGATTTATTTGTACTATCCTCCGACGCCTACAAATCTTAAGAACCGTACTGACACCGCCGCATAGTATACCAGCGGATATAAGCTTGTGTGTTGTACTTAATACCTAAACAAAGAACTGCAATACACAGTAAAAGTAAGTTTACCTATCTGTAAAATAGACGTAAATATACATGTAAAGGGTAGTAGGCTAAAATAATTAATATTTTGCACAGTGCAGTTGCAGTGTTCAAAATGACGCAGCAATAGGCATGATAATAGCGATTATACACTGAAGAGCCAAAGAAACTGGTACACCTGCCCAATATCGTGTAGGGGCCCAGCGAGCACGCCGAAGTGCCGCAGCACGACGTGGCATGGATTAGACTAAAGTAGTGCTGGAGGGAACTGACACGATGAATCCAGTAAGAGTAAGAGGAGGTGGAGATCTCTTGTGAACGTCACGTTGCAACGCATCTCCTTATGCTCAGTAACGGTCACAGCTGGGGAGTCTGGTGGCCAGCGAGGTGTTTAAAATCAGAAGAGTGTTCCTGGAGCCACTCTTTAGCGATTCTAGACTTTTGGGATGTCGCATTGTCCTGCTGGAATTGCCCAAGTCCGTCAGAATGCACAATGGACATGAATGGATGCAGGTGATAAGACAGTATGCTTACGTATGTGTCACCTGTCAGAGTCGTATCTAGACGTATCAGGGGTCACATATCACTCAAACTGCACACGCCCCATACCATTACAGAGTCACCACCAGCTTGAACAGACCACTGCTAACATGCAGGGGATTCATGAGGTTGTCTCCATACCCGTACTCGTCCATCCGCTCGACACAATTTGAAACGAGACTCGTCCGACCAGGAGACATATTTCTAGTCATCAACAGTTCAGTGTCGGTGCTGACGGGCCCAGGTGAGGCGTAAAGCTTTGTGTCGTGCAGTCATGACGGGTACACGAGTGGGACCTCGGTTCCGGAAGCCCATATCGATGATGTTTTGTTGAATGATTCGCACGCTGCCACTTGTTGATGGCCCAACTTTGACATCTGTGGCCATTTGCGGAAGAGTTGCACTACAGACACGTTTAACGATTCTCTTCTGTCGTCGTTGATCCCCTTCTTGCAGGATCATTTTCGTGCTGGAGCGATGTCAAAGATGTGATGTTTTATCGGATTCGTGATATTCACGGTACACTTGTGAAATGGTCGTACGGGAAAAAAACCACTTCATCGCTACCTCAGAGATGCCGTGTCCCATCACTCGTGCTCCGACTGTAACACCACGATCAATTTCACTTAAATCATGATAAGCTGCAATTGTACTTGCAGTAACCGATCTAACAACTGTGCCAGACACTTGTCTTATGTAGGCGTTGCCGACCGCAAGGCCGTATTCTGCCTGTTTACATATCTCTGTAGTTGAATACGCATTCCTGTACCAGTTTCTTTGGCGCGTCAGTGTATATTTCCATTACGTCAACTGAATACGAGTGAAAAGCCGAAATGCATATCGGAATGAATGGAGAAAGAAAGCAATAAATATTTCTGTATTGCTGCAAGTGTTTTAATTCACAGCCATGGAGACAAAATTTTGGAGATTGTCCTGGGGTATTTTCTGGGCATTTTGGTATAAGGAATCCGTCGTCTCCAATGGGTCTTTACAGAATACGTTACATTTTGTTTGATTTCTTACCTCATTTAACTCTGTACCTGCAACGCATTGTAAATATCTGCACAACAATGGAAAAGTCAAGTGCATGCATAGTGTGTCTCATTTGGACATAAACTTGTTCCCTTCACTCCTGAATTTGCTGGTTACGTTGCTTTCATCCAGTTTTGATCGGTTCTTTCTCGGGTTTGTTTTTCCTTTAGTGTTAATTCTACTGTAACGGGGATAAGAAGTTGTAAAACTGGCCGTACTACTTCGTATTGCAAAGTTGGCCGATATGCAACTAGTGTATGATTACACTGACCGCAGAGAAATAACGGCAGAACTATGCTATGCTGAGCTGTTCCTCAGCGATGGCAGCCACATCGCAGCACTTTTGCATCTGTGTGAGGCGTGTTGCATTACTCTTTTTTGTCTTTTTTGTCCTTTATGATAACACATTAGAGACTATTTCACTGTATGTTCACACAAACCCATATAACTAGGATGTTGTTGTTGTGCTCTTCAGTCTGGACATTGTTTTCATGCAGCCTCTCATGGTGCTCTATCCTGTGCAACCTGCATCCTTCTGAATCTGCTTATTGTATTCACTTCTTGCTCTTCCTCTACGATTTTTCACCCCTCACATTTCCCTCCAGTAGTAAATTGTAATCCTTTGTTGTTCAAATGTGTTTTATCAAACGATTCCTTCTTTTAGTCGAGTTGTGCCACAAATTTTCTATCTCCTCATTTCTGTTCGGTACCTCATAGTTACGCGACCTACCCATCTAATCTTCCGAATTCTTCTGTAACATAACATTTCAAAAGCCTCTGTTCTCTTCTTGCCTAAACTGTTTATCGATCATGTTTCACTTCCACACACGGTTACACTCCTGTCAAAAGCCACGCACAGTGCCCGCGCGGTCTAGGGCGCCATGTACGGGTTGCGCGGCCTCTCCCACCGAAGGTTCGAGTCATCCCTCGGGCATGGGTGTGTGTAGCTGTTAGCATAATTTAGTTCGGGTAGTGTGTAAGTCTATGGACCGATGACCTCAGCAGTTTGGTCCTTTGGAATTCACAAACGTTCCTGACAAATACCTTCACAGAAGAACTTCCTAACACCTAAATCGATAACAAATTTCTTCTGCAGAAATGCTTTTCATCCCACTGACATTCTACATTTTATGTCCGAGAATTCGGCCATCATCATTTATTTTGCTGCCCAAATAACAGAACTCATCTACTACTTTAAGTAATTCCATCAGCATCATCTCATTTAATTCGACTTCATTCCATTAACTTTGTTTTGATTTTGTTAAAGTTCAACTTATATCCTCCTTTCAAGACACTGTTTATTCCGTTCAACTGCTCCTCCAAGTCCTTTGTCATTGGCAAATCTTAAAAATTTTTGCATCTTATCCTTAAACTTTAATTCCTACTCCAAATTTTCCTTTGGTTTCCTTTAGTGTTTGCTCAATGTACAGGGGATAGGCTATAACCCTGTCTTACTCCCTTTTCAACCACTGCTTCCCTTTCATACACTTAGACTCTTTATAACTGCCGTCTGGCTACTGTAAGGTTGTAGATGGCCTTTCTCTCCGTGTATTTTAATCCCTCTGCTTTCAGAAATTCTAAGAGTATTCCAGTCAGAGTTATCAAAAGCTTTCTCTAAGTCTACAAATGCTATAAACGTATGTTTGCCTTTCCTCAACCGATCTTCTACGATAAGTCGTAGTGTCATTATTGCAGCGCACGTGTCCGAAATCCAAACTGATCTTCCGCGACGTCGTCTTCTCCAAATTTTTTCATTCATCTGTAAAGAATTCGTGTGAATATTTTGCAGTCATGACTTAGTGAAATGATAGTTCGGTAATATTGACACATGTGAACACGTTACTTCTTTGGAATCGGAAGTACTATATTCTTCTTGAAGTCTGAGGGTATTTGGCCTGTCTCAAAAGCTTGCACACCAGATCGAAGAGTTTTATAATGGCAGGCTCTCCCTAGGCTATCAGTAGTTCTGAGGGAATGTCGTCTACTCCTGGGGCCTTGTTACGGCTAAGGTCGGTCATTGCTCTGTCAAATAGTTCTCCCAGTATCGTATCTCCCATTTCATCTCCGTCTACGTCCTCTTCCTGTCCTACAATACCGCCTTCGAGTTCATATCCCTTGTATAGACCTTCTGTATACTCCTTCCATCTTTCACCTAATTAGAATAACAAACGAAATAAATCGTAACTATATTATATATTATCCCTAGGACGCCTAAGGGGGGGGGGGGGTGTTCGTTGAACCTGTAATTTTTTTATGTCCCCCTGATTTTGCCCAAGTAACTTTCATACTACAGATTCCTTTTCAGTTATTGTTTGTTGGCTATTTTATGAAACGTTAGTGTCAATATATTTTATAGAAAATTCCTGCTTTGAAAGAAAAAATAAATAAACTTATTATAGGTCCAACAATCCCCTCCCCCCTTAGACTTCCAAGCTATAGAAAATTTCCCTTTGTAGGATTTCGTATTTCTCATCTCTGCAACAATGCAAGTTAGTTTCTTGTTGGTTGGTATTCTTGATATTCACAACAATCGGTTTACTTTCAGAAGAAGTAATTGTTGATGTCAGTCAGCTGTTATTTATCTTGTAAACTTGCAGCGAGTTAGTGCAGTTCCCTACTGTTCACATCCAGACTTAGAAATGACTAAAAGAATACGTGACTCGTCTTTAGAAAGAGTGAATGTAATTTTAGATGAAGATTCTGACTCGGGGAGTGAAAGTAAATGTGAGGATGGTGTTATGGCGTATGATTCAGATCGGGAAAGTGATGTGGATGTTAGAGAAGATGAAGATAGCGCAGCTTCAGGCAGTGACCATCAGGAAGTTATTGTGGCCAAGTCTGGAGGAGGTACGTAACCACAGCCTAGAATTCCTCGGAGGTCTGTTGCTAACATAGTAAGAGAGCAAGCAAGAGTAACTCCAGCTGTTGTTTGCCATTCACCTAGAGAAGCCTTGAAGTTACTTCTTACGCCTGACATCATGGATTGTTACTTTGACTAATGAGAAAGAATTGTATGCCTTTATGGGAATCCTGATACTTATGGGGGGAAATAAGGACAATTCTGTTAGTGTACACGATCTTTGGTCAGATCTAATGGGTCGGCCAGTTTACAAGGGTATTATGGCAAGAGAGCGTTTCAAGGAACTTATTGCAATCATAAGGTTTGATGACATAAGTACCTGCCAGCTAAGAAGGGAAGCAGACAAGTTCACAGCAATCCGTGATATTTTCAACAAAGTGAGTGATAGGTTTCCACTACTGTATAAACCAAGGGTCCACCTCACCATTGATGAGATACTCAGCTTGTTTAGAGGGCGCTGCCCCTTCAAAGTATTTATGATGGATAAACTGGGCAAGTATGGCATCCTTATACGCATGATGTCCGATGCAGGTGACAGATACGTCTTGAATATGGAACCCTATGAAGGAAATGTTCAGAATTTGTCGAAAGAAGAACGGGGTTCGGCAGCTGTCGTCAAACGTCTGGTAGCACCTGTGAAAAATACTGGTCGAAATATTACTACAGAAAGATACTACACATCGGTGGATTTGGCGGAAGAGTTATACAAAGACTACAAAGTTACAACAGTAGAAACTCTCCAGTCAAACAGGAAGCATATTCCAGACGTAATGAAGAACACGTCAGATCGAGAGCCATTTTCATCAATGTTCTTGTTCACAGACGCATCAACAGGTGGGCCTGCAGTAACTTTGGTGTCCTACATAGCAAAATCGAAACCAAGTAAAAACTTACTGATGTTGGCAACAATGTACCAAGATAAAGGCACTGTTGGAGGAGAGAAGAATAAAACCGAGATAAACGCATACTATAATTCCACTAAAGGTGGAATTGATACCATTGATCAAATGGCGCGTATGTACACCTGCAAGAGGGGAACAAAGAGATGGCCTCTATCTGTATTTTACTGTCTCATCGACATTTGTGGTATCAATGCAACCACCGTATTCATCCAGCAACATCCGAGATGGAATGAAAAGAAACACAACAAACGGAAACTTTATCTTCTGCAAGCTGGGATGGAACTAGTGAAATTTCAGGTAGAAGAAAGCAGTCCCAATGGAAGAGGGTTATCTAACCAAATTGTTCAATCAATGGAGACTATTATACAAAAGAAGTGACAACAGAAGCACATCAGTCTCCTGCAGGGAAAGGTCGGTGCCATATTTGTGTAAGAGAAGCTAAAACAAAGAAGCAGAAGTACAACAATCTAAGTAAACCAAAACAGTATTGTGGACAGTGCCACAAACATGTGTGTAACACACATTCAGCAAAAGTGTGTCTCTTGCCTGGAAGTTGAGGACTCAGAGTAGTCTATTGTATACAGGGTGTTACAAAAAGGTACGGCCAAATTTTCAGGAAACATTCCTCAAACACAAATAAAGAAAAGATGTTATGTGGACCTGTGTCCGGAAACGCTTAATTTCCATGTTAGAGCTAATTTTAGTTTCGTCAGTATGTACTGTACTTCCTCGATTCAGCGCCAGTTGGCTCAATTGAAGGAAGGTAATGTTGACTTCGGTGCTTGTGTTGACATGCGACTCTTTGCTCTACAGTACTAGCATCAAGCACATTAGTATGTAGCATCAACAGGTTAGTGTTCATCACGAACGTGGTTTTGCAGTCAGTGCAATGTTTACAAATGCGGAGTTGGCACATGCCCATTTGATGTATGGATTAGCGCGGGGCAATAGCCGTGGCGCGGTACGTTTGTATCGAGACAGATTTCCAGAACGAAGGTGTCCCGACAGGAAGACGTTCGAAGCAATTGATCGGCGTCTTAGGGAGCACGGAACATTCCAGCCTATGACTCGCGACTGGGGAAGACCTAGAACGACGAGGACACCTGCAATGGACGAGGCAATTCTTCGTGCAGTTGACGATAACCCTAATGTCAGCGTCAGAGAAGTTGCTGCTGCACAAGGTAACGTTGACCACGTCACTGTATGGAGAGTGCTACGGGAGAACCAGTTGTTTCTGTACCATGTACAGCGTGTGCAGGCACTATCAGCAGCTGATTGGCCTCCACGGGTACACTTCTGCGAATGGTTCATCCAACAATGTGTCAATGCTCATTTCAGTGCAAATGTTCTCCTTACGGATGAGGCTTCATTCCAACGTGATCAAATTGTAAATTTTCACAATCAACATGTGTGGGCTGACGAGAATCCGCACGCAGTCGTGCCTGTTAGGGCAGGCATTGTTGGTGATTTCTTGATGGGGCCCCATGTTCTTCCACCTACGCTCAATGGAGCACGTTATCATGATTTCATACGGGATACTCTACCTGTGCTGCTAGAACATGTGCCTTTACAAGTACGACACAACATGTGGTTCATGCACGATGGAGTTCCTGCACATTTCAGTCGAAGTGTTCGTAGGCTTCTCAACAACAGATTCGGTTACCGATGGATTGGTAGAGGCGGACCAATTTCATGGCTCTCCTGACCTCAACCCTCTTGACTTTCATTTATGGGGGCATTTGAAAGCTCTTGTCTACGCAACCTCGGTACCAAATGTAGACTCTTCGTGCTCGTATTGTGGACGGCTGTGATACAATACGCCAGTCTCCAGGGCTGCATCAGCGCATCAGGGATTCCATGCGACGGAGGGTGGATGTATGTATACTCGCTAACGGAGAACATTTTGAACATTTCCTGTAACAAAGTGTTTGAAGTCACGCTGGTACGTTCTGTTGCTGTGTGTTTCCATTCCATGATTAATGTGATTTGAAGTGAAGTAATAAAATGAGCTCTAACATGGAAAGTAAGCGTTTCCGGACACATGTCCACATAACATGTTTTCTTTCTTTGTGTGTGAGGAATGTTTCCTGAAAATTTGGCCGTACCTTTTTGTAACACCCTGTATACTCCTTCCATCTTTCACCTAATTAGAATAACAAACGAAATAAATCGTAACTATTTATTATTCTGTAACGTCTCACCGGATTCTTTGATCAAAACACTCTCATGATGTCGCTGGACAACGGCATAAGCTGAGAGGATATTTGCTATTATTTGCGTCTGATCATGTGGCAGTGACTTGCTGAACTACACGCCATTGTGAGCACAGCTAGAGTTCATTTCAAAGTTGGGCAAACTGGATATTAGACTTTTGTCATGCTTTCATTGATCAATCGATACAAAGTAATAGACTTGTGAGACACACTTGGTACAGATTTATTTATTTTGTACCAATCTGTGCACTCAATATGATATGGATCTCAGTGCTTTACACGTATACGCTTAACGTACACGTGGAGGGACAGTGTGCAGAGTGGTGGCCGGTATTCCGCTCCGCCCCGCGGTTGACACATAACATGTGCCGTTGCCATGGCTCCGTGCGCTGCTGACGTGCTCCCGGCCCGCACTGACACGCTGCCTGCCATTACACGACCGCAGTTCCTAACTCCGCTAATTCACGGCGATGTTCGCGGTTTAAAACATGTTGCTTCGCACTGAGTGTAACCTCTGCAGCACAATCCCGCTGCATTGCGTCAGACCGCGTTCCTCGCCGACGGAACAATTTCATTCAGTTGAAAGCACCACTTCATGTGGAACTGGCAAAGCGAGGACCTACTGCAGGCGAGCGACTCAATTTTCTGACTAAACTCTTGCATTATTTTATGTTTTACACCGCAGCGAAAACCGTGTTAAGCGTTATGTAAGTATGTTTTATTTTTAACAAAAACGCTCATATGCAGAACACTCTCAGTAAGTGTGATTATCATAAAGTCCTCACTATTTTGCTATGAGGCAACATCATGCAATTGAGTATCATATGGGAGGACGACGATTCAAATCCGCGTCCGGCCGCCCTGATTAACGTTTTCCATGATTTCTCCAAATCGCTTAAGGCAAATGACGAGATGGTTCCTTTGAAAGAGCACTGACGCTTTCCTTGTCCATTCTTCTCTAATCCGAGCTCGTATGCTTCGTCTCTAAAGTCCTAGATGTCGGCGGCACCTTAACCACTAGTTACCTCCTCTTCCTGACTATTATTACTGCTATGGACCTACAGCTTACAATAGACACGGTCGTCAAAACTATGTACAGCCACCTGAACGGAAAGGGTATTTTGCTATCACAGGTTCACAGTGTTTTCCATACGTCTGGGTGTAAATACCCATTAATGTGGTCCCTTTTTGGACGTAGAACAAGCAAAGCGAGAAATGTTCCACGGCAATAAGTAAGAAAAAAAAGACCCATGCGACAGTTTAGGCGCGTGATGAGACAGCTGGCAGATTATGCCGGCAACATGCAGAGATGCTAGGAGTGTTTATAATGGGGAGGCGATTGTTGCTTCTTGACACCGAAAATATCTTCTTTGTCTCACGCAAAATCATGACCAGAGAGTTCGGTTTGATTATGAAATCGGCCCCTGGGTGAAGATAATTATGTCAGTTTTGTTTGAGAGTTGCGAATTATGAACTTCACTGTGGCAGCCAGATGTTAGACAGTATATGTGGAGCTTTCAGAACCAATGAGCCTAACTGAAATACTGGGGCTTCCCTGCGTCACCTTTGCTGAGTTTTTTGGATATGAATTTGCCAAAATTGATCATCGTTTCATGGAAAAGTGTTTTTGGTCTATTATGTTTCGTTTAACGATGAAGGAGTTTTTTGAATGTCTCGAGCTCCTGTAGAGTCAAATGGAGAGTTCATGAAGGCTTTCAACAGGATCTCGGCATGAATTTATTGTCTATGTCATGGTGCATGTGTATCGTTGGGCGTTGGTTATAACTATTTTCTGTATGAGCTGGAGGCGGCGCAGATGTGATGGAACGCTGCATAATGAGGAAGTAGTATTTTTTTATAGAAGCGCACTCACATGTACCTTGTTTTCTCATGTAAACTAGAACTACAAAGAAAAGTACACTGAAGCACCAAAGAAACGGGTGTACGCACGCGTATTCAAAAACAGAGCTATGTAAACAGGCAGATATGGCACTGCGGTCGGCAACGCCTATATAAGACCATTGTCTGGCGCAATTGTTTGATCGGTTACTGCTGCTACAATGGCAGGTTATCAAGATTTAAGTGAGTTTGTCGTGGTGTTATTGTCGGCCCACGAGCGATGGGACACAGCACCTCCTAGGTAGCGATGACGTGGTTATTTTCCCGTACGCCCACTTCACGAGTGTATCGTGAATATCAGAAATCTTATAGAGTATCATCGCTGCCGCCGGAAAAATATCCTGCAAGAACGGGACCAACGACAACTGAAGAGAATCGTTCAGCGTGACAGAAGTGCAACACTTCCGAAAATTGCTGCAGATTACAATGCTGGGCCATCAACATGTGTCGGCGGACGAACCATTCAACAAAATATCATCGGTACCCTTCATGACTGCACGACACCAAGCTTTAGTCTCACCTGGGCACCTCAACACCGACATTGGACTGTTGACGAATGGAGACCTGATACGTCGTCGGACGAGTCCTGTTTCAGATTGTATCGAGCGGATGGACGTGTACGGATATGGAGACAACTTCATGAATCCATGGACCCTGCATGTCAGCAGGGGATTGTTCAAGCTGATGGAGACTCTGTAATGGTGTCGGGCGTGTGCAGTTGGAGTGATATGGAACCCCTGACACGTCTACATAAGACTCTGACAGGTGACACGTACGTACGCCTCGTGTCTGATCACCTGTGTCATGTCCGTTGTGCATTCCGACGAACTTGGGCAATTCCAGCAGGACAATGCGACACCCCACACGTCCAGAATTGCTACAGAGTGGCTCCAGGAACACTCGTCTGAGTTTCAACACTTCCGCTGGCCAGCAAACTCCCCATACATGAACGTTATTGAGCATATCTCTGATGCCTTGCAACGTGCTGTTCAGAAGTGATCATGGTCGCGATGTCGTAATAGAGGGCGAGGAGTCTTCCTCGTTCCAGTCCCTCCAGGACGACTCAGCTCCATCCATCCTGCTATCAACTACGAATCGGATATTTTTGCTGGGTGTAAAAGGTGGGAAGGGTGACGAAGCCACCACCCTTCCTGTCCAAGTGCCGCGACAATGAAAGCCATAACCCTATTAATTAATACCATATGGTTCAAGGAAGTAGCAATCGTATTACTGAAAACGGATAGTAGAGTACATCATATTTCAAGAAACAATGAACTGCATAATCTGTGATAAAAGCACAAAAATAAATTTTATGTGAGGCTGACGTTTGACAACAGAGGTCGGCATAAAGCTTAGACGAAAAAGAAGCAACATTGGTCACAATTTAAAAAAAAATCATCCTACCACCCTTAGAATGTTAATTTTTATTTTCAAGGATACTACTTCAAGGACAATACTGATATAAACTGTGTGACTACCTATCCAACTTCTATGTACTACTTTATAGTATCTACTTCCGGTCCCGGTGAGATCACCGAAGTTAAGCGCTGTCGGGCGTGGTCGGCGCTTGGATGGGTGACTATCCAGGCCGCCATGCGCTGTTGCCGTTTTTCGGGATGCACTCAGCCTCGTGATGCCAATTGAGGAGCTACTCGACCGAATAGTAGCGGCTTCGGTCAAGAATACCATCATAACGACCGGGAGAGCGGTGTGCTGACCCCACGCCCCTCCTATCCGCATCCTCCTCTGAGGATGATACTGCTGTCGGAGGGTCCGGTAGGCCACTAGTGGTCTAAAGACGGAATAGTTTTTTATAGTATCTACTTAGTTTTAGCAGATCAAATATGAGAAAATATTCCCATTTGGAATTTTGTTGCATTCTGATTTTTGCTTTCGTCATCTAGACTAGGGAGAGCCAAGGTTTGGCTTCCGAGCCATGGCCTGGCACGAGTGCCATAGCGCTCAACATCGCTACACTTTTGCCCCACCGCCGTGCCATGCTGTCTGAGTTCGAGGAGGGCGAAGAGAGGAAAACTGCGAAAGCGTCGCATTTAAATGGCAGTGCAGTCGTACTTTGTTTTGTATTTGACATTTGGCAACAACATAGATAACAAAACGAATTTTCAATGTTATTTCATTATTTTCGGTGTGCTGAAGACATTATGTAATTCTTGTCTGGTACAAAGTGTTGGCGCACGGTCAAACGCAGGCAATTTCACAGATTTTCGCACTCAAGTTGACACTTTGTCGTGACTTATTTAGTTCCTTAGTCGAAAAAATGGTCTTTCACACAAATATACCCATCGAAAAATATTGTAGAACTTTTGCAGTCTCAGTACGGAGACGTTGAAACTTTAAAAATGGTTGTAATGGCTCTGAACACTATGGGTCTGAACATCGGAGGTCATCAGTCCCCTAGAACTTAGAACTACTTAAACCTAACCAACCTAAGGACATCACACACATCCATGCCCGAGGCAGGATTCGAACCTGCGCCCGTAGCGGTCACGCAGTTCCAGACTGGAGCGCCTAGAACCTCACGGCCACACAGGCTGGCGTTGAAACTCTACCTACAGTTCAATGTAAACGGATTTGTTACCAAAACGGGAATTACAATGAGGTCAATCATTTACATCGGCACCTGTACAGACTGCTTTCAACTGAAACGGCAAACGGTCTCGAAAGCAGATTTGAGATAGGCAGAATCTTCAGAACGTTTACTAGTTATCAATGTAATTCTTTCAGCGCCACAATGAATTCCTCAGACCACGCGTTCTCTTTAACGGCAGTGAGCTACGGGAACTGGAGTGTGACAGAATATGCCCTTCCTACAACAAGAATAACTTTTGTTGCATACCGTATTAAATCAGAAAGAAGTTCTTTTTCATCTTGCAGTGTGGGCAGTGTGCAGTTAAGTCAACTTAAAATGCGAGGTCTAAAATCCATTCTGGATGTTCTAATTTGCTTTCCTGCTCTTCTTTTTCTTTCCTAAATTTAACAATATCCAGTTTTAAATTCAAAAATCGTTCCAGGCGTACTTCTTGACTTAACCAGCGTTATTTGCAGTAGCATATAAAGCCACGATACTCTTTGTTTAGTTCCATCATAAACTGTTAAGACTGACAGCAGAATAACTAGTGCGCTTTCAGAAATTTTACTGTTCATACCACCAACTACTTCACGTGCTGCATGCCTGCAAATTTACGCTTCTAGCGGCACAGAACAACAAATTCCATCTGTCGATAGCTGGAATTTTTTGCTCTCCCAGTGTTAACCAAGTCTTCAGTTTTTTTTGGGTGGTATTGTAATGTCGTTTCATAGCAAATCTGCGGACCCCAACGAGCACAGCAGATATTGAGAATTCTCATCCCTCTCTTCTGTCATTCCCACTCATTTATAAAGGCTTGTGACGATAGATCGCTGGACTGCCTCTTTTTGTGCAAACAGCCACTGGACCTGTGAACATCATTTATACTATGAACAAATAGCAAAGGGTAAACAGCGCTGACACCACTAACTTAAATAGAGTTGTGCCGACCTAAAAACGCTACGCCGCAATGCTAAATGAAATGCCGCGCTGTACTGAATACTTCTAAGGAGCAACCAGCAAAGCCGAGACAGGCACAACTGCCCGCGTGTAGTTTAGTAAACAACGACCGGCCCTGCTCTACACGATACACAAATAATGATGACGAATTAGTAGTTGAGTGACGTTAAGTGATAAGACTATAAACGAGGTGCGTTATAGCAACGGTGCTCTTTCTATATCTACCACCTAAATATGACAGCAGCGTAAGCTGTCGAAGTATTGTCGTGTCAACGACTGTAGTAGGCTGGCCCGAGAGCAATACAAACAGAATTAATAAGCAGTAGTGATGAAGTGGTACACTACACCATTAAAAAGCTTAAAAGCACCTCCACATATAAACTGCGAACACAAATCTAACTTTCAATAGAGAGAGCCACAATATACAAATCCATTAGCAGAAAATATAAAAAATATATTTAGAAATACTAGAATCTTGTGTAGGTACGAGGGTGAGTCTAATGAAAACCTTAAATTTGTAATAACAAATCGAAATTTCCCGCCGTTATCCTGTAAGTTGGTAAGCGTGCTACAAACAACGTACAGAATGGCCCGTAGGTGGCAGCATAGTGCAGATGCACACATACCGTCGCAGTATCAGTATAAAGATAGCCTCCCCACTTGCGACTTGCGGCAGGGTAGAACAGCGTTCTGTTATTCGGTTTTTGCGTAGTGAAGGTGTGAAACCTATTGAAATTCATCGACGAATGAAGGTTCAGTACGGTGATGCATGTTTGTCACAGCAGCAAGTCTACGAATGGAGTAGAAAGCTCGCAAATGGTGTGACTTCAGTGGAAGATGCTCCTCGTCAGGCACAACGAGTTGTGACTCCAGAGAACATTGCAGCAGTTGAAGCTATAGTGAAGGAAAACTGCCGAGTGTCACTGAGTGACATTGCAACATGTTTACAGATTAGCCCTGGGTCAGCACACCACATTGTGCATGACGTTCTCCAGTTTCACAAAGTGTCTGCAAGATGGGTGCCATGGCAGCTGACTCCTGAAATGAGAGAACGACGTGTTGATGCTTGTGAAGAACCTCTTAGGCACTTTGAACGAGAAGGTGATGGCTTCCTTGCAAGAATCGTTACTGGGGACGAAAAAATGGCTCAAATGGCTCTGAGCACTATGGGACTTAACATCTATGGTCATCAGTCCCCTAGAACTTAGAACTACTTAAACCTAACTAACCTAAGGACATCACACAACACCCAGTCATCACGAGGCAGAGAAAATCCCTGACCCCGCTGGGAATCGAACCCGGGAACCCGTGCGCGGGAAGCGAGAACGCTACCACACGACCACGAGCTGCGGACACTGGGGACGAAACCTGGGTTCACTTCCACCAACCGGAAACGAAGAGAGCGAGCAAGGAATGGTGCCATTCCTCATTATCACCAAAACCAAAGAGGTTTCGAACAGAACCATCAGCAGGAAAGGTTACGCTAACTCTCTTTTGGAGCATTAAATGCCTAGAGGTACCACTGTTACCAGTGCATCATACACAGATCTCCTAAAAAATCATCTGCGGCCTGCAATCAAATCAAAGATACGTGCATTGCTGTCAGCAGGTGTCCTTTTGCAACATGACACTGCCCGTACAACAGTTGCAACAATCACAGGCCTGCATTTTGAGTGTCTTCCTCATCCACAATACTCACCAGACCTTGCCCCAAGTGATTTCCATACGTTTGGACCACTCAGACGCAATGGAAGGAAAGAAATTTCGTTCTGATGAAGAGGTACGCCTCGATTTGCATGAGTGGTTGCACGGACTACGAAAATAATTTTTTTTCTAAAGGAATTTATGCACTTTGTAAGCATTGGAGGACTTGCATTGAGCGTGGGGGAGATTATATTGAAAAGTGATACAGCTTTGTACCACTTCTGCGCAGTAACTAATATTAAAAAAAATGTTTAAGGTTTTCATTATTATGTAAGAAAACATTTTACAAATATCAACCGTAATATTAAATAGTTACCTCAACGATTGTGACTACGACTTTGAACGTGCAGTACCAGAGAATACTGCAGTGTAGGATCGTACCACCAATTTTTATTACGTAATTTATGACGCTAACAGTACGACTATTGTTCTCGTTATTCTCGTTGCTTGTTATGGCCTAAAGAGCTATTCAGTCGCCGACAAATTGCCCATTTACATGCTTTATACCCTTATGAACGTCTGCATGCTGCAATTCATCGTAGTTTCTAAGTCACGAGGAAGATTAAACATGGATTAACGCTTGCTTCCTTCGGAGCTGAAGGAGCTCCACGCTTCTAGGAAATATATTTGTGACTGTTTCGCTTGTTCTTCCTCTTTCCCAGGGCATGTCGCCCGTAAAACATTCTGTTCATTGCAGTAGTATTTCACGTTTTAGTTTTAAGCCTTATATTCAAGGCTCAGCAGTCTAGACTGTTGAACACTTTTATAAGTCAGCTACAACTATTGGACGTAAGTGAAATTATTGTCAGCAGCTTCAGTACATCCGTTCAGATTTATTCGCACCTGGTATACCTCAGAAGACTTTGTGTTTTTAAACGGATGCAATTGATTTCTAGTAACGTTTAACGGGTGCATTTATTGAGAAGAAAAAAAAATTCACTACTATAATTTCTATTTATTTTTGATGTGTCACATCGATAGAGGACGTCGTCTTTACGACAACCCTTAACATTTACATAGATCGTCTTTGCTGTCGTTACAGCACTCTGTGGTAGCTTTTCAGAATGCCGCATCGATATAGGACGCCTTTTTACGGCAACCCTCACCGTCCATATAGATTATCTTTGCTAGTAGCTTCTCTCTATAGCTATAGCAACCTTTCACAGCTATTCCATATATCTTTGCCAACAGCACGTGTATTACGAAACGGATAACAGAGGGCAGCGTAGACTACTTTAAGCTAATTATTTACTACAGTGTATTTCTTTTGGCGAATAGCTATTTCATAGTAATTTTACGATGTATTTTACCTATAACTGTTTTTCAAATCTCAGTAATATAGACTACTGTAACACATTTTATGCTAATAGTACACACTGTACTTCTGATTGGTTAACACAGATGTCATACACAGGACGATGAGTGGGACTAGTGCTATTTAAGACCACTCCCTGCCTATCCATTTACCAGACAGTTCAGCATCGAGGATCGGCGCAGCCTGCTCCATGGAAGTCCACCTGCCGTTCTGGGTATATGTAGTTTGTAATCTTATTTCAATGTATATACGTTACTGTAAGGATCCCTCTATCTGTACGTGTGTTATTTCAGAATCTGAAGATGATCCTTAAGGACTGAAACCGGTCACTCCGATTAAAAGAAATTTGCGATCAAGACTGTTTTTTAATTATAACGCTGCAGTCGTTTCGTTGAGAGCCCTTACACATACCCAATACAGTCGCGATCCATCCCAATGCGATTTACATAATTTTTTAGCCCTGAGGAAAGGCATTCGTGCTGTAGATTTGCTTTGGAAGAAGAGATGAACGCCTGGGTATAACATGGTTCTGTAGGCAACAGCAGACATTTTTCAGCAGGCACTGACAGTTTTGTGTCACAGTGGGATAAATATATTAACAGTTCTGGAGATTTCTTTGAAATAATAGTTTACGTATTTTCAGCGTTCGGTGCCTCAGTCTGTACAAACAGAATCCTTATAGGATCTACAATAATAACCGCTACCAGTTCCTTGACTTCAGGAAGGCATTTGACACTGTCCCGCACTGCCTTTTAGGAAAGAAAATACGAGCTTATCCAATATCGTGGCAGATTTACGACAGGATTCAAGACTTCATTGTAGATAGATCTCAATACGTCGCTCTTAACAGAACAAAATTTTCAGCTGTGAGGGTAATTTCCGGAGTATCCCGGTGATGTATGACAGGGTCGTTACTGTTGACATAAATATAAATGATCTAGTAAAAAGCGTCGGATGCTCTTTAAGGCTGTTCGCAGGAGAGGCGGTTGTCTGTAACAAAGTAGCAACGCCAGAAGATAGTAACGATTTGCAGAACGACCCCTAGAGCATTGACGAATGATGCAGGCTCTGGCTGTTGACACTGAACGTAAATAAGTGTAACATATTGCGCACACACATGAAAAGAAATCCGATACTATACAGCTACACTACTGATGACAAACCGCTGGAAACAGTATATACCGTAAAATATGCAGGAGTAACTATCCAGAATGACCCTATGTGGAATGATCACATTCAACAAATAGTGGGAAAAGCAGATGCCAGAGTAATAGGAAGAATCTTTAGGAAATGTAACTCATCCATGAAGGAAATGGTTTCTAAGGCGCTTGTTCGACCGATTCTTGAGTATTGTTCACCTACCTGGAATTCCTACCAGGTAGAAATGGTAGAAGGGATAGATAAGATCCAACGCAGAGCGGCGCGTTTCGTCACGGGATCGCTTAGCCGGCGCTAGAGCGTTAGACAGATGCTCAACAAACTCCATTGGCAGACATTATAAGAGAGGCGTTTTGCATCGCGGAGAAATTTACTGCTGAAATTTCGAGAGAGCGCTTTCAGGTAAGAGTCAGACAACATATTATTCCCCACACAGACCTCTCGCGTAATGACCACATGGAGAAAATTCGAGAGATTGGAGCCAATATAGAGGCTTAAAGACAATTATTGTTCCTGTGCGCTATTCGCAAGTGGAACATTGTTGGAGAGCTCAGCAGTACAAAAAGTATCCTCCGCCACACACCGTTAGGTGGCTTGCGGAGTATGACGTAGATGACATAGATGTAGATGACCAGCCACAATAGGTGATTTATTTAAAACACGACCGGTTTTGGGCTTCTGCCCATCATCAGGTGCTTTACGTTCAGGCACGTGTTCCCATACTCAGTGTTGGAGATCACTGTTTAAATCGAAAACAAATGATGTGATGATGACTAAACAGACAGAAATGAAACATCTGGAAGCGGTTAAGCGACATGTGTTGCAAAATAGCTGTATTCACATAATGCTGGTGTAACCATATCTTTTGATTCCTTTACCTTCTTGATTATCTTGACCTTATAATCCCTAGTGTAAACAACAAACATGCCTTTCAGATTTATTGGAAGTCCACCACCAGTGATGTTACCACAAACAACTAGCCCAGTACAGCACAAAATGGCGTTCTTCACATCTACACTTAATCATATACACAAAGTCCCACTTAGTCATTAACATTATCAAGGGCATTGCCAACAGGTTACAACCCAGATATAATTGATAAACCTCACAACAAACTGAAAACGAAACAATGTACACCTCGTAAATCAGATTCACAATGAGAAATACATTTGTTTGCCTACCGTTTATAGCCAAAATTTCATACTAAGTTACGAACATTTTTCGTAACAGTGGTATTCAGATATCCTTCAGCACTAACAGTAATGCACAACAGCGCATCATTCACCGCTACAAGAAAAACAGCCAGTTTCACAGCAAATCAGATATTTACAAAGATTTATGGGACAATTGCTCATAATTATACATAGGCCACAAGGCAAGGAGTTTCACTATAAGATGCCAGGAACACATGGATGCCTTCCAGCTACATAATTCTCATAAAACCACTTTTCAACACGTTTGAAACAACATGACCTCTCAGCCACAGCCATTAAAGACAACCTACAGATACTACACACTGTCAGTAAATGAAAGACAATGAATTTGTCTTTAAAAGCTCGAGAGTTGCATATATAGCTCCAAATCACCACACCTAATTCTCAGTGAGCAGGTAGATCTTGTAAACAAGTCATTTCTATAGATCTGTAAAGAAATATTTAAAAATCAGAAACTGTAACTCACCTCTAGCAATATCCGTCTACTTACCCTAGTGGTAACGTGTTTGCCTACTGGGTTCGATTCGCGGCCGGGTTGTAGATTTTCTCCGCTCGTTGACTGGGTGCTGTATTGTTCTCATTATCAGCGTTCTATGTGGTGTCACCAGTAGTAAGACTTGCAACCGTAGGCCGAAATTCCCGGCTGGGGCATTGCGACCTTCAACGCCACACGATAATTTCATCTAGCAATGTCTGAAAAACAAAAAAGTCTACTAAATCTTATACAATTTAGCGGCAATTATTCTAGATATTATAAATGACAGTGCATTCCGCAATCATGCAACAGTTTGGCGTTCATAATTTTTAAGATCTGTTTTGTGTGTGTGTATGTATGTGTAACATTACTGTATGTCTTTGACTTAAGTTCTTTGATCATATCCTCTGTTTTTCAAATGTAAACGCGTTGGATGTCTGAAGTTACCAACATCTAAGGTACCACTACTTTATCAAAGACATAATATGAAAGCACCAGTAATTAGCATGGTAACTAATATACAGTTAACATGCAAAAGTTAAATTTTTTGTCCTAAAATGCGACTACTGTACTGTGAAAACGATAAGGATACACTAGCCTTATGTAAGTACTATAATATTTTGCATCACATGTTGCTTAGCCACTTCCAAGTATTTCATTTGTGTCTGTTTAGTCATCACATCATCATTTGTTTTCGATTTAAACAGTGATCTCCAGCACTGAATATGGAACTTTGTGCCTGAATATAAACCATCTGAAAAGGGCACAAACCCAAGCCGTGCGTTAAATAAGTCACCTGTTGTGACCGGGTGCGGTTATTATTCTACACTCTATAAAGGAACAGTCTCGTTTTCCACCTGCATCCATTGTGGCTAAAATATACATTATAGGATCGCTTTGCTGTCCATCCGTCCATCTGTCTGCCTGTTCGAGAGTTAAGAACCCCTTTCCTCCGGAGCGGCTACAGGTATCAAGTTCAAATTTATGTCACATGTTAAGAAGTATCGTCTCTTGAATTGCAAGCTTGTAAGCCAACGCCATCAAAAGATATGTCCATTTACGTCACATATTTTCATACTCAAAAACTCACTCATCAAAACCTATAGGGTGCTTCCTATTGGCCTAGCACCATGAAATTTCGCAAGAAGCAAGATTTTACAGTAGAAGTAAAGTAAAAAATCAGAAAATTGTTAATATGTTACTATATCACACAAAAAACTATTTGTCTTTTTTATCCGTCTGTCCATATTTTTAAGACTCCTTTTCCCTGGAAGAGGTTCGCGTGTCAAATTCAGATTTGTCACATGTTAAAATCTATGGTGTCTGGTACGCTTAAGAAATTTAAACTTCAAAATCAATACAATCCAAAGATTCGGTTAATTATGTCACATATTTTGATACTCCCAAACTCATTCATCAAAAG
Source organism: Schistocerca cancellata (assembly GCF_023864275.1). Lineage (NCBI taxonomy): Eukaryota > Metazoa > Arthropoda > Insecta > Orthoptera > Acrididae > Schistocerca > Schistocerca cancellata. Next base: position 948,035,058 of record NC_064626.1, read on the forward strand.
CAATCGAGAACTTCCCATTGACATTGAAGCATACAATTTGGCAAGAAGCAAGGTTTCGCTGTACAAGTAAAGTAAAAAACATTGAAAATTTTTTAATTTTAATTATAATTTTTAAAAATATCTTTTGCCATTTGAACATGCATTGCATTCATCATTCGTCAAAAGAGTAATAGACGAACGTTACGACACGCAAACATAAAATGAAAGTTGTAGTCATATTTTAATAGCTGAATAAAATGTTCTATTAAATGTTCTCTCTCTACATGTATAAACTGAAGTCCCCTGTTCCTTTCTTTTTGTATGTCCCAGCCAGTATGAGTAATTACTCTAGAGATTTTGATATAGTCTCGGAAATCCTGGGACCAATATCTCGTCAGAATCGATATCAATAACAGGTAAAAATCGCTCGATTCCCAAAAATAGTTCAAATGGCTCTAAGCCCTATGGGACTTAACATCTGAGGGCATCAGTCCCCTAGAACTTAGAACTACTTACACTTAACTAACCTAAAGACATCACACATATCCATGCCCGAGACAGGATTCGAACCTGCGACCGTAGCGGTCGCGCGGCTCCAGACTGAAGCGCCTAGAACCCCTCGGTCACAACGGCCGGCTCGATTCCCAGGGTGGATGAACTGTATATATGCGTAATTGCCGGCCGCTGTGACCGAGCTTCAGTCCGGAACCGCGCGATCGCTACGGTCGCAGGTTCGAATCTTGCCTGGGCCATGGATGTGTGTGATGTCCTTAGGTTAGTTAGGTTTAAGTAGTTCTAAGTTCTAGGGGACTGATGACCTCAGATGTTAAGTCCCATAGTGCTCAGAGCCATTTGAACCATATGTGTAATTAAATATGTAAGAAACACTGAGGTGCGAGTCCTGCTCGCACTTGACCAACGTTCTTTCATCTGTATTATTTTCGTTTGACTACCACTTGTACATGGATGGGAGACATGGACTTAAACCACAAGTTAAAGCATGGTAATATATTTAAGAAAAGCTTTTATTCCATAACTGAGCAATGAATAGTTGCCAGATGCCCTGCTGTCAACTGTTTGGCGTTAGAGCTACACGTCATTCGAACTGATGGTACGAAAATTATAATGCTAGTTTCATAATCTGCAAAATTATAAATGGCCATTAATATGGATCTGCAACCCGTACCCATGCTTTCGCGTCCTATGCTACCACCGATCAGCACACGATGGATGATGTTCGTGTTCTATGGATAGGTTGTGTCCCATTCTATAATTTAGCTGGAAAGTTTCGTTATAACGTCGCTGAAACCCTTAGGGACGGAGAAAAGTTGCTCAGCGTCGTATTATAATGCTGCATTGTTCCAAAGAGCTTAAAGAACCTGGACAGTTCCCAAGCTAGAGTCATGAACATCTGTGGAAAGTGATTGAAGTACAATGAAACCACGAGTAACAATTTCGCTCAATAGCTTGATGCAAGTCTTTCAACTGGGCCCCACCTCGGCCACTTGCGTCTACCTAACCTACCCCAGTTATCCAACAGAAAAACGGGGACCGACATTTTAGCTTGGAATCCGAACCTCGTGTCGTTTCCGGCGAATCGCTGAAGGCTAGTTGGAAAGTTGACTGAAAAATCGGTGGTTCAATCAGGACTCGATCCCGCTATTTTTCGGTTTCCAGGCACGTGCGATACCAGTAAACCGCCTGGCCCAAAGGCAACAAAGTGTACATCCGCGCCTCATGGCAGATCGCAGGAGTCGGAGATTTGCCCTCTCTGTAAAGGATAGGAGGCGATCTCTGGCAGATCTGACGAAATAATACGATGCTAGAGCAGGCACGAGTGCTTTTAGCACACAATTCAGCGCACGTTGTTGTAGATTGGGCTACGCTGCAAACGATCCCTTCATGTTCGAATGTGGCACAACGACATTGACAATTACGATTGCTGTGGACACAGGAAAATGGAGGTTGCGCCGTGGATCAATGGAAACGTTTCGCTTAGTCGGTTGAATCACAGGTAGTAATCGAAGCCACCACGACATCTGTGGGCTACGTCAACATTATTGCTGACGACATGCAGCCCTTCAAGCTTGATGTCTCCCACAAGGCCCTAATTGAGCTAAGGGCGTCTAAGAAACACGGCAGTGAACTCATGTAGAGTTATTGGTCATCAAGTTCGCCTGATCTGAGCCTTATGGAACGCATCTGGGACACAGTAGGGAGCCAGGTCAGCGCCTACAGACCACCGAACGGTAATTTCAAGGAATTGCGTGACCTGTACATAGACATATGGTGCAACGTATCTTGCAGAAACATACCACTGAATTGTAAAATCCATGTCACGCAGAATAGCCGCTGTATTACTATTAAGATGATGATCATCATATTTTGGATTATTAGTGTAGTTGTCAGTGAATTTGCCTCACGACGCTGCAACGAGTGTCCACTTGACTCCATATGGACGCAAGAGACTTGTTTCATCATATCACAATGTGAGCAAGTATTCCTCTCTATGAGTTTAGTATCGCATCGAAAATGTATCTGACTGACGCGTTGGTGTGTTACACCGATCACACTGTTTAAGTACCTGAAACTGAGAGCGTATTTGATTCGAAACCGACAACTAATAAATTAAAAAATATAAACGTAGATAGAAGAAAATAGTAGCAGAACAGCCTTTGTCACTTGTGATATATCACAGCTGGCGTTTCCAAAATCCAACGCTATGGAAACATCAATTATTTTCTTAAATCCTAGGATCGCCTTGCCTTTCGCCAGCGTGTAGGTTCGTGCGGCCGTCCCTAAATGGAAGACACAGTTTGACGTATACTTCCCGAACCTGTAAGCACAAGCTTTCGTAGCAACAAATTTTTCAGTCCAGAGTGTAATTCTGAGAATGGCAAAGTGCTGCAAAGAATAACGATAGAGCACGCTTAACTTATCACACATTGGAAACAGTGGCAGATGTTAGGTAGACCTCCTACTTAGTTACATGAGACAGAATGTGTTTCAGGAATCTATCCTTAGAGTATTCGGCAAACGTTTCCCTGTTACAAATAATTATTTACTTTCGTAATCCTTTTGAAAGGACAATGAATGTTTTTGTGGATTAGCTGGTTTGATGTATATGTTAACGTGTTACTGATGACGTCATTGTATTTTTCACTACGCAGTACTGGGAATAAGAGGAAATAGAAATCCTGCCAGGAGGCAGCACGTAATTGTAGTTTGCAAAGGAGGCCAAACAAATGGAAATAAGCGTTACTGAGACAAAAATTAAACAGTCTGTAACAACGATTCTAAATATCTCAAAGACTCAATGTCTAACTACAAAAAAGTTGCTTTGAACTCGAGAAATTGACTGGTTGCTTGAAGATCCTCTTCTAGGTTAGAAGGCGTGAAGTGCTTCGCTATCGACTCCACCACTGGCCAGGTCACCCGCAGAAGGTGGCAGCCTAAGCCGTGGGAGCTGCCGACACTCCGCGTCCTCCGGCTGGGAGTGCCTCTGCAGGCGGGGACTGCAGCGCCCCGTACGATGTGTTGAGAAGCCGCGGATCGGCCAGCTCGCCAGCAGTCTTGGTTCAGACTCGGGGTCGCCCGCTCGCGGTTAACGTGGCCTGCCAATCAGTTGTCGTTATTCCGGACTCGTGATCTCTGCCTGAATGGACTGGATTTGAGTTTCCCAGCAACTGCAACGATTAATGTAAATGATGATACAGATGTAAGCAGCAGCACCACCACCAACAATCGCACCACCTGCAACGCACAATAACTACAAGTGCCAAACCGCACCGCCTTTTCGACAGTTTGACAGTAACCTGGAGGACTGGACTGAATATAGGGCTCAGCTCGATGCGCATTTTGCTACATCGAAACTTTATTTTCCGTCTAGGGTTGGTTTGTCAACTTCTCTCCTCGCTACAATATTATTTACCACTGTGCACCTTAAAAGTGTGGCCTATAAAGATTTGGTAGCTGCGCAAGACAAATACTATGATTCTCAGATTGATGTGGCTGCAGCCAGGTATAAATTTCTTCGCCTTCGAGTAGATTTCCCCACCAGAGAACCGACTCGTGGCGATAACATATTAGATCTTATAGTGACAAACAGACCCGAACTATTTGAAGCAGTTGACGCAGAACAGGGAATCAGCGCTCATAAAGCGGTTACTGCATCGATGATTTCAGCCGTAAATAGAAATACTAAAAAAGGTGCGAAGATTTTTCTGTTTAGCAAAAGTGACAAAAAGCAGATTTAGGAGTACCTGACGGCTCAACACAAAAGTTTTGTTTTAAGCACAGATAGTGTTGAGGATCAGTGGACAAAGTTCAAAACCATCGTACAATATGCGTTAGATGAGTATGTGCCAAGCAAGATCGTAAGAGAGGGAAAAGAGCCACCATGGTACAACAAACGAGTTAGAAAACTGCTGCGGAAGGGAAGGGAACTTCACAGCAAACATAAACATAGCCAACGCCTTGCAGACAAACAAAAATTACGTGAAGCGAAATGTAATGTGAGCAGGGCCATGCGAGAGTCGTTCAATGAATTCGAAAGTAAAGTTCTATGTACTGACTTGGCAGAAAATCCTAAGAAATTTTGGTCTTATGTCAAAGCGGTAGGTGGATCGAAACAAAATGTCCAGACACTCTGTGACCAAAATGGTACTGAAACAGAGGATGACAGACTAAAGGCCGAAGTACTAAATGTCATTTTCCAAAGCTGTTTCACAGAGGAAGACTGCACTGTAGTTCCTTCTCTAGACTGTCGCACAGGTGATAAAATGGTATATATCGAAATAGAAGACAGAAGGATGGAGACACAATTAAAGTCGCTCAAAAGAGGAAAGGCCGCTGGACCTGATGGGATACCAGTTCGATTTTACACAGAGTACGCGAAGGAACTTACCCCCCTTCTTGTATCGGTGTACCGTAGGTCTCTAGAAGAGCATAGCGTTCCAAGGGATTGGAAAAGGGCACAATTCATCACCGTTTTCAAGAAGGGACGTCGAACAGATGTGCAGAACTATAGACCTATATCTCTAACGTCGATCAGTTGTAGAATTTTGGAACACGTATTTTGTTCGAGTATAATGACTTTTCTACAAACGAGAAATCTACTCTGTAGGAATCAGCATGGGTTTCGAAAAAGACGATCGTGTGAAACTCAGCTCGCACTATTCGTCCACGAGACTCAGAGGGCCATAGACACTGGTTCCCAGGTAGATGCCATGTTTCTTGACTTCCGCAAGGCATTCGATACAGTTCCCCACAGTCGTTTAGTGAACAAAGTAAGAGCATATGGACTATCAGACCAATTGTGTGATTGGATTGAAGAGTTCCTAAATAACAGAACGCAGCTTGTCATTCTCAATGGAGAGAAGTCTTCCGAAGTAAGAGTGATTTCAGGTGTGCCGCAGGGGAGTGTCGTAGGACCGTTGCTATTCACAATATACATAAATGACCTTGTGGATGACATCGGAAGTTCACTGAGGCTTTTTGCAGATGATGCTGTGGTGTATCGAGAGGTTGTAACAATGGAAAATTGTACTGAAATGCAGGAGGATCTGCAGCGAATTGACGCATGGTGCAGGGAATGGCAATTGAATCTCAATGTAGACAAGTGTAATGTGCTGCGAATACATAGAAAGAAAGATCCCATATCATTTAGCTACAATATAGCAAGTCAGCAACTGGAAGCAGTTAATTCCATAAATTATCTGGGAGTACACATTAGGAGTGATTTAAAATGGCATGATCATATAAAGTTGATCGGCGGTAAAGCAGATGGCAGACTGAGATTCATTGGAAGAATCCTAAGGAAATGCAATCCGAAAACAAGGGAAGTAGGTTACAGTACGCTTGTTCGCCCACTGCTTGAATACTGCTCAGCAGTGTGGGGTCCGTACCAGATAGGGTTGATAGAAGAGATAGAGAGGATCCAACGGAGAGCAGCGCGCTTCGTTACAGGATCATTTAGTAATCGCGAAAGCGTTACGGAGATGATAGATAAACTCCAGAGGAAGACTCTGCAGGAGAGACGCTCAGTAGCTCGGTACGGGTTTTTGTTGAAATTTCGAGAACATACCTTCCCACCGAGGAGTCAAGCTGTATATTGCTCCCTCCTACGTATATCTCGCGAAGAGACCACGAGGATAAAATCAGAGAGATTAGAGCCCACTCAGAGTCATACCGACAATCCTTCTTTCCACGAACAATACGAGACTGGAATAGAAGGGAGAACCGATAGAGGTACTCAAGGTACCCTCCGCCACACACCGTCAAGTGGCTTGCGGAGTATGGATGTGGATGTAGATGTAGACGTCACTAGCCCATTGATTGCGGCAAGGTGTAACACTAAGCACAAGACCTGAAGAAGGCTGTTCTCTTGACCCCATGAAGAGTTGAGCGACTTTTTAACTGTGACGCGGAATGATTGGCGGGACAAAAACAGACGATTAAAATCCGTACGGAGCCTTGAAAGACCCAGGAAGATAAGTAAAATGTAATAGCACCAAGCGGTTTCGTAAGCTTTATGTAGGTCAAAAAATATTGGAACGAGATGTCAGCGTTGAGAAAAAGCATGTCGGATTGCTGCTTCCAACCTAACCAAATGGTGTGATGTGGATAGTCACGTCCGTCATCTCACCCGGACGCTGCTCGGGGGGCGGCTCCCGCATCAGCCGCGTCTCGTGTCCTTCATCCTATCATCTGCTCGCAAAGTAAATGTTTACTTCAATTTACGTCGCCTCTTAACAAACCTATACCTTTATTTTAACTCTGATAGAGAGACAACCAAATATAATCGTTCGAGCTACTAACCTTTCAAGCAGTTGGCAGAGCGTGTTGGTGGGGCTAATTGGTTGGTAAGTGTGTACACTGTTGGATTTTCTGCCTTGTTTGAGGACTGAGATCCCTCCATTGCTAACGAGAAACAGCTTTGTAGCCATACACATCAGTAGATAGTCTGTGAGCCGCCTTTTAGATGTTGAATAAAAATGGTTCAAACGGCTCTAAGCACTATGGTTCAAATGGCTCTGCCTGCCGCGGTGGACGTGCGGTTCTGACGCTGCAGTCCGGAACCGCGGGACTGCTATGGTCGCAGGTTCGAATCCTGCTTCGTGCATGGGTGTGTGTGATGTCCTTAGGTTAGTTAGGTTTAAGTAGTTCTAAGTTCTAGGGGACTTATGACCTAAGATGTTGAGTCCCATAGTGCTCAGAGCAATTTGCCCAATTTTTTCAAATGGCTCTGAGACTATGGGACTTAACATCTGAGGTCATCAGTCCTCTAGAACTTAGAACTACTTAAATCTAACTAACCTAAGGAATCGCACACAACCATGCCCGAGGCAGGATTCGAACCTTCGACCGTAGCAGCAGTGCGGTTAGAGACTGAAGCGCCTAGAACCGCTCGGCCACATCGGCCGGCAGATTTTGAATCATCTGCTTATGGATCGAATCAGGGGTTGCGGCCATATCGCATGACGCATTGCCCTGTTGTGATTGAGAAATCGAGTTTCTGATGTTTCTGACATAATACGCTGCGAAATTCTTCATTTTTAGGGTTCCATGCCTCAATCGGTAAAAACGAATCCCTCATAGGATCGCTTAGTTGTTTGTCTGTCCGTCCGACAGTAGACAAATCTTTTTCTCAGGAACGGGTAGACGTACCAAGTTGAAATTTATGTCTCGTACTAACGTCTACAGGCCATTGGTGGCGCGATAAATGTAAGCTCCTAAATCAATGCAACCAAAAGCTAGGCCACTCATGTCACATATTTGGCACTCGCAAACTCGCTCACCAAAGCCTATGGGGTACTTCCCGTAGCCGGCTGGTGTGGCCGTGCGATTCTAGGCGCTTCAGTCTGGAACCGCGTGACCGCTACGGTCGCAGGTTCGAATCCTGCCTCGGGCATGGATGTGTGTGATGTCCTTAGGTTAGTTAGGTTTAAGTAGTTCTAAGTCCTAGTGGACTGATGACCACAGATGTTAAGTCCCATAGTGCTCAGAGCCATTTGAACCATTTTTTACTTCCCGTTGATCTACAATGATGAAATTTCGCAAGTCGAAAGGTTTCACAGTGTAAATAGAGAAAAAAAAAACGTTCGAAAAGTGTTAATTTGTAATTATATCACACGAAAAAATATTTCTTTTGTCATTTATTACCGACTTCAAACTTTAAATTAAACAATTAGTAATTCTCCATTGAGACTAACTGGGTCGCAATGATAAAGTGAAACATCAGGCAAGGAATGAGTTTATTGCTCTTATAACATGTGTCGGAATTTATTCATCGTCAGATATCCAGTAGCGACTACTGCACGTAGATATGACGTGTCAAGTTGTATGTGAAACAAACATTCGCAGAGTAGTCTGCAGTAATCGCTCCTGAATATATGATGATAGATAAATTTAGAAAGGCGTCATATGAACAATAAAGTCATTCCATGCCAGATGTTTGACTTCTACCGTTGCGACCCAGTCAGTCTGAAGGGAGAACTACTGATTATTGTAATAATGGTCGCCTGCGTCCTGCATGACTTTGACATATTACTAGTGCTGAATTTATAAAAAGTCTCGAAAATCGCGGAGTTCCTGGGACCGATATCTTGGCAGTATTAATGTCGATAACAGTCAAAAATTGTCGCGGTTCTCGATTCTCGGAATGGATGGGCTGTCTATACAAGGTGGTCCATTGATCGTGACCGGGCCAAATATCTCACGAAATAAGCGACAAACGAAAAAACTACGAAGAACGAAACTGTCTAGCTTGAAGGGGGAAACCAGATGACGCTATGTTTGACCCGCTAGATGGTGCTGCCATAGGTCAAACGGATATCAACTGCAATTTTTATTACATATTCGTGTAGTACGTAAAGAAATATGAATGTTTTAGTTGGATCACTTTTTTCGCTTTGTGATAGATGGCGCTGTAATAGTCACAAACATATGGCTCACAATTTTAGACGAACAGTTGGTAACAGTTGGGTTTTTTAAATTAAAATACAGGACGTAGGTACGTTTGAACATTTTATTTCGGTTGTTACAATGTGATACATGTACCTTTGTGAACTTATCTTTTCTGAGAACGCATGTTGTTACAGTGCGATTACGTGTAAATACCACATTAATGCAATAAATGCTCAAAATGATGTACGCCAACCTCAATGCATTTGGTAATACGTGTTACGACACTCCTCTCAACAGCGAGTAGTTCGCCTTCCGGAATTTTCGCACATGTATTGGCAATGCGCTGACGCATGTTGTCAGGCGTTGTCGGTGGATCGCGGTAACAATTATCCTTCAACTTTCCCCACAAAAAGAAATCCGGGGACGTCAGGTCCGGTGAACGTGCAGGCCATTTAGCGACGAAGCGTCATTCACCAACAGCGGTAATGTACACCGGCATAATATGCACTATTGGGCAACGGAAACTGTCCACCAATCCACCTGTCATGAAATATGCTATTCAATACCGCTTCAATCGCAGGCGAGCTATCTGCCGGACATCCATCATGTTGGAAGTGCATCGCCATTCTGTCATGCAGTGAAACATCTTGTAACATCGGTAGACCATTAGATAGGTAATTAGCATACATTGCACCATTTAGATTACCCAGGTTCCCGGGTTCGATTCCCGGCGGGGTCAGGGATTTTCTCTGCCTCGTGATGGCTGGGTGTTGTGTGCTGTCCTTAGGTTAGTTAGGTTTAAGTAGTTCTAAGTTCTAGGGGACTGATGACCATAGATGTTAAGTCCCATAGTGCTCAGAGCCATTTGAACCATTTAGATTGCCATCGAAAAAATGGGAGCCAATTATCCTTCCTCCCATAATGCCGCACCATACATTAACCCGCCAAGGTCGCTTATGTTCCACTTGTCGCAACCATCGTGGATTTTCCGTTGCCCAATAGTGCATATTATGCCGGTGTACATTACCGCTGTTGGTGAATGACGCTTCGTCGCTAAATGGAACGCCTGCAAAAAATCTGTCATGGTCCCGTAATTTCTCTTGTGCCCAGTGGCAGAACTGTACACTACGTTCAAAGACGTAGCCATGTAATTCCTGGTGCATAGAAATATGGTACGGGTGCAATCAATGTTGATGTAGCATTCTCAACACATAACTATCCGGCGAACGGTCCGGACACTTGGATAATTTCGTCCAGGATAACGAGCAGCATACATAGCACACGCCCGTTAGGCATTTTGATCACAATAGCCATACATCAACACGATATCGACCTTTTCCGCAATTGGTAAACGGTCCATTTTAACACAGGTAATGTATCACGAAGCAAATACCGTCTGCACTGGTGGAATGTTACGTGATACCACGTACTTATACGTTTGTGACTATTATAGCGCCATCTATCACAAAGTGAAAAAAATGGTCCAAATAAACATTCATATTTCTTTACGTACTACACGAATTTGTAATAAAAATGGGGGTTTCTGTTTTAAAAACACGCAGTTGATATCCTTTTGACCTATGGCAGCGCCATCTAGCGGGCCAACCATAGCGCCTTCAAGCTAGACGAGTTTCGTTCTTTGCAGTTTTTTCGTTTGATGCTTATTTCGTGAGATACTTGGCCCGGTCACTATCAATGGACCATCCTGTAAATGTAAGTAAGTTTGAACGGAACCCGCAGTATGCGAGTCCTACTGTTGACCAATTTTAGCAGCCTCATTTTACTCGCTGTATCGTAAAGACAGAGCAACATTAGCGCTGGCTTCTCGCTCACGTAGGAGCTGTAGGTATTAACGCTGAAACGCATGCTGGCCGCTGCAGATAATCATATTTCCTAGCTTATTGGCGCACCGAGATTCAGTACGGCGATGCCGCACTTCCCTGTTCATCATCTGTTCCCACGAAGCACTCGACAAGTCATGGGCGCAGCGCGGCCTAATGCAGCGCGCGCCGCACGCTCTGTCTGCCGGCTCCATCTCCGCCCTCGGCGCGGCGCGACATAAAACGCCGCCGGGAAACTGCGGCCCCTACTCCACCGCCCACGGGCTACAGCCTACAGCCTGCCCTCGGCTCGGCTCGGGGCGGCGCGGCTCTGCACTTCAATAGCGGCTAGCCGCCCAACTGCCGCCGCAATGATTTACGATCGCGCCGTTTATTTGCGAGTGGCGCTGCTCCGATCTGGACGGCGCGCCGCTGTTCTCTGCACCAGTTGACGGGAGGGACGACCGTCCAAAACTGGCAGGCAGCCATAAACTGGCAAATGCCCGCAAACGGACGCTTCTCGCTGGGGTGGCTACTGCTTCAGCTGCGTCCCGCGTTCTCCGGCCCATCTTCTGCTCGCGAAGTAAATATTTACTTCAATTTGCGTAGTCACGTGACAATCCCATACTCATCTTTTAAGTCATCAGTCATGGTTTGATGCTGTCCTCTATTTTTCCCTACGTCAGTGTGTAAATGTAGCCACTACACCCAACATGCTCTAGAGTAGGGCCGATCACAGGGCTTTTTCCGCCCCGTGAGAAAATTTCAAGTTCACTCTGCTTCTCCCCACCTTTCTCTTAGCAATTTGAGAAACAGTCAAACTTTTTCACGTCCGTCATCCATGACGTCGTATTTTCAGATACCTCCCGTCCTATGCTTACTCATACGAGGGCTGCTCAGGAAGTAACAGACGTTTTGCAATATAAATTTAACAATAAGGAAAAATCATATTTTATTATATATATATTTTAAATGTAGACTCTTGAGCTATTTCTCTACATAATCGTCATTCAAACTGAGGCACTTATCATACTATGGCCCAAGTTTTTCAATACTGTCTGTACAGAAATCTGCAGCCTGTGATTGCAACCATTTGCTTATACCGTCATGCAGTTCGACGTCAGTGTCAAAGCGTTGTGTAGAGAGACACGTCTTCATTGCTGGCAAAAGGAGGTAGCCGCTCGGCGCCAAATCCAGGCTGTATGGTGGATGATCAAACACCTCCCATCCAAAATCCCGTAGGAGCTCTCGGGTACGATCGACCATGTGTGGACGTGCGTTGTGGGAAAAAAAACCTTTTACGCTAATTTTTCCCTGACGGTTGTTCTGTATCACCCGCCTTAACTTTGTCAGTGTTTGACAATACCTACCGCGCGTGAATAGGCGAGCGGTCTAAGGCGCTGCAGTCGTGGACTGTGCGGCTGGTCCCGGCGGAAGTTCAAGTCCTCCCTCGGGCATGGGTGTGTGTGTTTGTCCTTAGGATAATTTAGGTTAAGTAGTGTGTAAGCTTAGAGACTGATGACCTTAGCAGTTAAATCCCATAACATTTCACACACATTTATTTACATTTCAATACCTTCCGGACTTAATTTTTGTACCAAGTTCAAGGAAATCAACGAGAATCACACCCTTAGAAGTCCAAAACACACTAGCCATGATCTTTCTTGCTGATAGCGTCTGCAAACCCTTCATTGCCTTCTTGGGAGAATATGTGTGTCCCCATTCTATCGACTGGCTTATTGTTTCACAACTGACATCATTCACCCAAGTCTCGCGACCGGTTACGACACGATCGATGAATTTGTTACCATTTTTTTCGCATCTTTGAGGATGGTCAGTGCTGCAGCCAGTCTGTGTTTTTTTATGGTCTACCGTTAGCTTTTCGAGAGCCCACCCGGCACAAAATTTGTGGTAAACAAGCTGTAACGCCGGAAATGCATATCCTCCTATTTCCATCTATTGTACTATAATTCTTTTTCCTTGTTTTGTTACCTCAAGATATGACATTTCTGTGTCTTTATATATTGTAATTGTTTTACTATTTGTATATATATATTTATGCATTTATGCCGATGTATAATTGGTTGTTTTGTAAATATTATTTGTATTTTTACGCTGGGTCTTGCCTAGGGAAAACTATGCTATCGAACGAATACGTCGATAGGCCGTGTGGAGAACCAGAGTGTTTAGGATCTTTGGTAGTGTTAACTCTGTCGCGTGGAGCGCAGGCAGAGAGAGTCTGGCTGGAGTAGCGAGTGGAGCAGGTGTGTTGTGTGACGCTCCCGTGAGTTGCCGCGCTTTCGGGGTTGGGCAGCACGTAATTGCGCTCGACTTGCTATGATAGTTTCTGACACGGTGTCGCGGACGGGAAGCATTAGTTGGCGCACATCAAGAGCCCGTTTCGTCTGGTGACCGTGTCGAGAAGAAGGCGCGCCAACATCCAGCTTCTGCAACAGCGACGGCCGACAATGAGTGACTGTCGCCACCTCCTTGATCGACGGCTTCAAACCTTCAATCAACCAACAAGGAAGACTGGAAGCGCGTAAAGTTTTAGAACTGTATGGCAGACCTCAGCTTTTAAAACTTTTAAAATTGTTGCATCACAAAATTACAGCAACTTAGCATGAACGTTTGTTGCTCATTGTCCCAATTGCATTACCAAGCAGGGTCCCTTCCTTTTCTGGAATGAACCCGAGTGTCCTTGAAATTCAAATGCCAGCATTAAAGTAACATTATTCTATTTCACTGCTTTAATTTCAAAGTTCAGTTAAGGTATTCATAGCTGGCTACAATATTCAGATTACACAAGCACAAATTAAGAGTGCGAGTTTTGTTACCGTATTTTAGCTTACCTGTGGCTGCAGCTCAGCTTGGTATGTACTAAATTTTACTACTGTTAATTGTTCCGAATCATTTAATTCAAGTTCAAAGTTAAATCCCTTATTTCTAAATTGCGTAGATTCAAGTAGCTTTTGAAATGATTGTTGAGGTAGTCCAAGACTAACCATATTTTACTGAATTTCGGTGTGCTTCGGAAAGAAAGCTCACTATTAACTTCAGTCACTAAATTAACTTTCGATTTTCCTGTTTTATTAATTCTTTTGCTAAATTAAGTCAGAGTGTAGCGAAATTTATTACTTCTGACAAACTTTCAGTTTTCACACTGCACGTGTCAACCGTCAGTTGCCACCCTTCTAGTGCTAATTATATGTGTAATAACCTTTCTTTTTCAGTTACTATAGTAATTGTCCTTAGGACTGGCGACCGTAATTTTCCCCAAATCTCAAATATCTAATTACTGCTAGTTAATTGTTAACGTAACGGCCGCATATTTACTTTCTTTATTAACTTTACCCCTTTTCAAAATTAATTTCCACGTGTTTCATTAGCATTTTTCCTTTCATTTAGATGTAACCCTTTCCTCCCTCTTTACCGACAGATTAACTTCGGTGACGAATGCTTTTCCCAAATTTCCATTAGGTACACGCAGTTTAATTTTTCACTGTCATTAAGGTCGATAAGTGAGGGGGAGGTTACAAAGCTTCTCTGCCACAGTTTCACGCACCAAATTCTATGAAGTTTGTGGAAGTTTTGCGATAGTTCTGTGAGAGTGGAACAACAATTTTCACGAATTTTATCGGTTTATTGTCATTGTGAACATTGGTAAGGAAATTTTTAAAATCAATGTACCATTGTCTCACTCGGCTTCCATTCGTTATTGCTTTTCCGTAAGCATCACAAAGGTCGCGATAAAATTAAATTGGTTTGCAACTTTCTGCCAACAAAATCCTAATTATAGAAAGCACGTCACAAGTGGTGGGATTTTCTATTGCAGCGCACACACTAACGCGTCACAGACAGCAAAGAAGCAGAGTCAGACTACACGCTTTAACTTCCCGACGTGAACTGAGTGTAGGAACGTTACGGCTCCATAATGGCGGCCGTAGCTCCGCCGACCGCTGCGATAGATGGAAACGTCTGTTACTTTATGGAAAGCCCTCGTACATGTTTTTGACATGAATACGCCTTTAAAATCAGTCAGGCATGGGACACCAGACAGAGAAAATCCCCCCTGCGGGTCCGGGGATTAGAATAGGCCCGAGGTATTCCTGCCTGTCGTAAGAGGCGACTAAAAGGAGTCCATCCCCCTCACGGGGGTAGTTAGCGCCTGCGTCCGGAGACGGACGGTTTCACGACCTATAATTGTGGTCTTTTTGGTTTTTCACTTCTCGTTTCTTCCTTCCTTTTGTTGGTTCCTTTCTTTGCTCTTCTCCACCTCAGTGTCTTCCTTACTCTTTCCCTTGACTTCTCCTTGCCTTCTCATTGCCTTTTTCTCCTTGCCTTCTCATTGCCTTTTTCTCCTTGCCTTCTCATTGCCTTCTTCTCCTTGCTTCCTCATTGCCTTCTTCTCCTTGCCTTCTCTGGTCTCCGCCTCGGCGTTTGAGACAGTCTGTCCTCTTTCTCCCTCTCTCTCTTCTTTTTCCTCTTCTTCCTTCCTCCCTGTGCGTGCCTGAAGGCCGACCCACGCGTTCGCACGCGTAGCCGGTGACGGGGTAACGCGTAAGTCCCCCGCCCTGGGTAGACATGTAAGGCACGCGCGTACCCCCTGGTAAAGGCCAGGCCCGGGGAGGGGTGATTGCCTGAGCTGATACCTTCTGACCATGCCGATTGGTCCCTCCGTCTGTTTCTCGGGAGGTGTGACCTGAGGTGTAAACATTCACCTAAGGCGGGAGTGCCCTCTGAGAGGGTCCCCACAAGGAAGGAGCGCACCATCGGAGACGCTGGCAATCATGGGGGATTCCTCCGCAATGGATTCTACTCCATCGCTTTCGACTTCGACCCAAAAACGGAAACGTGACCAGCCAACAGTGACAAAAGTACTACCGCCTGCCCCACAGTTCCTCGTAGTTTCTCGATCTGAGGACGGAAAGGATTTTTCCTCTGTCAACCCTTTCGTTATTCAGAAGGGCGTAGATGCCATAGCCGGATCTGTCAAATCTTGTACCAGGTTGCGTAACGGTACCTTATTACTAGAAACTGAGAATGCATTTCAGGCACAAAAACTGCTTCGGGCCACACTCTTGTACACGTTCCCTGTTCGGGTGGAGGCCCACCGAACTTTGAATTCGTCTCGTGGTGTAGTCTATAGTAGCTCCCTCGACGGATTGACTGACGAGGAGCTTCAATCTTTCCTCGCTGAGCAGGGCGTGACGGCTGTCCATAGGGTCATGAAAAAGGTCAACAATAACCTTGTACCGACCCGGACACTTTTCTTGACCTTCGATAGTGTTAAGCTGCCATCGCGCATCAAGGCGGGCTACGAGGTTATTTCTGTTCGCCCCTATGTCCCGACACCTACGCGCTGCTACCAGTGTCAGCGTTTCAATCACACTCGACAGTCTTGCTCCAATGCGGCTAAATGTGTCACTTGTGGCAGGGATGCCCATGAGGGTGACTGTCCACCTCCGTCTCCTCGTTGTGTGAACTGTCAGGGTGACCATGCCGCATCCTCTCGCGACTGTCCTGTCTATAAGGAAGAACGCTGTATCCAAGAAATTCGGGTCAAAGAGAGAGTGTCCACCTCGGCTGCTCGCAAGCTATTGGCTAGTAGGAAGCCCACGCTGCTCCCAGCGGGGAAATACAGCACTGTCCTCGCCTCTCCTCGGACTACCCGGGAGGTAGCAACCCAGACATGCGATCTGACCTTCAGCACCACGGTCGTCCGTTCGGCCAGTGCTAAGATCGCGCGGTCGACGTCTCCTCTTCCTCCCATCACCCCACAGACACCAGCCACTTCCTCAGCTTCTGCTAAGTCGAAGACCCCGAAGTCAGATGCACGGGCCTTCAAGAAGGAACCATCCCGTGCAGACTTCCTCTGTCCCTCGACCTCCCAGCCTTCGACCGGTACTTCCACCAAACGTCCTTCTAAAAAGGCGCATAGGAAGCACAGTTCTCCTTCTCCGCCACGGCGCCTTTCTTCTCCTGCGCCACCCAGCGGTTGCCGCCCCAGGCCGTCATCCGTTTCGCCTGGCCGCACCGCTGGTAGCCGAACATCTGGCCGTTCACCGGCGGAGGAAGCTCCCCCTCCCGGCCATCCTCCCGAGATGGCCGATGACCCTATAGACCCCATGGACGATGACTGTCCGCCTACTGATAGCGGCGGCAGTGCTCGCTCGAAGCCAGGCCCTAAGCGGCCTTCGAGGTGACCCCTTCTCTCATCTTCCTTTTCTTACGATGGCACTTATTAACTGGAATATTCGCAGCATTCGCTCCAACCGAGAGGACTTGAAGTTGCTGCTCCGCTTGCATCGTCCGCTCGTCGTAGCCCTCCAGGAAACGAAGCTACGCCCATGCAAACAAATTGCCTTGGCACACTACACCTCTGTGCGTTTTGACCTACCCCCTGTGGTAGGTATCCCAGCTCATGGAGGGGTTATGTTGCTGGTCCGGGATGATATTTACTACGATCCCATCACGTTGCACACCGGCCTGCAGGCAGTTGCCATCCGCATTACTCTCCCCACTTTTACGTTTTCCTTTTGTACCGTTTACACTCCATCGTCATCTGCCGTTACCAGGGCAGACATGATGCAACTTATTGCTCAGCTACCTGCACCAGTTTTGTTAACTGGAGACTTCAATGCCCACCATCCCCTTTGGGGCTCTCCAGCATCCTGCCCGAGGGGCTCCTTGTTAGCAGACCTTTTCAACCAGCTCAATCTTGTCTGCCTCAATACTGGCGCCCCTACTTTTCTTTCGGACACATCTCATACCTATTCCCATTTAGACCTCTCTATCTGTACTCCCCAACTTGCACGCCGGTTTGAGTGGTATGCACTTGCTGATACATATTCGAGCGACCACTTCCCGTGTGTTATCCATCTCCTGCAGCATACTCCCTCTCCGTGCTCCTCTAGTTGGACCATCTCCAAGGCAGACTGGGGGCTCTTCTCTTCCAGGGCGACCTTTCAGGATCAAACCTTCACAAGTTGCGATCGTCAGGTCGCACACCTCACGGAAGTCATTCTCGCTGCTGCTGAATATTCCATCCCTCACCCTACTTCTTCTCCACGTCGCGTACCGGTCCCCTGGTGGACCGCAGCATGTAGAGACGCTTTACGTGCTCGTCGACGTGCTTTACGCACCTTTAAACGCCACCCTACAGTGGCGAATTGTATCAATTATAAACGATTACGTGCTCAGTGTCGTCGTATTATCAAAGACAGCAAGAAAGCCAGCTGGGCTGCTTTCACAAGCACCTTCAACAGTTTTACTCCTTCTTCTGTTGTCTGGGGTAGCCTGCGCCGGCTATCTGGCACTAAGGTCCACTCCCCAGTTTCTGGCTTGAAGGTCGCGAATGAAGTCCTTGTGGCCCCTGAGGCTGTCTCCAATGCCTTCGGCCGTATTTTCGCCGAGGTTTCGAGCTCCACTCATTACCACCCTGCCTTCCTCCCCCGCAAACAGGCAGAGGAGGCTAGGCCACCTGACTTCCGCTCCTCGAATTGTGAAAGTTATAATGCACCATTCACCATGCGGGAACTCGAAACCGCACTTCGCCGATCACGGTCCTCCGCTCCAGGGCCTGATTCTATTCATATTCAGATGTTGAAGAACCTTTCTCCTGCGGGTAAAGGTTTTCTTCTTCGTACATACAATCGCATCTGGATTGAGGGACATGTTCCCGCATGCTGGCGCGAGTCTATTGTTGTCCCGATTCCTAAGCCGGGGAAGGACAAGCACTTGCCTTCCAGTTATCGATCTATCTCGCTTACCAGCTGTGTCTGTAAAGTGATGGAGCGAATGGTTAACTCTCGATTGGTTTGGCTGCTCGAGTCTCGACGCCTACTTACCAATGTACAATGTGGATTTCGAAGGCGCCGCTCTGCTGTTGACCATCTGGTTACCTTGTCGACCTTCATTATGACTAACTTCTTGCGGAAGCGCCCGACCGCGGCTGTGTTCTTTGATTTGGAGAAGGCTTACGACACCTGTTGGAGGGCGGGCATTCTCCGCACCATGCATACATGGGGCTTTCGCGGTCGCCTCCCTCTTTTTATTTGTTCCTTTTTATTGGATCGACAGTTCAGGGTACGTGTGGGTTCTGTCCTGTCCGACACCTTTCGCCAGGAGAATGGGGTGCCACAGGGCTCAGTTTTGAGCGTCGCTCTCTTCGCCATCGCGATGAATCCAATAATGGATTGCCTCCCAGCTGATGTATCAGGCTCCCTTTTCGTGGACGATTTTACCATCTATTGCAGCGCGCAGTGTACACGTGTCCTGGAGCGCTGTCTTCAGCGTTCTCTTGACCGTCTTTACTCCTGGAGTGTCGCCAATGGCTTCCGTTTTTCTGCCGAGAAGACGGTCTGTATTAACTTCTGGCGCTACAAAGAGTTTCTCCCACCGTCCTTACGACTCGGTCCCGTTGCTCTCCCAATCGTGGAGACAACCAAATTTTTAGGCCTTACCTTTGACGGGAAACTTAGCTGGTCTCCACATGTGTCATATTTGGCCGCCCGTTGTACCCGTTCTTTAAATGTCCTCCGTGTTCTCAGTGGTATGTCGTGGGGAGCGGATCGAACCGTCCTACTTCGTCTATATTGGTCGATCGTCCGCTCCAAGCTGGATTATGGGAGCTTCGTATACTCCTCTGCACGGCCATCCCCCTTACGCCGCCTCAACTCCATACAACATCGGGGTTTACGACTTGCGATCGGAGCATTTTATACCAGTCCCGTAGAGAGTCTTCATGCTGACGCTGGCGAATTGCCACTCACCTACCGGCGCGATATACTGCTTTGTCGGTATGCCTGTCGGCTACTGTCAATGCCCGACCATCCGTCTTATCGTTCCTTTTTTGACGACTCTCTTGACCTTCAATACGGGTTGTCTGTCTCTGCCTTGCTACCCCCTGGAGTTCGCTTTCGTCGCCTCCTTCAACACCTTAATTTTTCACTCCCTGCAACCTTTCGAGTGGGCGAGAGCCGCACGCCACCTTGGCTCCAGGCTCAGGTCCGCGTTCACCTCGACCTCAGCTCGCTCCCAAAAGAGGTCACCCCCGGTTCGGTCTACCACTCCCGTTTTTTGGAACTTCGTTCCAAGTTCATCAACATGACTTTCATTTATACAGATGGCTCTAAGACCAATGACGGGGTCGGGTGTTCCTTTATTGTCGGGGCACAAAGTTTCCAATACCGGCTCCATGGCCATTGTTCGGTCTTCACAGCTGAGCTCTTTGCCCTCTACCAGGCTGTTCTTTACATCTGCCGCCACCGACATTCTGCTTATGTCATATGCTCAGATTCCCTGAGCGCCATCCAGAGCCTCAGTGATCCGTACCCGTTCACCCTTTCGTACACCGGATCCAACGCTCTCTCCAGCAGCTGGTGGACGTCGGTACGCCGGTTAGCTTTATGTGGGTTCCTGGCCATGTCGGTATCCCTGGGAACGAAGCTGCAGATGCCGCGGCCCAGGCTGCGGTCCTACAGCCTCGGACAGCTTCTTGTTGTGTCCCTTCGTCCGATTTTAGCAGGGTCATTTGTCGGCGCGTCGTGTCGCTGTGGCATGCCGATTGGGCTGCACTTACCGACAACAAGCTTCGGGCCTTAAAACCTCTTCCCGTGGCTTGGACGTCCTCCTCACGCCCTTCTCGGCGGGAGGAGGTCGTTTTAGCAAGGTTAAGAATTGGACACTGCCGGTTCAGCCATCGCAATCTGCTGACGGCTGCGCCGGCGCCGTTCTGCCCATGTGGGCACTTGCTGACGGTTAGACACATTTTAATGTCCTGTCCAGATCTTAACACACTGCGCCTCGATCTTAACCTGCCAAATACTTTCGATGCCATTTTAGCGGATGACCCACGAGCAGCTGCTCGTGTTCTTTGTTTTATCAATTTGACAAACCTCGCTAAGGACATTTGATGATGTTTTTTAATCCTCTGCCTGTCCGTCTGTCTTTTATTGTGTTTTCCCTTTTAGTTGTTGTTGTCAACTTGTGCCTCGCGGTGCATTTTTAGAGTAGTCAGGGCGCTAATGACCATTGAAGTTGTGCGCCCTAAAACCACAAAAAAAAAAAAAAAAAAAAAAAAAACAGACAGAGAAATAAAATTGAAACGTTTACAATGCAATACGTTTGAATTTATAGCTCCAAACGAAAATTAAATTACGTTACTTGTAAAACCTGTTCACTTTCCTCGTTCCCTGAGCAGAAGTTGCCGTGCCTTGAGCGGAGGGTGGCATGCGGCGCGAGACTAGTAGCAACCAGCATAGCTGAGAACCGCATTGTCGGTGCTATCGGTGGCACTTCTGCCGTGCAAAGTCGAAGGAAATAAAAAAAACACAACGAGTGACTTATGTGTAGATGTTTTATTTGTTGAAAGAAGTGCACGAGTCATCAGTAACTAGTGTCAGTAGGACGTAAAAGAAAAACGACTGTGGTCGGATATCGGAAGGCGTGCTTTCCGATATGCCATGACCTTTTCCCTAAATAAAGTTGTTGGAACGCAAACATGGGAAATACGACAAAACTGGAAAGCAGATCGCACAGTGCAAATTAATTGCTTCACCTCCAAAATAAGGTTTGATAGGATTTTTGCTCATGGTCTTAATATTAATATCTATTGATTATGGGTTAAATACCGGAAAGGGAAAGGGAATCAGGGAAGACTTAAAAGAAGTTACAGACAAGGCAGAAAAAATAATTTAGTGGAATGTGGCAGGAAAAAGAGTGTGGTAGATCCGAGGGAGAGGGGGTGAAGAGGGAAAGTTCCTTGCATCTTTCCACGTGTAAACCTCGCTTAATCGCAATATGTGGACTGAAAAGATTATAGGATGTGACGTGCAATGCATATTTCACTTATTCTTCATTTATTTATTAAAAAAGTTTTTTCACGCAGTGATTGGTGTTTAAGGTTGCTCTATAGTAACTGTGAGGACACCGTATGCTGACATCTACCTTATTCATTTGCCGGCCGCGGTGGCCGTGCGGTTCTAGGCGCTTCAGTCCGGAACCGCGAGACTGCTACGGTCGCAGGTTCGAATCCTGCCTCGGGCATGGATGGGTGTGATGTCCTTAGGCTAGTTAGGTTTAAGTAGTTCTAAGTTCTAGGGGACTGATGACCTCAGATGTTAAGTGCCATAGTGCTCAGAGCGATTTTTGAACCTTATTCATTTATTAGGAAGGTTTTCGCTTCTGTACAGGCTTTCAATCAGACGTAGGTGCTTTTCAACGTAGTGCTAGGCGAACAGTGGAAACTGAGTTGGAAACACTGCCACCACCAAGCTTTGCTATTTTGAAAGACGCACCCACGGTGACCAACGCCAGCGCTTCATTTGTCATCTGTTTCACAATGCTTTAGATAATTTCCTTTAAGACACTAGCTTTTATTACTGATCTGTATTTCCAACTTATTCTCACGCTACTTCATTTGCTCAAAACTTTTATTGTCTTGTTTAATTTATTCTTTGGGACCATATTAACATTTAACTATTTTGCCGCCCTCAAAAACTTGCTGCCCTTGACGGTGGCACGGTTCAGTCCCCCACTTCCTCCCATCCCACCCCCTTCCACGCCCTCCCCCCTCCTGCCCCCCTCCTGCCCCTATCTAGAGAGGATGTCATTAATATTCTGTCACACTATTTCTATAGTCAGATTGACAAGACAAAAGTCTCTAACAGTTAAAAGTGGGCTTGTCACGCCCACTTCAGGCATATGAGAAGTTCAGTCAAGTAACGCGATTTATTTACGTTTCTATAGCATCTTAACCGTAGTGATAGGCGCCTGCTGTTAAAGACAAGCGCGGATTTATCCACATATATCTGAGGCAGTAGTTACTAAGCGGTAAAAGCTCGGTTGGATCTGGATACCCTTGGGTATATCGGAGCATTTCGGCAATAATAATTACTTTGTGATTGAAAGCTTAAGGAAAAAAATTGACGAAGGATATCAGCGATTCACGTATTGCGAACTTCTTTTTGTTTCTGATACAGTTTCATTTTATGACAAATTTATGAATGGTTTCGGGATACTGTGTGTAGCAACAACAACATAATTAGTTGTGTGTAAGTTTTATCTAACAGCGCCCTCTTTAGGTCCCTCTGCGATGCAGGGTGACTACATTTTCAATGAGAATCATCTCCATATTTCTAGTAAAAAGAGTAGAAACATTGGCGTGCGTGGAACCTATCGTGTGTGCCATGTCTGGTTGCAGCACATTAGCGGCAGGTAATGTGGTGTGATTCCCGTTGATAACGTGATCATCCTGTGTATTAGAGAGGTTTGAAGATAGTGGATTGTACGATCGAAACCTTCTGCGAATAAGCGAAGCTAATAGATATTGCTGATGGTGTTACTCGTTTTACGCATAAACACAGCTGCTGCTCTCCCATTATCCATTAGAAGATGTGCAAAAAAGACAAGGTTCGAGGTTTATGGAAGTAAACAGCTAGGTCAGAAATTTTTCCTTGAGGGGATACTACATGTGGGAATTTGATCAAAGTCTCATGGTACGTAGAAGTTGAGGCATTGAGACGGATACTCAAGCCAGAAATGAGAAATAGTTTGCAGAGAGGTCAGGCCGGTCTGCAGGTCAGGAAGTACGTGAGGGCTCCCTCAGCACTGATCTGTGACGAGGAACATCTTCGCTGCTGATCCGATGCATGTGAAACGTCCCCTTAGAAAAATTGTACATGACTGTGCTTAAGCTGACACACAATATTTTTAGCGCAACGCAATCTGACTTTCAATAATCCCTACAAAAGAATGGCCCTGACTAACATTAACCTATACGTTTCACAAATCACTTACCTCACAAAAATCTTCATTACTCGAACTACTGCAATACAGCGAGCGCCACTACTGCCAGCTAAATAAAAGATTCAAACTACGGAAGGCACTAACTACTGATAGGCACAGTTAGCAAATGAAAGATTTTAATAGAGAAAAAACAATGTATTTACCTTAATAGTCATAATATATATAGCAGTTCATGACATCCATTCTTACAAATGTACTGTTTCTGATGGACACACGTCCAGATTATCCATTCTAAAAAATCCACCATCTCACTTCCACATCCACCACTGCTGGCGGCTCACCTCCAACTGCACAACGGTACACGCTGTTAACAGCCAACAGCCCAACACTACAATAGCCAACAACAATGCAGACCAGAAACAGACTGCACACAGCACAGCCAGTGATTATCATACAGATCGCTACGTGGCGTTACCAATATAAAAACCTAAACAGCCTACTTACACATGAATAAAACACCTGAGTAACAAGTAATTACTTCCAGCTGGGCATAGAGGAGATCTGTAACGCTAGATGCAATGAACACCATTAGTAACAACAATAGTAAAATAAGATGAGAGAAATAATCAGGTCGGTAGGTGGGTCTGCCCACTTCAATGTACCCCAGACTCAGCTTGTGATGTGTGGCGTCTCTCCCACACCTGTCCCACGTCATTTCCGATACAGTCGAGACGTTAAAGGTGAGAATAGAACCCACTTTCTGAGGAGGCATAAAAACTTTTCAACTAGTGCCAAGGATAAGGAATCCATAAGGTCTTGCCTTCATCAGAGAGCTATATGAAGGGGCACTCCTATGAAAATAAAACAGGGAGTTGCAGAAAAAGGACTAACAGCATCTAAGAGTAATTAAAAACAGAGAAGAAGTAGTATGACCAGCCTTCTGTGAGGTGGGAGGCATCATAACTCCCACCAGGAAGCCACCACCTTGAAAGCAGTTTAAACCGTTAATTGAAAATAACAACCACATTCTAAGAGAAAATGAAGAACCGGTTCAACTGTCTGCACATAGTCTGCCAGTATTGGAGCAAAGAATCCACAATACGAGAGAGAAGAGGCATTGGAACAGGATTTGAGCTAGTGTCTATAAGGCTCAGCATCCATAACGGGAAGTGTAAATGGAAATGGCGTGTGGCTAGGGCCTGCCGTCGGGTAGACCGTTCGCCTGGTGCAAGTCTTTCGAGTTGACGCCACTTCGGCGACTTGCGTGTCGATGGGGATGAAATGATGATGCTAAGGACAACACAACGCCCAGTCCCTGAGCGGGGCAAATCTCCGACCCATCCGGGAATCGAACCCGGCCCGTTTGGAATGAGATTCCGTCGCGCTAACCACTCAGCTACCAGGGGCGGACATGGGAAGAGTGATGGTGGTGCTAAGGTGGAGCATTACATAAAATAAAAATATGAATAAATCTGCTATCATAACACTGTTTCAATAAAAGCAGTGTTGATCTGTTGTAGGATCATCATCAGACATTTTTATCACTGCTGTCACCAAGGAGTAAAAAGGTCTGATGATGATTCTCTAAGAGATCGATACCGGTCACCAAATGAGATAAACAACTTACATGCGACTACTTTCAATGAAATAGTTATATTTTAGTTTCACTGATAGCTGTATTTCCACAGACAATGATACAAAAATTCTTAAATCTGGTGAGGCCGATGTCTTTGCGACATAGGACGGTGGATTATTTATGGGAGGAACGGAAGTAGGAGCACCATACAGAATTAGTTTCCTTGAGAGCGCCGGGTTTATTATAGAAGGCAGTAACCAACTGGATGATGTTTCACCTCAGTGAGTAGAGGTCTTATCTGGAAACGTAAATTCGTGCCTGGGATCGTAAAAGCCAGATTAGGTGAGTAATTCCTCATCTAGGCGAACGATCGGCCAGTTCATTCCCTGGGATACCCACATGAGAAATACAACTGAGAAAGACCCAGAGAAACACAACTGAGCAGGCAGTATTCCTAAGATCAGACAGAAGTAGATATGAATAGTAGATAATAGATATTACCGGGGGACAATTGTAACACCGATCAACAGCTTCGAGACTGCTCAGTGAGTCACTAAAAATTAAAACACACTGAAGGAGGTATGTTTATTAAAACATAAGGTTCTGTTAATGGCTACTAACTACAATGTAAAACACTACTTGTCCCTCACAACGAGTGTTGATCCTGACCGAGACGAGATGTAAAACCATACCCCGTACTGTCCACGGTTTTAGACGAGTCAGTGTAAGTGTAATGCGCCAAACTTCGCGCCTCCAGAGTGTGAGGACCGTGTGTGGGTCAAAGCTTGGCCTATGTGGCTTTTGCTAGGTACTTCTCGGAAGCAGCAGCTGCACTGCGACATTTCACTTAATATTATGGTGAGGCAGTGTGACTCAATGATGATGTACTGGGTATAACAATTCCAAAGGTAAAACTGCCATAGAGCTATCAACTAAACCTGGCGACCATAGCCCAGTCAGGTCGGGAACAGGGCCTGGCAGGGGAACAGCAAGCGTTAAGCTTTCGTATGCAGTGAGCCTTAGGCTCATAAAAATGGGGCACCCATGTGCGCTTTTTATAAAAAACAGTCCCATAAATTCGAACTATCAATAACGTTAAAGTTTCGGATACCCAAGTAGAACTCTGTGTCAGGATGAACCACCGTACGGCGACAGAAATGCATGAATAGCGTTCTCGTTGGAGATAACTGGAATCCCAAGGAAAGAGTTGGAGCGGAAGTCCTTTGGACGGCTCTTTGCAGATGGAGTTCAGCCTAAGTTACCGATTAGGGGCTGTATCAAATGCAAAAGTCTTCGACATTTGTGCGTGAGAAACTACTTGTCAAAAGGAGGTCACCAGTCCATTTACGACAATAAGGAAGAATGTATCTCTCAGTATCATGCCCTAAGGGATGTTGCTCCCTTGGATCCATTGGGAGCTTGTAGCTACCTCAATCTACTGTCTTCCACAGCTCTTGCAACGAAAAGTGGAAAATGAATGGAGATTGCCCAGTTAGCAGGCGCGATGAATGTTGAGAGGTCGTCGGCCTCTTAAATTTATTAAGTATCCAGTATTCGACTGTGTAAGGCGTCGGCAACGTGTCTACTCGCACGGAGTCCCTGATTTGTGGGATACTGGGAAAGTGGAAGAATATCAGACTCTAATAAGAAACAACTAAGATGTAACAAAAATATTAATGTCTTTAGAAATTAGAATTAAATAACTTATAATATTTAGCCGATGGCAGACTTCACTGTCGTTGCGCAAAGATATACGATACAGAGCACATGTGTTGAAACACAGATCTGGCATCAAGCTAGAAAGAGCTGGACAGAGCACAAGGAGTTGACAAAGGGGGAGGCATGTTACCACATGGCTGGCACCACTGGTTTGCGGTCTTAACGCGTGATACTTGCTGAGCGACCAAAAACGGCACTCACACACGAGCGACATTATTGTATTATGTTCTAGGTGAAGAACTGCATAACTGCTACTGCCTGTGAGGCGGTAAATGCCTCTAGCAAGACGCGTCCGCGATTGTAACGAAGATGCAGCTGCCGGTCACTTTCGAGGCTCAGGCTAAATGAGCAGGACATGACGACGGCCAGCCCTTCGCTAGCGCCAAGCTCCCGTAAACACCCGGCTTCAAACAATGCAGCCGTTGCTAACTGTGTGGCGACCACAGATTACCTGATGAGATACAGGAGGAGACCACGTCTTTTTGCGAACAGAGTTGAGTTGTTATGGTTCATTTCTGACTAGGTGAAAGGTGGTTCTCTCTGTATCACTACGCTTCCAGGAAGAGGAAGAATTGTTTAAAACTTGAGTAGTTTTTAACAACTCCTCTCAAAATAACGGCAACCGAAACCTATTTCCAATTTTGTTCCCCAGGAAGTTAGGAATCATTATCAAGAAGTATCTTTCCTCATACAAATTTCAATAATGCTTTAAATCGCGAGTAAATTTTCAACTAAATGGAAGTACAGTTAATACGAAAATTTTGAATACATCCGCGGGCTGGTCATTACCAAAGGATCTTGAATCAGTCACCTGATAGACTGCTTATTAATTGCTACTCGACTCTTTGTTTGTTTTCAGACTTGTGTGGGCACGCACTAGCGTATATCGATCGACACATGGTGGTACTGAAGGCTCGTTGTGTTACAGGCTGTTGTTGGACTGCTATTTCCAACCTAACTGGGTGCTTGGAGTGGACCATTCGTTTCGGAAACCTCACTAATAAGAGGACAAAAGGCCCTGTGATTCGAGAACCTAGCATAATCGTCCAGCTACCATCATTTCAAGCAGTTTGCAGAGCACATTGGTGAGGCTAATTGGTCAACAGCTGCCGATGAACGTTGGGTTTTGACTGACTTAAGAACCGGGATTATAACGTCATAGTTCCATGCCTAAGGAAAACACCTTACTGCCAAATAAGTTTGAAGATCATATGCAGACGGAGTCTGTGACTCGGATTCAGATACTGGATTATGAACTGAATTAAGGAGAGGGGTGATATCATGGGACATGTCAAGACCCTGCAGCAGTTCCCACTCAGTGAAAAGTTCGTTATTTAAATAGGTGTTATGGGGAGTATAGGACAGGGGAGTGTTTTCAGTCTGTCTTTTATGTGTTCAGAAGGTAGCCGGGTAAGGAGATTAAGCTGACCCTGCACAAAGAGGGTTGTGAATCTCACAACACTGAGTCGGTCTGGCTGAGAGTAATCAGCCTAGGTGAACTCACAATTTCGCCGTAAGGTGCATAAGTTACGGACTGTCATTTTCTATTTGTAGTTCACTGTTGCTACTTGAGTTTACATATTGTCGTCCCCCCAGGGGGTCCACAACTCTTTTGTGGATACGTGTGTGGCGAGCACGGGGCCCCGAGCCATTGCAGCCTTCTTTCTCTCCCGGGCTGCCTTTCCTTTCCCTTCCCCTCCTTTCCCCTCCATACCCCTTTCCCCTCGCCCTCTCCTCTCCCTCTATTGGTGTCCTTGCTTATGTTGGCCCCCGCTATCCTCCTGGTTCTGTTGGTTTTACACTCCGGCTTTGTTGCGTAATCATCTCCTCCTTTTGGCATTCCTTGGTCCCCCTCTGGGGTTTGACCTCCATTCCAAAATTTCTCTTCCGTAGTGTGAGCCATTTGGGGAAGAGCACCTTACCTAGTGTCTCCGACGTGTGCCCTTCTAGTACATTCCACCTTTTCTTTTACGTCGTTGTCTGATGCTAGGGTGCATAGCCAGCACGGTAGCCAGCCCGTGTGGTGGGGTCGCTATGTACCCTTTTGGTTGAGCCCCCTGAACACACAGGGATCACACTTCTGATACCTGAGCTGTGACCTCCTCATGCATGCCTTGGAGTGGTTGCTCGTCATCCTGGAGCATCGGAACTCCCGGCAATGGCCGCCGTGCCAGACGGCCCTTGCTGTGGCTGGGTGGCGCCCGTGAGGAGAGCCCCTGATCGGAGTGGGTGGTATCAGGGCGGACGCTATGCAGATGAAACGCATACGGGTCCAAACCTCTGGCCGCTCTTCTGCGGCCGTCTCTCTGCGTGGTACTGATTCCTCAAGTGCTGCTTCTCTTGCTCCTTCGGCCTTCCCTTCCGTGGCTACCCCCTGGGAGGAGGGTCAGGCCCGTCGTCTAGGGGCAAAACCTTTCCCCCGTTATTTAGTTTGCACTAGGACTGATGGAGATACTTTCACCAGTGTCAAACCTTTATTCTTTGTGGAACACATTGAAGACAAGTTCGGCGAAGTGGACTCCCTGAGCAAGATGCGGTCGGGTTCGTTGCTGATAAAAACTGCTTCGGCTGCCCAATCTGCGGCCCTTCGTGCCTGTACCCACCTTGGCACAATTCCCGTGTCCATTACCCCTCACCAGTCTCTAAATATGGTACAAGGTGTGATTTTTCACAGAGACCTCATCCTTCAAACTGATGAGGAACTTCGGGACAATCTCGGACGGCGGGGTGTTCACTTCGTCCGGCGTGTTCAGAAGGGTCCTAAGGATAATCGTATTGATACTGGTGCCTTTATCCTGGCCTTTGAAGGGGATACCCTTCCTGAGAAAGTTAAGATTATGGTCTATCGCTGTGATGTGAAGCCGTACATCCCACCTCCTATGCGGGGTTTTAAGTGCTTGCGTTTTGGCCACATGTCTTCTCGCTGTTCCCAGGACCCCCTCTGTGGCGACTGTGGACGTCCACTCCATGAGGGGAGTCCCTGTGTTCCCCCTCCTGTATGTGTAAATTGTCATGGTAGTCATTCTCCACGTTCCGCAGGTTGCCCAGTCTATAAGAAAGAAAAAAAGATACAGGAGTATAAGTCCCTTGATCGTTTAAGCTACACAGAGGCCCGTAAGAAATATGCACGATTGCACCCTGTGTCCATGCAATCTAGTTACGCCTTGGTTACATCTTCATCCCTTCCTCCCCCTTCCTTACCCCCATCCCGGACCCCTCTCCTTCCCCCCTCCCCTGCGGCTCCCACCCCCTCTCCTCTGGGCGCTGCTCCCCCTCCCCAGCCGGAGAAGTGTCCCACTCCTTCGGCGTCTGCCGGTCAAGGGCGCCTCTCCCGGGATGCCCCTTCCCGGCACCTTCCAGGTCAGAGGTCTGCTGCAGCGCGGCGACCGCGAGAGCCGCGGTCTATCGGCCCCCAGGTCGCCCGGTCTCTTTCTGTTCCTGATCTTGCTGCAGCTGGCTCCATTATGCCACACAGCCCTCCTCGATCTCAGCCTGAAAAGAAGAAGAAACATAAGTCCCGGGACAAAGAGCCTCTGGTACCACCGGAGGTCCCTTCCCCGACTTCGCAACCGGATTCTGACCTGTCTTTTATGGACGTCGCCCCCTCCTTGTCGGTGACGGGTGGGGACCCGGCGGTATGACTGGATTCAGCGTGTTCAGCCCTCATTTAAACCATCGTTCTGTGGTTCTCCAATGGAATTGTAATGGCTATTATCGTCACCTTCCGGAATTGAAATCCCTTCTCTCGTCCTACTCAGCAACTTGTGTGGTTCTCCAGGAATCTCATTTTACTGATGCTCACTCACCGACCCTCTGTGGGTTCCGTGTTTTCTGTCGAAATCGGGTCGGACCCTTGCGGGCTTCTGGTGGCGTTTGTACGTTGGTCCGTACAGACATTGCTAGCACGTGGATTCCTCTCCAAACTACATTGGAAGCGGTTGCTGTTAGGGTCCACTTAGACTCTGCAGTCACAGTATGCAATCTTTATCTCCCTCCTGACAGGACTTTCACACCTGCTGCCTTAACCACCCTTCTTCAGCAACTTCCTCCTCCCTTCCTCCTCCTTGGGGATTTTGATGCTCATCATCCTTTGTGGGGCAGTGCCTTTCCATCTAGATGAGGTCTTCTTATCGACCAATTTATTGCAGACCACGACCTGTGCCTTCTTAATGATGGCTCCCCTACTCATTTCAGTGCTGGTCCTGGTACCTTTTCTGCCATTGATCTTTCTCTTTCTTCTCCCTCTCTCCTCCCTTCATTACACTGGTCGCCACACGACGACCTTTGTGATAGTGACCATTTCCCGTTGATTATCACGCTCCCTTCCCGCTCCCCGATGGATAGGTTACCTCGTTGGTCTTTCCACCGCGCCGATTGGCCTCTATACACTGCACAGGTCGAGTTTTCTCCCTCTTTGTCGGTTTGTATTGATGACGTCGTACGTGACGTGTCTGACGCGATTGTTCGCGCGGCTACCCTTGCTGTCCCGCGCTCATCTGGCAAATTTCGTCGTCGGCCAGTCCCGTGGTGGAGTACGGCCATTGCCATTGCCATCCGTGATCGCCGTCGAGCTTTGCAACACTTCAAGAGGCACCCATCTGTAGCCAGCCTTTCTACCTTTAAGCGCCTTCGCGCTAAAGCCCGTTATTTAATCAAACAGAGCAAGCGGATATGTTGGGAACGATTCGTTTCTTCCCTTGGTTCCACTGTCCCTCTGTCGCGGGTATGGGCTACACTTCGCTCTCTCCAAGGTTGCCATCGGCAGTCCACCCTCCCAGGCCTTCACCTCCCAGATGGCATTTGTACGGACCCATTAGTTCTCGCAGAACATCTTGCGACCCATTTTGCGGTGGCATCAGCGTCGGCCTCCTATCCAGCTGCTTTCCTTCATCAAAAACAGCAGGCTGAAGCTGTCGCCTTATGTTTCACCACTTGTGAGTCAGAATCTTACAACGAACCTTTCACTGAATGGGAATTTCTTTCTGCTCTATCTTCTTCTCATGATACGGCCCCTGGCCCCGATTCCATTCATAACCAGCTGCTTCAACATCTCAGTGCTCCACAACGGCACCATCTTCTTCGGGTGTTTAACCGTATCTGGCTCCAGGGTGACTTCCCTTCTCAGTGGAGGGATAGCATTGTGGTTCCTGTCCTTAAGCCTGGTCAGAACCCCCTATCTGTTGACAGCTATCGGCCAATTAGTTTGACCAATGTTGGCTGTAAGTTACTTGAACGGCTGGTAGCCCGTCGGCTCACTTGGGTCCTCGAATCTCGGGATCTATTGTCCCCATACCAGTGTGGCTTTAGAGAGGGACGATCTCCAATCGATCATTTACTTCGCTTGGAATCTGCAGTTCGGCAGGCTTTTTCCCAGCGCCGCCATTTGGTTGCAGTGTTTTTTGACCTTCGCAAGGCCTATGACACGGCCTGGCGCCATCACATCTTACTAACCCTTCATCAGTGGGGTCTTCGGGGCCCACTCCCGATTTTTATCCGCCAGTTCCTGATCCATCAGTCATTCAGAGTTAGAGTTGGTACTGCTTTTAGTTCTCCACGGACCCAGGAGACGGGCATCCCACAGGGTTCTGTCTTGAGTGTCCTTCTTTTCCTCATTGCTATCGATGGACTTGTGGCCTCTGTCGGTCCCTTGGTCGCTCCTGCCCTGTATGTGGATGATTTCTGCATTTGGGTTAGTTCCTCCTCGATGGCATCTGCAGAACGGCAGCTCCAGGTGGCTATACGGCGTGCCTCTGCATGGACCCACTCACACGGGTTTCAATTCTCTCCTTTAAAATCGCGGGTGGTCCACTTCTGTCGCCGTACTACGGTCCACCCTGATCCAGAGCTCTATCTTGCTACACAACAATTGCCTGTGGTTCCACAGTTTCGTTTCCTGGGTCTTCTTTTTGACAACAAGCTCACTTGGCTGCCCCATATCAGACTCCTGAAGGTAGGATGTTTCCGTAAACTCAATGTCCTTCGCTTCCTTGCCCACTCCTCTTGGGGTGCGGACCGTTCCCTCCTCCTCCGTCTTTATCGTGCTCTAGTTCTGTCACGTTTGGACTATGGTTGTCAAGTTTATGGTTCAGCTGCTCCTTCCACGCTGCACGTGCTGGATCCGGTCCACCATCGTGGTATCCGTTTGGCCACCGGTGCCTTCCCTACTAGCCCTGTTGATAGTCTCCTGGTTGAAGCTGGGATCCCCCCCCTTTCTGTTCGGCGGTCCCAGCTTCTGGTGTCTTATGCCCTTACTATCCGTTCTTCTCCCGCTCATCCTTCCTATTCTATCCTATTTCCAGACCATGGACGTCGCCCGCCTGACTCCCGCCCTCGGGCGGGTTTACCGGTTGGGCTGCGCCTTGCGTCTCTTACCCGTGATTTCCGGCTTCCTTCTTTGTCCTGTCTTCCTCGCTCCCTCCCCTCCACCCCTCCTTGGTTAGTTCCTCGGCCTCGAATTCGGATGGATCTCCGCCGCGGTCCGAAAGATTCCATCTCCCCGGTGGTGTTCCGTTCCTTTTTCCGCCAAATTTTATGGGAGTTTCGGGATGCTGTTGTTTTTTACACTGATGGCTCTAAATCTGCTGATCATGTTGGGTATGCCTTCACGTCCTTTGTTGGAACGGAAAATCATCTGCTGCCACCCTCATGTGGGGTGTTTACCGCGGAATTGATGGCCATATCCCGGGCCCTTACCTTTATTAAACAATCCCAACACAACCGCGTTTTGTTATGTACGGACTCGATGAGTGGCCTTCTTGCTATTGACCGGTGTTTTTCGCGCCATCCCTTGGTCTCTGCCATCCATGACCATCTCGCTGATCTTCACCGTGCTGCTTGTTCCATTGACTTCCTATGGGTCCCGGGCCATGTGGGTATCCCGGGTAATGAGCTCGCTGATCGTTTGGCTGGGGGAGCAGTTACTTACCCCCCGTTTTCTGTAACCCCTCCTGCAGCGGATTTACGGCTTCACATCAAATCCC
This sequence comes from Schistocerca cancellata, assembly GCF_023864275.1. Classification (NCBI taxonomy): domain Eukaryota; kingdom Metazoa; phylum Arthropoda; class Insecta; order Orthoptera; family Acrididae; genus Schistocerca; species Schistocerca cancellata. The sequence goes on from NC_064626.1 coordinate 948,068,789, forward strand.
ACTTTGCACAGTCATGGGCCAGTTCTTGGGAGGCTACTCCACTGTCTAATAAACTTCGTGCCATTAAGGTGAATCCAGGCCCATGGCGTTCTTCCTTTCGCCTCTCCCGCAAGGACTCGACCACACTGTGTCGTCTCCGCATTGGCCATACCAGGCTGACCCATGGTTTCCTTTTGCGTGATGAGCCACCCCCGCTATGTGGTTGTGGAGCCTTCCAGTCAGTGGCCCACATTTTGGTTGAATGCCCCCTTCTTTTGGCTCTGCGTGCGAAGTACAGACTCCCCCACACTTTACCTTTGATGTTGGCTGACGATTCCCGGATGGTCTCTCTGGTTCTAGGTTTCCTCCGGGAGAGTGGTTTTTATTCTCAGTTTTAAAGTTTTTAATCTCCCTCTGGTGTTGGGGCAGGGCGGTGAGTGTTTGGGTGTCTCCCACTGTAGGCGGTGTTCAGAGATTCCCGATTCACCTCCCTGCCTGGAATCCTCTTTTCTTTCCCTTTTACTCTGTTTTTACCCCTTCTTTTTAAGGCTTGGTTAGTTTTTCTATTCCCATCCGTACTTTCTGCATTATAGCGGTTGTCCCTTTTAAGTCACAGGTGGTCTTGCCTATGCTGCTTCAGCATAGTGTTGGGTTCGTTCTCTTGCCAACTTCCCTCGTTTGTTTTTACTAATGACAACGTGACTGCCCTTTTACGTTTCCCCTTTTTCCGTTTTATTGTTCTGCCTTTTCTGAGATGTCCCGTTAGCAGCATGGAGTCTATTTGAAACAAGGGACTGATGACCTCGCTGTTTGGTCCCTTTCACCTCAAACAACCAACCAACCAACATATTGTCGTTTTGTCATTTGGAGATAGTGAGTGGAGCTGTGGACGGTATGAAATGGCGTGCCAAGTGGAGAAATTGGAACATATCTTACACAGTCTTCTGTTTGAGTGAGGTGTAACAGCAGCGGAAGTAGCGGAAACATTTGCGCCGTGTTTGGGGACAATGCCATTGGACAGAGCGCGCCTGGAAAGTGCTTTTCTTGTTTTAAGGACGATCGTTTTCACATTAGTCATTCTCGACATTCAGGAAGGCCTTCGGGGTTTGATGAAGATCGTTTAAATTCATTACTCCACAATGTTCCACTACAATGTACTCGAGAACTGGCAAATGCGGTGAACTGTGATCATTCCAGCATAGTGCAACATTTGCTTGTAATAGGGAAGGTTAAAAAATCCGGTGTATGGATACAGAATGCTCTAAGCCATACTCACAAAAATCAGCGGATGTTCGTATGCGTACCTCTGCTTGCTCGTCAACAACTGGCACGTGAGCAACATCGACTATTCCCACTCTTTACTGTCACTAGTGACGAGAAATGGTCTATTTATCAGTAAATGGTCTATTTATCAGTAAAAGAAATAAATGGTTGAGCCTCAAACAAAGAACATCTCCGCTATATAAAGAAATGCGCGCATTCACGAAAGATAATGTTATGCATTTGGTGGAAGGGCGACGGTGTGGTGTAACACTAATTGCTTTCCATCATGCTGACATTTATTGTCAAAAATTGAGACGTCTTGCGGACAACGACCACGAAGACTGCGTGAAGTGATGCTGTTCCACGATAAAATCCACCCGCATTCTGCTAGACTGGCAAGAAGCACTATACAGGAGATGGGCTGGGAAGTCATCCCACACCCACCCTATACACCTGATGTTGCTCCCTCAGATTTTCACCTTTTCCTCTCACTAGTGAGCTGCTTTCAAGGATCGTCCTTTCCGGATGAAAATGAGCTCCGAACGTGGCTCAACGAGTTCTTCGCCTCAACACCATGCGATTGGCAGACTGTTGTAAACAGTGAAGGAGAAAATATTATTGATGACCAAAGTCTCTGTTATGTGTATCTGTTGTGTTTGTTAACAGTACGGAAAAATGCTACGAACTTATGCACCAACCTGATATCATCATTCAAAGAAAGTCTACACTCAGTAGCACGAAAGCCCGCCAGTCATGCAATATTAATTGGGATTGACTTTTACCTACCAGACTGTGACGTCTGTGGTTTCATTGCTGACGTTACCGACAGACAATCTAATGAAGTAGTTCAAAACTGTCTTGAACATCTAATTCAACAACCTACACCCAGCGATAAAAACGACCTTGTATCTATAAACAGGTATGACTTAATCGACGGTGTCAGTATAGGGATGGGGGCTAGTGATCGAGATGCCACCATAGGACAATGATTGCTATAGTTAGTGAATCCGTCAAGAGGGCTATGAGGCTGAACTGAATAGATAGTGGTTACGCCAAGGCCCAACACATGGATGCCGAGGGGAGAAGGTGCAGTTTTTAGGCCACATTAGGAAGGTACGGCAAACGTATGCAGGTGTGCCGTTACTGCGCGGCCAGCGCCAGCTTTCGTTAGCTAAAAGACAATACAAACAGGTTCGCCCTTCATTAAGACAGCACCGTGATAAAACTTTTTAATGTTTGGCCCTCCTACGGAAACACGATTTTTTTTATCTTTGTTGTATGTTCGGCGAATCTGTGGAAGAAAGGAGCAAGGGGGCCCATTTCTACAGATGTCTATCTTTTCCCTTGGTTTGAAAGCAAATAAAACATTGCGCAGGAGGTACTGTGTGTTGTTTTTTAACACCAGGTGCAGAGACGACTGGCTGCCGCCATTGCAGCGGAATAGGGGAAATTTCGCCATCCAGAGGCAGAAAGAAGCGTCCTTACAACTTTTGAAAAAACAAAGTGCCATTTCAGTATTTTTCCATGCAAAACGACCGGTTATTGGCTGAACGAAAACGGTGCGCTCATGAGGGAGGTCCAACGCCCAGAATTCCCAGTAGAGAGCAAGCTGACAGATAGTGGATTGGAAGCTGTGTTTTTTCCTATCTTTGGTGGGAGTAAAATTACAAACACTGTTGGCAGAAGCTAGGAAAAATCTTGAAATTGGCGGACAAGGTTTTTAGCGCGATGTCCCCCACAGAGCAGACGCTGGGACCACGGTGTTTTCTCTTCACTTCAGACTTCACTCCAGACTAGAGAGTGACTTCAGATTTCTTTCATAGTGGACACACTCCATTTCAGGCGTAATATTACCTCGCATGGAGGGAGCACGGACGAACTTAGGGGTGGAGAGAGGCGAAGGTTAAATCTGCAATTACACTGGTAACAGCCGATATTCTGGTGACCTCCACGTGCAAGTCTGCAGTTATCATGTCTGCTCAAAATCACAGTAAGATTATACAGCAGCTGGGTACATTACACAGCAATGATGTTAGGGCTTCACAGACGAAATTCACGAGGGCTCACTGTGAGTGAATTCATAGTAGAGGGGCCTGGTACCAGACTCCTGCACTAGTCAGAAGAGAGCTGAGCGGGATGCGGTGGTGAGATCCTAGTTATACTCGAGAGCACCAAGGAAACAACATTGAGAATAGCACATTTGTTAGGCAGTAATGCCACAGCAGGACCGGTGGAGTAGCGCCTTGTCATCGGTGAAAGGCCGACTTGTGCTCGGTCTGTAGGTTCCTGCGATCTAACAGACGATACTTTTAACGTACTGTGGAGGTCCCTAAGGCTCTACATCAACATAACAAATTACCGAACAAGAAAGCAAACAAATATCAGTCACTCACCACTTTGCATTGTGACAAACTTCAAATTGTAGCCGTTGACCTCACGCTGGAGCTGTGCGGAGGGTCAGCTGCTGATGTCCTCGACATGTGGGTGTGGTACAATGTGTAGATATCTCTACCACAAGCAACTACTTGCTGATACCAGATATGAGTCCAGTCCCAGACTCCATCACTCGTCAGGTGTGAGCCGGGTGGGATGCAGTGCAAGACCCCACATCGTTAATGTCGATATGCAACAGGAATTTAGAACATATATTGTGTTCGAACATTATGAATTACCTTAAAGAAAACGGTCTATTGACACACAGTTAACATGGGTTTAGAAAACATCGTTCTGGTGAAACACAACTAGCTCTTTATTCACATGAAGTGTTGAGTGCTATTTACAAGGAATTTCAGATCGATTGCCAGCCGGAGTGGCCGTGCGGTTCTAGGCGCTACAGTCTGGAGCCGAGTGACCGCTACGGTAGCAGGTTCGAATCCTGCCTTGGGCATGGATGTGTGTGATGTCCTTAGGTTGGTTAAGTCTAATTAGTTCTAAGTTCTAGGCGACTGATGACCTCAGAAGTTAAGTCGCATAGTGCTCAGAGCCATTTGAATAATTTTCAGATCGATTCCATATTTCTGGATTTCCGGAAGGCTTTTGACACTGTACCACACAAGCGCCTCGTAGTGAAATTGCGTGCGTATTGAATATCGTCTCAGTTATGTGACTGGATTTGTGATTTACTGCAGAGAGATCACAGTTCGTAGTAACTGACGGAAAGTCATCGAGTAAAACAAAAGTGATTTCTGGCGTTCCCAAAGGTAGTGTTATAGGCCCTTTGCTGTTCCTAATCGACATAAACGATTTGGGAGACAATCTGAGCAGCCGTCTTCGGTTGTTTGCAGATGACGCTGTAGTTTATCGACTAGTAAAGTCATCAGAAGATCAAAACAAACTGCAAAACGATTTAGAAAAGATATCTAAATGGTGCGAAAAGTGGCAGTTGACCCTAAATAACGAAAAGTGTGAGGTCATTCCCATGAGTGCTAAAAGGAACTCGTTAAACTTCGGTTACACGATAAACCAGTCTAATCTAAAAGCCGTAAATTCAACAGAATAGCTAGGTATTAAAATTATAAACAACTTAAATTGGAAGGAACACATGGAAATTGTCGAGGGGAAGGTTAACCAAAGACTGTGTTTTATTGGCAGGACTCGTAGATCTAGTAAGGAGACTGCCTACACTATGCTTGTCCGTCCTCTTTTAGAATACTGCTGCGCGTTGTGGGATCCTTGCCAGATAGGACTGACGGAGTACATCGAAAAAGTTCAAAGAAAGGCAGCACGTTTTGTATTATCGCGGAATATAAGAGAGAGTGTCACAGAAATGATACAGGATTTGGGCTGGAAATCATTAAAAGAAAGACGTTTTTCGTTGCGACGGAATCTTCTCACCAAATTCCAATCACCAACTTTCTCCTCCGAATGCGAAAATATTTTGTTGACACCAACCTACATAGGCAGGAACGATCACCACGATGAAATAAGGGAAATCAAGAGCTCGTACGGAACGATATACGCGTTCATTCTTTCCGCGCGCTATACGATTTTGGAATAACAGAGAATTGCGAAGGTGGTTCGATGAACCCTCTGCCAAGTACTTGAATGTGATTTGCAGAGTATCCATGTAGATGTAGATGTAATCCTAATTATGCTCTAGAGCGCCAAGAAAACATCACTGAAAATAGCACGCTTATTAGGCAGTAATACAGAATTGTCTTTCAAAGTGGCATGCCACAGCTAGGCCGGCGGAGTAGTGCCTCGTCAGCAGTGGAAGGCTAGCTTGCACTCGTCTTGCAATATCTCTATCAGAGCTAAACCTCAGATGGTGGCTGCCATGCCTCAGGCAACCGTTGACTGTGGGGTCTGGCGGCCTCCAGCTCTGCATGTCGGTCTCCAAAGTGCTGTCATGGACGTCGAACATTTGCACTCAGGAGTCTCGCCCCAAGTCCAACTGAAGCACTCGCTGGCTCTCAGAGATTGGCCCTCGGCCCCCATTTAGGAAACAGGAGCTGGCATCTTTGGTGTCAACCTCAGGAACGAGATGAGCAGCAACGGGCTTCCTTTCTCGGAGGCGGATGACAGTGTCTAAATCATGCAGGTGAAACTTGTAGCAGGCTTGCAGGGCGATGGCAGCCTCCAAATCTCATCAGTGTTGCTTTGGTACTCGGCAATTTAGCTGCAAAAAAGAGTCCTCGTAGCCAGATTTGTGGTTCCATAGCCTGCTACAAAAGATACAACAAATTAAATCTACTTTAATAAATTTTATTTATTCTTTCATAAATCACATTACCAACAACCTATAGTATAAAAATCAGTTCTATGAAATATACTAAGACAATATAACAAAATAAAATTATTTCTATTAAATAATCACATAAACAAAAACTCAATATAATACAATCAATAATAAAGACATTCTGATTTGCCCAGAAAATTTTTCAGTGTAAGTGAAATACTTTACTAATAAGACCGAAGGCGGTTAGGCATGCTGAAGATCAACCTCCGTAGCCTCCCCTCACACTAGATAGGTTCTACTGACGTAAGGGCTGAGACTACACCATAGCTTCAACTGACATAGGGGCTGAGACTCAACACTGGGCAGATGGCACTCAGCAGTCAGGCATTTTTTAAGAAGGGTGGAGTACCTATTTTGGTGATTCCCGTGCGTTCTGCGGTAGTGGGGATAGCTATGACATTACGTGTCCTGTTTTTTTTTTTTTTTTTCGTGATGACTGGGTGTTGTGTGATGTCCTTAGGTTAGTTAGGTTTAAGTAGTTCTAAGTTCTAGGGGACTGATGACCATAGATGTTAAGTCCCATAGTGCTCAGAGCCATTTGAACCATTTTGTTTTTTTTCCTCGTTGTTCAAATAAATGGTTCAAATGGCTCTGAGCACTATGCGACTTAACATCTGAGGTCATCAGTCCCCTAGAACTTAGAACTACTTAAACCTAACTAACCTAAGGACATCACACACATCCATGCCCGAGGCAGGATTCGAACCTGCGACCGTAGCAGTCTCGCGGTTCCGGACTGATGCGCCTAGAACCGCACGACCACAACGGCCGGCAAATCCTCGCTGTCAGGTTTCCTAGTGACTTCAGACTTTTAGAACTTCATCTTTCAGAGCTCCTTTTCTGCTAGCGTGACACCTGAATACTAATTGTTGCGTTGTACCTCGTCTTTCTTTCGAAACCCTACTTCGTTACTAGTATGACGGTATCTCTCGGCTTCCGTGATGTCATTATGCTTTGCTCACAGACCTCGGCTTTCGATCATTCATCTGTGCTTAGATAGTTTCCATGTTTGTCACAACTCGCTCAGCATCTCCCGTTTAGCTGGCAGTCTGCTGTTGATTGACACGGGTGGTTCGCCTTCCGAGTTCTCCCATGGTAGAATTCGGGCGAATTTTTAGCGTCCACCGGGGTCACTATACTGGGACTTATGACTAGGCATATTGCACGTGTATTTTTCCTTCTTTCTCTCGATTATATAATCACTCTGTTCACACAACTCCATTATATTCAATGAATCTATTACGAAGTGGGTTATCGTTTTGGTACATACAATTATCTGATAGCCTTGCCAGACTGTTAGTGTACTTTCTTTTTCAGCCAAATTCATCTATCGTTGAATTTTCTTGAAGTGAGTGTAACGACATATTGTACTGGTTTTTGTTAATCTATGCACACACAGTAATACCTAATAGAATTAGGGATTACGTGGGCGATGTATTAAATTTCGTAAAGAATAGATCTTTCTCATGAGATTAATCAGTATAATAACTGTGGAAATGCCAGTACCTGGAATTCAATGCAAGTGCCAGCCCATTATAAAAATGGCTTTAAATTTAAGTCCGTTGCGTAATTTAATTAGATACCTGGATTTCAAAGAGCGAACTGTCGCTCAGAAGTTGCAGCTGACGCAGATCAGGAAAACTCACACATGGCATTTCACAAACGTCTTGTGTAGACAATGTTTGGTGTTAGTTTACTTCCATTACGATGGACGCTGAGGAATTACGAGAAAATTAAAACTGATTATAAATCGTGCTCTGGAGGGCTATGTGCCGAGTAAGTTGATTAAGAATGGAGAAAAGTCATCGTGGTTTAAGAGGAAAATTAGGAACATGCTGGGAGATCATAGCTTGTTGCACTGTGGGTTCAAAAATGGACGCGAAAATGTCTATAGGCGGAAGTTAGTGGAAATTCATGCTTCTGCAAAAAGATCTATGGGCGCAGTTTACACCGACGTTCACCATCGTACGTTAGCGACAGATATTGCTGAGAACCCGAGAAAATTCTGGTCCTACGTAAAATCACTGAGTGGGTTGAAGGCTTTTGTCCAGTCGTTTGTCGACTAGTCTGCTGTGCTATGAGGAAACAGGGAAGGGAAATTTAGCTTTTGAAAAAAAATTCCCGCAGGATGATCGTACAGACACGTCATCGTTTGACCGTTGCACAGACTGCTGTATGGAGGAAATAGTAATAGGCGCTGACGAGCGATAGAAAAATTTGAAAACAATAGCTCGCCAGGTCAGGCTGGTATACAAATTCGCTTTTGCTGAGAATACTCTTTGGCTTTGGCCCCTTATTTAGCTTGCGTTTATCGTGAATCTCTCGCCCAGCCCATTATAAAAATTGCATTAAATTTAAGTCCGTTGCGTAATTTAATTAGGTACTTGGATTTCAAAGAGCGAACTGTCGTTCAGAAGTTCCTCCTGACTGGAAGAAAGCGAAGGTAACTCTTGTATATAAAAAGGGTAAAAGGAAGGAACCCCAAAATTAAGTATCCTTAACACTGGCTTGTCGCAGAATTCCTAAATATGTTCTAAGTTTGGATAGAATCAGTTTCCTAGAATCAGATAAACTGCTGTCTCCAAATCAGCACGAATTTAGAACACATCGTTCGTGCAAAAAACAGCTTGCCATGGATGAAGGGCAACAGGTAGATTCCATACTCCTAGATTCCCGGAATGTGTTAGGCAATGTACCCCACTGCAGACTGTCAACGAATGTTCACTCATACGAAACATGTTTTCAGATATGTGAGTGGCTCGAAGACTTCTTAAGTAATAGAGCCCAGTACGTTGTCCTCGATGGCGAGCGCTCACCAGAGACAACCATATCGTCGGAAGTGCGTCGGGAAAAAAGTATTATAACATATCTCTTGTTGTATGTATACATAAATGATCTGATGGATACAGAGAACAGCAGTCTGCTATTGTCTGCTGAAGACAATGTTGTTATCGTTGAGTGAGTGTAGAAGGCTACAGAACGACTTAGACAGAATTTCTATTTGGTATGATGAACGGCGGCTTGCTCTAAATGTATAAAAACGTGAATGATTGAAGACGAGAAGGAAAAGCAATGCTATAATGCTCGAATATAGATTAGACGTTTGCGCTTGACACAGTAATGTCGACTAAATATCTGAGTTAACGTTGCCAAGGCATATGAAATGAAAAGAGTACGTAAGGTCGGTAGTAGGGAAGGCGTCTAGTCGACTTCGGTTTATTGGGAGAATTTTAGGAAAGTGTAGCAAGGTCTACGAAGAAGACTGGGTATAGAACACTAATGCGACCAATTCTTGAGTACTGCTCGAATGTTTGGCAGCCGGCCGTGGTGGCCATGCGGTTCTAGGCGCTTCAGTCCGGAACCGCGAGACTGCTACGGTCGCAGGTTCGAATCCTGCCTCGGGCATGGATGTGTGTGATGTCCTTAGGTTAGTTAGGTTAAATTAGTTCTAAGTTCTAGGGGACTGAGGACCTGAGATGTTAAGTCCCATAGTGCTCAGAGCCATTTGAACCAATGTTTGGCGGTTTACCAGGTTCGATTAAAGGAGAACGGAAAAAGACCAGAGCCATGGTGCTAAATTTTTGATCAATCAACTCGTATTACGGACATGCTTCGTAAGGCCCTGGAGGGAAGATAAAGTTCTTTTCGCGAAACACTACTGAGAACATTTAAAGAACCGGTATTTGTGTCTCACTGCAGAACGGTTCCACTGCCACCAACACACATTTCACGCAAGGACCGCGAAGACAAGACAAATTAGGGTTCTTACAGTGGCGAATGCACAGATATTTCTCCCTCGCTCAATTTGCGAGTGAAAACGGAATGACTGACAGTGACACAAGGTATCCTCCCCCACGCGCCACATAATGATTTACGGAGTATGTAAATAGATGTAGATGTAGACCTAGAACCGACACAGCAATAGAAATACCACTGTGGAGGAAGAGCATCAGACCAGTTTTTGGTCTTAGGAAGCCCAGTAGATTAAGAAGCTTTGCCCGCTCTTAGGATGAGGAGGCAGACGTTCTCAAATGGTTGACGTAGCGCTCTCAACATTCCTTATTTAGTATATTAATTCGGTAGCGAGATGTAGCACAGAACTGCTTAAAGTTGTTGAGGGAGGCCTGCAAAAAATGTTGCTTGAGACATTGCAGGGCCATTTGACGGTTCTGAACAGCTATTACAATGTCTTTCGTCCTCCATGGTACCAATCATAAATGAAACGAGACCGTAGAAATGGGGATAGCAGTTCCAGCGCCGCGGGTGATCGCGTCAGAGACGTCCCCGACAACCTCTTAACCCAATGTGACAGAAGGGAGCGATGGTGATGTCAGGTGGTGACAAGAAAGTGACAGAATCACCATAAAGTGATCACTGCTACAAAATATCGCTGTGCAGTGATCACCGCAGCGAAGCCACGAGACTGTAGGAAAAGACTGTAAGGTCTATACCCGAAAATACGCTGTGGTCATACTAAAGTGGGGACGGGTACCATCACTGAGGACATACAGATCAAGATCAGGAAAAAGTTGCTAAATCAGAAAGTCTCTACCAGACGACGTGGTACTCCCTCACCTGTGTGGTGGCTATTGAATTCCCAAGAAGGAGAAAAGGTGGGAGAATTGTCGGATGAAAGTGGCCGTCTCAAGCCACATAAGTGCTCCCCCAGGGCTGAAAGAACATGGTACATGCTTATCGCTAGGTTCTCACTGATATTGCTGCCAGTGCTGTGTGATGACGACTTCACACACTGACAACACCTGTGCAAGCTAATTTATAGATTCTTCCAGATATTCTGTCGGGACTAGTACAGTTCCAACATTTGTTACAGTAATTTCGAATGGAGGGAGAACGATCTTCAGTGAAACGGTTTTCTTGGAGACAGTTACAGCTCACAGATCTGGGGGACACTGGTTGTTGCAATTCTGAGAAGTAACAGTAATATGCATTGCAGTTCCATTTATCAGGTTAAGGGCGTCCTTGTTATGCATGAAAGGACCAAGGGGAGAAGTCACTCCCCAGGTTCACTGTCGATAATAAATTCTGACTCCAATGGCGAGGGTGGCTTTGGTGCCCCTGAGGTCACCGAAGAGCCCTCTCCCGGCATTTCTTCTACCTGTCCTTACTTAGTACAGACGGTGGAGACTGAAGAAGAACGGACACCACGGGGACAGGAGTCCGTGGCTGGTATCTCGTCACTGGTCTGTAGATTTCTAGGGAGAAGATTTCTTAAGAGGAGCACTGTCACCGTTATATACCGGAGGAGAATGCTGATTCTCCAACCAGGTTAAGGGAGTCGAGCACCTAAATATAACGCCGCAGGAAACACAAGATGTCCAGGCTAATTTTGTGCTAATTTACTTGCTCGGCTACCGGAGTTCGCCGCTGAGGCAATGGAAAGAGTAAATGCTCGTAGTGCTGCCGTTATCTGGTCATGTTAGTAGCAAAAGTCGATACCACAGGTAGAGTACGTGAGCAATCATACTTCCCGTGATCTTCAAAATATCAGAGGCGACAGAAGGCCGTAAGTTCCTACATCTTACTTTCCTTAATTAGGGTAGCATGCTTTGGTTTTTGGGAGGATGCTCGTCCCCGCAGTTGACAGAGAAACGTGGTTACTCAAACGGTGAGTTTTCACGAAGCGATCAACTGCAGTCTTCAGAAATACGGTGTTCATACACTGGGAAGACATGGCCGTTGCTTTGGTATTTAAAGCACCACATCGGCGATAGAAAATACGACTCGACGTCACAACGATAGACCCACGGTTTGATTGTCTCAGTAAGTGAATCCCCTCAAAAGTGAGGATAAATGGTACAATGTCAATCGAGTTTTCTCGTGAGCCTAACGTGCACGATCTATAAAGTGTATCCGTCCTCTCTCCAAGTTTTCGCGTAATTATCTGTCAAACTGTAGCATTAATCCAGGTGAAAAATTAACAATGCAGCATGTGCAGTCTACTAATGGATGTTACAGTAACAGAAATGTCACCAATTTGTTTGGATGATAGTAAGGGACTGGATAGGATTCCCTGTTTTAATTAAGACTCATTTATAGTTAACTGACAGAAGAAATATCGAAATAAATTTTCGATATTCGCTACAAATCACATCAGCTTAGTGGACGAAAGAACTCCCAATCTGTTTGGATGTAAACCACGAACTGAAGGGAGTAAGTTTCTGCTGTTCAAATGAATTTGCTTTCTTCCCATGGTGTCGCCAAGGAAGATAAGTTCTTGGGGCCATAAAGCTCTGCGCTGAAATATTGAGATCTGCCTGGAGAGATTGCCCGAGCCTCAGGGCAACCAGCGGTACCACTTGAGGTTGCTGTTGGTAGTGGTTGACAGAACTCTGACGATAATTCTCGGCTATCCTGCGTCCTCATATTACCTCTCACGAGACAGTATCATGGCGCCATTTTTTTAACAGCGCAAATCTCATCCACACCTGACATATGTCTCTATGTCTGTGTGATGTTGAGGTTCTCCCGAGCCCAGCAAGCTCCTGAGATCTTCCTACAGTACTCCAAGTGCGGGACCAGATCGGGCGTCAACTCCATCCAATTGCGAGTATCTTGGATACCAAGGACCAGTTACAACAGTTATGGGTCAGCTTGCCCCAAAAGAGAATACAACGGCTTTGTGACATCCTTCCCAACCCAGTCAGTGTATGCACCCAGGCCAGATGAGGTACAGTATCATGGTGATAATCGGACCCATACTACCATATTCTTTGTACATTCCACTATATTTTGTAATTACTGAAAAATGAAAACCATACACTCCTAACGTCTGAAACTTCACTTAGTTTCCTTTTCAGCTTCAGGGTGCTTCAAATTTTTTTCAGGCAGTGTTGACGATCAACCAATACGCATGTCAAAAAAATTCAGTCACGCGTAAATTTGTACTGTGGCACCCGAATCCGGATTTCCTGTGTGTTAGGCTTTCGGTTTCACCTACATTCGGTCCTAAATTAATGAGCAGTTAACACAATTATATGAAACGCTGAACTGCCGCAGTATTTCCATGGTGAGAAATGGTTCATAAATCCTCATAAAAAGGCAATTTACGACCTTATTTTACCAACCAATCTCGGTTAGATTCAAGCAAATCTTATTACACCATTGTTTATTTTAGGAAGGAGCAATAATAACGTCCGTACGAGAGAAAAACTTGTTCCCGCCTATATCTCGTTATTATTTTGGGAAAGAGCGAGACGAGTATCGGAAACCCATAACTCATGTTTGTCGCCGACCGTATAACCTGCCACCGAACAAATTTTAATTAAAGCTTTTACGACGATGAAACGAACCGATCGTTTTAATTATGTTGCACTGCGATTGCGGCACCGGCAATTTCGGTGTCAACATGCCCTCCATCATCAGGCTGCGGACCACATACAGCTGAGTGTGTGCGCCAGAACTTTCCCTGTTTACACGGTCACCTAAACTGCCAGAAGAATATAAACAATGCAACAGTTACTTGTGCGTCATGTAGCCACCTTGTAAGTTCGAGGTTTATGGTTCAGCTGTTGGTAGCTTGTGGTTTCTCTACTGCAAATGAGCTTGTATACTCTGTTCTTGCAGATTAAACAGGCAATCCAGTAACTTGCGGGTGTCACACGTCAAATACGTGACTCCCCAGCTTAATGAATGGCAAAAGACAGTTCAAACAGGATGCAATTTGTTGTGAAGATTAAGTAGAAAACTGCAGATGTATATAAGCATACTTAAGGTATGGCATACATTATCCACAGCACACATCAACCACGCTAAATTTCGCTTATTAAACGCGGTCAATATAGTTTGAATAGCCATTCTTATATCGAAAAGTTTTGTGTCTCCATATATTTTTATCAGGCTAGTTCTGCTTTTATTACTCATGTGTGCTTTTGACCTGTACTTAATACAGAATGGTGCTAATTCGTTGATACGAATTAAGGTGATAATGGTCATTGGTGGACAGAATGTCTAACAAGAAAATGGTCCAATCCATCACGTCAAAACACGTCCTGAAATGTTTTATACAGGTAGAATATACCTAAAGAAAGACCCTGTGAAGATTTTAGCTGCTAAGATGCACTGCAAGTATTGTTAGGAAAATGTTGAAAATTGGGAAATTCGTAGCTCTACAGACTGCTGGAGAATTGTACACCCTTACGGGAACTGTAGTGCACTGCGCATGCGCAACGTGGCAGACGCCTGTTGTTGGTTGATGGTATAATGGTAAACGGGTAACACAACTCTTCACGATCTTAATTTTCAAAGTAAATTTCAGTTTTCGTTGATAGTTTCTCTGAAACAATGGTTCACTCAGATTTGCAACTAATTTAATATCCATAATAATAACCAGTTGCTTCTCACTAACTTACGTTTAACAGTGGAGATAAAATTGAATCAACATTCATTGTCTGACGCTTAAAGTTATGCAGTATACAAACCTGGTCTTCCTTCGTAAGACTGACTGTGAACAGTATAAGTGTAACAAAAACTTACATTAAGCAATAAATATGCATCGAAATCAACTCGCAAAACTATGAAAGAAAAATTATCTGTAAGAGATACTGTAAAGGGTGGCCACAAAGTGCTGTAGCCCCCCTCCCCCCCCCCCCCCCAATCAATGCAGGATTAAGCGAGCGCGGGACCCGTAGCAAATTCTGACAAGGGGCCCTTGGTTTGTTTAGGTCGTATTGTTTAGGATATAAAATAAACAAGATTGTCACAAACAAACTTTTTTCGATTTAATTTCGGGAAATTTAGAAATAATACAGTTAGATCAGTGTCCCTGAGCAAATTGTATTCGACGTTCGTTATACTGAGGTCATTTAGACGTGCCTGTCCCATCGTATTTCTTAATTCATTTTTAATGCGTTTTAATGTTGAGAAAGTTCAAAAAATGGTTCATATGGCTCTGAGCACTATGGGACTCAACATCTTACGTCATAAGTCCCCTAGAACTTAGAACTACTTAAACCTAACTAACCTAAGGACATCACACCTGCCCGAGGCAGGATTCGAACCTGCGAGCGTAGCAGTCCCGCGGTTCCGGACTGCAGCGCCAGAACCGCACGGCCACCGCGGCCGGCGGAAAGAAAGTTCTCCACTACAGTTGGTGATCATTAAAGATAAGTACATGCGAAGGCTATTTCTACATTTGGAAAACACGAGCCTAGCGAGTTTTTCATTAAAATTTGTGAATTTGTTTTTCCAAAGCTTCTCTTTTCTATCAATGGCAGCAGCGTTATCCGTTTTCAGCAGCTCCGCAAATTGTACCAGTTCGTCGCCTAGCGACTCTTCTAAATCACCTGGGTAAGAATTCACTATATTAAGAGTTCTTTTCAAGATCTCTTCTGCTGTAACAGATTCACAGTCCTGTAATATTTCAAAAACATTAGTCAGATGATGGTACTTTTCCATGCATTTAGCTACTGTAGCCAGTGCATTGTCAATTATCACATTAAACACCTGAACTTCAAAATATTCTCTAAGTATTTGATATTCTGCAACTTTAACGAGTGTAGTTGACTCACTAAAATGGTCATACTTTGTATTGAGTTTATGTCGTCTTGAAGTTTGTTGCTGATAGTCTTCACAGCTAGTTAGGGATTTGGCTTGTGCCTCAATTTCTGAAAATGTGAACCTCATTGCTTGGATATGTTCATGTCAGGATTTATAAAGCGCATACCCGGTGCTCAGATCTTGATCAGACGACTGCTGCGAAACGCTAGTCGCTTGCAAGCGTTGTAGGATTCTGTTCCATGCGACACACATTATTCCCGTTCCCAACTCACTCATTTTCAAAACCAGTCCGTAAGCCTCATTGCGGTACTCTACCTTTTGATGCATATTAGTAGATATATCATTCGAAACTTGTTTGATAGTATGAAAACCAAATAAAAGAGCCTTTGTAGCATCAGCTCTGGCCGACCACCTGGTGTCCCATAAGCTTTTCAAAATCGGAATTTTAGTACTATCATTATCTACTGCTTTCAGAGGAAGGCCCCATCGATAGGTAGAAGCGGAAAAATGTATAGAAGCTTTCAAGATAATCAAAGAAAATGGGTGCTTCTGTACAACATTCTGCAGCACACTTGGCTACCAAAATTTAGCGAGTGTGAAAAACAGAGAATATATTCAGCGTAATTATTTATATTTTTAATTCGTTCTTCCAAGCCGCTGTACCTGCCACTCACGTTACTGGCATTGTCACAGCATTGTCCACGACAATCTTTGGTATTAATGCCATTCTCAGTTAAAAAAGATAGCAAGCAGAGTTGTTTGGCAGTACGACCTTACATATCCAAAAACTTTACAAATCTTTCCACTGGTCCGGATGGTAGGACACAGCGCACTATCAGAGGCAGTTGATCTACGTGAGGTATATCAGGAGTAGAATCCAGTGAAACTGAGTAGTATTTCGATCTCTTAATTTCGCAAATAATATGATCCTGTATGGCTGATGAAATTAGATGGATAAATTCCTCGCACGTTGTTTTTGACAAATATGACGTTTGTCCCCTTCCTCTGTTTGCATGAATACGTAATGTTGGGCAAGAAACACATCAAATTTGTCTAGTAATTCTAATAACCCTAAATTACATCCATTGTTGGGTGAACCAACAATATTATCGTTACCTCGAAATGTTAGACCTCGCTCACTAAAAACCCTTATAACAGCAACAAATCGTTCTAAGATACTTTTGTTCTTCAGTCTGGAACCGCGCGACCGCTACGGTTGCAGGTTCGAATCCTGCCTCGGGCATGAATGTGTGTGATATCCTTAGGTTAGTTAGGTTTAAGTAGTTATAAGGTCTAGGGGACTGATGACCTCAGATGTTAAGTCCCATAGTTCTCAGAGCCATTTGAACCATTTGAACATACTTTCGTTCGCTCTCAATTTGGCTTACAAGTTGAGAATCGATACGTGCATCCTTGCTTTTTAGAACTAACAGGGAAATTATCGCTTGTCTATACGAAATGCTTCCTTCATGTCTGTTTAGCAAAGTATTTACATTCTTCCAGTCAACAAAGCCGTCTTGCGTAAACCGTGGCGAGCCGTCAGAATGTGTCACTTCGCAAACAAAACAGAACAGTCGCCCTTTGCTTCCTGAACAGCACAACCAATCTCTCATGTAAGTTTTATTCGTTAGTTTATGTTTATATGTGAAAAACGACTTTCTACAGAATCTTGGCTTATTTTCCTTCTTATTTATTTTCATTGAAGGCAAAAGCTACTGTTAATATACTGAACTTCGCTACTTCCTTTAATAACCTATCAATTTCTGTCAAAGTCGTTTGGCCACTCACCAACATCGTTAGAATACATATTTTTATTTTTACTTTGTGTTGCACTTGTACATGATGGAGTAACATCAGAAGCCTGTAACATTTTATTGACTTCTCTTTGTCTTAAAGACGAGGTCTCTAGGCCGATAGGACTTCCTATGCTTTTTAATTCAGTTTGTCTTGGAGACGATATGGCTGAACTGGGAAGACTTGCCGTCTGTTGAGTTGCTGTATCACTTGTGAAAAACGTAACTACATCGGAAAAAATTGCATATTCTGAAGAATCTTCTGTAGTATAACTATCATCCTTACAATCAACTACAGCTTTTGTATTTTGTACATCATTTTCTGTATATTCGCCAGAATCATTCTGAACATTAAAGAACTAAGACAGTTAACGTGTTTTAGATACAACAGCATGTGTCTTTCTCTCCTTTTCATCTCTTACTTTACGCTTTGCACTTCCAGAAGTGTAGTGGCGTCCAGTATCTTTCTGTCTGCTGTTCATGGTGGTATCATAAATAGTGTAAATAGTGTATCATTAATATTGTACGTCCATTTTCTATTGAAGCTAGTGCCAACTGACTGCTCAAGTGCTAAGCTATACATACATGAGAGATTTTCACCCATAGGGTTTTTGCAAATGATGCGTGCCGTTTAAGCAGAAGCGATAGACTGCTCACTAGCATTGTACGAGAGGCGAGCGAAACCGACAGTCGCCTTCCAACAGTTGAGACCACTACAGTTTCTCACCTATCGAGATCTATTGATCTCTGCCCATAAGAATTATGCTGAAAGAAGAAGGAAATGAGTTGAGAGTGAGCTCTCAGCTGTTATCTACCAATCAATACAAAACTGAGGCACATCTTTAAATTATTCGTAATTAGCGCTCTCAACAAACCATCATCCGCTTAGCTCCATGTTTCATATTTAATAAGGAAAACACGCTGGTAAAGTGTCGGCTCCCACAAACGACCTAGCTCGAGAATGTGGGCCATAAGTGAAAATATGCAGTTAAGACCTGACTATACTTGCACGCACTGGGTTTTCCTCACTCGCTCTGCCACACTGCAGCCATTTTAAGCCTACACGCGAAGTACATACATAACCTCAAATTACCGGCTACACACGAGCTACTGTGTGGCAGTTCCTGTGCAAAGACAGTCAAATTGAAACAGTTGAATGTAAAATAGCGAGACCTAGTAAAGACGTGACTGACTAAATTCATTATTTTCCGGCTGTTTCACATGCAAATGGAAGTGTACGGGCGTTTCTTTGCGCTCTTATACTTTTCAGTATCGTTGCAGATATCACAGACAACTTTCCAAATGAAGATGCGAATAATGCACAGACGTTCGATGTTTCTTTACCGCCTCCAATGGTGGTAAGGACAATGTCTTGTGACAGCCAGAGCGAGAGCACCAGCAGCAGCGAGTACTGTTTGTATAAAGCGTTTATTTTGCATTTTGTTTACGACCTTCCACTAAGGAAGGGATTCTATTTGTGTTTATCTGCTCTGCATAGTAACTAACAGTTCTTGATAAAACTTTACGTAGTTTTCGTGTTAGATTTCTTAGTGTTTTCTTGATCGTTTAGAACAGAAAGCGCCCTAAAACCGTCTTTTGTTTGTTTCGCGGCCGTTAGCCACTAGTCACTTGAATCAGCAGTTGTCTTGTGACAGCCAGAGCGAGAGCACCAGCAGCAGCGAGTACTGTTTGTATAAAGCGTTTATTTTGCATTTTGTTTACGACCTTCCACTAAGGAATGGATTCTATTTGTGTTTATCTGCTCTGCATAGTAACTAACAGTTCTTGATAAAACTTTACGTAGTTTTCGTGTTAGATTTCTTATTGTTTTCTTGATCGTTTAGAACAGAAAGCGCTCTAAAACCTTCTTTGTTTGTTTCGCGGCCGTTAGCCACTAGTCACTTGAATCAGCAGTTGTCTCGTGACAGCCAGAGCGAGAGCACCAGCAGCAGCGAGTAGTGTTTGTATAAAGCGTTTTTGTACTTATTTGCTGCGCTTAGCTTTTAAATAGTTTTTCTGGGAAAACCTAGCGTAGTTTTCGCGTCTCGTATTTCAGTGAGTGTTTCTTGATTATCAGAGTAGCTCATCAGAAGATTATCTTGGGAATTTGTCACCGTATAGGGTAGGGTAAACATAGTCATGTGTAGGGACTGTGGTTGTTGTGAGCGGACGCAAGGAGAATTGGCCACTCTTCGGGGGGCAGGTGGAGGCTTTGTCTGTTAGGCTCATCGAGCTCGAGGCGCAGGCGTCGGCTCGTAGTGGCGTTGGGGCAACTGTGGTAAGACCTATGCCTACTTCCGTGGCCTTGGAATCACATGGAGCCCTGATGTCGCTGCGTCTTCCGGCAGTGAGCATCTTACCGGTCAGCCATCACTCCAGGGTGAATGGCGGACAGTGGTGGGCTCGCGCGTGCCTGGCCGAAAGGCGAAGGTGGGATCTGGCCGCGTGGCAGCTGCCTTACCCCTTTCCAACAGGTACGGGGTGCTTCCTAGTGGTGATGACATCGTTTCCGAGCCACCACAGGATGCCTGGCCTGTTGGGCCAGTGGCCGATTCTCCGGCAAGGTCCCGACAGTCACAGAGGGCGGGCCTATTAGTTATAGGGAGCTCCAACGTTAGGCGGGTTATGGAGCCCCTCAGGAAAATAGCGGGTAGGTCGGGGAAGAATGCCAGTGTGCTCTCGGTGTGCTTGCCGGGGGATCTCGTCCGTAATGTGGAGGAGGCCCTTCCGGCAGCTATTGAACGCACTGGGTGTGACCGGCTGCAGATAGTAGCACATGTCGGAACGAATGACGCCTGCCGCTTGGGTTCTGAGGCCATCCTTGGTTCCTTCCGGCGGCTGGCTGATTTGGTGAAGACAACCAGCATCGCACGCGGAGTGCAAGCTGAGCTTAATATCTGCAGCATAGTGCCCAGAGTCGATCGCGGTCCTCTGGTTTGGAGCCGTGTGGAGGGTCTAAACCAGAGGCTCAGACGACTCTGCGACTATAATGGTTGCAAATTCATCGACCTCCGTTATTGGGTGGAGAACTGTAGGGCCCCCCTAGACAGGTCAGGCGTGCACTACACACCGGAAGCAGCTACTAGGGTAGCAGAGTACGTGTGGCGTGCACACGGGGGTTTTTTAGGTTAGAGGGACCCCCCCTTGGGCGAAACGATAAAATACCTGACGGCTTTCCAGAGAGGACATTATCATCGTTGATAAAGAACGTCCGTCCTCAGAGACCAAAAACAGGAAAAGTTAACGTAATATTGGTAAACTGCAGGAGTATCCAGGGCAAGGTTCCTGAATTAGTATCTCTTATTGAAGGAAATAGTGCGCATATAGTATTAGGAACGGAAAGTTGGTTAAAACCGGAAGTGAACAGTAACGAAATCCTAGACACAGAATGGAATATATACCGCAAGGATAGGATAAACGCCAATGGTGGAGGAGTATTTATAGCAGTAAAGAATTCAATAATATCCAGTGAAGTTATTAGCGAATGCGAATGTGAAATAATCTGGGTTAAGCTAAGTATCAAAGGTGGGTCAGATATGATAGTCGGATGCTTCTATAGACCACCTGCATCAGCAACCGTAGTAGTTGAGCGCCTCAGAGAGAACCTGCAGAACGTCGTGAAGAAGTTTCGTGATCATACTATTGTAATAGGGGGAGACTTCAATCTACCAGGTATAGAATGGGATAGTCACACAATCAGAACTGGAGCCAGGGACAGAGACTCTTGTGACATTATCCTGACTGCCTTGTCCGAGAATTACTTCGAGCAGATAGTTAGAGAACCAACTCGTGAAGCTAACGTTTTAGACCTCATAGCAACAAATAGACCGGAACTTTTCGACTCCGTGAATGTAGAAGAGGGTATCAGTGATCATAAGTCAGTGGTTGCATCAATGACTACAAGTGTAATAAGAAATGCCAAGAAAGGAAGGAAAATATATTTGCTTAACAAGAGTGATAGGGCACAAATCGCAGAATATCTGAGTGACCACCATCAAACGTTCATTTCTGAGGAAGAGGATGTGGAACAAAAATGGAAAAAATTCAGAAACATCGTCCAGTACGCCTTAGATAAGTTCGTACCGACTAAGGTCCAAAGCGAGGGGAAAGATCCACCGTGGTATAACAATCATGTACGAAAGGTACTACGGAAACAAAGAAAGCTTCATCATAGGTTTAAGAGTAGTCGAATCATAGCTGATAAGGAAAAGCTGAACGAAGCGAAAAAGAGCGTAAAGAGAGCAATGAGAGAAGCATTCAACGAATTCGAACATAAAACATTGGCAAACAATCTAAACAAGAACCCTAAAAAGTTTTGGTCATATGTAAAATCGGTAAGCGGATCTAAATCCCCTATTCAGTCACTCGTTGACCACGATGGCACCGAAACAGAGGACGACCGAAGAAAGGCAGAAATACTGAATTCAGTGTTCCGAAACTGTTTCACTGTGGAAAATCGTAACACGGTCCCTGACTTCAGCCGTCGCACGGACGCCAAAATGGAAAATATTGAAATAAACGATATCGGAATTGAAAAACAACTGCTATCACTTAGTAGCGGAAAAGCATCCGGACCAGACGAGATACCCTTAAGATTCTACAGTGATTATGCTAAAGAACTGGCCCCCTTTCTATCAGCAATTTATCGTAGATCGCTGGAAGAACGTAAAGTACCTAGCGACTGGAAGAAAGCGCAGGTCGTTCCCATTTTCAAGAAGGGTCATAAATCAGATGCGAATAATTATAGGCCTATTTCGCTTACGTCAATCTGTTGTAGAATAATGGAACATGTTTTGTGTTCTCGTATTATGACGTTCTTAGATAATACAAATCTCCTTCATCATAACCAACATGGATTCCGCAAACAGAGATTATGTGAAACTCAGCTCGCCCTATTTGCCCAAGAAATTCACAGTGCCGTAGACACTGGCGAGCAGATTGATGCCGTATTCCTGGACTTCAGGAAGGCATTTGATACGGTTCCGCACTTAACGATTAGTGAAAAAAATACGAGCTTACGGAATATCGGACCAGGTTTGTGATTGGATTCAGGATTTCCTAGAAGAAAGAACACAACATGTCATTCTTAACGGTTCAAAATCTGCAGATGTAGAGGTAATTTCGGGAGTACCGCAAGGAAGCGTGATAGGACCTTTATTGTTTACAATATACATAAATGACTTAGTTGACAACATCGGTAGCTCCGTGAGGCTATTTGCAGATGACACGGTTGTCTACAAGAAAGTAGCAACATCAGAAGACTCGTACGTACTCCAGGAAGACCTGCAGAGGATTAATGCATGGTGCGACAGCTGGCAGCTTTCCCTAAACGTAGATAAATGTAATATAATGCGCATACATAGGGGCAGAAATCCATTCCAGTACGATTATGCCATAGGTGGTAAATCATTGGAAGCGGTAACGACCGTAAAATACTTAGGAGTTACTATCCGGAGCGATCTGAAGTGGAATGATCACATAAAACAAATAGTGGGAAAAGCAGGCGCCAGGTTGAGATTCATAGGAAGAATTCTAAGAAAATGTGACTCATCGACGAAAGAAGTAGCTTACAAAACACTTGTTCGTCCGATTCTTGAGTATTGCTCATCAGTATGGGACCCTTACCAGGTTGGATTAATAGAAGAGATAGACATGATCCAGCGTAAAGCAGCGCGATTCGTCATGGGGACATTTTGTCAGCGCGAGAGCGTTACGGAGACGCTGAACAAGCTCCAGTGGCGGACACTTCAAGAAAGGCGTTACGCAATACGGAGAGGTTTATTATCGAAATTACGAGAGAGCACATTCCGGGAAGAGATGGGCAACATATTACTACCGCCCACATATATCTCGCGTAATGATCACAACGAAAAGATCCGAGAAATTAGAGCAAATACGGAGACTTACAAGCAGTCGTTCTTCCCACGCACAATTCGTGAATGGAACAGGGAAGGGGGGATCAGATAGTGGTACAATAAGTACCCTCCGCCACACACTGTAAGGTGGCTCGCGGAGTATAGATGTAGATAAGTGAAAATATGCAGTTAAGACCTGACTATACTTGCACGCACTGGGTTTTCCTCACTCGCTCTGCCACACTGCAGCCATTTTAAGCCTACACGCGAAGTACATACATAACCTCAAATTACCGGCTACACACGAGCTACTGTGTGGCAGTTCCTGTGCAAAGACAGTCAAATTGAAACAGTTGAATGTAAAATAGCGAGACCTAGTAAAGACGTGACTGACTAAATTCATTATTTTCCGGCTGTTTCACATGCAAATGGAAGTGTACGGGCGTTTCTTTGCGCTCTTATACTTTTCAGTATCGTTGCAGATATCACAGACAACTTTCCAAATGAAGATGCGAATAATGCACAGACGTTCGATGTTTCTTTACCGCCTCCAATGGTGGTAAGGACAATGTCTTGTGACAGCCAGAGCGAGAGCACCAGCAGCAGCGAGTACTGTTTGTATAAAGCGTTTATTTTGCATTTTGTTTACGACCTTCCACTAAGGAAGGGATTCTATTTGTGTTTATCTGCTCTGCATAGTAACTAACAGTTCTTGATAAAACTTTACGTAGTTTTCGTGTTAGATTTCTTAGTGTTTTCTTGATCGTTTAGAACAGAAAGCGCCCTAAAACCGTCTTTTGTTTGTTTCGCGGCCGTTAGCCACTAGTCACTTGAATCAGCAGTTGTCTTGTGACAGCCAGAGCGAGAGCACCAGCAGCAGCGAGTACTGTTTGTATAAAGCGTTTATTTTGCATTTTGTTTACGACCTTCCACTAAGGAATGGATTCTATTTGTGTTTATCTGCTCTGCATAGTAACTAACAGTTCTTGATAAAACTTTACGTAGTTTTCGTGTTAGATTTCTTATTGTTTTCTTGATCGTTTAGAACAGAAAGCGCTCTAAAACCTTCTTTGTTTGTTTCGCGGCCGTTAGCCACTAGTCACTTGAATCAGCAGTTGTCTCGTGACAGCCAGAGCGAGAGCACCAGCAGCAGCGAGTAGTGTTTGTATAAAGCGTTTTTGTACTTATTTGCTGCGCTTAGCTTTTAAATAGTTTTTCTGGGAAAACCTAGCGTAGTTTTCGCGTCTCGTATTTCAGTGAGTGTTTCTTGATTATCAGAGTAGCTCATCAGAAGATTATCTTGGGAATTTGTCACCGTATAGGGTAGGGTAAACATAGTCATGTGTAGGGACTGTGGTTGTTGTGAGCGGACGCAAGGAGAATTGGCCACTCTTCGGGGGCAGGTGGAGGCTTTGTCTGTTAGGCTCATCGAGCTCGAGGCGCAGGCGTCGGCTCGTAGTGGCGTTGGGGCAACTGTGGTAAGACCTATGCCTACTTCCGTGGCCTTGGAATCACATGGAGCCCCTGATGTCGCTGCGTCTTCCGGCAGTGAGCATCTTACCGGTCAGCCATCACTCCAGGGTGAATGGCGGACAGTGGTGGGCTCGCGCGTGCCTGGCCGAAAGGCGAAGGTGGGATCTGGCCGCGTGGCAGCTGCCTTACCCCTTTCCAACAGGTACGGGGTGCTTCCTAGTGGTGATGACATCGTTTCCGAGCCACCACAGGATGCCTGGCCTGTTGGGCCAGTGGCCGATTCTCCGGCAAGGTCCCGACAGTCGCAGAGGGCGGGCCTATTAGTTATAGGGAGCTCCAACGTTAGGCGGGTTATGGAGCCCCTCAGGAAAATAGCGGGTAGGTCGGGGAAGAATGCCAGTGTGCTCTCGGTGTGCTTGCCGGGGGATCTCGTCCGTAATGTGGAGGAGGCCCTTCCGGCAGCTATTGAACGCACTGGGTGTGACCGGCTGCAGATAGTAGCACATGTCGGAACGAATGACGCCTGCCGCTTGGGTTCTGAGGCCATCCTTGGTTCCTTCCGGCGGCTGGCTGATTTGGTGAAGACAACCAGCATCGCACGCGGAGTGCAAGCTGAGCTTAATATCTGCAGCATAGTGCCCAGAGTCGATCGCGGTCCTCTGGTTTGGAGCCGTGTGGAGGGTCTAAACCAGAGGCTCAGACGACTCTGCGACTATAATGGTTGCAAATTCATCGACCTCCGTTATTGGGTGGAGAACTGTAGGGCCCCCCTAGACAGGTCAGGCGTGCACTACACACCGGAAGCAGCTACTAGGGTAGCAGAGTACGTGTGGCGTGCACACGGGGGTTTTTTAGGTTAGAGGGACCCCCCCTTGGGCGAAACGATAAAATACCTGACGGCTTTCCAGAGAGGACATTATCATCGTTGATAAAGAACGTCCGTCCTCAGAGACCAAAAACAGGAAAAGTTAACGTAATATTGGTAAACTGCAGGAGTATCCAGGGCAAGGTTCCTGAATTAGTATCTCTTATTGAAGGAAATAGTGCGCATATAGTATTAGGAACGGAAAGTTGGTTAAAACCGGAAGTGAACAGTAACGAAATCCTAGACACAGAATGGAATATATACCGCAAGGATAGGATAAACGCCAATGGTGGAGGAGTATTTATAGCAGTAAAGAATTCAATAATATCCAGTGAAGTTATTAGCGAATGCGAATGTGAAATAATCTGGGTTAAGCTAAGTATCAAAGGTGGGTCAGATATGATAGTCGGATGCTTCTATAGACCACCTGCATCAGCAACCGTAGTAGTTGAGCGCCTCAGAGAGAACCTGCAGAACGTCGTGAAGAAGTTTCGTGATCATACTATTGTAATAGGGGGAGACTTCAATCTACCAGGTATAGAATGGGATAGTCACACAATCAGAACTGGAGCCAGGGACAGAGACTCTTGTGACATTATCCTGACTGCCTTGTCCGAGAATTACTTCGAGCAGATAGTTAGAGAACCAACTCGTGAAGCTAACGTTTTAGACCTCATAGCAACAAATAGACCGGAACTTTTCGACTCCGTGAATGTAGAAGAGGGTATCAGTGATCATAAGTCAGTGGTTGCATCAATGACTACAAGTGTAATAAGAAATGCCAAGAAAGGAAGGAAAATATATTTGCTTAACAAGAGTGATAGGGCACAAATCGCAGAATATCTGAGTGACCACCATCAAACGTTCATTTCTGAGGAAGAGGATGTGGAACAAAAATGGAAAAAATTCAGAAACATCGTCCAGTACGCCTTAGATAAGTTCGTACCGACTAAGGTCCAAAGCGAGGGGAAAGATCCACCGTGGTATAACAATCATGTACGAAAGGTACTACGGAAACAAAGAAAGCTTCATCATAGGTTTAAGAGTAGTCGAATCATAGCTGATAAGGAAAAGCTGAACGAAGCGAAAAAGAGCGTAAAGAGAGCAATGAGAGAAGCATTCAACGAATTCGAACATAAAACATTGGCAAACAATCTAAACAAGAACCCTAAAAAGTTTTGGTCATATGTAAAATCGGTAAGCGGATCTAAATCCCCTATTCAGTCACTCGTTGACCACGATGGCACCGAAACAGAGGACGACCGAAGAAAGGCAGAAATACTGAATTCAGTGTTCCGAAACTGTTTCACTGCGGAAAATCGTAACACGGTCCCTGACTTCAGCCGTCGCACGGACGCCAAAATGGAAAATATTGAAATAAACGATATCGGAATTGAAAAACAACTGCTATCACTTAGTAGCGGAAAAGCATCCGGACCAGACGAGATACCCTTAAGATTCTACAGTGATTATGCTAAAGAACTTGCCCCCTTTCTATCAGCAATTTATCGTAGATCGCTGGAAGAACGTAAAGTACCTAGCGACTGGAAGAAAGCGCAGGTCGTTCCCATTTTCAAGAAGGGTCATAAATCAGATGCGAATAATTATAGGCCTATTTCGCTTACGTCAATCTGTTGTAGAATAATGGAACATGTTTTGTGTTCTCGTATTATGACGTTCTTAGATAATACAAATCTCCTTCATCATAACCAACATGGATTCCGCAAACAGAGATTATGTGAAACTCAGCTCGCCCTATTTGCCCAAGAAATTCACAGTGCCGTAGACACTGGCGAGCAGATTGATGCCGTATTCCTGGACTTCAGGAAGGCATTTGATACGGTTCCGCACTTAACGATTAGTGAAAAAAATACGAGCTTACGGAATATCGGACCAGGTTTGTGATTGGATTCAGGATTTCCTAGAAGAAAGAACACAACATGTCATTCTTAACGGTTCAAAATCTGCAGATGTAGAGGTAATTTCGGGAGTACCGCAAGGAAGCGTGATAGGACCTTTATTGTTTACAATATACATAAATGACTTAGTTGACAACATCGGTAGCTCCGTGAGGCTATTTGCAGATGACACGGTTGTCTACAAGAAAGTAGCAACATCAGAAGACTCGTACGTACTCCAGGAAGACCTGCAGAGGATTAATGCATGGTGCGACAGCTGGCAGCTTTCCCTAAACGTAGATAAATGTAATATAATGCGCATACATAGGGGCAGAAATCCATTCCAGTACGATTATGCCATAGGTGGTAAATCATTGGAAGCGGTAACGACCGTAAAATACTTAGGAGTTACTATCCGGAGCGATCTGAAGTGGAATGATCACATAAAACAAATAGTGGGAAAAGCAGGCGCCAGGTTGAGATTCATAGGAAGAATTCTAAGAAAATGTGACTCATCGACGAAAGAAGTAGCTTACAAAACACTTGTTCGTCCGATTCTTGAGTATTGCTCATCAGTATGGGACCCTTACCAGGTTGGATTAATAGAAGAGATAGACATGATCCAGCGTAAAGCAGCGCGATTCGTCATGGGGACATTTTGTCAGCGCGAGAGCGTTACGGAGACGCTGAACAAGCTCCAGTGGCGGACACTTCAAGAAAGGCGTTACGCAATACGGAGAGGTTTATTATCGAAATTACGAGAGAGCACATTCCGGGAAGAGATGGGCAACATATTACTACCGCCCACATATATCTCGCGTAATGATCACAACGAAAAGATCCGAGAAATTAGAGCAAATACGGAGACTTACAAGCAGTCGTTCTTCCCACGCACAATTCGTGAATGGAACAGGGAAGGGGGGATCAGATAGTGGTACAATAAGTACCCTCCGCCACACACCGTAAGGTGGCTCGCGGAGTATAGATGTAGATAAGTGAAAATATGCAGTTAAGACCTGACTATACTTGCACGCACTGGGTTTTCCTCACTCGCTCTGCCACACTGCAGCCATTTTAAGTCTACACGCGAAGTACATACATAACCTCAAATTACCGGCTACACACGAGCTACTGTGTGGCAGTTCCTGTGCAAAGACAGTCAAATTGAAACAGTTGAATGTAAAATAGCGAGACCTAGTAAAGACGTGACTGACTAAATTCATTATTTTCCGGCTGTTTCACATGCAAATGGAAGTGTACGGGCGTTTCTTTGCGCTCTTATACTTTTCAGTATCGTTGCAGATATCACAGACAACTTTCCAAATGAAGATGCGAATAATGCACAGACGTTCGATGTTTCTTTACCGCCTCCAATGGTGGTAAGGACAATGGACACCAAAATGAGGAAGTAAGTGATAATGAAGACTGCTCTGAAGATTTAAAATCATCAGTAACAGCTCGAGATGATGGAAGTAGTATGCGAAACGGTCTGTCACTTTATGGAAGACTAAAAAGTGGTGAATCTTTCAGCGCCGTTAAGAAGACTTTTTAATTATTATAACAAAAACGATCGGTGAACAACAGTAAATATGGTAGAAAGCGAAATACGTGAGTGCAAATATTTTCAAAGATCAACGTAATTGATCTACATAAATTGAATATCGTATGCCACAATAACGTGACTGCACGCTACATTAACATATTGAGCAATGGGACGTTATAACCACAATACAAGTGGGCTCGATTTTTTTTAAAATAATCTGTTACGTGGGTGTACGTATTCAGTATGAGTTCCGTTATGGAGCGAAACGTAATCCATCCTACTACAACAAAACAACTAGGTATCGTTACTGTGTGTGAAAAATTTTTCAACGACACCCTAGCTACTATGTCTATGTGAATTTTCGATAGGTACAATATGTATAAGCGTATTTTCTTTTTAGAAATCACAGATGGTCGTCGTCCTATCAAAAAGGGACGAAAGACGACACACTCGTGCAGTCTGTAATACTGTATAAAGCTACACAACATGCCAACGGTATCTGCAGACCGACACTTGCTGCCGCCTCTGTTTCTACTTTTAAAAGAAGCAACGTGCATACTAGGGGCACGAGATGGACAAAGTGGAGATCATATTTTAACAGACAGGTCATTTTATATACAAGGAATACTGACTGACTGAATCTTCGCGAGAAGAAGTGTTCCCTAAAATAATACAACATTACAGTAGATTAGTTTTCATTCCGTAATAGTTTTCATGTCACAAAGCGTATTCAGTGAATGAAGAACATGGAACTAAAGTGTCTGCTGTTTCCGAAATAACGATAAAACCAGGTGGAAGACGATTGCCCACTGGTTTAGAATTGTCAGAAGTCGGACTTCATCCGGATTTATATTCGCATTGACCGCATCCCTGTCCATTCCGGGGAGGGGCTGTCTGAGATAAGCCCGGACTTGTTTCTGTTGTCGGAAAAATTAGAATGATTGAAAACAACACATTAATAAACACTATTTGTTAAAAATTTACTAAATGGTGACAGCTGTGTTCGTAGTTTCGTTCAACGGACATTAAAAAAGAGCCAGTGCCACACACACTTAACCGCTCTCCTGTACACGTATTTTGTTTTCGCAACTTCCCGCGAAATATAGTTTTGATACTGTTCACGTGATTTTTAGTCCGTAACTGGTGCCAGAGACATCTATGCTTTGTATATTTTTATAATGCGACTAGCTTTTACCCGTGACTTCGTCCACGCGTAAAAGAAGCCGGCGCTGGCGGCGGCCCACAAAGCTTTGTCGTCCTGCCGGCACATGTGATCGTTTGCAGCAAGCTACTACCTGCAAAAATACAACAGAAAATCGCATCCAATTCCGTGCATTAGTTTTTGCGTGGTGCGAGTGCAGACATAACACAAAAATTCTAAAAATAATTTTTTTTTGCGTTGATAGCTGAGAAAAAAGCTTATATGCAGCAAAAATACCTGTATGACCAATACTGAATTATGTCCGCTGCCAATGTCTTGAGTAGCTGGGTGCAAGTCACTCCAGATCACCATCCTATGAAAAATTGTTAAGGTAGCGCTAAGGGAACACTTCCTTTGAATTCTAAAGCTGACGATAATAATGTGAAGTATAGATTCCAGAACTACACCATTATTCAACGCTACGGATTTGTAAACTGAAAATTATTAATCTGTTATTAAAATAATTGTTTGACTAATTAGCTGCGTAGTACTTCACGCTTTACCATTAAGAGGATACGGTGGGGTGGGGTACTGCAACGTGCTAATGTTTAAAATGTACATCACAGATGGTCAAAGGTGCGCACCATAAAAATTATTTCTCAAATTTGGAAACAAAATCGATTGCAGTGTTGTTATTTAACCAGTGTTCTGTTTTCCTCTTTAAAATATGACTTCATGTCGATGACGTTTCATTGTAGTATTAAAAGCTCTCAAATATATACCAGTACTAAGGGTGAAGAAATTCTGAGAGCTAAATAAATGTCTACTGTATTCTAAATCATCCAAATAAAAACTACAGTGTTTTATGATGCTATCAAACACAAATAGCTGATTCCTATGTTTTATGATGCTATCAAACACAAATAGCTGATTCCTACATAGTTAAGGCCGAAATACTAAATGTCTTTTTCCAAAGTTGTTTCACAGAGGAAGATTGCACTGTAGTTCCTTCTCTAGATTGTTGCACAGATGACAAAATGGTAGATATCGAAATAGACGACAGAGGGATAGAGAAACAATTAAAATCGCTCAAAAGAGGAAAGGCCTCTGGACCTGATGGGATACCAGTTCAATTTTACACGGAGTACGCGAAGGAACTTGCCCCCCTTCTTGCAGCGGTGTACCGTAGGTCTCTAGAACAGCGTAGCGTTCCAAAGGATTGGAAAAGGGCACAGGTCATCCCCGTTTTCAAGAAGGGACGTCGAACAGATGTGCAGAACTATAGACCTATATCTCTAACGTCGATCAGTTGTAGAATTTTGGATCACGTATTGTGTTCGAGTATAATGACTTTTCTGGAGACGAGAAATCTACTCTGTAGGAATCAGCATGGGTTTCGAAAAAGACGGTCATGTGAAACCCAGCTCGCGCTATTCGTCCACGAGACTCAGAGGGCCATAGACACGGGTTCACAGGTAGATGCCGTGTTTCTTGACTTCCGCAAGGCGTTCGATACAGTTCCCCACAGTCGTTTAATGAACAAAGTAAGAGCATATGGACTATCAGACCAATTGTGTGATTGGATTGAGGAGTTCCTAGATAACAGGACGCAGCATGTTATTCTCAATGGAGAGAAGTCTTCCGAAGTAAGAGTAATTTCAGGTGTGCCGCAGGGGAGTGTCATAGGACCGTTGCTATTCACAATATACATAAATGACCTGGTGGATGACATCGGAAGTTCACTGAGGCTTTTTGAAGATGATGCTGTGGTGTATCGAGAGGTTGTAACAATGGAAAATTGTACTGAAATGCAGGAGGATCTGCAGCGAATTGACGCATGGTGCAGGGAATGGCAACTGAATCTCAATGTAGACAAGTGTAATGTGCTGCGAATACACAGAAAGATAGATCCTTTATCATTTAGCTACAAAATAGCAGGTCAGCAACTGGAAGCAGTTAATACCATAAATCATCTGGGAGTACGCATTAGGAGTGATTTAAAATGGAATGATCATATAATGTTGATTGTCGGTAAAGCAGATGGCAGACTGAGATTCATTGGAAGAATCCTAAGGAAATGCAATCCGAAAACAAAGGAAGTAGGTTACAGTACGCTTGTTCGCCCACTGCTTGAATACTGCTCAGCAGTGTGGGATCCGTACCAGATAGGGTTGATACAAGACATAGAGAAGATCCAACGGAGAGCAGCGCGCTTCGTTACAGGATCATTTAGTAATCGCGAAAGCGTTACGGAGATGATAGATAAACTCCAGTGGAAGACTCTGCAGGAGAGACGCTCAGTAGCTCGGTACGGGCTTTTGTCAAAGTTTCGAGAACATACCTTCACCGAAGAGTCAAGCAGTATATTGCTCCCTCCTACGTATATATCGCGAAGAGACCATGAGGATAAAATCAGAGAGATTAGAGCCCACACAGAGGCATACCGACAATCCTTCTTTCCACGAACAATACGAGACTGGAATAGAAGGGAGAACCGATAGAGGTACTGAAGGTACCCTCCGCCACACACCGTCAGGTGGCTTGCGGAGTATGGATGTAGATGTAGATGTAGATGTACATACTGAGAACCAATATACTTTTTCATTGTTTAAACTTCGGGGTTTATATTAACAAACAAAAAATGTTCAGATGTGTGTGAAATCTTATGGGACTTAACTGCTAAGGTCATCAGTCCCTAAGCTTACACACTACTTAACTTAAATTATCCTAAGACAAACACACTCACACACCCATGCCCGAGGGAGGACTCGAACCTCCGCCAGGACCAGCCGCACAGAACAAACAAGGACCTTACCTTATGCTTCAGTGGTTCCCTCTTTTCAGTCAGCAGCTTTGGAATCACTGTATAAAATCCATGTCACCGACTTAATAATCTTCTACTTTGTAAAAAAAGTTGATTGGCCTCCAAGCACCGATTGTTAGACGTCAGTACCTCTTGGGACTTGTGTCGACTGCCCTTTTTGAATCGCTGTTGCCAACGCCAACATTCCCGCGCTTTTACATGTCTAATTCTTGTGTTGCGTGAGGTTGGTTGCATGTAAGCGACTTGTTGCATGAACTAAATGTGACTAAGATGCTATTGCTGGCCATCGAGGTTTTCTCCGACCCACAGATTACCCTGTTCTTCATCGTGACGCCAGAAACATTTTCAACCAGTTGGCAGAATGTTGCGAACTTAATCAAATAGAGCCGCCCGAAGTGGCCGAGCGGTTCTAGGCGCTACAGTCTGTAACCGCTCGACCGCTACGGTCGCAGGTTCGAATCCTGTCTCGGGCATGGATGTGTGTGGTGTCGTTAGGTTAGTTCTAAGTTCTAGGGGACTGATGACCTTAGAAGTTGAGTCCCATAGTGCTCAGAACCATTTGAACCATTTAAACTTAATCAAATAGCGAAATAATTCACCTTTTTCACTAGCCTAGTTGCAACAGATAAATTCTATACTTCTAATGACTATAAAAAAGAGAGAGAGAGAGAGAGAGAGAGAGAGAGAGAGAGAAAAGAAAATAAATTCTCTAACTTGACAAGAGTTTTCGCGCCCAGAAGCCCCCCCCCCCCCCCCGCCCTCCCCCGATACGCGGGGCCGGTAGCTTCTGCTAACTCCCGCTACATGGCTAATCCGGCACTGCTCCCCATTAATAAGCAACATAAACCCCTAAACTTGAATAAATAACGTGGACGACAGTTCTTTAGATGACTTTTCTTGAGACATGAATCATGAAGAGCTGCTCGTGTGATGCACTACACCATTATCGATGGAGCTCTATGGAACTGGGCACTCCGAATCGCAATTCAAATGGACTTTGATGGTATCAAGTCTTCTTCGACCTGTTTAATCACATTCAATAAATCATACAGTATAGCAAATCGAAAAATAACGCAACTTTGCTTTAAGTAAAAGTACAAAGAGACGCCATTAATTCATAGGTGACGTGAAGATGAAGCTTGCTGTTATTTCCACATCTGTTGTATCTAACGCTGATCAATAGGGTTTCGTAAAAGAACTACAAGCAAACCACACTTTATCATCTAGGCGAAAAAAGACAGTCTGTTGTACAACCGATTAATGCTATGACATATTCATATACACCAATGACATTGGTAAGTATGAGTGGACTACTGTTTCCGCAGATATTTGTCTTCAGGGGCCGCAAGGCATATTGGGACCAAAAATGAAAAAAAGGACTGTTTACGGGCAGAAATTTTATAACAATAGACCTATCAAAATTTGGAAAAAATAGGAAAGTATAATTTTGAACATTTCAACCGAAACTGTTTATGACCAGTTTGCGGTAATTAATTCACTGCTTTTGTTGGATTCTTGGCTTCGGCATAACTATACGTGTGTCTTTCAGGAATACGCCAGAGACTGTTGATATAATTCCACCTGAAACAGCCAGTGTAACTCTCAATAAAGAAGTTTTAAGACTCTGGAAAGTATTTTTAAGGGAGTTACCAGGCAGTATAATTTGCGACAGCTCTGTGTCATTTGAGGTCTATCAGGAGCACAGTTTTCTTAAATTTCAATCATTTGTATATTATCTGTTTGAATCGCCAAGTTTTACAAATTGCTTTAAGTATGCCCAGCATACAGCACAATAAGCAGAGCGACGGCTAGGACGATTTCTTACTCCACTCCAATTTTGTCGAAATGAAACTAGTAATTACTGTGATGCGCCTAAAAGCATTAAGTTTTCTTTTGTCAAGTTTGCCTGGTGTAAAAAAAAAAAAAAAATTTGTTTTCATCATTAAAATGATACTTCGCTTTATTGTAACGACTATGGGGAATAAACGAGGAACTGTTTCATTATTGCTAATATATACATTATTCAAAAATTATCATAATAACTGTGCTGCAGGAACTGTTGCAAAATGATGAATGAGTAAGAAATATTTCATTTCAAGAAATTAAAATTACAATTGATGGAAGTCGTCAGTGAAGTAACACCAAACACTGCCTCGATTTATTTCCTTCTGCTAGTCAACTTTGTAAGAATTATATATGCAACAATCTATGTGCGATACGAATTGCCTTTTATTCAAAACGTTAATAGTCATGACTTGTTCGTATGGTTTAGGTGCTTCAAATTCACTGGTGGCACTTCGGATATTAGCACTATGCTTTGCTGTCCTCTCTTGTCACGGCCGATTGTGCGCTAGGCAGGAAGGCCTGTTCAAACCGCTGTCATAAGTGGTTCTTCGTGCAACAAAAGCTAGTAAATTCTCAAATAATACGTGCAGTGCGTCTTAACAGCTGAAATTTTCACAGTGCATTTCTTTTGTTGTACTCTTCTTGCATAATAATATCAGGGTGGGTTTTCGACATGTCGGATTGGAGCATTTCCTTGTAAGAATGAGAATTTGAAGCCACCTATACTGCCTAGGATGAGTAAGTACATTCCCATAAGAACTGCAAATTGTATCAGGTTCGCTGAAGACGAAGTAAACTGTGAGTATATAGAAATAATAGCTGACAATATGAAAAATTTGTAAAAATTGTTAAGAAATTACGAACAATTTGGAAGAATATAATTTACAGATAAATACAAACAAGACTTACTTTAAGGTTGTTACGACCTCAAAGTTAAAAATCGAAGGTTGAACGATTTCGGTCCATATAACATATTCTCGGTTTACCTCGAATAAAAACACTCGAGCTTTCCAATACTACTCCCCCATCGTCATCAGGAGTAAAAACCACTGACTGCTGGGCGTGGCACGTTCTTCCGCTAACATAGGGGCGATTGCAGCGTCTGCAGGCAACCAGAGTGGGTCGAAGTGGCACATGCGTAGCAACTCGATTTGGACAGCTTTGGTCCGCCGCGGAACCTATGACGTCAAGTGGCGCAACAGGACAGCGCCACATTTGAAACTGCCGCTCCCGCCTCCTCCGCGAATGACTCGGAGGAGGCAGGTTTCTGTCTGTACTCCACTTAACAGAGGAAACTACGCTTAAATTGGGAAAAAAAGCGATTGTTAAAAGAGCAATAACAGATAGGACATGGTCTCAACGTACAATATTTTGAACAACAAGAAAAGGAAAGATTTGTTTAAAGTTAAGTTTCGTTATTCTTTCACTGCAGATTGTGGTCTATGTTTAAAAAATGAAAAACGCAAAGAGAGAAGAGAAAATATGGCGGTGAGGAAGGGTGAGCAAATCAGTGCGACAAAACTGAAGACTTAAGTAAAGATAATAGTAGCAAGTGCTCTGGAAATCATTGAAAGGAGAAATTATATAAAGGATAAATCTAATTAATGTTTGAACACAATATAATACGCAAGAATTCCCTTAAAAATATTTCTGGAGACAAAATAGTGGGGTAAAGGAATGCAGAAAACCAAGGAAAAAGATTTTTCAAATAGAAACTAGGAAGTAATAAAGAAATATCCCAAGGTGGTGAATGTATACGGTGATAATAGGCATATATCTATCATGTGATTACACTCGCCAGTTTGAGACCTTCAAGTCCACATCTACATCTGTACTCTGCATGCCAATGCGAAGTGCGTGTTAAGGGGTACGTTCTATTGCAACAGTTACTAGGGTTTCTTCCCTTTCATTCGTGTATGGAGTGCAGGAAGAATGACTGTTTAAAATGCCTCTGTGCGTGCTGTACTTGATCTAATCTCGTCTTCGCGATTCCTACGGGTGTTATACGAAGGGGGATGCAGTGTATTCCTAGGTTCATCATTTAAAGCGGGTTCTTGAAGCTTTTTAAATATTCTTCCTACAGATACTTTTTAAATGACGGTTCCACCATTGGACTGTATAGATTGTTTATTTTACTGTATACTCATGATTTCCTATTAGGGACAATGCCCTACGTTTTGCAGGGTCCATCATGATTTCGGTGACTTCAGTGTAGTTACTGCCTGGAATAAAAATGTTATTCCAGTTCGTCTCACTGCGTATTTATTTGTTGCCTTCTGTACTAAACTGTAATACTCCTATTCATTTTTTTCCAAGTTTCATAGAGCTATGTTACATGGTAGTAACACACTATGCGAAAGTTACTTTCATCCTTAAGCTTTGCACACCATTGTACTATATAACCTAGCATGAAAAGTTCAAAATGACCATAAAAGAAGTCCAACAGTTTAGGAAAAGAAATATAACATTTATTTTTCTTTCCGAACTATATAGATTTTTGTTGCTAAGAGTATGAAAGATAGCAATTGAGTGGAATCGCATTCTTCTTACTATAACCAGTCCAGAGCCGTCTCAAGGCAGTGGAAGGCTTCCTCGACGCATATTACTGTCTTGGTCATTGCCGCTAGTCTCTCCCTCGTCGTTTCAAGGGTCTTGGTCGTCGATGACATTGCTAACTATTACATCGTTCGTCAACAATTAATAGCCAGCCAGAACTTATATTCGACCCAGCCTTGGACGTTTTCCTCGTCGCTTTCTTCAAATCATGAAGATTCTTTAATCAGCACAGCCAGGTCGGATACAAACTCACTGATCGGTGGCGCTTCTGGTGGAGTGACAGACTTGTCTGAAGAAAACAGCTTACTGCATGGAAGCATTGTGCAGTATCTAAAACCTGGTTATATCTAATTTTCAGCATTTTTCTGTGCAGGCGTCATTCACTGTCAAGTACACCAGCAGAATTTTTTGTTAGCAACCATGTCTTTTCAGCTTTAGATGTTGTAGCATATTCTCCTAGTTATGCTTTATGACCTTTACTTTGTTCATCATAAGGTTAAACGTGATGTAAACAAATACAAACGTGACAATTGGTCACAAGCTGTAGCAAACGTACACTGATGGTGTTACACTTTTCGAAGTCGGTCTTACAAAAAGTATTAGGTACTGGTATCTTATTAATAAGTTACGTTAAGCGAAACTAAAGCATTCTAAAATATTAACAGCAAGCAACGTTTATCTTAATCAATTTTTAGCTGTGTAGCTTTAATATAAAAAATCGTATTATAGTCGCAGTCCCTGTACTGCTGTGCTTTGACTGTCGGGCAGTACGTCTTTAAAAAGTTTATGCTAATTAACACATCTGATCATCATTTTTACTAAAAATCGACGTTTTATTGTTTCTCATTACATATTGCATGCAAAATTCCCGTTTTCACTGAAAATACAGATTCATAAATATCGATATTTTATAAAATATTGTTAATAAAGGATTTTTTAATTAAGGAAACTAAAAATAAACTTTCAGTACAAAAGTAAAAACCAAATACTCATTATTTGGACCATGCTCATTGTGTGATATCACAGACGTGGCCTCAGGCGAGCCAGAGTGATTTGCGTTGTAGGAACATGAGAAACAGTTTTCATAGCATCGAGCACACCTACAAATTTTTACAATTGCTATTGTATCATTGCAATAGAAACCGAACGGAAATAATCTGAAGCCAAGTCAAGAAATTTGTTGTGCGAAATAACAAGACCTTTCAGCAGACGTACTGGAAGTAATGCACGAACCCCTGTCACACGTCACTGCCGAACGTTGGCGGCATACACAACGGTGTCAGAAGAAAAAGAGAAAATGTGCCGCTTGGATGGCTTCGTCGATTCTGTTGTTGATGGATTTGTTTTCAAGCTAGCAGATGACATTTTCACTGTAAGTAGGCTGTGTAAGTACGCTGTTTAGGTTTTCTTATTGGTAACGCCACGTAGCGCTCTGTATGAAAATCACTGGCTGTGCTGTGTTCAGTCTGTGGCTAGTTTGCATTATTGTCTGCCATTGTAGTGTTGGGCAGCTGGATGTGAACAGTGCATAGCGTTACGCAGTTGGAGGTGAGCCGCCAGCAGTGGTGGATGTGGGGAGAGAAATGGCGGAGTTTTGAAATTTGTAAGACTAGATGTCATGAACTGCTATGTATATTATGATTTTTCAACACTATTAAGGTAAATACATTGTTTGTTCTCTATTAAAATCTTTCATTTGCTAACTATGCCTATCAGTAGTTAGTGCCTTCCGTAGTTTGAATCTTTTATTTAGCTGGCGGTAGTGGCGCTCGCTGTATTGCAGTAGTTCGAGTAAAGAAGATTTTTGTGAGGTAAGTGATTTGTGAAAGGTATAGGTTAATGTTAGTCAGGGCCATTCTTTTGTAGGGATTTTTGAAAGTCAGATTGCGTTGCGCTAAAAATATTGTGTGTCAGTTTAAACATAGTCATGTATAATTTTTCTAAGGGGATGTTTCATATGTCGACCCTTAGCCGAGGATACCTCACTGGAATCTTCTGATTTTTTTCTTGTAGTTTGTGTAATTAGTGTAGTTATTGTTTATTGCTAGCACGTAATTGTAGAGAGAATTTTCTTTGTAGTTGTAGTTTTTTATTGTTGTAGTATAAAACAGTTGTGGCACGCATGTAGATTTGCACCAAGTATCTCGCAGCTGCGCTTGCAATTAACTAGATATTATTTTCAGTGCTATGT
This sequence comes from Schistocerca cancellata, assembly GCF_023864275.1. Taxonomy (NCBI): domain Eukaryota; kingdom Metazoa; phylum Arthropoda; class Insecta; order Orthoptera; family Acrididae; genus Schistocerca; species Schistocerca cancellata. The sequence continues at coordinate 948,108,269 of NC_064626.1, forward strand.
TAATGTGTTCTCTTATTTTGCTCTTCAAATTGTGTTTTTCTGTGTTGTCGTGTGAAATATTGTGACAATAATGGCGTGTGAAAAACGTAATACTAGGCTCCAAAGTAAACTGAGAAATGACAGTGAAGACGAAAGCAGTGTGTTAGCGCTGCCGAGTAATGAATTAACTAATGTTCAAAGTAGTAATTTGGTAATCGTGCATAGGGAAATTGAGCTGGCTGCAAATAATGGCGTAGACAGTGAAACAAATAGTGAACAGGGAAGCATTATCGATCGATCGGTCGGCAACAGCTCGCCTCAGGATTCCGAAATGACAGGACACACTCTTGCAAATACTGTAGATTCAGGTTTTTCGTCCTCACCGTTTTCTCAAATAAATCAAAACACATTTTCTGCTTTTCAAAATGCGAATATTGCCGGTTCAAATGCACTGCCGAATAGCACCGAGGAACATGTTTCAGACACCAGTGCACTGTTATTACAGTTAATGCAACAAATGAGACAAAGGCTACAAAAGTTAGACACAACGCTTGAACAAAATTAGAAACAAATGGGACAAAATTTTCAAAAGTTAGACACGATGGAACAAAATCAGAGACAAACACAGCAAAAGCTTCAAAAGTTAGACGCAATGGAACAAAATCTTCAAAAGTTACACACAATGGAACAAAATCTTCGGAAGTTAGACACCACACTTGAACAAACACGTGAAGATTTAACTACTGAGTTACATAACATTGAATCGAAATGTCAAAAAGTCTGTAATGATGTAAAAACACAAATTTGTGAGCATTTTCAACCTATTTTTTCGCGGCATGAAAATGCATTACAGAATCACGAAGCAGCCATAAAAGAACTGCAAACCATTGTTCATGAAAATCATGAGACCTTGTGGGCTAAAATTGACTCAGTTGCATCTACAGATTCGGTTACGCAACTTGCAAAAACTCAGGAAAACTTAAAGGACACAGTAGATTCGATTTCAACACAAATGGACACTCTGAAACTTGGTTCAGAAAAACACACTGAGGAAATGTGTTCACTATCGGAGAAAGTAGCCGAACTTTCGGATCAGTTCACTAACTTATCTACAAAGGTAGATGATGATCTGAATGACACAAGACCCATAGCCTTCACTGACACAGAAGAGTATGAACAAATTAGAAAATTCAAACAAAATCAAAATCAAATCAATACACAGTACAAAAGAAATCCGGGAAGTACAAGATCAGTTGGCACAAGTAATACAAGAATTACATATTTCAGAGGACACTCGCGCTCCAGTACGGGAAGAGGGACATAGAAATACGGAACAACCACAAAATAATAACACAGGACACTTCGGAAATTATGAAAGAAATTGGCAAGGCGCATCGGATTTTGAGATGGAACCGCCGAAACGAAGTAACAATGAGCGATGTGCGACTCGCCGACACGATGATTTTGACTATAAGCTGTTCATTACTACACGTAAATTCAAAACATTTAAGAATTCTGACAACGACATTCATCAATTCTCTCATTGTTTTCCTCCCAACTGGTCATTGGAGCCCAGGTTAGAATTTATGTGTGGCTACTTGGAGAATGAACCAGCTGTAAGAATGCGATCGGTCATTCACGATTGTCACAGTGAAGGAGAATTTTATCATGCCTTCCTCTCAGCGTATTGGTCTCAAGCCACACAAGACTGAGTAAAACATAGCATCATAATGATGAAACGTTTCGAACAATCTGAATTTTCCAGTCTTATGAGATATTTTGAAGACATGTTGCATAAGAATCAGTATCTTTCAAACCCGTACAGCCCCTCAGAACTCATCCGCATTTGCTTAATCAAACTGCCTGAACATTTATGACATATTATTTTAGCAGGACGTTGCAAAGACGACATTGAAGCTTTTCAGGGACTGTTACAAGAACTGGAAATTGACACTGACAATCGCGGAACGCGAAAACAGGAGCACAACAATTACAGGTCACATCTGTCACAATTCTGCGATGACAGAAATAATACACGACAAGGCTATTCTTACAACGTAAATCGTGACCAAAACAGACACCACCCGTATAACAACCGTTGGCAGAGTAGTAATAATTACAGGGAAAGATCACCTCTCCGTGGTAATAACTATCACAGAGACAATCAGAGAAACAGACAATATGGGAACCAAAATAATTATTATCAAGGGAGACAGAATAACTTCAGATGCAACGGTCCAGCGCGCAGTTACTATTCAGGGAGAAATTCTCCACCACATGACCGACAAGAAAGAAACTATGGAATCTACCGACATGACGACAGACGATATGATCGTAACGACAGAGCTGAATTGCAACAGAACTGGCGGGATTCAAACATAGCACGGCCCTCTCGACAAGGTGAATTTGTAGAAGTTAGGTCTCCAAATCCCAATAACGACGCACGCCAACAAAGACACAAAAGGCAATGACTCATACTGCTGGCAGCCACAAAACGGTCTTATGAAACTGACGATGCAGCTGCCGTAGCTAGTAATTACGTAAAAATGGAAGACATTAGTGACATCTTACTCCAGGAACATGACGTAAAACATAACATTGCATATCCTGTGATTCACATTACTGTAAATGACGTAAAATTTACGGCATTACTTGACTCTGGCAGTCCCATTTCAGTAATTAGTGAAACAGCTTTTAGCAAATGCCACAAATCGAACGATTGCCCACACTTCCGTTACGTAAGATTAAACTACAAGGTGCAATCATTGGAAAATGTCTAGCTGTACGCCAACAAACCAACTTAGAATTCTTTTGTCAAAGCCACAGCTTCTCTATGAACTTTCTTACTGTTCCATTATTGTCGACGGAAATTATACTGGGAGTAGACTTTTTGAATGAATACAAAGCAATCTTAAACTTTCACGATGCTGAAATAAGTTTAGAGAAAGAAGGTAAGTCAATAGCTTTGAAATTTGAAGATTGGCTCTCAAACCATGACGAGGAAATTAATCGGCTTTACCTTCTGTTAGACAACAGTTCGGAATTTTCTACGGAACTAGACACTAACAATCACTCTGCAAGTACTGACAGGGATGATATCGACGGCATATTTGAAACTAATGAGTTAATTCAGAATAAAATTCAAACAATTGAGAATTGTAATGACACTGATAGGCAGGACCTTTTTGAGATTTTACAAGCACATTCCACAGTTTTTACTCACAAAACAGGAACAATCAAGGGATTTCAATACGAATTTCGTGTTCGTGAGCATACTAAATTTTGTGTTAGACCATATGTAATTCCAACCCATTATAGGGACCGTGTTAGAACAGAAATACAATCTATGCTTGACGAGGACATTATTGAGCCTGCAGTAAGCTCATACAACAATCCATTACATGTTGTTGAGAAGAAAAATGGATCGATCAGGCTTGTCTTAGATTCGAGACAAATCAATACTGTCATTATTCCTGAAACAGACAGGCCGCAAACGTTGGAAGAACTTCTTCAAAATTTTAATGGTGTAAAAGTGTTGTCTTCCGTTGATCTCAGATCCAGCTTTTATCAGATCGAACTTCATCCAGAATGTAGAAAATACACAGCTTTCCTTTGTTTCGGCGTTTGTTATCAGTTTCGGAAACTTCCTTTTGGTTTAACATTTCTTCGGCAGCATTCATTCGCGGGTTAAATTCCATATTACCTGAGTTCTTAAAACGTCACATCACCTTATATGTGGACGATATTCTAATAGCAGAAGCTTCATGGGAACAACATAATCGCATCCTCAACAGTTTGTTGCGTATTTTTGCAGAATCTGGAATTACAGTTAACTTGGAAAAGTCTGAATTCGGTAGGTCAAAGGTGAGATTTTTGGGACATATTATTTCGTCCGAAGGCATTCAGACGGATCCTGAAAAGTTAGAAGCAATCAGAGCCATTCCAGTTCCATCCACAAAAAAACAAGTCCGCAGTTTTCTAGGACTCGTAAATTTTTACCGTCGTTTTCTGAATATGCAAATTCTCGTTACACCAAAACTTTGTTCTCTCACTGGAAAAAAAAAACTATTTGGAACTGGGACGAACAAGCACAGTTGGAATTCAATTCTTTGAAAGAATCGCTACTTAACGCGCCAATACTAGCTCATCCAGATCTGTCACAAGATTTCTGCCTTAGCACGGATTCTTCTAAAGTCGGTCTTGGTGCCCATTTATTTCAAGAAGCCATAGAAAATGACACTACCGTTCAGAAAACCATTGCTTTTGCCAGCCGCGTGCTAACAAAATCTGAAAAAATTATTCTGTTACTGAATTAGAAGCTTTAGCTATCGTTTGGGCATTTAACAAATTCCGTTTCTTTCTTTCTGGTAAGCACGTAAAAGTATACAGTGATCATCGCGCATTACAATTTCTTATGTCTTCAAAATTAAATCATGACAGGTTAAAACGTTGGGCATTGTTTCTGCAAGAATTCCACTTCACAATAGTCTACATTCCCGGCAAGGAGAACATTGTTTCGGACGCACTGTCACGCGCACCGGCTGGGCTTGAGAAAAGTAACACAGAAGGCAACCTCGAGAAAAATTTCAGTATTCTTTACATTCAGAAAGTCGCCTTTGAAAACTTCATCATCACATCTTTAAAGGACATTGCTCATGAACAAGATAAAGATCCGATTTGGAAAGACATCAAGAGCAAATGGCATGAAAAGACACACACACAGATTCGGCATTATTATCTGGTTAGAAACAACATACTGTTCAAACGCTGCACTGTTGATGACAAGCTATGGGTACTTTGCATTCCAGACGATTTTGTTAATAAGCTCATTTGGTACATTCATTTCAGCTATGCACATTTTGGCCCACGAAAACGTTATCATATTCTTCGAACGACTTGTTATTTTAACAACATGGAAAAGAGAATTCGAAGAGTCTTGTCTATTTGTAAACTTTGTCAAAAGGCGAAACCATCTACTATCTCCCATCGTGCTCCGCTGTTTCCTATCATTCCTTCTAAATTAAAAGAATTTGCTGCTGTTGATCTCTTGGGACCGCTTATCAGAACATCTAATGAATTTTCGTACGTTCTAGTCGCTGTTGAACTTACTTCAAAATTTGTTTCTTTCACACCGTTACGTAAAGCCACTGGACGGTCTGTATTCAATGCCTTTGTTAAAAATTTCTTACGTGAAGTTGGACACGTTAGTAAAGTCATTTCAGATAACGGACCGCAATTCAGATCTGCTGTTTGGTCACGCATGCTTCGGAATCATAAAATCAAACCTGTTTTTATTTCATTGTAATCACCACATTGTAACCCCTCCGAACGGATTATGAAAGAAAGAAATAAGCTTTGCAGACTTTATTGTCACAGAAAGCATCAGCATTGGGACAGATATTTACAATTATTTCAAAACGTGCTGAATTAAATGCCTCATGACTCCACTACTTTACCACCTACTCTTGTACTGAAGAATGAAGAAACACCAAACAGAATCAGAGAGCTTGTACCTTTCCCGAATACACGTAAACTTCGACACAAAGACATAATTGATTTGGCTATTACAAATATAAAATCTGCAGCAGACAAAAGGAGAAAACTACACGGTAAAGCAAATGCAAAGAAATTACATATTGGTCAGAAAGCTCTCATTAAAGCTCATTCATTGTCACATAAGAAGAAACACTTGAGTCACAAATTCTTTCTAGTTTACAATGGACCTTATAGAATCCGACGTATACCACATGATAATTGCGTTGAAGTTGAAACTCTGCGTACTAGGATGAGTAAAGGTTTACACCACATTTCACATGTAAAACTGTTTATTGAAAGATAATCTGCTTTTTAACTTCGTCTTTGCGATATAACTTTTCACTTTACGTTGCTAGTATGCTTTGTCAGACTTAGAATCTGTTAACATGCAACAATGTTTGAAGTTAAATATCCAGTCAAGAACCAAGAGAACTTATTTAAACAGAAATTGCGAATGCATTGTTGTTGCGAACAGACGACACAGTGTTATTGTGTGTGTACACTCTTGCTTGTTAGTTGCACAATTACGTAACGACTGTAAGGCTCACATACTTAGAACATTTACCAGTACTGCTAATGAGATTTTAATGTAACATTTTGGTTTATTTGAAAATACATTCTGGATTTAAAGTACTTTCTGTGAGATACCAGATGACACAGTGGTTAGTTTATGTGACAGCTACACGATTTTATCCCGACGCTACTAATGAGTGACAATTTACAATGTTGCTTTCGCGGTATATCTGTTTTATATCTGCACAGTTTTTCTGAATTCTTCTGTAAAGTAAAACATGTTTTAGTAGTAACTTTTGTGGTATAGCTACAAGGAGACAGCCTTTTCCATAGGACAACAATACGTTATAGCACAGTACTTTCTTCATCACAGCAATAAGCGTAATAACTAAGATATCTATACGCAAAGCATTTCACTTGTGTGTATCATGAGGTAAGTACATTGACCTCTGCAGAACTTAGCTTTCGGAGGACGATAACTACGACATTTCCACAGAGATTATCTTACAACAAGACGCACAGTTTAGCGCTACAGTACACGTATTTGAGTGATTAATTTTGTACTTAAAACATTTATTTTTAAAGATATTTGAAGTACAATGATACAAAGGTTTTCCATGATACATTTCATTGCTGTAATCTGTAACACCTGAGGGTATAATTACATTAATCGTCAAGGGGGTACACGCCTACTTTGTGTACCATGTGTTTGGCAAGCACAAGGAGCCCTAGCTAATGTGGTATTTGCTTATACAACTTTACACATCGGTACCATATTTCTCTAACACATAAATTCCACAGCTATCTGATCATTTAACTGGAAGAGACAAACATTTATTTTACTACATCAGTGACAGATGTTTACGTAATTACACAGTTGAATGACTTCACACTTATGAAACTGTACTTTGTCTGTACTTCGTGAACTGTTCATCAATTTTTCGGAACCATTGTGATACTATGAGAGCTTTGAATGATGTATTTGGTAAGGGAGCATGATTTTAAAGTACGTTTGAGGTAGATGACACTATTGAAATGAGCAGAGAATTTTTTTTTTAGGTTTTGACATTATTGCAGAAAGCTACGACGTTTTTGAGATTTGACTGAGGTGTTATGATGTTATTTTTACGACGACGATGTGTATTATGCTGTTGAGGTATGTTTATGATCAATAAGGTGATGTTATATGAGGAATTTGATTATGCTATGTATTTATTAAGATGAAATATTGAAGAAGTGTCGAAGAGTATGTATATGTGTAATAAGGTAAGTAATAATGAGCAGTGGTTAGGGACTCTGACTTGTGAAAAAGGATGTTGGAAACCAAGAATCGTACTTTAAGAGTTATGAAATGTGTGTTAATGCATGAATGCATCACAATGCCGCCGAAAATTTTTTGCACACTGTTATATTCATAGGATTTTGTTTCTACACATTTGCAACGCAAATTCTCGAGCTGTGAAATTTTTTATATGAGACTGTCACTGTAATGCAAACTGGTGTCATAAATATTTCAATAAAAAGTTAAGTGACCACGTTCATGTAATGAGTCGTGGGCACCCAACTGCATGACAGTCGCCTGGAAAAAAGCCATTAGTGTGTGCCTTTCAGAGGCACAGGTGAAAAAAAAAAGGGGGCCATTATCCTCGCTATTGACATTTCTTTGTAGAAAGTATCACAAATACGACACGCTCATTACTTGGAAACATATGATTACTCGTACTTTGTGCTACTTATGCTTATGAATTGATGGGAAATATTCGCACATCTGCACACCTGGTTAGGACAAGTGTCTTTCTACAAGAATTGAGAGAATTTCTACTAACTTATGAAATGCCTCATGACTACTGAATGATGTTCTTATGCTTTACTTTGTACATAGTTGCATATTTCATTTGATATCTGGTTTCCAGCTGTCTTGCAGCATTGGTTTCATAAAATAAAATTAAATGCATTTGCTAATGTGAAGATTTTCTGTCATCAGATCTATTAAATAATTATTTTATGATCCACATTCTTCGAAAAAGGAGCTCTTGGAATGGAAAGAACAATAAGAAGGGACTAATAACAGTAACTGCATATATAATTTTCTTTTCAAGTACTTGGTAATTTTTTGTAGAATTAGTTTTTGTGGTGCACCACTTTAATTACATAGACATTAATATGTGAATATACATTTCCCTTGTCTGCATTGTTGTCTTTAGTGTAATATTTTTTCTGCTTGAGCTTTGTCATGTTCAGGTATAAGTTATTTCATTTGCTGCTGCTGTTTGCCAGGCATAGTGTTACTGAATTTGACTTTGTATTACTCTGTTAAGCCAGTTTTACTACTGATTTATTTTTATTGTTTGCTGCACATTGCCTTATATTAGTTGTAATATTGCAATTGCTCTGCTAGTTTATTTTAGTGCTGCTTGTTTTTGCAATTTGAATTTTTTTGTCATCACTGTTCGTGTTAGTTGTTTTGTGCTGCTGCATTGCCTCGTCCCTTAGTTTAGCATCTGAGCTCAGTAGATTTAAGTTAGCTTAAGAGGGGGTAGACTATATAAGAAACTAACTATGATGGATTGGAAGAAATGCATTGAGAAGCTATAACAGAATGGTTTGGCCAAAAAAGTAGTGTACAGTGGAGAAAAACTATTTTTGAAAGAGGATGTGAACAGAATACAGAGAGCATGCTTGGATAGGATTTTTGTTTTTGGCTGGAGCAAATGTCGAAATAAGAGGGACGATTTTTGGAATGAAGTTTTGGGTTGGACTGCAGTACCAAATGTTACACTGAAAACGAACCCTGTCCTTTCCTTTTGTGTTATCCCACTATGTGTTTGTGTACCCGTATGTATTTGTTTTCTTCCTGTCTCTTGTACTGTTTCATAGAATATTTTTCTCTTCTAATACTAAGCTACATTCACTATGATGAGGAATACTGTTATCCTCAAATATAACTGGCATTAATAATATGTTATTTACTTTGTAAAGATGTTTAGACATTATTTATTCTGTTTTGTTTTAATGCTCATGTGTGAAGTTGATGTTTCAAAAGTTATTCTGATCTTTTATGTATCTACTTATCTCATAATTCCTGTAACACTGATGTATATGTTTATTTCTATTGTTTTGTAAATCCTGTATTACTACAAATGTTATCTGTATTATTATGTTTTTAATGATGTATTTTGTACCTTTGTTATTGTATTCTTATGTTATAAAATTGTAATTGACACCAGTTCATCAAATTTAGTAACTTGTAAGTTCCATTTCACTCCACACGTTTCTGTTGGTCATACTATATGGACAATACATGAGAAGTAGGGACAGTTAGTGTTTGCACGTGTGTTAATAATTCAGCAAGGGACTGGATAACAGAATTGCTGGTTCTAAAGACAATTCCAAAAACTTTGTGAGTGCACAAGTGGTGGTTATGGACTTGCTATATTATCCACAAGACTCTTCAATGGTGATTGTGCACCTGCACAGTCACAACAGATGGCTGCTGGCCATCTCTACAAGGACTACAGTGGGTCTGCATCTTTGATGACCCACCAATAGCATTATTTATACAAGGACTACAGTGGGTCTACACCTTTGCTGAGTCACCAGTACCATTATTTCTACAAGGACTGCAGTGGGTCTGCACCTCTGGTGGCCCACCAATACCACAGTCTCTACCAGGACTACAGTGGGTCTGCACCTCTGGTGGCCCTCCAATACCGTAATCTCTACCAGGACTACAGTGGGTCTTCTCTGTGATGACCTACCTACCAATATTCTTCAAAACTTCGAATGACTCTGCTGTGGGTTTGCTCTGTTGTGGCCCATTACCTGTCTGCATGTCAAGAGTCAGCACTGTCTTTCTGTTGGAAGGACAACACTACTCCTTTAAGACTGCATGGAAATCTACTACTTCCGTGTGCATTTCCTTTACTGCTCAGACTTTGAAAAAAAAAAAAAAAAAAGCACTGCAATTTTACTGTGATGGATGATCAGGACTGTCTTTATGGACTGTGAGAAAATTTTAGCTTTTGACCAACATTGTATCAGTAAGTGTATGCATTTGATATCTTTGTTATTGTAATTATGAAACATTTAATCAAATCATTATTGGCCACTGCCCAAAACTGCTAAAAATTTTTGTGGGGAGCATGGGGGCTGTGTAAGTACGCTGTTTAGGTTTTCTTATTGGCGCTCTGTATGAAAATCACTGGCTGTGCTGTGTTCAGTCTGTGGCTAGTTTGCATTGTTGTCTGCCATTGTAGTGTTGGGCAGCTGGATGTGAACAGTGCATAGCGTTACGCAGTTGGAGGTGAGCCGCCAGCAGTGGTGGATGTGGGGAGAGAAATGGCGGAGTTTTGAAATTTGTAAGACTAGATGTCATGAACTGCTATGTATATTATGATTTTTCAACACTAATAAGGTAAATACATTGTTTGTTCTCTATTAAAATCTTTCATTTGCTATCTATGCCTATCAGTAGTTAGTGCCTTCCATAGTTTGAATCTTTCATTTAGCTGGCAGTAGTGGCGCTCGCTGTATTGCAGTAGTTCGAGTAACGAAGATTTTTGTGAGGTAAGTGATTTGTGAAAGGTATAGGTTAATGTTAGTCAGGGCCATTCTTTTGTAGGGATTTTTGAATGTCAGATTGCGTTGCGCTAAAAATATTGTGTGTCAGTTTAAACACAGTCATGTATAATTTTTATAAGGGGATGTTTCATCACTACTCGAATGTATTTCTTGGATTTGGAAATGAAAGGAGTTCGGAGATTACCAGGCGACTGACTTACGTAATAGCCTCAATTGCTTCAGTATTTAACTATGAGGTGAAATACCTTCAATATACACAGCTCGCTAAAAAAATTTATCCTGTGTTTAAGTTATGAATTTTCATCACTCTTGTTGTAACTAAGAACGAGGGCATTTTATGCTTTCCCTCTGGCCCCCTAAGAAGCGTGTAGTCTTGCTAGAGTTTGGTCGGACATTATTCCCTTCTCTTTAAAAATTAATTGACATTCGAGGCAATACTTCTCTGCTCGTCTCTTTTTACATCTTAACTGCATCTGTTCACATCACTGCAGGTTAGTTGGACCGGCTGGCTGCCCGGCGCCGTACAAGTTAAATGCACCGGTACCGGTAAAGCTGTTGTCCCGAATTGTCACTGAGTCGATGTGCGCGTAACACTCAGCAGAAGACGTATCCTTTATTATCTTACTTAACTGCACTCGTGACAACTTCCATTCCGCTCCACCTGACACGAAATCCAATGAGATTCCAACAAACGCAGACGAAAACATTGTCTAGTGTTTACATCATGTCTTTTCTTACGATGAGCACAGTGTACTTCTTTTCTTGAACTGGTCTCTTATTTCATGTTTAGCGGAAACCGCAAACTGGCAAACCAACCAAATTTCTACAAGATGAGGGCGCCGATATGAAACTGACAACTAACATTTTTGGTTAACCTAACTTTCGGTTGATTAGTATCCGGATAATTGATGCTCTACGGTAGAACAAAGGACCGCTAACATGAAGCGTTCTCCTTCATGCACTGTACAGCTGCAGAATGTACTCTACTGGCCACTAAAATTGCTACACCACGAAGATGACGTGCTACAGACGCGAAATTTAACCGACAGCTGTGATATGCAAATGATTAGCTTTTCAGAAAATTCACACAAGGAAGGCACCGGTGGCGGCGCCTACAACGTGCTGACTTGAGGAAAGTTTCCAACCGATTTCTCATACACAAACAGTAGATGACCGGCGTTGCCTGGTGAAACGTTGTTGCGATGCCTCGTGTAAGGAGGAGAAATGCGTATCATCACGTTTCCGACTTTGATAAAGGTCGGATTGGAACCTATCGCGATTGCGGTATTATCGTATCGCGACATTGCTGCTTGGGTTGGTTGAGATCCAATGACTGTTAGCAGAATGTGGAATCGGTGGATTCAGGAAGGTAATACGGAACGCCGTGCTGGATCCCAACGGCCTCGTATCACTAGCAGTCGAGATGACAGGCATCTTATCCGCATGGCTGTAACGGATCGTGCAGCCACGTCTCGATCCCTGAGTCAACAGCTGGGGACGTTTTCAAGACAACAACGATCTGCACGAACAGTTCGACGACGTTTGTAGCAGCATGGACTATCAGCTCGGAGACCATGGCTGCGGTTACCCTTGACGCTGCATCACAGAGAGGAGCGCCTGCGATGGTGTACTCAACGACGAACATGGGTGCACAATGGCAAAACGTCATTTATTCGGATGAATCGAGGTTCTGTTTACAGCATCATGATGGTCGCATCCGTGCTTGGCGACATCGCGGTGAATGCACAGTGGAAGCATGTATTCGTCATCGGCATACTGGCGTACCCCTTGGCCTGATGGTATAGGGTGCCATTGGTTACACTTCTCGGTCACCTCTTGTTCGAGCCGGCCAGAGTGGCCGTGCGGTTCTAGGCGCTACAGACTGGACCTGAGCGACCGCTACGGTCGCAGGTTCGAATCCTGCCTTGGGCATGGATGTGTGTGATGTCCTTAGGTTAGTTAGGTTTAATTAGTTCTAAGTTCTAGGCGACTGATGACTTCAGAAGTTAAGTCGCATAGTGCTCAGACCCATTTGAACCATTTTGAACCACCTCTTGTTCCCATTGACGGCAATATGAACAGTGGACGTTACATTTCAGATGTGTTACGACCCGTGGCTCTACCCTTCATTCGATCCCTGCGAAACCCTACATTTCAGTATGCACGACCGCATGTTGCAGGTCCTGTACGGGCCTTTCTGGAGACAGAAATTGTTCGACTGCTGCCCTGGCCAGCACATTCTCCAATGTCTCTCACCAATTGAAAACGTCTGGTCAATGGTGGCCAAGCAACTGGCTCGTCACAATACGCCAGTCACTACTCTTGATGAACTGTGGTATCGTGTTGAAGCTGCATAGGGAGCTGTACCCGTACACGCCATCCAAGCTCTGTTTAACTCAATACCCAGGCGTATCAAGGCCGTTATTGCGGCTAGAGATGGTTGTTCTGGGTACTGATTTCTCAGGATGTATGCACCCAAATTGCGTAAAAATGTAATCACATGTCAGTTCTAGTATATTTGTCCAATGAATACCCTTTTATCATCTGAATATCTTCTTGGTGGTGCAATTTTAATGGCCAGTAGTGTATATGTGAAATTAGATGTAACAAAGCAGTCGAAAATTGTGTCTAACTAGGTGACACATTCATTAGGTGGGAATGAGAAAACGTAGCCACTTCACGATGAACGTCTGAAGCGTCAACAGGTCGCCTGACCGTTAACTATCGTCCGCGACTGCACGTATAACAAGACACAAAGTTGCGCCCTGGGGAGCAGCGCTTGCGCCGCTTTTGCACGTCGGCCACTCGGCCGCTGCTGCGCCCTGGGCGGACGGAAATGAGCCGCCTTTGGCGGGCGACAGCGGCCGCCACAGTTGAGAAGTTGGCTGGCCTGGCCTTTGACAAAAGAGAGGAGACATGTTCTGTGCTGCTTGGCCCGTCCTCGGGCGCTCACAAACGGCTCTGCGGCCGCACGTCCGGAACCCTGGCGATTGTAGCGCGCCAACTTTATAATTGCGTCTTGAGCGCAACTTGAGACTCTACGCAGTTACCTTGGAGTTTATTTTTCGGAGAAGAACAAGCTTTCTTAACGTCTTTTGGAAACGACGCTTGACTCTAACAATACAATTAAATTGTAGCCCCCGTCGCTGATTCGATTACGAAGCCAAGGACGAGTGACACGCGGCTAAAATTGGTGGCCGTTCGCGAAGGAAAAGTTTCCTTAAGTGCAGTTTTGCAGAAAGGCCTACCAGCCACTCAACTTTATAAACGAAGTTAGCACTCTCAGGAAATTGCCTCCCTTAATGCTTGTAATCTCTGGAGTTCCTTATCGTCGTTACTAAACTCTAATTTTAACTGCGGACTTCATTTTGCAGTAGGTCACTGTGAAGCTCATTAGTGTTACAGTTAAAAGCGGAGTTCGGATGCAATACAAATTCTGTACAGGAAACCGATCTGATTCGACGTTGGAAAGGAATGATTTAGTTAAATGTGCTTAGAACGTTAAGCAAAACATGTCCTTCAGATGTCTTACAGTCTGCTGTTCCTAAATAGAACAATTGAATGATGTGTTAGAAGTATTCAGCAGGCCTAAAACGGACATTTGAGATAGAAGTTTCAGAGTTTGCTTTCTTCATCATCACCTTTAACAGTGAATCAGCTGGCACTGCTTAGCCATGTTTGATCATCAGGAAAACCCTCTGACTGTTGTGCCGAAGTCCAAGAGAAAGGAGGTTAATAGAGTACTCAGCCCAAATCTGAAAGGAATAGTTACATTATTCTACTGCGTGGAATAGGATGCAACCCAGCAAAATCCCGGGCAATAATGATAGGAAAAACCTTTCAAGCATTCCGTCCCAGAGACCTTTATCTGCCAATCCACTTAACACTAAAATATCTTCGACTAACACTCGATCAAAAAGTAACCAGGATCTCTTACCTATGAAACATCCAAAAGAAAGCTCTTATAATTATTGACCGAACATGAGAATTAAACGCCATGACCATCACCTAAACCTCTTGTACGTCCCATCCATACATATTGCTGTGTGCCATCGACTTCCACTGTTCCCAAGTTTTATCACTCCCTTCATATCTTTGAATGAGAAACACACCACTTTGCTTTCCATATTAGACTGCCTCCCCCACTCATATCCTGTACCAGCTCATTAAGTTTCCAAACCTCCTCAGACAGCTAGAACACCTTTGCCTCTCCTTCGTCACCTGTACACTTGTCCCTACATCGTTCCTTGATCTCGTAGCCGCCGACCGGAGTGGCCGTGCGGTTCTAGGCGCTACAGTCTAGAACCGAGCGATCGCTACGGTCGCAGGTGCGAATCCTGCCTCGGGCATGGGTGTGTGTGATGTCCTTAAGTTAGTTAGGTTTAATTAGTTCTAAGTTCCAGGCGACTGATGACCTCAGAAGTTAAGTCGCATAGTGCTCAGAGCCATTTGATTTCGTAGCCAGCTGCTGCTGATGCTGCTGTTGCTTTACCATATCCCACCTTCCCTTCCTCTCCAAATGCTCCATGCCCTTCCTTAGTGTAATTTCAATCGCCTTCCCCTCCCAGACCGTGAAATTAATCCTGAAATTTGCATTCCTTCCAACCACAATCTTCCCTACTCATTGCATCGATCCCAAATGATGGATCATACCAACATTTCCCTCACCAAGCTGATATACCTTCCATGTATTAAAATCTGCATACCGTCCATCAGCTCCTTCTCACATAGACATTCCACATTAATTTACAAATGCCATTCTCTTCAATAGTACCCCTCCCTATCCCTCCAAACACTTACCTAGGATGCCATCGCATCACGCTCATAATAAGGATAACATGCATCACATCATTCTCTTATCACAAACGGCAGTACATATTTTTCTTTCTAATGCTTATTAAAATTGTAGATTTCATCGTGAAATGGCTGGAGAGCAGCGACTTAGCCACTGCTGTTCCACTCTCACAAAGGGAAAGAGGCGTTACAGTAGAATAATATAAAAAAAACGAAGGAATACTAGTACATCAAGAACAAGGCTATCTTAGTTATCCATAAAAAACATGTCTACATTATTCTAATATGAACCAGTGTCACATGTGCTTTCATTCTTAATATCTAATCCTTTTCCATGCATTTAATTTTAATCTCTCTCTCCATATATATAGCAAAGTTTATGTGTGTGTATTTCTGGGATCTCCTCCAAAATCCCCTCATCAGATTTCAGCCAAATTAGGCTCAGAAGTAGCAGGCCTCATGAGCATCAGCACTGTGGGGTTTATGACCTCCTACCTCTAATAGGAGTGGAGACGTGTGCAAAAACATGCTTTTTCTACTCACTGGTGCATAGGCTGCCCTGCATGATAGCATGTTGTGTTGGAACAGTGTTGGCCTGCCAAATAAATCTGATTTGCAGGGTAGCCTACTTTTAAGAAGCAAGAAACAATTTTTCAGGCCCTGATATGTAGGCTGCCCTACATGACAGATGTATTGTATTGAAGTAATTTTGGCCTGCTTTATCGACCTGCTTTGCAAGGCAACCTGTACATCAGGGGCTCATAAAATGTTTTTCAAGCCGCTGATACATGACCTTGTATGGTAGGCATCATGTGGGAGTAGTATCAGGCTGCTTTATTGAGCAGTATTGCAGGGGCTACACATACTAATGAGCATGGCTGAGGACAGGTTGAGATGCATATAGAAGGGGATGGACAGAGTAAAAGAGAAGAGGAAATGAAGAGAGAGGAGAGAGAGTATGAGGAGATGCGTAGGGCAGGTGGAAGGTGTAGAGGGGAAATAGGTAGATGGAAAAGGAGGAATGAGATAAAGAGATGGACAAAAGGGAGAAAAAAGGAGATGAAGGGACAGAGACAGTGGGAGCAGACAGACAGTATCGATGGGAGGAGGTGGACAGACAAAGGGAGGAAGAGATGGACACAGAGAAGAAGAGGAGACTATTTGTTCTGTAAGCATGTTGAATGCATATGCAGCTGAAGCCACAGGTAAATGGCTAGTGTTTCAATAAAACTCGCCTTAATGTCTATGTTTTCACACATTCTGCTAAAATATTCTGTGGTCTCTCCAAAAACAATTCATTTATCAAACTATCATATCATCTTTCTTGATGTCTAAAACGACAAGAAGGTAGTAGGTGGGCAGATACTTCCACAGTGTTCATGACTGAATTCGTCATACAATCCACAGAAAAATGTCCAGTTTCGAGTAATTTTTATTTGTATTTATTATTATTACTATTATTATTATTACTTCAAAATGTCTTCTCTGTCCTACTGAACTGTCATATTATTACATTTCATGTGTAGAATGCACAAGATTGGCGATATACCATTAGACTTGGAAAAATATCTCCCACACAATTCCGAAATAGCAAGAGAGAACAACTGTGAGAATCATCGCACAATCAGCTTGCTAGCTCATGCATCCAAGTTGCTGACAATACTAACACACAGAAGAATGGAAAAAAAATTAAGAATGTGTTAGGTGATACCAGTTTGGTTTTCAGAAATGTAAAAGGCACCAGAGAGAAGTTCTGCTATTACGTCTGATAATGGAAGCAAGACTCAAGAAAAATGAAGACAAATACAATGGATTTCGCGATTCAGACAAAGCATTCGACAATGTTAAATGGAGTAAGTTATTGGAAATTATGAGAAAATAGGTGCAAGCTATGGAGCTACAGAAAAAGACATGTTACACACAGTATCTACAAAAACCAAGAGGGAAAAGTAATAATGTAGGACCAAGATCGAAGTGCTCGTATTAAAAACAGTGTAAGTCTGATACGCAGTATTTCGTCACTATTATTCGATCTATAAAAAATTGAAGATGATAGGATATCAATGATAAGATTCACTGATTACATTGCTTTCCTCAGTGTAAGTGAGGAGGAATTACAGATCTGTTGAATGAACTGAACGGTCTAATGGGTATAGAAATGGGTGAGGGTAAACCTAAGAAACAAGATTAACATTAAAATGGGTGACGAAAGAGAAGAAGTGAAGAAATTCTGCTACTTTGAAAGGACAGTAACAAATGACGGATGGAGGAAGCAGGAAATAGAAAGCGGATAGAACAGGCAAAGAGGGCATTCGTGACCAAAAGAAGTCTACTAGTATCAAACATCGGCCTTAATTTGGGGAAGAAATTTTTCAGGTGTACGTTTAGAGCACAGCATTATATGAATGTTAATCATGGAATTTGTGACACCTGGAAAATAAGATAATCGAAGTGTTTGAAATGTTAAGGATGTTGAAAATTTGATGGACTGTTAAGATAACAAATAGCGCCGCTAACTGTAGAAACGTCAAGGAAAGTAACATGTGGAGTATCCCGACAAGAAAAAGTGAGTGAATGACATGATATTATAGCACATCGTGTTATAAACCCTCCCGAGAACGCCACATTCCGTGACAAGCGCGTAGACGGTCGTGTAAGACCAGAAACAAAGGATGAGTTAAGAAGTTATTAACGAGTATGAAAGCAGGTGACAGATTTGGGACTTTAACGGAGGTACAAACCGCTGCTCTATCTGTAATCAATTTTATTTCGACTTATATAAAAATTTCAACAGCTGATTAGAGCATCAAAATAATTACAGAAAGGAAAGAAACATTATAATAATGATTCTCTAGATACAGAGAAACAGAAATCTGTAAACATATTTTGGCTGCCGTCATTTTGACAGGAATTAGTAATTTGTTCAATATGGTGACGGTGATTAAAAAGAGTCGTGCCTAAACGGAGTGTCTTCTTGGTCTTGATCCGGTGTGATCATTGGGCACTAGACGTGTCTGCAGGGCTATATTGGGCTCGTATCACAGAAAGGAAAAGTTTTACGATTGGGGTAGAGGTAGCTCAGCGTAGGGGGACCGGGGAGAAGGATGTATGTTTGACAGGACGGAAAAGTAAGCGATCTAAGGTTATTGCCCGTTTTTAAGTGCTGAACGTTCTAGTCTTAGGAGTGTGTGTGTGTGTGTTTATGTTCTCTCTCTTTCTCTCTCTCTCTCTGTCCTACCGGAACCTTCGATGCACCAATCATGGACTCTAGAACAGTACTTTATACATGATAGATTGGATGATTTACTTAAAAATGTGTCGAATTACGTTGTGTATAAATGTCGCTCCGTTCTTGTTCTTATTAACTGTATGCTATTAAATTAAGGCACTTTGAGATCTGTTACTATAGATCGATATGGTGCGCTAAGCTCCAAGACTTGGTTACATTTCGAGAAATGTGGTGCACTTGGAGGGGTTAGAACTAGGAAAGCTCTATTCAGTCAAGAGAGGTGAAGTGTAGCTGTATTCGTCTGCTCGGTTGAGGAATATTTGGGTAGTGATGTTGCGGGGTAGGTTGGTCAATGCCGAGGTGAGGATGGTCTTTTAACGTAAGAGGTTTAGATAGCTCTGTGACCGCCATATGCAGAGAGATTGATCGAGTACTATGCGCGAGTTCTTAGAAATATGTATAGCGTTGAATGGTATAGTTTGATTGTCTTTATGTGTTCGAGAATTAAGTGTGAATGGACGTGCTGATCAGTCATCTATGAAAGTTCGCAATGATACTTACAAAGTAGAGGATGTATGGTTTAGCTATGATTCTGAAATTAAGGAAACAAGCTGTCACATGATTGGCCAGTGTTGGACTTACTGTAAAATGTTTCGCGATATCAGCTGTGATGGATAATATTACAGTAGATCGGCGGTGTCTTATCCATCGCATCTGTGCATTGGGTACGACGTAATGATTGACTGACAATGCTTGCTTGAGTTGGCGGACAAATTTTGGTTGATGGACCGGAACTTCCGGGGTTGCCAGCACCGAAAACGGTGATCCCGTACTTGTGTGCAAAAATGACCAATCACTAGAAACGGAACGCAGAGTTATAAACTATTCGGTCACTGCGACACATGAGTTTAAATGTAAAGGTGGTCACTCACTTTCTAGGGAAGTCGCTACAACGCCATCAGGCACTTCTAGTTTCCTTGTGTTGTGGCTGTCCTTTATTTAAAATCATTCAATATTATGCTATCGACTGTAAGAATATGATTTACAAGGTGCAAGGTATAGTGTCCTGTGAGAGGCCGTGCATCAGTCCATGTTAATGTCTGTTTAGAATCAGACACTGACTTCGAAGTCGCGGCAGAAAGACGAAATGCTCGGCAGTGTGCAAAAGCGTGTTAGAAAACACTGTTTGAACAAGGGCCAGAGGCAGCTTCTCATTCGCTTAGAGTATGGGTGATCAAACTTTAAAGGGGTCTCTGCAGCGTGTGTGTATATTTCATATGATCTTGTTCATATAGGCATCTGTAGTTTGAGGTGTCGGACTTGGCGAGCTGTTAGGAATTCTTGGATGGTCGCACTCTGAGTTATTCGGGGGGAGTATTGTGAATTCCGTTTGTCCGAGCTGGAGGTGGGTCGCATTGGTGCCTTCGTGACTTTTTCACTGTTTGATTGTAGAGGATAAAGATGATAGGGTGTTGAGGATCTGTTGTACTTGTACCTAGTTTGAGGCATACAACATTGCGAGCATTTCCAGCGAATCGTCAAAACAAGGTGCTATTGTGGTAACTGAGATCGTTCTGTTTATAGACAGGTTGCAGAAGGTAATAGTTATGTCTTTCTCTGACTTAAATTGCAGAGACCGGATGGGTGAAGATAAGTGCATACTCATCTATGCTTAGAAAGTGAGTTTTGGCAGGAGTGAATATGGTTTTATATATGCGAGTGTTTAAGATTCGTGGGTGGAAATTGTCAGCGAAGGGTGAATGACGTCGGTTTCGCTGGCTGGGGGAGAAACTTTACACGTGCTGTTGGAGATGCAAGGGGGAGATATAGATCTGCGCTATTCAGTAATACATTAGTGCACTGTATGTCGTTAGACAATAGCTGGAGAGCAGGTATAGGGAGAGCCCACTTCAGCATTCTGGTCCTGTTTAGATGGACAGTTATGTGGCTTTGACATGCCACCGGCGGCGCTCGGACACACGCTTTGTAAGGCGCTATGGGATTAGTTTGAGCATTTAGTACTTGTTTCGGTGGTTATTGGATTAAGAACTGTAATATTGAAGGTCATGTCCTCAGCGGGACCGCTGTGTAATTGAGTAAGTGTGTATACGTATTTGGAGATATGTTTCGCGAATGGTGATGTTAGGTTGATGGCGCAATTTAGCTACCACTGTAAAAAAATAGCTGTCTGCTGCTGAAAGAAAGAAACAAACAAACAAATAAAGGGGTGACCTTGCCACCAGACTTGATGGATGAGTTATTAGATAAGAGCAAGCGATAGTTGAATGATGCTATGTGTTCGGATATAGGAGTCTCTAAACGGCGGGACGAGATTTTTTTTTATGTGGAAATTTTGTGCAATCTGTAGATAGTGATATTTGACCGCTAGTGACAACAGTTAAGAGCGGAAAACATAGGTACAAATCGAGCGCTGGCAGAATGTTGCAGCAATGGTAATAATATTTAATTCAAGGTGGAGGTGGTAAATATGGACCAGGCTTTGAATATTGGTGTGAGTGTCGTATGTGCTTGATGCTCTGTATAAAAGTTTGACTCTTTAATTGCGTTTGGTATTTCTGGGTGTGTGTAAAATTAATTTTACTGTTGAAAGTGCGAGAAAGATGAGTTGATTGGTGTTTAGATAGAGGCTACGTTTGTAATTCGAAAAGAGGGGATGAGAATGGTAATTTGATTGATGGGCATGGTTTGTGGGGTGATATATGAGTGTCAAGATAGGGTTAAGGACGTTTGCGTATGTTGATGGTGGAACGTTTGTGAGGTTAGGTGCGGTGGGAGGTGTGAATTAGATCTTATTTTTTTAAAAAAATGTTGTAAAGTAAGAATAATATTGAGAAGGTTTTTAGATGGCTGGTCACGTGACGAGGCGAGAGCAGGGATGTGCAGTTATGTTTAGTTAAGGGGCCATGTAATGTCGTGTGAGGAGCAATGCGCAGTGTGCTACAGGGTCATAGGAGGTAAAGACATGTGCTGCTATGATGTTTCTAGCGTATGGGAGCTGCGCTTTGATAATATGCTACGTTGATATAAAGTTGACTTTCACCCACGTTCGGTGGTAGCGGCTCGGGGTTGTGAGGGACTGCGGTCCTGGACGGACGTATGTGTGTGCTTTGACTGCTGACGAGCGCGTTGACCAAGCCAACTCACGCATGCGGAAGCCGAGCAGGGGCTGTGCGAGGCCTGAAATCAGACAGATGGGTGACTTCACGGTCCTGTGGGCACGGTGCGGAGTGGGGGGTACCTGCGCATGTCTGCTGAGTTATTTTTCGAGCGGATCTGCAGGCTCTGCTATGCATTATTAGGATAGTTTACGAGTACTGAGCGTATCTACACATATGCGTGAGGTATTATTTAGTAGCAGTTGGCTGTAGTGTGTACTGAAATTATGATTGGGTGTGTGTCTGTGGGCTGTGCAGCATGGCCCAGGGCACATCTGGGTGGGTGTTTTGTGATACAGTGATAGAAATACTGTATGGTTAAACAAGTTGTTCGAAAAAATAAATAGAGTGTTCTCAATGATTACACGCACCTGCAGCACAGATCAGAGTGATTGGTTCTCCGTCACCATCTCGGTTGCATGTGAGTAGTAAATGATTTCCCGTCCGCGTTAATCGTGTGTGTCAACGAATTATGGGCTATTCTGACAATAGACGTGAAGGCAGGTCCAGACCTGAGATGCCAGCGGTATACACGAGAAGAACAATGCAGCTTTCACATGTGTCGGAGGAGAGTGCCCTTTCTGGTCGGCTGTCAGGAGCGCTCGGAAGCTGAACTAGAGTGAAGGCTCTGGAACGCCCTCCCCCAGCCGACCGCGCGCGCGCGCGGCCTGGGCCTGCCTTGGAGCGTAATCTAAGGCGCACAGGTGATATCAATTTCTCCGATGTTAGGCGCGATTGCGACTGTGTTGAGGTCATGTTTGGGGGGAGGCCGAGCAGAGACTTTTGGTCCGTTTGGCAGCTGTGGGTGTTTGGGCGCGTCTGTTGCACTATTTTATGATCATGTCTGTCCACTGTGCTGTGCTTTATTTGGAGAGTGTAAGAGTACAAAGCTCGTCTGCTGATACTGTGTACTGCATTATTTAAGAGCTGTTTGCTATTGTGTAGTGAAGTTATGAGCTGTTTACGTGTTTGTGGCCTGTGTCAGATGACCACAGTCGGATCAGTGCGGGTGTTTTGTGACAAATATACTCCACTACTGAATAAAAGGGCTTGAAATAAATAGAGTGCAGTCCTTCCTTACTTCGCCGAGCAGCACAGCGCAGTCTGAGCTGTTTTTGCGCAATAACGGCAATCTGGTCTGACTGTGAGTGAGTCTACAAATAACTGGACAAATTTATCTGTAGGGGAGTTACAGGTTTGGATTGCAATGAATATCTCTATGGATGTGGTTGTGTTGCCAAGTGTAGTGCACTTCTGGAGTTCAGAACATGCCTTATGTCAGCCTTACATATCGAAACCTATGAAAAGCAAAAGTTTGAAAAAAATATATCGCAAATAAATAAAGTACACTCGTTCCTCCTTCCATCAGCCTATGCACTGAAATTATTTCCGAAAATTAGCAGTTGTTTGGCTATTTGGACGTAAATGTTTTGCATTATTTACAAGCGGTTCGCATATCTGTAGGCTGCGCTATGAGCTATTTTTAACTGTTTACAATTAGCAAGCATGTGTCTAGAGCATTATAAATGAATTATGTAGGAGTGTTTCGCAGGTCTGTATGGTGTGGAACATGTAGGTGTGGTGCATATACTCCATTCGTAAATAAAGTAAATTGGTTCCCCCATCCATGGACCTAGTGCAGGGTGAGTCCTTTTACCCAAAACGTGTATGAAGAGGTTGAGTGCTGGTGGCTTAGTTTAGCGGTGATGAGCTTGGTTTGCAACAATTTTCTTAGGTTGGTGGTGGAAGCGCCAGTGAGCTTTGTTTAATGGCAGATTTCAAACTTGGCGCTGGTTCCTAGGAAGAAGTGGCGGTCGGGTGGCTGAGGTTAGTACAAGTGCCCTTTCTTTCCAACAATTTTGTTATGTTGGTAGAGAAAGCAGAAGTGACCTTTCTTTACTGCCAAAATTCAAACTCGGTGCTGGTTCCTAGGGAGAGGTGGCTGTCTGGTCTTCGAAAAGTAGTTGAAATTAGGTAGTTGAACACCTTTGCATACCTATATGAAATTGTAAATTGAATTATTTAATATGATTAAAAACGAAATTGAATTAAGTACTTAGGTATTTACAGAAGACTATGTGCGTCGCGTGTATGGAGGGTGTGTGATGTGAGCGGGGTGGCGGTGCAGCGATTATACAGTTATTACGCGCACGTGCGAGAGAGAGTCAATTAGCGAGTGTTCTAGTGCGGACCAAACGTGCTGTTATATAGTCATGGCGGATTCAACTGTGGAGCAAACTTTGCCGCCAAAAGTGTAGCTTTGCGTTCTCGCTCGCTTGCACAAGGAAACGTGGTGGATGGTGAGCGGTCAGCATCGCCAGGTTTGAACGTGCCTAGGAAAACAACTTTGGCGCCAAAAGTGTGGCAGGGAACGGCCGACCGTTGTATGATTCAGATCAGAGGCAAACAATTTTGGCGGGAAACGTGCGGGGGCGACGAATACACGTAGTGAGTGGACAAGGTATCGCTGTGACGTCAAACTCGGCAAGTTCCAACCTGTCCAGCGAAAACATGTTTACGACACAGGAGCGATCGCTGGGCTCACCCCCAGCGTACTGGCACTCCAGCGTGAGTAGCTGGCTGCCTCACATGACAGGCGTCGGCAGTGTCTCCGCACACTGGCCAGGGGGGGGGGGGGGGGTGAGGATTTGAACTAATTCAGTTGGAGCGCGGATGTCGTGGCGACTGCACTGCGATATCAAAGATGTGTGTGCTGACTGTGTTGGAAAACAAGTGATGACCGTACTGCTTGAAATAAAGTCTTCAGTCTCTTCCCCGCCGGCAAAATCAAAGGATGTGACTTACATTACTATAAGTGCAGTTTATTATTTGACGCAATTATGATACGCTACCAGTGAAAAAGATAAGTGACGGAGAAAGCTCGTACGTGTGATCAATTATGGTGTTGGGATTTGAACTTGTGATAGATTTTTGTTATGGATGTAAGGGAAATGGCTTTCTCACCGAGAAAATCGGACATCTTGAATAAATAATAAATGATAATAAAAAATAGAAGTACAGTTTTCGAGACATTATCGTGTTGGAAATTGAATTTGGCGCAATTTTGTAGTGGAGGTAGGCCTATAATAATAAATAATAATAATAATGATAAATGATAATGAATGATAATAAAAGATAATGAATGTTAATAAATGATAATGAATAATAATAAACAAAAGTAAGGTTTTGCAGCCATTATCGTGTTGGAATTTGAATTTGGAGGGAATTTTCTAGTGGAGGCAGGTCAATAATAATAAATAATAATAAATGATAATAAATAATGATAATAAATGATGATAAATAATAATAAATGATAATGAATGTTAATAAATGATAATCAATAATAATAAAGATAAGTACGGTTTTGCGTGCATTATCCTGTTGGAATTCAAACTTCACACCATTTTTTCTTCTGGAGGCTTAGGTTAGTGGACATCGCACAATTGGTCTATTTTCCCGCAAAAATTCAAAATGCCCGCCATTTTTCTGGAGGTTAGGTTAGTGGACATAGCACAATTGACCTATTTTCCCGCCAAAAGCCGCCATCTTGGATGACGTCATGCGCTGTTGCTAAGTCTACATGCCACCATCTTGGATGACGTCATCGCCGCCATCTTGAATAAATTTGGCAACAATGCAGCGTGTCGTGATGTGAAGGTTGTACCTCTACTAGTTATTTAGATACGTTTAAAATCTGCATAATGTAATATCAGATTGCTCCCCAAACAAGCGTATGTGTTACACAAGTTGGAAATGTATAATATTGCAATAAGGATAATCATACAATATAGTGATCACGTTGTAAACTATTGCATAGAATCAGGCAGTCGACTGACAAAGTTTTTCAATAGGCAGGGTTCGTTGTCTCTGGTCTTTATCTTTTGATCAACGAGATTGGCTCTGGTAAGGTTTGTCTGGCCATTGAGCCTCTTGGGATTGTGAAAAATTTCGATGTACGCCAGTTTGGGACCCAGATATATTTTATGACTGAGTACTAATGGGCACAGGATAATAGTCCGGCTGACAGTGAAGAATAAATGAAGTATGGTGAACTTTGTACAGTATCAAGGCTTGTACGCACTGGTTGAACTTTAATATTTTGTTACAGTTTAAAAGATTTGATGTACGGCTCCTTTAGACAAAATATATTCGCAACTAACTATTGATACTGAACGTCTTATTTTTCACTAACTCCACGATGGTTATGAACCAGCGTAATCGCTGTCGATAAATGGTTAACAAAATAAGGTGGCTGAACCATTGTTAACACCATAAGCCGGCAGTAAAAAGAACGAATTCTTCACGGGGGTTGAGCCGCGATTAAGAGCAGTTACTGGTGACCAGACAACGTGGACCAAATACCGAAACCCATGTATAGTGACTCGTAAACAACGGCTGCCGACTTTTTTCCGACTGCAGTCTTAAAACTCGCCTTCGCGTCACAAAGTGAGAATCATTTTGCAAACTTGTTGGCGATGTCTTGTAATGAAACAGTAATACATAGAGTTAATGATTTTTCACGCGGCACTCTTAGACTTGCGTTCTTTCAACCAGATGAGGTAGGGCAGAAGTCACGATACTGGGCTCAGATTCGGGACGAACAGATTTCACATCTTCATTCAACCTACCTTTTCTACGCTCCTTTAAATCCCCACCTCTGCTTTGTCCAAAAGACTTATCTCTGCCCCTCTGATGAAAGCTAGGCCTAGGTAATGAGCAGAGTGTCATCACGAATCCTCAGGAACAAATTACTAAACGCTGGGTTGAGATGTAGAATTGTCATGTGTCGTTTACCGGGTCACGAATATGACATGTGAGTTAGGATGGCAATCATTAAAACAAAGGTGGTTTTTCGTTGCTGCGAAATCTTTTCACAAAATATCAATCTCAAAATATCTCCTCGTCTACAGAAGGAGAAATGATGATTGCAATAAAATAATAGAAATCAAGGGCTAGCGCGGGCAGATTTACAGTACGTTTTTCCCACGCGTTGTTCGAGAGTGGAACGTACAGGCCGCGCCCTCGTCTCACTGTTTATTGATTTATACCTGATCATTACTTGCTATAGTCTGGTTGGTTGGAAAATTAGCCATCGGAGATTCCTAGGATTTAGAAGGATAAACTTACTCCCAAAGTACATGCGCCGATAACTCAAGTTCTGACTGTGAGCCTACTGTACATGCCCTGTCTATTCTCCACACTGTTCCGTAGTTCATTCCCTTCCAAAATTTTTCAATAATGATGAAGGTTGTAAATGTGAACCCTATTGCACAACACAGTTAATTTATTCCACTTTAAATTCAGGTATCACATCCCTACTTTTTCTGTGAGCATTCACACTACAATTACAGTCACTTACCTATCACGAACTTATAAGAGATTACCATTGCCGATTCCTTACTGTGCGATCGCCATTTAATTGTATAACAACTTCCCAGCTACGAAATTAATCACTTTTTCCCACGCACATACGGGTCCTCCTCGCGTGATGCCTCTGGTGTGATTCTTTACAATCTTTCCATAACGTCCCGGATGATTATAACTAAACTTTCCCTGTACAGTTGGGTGGGCCTTCATAGCCTGCTCGGGCGGGGTTTTGTTTAGTTTAGTATTTAGCACGTTGTGACACGGAAACTAATTGTCGTACGAGTGCCAGACTTGGAAGCATTAATGTCCAGAGTTTGGGGTGTATGATTTCCTTGAGCGACAGCGCCACCATCCAGTTTCAACTACGGCCACCAGGTGCCGTGATCAGTCATCGTGATCCATAGTCTCACACATCTGATTCAAATGGTTCAAATGGCTCTGAGCACTATGGGGCTTAACATCTGAGGTCATCAGTCCCGTAGACTTAGTACTTCTTAAACCTAACAAACCTAAGGACATCACACACATCCATGCCCGAGACAGGATTCGAACCTGCTACCGCAGCAGCAGCGCGGTTCCGGGCTGAAGCGTCTAGAACCGCTCGGACACAGCGGCCGACGCACACATCTGGCAAGTCTGCAGTGCACCTCTTGACGTGTCAACGTGGGCTTGGACTAAAGAAGCAGGGCATTATTGCTGAAGCTCTATTATCAAAGCAACAGCGATGCTGCAGCTGCACTTCGAGAATATTGCCGGCTGAAAGGATTACGGAAGGGTCCTCTTTCCCCATTTACTGGACGGAGCATGATGAAGAAGTCTGAATCAACTGGAGATTCGGGCGTCGCTCCGGCAAGAGACTGACGACCGGTTGCACAACAGGTGGTTGATGAAATCGCTGTTGCTGTGGCAGACAACGCTGCACGCAATTCCTGGTCGCCAGGCCGCGCGCGTGCTGTGTCACGACAGTTGAATATCCTGTGGTCCACTGTACAGAAGGTGCTTCGACCCGTTCTCAAATGGTATCCGTACAAGATCCATATCGTACAGCAGCTTGCACCCCGGGACGCACAACACGTGTTGTGTTCGCTCTCCACTTTCTCTGCAGGATTGAAGTTGACGAGGGCTGGCTCTGGACCAGCCTATGGACAGATGAAGGTGATTTTTCTCTGACGGGTGAGCTGGACACACATAATTGCCGAATGTGGGAATCTTCACGTCCAGTCATTGTGTATGAAGTTCTCTGTATGGTGAACGTGTCACCGTACAGTATGGCTTCACAGCTACGTTTATCACTGCCTCATTCTTTTTTGAACAGGCTGGCGCTCAAGGACAAAAGACATGCAGTGTGACTGGCCAGCGTTACTGCGATGTGCTTCGCCAGCACGTCATATCGGCACTATAGGAGAGATTCATTCAATTCAACAGTTTTCGTGCAAGATAGGGACCCGCCGCACATCACTCCTGAAGTTCACCTGCTTCTCCGAAACATATTTGGAAACCGTCGTATTATCAGCCGGTCGTTTCTAAACGCTTTGCCAGACCGATCACCTGATCTCACTCCCTGTGATTTCTGGTTTGGGGCTATCTGAAGGACAAGGTTTACGATGGAACATTCACACATGTGCTGATCAGCAGCATAGAGTATCAAGAGAGGCAGCCATACGGATATGATACGTGCGCTTTCAGACTCTTCGCGACACTGATGGGTACCATTTTTAGCCTCTTTTGTAGCAGTTATGGTACCGACATGTAATGGTATGGTGTACCGTAGCAGCACATTGAAAGTGTTTCAGTTGAATTGATTCTGCATTATTTCTCCTTCCCATGTCCTTGACATTCATGCCACAAAGATTGATACTCGTACGGTAATTAGTTTTCGTGTTATAACGTGGTAAATAGGGAAAGTTTAATTATAAGCATACGATACTTCACTTTTAAACGCGATCGTGGGAGGCGCGGTCAATCGACATTGCTCTGCAGGCTTGCTCCAGCTCGATTGACTCAGTTCTTCTCAAACCATACAATCTCCAGACGCAAATCTGACGGCAGTGATGTCGCTGTGCTGTAGCATGGAAGCTTAAGCTTAGTATCGATCCTTCAAGCATAGGATCGTTATCTGTACCCTTACAACCGGTAGAAAAATAGAGTGAAAGTGGTTCGATGAACCTTCTGCCAGATACTTAAGTATGAAATGCAGAGTAATCATGTAAATGTAGACACCACACTACAGACAACTGAAATTTGTATGGTGAAGAGCCAGGGTCAGCTGAGAAGACAGTGACATTCTGTGGTGTCTCGCTTCAACTTGTGGCTGTCAGATTGACGCCATCTTGTCCGCAGTCGACATGATGGAGGATCAGAGGAAGCAGCAATTCTCGATACACAGTCCTCTCCAGTTCATCCGATTATGGCGTGAGGAGCTGTTAGATATGCCAACAGGACTGACTTCGGAATTGTTGAAGAGGGATTGAATGGTCGCCGGTAGTTGGCAAGAGTAGTAAACCTTGTTGCCATACCTATCACGACGATGGCACCAAATGGCTTATTCCATTAGGATAATGCAGTACAAATTTACACCATAAACAGTTTGAGATATATATAGGTCCTTGATTGGCCAAACGGTCCTCTTATTTGCCACTCATAGAGTACGTCAGCGGTACGAGACATATACTCTCATAGCAGACTTCATTTGGAACTGTCGGAACATGCCTATCAAACACGGCAAGAAATTTCTCAAGATGCCATTTGGAGGTGGAGGTTATTTGCTTCCATGTCACAAAGAATACGAGGGTGCATTTGTGCACATGGGGGTGAGATTGAGGTTGATGAAGTACATCAGTTACGAATGGAATGAAAGTTTAATCATTAAATCACCCTTACGTGATGAACAATTCTTATAAACTTTGATAAATGTGGGACTCATAGTTTATGGTACAAGAGTTTCCATTCCCGTCGGTGTATGCAATGTTATGGCATCAAGAGTGGCTTTTCACGTGTTTTTTTTTTTTTTTTCATTACCTCTGTGCCGACTGATGGCACATCAGTAGCATTGTGAAGTTTTTGGTTGCAATGATGGTCGGTAGTGAGCTGAGAACGAGATAGTTCGGCAAGCACTTCTAATGTGGGCGGTGACTTTCCGAGACGGTGACCGGAAAATGTGTTATACTCGGCCGGGTGTACTGTCTGGTGACTTGACCATAGAACTACCTGTATTTCAGACGGCAATTGGCGTTTCTGCTTACTAGTGACGGACGTGGAAACTACTACCCGACGGTTTTGATTCAG
Organism: Schistocerca cancellata; assembly: GCF_023864275.1. NCBI lineage: Eukaryota > Metazoa > Arthropoda > Insecta > Orthoptera > Acrididae > Schistocerca > Schistocerca cancellata. The sequence continues at coordinate 948,138,728 of NC_064626.1, forward strand.
TCACATCTAAACTTCCTGGAGAAGAATTTTATTTGTATACAGCCTACGGCAGTACCTGCAACTGTGACATTAACAGTAAGTTTCTTCTAAATTTAATGTGTTGGAAGGGCTATGTTATACTTCAGGGCCGCCCACCCGTTTAGTAACTGCTGTAACTGTGTTTGAGAAGTTATAGTGTTATTTTTATTGCATTTTATGATTTTACAGACAAGATTAGCATCTTTCTTGGTTTTCAAATGGTGTATTGAAATGTCCATTGAAACTAAACACGCCATACGTGTGTGTTTTGTCGTGCGATAACATGGTTAAGAGCTGTGGCAGATTTCCTGTTGAGTGTTCTTGACTGTGTTGAAACTTGCCGTATTTATTTGCAGGTTCGTTCGCCTGTTTCCCGAGCGCCTCTCCAATTCCACGTGGACGTAGTGTAGCTGAAATCTTCTATAGTAATTAGAATGACTAGAAATAGTAATATTTACGTTTGAGTCTCACATAATTATTTACCAGACGTGGTCGCTCTTTTGTTTCTTCCTTGAAAACAACTTTTACTCTTACTATCGACTTGTAATACGTAATATTCACGATTATAAGTTCCCTTCGTCTTTATCAGAGCAATAACAAAAGGAGTCATTTACATTCCATTCAACAACAGAGATAAAAAAATTAGAAATAATTATGCAAGGAGCAACGTCTTTGGTTCCTACACACAGCACAATATCTGACAGTTATTTCTGTGCTAAAATGTGATATTACAATGTGTGACCAATCCGACCGTTATTTTAAACGATACTGATACTTTGCTCACAGGTGGCGCGTCCGTTTAATTCATGTGCAGTTTGTGTACTTAGTAGTCTTTAGCACTTGTATTTTGCATAAGTTGATGTAAGTGCAAGTGAAATTATATTCAAGTGGGAAAATCTAGCATATCATTTATTTATGTAAGTGACCCAAGTCTCAGAGAGTTTACGGGTAATTACTGTTAAAACGCTTGTGTAATGCAAGAGTCTGGTGGACCTTCAAATTGTCAAAACTTAACTGCCTAGTGCGAATTGAGTAACATGCGCTATAGTTTATGATTAGAGTTGTAAAATTACCATAGGCAACGACAGACTATTTTAGGTACATGAAGACTACGGTAGTTTTCCTAGTAGCTTTGATCAGTTAGGGTCATACCCATGTTAACTGTGCATTAGGAGTGTTGCGTAACTACCGGGCGTTACCTCGTAACGATCACTCTCTTTTAAAATGCGATCAGTGTGTTATTAGTCCCTTAGAAAGGGGTGAACTGTGTAGACACCGAGTGAGGATATATACAATTCGGGTAATTCCATACCATTGTGGTAAAGCCTATGCTGTGCAGATCACACGCACAGTACAGGAAAGGTACGTGGAACATAGTCACCACGCTCGCCTTTGATCCAGTCCATTAAGTCAGTCAGAGCTCAGTGTTGTGTCTCCACGGGACAAACTACTGATTATTCTTCGATGAATGTTCTGGTCACGACGAAATCCTTCTGGTATTCAATTATGAAGAAATCTGTGGGTATACGTTTGGCAGAAGGTCTTACTAATCGTGACAATGTCTTTTAACTTGCTGCGGTATGAGGTCTGGTGATTTGTGTAATATCATCAGAAAATCAAAATGTAATCCTTATTATACGTTAGCGTCAGTTAGTTTTGTAATGTTGACCCATGCATTTTTAAATCCACAGGCACACAATTCGACAGAGCGTGCTTTTAATGCCACCGTTACTCGTACAATTACATGCCAGTTGGAGCAAAATTCGGCAGATGGCGATCATGCAGTGGTAACCTATGTGCATAAGCCACCGCATCAACTTTTGGAGTAAACGTAATGGCGGTCACCATCAATCTCCGCGTAAAAGTTACCGGATCACTGGTGAGTGGTTGTCAGCCAAACCATCGAGGCAAGATGTCGACGGCATACAATGTATTGTATGTTAACCGGAGACCTAGAAACAACGGAGAGGCTCCATTCCCCGCCGCAGCCGCAGTGGTTCACAATCCCACGGCGGCCACCGCAGTCCACTTCACCCCTCCGCCGCCACACACCGAACCCAGGGTTATTGTGCGGTTCGGCCCCAGGTGGACCCACCAGTGAACGTCTCACACCAGACGAGTGTAACCCCTATGTTTGCGTGGTAGTGTAATGGTGGTGTACGCTTACGTGGAGAACTTGTTTGAGCAGCAATCGCCGGCATAGTGTAATTGAGGCGGAATAAGGGGAACCAGCCCGCATTCGCCGAGGCAGATGGAAAACCGCCTAACAACCATCCACAGACTGGCCGGTTCACCGGACCTCGACACAAATCCTCCGGGCGGATTCGTGCCGGGGACCAGGCGCTCCTTCCCGCCCAGAACGCTGCGCGTTAGACAGCACGGCCAACCGGGAGGGCTACAATGTGAGTATTTCAAGGGAAGCTCATTTTTATGGTTCCTTGCCGCAGTCTGTTGAAGCGGAACCCTTACAAGACGGCTTCGTTGTCCTTTCTTCCGTCGGACGGTCTGTGTGTTTATACGTCTGCCCGACTGTTGAGAATCCCTTTTCGCCGGAACGAGTAGACGTATCAAGGTCAAATTTATGTCAAATACTAAGGTCTGTGGTGCCATCAAATCCTAAAGGGTTTTTTCCCTTAGGTCTCCAATCATGAAATTTGGCAAGAAGCAAAGTGTCAGAGTACAAGTCAAGGGAAATTTTCGATTATATCACAGAAAAAGAACTTATTTTGTCCTTTGTTAGCCGACTTCAAGTGTGAAATTAAAACATCATCTAAAATCTTGGAATCCCCGGGAGCGATGTCTTGTCAGTATCAATGTCGATAACAGGCAAAACTCGTCAGTATCCTCGATTCCCAGAACGGGTAATATGTCTACATACAAAATTAAGTTTGTACGGAACCCTCAGTGTGAGTCCTGCTCACACCTGCCCAACTTTTATTTTCTACCGCAGTCTGGTGCAAGGAATCTGTATCACCAGGTAAGATCACTGATGAAATCAGTCTTTTGTGCATGTACGTGGGAAAGGAAGTTAGTTACCCATGCCATCCCGCACCAAGACCATTACGCAACAACAATGCGCATTATCAGAAAAGAGTACATGTTCCGGCTTTCCTGCAGTAACAATTGTGGTTCAGTGAGAATAACAGGTGCATCACAGTGCGATTGAAATGGCGCGGGAGCTGGAAACGTACTCCAAAGTCGAAGTACACGGAACAGTACGAGTCTTGTGGACAGAGATTCACCGTGACATTCTGGCGGTACATGGACCAAATGAAATGTCGCATCCAAACGTAGTGAAACGGTGCCAGTAATGTGACCAAGGCCGCACAAACGAGCGCGATGCATATCCGCTTTACAGTCCGTATCTCGCAACATGCGATTTCCATCTTTTCGGCGAGCTGAAGAAAGACTTTTTCAAGGATGAGAGCGCTCACGCAGTGGTTTTCGAATGACACCGTGAACAAGGAACGAATTTGTATTGTCAGTGAACTGAAAGATGAGCAATAATAACAAATTTCGCATGGTCGGAGTCATGTAGAATTTTTTAAAGGAAGTTGTATGTGAAATAAATCATTGTGACATAAAAAAAATTCTGCCGTCAAAGGAGAATAAGATTTAAGAAATTGGCCAAGTGCTACTAGGACTCGTGCACTGATAGTTCTGTGCAAACTTAAATGTGTACGTATATACAGTTCGTCTATCCTGGCACTCAAAATTCTCTGCGATTTTTCTGTCTTCGGTACAGCCACTGGCAAGATATCGGACTCAGGAACTCAAAGACCGTGCCAAAATCCGTACGGTAGATCCTCACACTAGACCGCACATACAAAAAGAAGGGAACTTCAGTTACATATGTAGATCAGGCGATTTAATAAAATATTTTTACTTCATAACTACAACTTACTTTTCATGTTTGCATGCAGTCATGTTCACCTGTTATGCTTTTGACGGATTGTTGTTTGTTGTGGTCTTCCGTCCAGAGACTGGTTTGGTGCAGCTCTCCATGCTACTCTATCCTGTTCAAGCTTCTTCATCTCCCAGTACCTACTGCAACCTACATCCTTCTGAATTTGTTTAGTGTATTCATCTCTTGGTCTCCCTCTACGATTTTTACCCTCCATGCCGCCTTCCAATACTAAATTGGTGATCCCTTGATGCCTCAGAATATGTCCTACCAACCGATCCCTTCTTCTAGTCAACTTGTGCCATAAATTTCTCTTCTCTCTAATTCTATTTAATATCTCCTCGTTAGTTATGTGATCTACCCATCTAATCTTCAGCATTCTTCTGTAACACCACATTTCGAAAGCTTCTATTCTCTTCTTGTCTAAACTATTTATCGTCCATGTTTCGCTTCCATACATGGCTATACTCCATACAAATACTTTCAGAAACGACTTCCTGACACTTAAATCTATACTTGATGTTAACAAATTTCACTTCTTCAGAAATGCTTTCCTTGCCATTGCCAGTCTATATTTTATATCCTCTCTACTTAGACAATCATCAGTTATTTTGCTCACCAAATAGCAAAACACATTTACTACTTTAAGCGTCTCATTTCCTAATCGAATTCCCTCAGCATCACCCGAATTAACTCGACTACATTCCATGATCCTCGTTTTGCTTTTGTTGATGTTCATCTTATATCCTCCTTTCAAGACACTGTCCATTCCGTTCAGCTGCTCTTCCAAGTACTTTGCTGTTTCTGACAGAATTACAATGTCATCGGCGAACCTCAAAGTTTTTATTTCTTCTCCATGGATTTTAATTCATACCGCAAATTTTTCTTCTGTTTCCTTTACTGCTTGCTCAATATACAGATTGAATAACATCGGGGAGAGGCTACAACGCTGTCTAACTCCCTTCCCAACGACTGCTTCCCTTTCATATACCTCGACTCTTATAACTGTTTTGACGGATAATAAATGCAATGTACATTCTAATGGCAAAAAGATATTTTTATGTGATATAATTGCAGCTTATAATTTTCAAATGTTTTACTTTGATTGTGCCGTGAAGACCTTCTTTTTGCCCAGTTTCATGAAGTATCCTATAGGTTTTGATGTTGAGTGAGTTTTCGAGTGTAAAAATATGTGACATAAATGGCCGTATCTTTTGACTGAATAGACTTAGAAGCTTGAAATTTCTGTACTGCCAAGGAACCATAGACCTTAAGATCTGACATGAATTTGAGCTTGATACGTCTACCTGAGAAAAAGGCTTCTTAAAAGTCGGACAAACAGATGGGCAACAAAGCGAACCAATAAGGACTCCATTTTTACAGGTTGACCCACGGAACGTTAAAAATTTTCGTAATACACTCTAACCGTTGTTTACAGAGACTTGAGTGCTATGATGTCACATATCTGTATCATTTTGAAGCGTAGTGTGGCATGAAATAAAAATTAGTTGGCCTGCCATGATAGTACGTAACATGCTTTTTGAAGGCCCTTTCTATATCAGTGATTTACGTGTAAGTATGTGGAGGGAGGGGTGTCAACCTTTCGCCACTGCTACAGCGCTTCCTTCCGGTCGTAGCTGAAAGTTCCCGTCGGTGGATTCAGTATTCATGCACCACAACAGGCGCCACAATGGGGACGGAGGCTCTGCAGAGTGGTGGCCGTTTGCGCGGTCCTCCGCCAGAAATCAAACTTGTGTGAACTGAGGGAACTCCGTTGTGCGGCAGCCGCTCTGCAGCCGCCGGACAGCGCCGTCCGCTGAATGCGGAGCCGCAATAGGCCGCCCGCCCACAAGAGCACTGTCCGTCTTGTCCCGCAGTTCCGCTTGCCTTCGTCCGCAGTTTGCTCTGGACGTCTCTCTCTCTCTCTCTCTGTGAAGTACTGTAGCGCTATAGGCTGCAACAACTTCATGGCAACTCACTGGTACTAGGAAGTCGGACGGGAACTGTCGAAAGGAGCAATACTTTATGCTCTACACATGTCAACGAAAATTTGGCCGAATTCAGGGCGTATACAACCCAAGTTTTGTACAACCTCTTCAGAATTTCTCTGCCTCTGGCACTTGGATAGGCAGTAAGATACTGTGGTGTAGCAGTGTGTCACTCTTTAAATGGCAGTATTGAATACCTATGTAAGTGCTGAGGAGACGTCCCTTGTCGCGTCCAGGCACAGGTCCCGGATACCAATATAGAGTCGGTCGAGCGTGCGTGGCGCAATCGGGTCGTTGACGACAATCATGGGTTTGTGGTTCCCTTTAACTAGCCTTTATATTACGGAGGTGAGAGGGAGTAGAATCTCCTGGACTGTCTAAGGGCGTGTAGGCGGTGTAGATAGATTAGACAATACTTTCAATAGGTAGCGGGTACAAGGGGGGAATTGGCAGCACTGAACTGTCAAAACAGTGAGGTGAGATTTTTTCTTTAACGCAATTTATTGAATTAATATCACAAAGGACATGTGAGATGTCAGACCCTTCCCCTTACTCTGTACACTTCTATAGATTCAGCCAGAATCTCCACTTCCCACTCTATGTCGGAAATGACTACTCACGAGAAATACCAACTTTGAATTCACTCTTCGTTAAAATAATGCACCCTTGTCGCATCTCACAGGAGACAAGCACCAGTCAGTGGCTTGTTCCTGCTATTGATGAAACTAACTGTAGAGGCTACTTGAGACCGAGACAAACTGTCCCTGTTCAAAACTATTCCAATGCAAATCTTCTACTTAACTGACAGTTGTAGTTGTTTCCACCAGAGCATCGCCATCTTGCCCGCATCTCGTGGTCGTGCGGTAGCGCTCTCGCTTCCCACGCCCGGGTTCGATTCCCGGCGGGGTCAGGGATTTTCTCTGCCTCGAGATGGCTGGGTGTTGTGTGCTGTCCTTAGGTTAGTTAGGTTTAAGTAGTTCTAAGTTCTAGGGGACTGATGACCATAGATGTTAAGTCCCGTAGTGCTCAGAGCCATTTGAACCATTTGAACCATCGCCATCTTCTCGTAGTTACGGTTCCTATAGACTCATCAGTAGCGGCTGCTACCTTCTCGATGCTGCCCGGCCTCGTCTGCTTGTGCCCTCTTCAACTTCTGCGACGACTCTGCTTCTTGCTGCTCTTGGATGCCCATACATACCCATTTTGAAAGTCTGCCCTGCTCGGATGCAGCCCTCGCATCCGCTTTCTCTGACTCATTTTCCGGTCTGCCCGGACATTTCGTCGCTGTGGACCTATATTGGTTTCGATATGTCCAGCAGAGTCCCGGGGCGGAATGTTCCTTTTCGCCCTCCAAGGTCCGAGAGACGTGCTGTTCGTACCCTCGACGTGTTTACTAGCTCAGGCTATTTGTACTGTGTGACACTTTCCCTTCCGTGTCTGCGGAACTTAGGGTTTCACTGCGCGGCGCCCGCGTAAGAAATGCTGGCTGAATCTTTACATTATGCGTTGCTAAGAATAGCTATGTCATTTTGTTAATTGAATCCTCTGGGGACCTGACACCCTGTTCCCAAGCTATGCATTCATCCACTCACGTACCGCAGTATCGAATCGCTAAATCGTACACCAACCTGTTATGAAACTTCTGTTTCAGTGCACCTACTGAAAAAAAAAAAAACTGTACACTACGCTGTCAGATAGGAACATATTTCACAATACTGGAAGTTAATAACTTTAATAGTTGTTGATATGTAGAAATTTAATTAAAACTCAAAATTTTCCTTATTACATAGGTAATTGCTTCCTGAGATACTATTACCACATTCTATACATATCATACAAGAACTTCAAATAAACAGTTTGAAACAGCAGCCTTCAACAAGAAAAGGTAGATGTAAGCTACTTGCGAATATTTTTAGAACGTTCATTTCCATTTAAAGTTTTTTTGGTTAGTAATATCTGTCAGAACATGTGTTGCAGTGAATGACGAGTATACGTGAAGACTGAATCTTGAAACTGTAAGCGTTTAAGTATATGTGAGCTTGAACCTAATGTTGTGCAGTCATGTAATGGATCATCTACGCTGTATAGAAGACATGGTGTATTTATTCTGGTAAAGTACCAGTAATAGCTCTGCTTCATTTCTTCAGACATATAAAAATATTATTACTTTAACTTTGTCTGGTATTTTGCGAGAATATATTCTGACAGAATATGCAAATTCTTTAAAGGTTTGTGACTGGTCAAGCACGTAAAACACTACGTTATATGAGAGCAGCTGCAACGCGCTTTGGTCAATAGCTTGTTTCAGCCAATCAGTGAAAAGTGCGTGCCCACTTTTTGGAACCGCTAGATTGATTGAGCAAGCTAAATTTTCTAGTACTCGGAACCTAGTTCTCATAAAATAAGTGTGTATGTCCAGTTGATCTGAAAACTTCGGTAACAGGTTCAGTAATGCATTTTGTTGAGGGTCAGTGAGGTAGAGGACTCTATAAAACAGACATGTGTGAACTATGGCCGGCCGGAGTGGCCGAGCGGTTCTAGGCGCTACAGTCTGGAACCGCGCGACTGCTACGGTCTCAGGTTCGAATCCTACCTCGGGCATGGATGTGTGTGATGTCCTTAGGTTAGTTAGGTTTAAGTAGTTCTAAGTTCTAGGGGACTGATGACCTCAGCAGCTAAGTGCTCAGAGCCATTTGAACCATTTGTGAACTATGTAACATTACTTTACGCTGAAGCACTAAACCTGTAATAGATGCTACGCCATTTCCAAGCGATAACGAATTTAGCATAATAAAAGCTTAGCTCCTTATTATTCTAAACTTTATTCAGTTGAAGACTGCTAACATTGTCTTACAATAATGGCCTGTACATGTAACGGTGTCTGTTGTTCGTTGTGATTCGTTGTTGTGAACAGCGGTTGTATCTGAGTTTTTTTGTTTGTTATTAAATGAAAGAAGATAGTACCGAAAACTTGGTAGAAAAGGTTTATGACAAATGCGTACTTAGCTCTGAGTAACTGCAAGTAACGCATTTATTAAACTATGAGTTAACGTTAGGTAACATTCTTCAGGTCTCCTACAATAAAACTGACTTCATTTAGAAACCATAATTTCATAAACTTCGAAACTGACAGGAAACCTAGTTTATTGTAGCAATGAATTAAAGAGAAATCAGTAAGAGTCACGCGTTAAGACATTGAAGTACATACCCGAAACTGGTGTATCCACAGTCACTGATGAAGATGAGCTGTCACAAACGTTTAACTACTTGTTTGCCAACTATTAGCGCAATGTCTTCGATTGCAACTTAATCGACAATTCCTTTTGATGATCAATCGGCGACTGACATCACTAAGTAAAGCTAGCAGTACTAATGCAGCAGCATAAATAGCATACTACAACTAAAAGTCTTTTACAAAACATGCAGCGTCGGCATTTTTAAAATTTTAACGTAAACATAAATTTCACTGTATGAACTGAATGTACTGCGTGCTTTTTTCCTTCTTTTCTTCGAAACTTGCAACACCTCATTTATGCAGGTTACTCAGGATATTTCGTATGTGCAGTGTGGCAGAAACTCACCAGCATTCCTCAGGTCATTACTGCAACTTCACCGACGCTAACACAGTTCTCCTCGTGTCCCTGCCGGCCGAGGTGGCCGAGCGATTCTAGGCACTACAGTCCAGAGCCGCGCGACCGCTACGGTCGCAGGTTCGAATCCTGCCTCGGGCATGGATGTGTGTGACGTTCTTAGGTTAGTTAGGTTTAAGTAGTTCTAAGTTCTAGGGGACTGATGACCTTAGAAGTTAAGTCCCATAGTACTCAGAGCCATTTTCCTCGTGTTCCTTCCGCATTTACCACGGACAGCACATCCCCACATTTATTCTTGAAACGGGAGATCGACAGCAGCTGGATATTCTAAAAAATCACCATCTTCTAGATGGCATTTAAACAACCTGTTAGTCAATCTTCAGTCAAAACAGTTCACAGTAAAAATAATCAATTGTAACAGATATATAAAAGATGTCATTCATACTCAGGAGGGCAACAGCTAACTAACAACAGCCAGCAGAACTTATCCCATCTCTGTCATCGATGCGTTATCTCACTGAACTTAAAATGCATGTTTTCTTTGGGTTATTCATAGTTACAGCGAATTATCCAAATGAAATTAATAACAATTTGAAGTAGCTGTTATGCGATTAGTGGACAAATAGAGACACAACATCGGGTACAGGACGAGGCGGAAAGGGTGGGCGTCGGAAGCAGGTGGTGAAATAAACCAGTTGTATAAAGAAAATCGACTGTGTTCTAGGTACACAGAATACAGATAGCCTCACATGGGGCAGAAATAAAGAACAATAGCCGGTTTAGGTGGTCGTGAAATTAAGGAATAGGAAGAGGGTGAGAGGGTGGTTCGCGTCAAGTGCTGCCGGAGCGCAGAGCCAGAGGCGAATGGCAGGGAGCCGCCCGCTCTTATGGGAGGCTGGGTGACGAGAGAGACTCAGGTGCGCTGGGCTCAGTCTAGGCGTGGCCTGCAACTACAACGTGACCCCACTCCCACGCCTCCTATTGGCTAAACACGGTGGTGTCTTGTAGGTAGTTTATTCAGCAGAGGTCTCAAATGTGTACCCTGTCAGCAGCTATTGCGGAAATTACCTGCCCGAAGGATAGGCAGCCTTGGCACGTATGCGTCAGTGAAGTTATACTGGAAGAGTGCTTGAAAGACTCGATATCAAAAAGTTTGAGATAAAACTTTGCGCGAAAATCCAATACAGTCCCAGGCTGTCTGGCCATCCCGTACAATCGACATCGTTTGGTAAATCACCCGTCTGTCTATAATATCACAGACGGAAATATTTTTTTAGTATTGTATGGCCGCTGAAAGCCATACGTTATGGTGGAAACTGCTGGTGCAAAAGTACCTTGCAGTTTTTCGCATCGGACTACCGTAGTAGAGGAATACGTGTTTCGTAGTCTGATGTATAGCGAAGCAGAACTCTGCTGTGCTGTAAAACGCCAACATAAGGAGAAAGTACAAAGTAGTAGAGCTATCAAATTTTATAAAGTAATGATAATTAAATGAGAATGAGTGCTAAAACTGCATATGTGAGGTATGGGTCTCTTTCAATTTTGCTGGAACTCAGCAACTCTCACTTTGTGTCCATGACGGTAGGAAGAAGACGTGTTGGTTCGGTTCTCGCGTAAATTTATTTATGTGAGATGGCTCTGACAAAATCAGTTCATCCAGGTGCAGAACGTTCATGAAGCGACACAAGCTGTTTATTTAATTTATGTATCAGTTTCGTAAAGGTTATTTGTTAATGTGCTTTCACTGAATTAACGCGTCCGTGGTTGTCACTGAACTATCGCCTGTCCCTGATGTGAAGCCACACCATGAAGAGATGGCGATGAAACTTTACAATTAATTTGCCCAAAGACATACAAGCGCTTGAGGCTAAAAGTTACCTAAGGAACACACAGTACGTAATAAATGAGTCTCTAACTTTACATATCAATTTTACACAAGTAAACGATAATACAAGGGTGTGTTGAAAAGTAATACCTCCGAATGTTAAATGTGAAAGCTCTTAAATCTTTTTAGATGAAAAAAACGTTACTAACATTCTACATGGCTATGTATTTGCAGTCCTCTGCCTCTAGAGGGCTCCGGATTGCAGCGTCTAACGTAATTACGTCGGTGCGTGAGGAGCGGCATGACGTATTCGAGTTTCGAAATCGAAGAGTTCATCCTCACATGAAGCACACTCTCGTTCGGAATGACAATGCCAGACAACACCATAGCGCTGCGATATCCGCAACAATCCGACACCTTCGGCTGACTGTCATCGATCATCCTCCACACAGTCCAGACTTGGCCACATCCGATTTTGATGTGTTTCCAAAACTTAAAAAACACCTTCGAGGGCTTCACTTTGATAGTGATGAAGCAATGCAAGCAGGTCATCCCGTTGGGAGAAATTTGTTCGTCACCAGAATAGCTATGTTGGTTAATAAATATGAAGAAATTCAGAATAAAGATTTAGAATGCTAATAACGTTACTTTTAAAAAAATTAAGAGTTTTCATATAAAGAATTCGGAGGCATTACTTTTCAGCACACCCTCGTACATACGTAGCCCACAGAGGTATTTTCAATGATTTCGGGGTTCAATATCCAACTGTAGTTAAAGAACGCTAATTTTCGCGATTTCTCTTACAACGTAGTTATTCCTGGAAATTTTACGTTTCCAAGCACAGGGACACGCCTGCAAGGTGAAGTTGCTTGATGCTTCACCGTCTTTCACCGAGAGAGGTCCTCCCAAAACTGCTGCAATTAACGGGAAGTCATCGAGAATGGTTCTTCCAAAATGACTGTAATTGACTGGAAATCATCGAGTGAAACAGAAGTGAAATTTGGTGTTTCCCAGGGAAGTGTTATAACGTTGTTGCTTTATTTTGTGGTGTAAGCGGAACTGATAGACAATAAAAGCGGGTTAAAAGCTGTGAGCTGTCTGGGGAAGTTAACCTTGCATTACTGCGCAACTGTTTCACCAGGTATCCAGTCTAGCTTACCAAATTCCCAACCAGACTAACATTAATTATAATCTTTTAATAGTCATACGACAACCGGTGATATATATATATATATATATATATATATATATATATATATATATATATATATATATAAAAGAGAATTTAAATAAAAAGAAATAAATCAGTTTATATTTGGAAATTTATTTTGACATTGATCATTGAAATTTCAGCATATTAAATTTGATTCATAACTAAACTGGTGCCTTATTTAGGATTGTGGAAAAAGTGAGTTTGTAATCTTACGGAACACATCAAATATGGAGCCAAGATTGGGAGACTGCATACAACACTGCATTCATAAAATAACACACGAAGAACGTTGAAACATATGCAAGAGGAAATTAACCACAACCAACCGATTCAATTTTCACCCAAAGAAGTTACGTTCGTAGCACAATCCTGTCCGTTATGTAATTACCACACACTGGTATACTAAATTCATACTAACTCTCTGTGAAATCTTCCCATAAAAAATAGCTGAGGGCTACTTTGATGATTACACCACATGCTTCACGTGGTCAACTTGGTTTACACAAAGCGTGTAACTCCACAATAATTTTGATCATTAAAATAAATTAGATCGAAAAGCAATTTACAAAAGAAAAACCTCGAACAGGTTACTAACGTCTTACTATTACCCTGATGGGTCAAACAATTATATAAGCACGTGGTAGTGGTCTCACAAAGTACACCCCACGTGGGTTGAACATAAAGAAAAGTTGCTATATTGAAAAATATTGTCAAGACGAGATGTTATAATCTCACGCACACTCGCATTTAAGATTGATGATCTTCGTTAGAGTTACTGATCAACACGTGGTTCCACTTTACTCACAAAGTAGTGACAAAGCAACTACTGGAAAATATTCTGAACTTCACACTCGAAATACACTGCGTTGCAATTTAAGATAACGTTAGATATTTTAGAGCTAAACCTGAAATAAAGGTGATTAAATTTTCAGTTAGGCTGAACTTAAGAAATCCATTGTCCTACGGACTTAGCAGACACGCGCTTAGCCGGAGATCTTGCCACTTCAGACGCTCGCTACGGACAGACTGATCTGGTCCCTTCCTGAGGGTGGCTCACCACTACAAACGGAAGTGGCCAGAGGGGCAGCTTCCTATACCAACATGACAAGGGACGGACAGGACCATACTAAGGATAAAAACCTCTTTGCTTTTAGAAAGCGTAGCTACCTGTTCCGACATTGGTTCTACTGTTCTCTAGCAGACAGGCTTGTCTGCTACCCTGAGGCATGCAACTAGAAATACATTTGCTCATTCATCCTCTCACACAGAAGGGAAGGGGGATGACAGTATCTTATCATATACAGTATATAAAAGAAAGCGGATGTAGGTTCTGTATGAGACTGTGTGACAGAAATTACATAGAAACTGTGTTTTAAAATGTAGTAGTGTGACAGATCGTTCTTGTTTATGTGTAAAAGTAACACATTTCACTGTTCAGTCTCCTCCCAGATAGTCAGAAACACCACAGTAAATTTAGAAGAGGAATTTATGCCGTAAATGACAACAGATTTAAGAAATTAACATGAAAGGAATCCAACAGAGACCTTTCAGTGTTACAGGCACTTTAATATTTCTAATCTACACAGACTGAAAAAATCGCAGCACCAAAAAATAATTAACGTAAAGACGTGAAATTTCTGGAATACATTAGTCTAGCTAACATACTTAAGTGATTAACATTGCAAGCGCACAAGTTAATGTAAGCGCTAGGTAAGCCATTGCAAATGTGAAATGCTGGTATATTAATAATCAGGGAAAGCGCTAGAATGCTAAATGCATTGTGTTGTACAGGTACCGGATGCCAGTTTGTGGGATGGAGTTCAATGCCTGTTGCAGGGACAGTAAATGCTGTTTGTGGATGACATTGGAGTTGTCGTCCGATGATGTTTCATATGTGCTCGATTTGAGACAGGTATGGTGACCAATCAGGCCACTCTGTAGAGCTTGTTGGGTTACAACAGTGGTATGTGGGCGAGCGTTATCCCGTTGGAAAGCATCCCCTGTAATGGTGATCACGAATGTCAGCACAACATTTCGAATAACCGGACTGGCGTACAAATTTGCAGTCAGGATGCATGTGATAACCACAAGAGTGCTCCTGCTGTCATACGAAATCGTACCCGAGACCTTAACTCAAGGTGTAGGTCCACTGCGTCTAGCATACAGACAGGTTAGTTGCAGGCCCTCAACTGGCTTCTTCTAAGCGACACATAGTCGTCACTGGCACAGAGGTGGAACCAGCTTTCATCAGAAAACACCACAAACCTCCATCCTGCCCTCCAATGAGATCTCACTTGACACTACTGAATCGCAAATGGCGGTGGTTTGGTGTCAGTGGAATGCACGCCACAGGGCATTCTTGAAGTAACCGATTTGCAACATTTAGTTGTGTCACTATGTTGCCAACTGCTGCTGACATTGCTGCTGCAGATGTAGTACAATGCGAAACAGTTATACGCCGAACACGACGATCTTCCATCTCGGTATTGCCGCTGCCATCCGAATCCTGGTCGGCTTGCGACCGTATATTCTCAGGACAACCACAAGAGTGTCCATCAACAAAGGAGGTGGCTTACAAAACACTCGTTCGACCTATACTTGAGTATTGTGCATCAGTGTGGGATCCGTACCAGATCGGGTTGACGGAGGAATAGAGAAGATCCAAAGAAGAGCGGCGCGTTTCGTCACAGGGTTATTTGGTAACCGTGATAGCGTTACGGAGATGTTTAACAAACTCAAGTGGCAGACTCTGCAAGAGAGGCGTTCTGCATCGCGGTGTAGCTTGCTCGCCAGGTTTCGAGAGGGTGCGTTTCTGGATGAGGTATCGAATATATTGCTTCCCCGTACTTATACCTCCCGAGGAGATCACGAATGTAAAATTAGAGAGATTAGAGCGCGCACGGAGGCTTTCAGACAGTCGTTCTTCCCGCGAACCATACGCGACTGGAACAGGAAAGGGAGGTAATGACAGTGGCACGTAAAGTGCCCTCCGCCACACACCGTTGGGTGGCTTGCGGAGTGTAAATGTAGATGTAGATGTAGACCATTGCTGCCAACAATCACGTGCGGTGGCAACATTCCTACCAAGTCTTTCTGCAGTATCGCGGAAGGAACATCCAACTTTTCGTAGCCCTATTAAAAAACCTCGTTCAAACTCAGTGAGGTGCTGATCATGGAGTCTTTGTCACCTTAAAGGTGACATCTTTCAGATGTAGAATCACATCTCCTACTTTTCATTTATGTCTAACCACTGCTTCTTCTGTTGCGGTTTTTTTTTCTCTCAGCGTTTATACGCGGTTTAGGAGACAGTGTGAACAGCTTTGTTAGATTGTTTGCTGATGGTGCTTTCGTTTGTCGTCTAGTAAAGTCATCAGAGTCAATACGAATGGCAACGTGATTTAGATGAGATAACTTTACAGTGTGGAAACAGGCAAATTATCCGAACAATAAAAAATGATAGAACCTGCACGTAAGTAATAAAAATAATCTATTAAATTTCGTTTAAACGATAAATAATATAAATTCTGAGGTTGTCGATTCAGCTAAATACCTAGGGATTACAATTATGATCAACTTAAATTGGAATTGGAACTATCACGTAGAAAATGTGGGAAATGCGAACGGTCGGCCGCAGTGACCGAGTGGTTCGAGGCGCTTCAGTCGGAACCACGGGGCTGCTACGGTCGCAGGTTCGAATCTTGCCTCGGGCATGGATGTGTGTGATGTCCTTAGGTTAGTTAGGTTTAAGTAATTCTAAGTCTAGAGGACTGATGACCTCGGATGTTAAGTCCCACAGTGATTAGAGCCATTTGAACCATTTGAAATGCAACGAAGAACTGCGTTTTTCTGGAAGAATGCTAGGAAGACGCCACTAATCTGCTAAAGCGACTACATACACTACTCTCGTACCTCCTTTGCTAGCGTATTTCTGCTTTTTGTGGTATGATGGTTTTCCTATCGAAAGTAGAATTTTCTCTGTATGCACTAAGAAATCTTTAAGATATAACAAACACCAGTTGACATTGACATTTTGCTTTATGATATCCCAGTATCTCGACTATTCTACGTTTTTTGCTACTACATTGTGATATTGTGCGTTCATTTTTTTGCCCTTGAAAATTGTCTATGATTTTGACCTACGGTAATACATTTTCTGTCATGCTATGCTGTATGCTTAGTCATATCATTAGAAACAAGTTTTCATTTAATGGGTTATGATTTAAATGCAAGATATTAATCGATATTCATCATATTCAGAAAGCAATAAAGTGTAAAAGAAATAAATTAAACTACCGCAATGGTTTACAAATTCGCGTTCGTCGTTGCGACTATGTTTTTCCACAGAATTTCTATCACAAACTTTCTCCTCCGAATGCGAAAATACTTATTTGTTTCCCACCTAAATAGGAACAAATTGTCATTGTAACAAAATAAGAGAAAATAAGAGAAAATGGAAAGATTTAGACGTTAATTTTTCTCATGTGCTATTCAAGAGTGTAACGATCGATAAATAATCCGAAAGTATTTTTGTGACCCTCTGCCAAGCATCTAGTTTAGCAGAGAAGTCATATAGAAAATATGCAGCTAGATTCTCCTAAAAAGTAGTGGCACTTTGACTTGTGCGCTATTTTCTTTGGGATCTGAGGTTCTACATAATACCAAAAGAATCAGTGGCCTTCACTTGCTCAGTTTTTGGGTCTCTATGATGAAGTCAAGACGCACTTCCACGATAGGTACGGTCAGCCTCTGTGCCGCACTGCCCAATTTTTTGACGCCATGTTGTAGTAGTAGCCGGAGTGTTGAGGCCACGGGCGCTCCGGTAAGGACACCGGTATTTGACGACCAAACGCTTGAGACATATTGCTCAATATTTGTCGCCTCAACGGGATTAATAAGTATGACGATAGTACCTCGAATTCTTGCCTCAGAATCGTCAATGCTGTCACTCAGGTACGCTAAACGTTCAGCTGTCATCGTAGCTTGATATGGTAGGATCTCTCTCCGTCGCCGTCATATTCTTGTGTAAATTTATTTTAGCATTTATTATGTGTAGTGATTCTCTACTGTTGACCGAATAGTGACTGCCGGTACAATAACCTGTACAAGTTGAACAGTTTAAGTACACTTTGTCACTTTTTTCAGTCGTTTCCAATCAGTTGATTAAGTGTGCTTCTTTTATTTGCCTTTGAGGGTTTCATTGAATATATCTATTACTTTGAAGATATTTACTCCTTTTCTTTGTGTAGTTTTGTAATCTCTCCTTCCCTGAATTTCTGTTAGTCACGTCATCGTAATCACAGTGATTGGGCAAGAGGCCTGCAAGTAGTAGAGGAAACTGCTGCCTAGGTAACGGGTACGAAAATCTATAAGACAGGTGCTCATTTTAGTCGAGAGCAGACGGCGCTTGGGGAAAATTTTACACTGATTGTGACGTATCATTGAACTTGACAGGTAGGATCCTATCGTACTTGCAACAGCACTGAGTTCAGTAACGATCGAGACGGTCCGGGGATGTTACCGATGCCTGCACGTACACTCTGGGAGGCCATGCAGCATCAAACACATCGAGCTGCAGCAGGCTTACCTGCTGTAGACTTTTGTCATAGTGGATTGGAGCGTTGCATCAACATCAAGGTTCATTATATATTCGGTCAAACTTCCACAGCGACGTGTAAGAAGTATGTCACTACACAAGGAACGGCTGGAAACCGATGGTGCTTTCATTGAGACGTGTCACACATACGTCTCTTGGGATGGTATTTGGTGCTATTTAGTCCGAAAATTAGTAAATAATCTTAACAGTCGTTCGTCGGATCTATTCCCGCCACGTTTCAATGAACATTCTAACAATACGAAATTTATGCTTCAGCTTTTTCCAAAGGTATTCTGCGCACACGATTTCTAGCAGCTTTATACAGTTCACCGAAGAACTATGTCAATTTGTGATTAACAACATAACACTCGTCCAGGTTGAAAGGCAAACTCTCAGCCGGCCGTTGTGGCCGAGCGGTTCTAGGCACTTCAGTCCGGAACCGCGCTGCTGCTACGGTCGCAGGTTCGAATCCTGCCTCGGGCATAGATGTGTGTGATGTCCTTAGGTTAGTTAGGTTTAAGTAGTTCTAAGTCTCGGGGACTGTTGACCTCAGATGTTAAGTCCCATAGTGCTTAGAGCCGTTTGAACCATTTTGAGCAAACTCTCATTAGCAACCGCGGTCGGAATCTTAACGATTTCTTAGCGGTGTGCGAAACGTATTGGGCGACTTGTAGCAACTCATGTTGGCAAGAAAACATTTATCAGTGAGTTTTGGTGAATAGTTAGCACTGCTACATTATTAAACCAGTCTTTAAAGCAGTCGGCAGCCTCGTTTTGATGCGAGAGAGGTTGATTAGTGACGTTGTGAAGCAACACTTATCATATAAACCCTCAGATACAGATACAAGAAGCACACTTAATCTGCTCATCAGGTAGCACTTAATTGAGTAACGTATCCTCAGACTGTCTAACTCCTACAGGCTGCTGCACCGGCAGTCAGGACCCGGCCAGCATGAGAAAATCACGAATAATAAATATTAAAGTATATGAAAATAAAGGCGAGCGAGAGAGATAGTCTGTCGAACGATGCTACGACCGCCGCAGAACATTTAGCGTTACTTGAGCAGCAGCATGAATTTCTTCGAGATTGTGTTGCGATCATATTTTCGAGGTGTCATCATTATATTTATTAACAAAGCTAACATGACTAATGAGCGGCAAGGTGCTTAAATGGTTTGCTTGTTAAGAACCGGCAGCGTTCGCTAAGTTCCCTAGGCTTCAGCACTCAGGTATCCTGATACGAAATGACATCTATACTGTTAGTCCACGAACATCGCCTGACCAAAAAAGTTAACCTCGCATTGGGGGAAGAGAAAATAAAATGAAACTTCATGGGTTGAGACAGTACGTCGAGTTACTGCAGTGATAACGAAACTGAGTCAGATTTACAAAGAACTTGGCCGTATGAGCACACTTATGAGTATAATGTTGCTCCCCGTCTGGCCTGGATGCGTTCACTGATTCGGGTAGGAAGGGTGTCATTAAACAGCTGCATCCTGTCCTGAGGCAAGACGGTCCACAACTGTCGTAACTGGTCATTGATATCCTCGCTTCTGGCACTTGGGCGGAGACGACATTCGAGCTGGTCTCACACTTATTCAATTGGGAGCAGATCTGGAGATCTTGCTGGCTACGGGAGTGCTTTAGCGTCTCACTGCAGCTCAGACACGTGCTAAGTGTGGACGAGTAATGTCCTGTTGAAAAATGACACCACGATACCATCGCAGGAGAGGTAACACATGAGTACAAGGATGTCCCTGACGTACCATTCTGCCTCAGAGTTCCCACGGCTATCAGCCGTGGCTTGAAGTTTTGCCCGGTAGCTTCCCACACCGTGACGCTAACACTACCACCGCTGTACCTCTCCAAAATATTGGAAGAATTGGACCTCTCACCAGGCCGCCGGTGTATTCGCCGACAGAGGTCATCCGAGGTAGTACGGAACCGCGGTTCATCGCTGAACGTAATGTGACGGTACTTATCAGCAGCTCATCCTCCTCGGTCACATCACTCCAAACACGGCCGTTTGTGGCGCAGCGTTAACGGCAGCCTACGCATGGGACACTCATTCCTTGGTGCGGCTGCTTCTAGTCTCCGAGCAGTGGCGCGGGATTACACACAGTGTTACAGGAAGTCCATCACTTGTTCTCGGATGGCAGGCCAGGTATGTACGAGGGTCACTGCAAAAGAAATGCACACATTTTTGTAAAAAATACAGTTTTCATTCTGCATGTGTGAAAGTTTTACAGTGTGTAGATACATCCTTCCCGCTTGTTTTCAAACTTAGTTCAACCTGTTCCCGTGAGTGGCGCCGTCACAGCATGTCTTCAAGATGGCTGCCACACTTGACGTTCGTCAGAAGCAACGTGCTGACATAGAATTCCTGTGCTGTGAAAACGAGACGGTGGGAAACATCCACAAGAGATTGAAAAAGGTGTATGGAGATGCTGCTGTCGATCGCAGTACAGTTAGTCGGTGGGCAAACAGTTTACGTGATGAAAGTGGGCACGGCAATATTGAGGATTGTCCTCGCAGCAGCAGGCCTCGTACACGTCCAGACAATGTGTAGAGAGTTAACGAATTGGTGACTGCTGACAGGCGCATCGCAGTGAACGAATTGTCACGCTAAGTTGGGATAGGGGAAGGGAGTGTTTGCAGAATACTGAAAGTGTTGGCGTTAAAAAAGGTTTGTGTCAGGTGGGTTCCCAGACTCGGCCGGTGTGGCCGTGCGGTTCTAAGCGCTTCAGTTTGGAACGGCGTGTCCGCTACGGTTGCAGGTTCGAATCCTGCCTCGGGCATGGATGTGTGTGATGTCCTTAGGTTAGTTAGGTTTAAGTAATTCTAAGTTCTAGGGGACTGATGACCTCAGAAGTTAAGTCCCATAGTGCTCAGAGCCATTTGAACCATTTTTTGGGTTCCCAGGATGTTGACAGTGGCTCACAAAGAAACAAGAAAAAAGGTATGCAGCGTACTTTTGAAACAGTACGAGAATGGTGGAGATGAATTTCTTGGAAGAATTGTGACAGGTGATGAAAAATGGCTCCATCATTTTTCACCAGAGACGAAGAGGCAATCAATGGAGTGACATCATGCAAATTCACCAAAAAAAAAAAAAAAAAATTCAAAACCACACCATCTGCTGGAAAAGTTATGGCTATGGTGTTTTTCAATTCCGACGAACTCTTGCCTGTGGACATCATGACAAGTGGAACCACCATAAATTCAGATGCATATGTGACGACATTGAAGAAACTTCAAGCTCGACTGAGTCGTGTTCGACCACATCGGCAAAAGCAAGATGTTTTGCTGTTGCACGACAATGCACAGCTGCATGTCAGTCAAAAAACCATGGAAGCGATCACAAATCTCGGATGGACAACACTGAAACACCCGCCTTACAGTCTTGACCTGGCTCCATGTGGCTACAATCTCTTTGGGAAACTGAAAGACTCTCTTTGTGGAACAAGGTTTGAAGATGATGACTCCCTTGTGCACGCTGGCAAACAGTGGCTCCAACAGGTTGGTAGAGAATTTTACCGTGCGGGTATACAGGCGCTGGTTCCAAGACGGCGTAAGGCAGTTGAGAGGAATGGAAATTAAGTGGAGAAATGAAAATATTGTTCCTAAAGGATGTATATACACACCGTAAAACTTTCAAACATGAAGAATAGAAGATGGATTTAAAAAATATAGTGTGCATTTCTTTTGGAGTGACCCTCGTAGAACTCCAATGTGCTTGGTCCACGGCACGGTGATCTTCCCTTGTGGTGGTCACACGTGGTAGACCAGAACCTTGGCGACTAGTATCACACTATTCACATTCTCATTGAGTCCAACTGTCACATTCGAATGCCGCCACCCCCCCCCCCCCCCCTAACCGGATACTGCACGATTTGATTAGCCAGACAAATGGACACGTACAATGAGGCAACCTTTCAAACTCTGTCACGTGATGATAATGCTGTGTAAAACGAGTATGCGTCTCATCCGCTTCCTTCACAGTTATCACTCAGCATCTAACGTTGTTCGCGCACCTTAACAAGCATTACCAGGCCTGTTAAAAACACTAAACTCCAAAAACACTAATGATCTCTGCTGGACAGTCTATCTGCTACAGAGAACTGCAAGTCTAATCATTTACATAGCCATCGATGGAGTGTACGAAGTTACATCGCATCCAATCTTATCTTCTGGATTCTTCACTTTCTTCTGTCGGGCATTGTAGCATGGAGGCTCACTGTACCTTTGGTGGAAACGCATCT
This sequence comes from Schistocerca cancellata, assembly GCF_023864275.1. NCBI lineage: Eukaryota > Metazoa > Arthropoda > Insecta > Orthoptera > Acrididae > Schistocerca > Schistocerca cancellata. Next base: position 948,161,121 of record NC_064626.1, read on the forward strand.
TGACTTCCTCTTTCTCATGAAGCTCAAAGGGTGTGAAAGCTACCGATCACTTTGGGTGCTATTTAGAACCTCGGATCGGAAAGAAAACAGTCGACAAACCAAAATGGCAACACTTTTTATTGGGAAGCTATACCCACATCAGAATAACAAAATGATTGAAGGCTGAACATGGGAGGAGAAATAATTATCGTTTCGCAGGTACGCGAAAGCACACAATCAGTCCGGTAACAGCGACTGCGCGGTTCCGTTCCAAATGTGTTTATAATTATATCTCTCGTTAATGTGCGTTACTGAACTTGCTTTGCGAGCGGTCAATAGTCTTATTGTTTTCCTAAGAAGTTTCACGTTAACTTTAGATACCGCAAAAGAAACATATCGCAATGGGAAAAAAAATCATACGAGAAAAATTATGTTGCAGCCTGGAATTACCAACTGGTAACCATCAACTGAGGTCGCAAAGCAATAAGACAACTGTGCGCAGAACAGAATGTGTGACCAACTGTGTGCTCTCTTTTGCTGTTGCTACACTACTGGCCATTAAAATTGCTACACCACGAAGATGACGTGCTACAGACGCGAAATTTAACCCACAGGAAGAAGATGCTGTGATATGCAAATGATTAGCTTTTCAGAGCATTCACACAAGGTTGGCGCCGGTGACGACACCTACAACGTGGTGACATGACGAAAGTTTCCAACTGATTTCTTATACACGCACTGCAGTTGACCGGCGTTGCCTGGTGAAACGTTGTTGTGATGCCTCGTTTAAGGAAGAGAAATGCATACCATCATGTTTCCGACTTTGATAAAGGTCGGATTGTAGCCTATCGCGATTGCGGTTTATCGTATCGTGACATTGTTGCTCGCGTTGATCGAGATCCAATGACTGCTAGCAGAATATGGAATCGGTGGGTTCAGGAGGGTAATACGGAACGCCGTGCTTGATCCCAACGGCCTCGTATCACTAACAATCGAGATGACAGGCACCTTATCTGCGTGGCTGTAACGGATCGTGCAGCCACGTCTCGATCCCTGATTCAAGAGATGGGGACGTTTGCAAGACAACGACCACCTGTACGAACAGTTCGACGACGTTTGCAGCAGCATGGACTATCAGTTCGGAGACCATGGCTGCGCTTGCCCTTGACGCTGCATTACAGAGGGGAGTGCTTGCGATGGTGTACTCAACGACGAACCTGGGTGCACGAATGGCAAAACGTCATTTTTTCGGATGAATCCAGGTTCTGTGTAGAGCATCATGATGGTCGCATCCGTGTTTGGCGACATCGCGGTGAACGCATATTGGAAACGTGTAGTCGTCATCGCCATATTGGAGTATCACCCGGCGGGATGGTATGGGATGCCATTGGTTACACGTTTCGGTCACCTCTTGTTAACATTGACGGCACTTTGAACAGTGGACGTTACATTTCAGATGTGCTACGACCCGTGCCTCTACCCTTCATTCGATCCCTGCTAAACCCTACATTTCAGCAGGATAATGCAAGACCTCATGTTGAAAGTCCTGTACGGGTCTTTCTGGATACAGAAAATGTTCGACTGCTGCCCTGGCCAGCACATTCTCCAGATATCTCACCAACTGAAAACGTCTGGTCAATGGTGGCCGAGCAACTGGCTCGTCACAATACGCCAGTCACTACTCTTGATGAACTGTGGTATCGTGTTGAAGCTGGATGGGCAGCTGTACCTGTACACGCTATCAAAGCTCAATTTGACTGAATGCCCAGGCGTATCAAGGCCGTTATTACGGCCAGAGGTGGTTGTTCTGGGTACTGATTTCTCAGGATCTATGCACCCAAATTGCGTGAAAATGTAATCACATGTCAGTTCTAGTACAATATATGTTTCCAATGAATACCCGTTTATCATCTGCATTTCTTCTTGGTTGCAGTTTTAATGGCCAGTAGTGTATGGTGGCTGGGCTGTAAAGTATTAGCTATCAGACACTTGTTTGTGGAGGTGTAATTCTGTCTTGTACAGCAGTTCTGTAAGGACCAATTTACGATGATAAGTTGGTGGGCAGCGTCGTCTACTAACGGCCGATTGCACGTTACGGATGTTTCTCTGCACTTGAAAGTGTTCAAGTTCCTTCAATAACTTGGTTTTAATGGAAATCACATCTTGTCGATAACAACTTTTGAACAGAATTAGATTTCTATTCGCACAGTACCAGTATAACTATGTATGATCATTATCAGTTTTTCATCTCTCAGCTGCCCTTATCTCAACCATAAAATTATAACGCAAATTTTCGGACTCGTTAATTACTAAAACTTCTGAATTAATTTTTCGCTTGAAGGGCTTCATTTTCTTAAAATATTTGTGATGTTCTATTGTCACCACCTGAGAGTGTTGCCTAAGTCCACCACTATTTGACTATGTCAATCCGTTCTCCTCCAATCCGAGCCGATCCATCCGTCCGATGTGATTCGTCACACATGGACCCTTTTTTGTTTTTTATGCTTATATCGATATGGTGTGTGTTCTTTCGGCCACATCCGAAAGAACAGACACCACTGATGACCTGCAGCCTACAACGAAGTTAGAATTAATTTTAATACCTTCAGCTGCTGAGAGGCGTTGATAGATATCAACGGGGACAGGTGAAAACGTGTGCCCCAACCGGGACTCGAACCCGGGATCTCCTGCTTACATGGCAGACGCTCTGTCTGTCTAAGCCACCGAGGGCACAGCGGATAGTGCGACTGCAGGGACCATCTGGCGCACGCTTCCGGCGAGACCCACATTCTCACCTTGTATGTCCACACACTAAATTCGTAGTGTCCCACCCCAACACACTCATTACTCGTGGAAGAAATTCTTACCAAGTCCCGAAAGAGTTCGGGGAATATGTGTGCATCCGCACAGAAGAAGTTAGGTCATAGCCGGTATTGCCAGAACTTTATACTTATATGGATATGGTGTCTGCTCTTTCGGACATGTCCGGGGTGGGACCCTACGAATGTAGTGTGTGGACATACAGGGTGTGAATGTGGGTCTCGCGGGAGGCGTGCGCGAGATAGTCCCTGCAGTCGCACTATGTTCTGTGCCTTGGTGGCTCAGATGGATGTCCGCAGCTCGTGGTCGTGTGGTAGCGTTCTCGCTTCCCGCGCCCGGGTTCCCGGGTTCGATTCCCGGCGGGGTCAGGGATTTTCTCTGCCTCGTGATGACTGGGTGTTGTGTGATGTCCTTAGGTTAGTTAGGTTTAAGTAGTTCTAAGTTCTAGGGGTCTGATGACCTCAGAAGTTAAGTGCCATAGTGCTCAGAGCCATTTGAACAATTAAAAAAAAAAAAAAAAATAGCCGGCACGGTAGTTCAGCGTGTTCGGTCAGAGGGTTAGCAGCCCTCTGTAATAAAAAAAAACTGAGCTAATCGATCAACAACGAACTTAAACGCATGTCTTACGACGTCCGCCCCGAGCAGATGCAACGAACAAAACCGAACAAAATTAGATTAAAAAAAAAAAAAAGATGGATAGAGCGTGTGCCATGTTAGCAGAAGATCCCGGGTTCGAGTCCCGGTTGAGGCCCACATTTTCACCTGTACCCGTTGACATCTATCAACGCCGGTCAGCACCTGAAGGTATTAAAGTTAATTCTAATTTCTTTATATTTGTTTTTCGTGCGAAACATCTGAACAATCTGTATTTGTTGACTAGTTTGTAACCACGATATGACTGCCAAAATCAGTGAAGTACACTGGGCACTGCTCATGCCAGACAGTCTTGAAACGTTTCTCGACATGTTGCTCTAGCGTAAGAGCTCAGTTCCTCGGTGTGGCAGGCAACGTCATTGAACAAATAACTTTTTGTACCGGCCGATTTGCCAGGAATTAATCCGTGCCTGTTTTGTTGGGTTGTTAAGTACAAAGGCGACTCTACAAAGAGACAAAAGAATGGCGGTCAACGGCTGTCTGGCGACCAGGTGGAGTGGCTTTGACAGCCGCTGACGTTGCCGCGGTCACGGATGGCAAGTGTCGGCGAGAGGTACGGGCTGGGGAGCGCCGCGCCGCGCCGCGCCGCCTGTCGGTCGATACGTGTGACAGCGGCCGTGTCCGACGCGCCGGTCCCAAGACGGGCAGGCCGGCCCAGGCTGTCCCGTGCTGTCGCTGCAGCCGTGGCCGCGGCTGTGGCTGTCCTGCAGGACCAGCCGCCAGTCGCCAGGTTAACACGCCGCCAGCTGCCTCCCGCCACCCACACACCGGCACCCAGGCTCCTGTGCTGCTCGCCCCTGTCCAGCGAACAGATGCGCGGACCCACAACGGAGCCCTGCGCGCTTGCGACGAGGCCGATGAACTGGCGCGAGTTGCGTTGCGATTTCCAGAAGCAGAAAAGCAATACTCCAAGTTATATCCAGCCAGACATTGTCTCAAAAGTCAGCCATCCTATTTTACTTAGAAATAGAGTATGTTGAGTACTTTCACTTAATAATCACTTACAGCCAGTTTTTTTTTTTTTTTTTTTTTTTTTTTTTTTTGCCACATTGACCATAAACGTGCTTAAACTGAGATTTAGTTAGTAAGCGACCTTATAATATGACAGCTATGATACAACTAAGTTCTGAGCCACTTTAATTGCTATCTTCTTCCTACGATAATCTTGTATGAAAAGAGACTAAAAGCTTTTCGTGAAAAAACAAACAATTATTTATTCTCTTGGGACGAAAAATGAAAAGATATACAATAACTCTTAGATTTATGAAGAAACAACAATAATCTGTTCTTAAGTATTAATATTTCTCATTGAAACCTATGTTTAATATCTTGTACTGACTCTGTAACCTGTCAGAAAACAGGTATTTACTCTTCGATATACCGGGTGATCAAAGAGTCAGTATAAATTTGAAAACTGAATAAATCACAGAATAATGTAGATAGAGAGGTACAAATTGACACACATGCTTGGAATGACATGGGGTTTTATTAGAACTAAAAATATACAAACGTTCAAAAAATGTCCGACAGATGGCGTTTCATTTGATCAGAATAGCAATAACTAGCATAACAAAGTAAGACAAAGCAAAGATGATGTTCTTTACAGGAAATGCTCAATATGTCTACCATTATTCCTCAACAATAGCTGTAGCCGAGGAATAATGTTGTGAACAGCACTGTAAAGCATGTCCGGAGTTATGGTGAGGCATTCTCGTCGGATGTTGTCTTTCAGTTTCCCTAGAGATATCGGTCGATCACGATGCTCTTGCGACTTCAGGTAACCCCAAAGCCAATAATCGCACGGACTGAGGTCTGGGGACCTGGGAGGCCAAGCATGACGAAAGTGTCGGCTGAGCACACTTTCATCACCAAATGACGCGCGCAACAGATCTTTAACGCGCCATCTGTCGGACATTTTGTGAACTTTGTTTTTTTATTTTTTTTGTTCTAATAAAAGCCCATGTCATATCAAGCATGTGTGTCAATTTTTACCTCTCTATCTACATTATTCCGTGGTTTATTAAGTTTTCAAATTTATACTGACTTTTTGTTCACCCTGTACACTAAGGTGACAAAAGTCACGGTATACCTCCTAATATTATGTTCGACTTACGTTTGCCCGCTTTAGTGCAGCAGCTCGATGTGGGATGGACTCAACTAGTCGTTGGAAGTCCCTTGCAGCAATACTGCACGATGCTGTCTCACAAGCCGTCAATAATTCGCCATGCCGGCGCAAGATTTTGTGCGCAAACTGACCCATTGATTACGTCTCATTAACGTTCGATGGGATTTACGTCCTTCGATCTGGGTGGCTAAACCAATCGCTCAAACTGTCCAGCAATTTCTTCAAACAATGGCAAACGACTGTAGCTCGGTGACAGACCTATTGTCATCCGCAAAAACTCCATGACTGTTTGGAAACATGAAGTCAATGAAAGGCTGAAAATGGTCTCCACGCAGCCGAGCGGAACCATTTCCAGTCAATCATTGCTTCTATTGGACCAGAGGACGCAGTCTATTACATGTAAACACAGTCCGCACCATTGTGGACCCTCCACCAGCTTGCACAGTACCTTGTTGACAACCCGGGTCCATGGAATCGTGGGATCTGCGCCACACTCCAAGCATACCGTCGGCTCTTACCAGCTGAAATTGGGATTCATCTGACCAGGCAGCGGTTTTCCTATCGTCTAGGGTTCAACCAATATCGTCACGAACCCAGGAGAGGTGCTGCAGCCGATGTCACGCTCTTAGCAAACGTACCAGCATCGGTCGTATGCGGCCATAGCCCATTAACGCCAAATTTCGTAGCACTGTCCAAATGGATGAATTCGTTGTATTCTCGGCACACTCTTGACACTGTGGATGACGGAATATTGAATTTCCTAACGATTTCCAGTTAGAATGTCCCATTCGTCTAGCCCCAATTACCATTCAGAGTTCAAGGTCTCTTATGTTGTGTTATGTTAACTGGGGACCTAGAAACGACGGAGAGGCTCCGTCCCCGCTGCAGCCGCAGTGGTCCACAACCCCACGACGACTACCGCAGTCAACTTCACCCCTCTGCCGCCCCACACCGAAACCAGGGTTATTGTGTGGTTCGGCCCCTGGTGGACGCCCCCAGGGAACGTCTCACACCAGACGAGTGTAACCCCTATGTTTGCGTGATAGAGTAATGGTGGTGTACACGTACGTGTAGAACTTGTTTGCGCAGCAATCGCCGACATAGTGTAGCTGAGGCGAAATAAGGGGAACCAGCCCGCATTTGCCGAGGCAAATGGAAAACCGCCTAAAAACCATACACAGACTGGCCGGCTCACCGGACCCCGACATAAATCCGCCGGGTGGGTTCGTGCCGGCGACCGGCGCTCTTTCCCGCCCGGAAAGCCGTGCGTTAGACCGCACAGCCAACCGGGCGTGCTAAGGTCTCTTACTTCCCTTCGTGCCGTTATAATCACGTCGGAAACCTTTTCACATGAGTCACCTGATTACAAGTGACAGCTCCGCCAATGGACTGCCCTTTTAATATTTCGTGTACGCGATACTACTACAAAGGGCATTCAAAAAGTTTTGCACAGTCATCTCTAATTTTTTTTTATTTTTTGCAGGAGGAGAATGAAATTTTTTGTGAACATGCTTGGAACATTTATCTGTAAGTTGGTATATAAAAGTACTTTCTTTTATTTACAGGTGAGCCATAATGGACCATGAAGTTGACGTCAGGTTGCGACAACGGCCGGTGATGGAGTTCCTCTTCAAGACCGGCGATGACTCCGCCACATCGATTCACAGGAAGTTGCTCCCAGTGGTAGTGATACCACACTACCCAATGATAAACGAGTCATTTCAGCAAGCTGTCGTGTCGTCACACATCTGTCATTTTGGATGATGTGATCAGTGGTATCCTTATTCACATCACTCACTGTCGTCGATGGTCTACCGCATCGTGGATTGTCCAGTAGAGAGAAATCACCTTCTTTAAACCTCTGCAACCACCGCTGGATACTGCTGCGATCCACTATGTCCTCCTCATAAACAGGGAGCAACTTCCTGTGTCATAGCCGGTCTTGAAGAACAACTCCATCACCGACCGTTGCCGCAACCTGACATCTACTTCACGGTCCATTATGGCTCACCTGTAAATAAAAGAAAATGCTTTTATATACCAACTTATAGCTAAATGTTTCAAGTATGTTCACAAAAAGTTTCATCATCTTCCTGCAAAAAATAAAAATATTGGAGAGGACTGTGAAAAACATTTTGAACACCCTCTGTAGCATCTGCATATGTGCATGTCGCTGTCCCATGACTTTGGAAACTTCAGTGTGGTTAAATTTGAAAGAAAATAAGATGTGCTGCTCACTGATACAAAGAACGCCAATTCGTGCGGAAGCACGCGCGACACGCATTCGTAGTATTTTTCAGTCGAACAAAATCAAACACATACTTATGAGTTTGTCTTAGTTTTTCAAATGCAGATGTAGGGAAATTAGTTCTTTATGTTTCATACATCTTTAGGTCCAACAAAGATATGAATTCAAGTTTATGCAATAATTCAAATCTTTCTTCAATTTGCACAACTATATTGTCAAAAATGTCACAGTAGAGGGACCTTCTTAAAATGGAGGGATGTACATTACAACGCTGCCGTTTAGCAGGAGGTTCATCTTCAGCATCAGCATGTTGTGCGTGAGTGTCACTCCACACCAAATCAGCCTGGTTTCTAAGGTTCAGTGTTTCCCTTGTTGTATCTTGAATCTATTGTGAACAATACAGGATATCTAGGTGTTTAGGCTCAAGAATATTGAACAGTACATCTGTGAAACAAAAAATTCTGCTGAATGTCAATAGCAAAAAAGTTGTTTCAGGGCTAGCCAGAAGTTTAAAAATCCTTGAGCTGCAATTACTGTTTATTGTCCCAATTTGAGCTTCCACCCAGTACGTGTTCAAAGAATTCAACAAATGAGGTTCGCTAATCTTTAACAGTGTCAACCAAACGGGATCAAAAATTCCATCGTGTTGGGGCATATTTTGGCATTCTTTTCACTGTAAATTCATTTAGTGATGCGTTCTTTTTGAGGATTTGTGGAAAAATGACGCCAAACCTGTTAGCGTCTGAAAAAATATTCTGCATTCTTTTATGCAAGAAACGTACTGAGACAGAACTAGATTTAAGCTGTGGCTAAAACAATGAACAAATATGGACTTTGGATATAGTTCCTGAACTTTAGCTCTTAGTCCACCCGAGTGGCTAGCCATCACAGCTGCACCGTCAAATGTTTGAGCAACTAACTTAGGACTTAAATCAAATTCTTCGACAATCTTGACCATGTACTGAAGCAACCCATTGGCTGCTCTATCTGCACTAACATCAGTAAATGAGATGAACCTTTCATGAACTTCTCCACTTTCATAATTTACGTACCTTAATGTCGTTGAGAGTTGAGAAGAATTCATTATATCTGATGTTTCGTCTAATAACAAGGCAACAAATGCTGACTGTGTAATTTCTTCTTTAATTTTTTTTCAGAAGTACCTCACTGACAGCAAGTTTTATGTCATTTTGAATTCTATTTGAAGTTCTGCGAAATATTCTGGACGTCTGAAGATGATTACTTAATGAAACATCATACTGTGATAGTAACTCAATTAGACCCAAGTAAACACCCTTTTACAGATAATCTTCTCCGTCATTATGTCCACAAAACAGAAACTCGTGAACAGCAGTGACATATAGAACTTCAATTAATCTTTACAGCACTTCTCTATTTTTCCTAACAGATTATTACGAAGTGCAATATCAGTTTGTAATTGTGTATCAAGCTGAATATCTATGCGTGTAGTGCCGAAAGTTTTATGTTGCAGCACGGATAAAATGTGAGAATGAGATTTCTTGTGTTTCTGTATGTCACTGCGCAAATTGTTCAGGTTATTATATCCATTATTTGGTCATATAGTTTGTTCGTTTGCGAACAATAAACATGAGCAGCAAAAGAGTTTGTTAAGCATCGAACTCCCTGCGATCCAGTCTATCCTGCTATATTGAGGCATTTGGAAATGTCGAACATATTCTTGGCTTTGGTCTTTACTAGCTGCCTTCAGATTAGGCAGTTCTGGGCAAGGTCTACCGGCTTGCACAATTTCTCGTTTTTCATTTAGACTGGATTGGATTGGATTGTTTGGGGGAAGAGGCCAAACAGCTAGGTCATTGGTCTCATCGGATTAGAGAAGGACGGGGAAGGAAGTCGGCCGTGCCCTTTCACAGGAACCATCCCGGCATTTGCCTGAAGCGATTTAGGGAAATCACGGAAAACCTAAATCAGGATGGCCGGACGCGGGATTGAACCGTCGTCCTCCCGAATGCGAGTCCAGTGTGCTAAGCACTGCACCACCTCGCACGGTTTTCATTTAGACCCCTTAGACGAAACGGTCTTCGCAACAATTGTTCTATTATACACTCCACCTCCACAAGACTGTAATTAGAGAGTGCAAAGGAAAACGTAATTAATAACTGAAATTATTACGATTCCTGAGAAATTTTTAGTGTTATATATCAGTGATACATGTATGAGACTGAAGCAAAAAAATAAAATTTTTGCTGATGAAAAGATTCGAACTCGGGTTTCCAACTAACGAGCCAGACACACTATCCATTACATCACGCCCATGTTCGAAAAAACTTATGCACGGAAGTGAATTACAAATTTAAAAAGCTTTGCGTAACTATTAATTCGTCGTATCAATCTCATGCATATAATACCGTAATTATTTATCGTGTCGTAATCAACAACACAATGAAACGTAAAATAGATAAATGAATACCATACTTACATTATACTGATATTGTGTTCTGAACTTCTAACGTCTTCACGCAACAGTTCTAATTCAAATTTCTCTTTTACTCCAAAGAAGTAAATATTGTTTTCTGAACTTTGAGTGTCTATAAACAATAACTTGACTTTCATTTAAAAACATTTGTAGCGATGCGTCAGCTAGCTAACTGGGCAGGGGAAGGCTCAGATCTCGCCTTCGGCGCATGCGTACGCCACACTTGAGATAACTAACAGGGCATCGGAAGCCTCACAGCTTCCCCGACTCGCTCAAAATCTCGCCCGTGCGCTTGCGCGCACACATGCGCTCCACTACGCGTATCACACAACAGCAGCTCTTAGCTCAGCGGTAAGGGTTACAGTTTTTCCACTGCAGAAACCCGAGTTGCGGAAAAAAACATTTGTTTCCAGAACACAGAGGACTGATAACAGAAAAATATGAGTTATTTTCATTTCTGAAAATTCATAAGGATAATCGGCGCTTACCTAGCATTCCCGGAATGCACGCCTCTGCCACAATACGTATTTTTATTAACACATGCTAACTTAAAACTGGAAGTACCAGAAGATTAACGCTGAAACCCTCTTTAAAGTAGCATATTATAATATGTATTGGATAAATAGTTCGCACAAATCTTAATTAAAGTGATAGCCAATTTGACACAACGAGAATTATATTTAGTTTTTGTTAACCGTTCCTTGAACGTTTGCAGCATACATGCTCATATGTGGCACTTCATTCTTGTAAGAAATGAGCTGTTCTTACCATTGATGTTTGCAAATTAACGTATCTATAATAGAATGTGAATAATGGTTGAAACTATGAAAACATCTAATTAGTTAATCAAAATCGGCCATTAAACATAGAAAACTTAAAATTTTAATGTTGGTCATGAAATGTGCTTACGATCTACTACGCATGCTGCAGTGCTGTTTCTGTAGCTGTATACTGATATTAGCTACGGTAACTTGAATTAGTTATTTGATCCAAGCACTTCTCTTTGGTTTATTAAGTACGTTAATAAACACTCGAGTAGCTCATTCAATATGTCTCAGTGAGTGCTTTATATGATATTCTGATCTCCTCTGTGGCTTAGTTAGTATAAATGTTATCAATGATAGCCGTTATATGTATCTTCTTCACTCAGCAACCAATTAAGTGCATGACTAGCACATCCCATAAATATCTTTCTATACGATCTTTGATTTCTCTTGTTTTGTTAGGATGATCATTTCTCCCTACATAAGATGGCGACAATAAAATATTTTCATATTCAGAGGAGAAAATTGGTGACTGGTATTTCGTGAAAAGATCTCGTAGCAACACAAAATGCCTTCGTTTTAATGATTGCCGCCCGAACTTGCTTCTCATATCCGTGGCTGTATTGCCCTGTTTCGCGATAATACAGAACCATTTTCCCTTCTTTGGGCTTTCTTGATGTCCTCTGTTAATCCTATCTGGTAAGGATTTCATGCAGCACCGCAGTACACTAGCAGAGGAAGAACCTGTTGCATCTTCTAAGTGTTCTGCCAATAAAGCGTAGTCTTTCGTTCGCCTACCCCAAAAAATTATGTATGTAGTCGTACCAGTTTAAGTAGTTCGTAATTTTGATCCCTATAGTCTGATTAAAATTACTTGATTGTTAACGTCTGGCACTTGCTGCTACAGTGTTACCACAAGCGCTGCCGGCTACCGCTGGGTTATAGACGACACACAAACACAGCGGGCCTTTACTAATTTTGTTAATGTGTAACGCGGAGCAATGTTGGAAGACGCCAACACAAGGTCTCACTGAAATGGGAGATGCTCTGTCGACAGCTGATTTTTTGTGGTAGGTTTCTATGGGACGAAACTGCTGAGGCCAGCGGACCCTAGGTTACACACTACTTAATCTAACTTAAACCAACTTACACTAAGGACAACACACACACCCACGCCCAAGTGAGGACTCGAAACTCCGATGGGGGAAGCCGCGCGAACACTGTCAAGGCGCGCGGCCAGCTGATTTTAAGTGAACAATGACTGAGCAGCAGCAAGCCATGGGTCTTGTAGCCCTGAATTTAAACTCGTGTCGTCGCCTAGCCACAAAATGCCTCAAATGGCTCTGAGCTCTTTGGGACTTAACATTGGAGGTCAGCAGTCCCCTGGAAATTAGAACTACTTAAACCTAACTAACCTAAGGAACTCAAACACATCCATGCCCGAGGCAGGATTCGAACCTGCGACCGTAGCGGTCGCGTGGTTCCAGACTGAAGTGCCTAGAACCGCTCGGCTACACCTGCCGCCGCCTAACCACAACCTCGTGATGTAGAATATATCCAAGAAAATGGCGATCAACATTCTGCGGCAGAAATAAAATCACGGTCGCTATTATGACGGCGTTTATGAGTAATGTCTACGAGCGAAATCAGAACAGAAAAATTGCATACTGCTTGCTTGCGTAGCCACCTTCCATAGCAAAATTTCAGTTTTAGCGATAAAAGCAAACTGTAATTTCTTGCTGTGATTGGTTACCTAAAACTACCATGACACTGGCTACACGGGATGCCGCGTTACCAACCAATGAACATCCTGCTTGGTTCTCAGTTACAGATTACAGGCGACAAAAGCAGATTCCAAACGAAAAAAGAATGACAGGAAGAATAATAGAAGCAGATAAAAACGTAAGTTCAGTGATAAAAGTGACGCGACAAAGTTTTACAAATAAGAATAAATATGTAAACCAATTAACTGAATAAAAATAATAATCATAGTCTTTTGAATACATTTAGGAAAATAAAAAACTTCGATGCACTTGAAGAGGCTCGAACCTTCGAAAAAAAATGGTTCAAATGTCTCTGAGCACTATGGGACCTAACATCTGTGGTCATCAATCCCCTAGAACGTAGAACCACTTAAACCTAACTAACCTGAGGACATCACACACATCCATGCCCGAGGCAGGATTCGAACCTGCGACTGTAGCGGTCATGCAGTTCCAGACTGAAGCGCCTAGAACCGCACGGCCACACCGGCCGGCCGAACCTTCGACCTTTACTAGTTAGTGTCAGCGCGAACCACTATGCCATGCTGTTACACTGCAACAGGCTGTTGTATTTTTGACTCTGGTGTCCCAGTTACAGCAGTTAATTAACAGCATTCAAACATTCGGCTTCACGTAATCTCATGCGAAGCTTATCTAATGTAAGTCCATCTCTGCGATTGCAACAACTGTCAACATGACGCTGAATCGCGTCTTGTGTGGAAGGACCCAGAAGAGGAGGGTTGGAACTTAAATAGTGGCAACTATTTATTCACAACTGATACAAAAGAGTTACATGTTTGTATCTGTTACTGTCCTTCAAATTAATCACCAGCGTTGTGTAGAACCTGTTGTCAACGATGCGGAAGGCGTAGTATACCGTTATCAGAGCTTGTTCTGTTGATGGTGCGAATGGAGCAGTCTACTACCTGTCGAATCTCTGCAACAGTTCTAAAGCGAATGTCACTAAGTGGTTCCTTCATCTTCTGAATCAAATCAAAGTCACAAGGATTTCAGTCCAGGGAGTATGGTGGATGGTACAATACTTCCCAGTCCCATCGACCGAACAGAGCAGCCACAGCCTGCGCTGTATGCGCCCGCGCATTGTCGTACAAAATGACGGGTGGGTTGCGCAGATAGTGTCGCCGCTTCTTTCGCAAAGCTGGTCGCAGGTGATGTTCCAAAAACGACCAGTAATACTGTGCATTGACGATGTGCCATGGAGGAAGGTAAAGCGTTAGGATAACACCATCACAGTCGTACATGAGAATCACCATAACTTTAGACAGCTCCATTGGCACAATCAACAGAACAGGCTCAGCTAACGGTACACTACGCCTTCCACATCGCTGGCAACGGGTTCTACACAACGCTGGTGACTACCTTGAAGGATAGTAACATGTCCAAACATGTAACTCTTTTGTATCTGTTGTGAATAAATACTTGCCACTATTTAAGTTCCAAACCTCTTATATATATAACTCATTACATTTACAAGCCTTTAAGGCCTACAGCAGAATAAAAAGGATACAAACCACAATATAAAAGGAAGAATTCAACAAACTGCGCGTTATAAAAATTGGCAAAGGTACACATTACAGAAAGAAGGAAATACGCAGTCACAATATCAGTGCAGGAGTCATTTATTGCAGATGACTGTCCATCGCTGTCGGTCCCCAGCCTCATCTTCTGCCGCTGTCGGCTCCACTTTGAGTATTGCCAGTACTCATCCCTTCCATCGCGTCCTCGGTCGTCCCGTTGCGCGACTCCCAGCAGGTTGAGAACGGAGAACACGGTTAGGGAGGGATCCATCGGCTCGGAAGATGTGGCAAAACCACTGTAGCCTCTTCTGCCCCAATATTCAGCCGATGTGTGGCTTTCCATACCGCTGTCAAAGGGCTTCTTCTGTTCCTCGTTCCCATTTACCTTCCACGGTATCGTAGACGAGTCCATATATCCAGCGCTTGTGGTGTGCGGAAGTGTGGTGTTAACGCTCTCGCAGTAGAGAGTACCTTTTCGGCGGCATCATGTACGCGTGCCGGCCATCTCGTGGCCCCACAAGATGCTACCGTCTTCAACAACGGCAGCAGTTCCAGCAACACAGACTCGTCGTCGGCTCCGAGTTTCGTCGCACGCACAGCACTGAAGTAAGACTGTTCATTGGTAGAAAGTATTAACGGCTAACCCAGCAGCAGAACTGAATGTGATATGATTAATGAACTTTATTTAAATAATAATCAGTTAAATTCAGGTCGATTGTGTCCTCATTGCCCCCAGACATTGTTACCAAGCCGGGTCCTTGTTCCATTTTTTTCCTTATATGCTAACCGAAGTTTGAGAATCTATCACTAGAAAAAATCCAAATCTAAAGAAAATGCACAAATTAAGAGTGCGGAAGTTTTATTTATTTTACATATAGCTTGGAGCATATGACTGTTTCGTCTGGTACGTATTCTAGTATTTAATTCTGTTCAAGTCATTTAAAAAAAGGCTCAATTGTTCAGACAATAATATGAAATCCAATTTTAAAATTAAGTAACTGCAAAGTGAAAAGTGCTTGCCTTTCTCTAAATTTCTTTGATGATGTTATGTTGAGGTCTCTGAAAGTCATTGTTTACGTAACTAAGTTCAATACTAACATACAGTTTAAGTCTATATTTTCAAATCATTATTCGATTGCCTTTTTCAAAATTTAATGGCAAACTTAACGTAAAAGTGTCTTCTCAGTTTTCCTTATCATCACATACTCACTTAAAATTAGTGTCAAAAACGTGACAACCTTCAGTTGCCACATCAGTGTTTAGTAAATGTTTTTCTTTCCCATCATCTTGTACAGGATTTTGGATGTAAATTGCCCTAGTGGACTGGCGACCGTAATTATTTCCTTTTCGTTAAAAAAAATGCCTCTGAGCACTGTGGGACTTAATTTCTGAGATCATCAGTCCCCCAGAACTTAGAACTACTTAAACCTAATTAACCTAAGGAGATCACACGCATCCATTCCCGAGGATGGTGTCGGAGAAGTACTTCGGCCAAAATAAGATAACGGGCAAAGCAAATATTTAATTTGTTTACTTGAACTTTATTAGTCGGAGCAAACATTTGAATTTACCTTAAAAACGTGTAAACAGCGGTGATCGAAGCGTCAGCGTCTGCACTAGACGTGATTTACCCTCACTGTTAGCATAGCTCACAAATTCATGAAATAAAATAATCACACTTTGTAGAACAAAAAACTACAATTCTGCCATCTCCTTCACACTGCGTTCCCTACCATCAGTCCAGAAATAAATTAATAAAATAACGACGTGTTATGTTCACCTTGATTGGTGTAAGACTTGAGATTAATTTTAGACTGATTTTTAGACAGAAATCTGACAACTCCCCATTTGTTTATTCATAAATTTTCTTTTTACTCACAACTTCACTTGTCACTTGGTATGTCACATATATTATACACATCTCTTCCCTCATAACTCTCTGTCCATCTCCTCCTTCCCCACTCTTCGACCCAGTGGTTTCAGATTCATTCATATACCCACATATATAACACACACACATAATGTCAATGCGACAACTGAATCATGTCTTTTGCTCGTATCTGTGTCGCACTAGTCGATTTCTCAATAGAATTTAAACTCTCATTGATATACATAACTAGGATAACACAGTGGTTAGATGGGATAAACAGGTATGGCATGTAAATGAGGTTATCCAACAAAGAATTGAACTTCCTGTTGGCTTCTGTCTCGGGTTCTTCGGTCGACGTTCGTCTGACGATTTTTCTGACGTTTCGCCAGCACGAGTGGCGGACATTGTCAATGTTTCACCTTCCATTGCTGGTGGTGGACTGGGGCAGAGATCGCGGCCGCAGACTATATGTACCTCGTACGCAAACGTCCGAGGGCTTCTCCGCGGTCATATCCGGCGCGGCTCTCTTGCAACCTGCGACGGTCTTTCGCTGCAGCACAGGAAGGATTCGTTTACCTTGAGGCTTTGCTCTTTCTTGTTGAAGCTATTGTCATGTTTGTGTATTTCTACAGCTTCTCCGAACCAGCTGGCGTGATAGTTCTTCTCTACAGCCAGAACTTTCGTATTGGCGAATTTTACTACGCAGTCGGTCTCACACAGCGCGTGTTCTGCCACAGCCGATTTCTCCACCTGCCCCAACCTGCAATGTCGTTTATGTTCTTTGATCCTGGTGTAGATCGATCGTCCAGTCATCCCAACAAGCTTTTCCGCTTGTGCATGGTATGCAGTATATTCCCGGCATTGCAAGTGGGTCCCTTTCCTCCTTTTCCGATTTGAGACACTCTTTTATCTTCTTTGTCAGTCTGTAAATGGGTTTTAGACCATTGTTTTGCGATATACGGCCGATTCTGTCTATCACTTTGGGAGTGTTCGGCAGAGAAAATACGCACTGAAACAACCCGGATAGGTACAAGCCATAAGAACCTTAACGCCGACAGAAATAAATTTGTATTGCCTGCCGGTACGGGAAATGCGACTGTCGTAATAAAGACCAAAGATTATGAGCAGAATATCGGGAACCTATTAGATCCGACGACGTAATGAAAACTAAGCGCTGATCCGACGCAGCGTATCACACGGAATACGAATCGGTTAATCAAGGCGTCTTCTCTGTCGACGGACATACAGAGGAACCTGCGCAACACAGAAGTCCTACCACCTATGCTGTATGAATTACCTAAGACCCATAAGAATAACGTTCCACTAAGATCGATTGTTTGCGCTCCTGGCTCACTGGCGTATAAACTGGCCGAACACATGTCCTCTGTGCTTCAGCCGCGCCTGGGAAAGACTGACACATACACTCATGACAATTCATTGAGAAGTTGAAGAAACTAAAACTTACACCAAACGACAGCCTGGTTAGCTTTGATGTTGGTTCTTTGTTTACAAAAGCCCCTCTCTGGGACTGTCTGGAGCACATCAGTCCCATTTTCCCGCGAGACATCACAAAGCTCTTTCATGTACGTCTCACCACGAGCTATTTCACGTGGAATGGCAACTTCTACGAACAGCAGGAAGGCGTCGCCATGGGTTGTCCTCTTAGTCCACTGGTGGCCAACTTCTTCATGGAACACTTCGAAGCACAGGCACTGGACCTGGCACTTTGTAAATCTAAGGTATGGTACAGATACGTAAAAGAGACCTATGTTGTGTGGAACCATGATGAAGAACAGCTCGGAGTCTTCCTAAGACTTGAACAGTCTCCATGATAACATAAAATCTACCATGGAAGCAGAAAAGGATAAAAAAATACCGTTTCTAGATGTGCTAGTCACAAGGATGGTGAAAACAAGGGACGGAGCGTGTATCGGAAACCGTCACACACGGACCGATACCTGCAAAAACTACCAAATCACCACCCGAGCCAGGAGAGAGGCATGGCTAATACGCTCGTAACGCGGAGAAGACGAATATGTGAGCCACAGCAGCTCAGACGAAATACCACACTTGGAAAATTTTCTGAGGAACAATGAGTACTCCAGAAGTGAGTTTAGCAGTATAATAGAGCCAAACACTCGGCGAAGTGGCAAATCAGAGAAAGTAATGTTGGGTGCGGCCTCTATGCCATACATTCCGAGAGTGACGGACAGAATCGGTCGTATATTGCGCAAACACGACATAAAGACCATTTACAAACTGACAAATCAAAGAGTGTCTCAGGTCAGCAAAGTAGAAAATGGACCCAATTGCAATGCCGGGAATATACCGCATACCATGCACATGCGGGAAGTTTATGTTGTGAATGACTGGACGATCGATCTACACCAGGATTACAGAACATAAACGACATTGCAGGTTGGGTCAGGTGGAGAAATCTTCCGTGGTAGAGCACACGCTGTGTGAGACCGACTACGTAGTAAAATTCGCCGACACGAAAGTTCTGGCTCTAGAAATGGAATGAGCGTTTGGCGTCATTGGCCGGGAGACAACTTACGGGGCACGTCCGGCCGCCTTGGTGCAGGTGTTATTACATTCGACGCCTCAGTGGGCGACCTGCGGGCCGGATGGGGATGAAATGATGATGAAGACTGCGAGGTGCCGGTGCAAGCAGTGTATTTAACACTAAATTTTCTAGAATCTCCAAATGTAAATGATGCTCTAAGCCCCCCCCCCCCCCCCCCTATTCTAACTCCGACTTTTGCTGTTGCACATGGATTAAAAAATATACGCGAACTGACTGTAATCAACCCTGCAAGTGGAGTAGAAAAGAGTTGCGCACCTGCAATAATTTAATTTGATAAATAAGTTAAATAAAGGAAGGTTTCATTAACGTAGTGAGAAATGATAGGTTGCTCTACCAATTAACAGAATGAAAGTTCTGTCCAAAAGAACAATATGATTTATTAAGACTAAACACAAAATAATAAACAAAAACACATGAAACATTTATAATACATCAAATTGGCTCAAATTGGATACTCAAACAAACGCTATGAAGGTGAAGTTGTCCCTAAACTAGATAGTGAGGTTTAAGACGAAGTGGTATGTGGAGCCAATTCCTTGCCACTCAAATCTTAAGAGAGACACACAGCTAACCCAACATTAATTGCTGCTACTCAAGACAGAACAAAGAAAAAGACGAACAGGCGCGCTCTGCTGAGCTCTGATTATCACCTAGGAAAATCCCTATCTGCCGGTGCTGCGGACATACATTACCAAACTGTCTTCTTAACTGCCAGAACACTATCTGGCGTACCGGAGGCGATGGCTGGTTGCTTCGACGTCCTCGACCGAAAGGCGAGAGCCGACTACCTAGAGCACCCGTACAGGCCGAACACACAACATTCCCGCCCCCACGACAGTGGCCGTGGTTAAACGTTCCAATCAGCAACTCGAAAACCAGCAGAAAATTCCACTCTATTGCCGGAGCACTACCATTCCACCAATGGAGATTCTTGGCGCCAATTTCTGCGCTGATTTTGCTACGTCACGGAGCTATGCCCTGAGCAAGCCAATCACAGTTACTATTTTGCAGAAAGCGCGGGAATTTTCCCGCCACAACTGCCTGGGTACACAAGTCATTCCCACGCCTCGCTGGTAGCCCGCCAGAAAGTGTTTTCGCTAAGTTTCTGCGAAGTAACGGAACCTCTAGCCCAGCTGCTACTTCAGACCCCTCCGGGCGTGTCTTTTGACAATGTCGGCGTCTACAAAGCATTCACTCGACTTCCTCACACCCGTCGGCTTAACCCTTTCCAGATCAGCAGAGCCCGCCTGTCACCGGACCACCCGGGTGACGAAAGACGCTGCGTGGGAAGTCCGCGTGTGAAGGAATAGCGACTTTTCACTGCATGCAATTAGAGACGAAAATCGTAAGATAGAAATATGAGAGGGGGCTCATGCCACCTCTCAAGACAACACAACACCCAGCGGAAAAAATCTCCGACCCAGCCGGGAATCGAACCCGAGCCCCTTAGGATGGCAGTCTGTCACGCTGACCATTTTTTTTTTTTAAACTCGCTAGTGAAAATCTGTACAAAGTCTAGGAATGGAACCTGAGTCTCCTGCTTAGTAGGCAGCTGCGCTAGCCACTTTTTTCTTTTTTTGTCTTTTTTGTATTTTTTTATTTTTTGTTTTTTATTTTTGAATTTTATAAATTTTTTTTTAAATTGTAAATTATTTCCTCTACCAACCTTTTTTTATATAGATGGAAAAGGCGTCTTTCAGTTACGACAAACAAAATTAGAATGTACATCCGTAGCAACAACAGAACAAGAGTTCCTTCTAAACTATGAAATAGAATTTGAAACCAATAGTGTGATGATAGATAATAAAGAAAGAAAAATGTAACCAAATCCCGCACGCCATTCCACGTGCATGGCCCATCTGCATACAGATTCCATGTTCCAAATTGGTACAACATTTCGCAGCGTGTGGAGCCCCATGAAGGCGGTCATCCTCTGCCCGTTACTCCCCAACTGTGAGGGGGGTTATCGAAGACACTGCGCAAATAGTTCGCAAATAGTTGTCGGTATCGGGATGTACGCTCAAGTGTGCTATGACTGTCCTGGAGAAATTGCCAGTAATCAAGCACCATCTTCTCATCATCTCGAAAGAGGTAGTATATGGACATGCCTTTAAACTATGTGAGAGCGTGAGTCTTCGCAGGTGGGATATAAGTATCCTCTGGACAAAGGAGGAGCCGTGGCTCAATTGTGCGAGGCGCGATACGTACGTAGCAGGCGAGGATCTTCTGCACTAGCAGCCATACCTCTAACGCCGATCCACATGTTAAACGGTGTTAGTCAGTATCCACGAGGTGGCAACGTGGGCAAAGGGGAGAATCCGCCATCCCAATAGCGTGCAGCCTTAGTCGTGTGACAACCTTGCCGTTCACCACCTGGTACCACGCGGTTCGTACCCGCGTGGGGAGGAACGACTTCTGGACCGCTCTCCACACTGCAGGCCACAGCGTCGTAGGGCTCTTCCTCTCAATCACATTGCGAGGGATGGACCTTAGCAGCAGTCTGTAAACGTCTCTCGCCTTGGGAGTGCGAGTGTTGGGAAGGTCTGGGTGCACGTAACTATACTCAAGAATAAATGCCGAGAGGTGCGAGACCATTCAGCTATCGGGGCGAACCTCTGGCTGTAGAGAAGAACTATCACACCCGCTTGTTCTGAGAAGCTGTAAAAAATTTCTAATGTATGAGCTTTGTGATGTCTTGCGGGAAGATGGGACTGATGTGCTCCAGACAGTCCCTGAGAGGGGCTTTTGTAAACAAAGAAACAACAGCAAATCTGACCAGGCTGTCGTTTGGTGTAAGTTTTAGTTTCTTCAACTTCTCAATGAATTGTCATGAGTCCCTTATGTATATGTCAGTCTTTCCCAGGCGCGGCTGAAGCACAGAGGACAAGTGTTCGGCCAGTTTATACGTCAGTGAGCCAGGAGCGCAAACAATCGATCTTAGTGGAACGTTATTCTTATGGGTCTTAGATAGTTCATACAGCATAGGTGGTAGGACTTCTGTGTTGCGCAGGTTCCTCTGTACGTCCGTCGACAGAGAAGACGCCTTGATTAACCGATTCGTATTCCGTGTGATACGCTGCGTCGGATCAGCGCTTAGTTTTCATTACGTCGTCTGATCTAATAGGTTCCGGATATTCTGCTCATAATCTTTGGTCTTTATTACGACGGTCGCATTTCCCGTACCGGCAGGCAATACAAATATATTTCTGTTGGCGTTAAGGTTCTTATGGCTTGTACCTATCCTGGCTGTTTCAGTGCGTATTTTCTCTGCCAAACATTCCCAAAGTGACAGACAGAATCGGCCGTATATCGCACAACAATGGCCTAAAACCCATTTACAGACTGACAAAGAACATAAAAGAGTGTCTCAGATCGGAAAAGGAGGAAAGGGACCCACTTGCAATGCCGGGAATATACCGCAAACCATGTACATGCGGAAAAGCTTGTTGGGATGACTGGACGATCGATCTACACCAGGATCACAGAACATAAACGACATAGCAGGTTGGGGCAGGTGGAGAAATCGGCTGTGGCAGAACACGCGCTGTGTGAGACCGACTGCGTAGTAAAATTCGCCGACACGAAAGTTCTGGCTGTAGAGAACTATCACACGCGCTTGTTCTGAGAAGTTGTAGAAATAAACACTCGAAAAGCTTCAACAAGAAAGAGGAAAGCCTCAAAGTAAGCGAATACTTCCTGTGCTGCAGCTAACGACCGTCGCAGGTTGCAAGAGAGCCGCGTTGGATATGGCCGCGGAGAAGCCCTTGGACGTTGGTGATTAAGTTACATATAGTCTGCGGCCGCGATCTCTGCTCCAGTCCACCACCAGCAATGGAGGGTGAAACTCTAATAATGCCAGACACTCGTGCTGGCGAAACGGCAGAAAAATCGTCAGACGAACGTCGACCGAAGAACCCGAGATATAAGTCAACAGGCAATTCAATTCTTTGTTGGATAACCTCATTTACATGCCATACCTGTTTATCCAATCTAACCGCTTTGTTATCCTAGTTATGTATATCAATGAGAGTTTAAATTTTATTGAGAAATCGGCTGGTGCGACACAGATACGAGCAAAAGACATGATTTAGTGGTCGCATTGACATTATGTGTATGTGTTATATATGTGGGTATAGAATGAATCATAAACCACTGAGTCGATGAGTGGGGAAGGAGAAGATGGACACAGAGGTATGAGGGAGGAAATGTGTGCAATATATGTGACATACGAAGTGACAAGTGAAGTTACGAGTAAAAGGGAAATTTATGAATAAACAAATGGGAGTTGTCATATTAAGGCGTCCATCTCAAGAAACGTAAGTGCTCTCAAGAGGGTTAGACATTGCCAATAGTAACTGTAGGGGTCGTTCGCACTCGCACTGCTATCGTTTCGGATATGTTACAAAGCGTAATTCACTCACTAAAGATACCCCTCTAGACGTTCTCTTTCTGGCAGTGCAGTTCTGACTGTAAGAGATGTAAAATCGAAGGACTGGAGACGGTCTTCAGTGAAATGTGTTTCTCGGAGAGCAACGCAGATTATGGAACAGAATAACGTTGGTAGATACAATTCTGGAGGAGACAATAGTATACATTGCGCTTCCATTGAATTACCTCATTAAAGTCGTCGTGGTTAGGCATTAAGGGGCCGAGACGGCACTTCCATTCCAAGTATCACTGTCCTATGGCTTGGGTGGTTGCAGTGCTTTTGGGTTCACTGGAGTAGCCTTCTCCAAAGATTTTCTATTAACTACTACTTTTAACAGGGAATTGACACACTGTTACAAATTTCAGAAAGTGTAAGAATTGCTGGTAGTAACACATATGTTTTATATCACGGCTGTGACCAAACATCTCCCAACTGCAGTTTAAATGCTGCTTGCTTTGCGCGTCATTCCAACAATTTAGATCTCCCGCAATTTACGTCTCCAGCAGAAGTGAACACCACCAACACTCCATTAGAAGTGAATAACGGAAATTAATAAACATACGAGTATGTACACTTGCTCAAGCTGCGAACTGAATAATCAGACACAGTTCTCTCACTTGCTACTTCTAACTGCAGATACTGTTATAATCCCATTGAGACTGCTTTGTAAATAACCCCTCCCACTCACTTGCCCCATTATTTGCGTTTCACTTATATTGT
Source organism: Schistocerca cancellata (assembly GCF_023864275.1). Lineage (NCBI taxonomy): Eukaryota > Metazoa > Arthropoda > Insecta > Orthoptera > Acrididae > Schistocerca > Schistocerca cancellata. The sequence goes on from NC_064626.1 coordinate 948,185,073, forward strand.
TAATTTTACTTTGTATAATTAGAATCGTTTAATTACCTGTTTAGTCTCACATTTTATTTTGTATCTGTCTGTAATAATGGACCTTCTAAGTACAAGATCATCTTGTTCAGTCATGTTCAGTTTTACTTCATACTATTTAACTTATTTCTCTTCTCAAAACAAATGTTTCAATTTGGCGCATGTTTTATTATATAATGTGTCATATATTTTGTCTAACAGAAATATTTCACATTCCATTTTTACTGAAGTAATACCTCTCGATTTAGTCCTAAATCAAACACAAACAATTTTCATCTTTGGAAATCAAAGGAGAGAGTCTACAGTTTCGCTATTTGAAGTCTCTGACCTCACAAAAATTTCACAGCTACACATATTTATCTCTGTACCTGACAACGATGTAACAGTCGAAAACCGGTTTGTAAAATAATAAACACTGTTGAATATTAGCCCAGTATCGAGTGTTTTTTCATTCATAGTGTATTAAACATTCTATCAAGAACCGGTGGAATAATCAGTTAACGCAGACAAAAAAAAATGGTTCAAATGGCTCTGAGTACTATGGGACTTAACATCTGAGGTCATCAGTCCCCTAGAACTTAGAACTACTTAAATCTAACCATCCTAAGGACCTCACACACATCCATGCCCGAGGCAGGATTCGAACCTGCGACCGTAGCAGTCGCGCGGTTCCGGACTGAAGCGCCTAGAGCCACTCGGCCACCGCGGCCGGCTAATGCAAACAAAGAAGACAGTTGATGGAGGGGCAGAGCTTCCGTATACTTGCAGGATAAATCATCTGGGTGTTAGCCTGATACGTATTTCGCACATCGCAGGAAACTTACAACAGATGAGAGAATGAAACCGTCAACGTTTTATTGCTCAGTGGTATAATTCTCTCTTTAGGACTGGATGCGGCCTCGGAGATTATTTAACGGATGAGGTAGTTGGCAGATTCTGCCGTGTTCTTGTTAAAAGAATTTTAGTGTATTGTAAATTGAGTCTTAGTGTCGTATTCAGGAATTCTGTTCTCCTTTTGAATTGTCTGATTCGTCTTCATTATCAATTTTTATATCCCTTGGGACTTGGCTTTAGCAATGAAGAATATTCATGCTTGCTATATGTCAAACAAGAACTGAAATGAATTAAGAAGCTGAAGAACTAGCAGTAGTGAGGTCACTCTTGAGTTACTGGTTCGTGCTTTCTCAAAAAGAATTGTGAAAAAAACGTTATTTTTGCCCACTTCAGATTAAATTAGAGTGCAGAAGTACGTGTCGTGTTGTGTCACTGGTTTATGCCCTCCAGACACTTGCAGAGGTCTTATACACAAAGCCGCCACTAAACGTGCTTGAGTAAAAGTCTAAGCTGGGCTGTTTAATGATAAGACAATCTCACAGCGCGTAGGAGGCTGATCCACAAGGCAGAATCCACCTATATTTATATCTACAAACACTGTAAAGAGCAGTGTTCTGAGCACATCATGTACAGAGTGCTTAATGTAAAACTTTCATCATATGTTTGTACAGTAGCGATCTCTGTATTCCTTTCTTCTCAATTTTCTAACATGATCCTGCAACGGGATATGCAGATGAAACAGTCAGCATGTTCTTAGTGGCAGTTAGAACATTTATGTCGTCTGAATAGCGACTAAAATTCAGTACCCGAGGGAAAAGCTGAAAAAAACGCTGATTTATAGCAAAAACTGTCTGAGACCACAAGATACACTTGGATAGTTTATAGGTGAGTGTGTCTTTCTAAATGACACTGAAACTGTATGAAGGAGATTCACATGCGCGGGAACAAAAGCAGGCAGCACTATAACGTATAATGAGGTGGCTCTAGTGTTGAGCAAGCGTGCCACGCTAAAATACTGGAAGAAAGGTGGATCAAAAGGCTTTAAAGTACTGAACAGATGGGTGTCCAAACGTTAAGTGCGACTGCTACTGCTATCATGCTGAAGCAGTACTATGTGGTTCCGATCAAATATACATAGCCTTTTACGATACTGTGTGCAAAACGAACATCTGAACTGCTAATAAAAATAACGAAAGCGAATATCAATAGGGAATGCCGTAAGGATATTTTAAAAGTTTTTAAAATCGTAACTCTTTACGGACTATGTAAGTGAAGTGTCAACTAAAACTCCACCAAAAGCTTTCAGAGGTTTCTCAGGCTCAGGGATATCTTCCGAGTATTTTGGCACAACGGACCTGCGGTCTCGAGCGGGTCGTTCCGGAGTTACTACATTTAGTTTGGTTTCTTGCCACAAATGTCGACGGCGCTTGCTGTGTGTCTTGTTTGCACTCACTCACGGTACCTGCTTTTGACAACAGAAATGTCCTCGTCAACTCGTCCCCCTCAAGTTTGGATTAGGTACTGTTCGGTTCTGTTTAGGCTTTTGTTTCCGGCAGTGTTAATTTTACTTTAACCTCCTGCCCACAAGATGCATTGGAAGGACGTTAACACGGTCGGGTGGGGACCACCCACTGAAACACACAATCAAATGTTTTGGTATTATCGGGTAAAAGAAACAATAAGAAAGAACATTTTACTGAAATAGGTAACACGTAATTATATGCTCAGAAACCTTGTGTCACAGCTTTATTTTACGAGTGGATCAGTTCCGAACGTAATGAAATCCATCCAAAAAGTAAAATGTATTTTCGTCACATTGCTGAAAATTTTCAAGCCATATTGACCTTTTTTTGACATAAACATTCTGAAAGGATGCCCTCCTCTAAAGTTTCGTAACGCTTCAGCTACAGTCAAGTATTGTTCAAATGTGTGGGAATTGCTAAGGGACCAAACTGCTGAGGACATCGGTCCCTCGACTTACACACTACGTAAACTAACTGAAAGTAACGTATGCTAAGAACAACACACACACCCATGCCAGAGGGAGGACTCGAACCTCCGGCGGGAGTGGCCGCGCAATCCGTGACATGGCGCCTCAAGCCACGCGGCCACTCCTCTCGGCAGTCAAGTATTCAAATGGTTCAAATGGCTCTGAGCACTATGGGACTTAACATCTGTGCTCATCAGTCCCCTAGAACTTAGAACTACTTAAACCTAACTAACCTAAGGACATCACACACATCCATGCCCGAGGCAGGATTCGAACCTGCGACCGCAGCGTTCATGCTGTTCTAGACTGAAGCGCCTAGAACCGCACGGCCACACCGGATGCCAGTCAAGTATTCAGATGGTATATAATGGCTTTACACTGATTGCTAAAAAGAGTCCAGAACCCTCGAACGCTCCATATTTGCTGTTTTGTTTCCTTTGATCTTGTGTTTTCTCGTCGTCGAATCTAAGAGCACGAATAAGAACTTCAAATCGACCTCTAGACATTGTAAATAGAAAAATCAGGGGTCTGTCAATTTTTGAAAAGATTAACTCGGTGTTAAAACGAAAATTCTTCATGTATCCACTCCTGTATAGTAGTACAAAAAGCGCTTTCATCTCAAGTCTGTCTGTCGAGCCTGTGGGAACGGTACACCAATGGACGGGATTGAATCGTCCAGTTATTCGTTCGATTTCCTGTTTTGTCTAGTTCACCAACGTATCAATCATTTCTTCATTTACAAACAACGAAAATAGTTGTCCCTCATCCGTCATACCTTTAGTGATACCCTTAGCTGATGGAAGGTGTAATTTTATATTGTTGTAGGCGTTTTGGCACATTTAGAGTTCAGAGGGGTTTTGGTCCTTATTGTTTCTAAATCTTACCCTAGCTCAGAATACCTAACTTCTTCGTCGTCGTCTTCGGGTAGCCATCCTCCTTCCTGAAAGAATCCCTCCTCTGGTTTAAACTCGTCGTCGATGGGCTCATCATCAGATAATACGCCATCCGATGTCTCAGAGAAAGATTCATTAAATTGTCTTCATTCGCATCATCAGAATCCATTGCCATTTGCCTTTTCAATCTCTAAAGTCTCTTATGTGGTGGTGAACCCAAGGTTGGGGGCCAGTGTGTATACCCTAAAACATAACAAAAAAAATGTGTGTGAAATATTATGGGACTTAACTGCTAAAGTCATCGGTCCCTATAAAACATAAAAAAAATTAACAATATTAACAAAGATGGGTGGAAATTCACCCGAGCTACTGTCACGTGTGTAACAAGGTTGGGTGGAATTTCACCCGAGGACTGCTGTGCGACCCCTCGAATGTTGTGAGCGGTGTCGATATAGAACGATACGCTAGCTGGGGATAAGTCCTGAGCTACACCGACGATGCGCACTAAGGCAAATAGGGCGGGCGTGTGGTTTTCCAACCCACTTTGTGCGCAGATTGTTAACAGTGTTCACAGTGGTGCTTTGGACAGGTTTATTGATGATGAGATGACCTGTATGCATTGAATGCTATGTGTTGACTGAATACTAGGGCCGAGCTGTACGACGACGCTATGCTGAGCTGGAGACACAGCGACGACAACCACATCACAGGACTCTTACGTCTGTCTCACTGTTGTTGGTCTGTTCTGTGTTTTGTGTTGTGGGTTACGATGACTGTATGTTACAGGTTTTATCACTGTTCTGAACGTATTTTCACAGAAATTAGGGTGGTTGCAGTAACAAAGGGAGTAAATCATATTTGAATTATCACTCCATACGAGACGCAAGAAACCGAGTGAACCTTATACCAAAATACACAGGAGGTATCCCTGACAGTTTGTAGGTGAAGTATCTATGCATGATATCAGAAAGAGCTTGGGGAACTTTTGGCACTAAAGAACGAGGTTCACATTTGATTTTAGAAGTAGGAATAATTTGGCGTGAAATCGACAAGAGTGTGTCGTGTAGGCCTAAAATAAACTGCAGTGCAATTCTCGAAGAAGTAAAGATGGTTTGAGAAATAAGAAAGTTTGAGAAATAATAAAATACAAATTATATATTAAAAGTTTTCTGGGTTTGGTACCGCGTCATAATGTATAAAACTACTGTAACTCTTCAGGCTTTCCCGGCGATCTAATGACATCTTGGGTTGTCGGGTGTTCTGCCGGATATCAGCGTCGTACTTGCACGATATTTCGGTCACGTAGCTCGTGGCCTTCATCAGGTGCGACCTGAGACTGCTCCTGGAGCACTTACCCTGTCAGACCAAGAGAATCTACCTATAGAGATAGAACGTCTCAAAACAGTTTTCTCCAAGAATGGATGCACGGACAGACAAATTGAGAGGGCACTCCAACCAGCCACTATATCACAGGTTCCTGAAGAAGACCAAGATGAAGCAAAGAAGGTGGCATATCTGCCCTATGCTGGCTCTATTTCTGCCAGAATCAGTAGGATCCTCCGTAAACACAATATCAAGTGTGTTTTCTGTCCATCCAACAAGACCGGGGGACTGCTGGGGAGTGTCAAAGACGACCTGGGGTTTCGAAAACCAGGGATTTACAATATACCTTGTCAATGTGACATGTCCTACATTGGCCAGACGACAAGAACTGTGGAGATCAGGTGCAAAGAACATCAGAGGCACACTAGATTAAGACAGGTGACTAAGTCAGCCATTGCTGAACACTGTCTAGAACTAGATCAAGCCATGAAGTATGAGGATACCAAGATTCTAGCACAAACACCCAGATTTTGGGACAGTGTTATAAGAGAATCGATAGAAATTAAAATGGCTGACGATCTTATGAACCGTGACACAGGGTACCAGCTAAGCAGAGCCTGGGATCCGGCTCTGGAATTGTTAAAGGACCAACGGGGCCAGCTGCAACACTACACAAACAGAAGAACCAGAGACATGGAGATGGAAAACGAGCCCCTGACGGACTGCCAGGCGCACCAGACCGAAGATGGAACACCCAGAAGTGGGACTGGTGGGCGCGGACCGCTGAGGGAACATCCAGAGCCGCAGCGGACGAAAAACGGAGCGGCAACGCTCCAACAGGTCGTGGTGAGCGGGCGCGGACTGCAGGGAGAACGCTTGGTACCCCAGACCGTAGATGAAACCCCCAGGAGCGGGTTTGGTGGGCGCGGACCGCAGAGGGAACACCTAGAACTGCAGCGGACGGAAAACGTAGCAGCAACGCTCCAGCAGGTCGCAGGGAAAGGGCGCGGACCAAAGAGGAAGCGCCTGCAGCCATTGGTGGAGGGGGAAGGCCATAGGCATAAATACTGGACCAGGTCCTCTCGAGGAGCAGTCTCAGGTCGCACCTGATGAAGGCCACGAGCTACGTGACCGAAATATCGTGCAAGTACGACGCTGATATCCAGCAGAACACCCGACAACCCAAGATGTTATAAAACTACTGCTGCTGGAGAACAACCAACCTTTCGGCCACGGTTGCAGCGGCCTTCTTCTGGGTCTCCAGCAGCAGTAGCTTTTACATTACGACGCGGTACCAAACCCAGAAAACTTTTATGTCGACTGACTCTGGCCGCGGAAGCCTACGCAATTAAATTATATATTAGTTTACATAGAGTTCACGAATGTGTAAAAGCCCACAGTGTCAGATGTACCACTTTGTTAAAGACTATGTTCGTTGCATTTACTGTTTTTAAAAATACACTGAGGTGACAGAAGCCATGGGATAGCTATACACACATATCTAGATGGCGCTACTATCGCGCACACAAGATATAAAACACTAGTGCACTGGCGGAGCTGTCATTTGTACTAAGGTGATGTATGTGGAAAGGTTTCCAACGTGATTATGGCCGCACGACGGGAATAACAGATTGAACGCTGAACGGGAGTTGGGTCTCGAAGCATGGGACTTTCCCATCATTCAGAAATCATTAGGGCATTCAGTATTCTGAGATCCACAGTGTCAAGAGTGTTTCGACAATACCACACTCCACGTATTGCCTCTCACCACGGACAATGCAGTAGCCGACGGCCTTCACTTAACGGCCCAGAGCAGCCGCGTTTGCGTAGAGTGCTAACACACAAGCAACACTGCCTAAAATAAACGCAGAAATCCATGTAAGACTTAACGACGAGCGTGTCCGTTAAGAAAGTGCGGCGAAATTTGGCGTTAATGGGCTATGACAGCAGATGACCGACGTGAGTGCGTTTTCTAAGAGAACAACATCGCCTTCAGCGCCTCTCCTGGGCACATGACAATATCAATTGGACCCTAGACGACTCGATATCATCGCCTGATCAGATGAGTCCCGATATCAGCTGGTAAGAGCTGATGGTAGGTTTCGACTGTGGCGCAGACCCAGGTTGTCAACAAGCCATGGAACCATTTTGCCAGCAAGGCACTGCGCAAGTGTGTGGTGGCTCGACAATGGTGTGGGCTATATACACAAAGAGTGGCGTGGGTCACTGAAAGGAAATTGTTATATTCGGATGCTTGGAGACCATTTGCAGCCATTCACGGACTTCATGTTCCCAAACAACGATGGAACGTTTATGGGTGAAAATGCGATATGCCGCCGGGCCACAATAGTTCGCGATTGGTTTGAAGAACATTCTGGAAAATTCGAGCGAATGATTTGGTCACCGGGGACCGCTCAACATGAATCCCATCGAACATTTGTGGGACATAATCTAGAGGTCAGCGCATGCACAATATCCTGCATCGGCAACACTTTCGCAGTTATGGATTGCTAAAGAGTTAACATGACTCAGTATTTCTTCGGGGGACTTCCAACGACTCGTTGAGTCCACACCACATCGACGTGCTGCACTACGCCGGGAAAAAGGAGGTCCGACACGATATTAGGAGGTATTCCATGGTTATTGTCATCTCAGTGTATGTCTTCTAGTTATTGCTTTTTTTTTTGTATTAAGGACTTTATAAAAACCAAGAACTGCTGGAATCAAAGGATTGATTTTTTGACCTTCAATTATACAGCAGAATGCAGAAGCAACTATTTTAATGGAGAAGTAAAGAAGCTATAACATAGTGGCTTCAGTTACTGTATGCAAACACCCACCGCTATTGCTTACTATGCCAAAAAAGAAAGTGTTACTTCTCCTATAGGATTAGTTCAAGTGATCGTGTGCCTAAAGTGTTAAAGCAATTGGACTGTAAACTTCAAAAATGGCTCTGAGCACTATGGGACTCAACTGCTGTGGTCAAAAGTCCCCTAGAACTTAGAACTACTTCAACCTAACTAACCTTAGGACATCACACACATCCATGCCCGAGGCAGGATTCGAACCTGCGACCGTAGCGGTCGTGCGGTTCCAGACTGTAGCGCCTTTAACCGCTCGGCCACTCTGGCCGGCTTGTAAACTTCATTTCCTCAAGTACCGTTGTATTGCAGGACAGAATTAACCAGCAAACAGAACTTAGATTCCTCAAACAATAGTACCAGTTTGTCATCAAATAAATAATAGCGGTCAAGAAACCAAATCGGAAAAATAATTTCAAAATAATTACAAATAACTTTCAGGTTTCCAAATGAAATCCGTTCTTTTAACTTCTTTCATATACAGAGTACATCATAAAAGTGCAGTCAGACGAGAACATGTTAGCAGCGTCGATCATTTACTGCCTCCACATAACGTTGCCTACCATTAATCACGAGGTAAGCAAAAAACTGTGCCACACTATAATGTTCACTAACCGACCAGACTAACAAACACAATGTTCTCTGATGAAAATTAATTGACTGCTGGACAACACACAGTCTAGCCTATGAACACATTAATATTGTTATTGCAGTCGACACTGCTTTTAGAAGCATTTTCCTTTACACAATCATGTAGAATTTAAACACATTACTCTTTCATGAAAGTTAATTCATTACTAGCTAACACAGTGTTTAGAATATTGGGGCGCTAAACCGATATGACTTTCAAAAACATTTTCCAAACACTTTCAAGCACTCACATAGCACATAAAATATACTTTGTAGCACCTATTTAAAAGAAAAGAAGCCAGTATAAACTAAATATTTTATTCGGTTATTTGACTGTCAGGAAACGTGGAGCAGTTGAAGACTAATATCTTTGAGACTGAAAGAATTATTTTACTCAAGACTTCGAACAATTTAATAGTTTAATGTAATTAGAAGTTCAAATAAACATTTTCGCTTTTATTGTCACTCAGGAATGTTCATGATTAGTGACAGAACCCTAACGTAGGTCAGTGACGTTCTCCTAATATGCGTATTTTTAAGGTCTCTCGTATGTTAATCAACTACTATGAAACGAATAATTCATGGGTTATTTCCTTTCTAAAAGTTTTTAATTTGTCTTGAGGTTGTATTAAAACTGGTTAAGATGAGATAAATGCACTAACAGATATTGAATAATATGAAATGACTGACTCCAAAGTTAAAAACTATAAACCCACCAGCAATCCACTACCAAACAGCTATGATGGCCGGTGTGGCCGAGTGGTTCTAGGCGATTCAGTCTGGAACCGCGCGACCACTACGGTCGCAGGTTCGAATCCTGCTTCGGGCATGGATGTGTGTGATGTCCGTAGGTTAGTTAGGTTTAAGTAGTTCTGTTCTAGGGGACTGATGACCTCAGATGTTAAGTCCCATAGTGCTCAGAGCGATTTGAACCAAACAGCTATACGAAAATGTATAAATTCAACATATATATAAACATTTTAAGTAATTAGTATGATTATTATGGACTTCTTAAAAAGATAGGCAATGATAAATAATTATTTGAACATTCTTTTTGTAATATATATTCCAAAGATTATTTTGTATGAATAGATTGATATACGATGGTATTTTCTTTGCTACATGTTATAGAGGTAAATCCTTGTTCCTGTTCAATTTGAGTACGGAGTAAGAATATATTTATTCCACAACAGAAACTCAATCAGTATTCATATTGTTTACGAAAATGAAGCCGATTATTCTGTAGACCATTATATGAACTTACATTTCAGGATCTAGCATGGACGTAGATTATGAGCCTACAACTTTCGACAACAATGAAGAACAGTAACAAATGAGTATTATGAAAAATGTGTATTTAAATTATACCGTTGCTGCCTCTCCTTGCAGTGTGTCACTATCTCAGCGTGCAACTGCTGTGAAATTGTGACAAGCCGATCAAATATAAACTTTCTTAGAAATTAATGAATCGACTTTGGGTTATAATAGGGTGGTAGCGGTTAGAAGATGTTGAAGAGAACAGGTGCTATGGCGATGTCGCTGGTCGGTATTATACAATCGTAGCTCTTCATATAATTTGCTCTATACAACTACTTCTTGACGGCATCAAATAATTTTTGAAGATTCCATCACATACCACGTAGCAACATACGACATAATTTCTATCCAAGGCTCATTTGAGATAATTAGCAGATAATTTAGTCCCGCTTACCACTGCAGGTTGTGGATGCTTCAGTGGCTGGCTACAGACCTGTTGACGTGTTTATTCCACGCCGTTCCATGATTTCTTTTCTGGTGTTTACACCTACCAGGTAGGGAGGAACTTTCCTCCACCTTTTCTATCCACTATAATTCTAAGACATCCTACGCATGAACGAGTGAAGTTACTCAGTTGTTTCTTACATTTTACATACAAAGCAAGCATGTATCGTAATAAAAGTCAATAAAAGAATTACATACACGCAAGAAATACAATAATCGCGCTAAATAAATATTTAGGTAGATGGAACAAAAGTCTGAGTAATCTTAGATCAGAGATTTGAATTATTGGTCTTAGAAAGTGAAGTAAGTAATGCCTTATCAGTAGTACATACGCTCAGGTTCATAAATTAGGGAACCCTCGATATCCACGAACAACCACTGGGTCATCGTAACACTGGGTTAACTAAACCGTGCCAGAAAGAAGGGAAACATGTGGCATTCATGGTACACCATTATGTGACTGCTTGCACCAGCCTGTGCGAGCCGAACTTTCGGACATAATGGTTCTGAATACATGGTGTGTGTGTGTGTGTGTGTGTGTGTGTGTGTGTGTGTGTGTGTGTGTTTGTATTTGTGAGTGTTTGTGTGTTTAGCACCCAGTATTCGAGTCACAGGGAAGCAGAATGGTACAGCGAACTCATGTGACATGGCTCATTTTGACCCTTAATCGACGGTTAGAAGGAAGCATATTTGGCATAAGGTCTACTGGGTGCTGAATATTGCCGCAGCGTTATCTCCTTGCTGTGCAGAAGTTTACGAGAGGGAGGAAACATCCAAACATCCGAGAATGTTACATGTCAGCCCTAGGATGTTTATCACCCTTGTGTCTGAAAAATTCCCGTCGACACAGCGTCTGATATCGTCAGTGATGGCACAGCAGCCTCGGGGCCATGCATCAGACTGTGTAGCAGCAAGGTCGGGAAACTGCTCTCAGTGGTCGGCGATTAGCCAGATGTATTTCTCTTGCACTAAGGCACTGCGTGGTTTCGCGAATGTATTTTCTTGTCTGACGTGAGTGCGGGCTGCGGGCTGCGTCCTGTTCACAGCTGTGGTTCAACTTTGCGAATTATTCCTGCTGTTTGCTCATCTGGTAACCCAGTGAGACACATTACAGTCTGGAAAAATTGTAGAAAATAACTGAAGTGGCTGTGTCATTAAAGTCGTTTGGGATGCCATCGTGTTAGGATCACATAGGTCACTGTATGTCTTTCACAAGGGGCCTACTATTGCTACAGTCTGTAGGGATCTTACTCTAGAATGGTATAGGCGTAGATGTGGAATCTGTCACAATAATAATCCCTCACCACGTACGGCTGGCCTGGCGAAAAAGCACCTATAACATGAAGACATTGCACATCTCGCGTAGCTAACTCGCTGTCTGGATATTCAGGTGGTGCAATAGTTAGGACTACTGAGGTCATGCAACTGTCACCATCAGTCGTTACTGAGATCGAAACTGAACTTTAACGAGAATCACGCTGACCGTGTTGATCCACAGTTATGAGGAGCCATTGTGCATCCTGTATTGACATCTAGGAAATCTTTGTGGCATCCCTTGCTATGGACACCTCCGATGTTCTTTATACCGCAAGTAGACACATAACACGCGCTAAGTGCCGGCCAAGGCTGATGGTCATTTATCTTCTGTGTGTACAGTCCGCTTAACCCCTCCCCTAGGTCGCTTAAAACTCTTTCTTATGTGATTGGCATGCCTGTTGCCCCGAGTCGTTGCAGTACTCCTTCCTTTCTTGCGCTGCAATCTCACTCTCTTATTATATCTTTCTCAGATTTCGTCTGTAGGACAGATACCTTGTTGACAACTTGGCTTTCTACAGGACAACAATTTGTTCATTTATTTTCTTTTTAAAAAAATATTATTTTACCACACTCATTTTGATTCACTCATGATTGGTTCCCACATCAGGGTTTGACATACACTTTCTCAATATTTTACCGGAGCGCAGGCAGCATAAAAAGGTCGCCAGTACCATGGTAGCTAGTCCATGTGAGGAGTCGTCAGTGACAGCACCCTGACAAAGCAAGGAATGTACTACTGATGGCGGAGCTGCTAGTTCACTGCGCTGTCGAGGAGCAGGTCCCTATCCTTTTGGGGCACTGGGACTCTGGGCAATGGCCGCCTATCCAGGTGGTCATTGATGTGGCTGTGTGGCGCCTCTGGCGAGACCACACCCCTTCCCCAAACCGGAGTAGGCAGCATCATGGCGGGTGACTTGCACAGCCGAGGCCTGTGAGGCTCTGCCTGTCTTTCCAGACAGACCTGAATACTGTAAGTAGGCTGTTTAGGTTCTTATATTGGTAACGCCGCCGCCACGTAGCGCTCTCTATATGAAAATCACTGGCTGTGCTGTGTGCAGTCTGTGGCTAGTTTGCATTGTTGTCCGCCATTGTAGTGTTGGGCAGCGGCAGCTGGATGTGAACAGCGTGTAGCGTTGCACAGTTGGAGGTGAGCCGCCAGCAGTGGTGAATGTGGGGAGACAAATGGCGGAGTTTTGATATTTGTAAGAATGGATGTTATGAACCGTTATATATATTATGACTATTAAGGTAAATACAATGTTTGTTCTCTATTAAAATCTTTCATTTGCTAACTATGCCTATCAGTAGTTAGTGCCTTCAGTAGTTTGAATCTTTTATTTAGCTGGCAGTAGTGGCGCTCGCTGTATTGCAGTAGTTCGAGTAACGAAGATTTTTGTGAGGTAAGTGATTTGTGAAAGGTACAGGTTAATGTTAGTCGGGGCCATTCCTTTGTAGGGATTTCTGAAAGTCAGATTGCGTTGCCCTAAAAATATTGAGTGTCAGTTTAAGCACAGTCTTGTATAAATTGTTCGAAGGGGATGTTTCATATGGCGACCCTGCCAGGATATCTCACTGGAATCTTCTGATTTTTTCTTGTAGTTTGTGTAATTAGTGTAGATTTTGTTTATTGCTAATGCGTAATTGTAGAGAGAATCTCCTTCGTAGTTGCAGTCTTTCATTGTTGTACAGTAAAACAGTTGTGGCATGCATGTAGATTTGCACCAAGTATTTCGCAGCTGTGCTTCCAATTAACTAGATATTATTTTCAGTGCTATGTTAATGTGTTCCCCTATTTTTGCTCTTCAAATTGTGTTTTTCTGTGTTGTCGTGTGAAATATTGTGACAATAATGGCGTGTGAAAAACGTAACACTAGGCTCCAAAGTAAGCTGAGAAATAATAGTGACGACGAGCGTAGCTTATCAGCACCACTGTGTAGTGAATTAACAGAAATTCAAAGTAGTAATTTGGTAACTGTGCATAGGGAAATGGAGTGGGCGGCAAACAATGGCGTAGGCAGTGAAAGAATTAGTGAACAGGGAAGCATTATCGATCGATCGCTCGGCAACAGCTCGCCTCAGGAATCCGAAATGACAGGACACAATTTTGCAAATACTGTAGATTCAGGTTTTGCGTCCTCACCGTTTTCTCAAATAAGTCAAGACACATTTTCTGCTTGTCAATATGTGAATGTTGCCGGTGCAAATTCACTGACGAAAAGCACTGAGGAACATATTCCTGACACTAATGCATTGTTATTACAGCTAATGCAAGAAATGGAACAAACTCAGAGACAAACACAGCAAAGGCTCCAAAAATTAGACACAATGGAACAAAATCTTCAAAAGTTAGACACAATGGAACAACACCAGAGACAAACACAGCAACAGTTAGACACAATGGAACAAAATCTTCAAAAGTTAGACACGATGGAACAAAAGCTTCAAAAGTTAGACTCAGTGGAACATAAGCTTGAACAAACACGTGAAGATTTAACTACTGAGTTACATAACATTGAATCGAAATGTCAAAAAGTCTGTAATGATGTAAAAACACAAATTTGTGAGCATTTTCAACCCATTTTTTCGAGGCATGAAAATGCATTACAGAATCACGAAGCAGCCATAAAAGAACTCCAGACTATTGTTCATGAAAATCACGACACCTTGCAAGCTAAAATTGACTCAGTTGCATCTACCGATTCGGTTACGCGACTTGCAAAAACTCAAGAAAACTTAAAGGACACAGTAGATACGATTTCAACACAAATGGACACTTTGAAACTTGGTTCAGAAAGAGGAAATAAGTACACTATCGCAGAAAGTAGCCGAACTTTCGGATCAGTTCACTAACTTATCTGCAAAGGTAGATGATGATCTGAATGACACAAGACCTGTAGCCATCACTGACACAGAAGAGTGCGAACAAATTAGGAAATTCAAACAAAATCAGAATCAAATTAATATGCAACACCGAAGAAAAATCCGGGAAGTACAAGATCAGCTGACACAGGTAATACAAGAATTACGAATTTCAGAGGCCACTCGCGCTCCAATACGGGAAGAGGGACATAGAAATACGGAACAGCCACAAAATAATAACACAGGGCACTTCGGAAATTATGAAAGATATTGGCAAGGTGCACCGAATTTTGAGATGGAACCGCCGACACGACGTAACAATAACCGATATGCGACTCGCTGACACGATGATTTTGACTATAAGCTGTTCTTTACTACACGTATATTCAAAACTTTTAAGAATTCTGGCAACGACATTCATCCACAAGCGTGGCTCCACCAATTCTCTCATTGTTTCCCTCCAACTGGTATTTGGAGCACAGGTTAGAATTTATGTATGGCTACTTGGAGAATGAACCAGCTGTAAGAATGCGATCAGTCATTCACGATTGTCACAATGAAGGAGAATTTTACCATGCATTCCTCTCAGCATATTGGTCTCAAGCTACACAAGACCGAGTAAAACATAGCATCATAATGATGAAACATTTCGAACAATCTGAATTTTCCAGTCTTGTGAAATATTTTGAAGACATGTTATACAAGAATCAGTACCTGTCAAACCCATACAGCCCCTCAGAACTCATCCGCATTTGCTTAATCAAACTGCCTGAACATTTGAGACATATTATTTTAGCAGGACGTTGCAAAGACGACATTGAAGCTTCTCAGGGACTGTTACAAGAACTGGAAATTGACACTGACAATCGCGGATCGCGAAAACAGGAGCAAAACAATTACAGATCACATCCATCACAATTCCGCGATGACAGAAATAATATACGACAAGGTTATTCTTTCAATGTAAATCATGACCAAAACAGACACCACCCGTATGACAACCACTGGCAGAGTAATAGTTACAGAGAGAGATCGCATTTCCGTAGTAATGAATATGACAGAGACAACCAGAGAAACAGACAATATGGGAACCAAAGCAATTATTATTATGTGAGACAGAATAACTTTAGACGCAACGGTCCAGTGCGCAGTTACGGTTCAGGGAGAAATTCTCTATGCTACGTATCTGTTATGATGAAATATTGAAGAAGTGTCGACGAAGAAGGTAAGGAATAATGAATAGTGGTTAGGGACTCTTACTTGTGAAAAAGGATGTTGGAAACCAAGAATCGTACTTTAAGAGTTATGAAATGTGTGTAAATGTGTGAATGTACTCGTATCACAATGCCGGTGAAAATTTTTTGGACACTGCTATATTCATAAGATTTTGTTTCTACACATTTCCAACGCAAATTCTTGACCCGTGAAATTTTGTGTATGAGACTGTGACTGTAGCGGAAACTGCTGTCGTAAATATTTCCGTAAGAAAGTTAAGTGACCACCTGCACGTAATGCGTCGTGGCCACCCAGCTGTACGACAGACACCCGGAAAAAAAAGCCTTTCAGAGGCACAGGTAGAGAAAAAAAAAGGGGAGGCCATTAACCTCGCTATTGACATTCCTTTATAGAAAGCACCGCAAATACGACACGCTCATTACTTGGAAACATTCTTACATCTGCACACCTGATTATGACAAGTATCTATCTACGAGAGTTGAGAGATTTTTTTTACTACCTTATGAAATGCCATATGGCTAGTGAATGACGTTTCATGCCTTGCTTTGCCTATTTTGTTTAATATCTAGTTTCTAGCTGCACTGCAGCATTGGTTAAAATAAAATTTAATAGATGTACTAATATAGATATTTTATGCCTACAGATCCAGTAAATAACCCTTTTATAATCTACTTCAAAGAAACGACGGAGCACAAAAAGACATTTCCCTTCACAGGACTTGCATACATAATCTTCTTTTCAACTACTTGGTAATATTTTTCGTAGAATAAGTTGTGGTGCACCACTTTAATTACATAGACATTAAGATGAGATTATACATTTCCTTTATCTGCATTTTTGTTTTTACTGTAATATTTTTTCTGCTTGAGCTATGTCATGTTTAGGTATAAGTTACTGCTGTTTGCCGGGCATAGTGTTACTGAATTTGACTTTGTGTTACTCTGCTAAGCCAGTTTATTACTGATTTATTTTTCTTGTTTGCTGCTCATTGCATATTAGTTGTAATATTGTTGCTTACTTTGCCAATTTGAATTTTTTGTCATTGCTGTTTGTATTAATTGTTTTGTGCTGCTGAATTGCCTCGTCCCTTAGTTTAGCATCTGAGCTCAGTAGATTTAAGTTAGCTTAAGAGGGGGTAGCCTATAAGAGAATGAGTTGCAATGAATTTGAAGAAATGCACTGAGAAGTTATACGAACAAAGTACAGGTATAGGTAGGATTTTCTTGGAAATAAATAATGAGGTAAGAAATATGTGAAATAAATACAGAAAGCATGCTTGGATAGGATTTTTTTGGTGGAAGTAAAGGTTGAAATAAGACGAAAGATCTATGGAATGAAGTTTTGGGTTGGACTGCAGTACCAAACGTTACACTGAAAACAAACCCTGTCCTTTCCTTTTGTGTTATCCCACTATGTGTTTGTGTACCCTTGTGTATTTGTTTTCTTCCTGTCTCTGTGTAGTTTCATAGAATTTTTTCTTCTTCTAATACTAAGCTACCTTCACTATGATGAGGCATACTGTTATCCTCAAATATAATTGGCATTAATAATATGTTATTTACCTTGTAAATATGCTTAGACATTATTTATTCTGTTTTGTTTTAATGCTCATGGGTAAAGTTGATGTTTCGAAAATTATTCTGATCTTTTATATGTGTACTCATGTCATAATTCGTGTAACGCTGATGTATATGTTATTTCTATTCTTTTGTAAAGCCTGTATTACTACAAATGTTATCTGTATTGTTATGTTCTTTAATGCTGTATTTTGTACCTTTGTTATTGAATTCTTATGTTATAAAATTATAATTGACACCAGTTTATCACATTAAGTAACGTGTAAGCATTCATTTCACTGCACACATTTCTGTTGGTCATAGTATATGGACAATATGTGAGAAGTAGGGAGTGATAGTGTTTGCACGTGTGTTACTAATTCAGCAAGGGACAGGATAACAGCATTGCTGGTTCTAAGGACAATTCCAAAAAACTTTGTGAGTGCACAAGTGGTGGTTTATGGACTTGCTATATTCTCCGCAAGACTCTTCGATGGTGATTGTGCACCTGCACAGTCGCAGCAGATTGCTGCTGGCCATCTCTACAAGGACTACAGTGAGTCTGCATCTTTGATGACTCACCAATATCATTATTTCTACAAGGACTGCAGTGGGTCTGCACCTCTGGTGGCCCACCAATACCATACTCTCTACCAGGACTACAGTGGGTCTGCTCTGTGATGACCTACCTACCAATCTTCTTCAAAACGTCGAATGACTCTGCTGTGGGTTTGCTCTGTTGTGGCCCATTACCTGTCAGCATGTCAAGAGTCAGCACTGTCTTTCAGTTGGAAGGACAACACTACTTCTTCAAGATTGCATGGAAATCCACTACTTCCGTGTGCATTTTGTTTTACTGCTCAGACTTTGAGAAAAACACTGCAATGTTACTATGATGAATGATCAGGACTGTCTTTATTTTCACAAAATTGAGCCGTAATACATGCTGGTACGTTGATTTTTGAATCACAACGTGTGTAAGTAGGCTGTTGACTCTGCTGTGGGTTTGCTCTGTTGTGGCCCATTACCTGTCTGCATATCAAGAGTCAGCACTGTCTTTCCGTTGGAAGGACAACACTACTTCTTCAAGACTGCATGGAAATCCACTACTTCTGTGTGAAATTTCTTTTACTAATGAGACTTTGTGAAAAAAAACTGTAATTACTATTATATTGAATGATCAGGACTATCTTTATGGACTGTGAGAAAATTTTAGCTTTTGACCAACATTGTATCAATAAGTGTGTGCATTTGATATCTTTGTTATTGTAATTACGAAAAATTTTATCAAATCATTATTGGCCAGTGCCCAAAACAATTTGTCAAATTTTTTGTGGGGAGCATGGGGGCTATGTAAGTAGGCTGTTTAGGTTCTTATATTGGTAACGCCGCCGCCACATAGCGCTCTCTGTATGAAAATCACTGGCTGTGCTGTGTGCAGTCTGTGGCTAGTTTGCATTGTTGTCTGCCATTGTAGTGTAGGCAGCTGGATGTGAACAGCGTGTAGCGTTGCGCAGTTGGAGGTGAGCCGCCAGCAGTGGTGGATGTGGGGAGAGAAATGGCGGAGTTTTGATATTTGTAAGAATGGATGTTATGAACTGCTAAATATATTATGACTATTAAGGTAAATACAATGTTTGTTCTCTATTAAAATCTTTCATTTGCTAACTATGCCTATCAGTAGTTAGTGCCTTCAGTAGTTTGAATCTTTTATTTACCTGGCAGTAGTGGCGCTCGCTGTATTGCAGTAGTTCAAGTAACGCAGATTTTTGTGAGGTAAGTGATTTGTGTAAGGTACAGGTTAATGTTAGTCAGGGCCATTCCTTTGTAGGGATTTCTGAAAGTCCGATTGCGTTGCGCTAAAAATATTGAGTGTCAGTTTAAGCACAGTCTTGTATAAATTGTTCGAAGGGGATGTTTCATAATACTTCAACAAATATCGTTATGACACCAAGAACTTTCTCTCCTTGATGACGGCATGAGGTGAAAGCAAGATCAAGTTAACTGCAGAAACGTACATATCTCAGTTCTTGGTTGGCTTCCGAACTGATAAATGTCGTTTCTAACTATTAATCCAATGTTCGTTGTGGATAATCTTAAAACTGTATTTGGAGAAACGGCTTCTCTCCATAATCTAAAAATTGGTTCTGGGCTAAAACACTGACTCCTACCTAGTACTGAGCGCTACTTCCCTGTCAGAACTTGGTGACAAATCACCGTAACTCACCGTAAGACGCTAAGCATGGTACAACGTTTATATTTGCACTGGGATTTAACGCTGCGGATGGATGAAAAGTTGCACGAAAACTAGATCCTCGCTTTGAAAGCAGATTCGTTTCCAGAAAAATTTAATGTCACTTTCCACCACTCCGATGTGAAACTGTTCCCCACCCTCGATGCGGTGCTTTAAAAGACAATCTCGGTTATATATTATATTCTCACTGCGCTCTTGGGCAACAGCTACTTTACTCGCTATAGCTGAATAAAATCAAGACTTAGTGAAGGTTAGTGTAAGAGACTCTTGGAAGCAGCTCAGACAGGCACAGTTCAGGCGCGTTAACATCAGGAGCGACCTGCTGATCCAACAAGTACTGTCTCCACAGCGTCAGGGCAGTTACAACATATCCAGGCCTAGCAGGGAGGCCAGAGTTGCTATATCGTTGACATACTGGAAACGCAGAGCCACTGTGGCGTTGGTCACCCGATCGCCAAATAACCGAGCCGTGGTTTTGTTGTGGATTACTTGACAGGAATCAATTCCTTGACAAAACAGGGACGAGCCAAGCCCACGTAAACACACCCGTTTGTAGAAAGATGTACACAGCCACCAGCTTCGAAGGGAGATCTATGCCAGTCTTCTACTTGATATGAATCAAAAAGTTGCCTCCACCTCACTTTGTCTCTATTAGCTGCAAGCCTACTGTCCGTGCTAAGACTCATGCGGCCGAATTAGCGTCTCCCAGCCCGCGGGCCACCAGGGGGCCTATTTCCAGTTACTGCCAGGCTCGAACCCCCCGGGCATGCGTATTATCAGCCGCCTTCGCCTATGGGGGCACACTTTGCTGCTGTCCACCTCACTTATACGGACAGGAACTGTTGCTGCAAGTCGTCTCATCCACAGTGGGACGACGGCCAGATTCCGCGCTCTCCAGCGTTCCCTGCCTTGAGATGCGTGGCTGCGCCTAATCTGTGTGGGCGCTGACGTGGGCTCCCGTACGCTCTCAGCTTTCGCTCACTTGCTCCTCCACTGACTTGAACGCGTCGCCGGCCGAGTGACATTTCACGCTGTCTGTGGCAGCAGCCCGCCCGCCTTCCTCAGCGCCTCCTTGGCAGCCGAGTACTGCCTGCGCCTAGGGGATGTTGACTCCTACGAGCACCTTCACGACTGTTGAGTTCACTGGGCAATAAAAAGAATGTATAACAATGCTGAATTCATGGCGATGCCTCGGACAACAACCACACGTGTATCTGCTGCTTCACCGCGTCCCTCCCATGGTGGTTAACTAGTACTTGCTTGACCACTAACAATCCAGCGTACAGGTAATCTACTCCTAGCTTCTACAGTGCTAACGACCCAATTTCTGGAGACTATTTCATTAATGCGCTGCTTGCAGGACTCGAGTAGGCGTGCCGGCCCCGGATCGAATCCGCCCGACGGATTAACGACCGTCCGCAGCTCGTGGTCATGCGGTAGCGTTCTCGCTTCACGCGCCCGGGTTCCCGGGTTCAATTCCCGGCGGGGTCAGGCATTTTCTCTGCCTCGTGATGACTGGGTGTTGTGTGATGTCCTTAGGTTAGTTAGGTTTAAGTCGTTCTAAGTTCTAGGGGACTGATGACCATAGATGTTAAGTCCCATAGTGCTCAGAGCCATTTGAACCATTTTTTTGATTATCGACGAGGGTCAGCCTGGATGTTGCTTTTAGGTGGTTTTCCACATCCCTCTAGGTGAATACCGGGCTGGTTCTCACGTCCCGCCTCAGTTACAGGACTCACAGACATTTGACATACATCCGCGCTTTTCCATGATTTACTCTAGACGCAGACAGATGGGGTACTCTGATTCCGTCCTTGGGGGGGGGGGGGGGGTACGGGGTGGCGGCAGGAAGGGCAACCGACCACCCCTTCAAATTAACATGCCAAATTCGATTTAACCACGCCAACCCCGTGCACAATGCGGGATAAAGGCGCAACCGGTAGATAGAATGGTAGGCTGCTTCATGAAAAAGCCCCATTCTTTGTTGACAGGTGAGATTCCTCCCCCCCTCGCCGCCCCTTCTCAATACTGAAAGTGTGCTACTTCAATTAAGGAACGTCAACTCTAGAAATTTAAGGTCTCAGTTCACATCTCATATTTTGAAACCCCGAAAAAAGTGCGAATGGCTATATCTTGCCGCCAATGGTACCTAATTTCGCTACTAGTGTGACCAAGTCACTGGAATAGCCTAGAGTACTTACTCCGTTCATTCCTCTGACTTCGACATCTTGTAGCCATGCAAGTAAAGTAGCCCACTAGAGAGTGGGGGGTGGGGGGGAAGGGAGAAGGAGTAGGACATCATCTTGTGGTTCAAAAATGGTCCAAAAGGCTCTGAGCACTATGGGACTTAAAATCTGAGATCATCAGTCCCCTAGAACCTGTATCTACTTAAACCTAACTAACCTAAGGACATCACACACATCCATGTGCGCGGCAGGATTCGAACCTGCGACAGCAGCGGTCTCGCTGTTCCAGACTGAAGTGCCTAGAACCGCTCGGCCATACCGGCCGGCTCTTGTGGTTCTTCCAGCATCATCTTAGGGGACCTGGAAAAGCCACAGCTGGGTGGAGCAGCAGTATCCTCCTTCAGCGTCTACCAATGAAAGGACTCCCTTGAGAGAAGAATTGCCCAAGAAATTTTGTTATCTTCATCCATGCAAGCGCAGAAAATGATAGAATATTCTCTCTGCCGTGGAAACTTCAAGAATCATTCGACTGTTTCCTTCTAACATTTTATCATATCAGTCAGAGTTACACTCCTGGAAATGGAAAAAAGAACACATTGACACCGGTGTGTCAGACCCACCATACTTGCTCCGGACACTGCGAGAGGGCTGTACAAGCAATGATCACACGCACGGCACAGCGGACACACCAGGAACCGCGGTGTTGGCCGTCGAATGGCGCTAGCTGCGCAGCATTTGTGCACCGCCGCCGTCAGTGTCAGCCAGTTTGCCGTGGCATACGGAGCTCCATCGCAGTCTTTAACACTGGTAGCATGCCGCGACAGCGTGGACGTGAACCGTATGTGCAGTTGACGGACTTTGAGCGAGGGCGTATAGTGGGCATGCGGGAGGCCGGGTGGACGTACCGCCGAATTGCTCAACACGTGGGGCGTGAGGTCTCCACAGTACATCGATGTTGTCGCCAGTGGTCGGCGGAAGGTGCACGTGCCCGTCGACCTGGGACCGGACCGCAGCGACGCACGGATGCACGCCAAGACCGTAGGATCCTACGCAGTGCCGTAGGGGACCGCACCGCCACTTCCCAGCAAATTAGGGACACTGTTGCTCCTGGGGTATCGGCGAGGACCATTCGCAACCGTCTCCATGAAGCTGGGCTACGGTCCCGCACACCGTTAGGCCGTCTTCCGCTCACGCCCCAACATCGTGCAGCCCGCCTCCAGTGGTGTTGCGACAGGCGTGAATGGAGGGACGAATGGAGACGTGTCGTCTTCAGCGATGAGAGCCGCTTCTGCCTTGGTGCCAATGATGGTCGTATGCGTGTTTGGCGCCGTGCAGGTGAGCACCACAATCAGGACTGCATACGACCGAGGCACACAGGGCCAACACCCGGCATCATGGTGTGGGGAGCGATCTCCTACACTGGCCGTACACCACTGGTGATCGTCGAGGGGACACTGAATAGTGCACGGTACATCCAAACCGTCATCGAACCCATCGTTCTACCATTCCTAGACCGGCAAGGGAACTTGCTGTTCCAACAGGACAATGCACGTCCGCATGTATCCCGTGCCACCCAACGTGCTCTAGAAGGTGTAAGTCAACTGCCCTGGCCAGCAAGATCTCCGGATCTGTCCCCCATTGAGCATGTTTGGGACTGGATGAAGCGTCGTCTCACGCGGTCTGCACGTCCAGCACGAACGCTGGTCCAACTGAGGCGCCAGGTGGAAATGGCATGGCAAGCCGTTCCACAGGACTACATCCAGCATCTCTACGATCGTCTCCATGGGAGAATAGCAGCCTGCATTGCTGCGAAAGGTGGATATACACTGTACTAGTGCCGACATTGTGCATGCTCTGTTGCCCGTGTCTATGTGCCTGTGGTTATGTCAGTGTGATCATGTGATGTATCTGACCCCAGGAATGTGTCAATAAAGTTTCCCCTTCCTGGGACAATGAATTCACGGTGTTCTTATTTCAATTTCCAGGAGTGTATATAGGAGCTATCGTGTTTGGATATTCCCATGACCAAGCCGTGAATGAAGCGACTCGATTTGTTGGTGTATCAACACGAACTTTCCAACATGTGTACAAGAAATGTGTACTACACGCAGCCACATAACGTGGCGTAAGAGCAGTTTTAGTAGAAAAGCCCTAAAGTACAGGGACCAGAGACGAATTTCCCCTCTGTTCAACGAAAATCGCTTTCAAACTTTACTGATGTTGCTGTTTTCAGTGAATGTAGGTCCACCTCAACCAGCAACTGAGCGAAATTTTACAAGGTAACTGTATGCTGTGGACATTTATACTTGGTTAGTGCCAAATGGCCATGAACACAGTGCTAAAACACAGCAAGTCCGCAATGTAACAAATACAGAAATTGCTCCTTAACTGACTATAATCCAATGAATCACGATTTTGCCTCTTTTCAGATAATGCAAGTTGTCGAGTGCATTTATGTCTCGATGCCGTCTTCGCCCTGCAATTTGTTGGGGCTGTAGTTCAGGCCACGGGAAGTTATATGACGTTTTGAGAAAGTATTTCCTACTATTTCTTGGCCCCATTCATTCAGATTACCTTAAACACAGGAGTTGCTTGTCACAATGACATCTTCCAGAATGACTGTTTCTTCTGCTTATTCTAAAAGTGAAGCACATTGCACAGATGTTTCGGTACGAAAAAATCAATCACTGAAGATATTATAGTTTTCGAAGATCTTAGAAGGGGTACTTGAGTGTGTAACACTTAGGCGAGTTACAGGGTTAACCAGTGGTTTGTTGTGTGCAAGCCATCTGAGCAGCGCAAAGGCAGTTAAGACGAGTCCAGTCTGATCTTGGTCTTCCCGTCGGCACTTCCGGGTACTACGGCTCTGCTAAGTATGAGTAATGTATTAAGTTGCTTGCAAGTTGCTTTCTGCTGATCATTCTCAGAGTCGTGTCACAAATGTTTGATGAGATCCAGGCTTGCATCGCACGGCCTGATGTAATATCGTCTGCAACATTCCCAGACTTTTAATGTGGATTTATCTAGGTTCAGACTTAACGTTTGTTTTTATTTGAGGTGGTCAGTTCTCGATACACATCGTACTGAATCGGGTTTCCATCAGTCCATCCGAATAACAGGGCTGTTGAATTCGTCACACTCTCATCTCTTAAAATGTTTCCAGCATATTCCGGTAAAAATCGAATTCTTGTCTGTTCTTTCTCTTGTGGTGCACCATTGTAGCGCATATTTCACACGCGGACGATTGTATACATTATTGTAAAAATCTCTAAGTTTATCAATTGAATCGAAGCTTAAAAGGTTTAATCTCAGTCTCGTGCGACAGATAAAATCATGTTTAAGAATTCTGTTACTCTCGTGGTATCGTATACATGTTGTAATCTGCACTGAGCTACATATCGTTACACGTTCTCTGCGTTTAGCATGAATATTAATCGAAGACAGCGGTTTCTACAAGCAAGCAGCATACACGTTTCTTAAAAACGCAACTAGCTGGACGCTTTTACAGTTTCTCTGCATGATTTACAGGTCGCAATGTAATTCAGCATGAGAAGATTCAGAGAGAGTAAGCAGCAAATCATGACTGTTGTGCATCTATAGTTTTCCGAGTTCAAAATGATGAACATTTGGCTGCCAGAACAAGTCCTGCATGCTCAAAGCACGTAACTTTCCTACAAGGTGGGTTATCTACACGTTTTCGAAAAAAATATTATGAACTTATTATAAGTGAATGTGATGACAGAGTTCATTTAAATATTCTCCTGCTATTCTTTCTGTCGTGTCAAGCAAGCTATAACTACCCTTCAACATGGTGCCATCCGTTTTAAATCACAGTTAGACAGCGCTGTAAATCAATTCTTGGTTTTAAAATTTATGTGAAATATGGCATTTATTCAGGGCATGTTTCTGAAGACATATTTGCATGTTAAAGTTTTAAACATGGCTGTTTCTCGGCAACTGTATATTAGTTTCAAGATGGGAATCATAAAGCCAACCGGTTGCAAATAAATTTTTGGTATATTGACCTAGGTTTCGAAACCTCTAAGGAAGTGTAAATTTACGTAGGTAACTTTTGTACATTATGACAATTGTCGTCTTGGTTAATGCTTTTTGTCATACTCAATTTTCTATGCATTGTTTTGTAGTGTTTCTCAGTATTTCATTCTGATGAAGACGTCCTTAGAGGTATAGAAATCTACGTCAATGTACCAAATATTTGTAACCTGTTGGCTGTATGATTCGTATGTTGATATTTGCGTCTATACATATGAGACGTGTGAAGGGGATTAGCTTACAACATGAAGCAACATATTTATATGACTGTTATCGACGACCAAGGAATACCCTTTCTTCTACATCTTCACGAAGAGTACGCTGTGGACACGGTGGACACGTACATCTTCCAAGTGGACCACAGCTGTTTTCATATGGTGTATGCCTACGTTTCGCAGGCCGGTGTGACCGAACGGTTCTAGGCGCTTTAGTCTGGAACCGCGCGACCGCTACGGTCGCAGGTTCGAATCCTGCTTCGGGCATGGATGTGTGTGATGTCCTTAGGTTAGTTAGGTTTAAGTAGTTCTAAGTTCTAGGCGACTGATGACCTCAGACGTTGAGTCCAATAGTGCTCAGAGCCATTTTTGCCTACGTTTCTGGTTTGACAAACACCCAGGAAAGCAATTTTATCTCGATTGGTATGCTAAATTTCCCGATCTTAATCCCACTGGGAGTGTCTGGGACTATTTGGAAAAATCGGCGAAATGTAGCGATCAATATCCCCGCAATCTGATAACTTCACACGATCTAATCATTAATGATTGGCTTCAGTTTTCTATGGAATATTTGAAAAAAACTCGTCGACTCTGTTTCTGACCGAATGGAGGTCATTATCAGTGCAGAAGGGTGTTACACACTGTTAACGTAATTTGCCCTAGGGATGACTAATTTTTTGTCCGGTGATCTTGTGCACCTATAACATCATACGAGAAGAGTATCGCAAAGTTACTATGGAAATGCGCGCATAGTGGACTGTCCATGGTAACGGCAACATTACAGGCTGTTCGCCAGATGCGCCGCACCAGTAGGCTGTGAAGAGCTGCCGGCACGACTCGTCACCGGCCGCCACGAGCTGGCGGCAGGTATTTAATTTTTGCCGGCGCCGGGTCGTCAACGAGCCGGATCAGTGCGGCCAATATTCCGCTCGCATTGCGCCGGATTGTATTTTCAGCTTTATTTTCCCACGCGCGGTGTCCGCGATGCGGCAATAAAAAAAAAAAAAGTCAGCTGATGGGGAATCGGACTTCTGGCGTTACGAGAGGGAGAGATGGGTGGGGCGATGGGGAACGGGGGTGTGGGGGATCCGGTGGCGTGCGGCAGTGACATTCCCGGATGATCCTAGGGGCGCGGCTGTGTCAGTTTATTTGGCTGTCGGCTGCCCCGGGCTCCGCTGCTTTTGTGTCGTTTTTTCGGCACCGCTGTTTGTTTTGTGTTAAGCCATTTAATCGGGGCTGTGAACGAGCAGCCGCTGCGTCCGGAGACGCCAACGCCCTCGCCGCCAGCGAGGGACCTACAGTTCTCCGTGGGGAGGCGCCGTCTCTCCGTGTAAAGTGCTCTGCCAGTGTCTGTCACTGGAATGATAAATACAAAAGAAGACAAATACTGTCTACGTCACTGTTTAGAAGGGCAATCTAGAGATAACGCCGGCCGGTGTGACCGAACGGTTCTAGGCGCTACAGTCTGGAACCGCGCGACCGCTACGGTCGCAGGTTTGAATCCTGCTTCGGGCATGGATGTGTGTGATGTCCTTAGGTTAGTTAGGTTTAAGTAGTTCTAAGTTCTAGGCGACTGATGACCTCAGAAGTTAAGTCCCATAGTGCTCAGAGCCATTTGAACCATTTAGAGAAAATGAGACAGATGGGGAAAGAGTAAAAAAGTATTTATTATTTCAAATGTAATCGCCATGCCTGTAAAAACGTCTATCCCACTGTGAGACAAGACGGTCAGTAATTTCAAGGAAAAATTTTTGCTGTTGCAGGCGGAGCCACTATGCACCGAGGCGTGCATCTCTTCGTCTAAAATTATAGAAATCGCATGGGGAGAGATTCGGACTGCGTGAAAGATGCCTATGGGTTTCCCAGCGAAACTTCAGCGCGCTTGAACCAACAGTGGCAACACGTGGTTCCGTAGGCAATCGCAAACATTTTTCCGTCAAGGGATAGATAGCCTTGTCTCACAGTGGGGTACGTACAGGGTCGTCCATTGATCGTGACCAGGCTAAATATCTCACGAAATAAACGTCAAACGAAAAAACTACAAAGAACGAAACTTGCCAAGCTTGAAGGGGGAAATCAGATGGCGCTATGGTTGGCCCGCTAGATGGCGCTGCCATAGGTCAAACGGATATCAACTGAGTTTTTTTAAAAAAGAAACCCCCATTTTTATCACATATTCGTGTACTACGTAAAGAAATATGAATGTTTTAGTTGGACCACTTTTTTCGCTTTGTGATAGATGGAGCTATAATAGTCACAAACGTATAAGTACGTGGTATCACGTAACATTTCCCCAGTGCGGACGGTATTTGCTTCGTGATACATTAACCGTGTTAAAATCGACCGTCCACCAATGGCGGAAAATGTCGATATCGTGTTGATGTATGGCTATTGTGATCAAAATGCCCAACGAGCGTGTGCTATGTATGCTGCTCGGTATCCTGGACATCATCCAAGTGTCCGGACCGTTCGGCGGATAGTTACGTTATTTAAGGAAGCAGGAAATGTTCAGCCACATGTGAAACGTCAACCACGACCTGCAATAAATGATGATGCGCAAGTAGGTGTTTTAGCTGCTGTCGCGGCTTATCCGCACATCAGTAGCAGACAAATTGCACGAGAATCGGGAATCTCAAAAATGTCGGTGTTGAGAATGCTACGTCAACATCGATTGCACCCGTACCATATTTCCATGCACCAGGAATTGCATGGCGACGACTTTGAACGTCGTGTACAGTTCTGCCACTGGGCACAAGAGAAATTACGGGACGATGACAGATTTTTTGCACGCGTTCTATTTAGCGACGAAGCGTCATTCACCAACAGCGGTAACGTAAACCGGCATAATATGCAATATTGGGCAATGCACGATGGCTGCGACAAGAGGAACATCAGCGACCTTGGAGGGTTAACGTTTGATGCGGCATTGTGGGAGGAAGGATAATTGACCCCCATTTTGTCGATGGCAATCTAAATGATGCAATGTATGCTGATTTCCTACATAATGTTCTACCGATGTTACCACAAGATGTTTGACTGCATGACAGAATGGCGATGTACTTCCAACGTGGTGGATGTCCGGCACATAGCTCGCGTGCGGTTTGTAGCGGTATGGAATAGCATATTTCATGACAGGTGGATTGGTCGTCGAAGCACCATACCATGGCCCGCACGTTCACTGGATCTGACGTCCCCGGATTTCTTTCTGTGGGGAAAGTTGAAAGATATTTGCTATCGTCATCCACCGACAACGCCTGACAACATACGTCAGCGCATTGTCATTGCATGTGCGAACATTACGGAAGGCGAACTACTCGCTGTTGAGAGGAATGTCGTTACACGTACTGCCAAATGCATTGAGGCTGACGGACATCATTTTGAGCATTTATTGCATTAATGTGGTATTTGCAGGTAATCACGCTGTAACAGCATACGTTCTCATAAATGATAAGTTCACAAAGGTAAATGTATCACATTCGAACAACCGAAATAAAATGTTCAAACGTACCTACGTTCTGTATTTTAATTTAAAAAAACCTACCTGTTACCAACTGTTCGTCTAAAATTGTGAGCCATACGTTTGTGACTATTGCAGCGCCATGTATCACAAAGCGAAAAAAGTGGTCCAACTAAAACATGCATATTTCTTTACGTACGACACGAATATGTAATAAAAAATGGGGAATCTTATTTTTAAAATATGAAAGTTTGAAATAATAAGCAGTTTACTTTTTTTTCATCTGTCTAGTTTTCAGTTGACTGCCAGTTTTATGCCTGTACTGAGTAGCGGTTTCGACCTTTCTCACTAGTCATCTTATACAGCTGTACACATAAGAAGGCAGGTGGAATGACGATGCGCAGTGTTTCTGTAGTCGATGCTCTGCTTCAGACTACGTACATTCAATAATTATTGTTTCATTTTTTTTTCATTCGAATTCGTCCATTACGTGATGCCACCAACCACACACTATGATTTCGGCAACATCGTTAATCCATCGGGACTTAATCGATGACTGGCTTATTTATTTATATTTTTGCTAACTCACATACTTGCTATAAGGCGTTTGGTGATTAATGAAGTATCTAATCATCGAGTAAAACGTAAGTAATATCTGGTGTTTCCCAAGGAAGTGTTATAGGCTATCTGCTGTTTCTGATCTATCCAGAGTGTTCGCAAATTCCCATCAGAAACTTCTAGGAGTTGTAGAGCGGAGTGAGTAGATAACATTTTGAATTGGAACCCATGTCAGGATTGTTTCCGTGCTACGACCATTTGAAAATATTTTGCTAATGCGACAACTTTTACAAGTAATTGATCAGGTATGATCCATTATATTACTTGTATTACACCTCCAGTCGTTAACAGCCAAAGAAACGCTCTGTTCTCGTTATCGGGTTCTCTTCAACGTGAAGCAGATAAAGATACCCCCTTTCTCGAAGCCGTTGCGCAATTGTGTCGGAAAGGGTCTGCGATCGAGTCGGACGCTGTGCAGAATGATCTTGTTATAAAGGCCACGAGCAGCTCTTCCATTACCGTGACCTTAGCCATTCAGAAGGATCATGTCGGTGTATTCTGGAAATGTATACTCATCCATGTTGCTCTAACATTCACAGATACGTGAATGAGACTCGAACAATATCAGACAGATAGGACAAACGTCAAATGACATCAGTCGATCTGACGTAACCACTCCCCACATGACTATCCTGTTTCATACCTACATAGCAAACATGTTTTCAAAAGATCTCCAGACAGGGGTTCCTATTAAGATAGTACGTACTCACTCTTTTCATCAAGCCCTAAAACTTTGTAACGGGATTTCCGAACTAAACTATTTAGGAGACTATCTGAGCAGCCCTCTTGCGTTGTTTGCAGTCGTTTACCGCCTTCTAAATTTATCACGTGATCAGAACCAATTGCCGAATGATTTAGACAAGATATCTGTATGATGTAAAAAGTAGCAACTGAATACAAATAATGAAAAGTTTGAAGTCATTACACAATCAATCATACAAATCTAAAGGCGGCAAATTCAACAAAATGTTCAGGGATTACAATTACGAATAACTTAATTTTTATCGATTACAAAGATAATATTGTGGGAGGAGCAAAGCAAAGATTGCGATTTAGTAGCAGAACACTTACGAAATGCCACAGGCGTATTATAGAGACTACTGGCACAACGCTTGTGCCCCCTCTCCTGGAATGTTGCTGTGTGATGTGGGATCCGCTTCAGATACGATTTACAGAAGACATCGAAAAAAAATAGTAAAAAGGACAGCTCATTTTGTATTATAGCGAAATTGGGGAGCGAGTGCTAGGTTTATGATATGGGAATTGGGTTGATAACCATTAAAACAAAGGCGTGTATCGCTGCGGCAGGATCTTCTCATGAAATTTCAATCACCAACTTTCTCCTATGAACGCAAAAATATTTTGTAGGCTTCCAGCTACATAGGGAGAAATGATCCTAATAAATAAGAGGTCGCACGGGAAGATTTAAGTGTTTATTTTTACCGCGCACAGTTCGAGAGTGGAACAGTAGAGAAATAGCTTGAATGTTGCTCGATGAACCCTTTGTCAGGCACTTAATTGTGAATTGCAGAGTGATCATATGGATATAAATGAAAACGTGTGGGCTTTAAAGCGACGATGGACAGCCGACCTCTATATCACAGTGAGTCAAGCCAATAGATTAGGTCGTGCACTGTCCACACCGACAACGCCCAATAAAATGGCCGGAGCGCTCGTAAGCTTTAAGGTTGTAATAAGAAAAGAAGAAAATGGGTAGCAGGAAGATATGAATTAGAGAGACGGGAAAGCTAGGAATGAAATCAATGGTGTTATTTCAATGAGACTCTTCCATAGCACAACTAAATCGATTTTAGATAACCACATAGAACGTAAATCTGAAAGTCCAGGCGGTGATTTGAACTACACTCCCCCCAAAATTGGGAAACAAATAGGCGGTGATTTGAACTACACTCCCCCAAAATTGGGAAACAAATATTGAGCAAAATTCGAACATAAAAGATAATATATGAAACTGGTCAGGTGCGTGAAGGTCTCGTGCACCGAGTCCCGTTAAAACTTAATTATGTTTACTGACAGTTTATCCATTCTGTGAATCGAGGATATTGACGATTTTTGTCTGTAATCGACACTCATACTGGCAATATATCGGTCCCAGAGGTTCCAAGACTTTCGAGAACGTTTTAAGATCGAAGGCCGATAACAAATGAAAAAATAAATATTTTTTCGTGTTGCATGATTAAAAATTAACAGTTTCAGATTTTTTTTCTTTACCTGTACTGTGAAACCTTGATTCCTACGGCTACGTATAGGTTTTGATGAGCGAGTTTTCGAGTATTAAAATATGTGACATCGTATCTTTTGAGAGAATTGACTCAGGAGCTTAATATTTTTTCACCGTCACGGACCACTGACATTAGTATGTGACATAAATTTGAACTTGATATGCCAAATTATTCGAGAGAAAAAGTGTCCTAACAAACGGACAGACAAACAAACGAAACAATTTTTCGAGTTGCACAGCTACAAATTAAGAATTATTGGATTTTTTCCTTTAATTGTACTGTCAAACCTTACTTCTTTTCACATCTCATGGTACTAGCTCATGACACTAGGGGACGTACCGTGAAGGTTTTGATGAGTGAGTTTCCGTGTATCAAAATACATGACATAAATAGCCGTATCTTTTGCTTGAATAGACTTACAAGCTTAAATACTTTACACTGCTGAATCACCATTGTCTTTAATATATGAAATAAATTCAAACTTGATACGTCGACTCGTTCGTGAGAAAACGTTTCCTTAACATTCTGACAGACAGACTAAAAACAAAGCGGTGCTGTAAGAGTTCCGTTTTTAAAGATTGAGGCTCGGAACCCTAAAAAGGTAAGGAAGTCCTCAACCTCATGATTGCTTTGAAAACCACTGTGCTTCATCTGTTGAAGACGCAAAGCCATTGCCTTCCTGTGACCTTTGAACTGAACTCCCTACCGATTTATACGGGAATGTATGGGACAACATGAACTCAGAACCACAGCGAAACTCGGCACGTTTTACATTAACAAATATTTGCCAGAGACCAAAGAAGTGACGTCACGGGAAATGGAGTCCTTTGGATCCATAGCTTGGCATTGTATCACTCAGCTAACAAGAAACTATGAGAAGAAAATATTATAAAAAAATACAGTCAGATAATTAAAAAAATTGAAGGGCTAAAAGAAATATAGCCGTATTCTCAGTTCTACTGCGGAGAGGAGTAATGTAGGGTTTCTTTATAAAAAGCAGAATCAAATTAGTTTCCATAATGCTTCTCTCAGTTTTGAAACATTCGGCACATTAAACCCGTGTGCCGAACCTGACTTGAACCAGGAAACTTGCTTTCCGCAGATAATGTGAAACGTAGCAAAGTAGAGTTGTTCCACTTGATAGAACTCCGCTCCTTAAATATCTTTTCCCTGTTTTCTGTTGTACACATGTTGTTGCTGTGGTCTTCAGTCCGAATACTGGTCTGATGCAGCTCTCCATGCTACTCTATTCTATGCAAACCTCTTCATTCCCTAGTAACTAGTGCAATCTACAGCTTTCTGAATCTGCTTACTGTATTCATCTCTTGGTTTCCCTCTACGATTTTTACCACCCACACTTCCCTCAAACACTCAATTGGTGAGCCCTTGATGTCTCAGAATGTTTCCTGTCAACCGACCACTTCTTTTGGTCAAGTTGTGTCACAAATCTCTTGTCTCCCCAATTCTGTTCACTATTATCTCATTCTACCCATCTTATTTTCAGGATTTTTCAGTAGCACCACATTTTGAAAGCTTCTATTGTCTTTTTATCTAAACTGTTTATCGTCCATACATCGCTACACTCGAGACAAATACCTTGAGAAAAGAGTTCCTAACACTTAATTTATATTGATGTTAGTAGATTTCTCTTCTTCAGAAATTCTTTTCTTGCCATTAGCACTCTGTATTTCATATCCTCTCTGCTTCAGCCTTCATGATTTATTTTGCTGGCCAAATAGCAAAACTCGTCTCGTTTCCTAATCTGATTCCCTTAACATCACCTAATTTAATTCCATAACAATCCGTTATCCTTGTTTTGCTTTGTTTGATGTTCATCTTATACCCTCTTTTCAAAACACTGTCCATTCCGTTCAGCTTCTCTTCCAGGCCATTTGCCACGTCTGCCGGAATTACAATGTCATCTGCAAACCTCAAAGTTACCATTTCTTCTCCCTTTAATTTCTACTCCAATTTCTTTTGTTTTTCTCTACTACTTGTTCATTTTAAAGATTGAATAACGTCGAGGATAGGTTACAACCCTGTCTCACTCCATTCTCAATTACTGCTTCCCTTTCATGCCCCTCGACTGTTATTACTGACGTCTGGTTTCTGTAAAAATTGTGAATAGCCTTTCGCCCCCTGTATTTTTCCCTTGCCATCTTCAGAATTTCAAAGAAAGTATTCCAGTCAACATTGTCAAGGGCTTTCTCAAGGTCTAGAAATGGTATAAATGTAGGTCTGCCTTTCCTTAACCTAAAATAAGTCGTAGTATCAACAATGCCTCGCGTGTTCCCACATTTCCCTTGAATTCATTCTGATCTTCCCCGAGGTCTGATTCTATCAGTTTTTCCATTCTTCTGTAAAGGATTCGTGTTAGTTTCTTGAGGCCACGATTTATTAAACTGATAGTTCGGTAATTTTCACGTCTGTCAGCAACAGCTTTCTTTGGAATTGGAATAACCAAATTCTTCTTGAAGTCTGAGGGTATTTAGCCTGTCTCATACATCGTGCACACAAGATGGAAGAGTTGCTTCGTAGCTGGCTCTCCCAAGGCTATCAATATTTCTGACGGAATGTTGTGTACTCCCGGGATCTTGTTTCGATTTAGATCTTTCAGAACTTGGTCAAAATTTTCTCGCAGTATCATATCTTCAATCTCATCTTCATCTGCATCCATTTCCCTTTCTATAATATTACTTTCAAGTTCATCTCCCTTGAACAGAATCTCTATATACTCCTTCCACCTTTCAACTTACCCTAGTTTCCTTACTACTGGTTTTCCAGCTGAGCTCTTGATATTCATAGAACTGCTTCTCTTTTCCCCAAGGGTCTCTTTAATTTTCCTTTAGGTGGTACCTATTTTTCCCCTAGTGAAAAGTGCTAACATTTGTCCTCTTACCATTTCAGCTTAACAATTTAGCACTTCCTGTCGATCTTCTTTTTTAGACGTTTGTATTCCCTTTCGCCAGCTTTATTTACTGCATTTTTAAATTTTCTCCTTTCAACAGTTAAATTCCATATCTCTTGCGTCATCGAAGGATTCCTACTAGGCCTTGTCTTTTTACTTAGTTGATCCTCTGCTGTCTTCACTATTTTATGTCTTGAAGGTACCCATTCGTCTTGTATTGTATTCCTTTCCGCTGTTGTAATCAACCATTGCCTGCTGTTAATGCGTAACACAGAACGATTACAGAAAACTGCTAAATTCTTATTCATGCAGTATCTCAATAAAATTTTTTATTCACAATATAGTGTTCAGATTACTACTGATGACGGCCGGAGTATCCGAGCGGTTCTAGGCGCTACAGTCTGGAACCGCGCGACCGCTACGGTAGCAGGTTCGAATCCTGCCTCGGGCATGGATGTGTGTGATGTCCTTAGGTTAGTTAGGTTTAAGTAGTTCTAAGTTCTAAGGGACTGATGACCTTAGAAGTTAAGTCCCATAGTGCTCAGAGCCATTTGACCATTACTACTGATAACGGTACTTTGTAAATGGAATCATTTTACTAAAGGGATTATTTATAATTTTACAATTATATAAGCCACGGAAAGTTCAATATCGATACCTGATAATAGCTGTCCGTTTCAAGATTGATATACCGTATTTCCCTCATTCAAACAAACGTTTTACTTTTACCAAAAAGTTGGTATTCCATAAGTTATATTTATTCAGAATTTTCGTAGTCCAGAGTATTCCAGCCTTAAAATGTAGACCGATTTTTTGTTTAAAAAAATGTTTAACTTTTCTAAAATAACCTGTTAGTTCATGAAGTATCCAAATCATAAAATGTAACTTTGCCTCTCTAGAATTCCCAGTGCTCATTGAACTTCCCCACAGTAAACAGTACCTATCATTTTGCAACTTTCTGATTATATAGCTCATATTTAATGAAGATTACTTCACTGCTTAGTTTGTTTGTGTATTTTTGCATTTTTACTGCGTTTTATGTTAATATCTGAAATGTAATAGTCCGGGATTTTTCCAGTTTGTCATTTCTGTACAGTCTGTGTCTATATACAGACTGCCCCAGGAGAAATTGTCGATATTCAGGGACATGAGAGGAAGGACCGTTCGGAGCGATAAGGTCAAGTAAACATGGGCTCCAAAGCGCATAATTTAACAGCTATGAGCACTTCTTTATCTTCGATACTTTGAAACAAATTTCTTCTCCTGTAAGCTCTTTGCTTTTCATATTTTGAGACTTGTTAGTATGGCTCAAAACAAGAAAAAAATGTCCAGTAAGCATAGATCTGAAGTACATATGTTAAGAGATAATTGCACTTGTGCGTCTTCGCTACTGTGAAGCATGTCTCTTCTTTTCAAGCCAGAATCAGGATATTTATATTTCTGACGCCAAGTACATTTGGTGAATACAAGAACAGTGATCTGTCTTATCTGCCCAGGGCGAACTGCAGATTATTACAACACATGTGTTTGATAAAAAGACGATAAATATGCTACTCGTATTATGAGATGAAACAGACTGCTCTCCTCTTTGATACCATGGGACGTATTCTCTGATGACTTAAAATGACGTACTGTCATAACACGTGAATTACAACACGAAAATAGCAGAACACGAAAATTCTTTAACCGCCAATATAACGTCCACCGTCGTTTTATTACAACAAATGGTATCAATAATGTCGCATTTTCGAGAGAGCCTCAAGATCCTGGTTCTTAGAAACAGCATACATTCACTGAATGTAAGTTATAGTATAAAACCCACAAAATGTGGGCTTCAACTGAATATGACAAACTCTGCCTGTGACAAAGAAAGTGCTCATGCCTCTTATTTGTCCGGTCTTCCGTAGTAAGTTGCCGAAATATCACAGAACTCATTTTGTGTTTCACATAAAGCAATGGTTTCTTATATTGAAACAACAGGAAGTGACGCCACAATACTCGTATAGCTCCACCGAGCGAGGTGGCGCAGTGGTTAGCACACTGGACTAGCATTCGGGAGGACGACGGTTCAATCCCGTATCCGGCCATCCTGATTTAGGTTTTCCGTGATTTCCCTAAATCGTTTCAGGCAAATGCCGGGATGGATCCTTTGAAAGGGCACGGCCGATTTCCTTCCCAATCCTTCCCTAACCCGAGCTTGCGCTCCGTCTCTAATGACCTCGTTGTCGACGGGACGTTAAACACTAACCACCACCACCACCACCATACCATCGTATAGCTCCACGCCAACGATAGCAACTCGTCCCGTGTGAGAACGGCTTTAGACTGTTAATTCCAACCATGTTCATGTACTTTTCCTCACTTGCAGAAAAGACAGATGTTTCATGATATAATATAATGTAGATATCCTCGTACTCTGAATATTAATCTCACTTCTGAACCTTCCTTTTGTTTCCTTCAGTGTATCTGTGCTATACTTGTTGAACAGCAGAGGAGAAAGCCTTACGCCCTTTTCAGTCTGTGAGCACTTCTGTCTTGCTGTTCCCTTCTTATCGTTCCACATCGCTTCATCTTCGTTCTTGTACGTATTGGATGATACCCGTGTTTCCCCAGAGCCCATTCTTGTATGATAGTATAGACACAGATTAACGATTACAACGACGTCCTAGTGGAGAATATTAAGGAAGTTTTAGCTATTGAGTGTGCATCATTTGTAACTGATGTAATATCTAAAGCGTACAGGCTGTACTTTGCATGCCGGTATCCACCGTTGGTGCATGTCGTTATTGGTTGTGGCGGAGTCTGAAATTTATACAGTGTGAATGAGATTCTCCAAACACTGATATGGTACAAAAATGACGTTTTCCCCACTGCAATATGACGAACGTGAACATTTCGTTAAGAAATATTTAACGACGTTTTCCACAGATGATAAATCGGCATCAAGAGAGCATATCGTTCACCGAGATTTCCACTTTCACCCGATGTGACGATACGCGATTTACTTCTGCAGGAGTTCAAAAATGATGGAGTGTATGTTACTCTGTGACCTGCCACCGTACGTGTGTTGAGAAACGGCAGTGAAGCAACTGTCACATAAATTACTGTAGATCTGCTGTTCGGAGTATGGGAATAAATTGCCGATCGACCGAATGTGTGCCGTGTGACAAATGGTGTGCGCAGTGAACTCTTGTAGGGCAAACTGTATGGATTTCTTTTTCCCTCTCGTGTACCATTCATCAATCTACGTCAAAGCAAGTAAAAATCAAACAATGGAAAATCCAGGATGGAAAGTAACAATATTAAGAAAAGGGAAGTTGCTACTCACAATATAGCGGAGATGTTGAGTCACAGATAGGCACAACAAAAGGCTCTCACAATTAAAGCTTACGCCCGTAAAGACCTTCGTCAACAATAGACGACAACACACACACACACACACACACACACACACACACACAGACGCAGCTCGTACACACGATTGCGGTCTCAGGCAACTGAAACCATACTGGGGTTTGCGTGTATGTGTGTGTGGTCTGTTATTTGACGAAAGCCTTAATGGGAGAAAGCTTTAATTGTGAGAGTCTTTTTGTTGTGCCTGTATGCGACTCAGCGTCTCCGCTACATGGCGAGTAGCAAACTTTCCTTTGAATGGTATTTTTTCAGAACAAGTAAATATTAGATAGCTCTAAAACTACATCTTTAGTTAAACGGCCAATACACGTAGAAATAGTACCTGCGTCGCGTGTCTATGATCTAACATTTCACGAGTTAACAATCAGGCATTAAGTATAAACAAATTTAAAGATGATGATATGGATCAGACCACAATAAATCATGTTCTGAATATCTTAAAGTGGAATAAAGGACTCTTAAATAACACATGCGAGCATAAGTTCTTAAAACTCTGCTTAGAGTGTAAGGAAAAGTTGTGATGTGACGTTCTCAGGCATGTGTGCAAATTATCGTATCTCTTATGCACCAGCACAGAAAGAAAAATTGTGCTTGCGGAAAGAGATGAGAATATATTACATAGAAATTGGGGATTAGTTAGTTCGGTATGCAGAAATGAAAAGACTTTCGTAACACTGGAAGATAGACACAACAGTAAATGGCGTAGATAACGGATATAACTCTACTTTTACACTATAGTTGGAAAACGTTAGCTAATGGTCTAAATTACTGAACCTATTTCCTTATACCATCACTGTTTCTAAACCGCATTTTTAGTTTCTTTGGAGTCAACAAGTTATATAGATATTTTAATTTTTCTGATATATTTTCCGATAATTACATTTCCCACAGCACATGCAAAAGACCAAAGGAATAGAGACGATAAATAAGGGACTACTTCATGTGTTTATTTCAAACTACTCAAAAGTATTGTCAGTGAAATGGCATATATCCTTTACGCAACGAAGTGTCAATCGCATTTGGCGAATTCTCTGCGATTTTTACGTGGTGGTCTGGATCTTGGAAGTAGCTTTTGCCGCCATGTATTGACTAATGGCATAATGTGTAACTGGGGTAGCATCGTCTCCATTTCATTGTCTTTGGAAAGAAATGTAGCTACATGAGAAGGCAGACATAATTTTTAATTTCTTAATTTGTCTGTGCCTTCTGTTGCATGAAGACTGCAGAACGATTACGCGTAGTCTACACAAGGATTATCTTATACAGCATTATCATCATGATGATCAAAATTCATTCACCACTGCCGGATAACAGCCTCCTCCAGACTTCTCCTTGCAGCATGATGTTTAGTTATATACATCACATTATACGGCATTTTCTAACTTCATCTATCCATCTTTCATCAGGTCATATCTTCGGTCTTTTCTTATCTCTCGAAATCTAGCAAAGAACGCTCTTGGTCCATCTGCCATGCGTTATCTGCATGCCCCAACCACCATCTCGTTTTCTTTACAGTCATAACTACATATTTCACTCCAGTCTGTTCCCTCACCTATTTGTGGTGCTTCTGTTTCTCCTAATAACCAGTAAAGTGCGTCTCTCCATTGCTCACTGGGCAACTATCTCGAATGAAAAGCTTTAATTTGGTAGGCACTCTGACTACAGTGTTACAGCGTTATAGATGAAAGGGAATAATAAAGTGTTTGCAATTGTATTGAAAAGGGTCTGTTATGCTCCCTTTCATTTCTGTCATCATGCCTTGTTATCTTATGAAAATGTCCCACAGATGCCGTACTGTTGTACTTGGAAAAGAACACGTTGGAGCGACTTTTTTTTATTTGGTCTTGATGTCAGTAATCTCTTTCCTTTCCCCACCTTTCCTTGAATATACTTGGATGCGTTGATAAGAGAATTTGGTTGTGCTGGTAGTGTTCAGAGACGTTTCGCTTCCTGACAGCAAGGTAGTACCAACTTCATTAGGACTTTCGATAGATATCTACTAATGCAGCTTTCTCTCCTGTTTAGCTCGTGTGACTGGCCACCCAGCAACGGAAACCAACCCTACCTTTCTCTGGAAAAAAGAAAAGAAGTCCCAGATCCCAATTGTTACCGTGACCGTTTTTAAGGCACTCTTGTGCCCGCCGCCAACCCGTGAGTATCAGTTCTTCGGAACAGAGTTTCGATGTAAGTTCAGGTTGCTTTACGAACATTAAATGTTGATTACTGTTAAGAAAGCACTCGCTTATCCTAACTACATGCTCAGAATTTTTTTTTAATTTCAATCGTGGTATTGTCTGATTAAATCTCTGTGAAATACGTGGACTTGTGGTCGTTCTTTGTTTCTGGTTCTGAGCTGACCATGTTCCTTGAGCACTTCTGTTCGTTAACATTACTGATTTCCCCTGAGCCTAATATTAGCGTGCACCAGTTTGCAAATCATTGAACTCATTGTAGCGAATGATTCCAAGGAAATGTTCGTAATACAATCAGATTCGTGTGACACTGTTCGGTTGTGCCATTTACTGATTTTTTTGTGGTTATAGCTATTTTGCCCGTATTACGAACTGGTCCTTGGTGTCAACTGATCACCACGTGCAATGAAAGCAATGGATTTCCGTTGGAGGATAACTGCATTCGATATAGCAAACGGTCCTGAGTAAAATGAACCCCTCTACTAATGGACGTATTTCCAGTAATCGGAATCTATCAAATTTATTGCATTTTTGCCAGAAGACTATTAACTTGATTTCGATCCACTGTAGATTCCTCCATTTAGATCACAAGGATTTCCTAGCCTGGGATAGTGGGCATAACCTTCCTATAATTTCTTTCGAATGATTGATTATGTGAGTTGTGGAACCGACTTATTCTTCTCTCAGAGATTCCTGGAGACCGTATCCTACTCCAGCCCTTCCCCCCACGTGTGTTTTTAAAGAAGTGTATATGCAAATAAGTCCATGTTAAATGGCAAAAATAGGTAATTTAAAATATTTTAATGGTCATCATAATGCGATAGATTGGGCTCTTTTAAATAACGAAGCGCATAAGAAGGAAGACACCCCTTTCAACATTAAAAAAATCTGACTACCATTAGTGTTTACTAAAATACCCACACGTGGGCAAAGTGTAAGAAATACAGCTTCCAAGGTGCCTCTTCATAAAATCTGTTACAGGAGTAACAGCTTTACCAAAACGCAGCAGCGAACTTGACACTAGGGGAAGTTGCCGTCAATAAAGAACTGTCCGCCGCGTCGTTTGATCACTCACCCAACGGTTTCTCGCCACGTATTATTCTGCGTCTACTCAGTCGTATTTTGTAGTCTGGATATGAATACAGACGAACAAATAGATGACTATTGGTAAGGGTGTCGGTGAAGTTTTGTACGAATGACGTACTTAGAAATTTTCATTTATGCGGGACCGCATCCTATGCTAATGTAAGTGAAAATGTCAGGCATTAGTGGTAACATAATTTTCCTAATCGCAGAAAATTAAAAACTGTTGTGAGGCCCGATACTTACTTGAAATTTAACACAAGCACTTAGTGTCGCACATCGCGCTACACATCGCTGTCAGACAAAGCTGTCTTGACGAGATCATGTCTGAGCAACGACTGTTAGCTCTCCCTAGACATGTGCGCACTCAGAATTTTGAACAACGACTCTTGCGTCTACAAGTAAGCTCAGAAAGGCCCGCCCGGTTGGCCGTGTGGTCTAACGCACGCCTTTCCGGGAGGGAAGGAGCGCCTGGTCTCCGGCACGAATCCGCACGGCGGATTTGTGTCGAGGTCCGGTGAACCAGCCAGTCTGTGGATGATTTTTAGGCGGTTTTCCATCTGCCTCGGCGAATGTGGGCTGGTTCGCCTTACTCCGCCTCAGTTACCCTATGTCGGCGATTGCTGCGCAAACAAGTTCTCCACGTACGCGTACACCACCATTACTCTACCACGCAAACATAGGGGTTACACTCGTCTGGTGTGAGACGTTCCCTGGGGGGTCCACCGGGGACCAAACCGCACAATAACCCTGGGTTGGGTGTGTGGCGGCGGAGGGGTGGAGTGGACTGCGGTAGTCGTCGTGGGGTTGTGGACCACTGCGGATGCTGCGAAGACGGAGCCTCTCCGTCGTTTCTAGGTCTCCGGTTAACATACAATACAATAAAAAGCTCATAAAAGATCTTTTTGCTGTACAAACATAAACTTTTTTAGCTAATAGTGAAATAACTTCTGCATGTCACTGTGGCATAGTTCACAAAGAAATAGCGTTCCTGTGAAATCCCTGTCTTTTATACTTAGCGGTCCGAATTTGCGTTTATCAGTGAGTATCGGCTCTTCGGCAGCGTTATCGGTAGCTTTCTCTCGCCATAGCTGCGTTATAACAGTGAACGTCGGATCTTAGGTTTCGGTAACACAGCGCTCCACGTCTGAGGATACAGAATGCAGAGATGATCCAGTAGTATTCTCCCTGCCTGATCACGTGCCGAATCAATTTAATTTTTCACTTATTTTACTTTGTTATTTATATTTAAGAAAGTAACATTAGCTGCTTGTAGCTATGCCAACAGCGAGCAGTTTTCTGTTGTTGAGAACAGAGTGAGCTTTCCCTGGTTGGCCGCTGATCGTGCAGGGCACGCAGTGAAGTAACGTGAGTTGTTCCATTGTAGTTAGGCAGTCAGATCCTGATGTGTCCCATTAAAAGACGATTCCGTTTTCCACCTTAGCTGTACTTCATCTACATCTGTAGTCCGCAAGCTACCTCACTTTGTTGCGCCAACGTCACTTCCCTCTTCTACTGTTCCAGTCGCGAATGGTTCGCGATAGGGCGACAGCTGTTAAGTCTCCCTCTGAGCTCGAATCTCCCTGACTTTGCGTTCATGATCTTTTTGCGAGATAGGCATAGGAGAAACTAAAACACTCATTGACTCTTCTAAGAACGTACGCTCTCTGAACTCTAACAGTAGCCATACCGTGATGCAGAACGCCTCTCTTGCCTCGTCTGCCACTGGAGTTGACTGAGCCTCTTTGTGACGCTTTACACTTCCTAAATGGACCTGTGACGAACCGCACTGCTCTTCTTTGGATCTTCG
Organism: Schistocerca cancellata; assembly: GCF_023864275.1. Taxonomy (NCBI): domain Eukaryota; kingdom Metazoa; phylum Arthropoda; class Insecta; order Orthoptera; family Acrididae; genus Schistocerca; species Schistocerca cancellata. The sequence continues at coordinate 948,228,784 of NC_064626.1, forward strand.
CTGCTTCCTTTGTCAGTTCCACCTGGTACGGGTCTCAGATTGACGACCATTATTGAAGCATTGATCGAACAAGTGTTTTCTAAGCTACATCCTTTGTGAATGGACTGCATTACTTGAGGATTCATCTAGTGAAACAAATACTAACAAAGAGATAGAGGGGCTGGCCAGTACTTACCTCAGCTCAGTAGAGCCGATAGATACACAAAAAACAGAACCGAAAATTTACGTTCCTAGCTTTCGGAACAAATGTTCCTTCATCAGGGAGGAGAGAGGGGAAAGAAATGGAAGAAGGGAAAGTGGATTCAGCTACTCACAACCCAGGTTATGAAGCAACAGGGAAAGGAAAACACGGAGGGTAGCAAGGATGGAGGCATGGTTGTCAGAGGAAAGCCAAAAATATTCTACTGTAAGTACTGTGCCAGCCTCAAACCAAAGAGGATGCATACAGAAGTAAAGATGTATATAGTATAAAGATAAACACAACTATGTAGGATGAAAAGATGCATGAATGGCTAAAGAGGAAAGGGAAAGAGGAGAAGACTGAAGAGTAAATGGGAGTGAGGTTGTTTAACGTAGGTTCAGTCCAGGTGGATGGCGGGATGAAAGGATGTGTTGGAGTGCAAGTTCCCGTCTCCGCAGTTCAGAGGGACTGGTGTTGGGTGGCAGAAGTCAAATGGCACATACGGTGTAGCAGGTTCCTAGGACCCTAGAATTATGCTGGAGGGCATGCTCCGCTACTGGGTATTGGACATCTCCTAGGCGGACAGTTCGTCTGTGTCCGTTCATGCGCTCAGCCAGTTTAGTTGTTGTCATACCGATGTAAAAGGCTGTGCAGTGCAGGCATGTCAGCTGATAAATGACATGTGTAGTTTCACACGTGGCCCTGCCTTGAATTGTGTATGTTTTACCAGTAGCGAGGCTGGAGTAGGCAGTTGTGGGGGGATGCATGGGGCAGGTTTTGCAGCGGGGTCGGTTACAGGGGTAGGAACCGCTGGGTAGAGAAGGTAGTCTGGGAATATTGTAGGGTTTAACAAGGATGTTACGGAGGTTAGGGGGGTGACGAAAGGCAACTCTGGGTGGTGTGGGGAGAATTTTGTTAAGGGATGATCTCATTTCAGAGGTTGACTTGAGAAAGTCATATCCCTGGTGGAGTAATTTGTTGATGTATTCGAGGCCAGGATAATATTGGGTGACAAGGGGGATGCTTCTGTGTGGTCTGGGGGTAGGAACATTGCTGTTGGACGGGGAGGAATGTATTGCTCGGGAGATTTGTTTGTGGACAAGGTCTGCAGGATAGTTGCGGGAGTGAAAAGCACTGGCCAGGCTATTGGTGTAATTGTTGAGGGATTCGTCACTGGAGCAGATACGTTTGCCACGAGTACCTAGGCTGTAGGGAAGGGAGCGTCTGATGTGGAATGGATGGCAGCTATAAAAGTGAAGGTACTGTTGTTGGTTTGTGGGTTTGATATGGACAGAGGTGTGGATGTGAGCTTCAACAAGATGAAGGTCAACATCCAGGAAGATGGCTTGGGTTTTGGAGAAGGACCAGGTGAAATTCAGATTCGAAAAGGAGTTGAGGTTATGGAGGAAATTAAGGAGTGTTTCATCAACATGAGTCCAGACCACAAAGATGTCATCTAAAAACGTATACCAGGCCAGGGGAAGCAGCTGTTGGGTCTTCAGGAAAGCCTCCTCCATGTGGCCCATGAAGAGGCTGACATAGGATGGAGCCATCCTGGTGCCCATGGTCGTTCCTCTGATTTGTTTGTAGGTCTGGCCTTCAAAAGTGAAGTAATTATGGGTGAGGATGAAGTTGGTAAGTGTGGTAAGGAACAAGGTTTTTGGAAGATCTTCAGGTGGGCGTTGGGAGAGGTAGTGCTCAAGGGCAGAGAGACCATGGCTATGTGGGATGTTTGTGTAAAGGGATGTAGCATCTATGGTGACAAGAAAGGTTTCAGGTGGAAGAGGAATGGGAATGGATTTGAGGCGTTCTAGGAAGTGGTTTGTGTCTTTGATGTAGGATGGGAGTTGTGGGTGATAGGTTGGAGGTGTTGGACTACCAGAGCTGAGATACGTTCTGTTGGGGGTTTTGAAGCCTGCTACAATGGGACGGCCAGGATGGTTCTCTTTGTGGATTTTGGGTAATAGGTAGAAGGTAGGGGTACGTGGCTCAGGTGGAGTGAGTAAGTCTATGGAAGCCGGTGTGAGGCCTTGTGAGGGACCTTAGATTTTTAGGAGTTTCTGCAGCTCAGTTGGATGGAGGGAATGGGATCCTGGGTAACAGCTTTGTAGGTTGAGGTTTCGGAGAGATGACACAGTCCTTCTGCCACATACTCCACACAGTCAAGCACCACAGTTGTGGAGCCTTTATCCGCTGGGAGGATGACAATAGAGCGGTCTGTTTTCAGCTCCCTAACGGCACGGGATTCAGCTGGGGTGATGTTGGGGGTTGTTGGGATGTTCTTCAAGAAGGACTGGGAGGCAACACTGGATGTGAGGAATTCCTGAAATGTCTGCAAGGGATGGTTTTGGGAGAGGGGAGGAGGATCCCTTTGAGAAGGCGGTCTGAACTGTTCTAGACAGGGTTCAACACTGGGTCTAGTATTTGGGGGCTGTGTTTGGGTAGTGAAGTGATATTTCCAGTTGAGGTTCCGGGTGAATGAGAGGAGATCTTTAACCAGGGCAGTGTAGTTGAATTTAGGTGAGGGGCTAAAGGTTAAGCCTTTTGATAGAACAGATGTTTCTGGAGGAGAGAGGGATCTGGATGAGAGGTTTAGAACTGAATTGGGACTAATTATATGTGGCAATTTGACTGTGGTTATTGTTGAGATTTAATCTGTGTGAGGTATGTGCTGGGATGGGGAGATTGAGTAGGATGGCTAGGCTAGGTTTGTTGGCTATGAGGGGGGGAGGGCCCATTGAGGAGGCTTTCCTGAAGACCCAACAGCTGCTTCCCCTGGCCTGGTATAGGTTTATAGATGACATCTTTGTGGTCTGTACTCATGGTGAAGATACACTCCTTAATTTCCTCCATAACCTCAACTCCTTTTCGAATCTGAATTTCACCTGGTTCTTCTCCAAAACCCAAGCCACCTTCCTGGATGTTGACCTTCATCTTGTTGAAGCTCACATCCACAACTCTGTCCATATCAAACCCACAAACAAACAACAGTACTTTCACTTTGATAGCTGCCATCCATTCCACATCAAACGCTCCCTTCCCTACAGCCTAGGTATTCGTTGCAAACGTATCTGCTCCAGTGACGAATCCCTCAACAATTACACCAATAACCTGGGCAGTGCTTTCCTCTCCCGCAACTATCCTGCAGACCTTGTCCGCAAACAGATCTCCCGGGCAATACATTCCTCCCCGTCCAACAACAATGTTCCTACCCCCAGACCACACAGAAGCATCCCCCTTGTCACCCAATATTATCCTGGCCTCGAATACATCAACAAATTACTCCACCAGGGATATGACTTTCTCAAGTCAACCTCTGAAATGAGATCATCCCTTGACAAAATTCTCCCCACACCACCCAGAGTTGCCTTTCGTCGCCCCCCTAACCTCCGTAACATCATTGTTAAACTCTACAATATTCCCAGACTACCTTCTCTACCCAGCGGTTCCTACCCCTGTAACCGACCCCGCTGCAAAACCTGCCCCATGCATCCCCCCACAACTGCCTACTCCAGCCTCGCTACTGGTAAAACATACACAATTCAAGGCAGGGCCACGTGTGAAACTACACATGTCATTTATCAGCTGACATGCCTGCACTGCACAGCCTTTTACATCGGTATGACAACAACTAAACTGGCTGAGCGCATGAACGGACACAGACGAACTGTCCGCCTAGGAGATGTCCAATACCCAGTAGCGGATCATGCCCTCCAGCATAATTCTAGGGTCCTAGGAACCTGCTACACCGTATGTACCATTTGACTTCTGCCACCCAACACCAGTCCCTCTGAACTGCGGAGATGGGAACTTGCACTCCAACACATCCTTTCATGCCGCCATCCCCCTGGACTGAACCTACGTTAAACAACCTCACTCCCATTTACTCTTCAGTCTTCTCCTCTTTCCCTTTCCTCTTTAGCCATTCACGCATCTTTTCATCCTACATAGTTGTGTTTATCTTTATACTATATACGTACTGTGCAGCAAAACCTATTATTGTGTGATTACACGACTACAGGACAATCATTGGAAGCAGTCACACTCATAAAATCTCTAATAGTATTTGTACGGAGTGATTTAAAGTGTCACGCCCACATAAAACTAATCACAGATAAAGGAGATACCAGACGGCTTCACTAGATGAATCTAAATGTTTAATGGAAAATCTCATATAAAGATATGAAACAAATACTAACAAAGAGATAGAGGGTCTGGACAGTACTTACCTCAGCTCAGTACAGCCGATAGATACACAAAAAACAGAACCGAAAATTTACGTTCCTAACTTTCGGAACTAGGGGACTGATGACCACAGATGTTAAGTCCGATAGTGCTCAGAGCCATTAGCACCATTTGAACTTCAGTGAAAAGCGTCATGGAACTTCCGACATTATCCATTAGGTCATTCATATATATTGTAAGAAACAATGGTCCAATACACTCCTTTTGGGTACTCAGGAAATCATTCTTAGCTTCTGAAGATTTCTTTCCCTTGAGAATGACATGTTGCGTTAGGTTTGCTGCAAGCTCTTCACTCGAATAACGCAAGTGGTTTTGTATTCTGTGCGCTCCTATTTTGTTGATTAGGCGGCAGTGCGGAACTGTATCGAAAGCCTGCATTGCGATCACAGTCAGTTACTCCAAACGATCAGCTAATTTCGGCAATGTATCATTTTCAAGTTCTCACTCATAACATGTACGTCTGTCATTTAAATATAGCTAACTGCTGTCGTAGTACAGTCGAACAAGAACGTTCCACACTCGTCAACGACTTTAACTACAGTACTGCCGCTGAGTCGCTAGAGAAGAACACTGCTGTTGAATCGAATAATCGTTGACGACCATGGAACGTTGTTCACGTTCGAGTCTACTACGACAGCAGTGAAGTACCAGGTGATCAAAAAGTCAGTATAAATTTGAAAACTGAATAAATCACGGAATAATGTAGATTTGAGGGGTACAAATTGACACACATGCTTGGAATGACATGAGGTTTTATTAGAACTAAAAAAATACAAACGTTCAAAAAATGTCCGACAGATGGCGCTCCATCTGATCAGAATAGCAATAATTAGCATAACAAAGTAAGACAAAGAAAAGATGATGTTCTTTACAGGAAATGCTCAATATGTTCACCATCATTCCCCAACAATAGCTGTAGTCGAGGAATAATGTTGTGAACAGCCATGTAAATCATGTCCGGGGTTATGGTGAGGCATTGGCGTCGGATGTTGTCTTTCAGCATCCCTAGAGATGTCAGTCGATCACGATACACTTGCGACTTCAGATAACCCCAAAGCCAATAATCGCGCGGACTGGGGTCTGTGGACCTGGGAGGCCAAGCGTGACGAAAGTGGCGGCTGAGCACACGATCATCACCAAACGACGTGCGCAGGAGATCTTTCACGCGTCTAGCAATATGGGGTGGAGCGCCATCCTGCATGAACATCGTACGTTCCAGCAGGTGTTTATCAGTCAAGCTGGGGATGATGCGATTCTGTAACATATCGGCGTACCTCTCAGCCGCAACAGTAGCAGTTTTGCTGTGCAGCGCCATCTGTCGGACATTTTGTGAACTTTGTTTTTTTTTTTGTTCTAATAAAACCTCATGTCATTCCAAGCATGTGTGCCAATTTTTACCTCTCTATCTACATTATTCCGTGGTTTATTAAGTTTTCAAATTTATACTGTCTTTTTGATGACCCGGTATATTTAAATGAGGGATGTGCATGTCATGGTGACCTGCACGGCAGGCCTCTATGGTGGGTAGTGGAAACGGATTGACAGAGATCAGGAGGCCAATAATTCACCACTGGTAGCAGTGGAGCGGAGAGTGGATGCCAGGTAGTTGTCAGACGTATCGACACGAGAACTTCATTGTTAAAACATTCATTTATCGTTCACGAGCTACAACAATCGTGGTGATACTCAGAGAGGCCATGGTCCTCTGAACGTGAACAGTAGGAGGCCTGCGAAGAGAAGCGTCCGTCAGTAGGAGACACGCAGAATTACGCCGTAGACCCAGTGTGGATGAGATGGCACAGAGTAGCAGCAGTGTCTGTTCACACAGGCATTGGCGAGCAGCAGGAGTTTCCCCGCACATGCGAAGCCAACTTGAGTGGCTCAAAATTCCTGGACTCAAACTATAGGCTAGCAGGTCGCAGCCGGATGGAGAGCGCATGTGTGTCTGTGCGAGCAGGAGGGTCGTAGGCAAGAGCGGTAGAGTCCTGGGGTGGAGACAAGTTGATCCATGCAGACTCGTAGATTCGTAAACTGTCACAGATCGCTGATAGGTAGATGACAGACTGCAGTACCTCTGACAAGAAATGAGGAGTATTTATACGGGCTTGGTTTGGACCTGTTATGCTGAAGCGTCGGTTTCTACCACATAAGCCGTAACAGAACCATAGGACGGACATGAAGCAGTCAGGTCACCACGCTGCAGTGGCTCTGCCTTCCGTTGCGTCAATGCAATTATGCGTCTGGTCCCCCTGTTTCGCTGCAGCATGTGGTAACCATATCGATGCCTCAGAGACAGTACTTCTCACAACAGCAGGTAGCTCCTTATATACGAGGGCATGCTGAAGAGTAGTGCCTACGAATTTTTTTATTCTGTTCTCAGTTTCTTTAAATAATTGCATGTCTTGCATATTACTCCTTGACTTCCCCTTTTGGCTGACACAAGATGCAATCCTCTGCTGCTGGAAGGCTCCGAATTATAGCGTGTAACATGACGGTGTAACGTATCTACGTCGGTGCGTGAGAAACAGCGTGCTGTAATCAGTTTCTAACCGCAGGAAACGTGTCTCCAATTGAAATCCTTCTCCTTCAACATGACAATGCAAGACCGTACATGAGCGCTGCGATATCTGCAATAATCCGACATCTTGGAATCACTGCCACCGATCATCCTCCATAAAGTCCTGACTTCGCCTCATCTCATTTTCATATGTTTGCAAAACTTAAAGAACACTTCACTTTGATAGCGATGAAGCTGTGAGGGTACTGGTGTGTAATATCTGTAAGTGATTGTTCTTTGGAGGGCGACAATGCCCAGTGGCGCAGAGAGTCGCAAACAGAGGCAGTTGTTGAGAGGCTGTGGAAGGTGTAGGCTGCGTGAGCTAAAGGCGGTTGCCTAGCGAAGGATTTATCTCTGTGTTTAATAGTAGTGGCACACAGTTTGAATAATAGTGTGTTATGTTTGTGCGGTGTGATAAAGGAAATAAATTAAATTTTAAAAGTTCTTAATTTGTCTCCATCAGTTACTACCACGCCAGTGCATTTAACAATGAACGAAGTCTCGATATACACGGTCAACTACAACAAGAGGATTGTAACATAATAATCATTAATTAACCCATATAATCTCCAAGGAGAAGGGAGCTTGTAAAGCGATGTAAGTAGATGTGATTTTGTGGCTCCCTCAACAAAATCAAACATTCTATAGTGATGGTAACAACTCACTGATCTCTCGGGGGGTTCAAAATGGTTCTGAGCACTGTGCGACTTAACTACTGAGGTCATCAGTCGCCTAGAACTTAGAACTAAGTAGCCTAAGGACACCACACACATCCATGCCCGAGGCAGGATTCGAACCTGCGACCGTAGCGGTCGCTCGGCTCCAGACTGTAGCGGCTAGAACTTCTCTCGGAGGAGGGGGAGGGGGGGCGTAAATGTGTTCGACACCAGGGTCACACGCTTGTGACTTTACCTGAATGGCCCGAACTGACCCTCTTCTGTGGCCTCTTGCATTAGCCGTGGAGGGTGTCTCAATTTTACTCAGCCGTGCCAAGTAAAATATTTGCCGCGTAAAAATGTTATGCCTAAGCACTTGAAAATGGCAGATCCCCATAATCAGCTGACTGTGTGTAGTGACTATAATACAGCCAAGGTGTAAAATGGATGTGTCTTCTAGAAAACCTGTGGCTGTGGCACTCAGTATGAAAAAAAAATACTGATTAAAATATTGTGTATAGCGATAACGTGCATAGTAAGATTTTATGGTATTACATGGTCTCTCCTCTGTGAGTTTCAATCACAAAAAAGTAATAAACTCCAGAATTATTTGAAATAGTCATAAAAGTAGCAGTTTAGTACGATGAAGTTCTCTCACCTGAACCAACATTATTCACCATACGGTACTATGATCTTTGCTGGATTTGGATTAAATTCTCTATAGACACCTTTTTATGAGTTTCTGTAATAATAATATGACCCACACCAGCTAATTAAAAATGACAAATACCAACAAATAACAAAAACCATTATAGTAACAGATGATCGAGAACTGGTACCAATTCTCAAGACACAAGCCGAGAATCTAGCTCCATTTTTATCAAGAAACCATCACGGTGGACTCCAGAATATGGCAAAGTCCATGGAGAAGGGCTCCAAGCATGGTTAAAATTTTAAACAAACAAAACAAAAGAAAATGCCATCAAGCTCAGAAACAAATGGAAAAAAATCACACAGAACATTAAGGGAATTAAAAGAGGATTGCATAAAGACATAATAAACTCTATAGAAGATAATTACCTCAGAACCAATTCCAGGAATTACTACAAAATCCTTGGGAAGCAATTGCAACAGTATGAGCCCCCGATGCTAATAATGAAGGATGAAGATGGAGGAGTGGCACGCAGTAGCAAAGAAAATGCTAAAATCATAGCAAAAGCATTTAGTAAACTTCTGAATTATGAGGAACCTAAGGTACTCTTAGAGAGCGACGTAGATAACCCAATTAAAACCCAACTTAAGAAATTATACCCCCCTCCAAATTTCCCTGAAGTAGAAAGAGTCCTCAAAAAACAAAAAAATTATAGCGCACGTGGAGAAGATAAAGTTTTTGTTGAAATGTGGAAATATTCAAGTGACACAGCAAGTCCTCCTTACACAAGGCTCTAACAAAAGTCTCGATAACAGGACAATTACCTGAACATTGGACCATGGGCGTCATCCAGCCATAGGAGCGATCCAGACAACTCTCCTAAACTGCACATACAAGATTTTATACAAGAACTTGTATGAAAGAATCAAGAAACAAGTACAACAGGAGTTAATGGAATATCAGGGAGGTATCAGACTATATAGAAGCTGTGCAGAGCTGACTATTACTTTAAAATTGATTATGGCATACTACATGAAAGGAACAATAATTTTTGTATATTTTAAGAAGGCATGTGACTGCATCCATAGACATTCAGTACTAACAATTTTAAGGAATCGGGGACTCTATCGAAAACCAATTAAATTAATAGAACCTATTCTAATTAATACCAAATCGAAATTGAAGTTTAGAGGAGAAATTTCTGAACCAGTACATACAACAAACATGATTAAGAGAACGCGGCTGGCTATCACCATATTCGTTCAACTGTGCTCTGGAATTTTTAATGAGAGAATGGTACAAGGATAACCCAAAAAACACAGGAAATGGAAGTGCTAAAAATAATATAAGTTTGAACTGCTCGGTATTTGCTGATGATCTTGCTCTCCTCGCCAACAATGTTCAAGAAACCAGGACCAAAGTTAAATCATTCCAAGAAATAGCGCAGAAAATTGGTCTCAGAATATCATTACAATAGGAGAACAAAAAATCAAAATTATTGAGAAATTTAAATATTTAGGTGAAATCGTAACTTACAATCTAAATGAAAAAGTATCATGTCACAATAAAACAAAAAAAACTGAACAAAGCAATTCACATTATCAAAAACACATACAACAAAAAAGCCTGTCCATAAATGCAGAATTTAAACATTATAAAATAGTTACACAATCAGGAATAACTTACGCAGCTGAAACCATCTTAAAAATAAGTAATACAGTAGAAATCGACAAAATACTAAAGACAGAAAGAAGGATTATTAGAGCATGCATAAATAAGCAATAGCAAACATTGGGCATTGGAGAACAGCTTCAAATGAAACAGTGTACAAGAAAATAGAACCAGTATTGAGCGCGTTCAGAATGAACGTATCCGATTCTTTGGACATCTGTTGAGAACACCAGCAAACAGTATTAGTCACGGAATAATAGAAAAATTCTAGAAAAGTAAGAGCAATATTTTATTGGATCACAGAAATTACGGAAGATGTAAGAGAACTCCAAATTATAGTAGATGACTTAAAAAACAAAAAAGAGAATACCAGAATACAGCAAGACACACAAAACAAGCTACAAACGAAGATCAATAAAAGGGCTACAGGAAGAGTGATCTCACACGGAGAAAGAAAGATAATATCTAAAAGAATGAAGTATAGGGCAGACAGAAGAGCAAAACACCCTTCATGTAATAAAAATTGTAATAATTCCTTTATAACCACTGCACTGTTGAATTTTCTTATTGAATTATTGTTGAATTGTATTTTATGACTGAATAACAATAACCTGTGTAAACCTTTGTATAACTGACTAGAGTGGTCCAATAAAGGCCATAAAATATAAATAAATAATAATAAAACATAATATCGTATGGTTCAAGTGTAAGTCTTGGACGCCACTTCGGCTTCTTCTGAAACATTGGTAATCCTTGGAGTTATGTACAATGACTTCCCCTTCGTGTGACAGAAAACAATGAAATGCCTTTCATTCACATGTATTTCAGTTTTCACTTCTTTTCTAATTTTTCCGTAGTGGTATTCGTGAGGGGTAGGCTGTGAATGATCACCAGGATTCATACGCTGTCTTCTCTCTCATTGTAACCACACAAACACGACGTCGTATGATATACGCACTTACTGCTGTTAACTTCCGGAAGCAGTCACACAATACCCCCAAGTATTATGAGTAGAAGACGTTTAAATGCCCAATAACTTACTTGGACACACCCGTCCTGCACAGTTAATTTTTTTTACTAATTATCCATTCATTAATTAAAAATAATGCCTGCGTTTTGTGTTCGAAGCGCATTGAAGATAGGAGATGGGGTGAATAAGTGATCCTGCTGGGATACGGCCAGTCAAACACTTCTCTTAGTTGTTTGTGACTGTTGTACAGAATAAGCAACTGAGCAATTGACAGTGCAAATCATCCGGTAAGTACTCAGAGATTTATTTCACCTTCAGCACGGCGCAGCGTACGGCACGTGCGGGGCAATAAATTAATTATTCATGTGAGGTCGCGACCGTGCGTGCTGCAGTACAGGTTCGCTACATCGCTTGGCGCTCCACTGCTGTTGCACTCGCGCGTATATCATCCTCTCGCTGCGTTCACGTTCCCCCACAGGTGACAAACTGCTGCGGCGGGGCCTGTGAGCTACAACAGCTCCGCTGCTGACAGGCGAAACCGAAACGTAACATTTTTTTTCTATAATTCAGTGGCCTGAAGCATTAAATTTCCTTAGTTTTGCAGAATATTATGCTGTCAATAATATGGTTCATCATCCCTTAGGTGATGAGATCATTAGAGATTATGTACAAGCTCGGATTAGGAACGGATGGGGAAGGAAATCGGTCGTGTGTTTGTCAAACGAACCATCCCAGAGTTTGCCTCAAGCAGTTTAGGTAAACCACGGAAGACGTAAATCTGGCTGGCGACATTCCAAATATGCGTTCAGCGTCTTACCACTGCAGCATCAACGTCACATAGCAACAAAAATATGTGATAACATACTATTAGGGTTGGAACTTTAATAGTGGTAACTATTTATGTGCAGCTCGTACAAAATAGATACGTTTTTCAAATTTATGCTGACCTTCAAAGTAGTCATCAGCATTGTGTATAACGCGTTGCCAGCGATGTGGAAGTCGTAGGATACTCTTAGTAGTGCCAGTTGTGTTGACAGTTCTAGCGGCGCGGTCTATTGCCCGACGAATTTGTAGCAGTTCTGAGGCGAATGCGGTGAAGTGTTTCCTTCAGTTTAGAAATCGAGTTGAACTTACGAGGGCTTAAGTCAGGGGAGTGCAGTAGGTGGTATAGCACTTAGCAGCCCCATCATTCAAACAAAAATGGTTCAAATGGCTCTGAGAACTATGGGACTTAACAGCTGAGGTCATCAGTCCCCTAGAACTTAGAACTAATTAAAACTAACTAACCTAAGGACATCTCACACATCCATGCCCGAGGCAGGACTCGAATCTGCGACCGTAGCGGTCGCACGGTTCCAGACTGAAGCGCCTAGAACCGCTCGGCCACTTCGGCCGGCCATTCAGACAAATCACTAACAGTTTGCACTGTACGTGCTTGAGCATTGTCCTGTAAAATGACAGTCAGGTCCTGCAAAACGTGTCATCACTTCTGTCTCTACGCTGTTCTTGTTTGGAACACAACCTACGACCAGCTTAGTGACAGACGTGATGACACTTTCTATAGAACCTATCATTTTGCAGAACAAAAGCATGTATAGTGTAAGCTGTTACTGATTTGTTTGACTGATGGGGCTGCTAAGTGCTATACCACCTACTGCACTCCCATGACTTAAGCCCTCATGACTTCAACTCGATTTCTAAACTAAACGAAACACTTCACGGCATTCGCTGCAGAACTGCTACAAATTCGTCGGGCAATAGACCGCGCCGCTGGAAATGTCGACACAACTGGCACTACTAAGAGTATCCTAAGACTTCCACATCGCTGGTAATGGGTTATACACAATGCTGGTGACTACTCTGAAGGTCAGTAAAACTTTGAAACACGTATCTATTTTGTACAAGCTGTAAATAAATAGTTGCGACTCTTACAGTTCCAACCCTCGTACATAATGCGAAGTGCAAAAGAGGAAGAAAAGAGGAGTACAGCCAAAAATTATAACACATAGTACGGACTGTCAGGACGTTATGTTCAAGGTGTTTAGCGAGGTGACATGTTCAGCACACTGTAGGAAGAAAAGGAGGACGGGATCAATTCTGCCGTACGTAGAGCTTGTTTCTTCCCTCATTCCGATGTCCGTTTTTCTTTTCACACCGGGGAGATGACTAGTTCGGAATCCGTGATAAGTTTCTCCTAAACAGTTACACTTTTCGTAATATGGACCTTAATTTTGCAGGGCAACAAAAAATATATTAATACAAAAGCGTCAAAAGCAGGAAGCAAACGACTGCCGAGAAGGGAGAGGGAAAAGTGGGGGAGGGGGGGGGATGTACCGAGAAATATCTGGTCTAGGATCCCAGTACATGCCCGTACCGTTCGAATCAAAATTGTGGTTATTTCTTCAGATACCACGGGAGACATTTCCGCTATGCCTAAGGTGTGAAGGTGGATCTAGATGTTCTGTGCAATTCTATTACACTAAAAGAGGTCCATCAGACCTAATTTTGATGAGACATAGTTATGTTGTAGAGAGATCTGTCCTGAGTACCTGGCTAGCAGCTTGCGATGGCCCCTCGTTTCCGAGAAAACCGGTGTTGAAGTTCTATGCGTAATTCCTGTAACGTTAGTCCTGTTGCGAGCAAGCGAGTGCATCCTAGCGGCTAAGGCCCACGGCTAACACTCTGACGGTAAGAGCTCGAAACCCTTCTGTGCACCTTTTTTTTTTTCGATTCCATCGTGCAGAATCTCATGTTCGTGAGGGAAAGAGGTCATCAAGACGCGAAGTCACCTCTAGCAGATGCATGAAGTGAATGTTGACAAAATATTTGGAATTTTTTCAACGAACCACAAATGGAGAGGATGCGCTGTAATGATTGAATGATTAATGATGTTAATAGGGGAAAATTACTTTTTTTAATAAGCTTGCAAGACGTGTACTGTTTAATAAATTATGTATTTTGAGGTGACAAAAGTCATAAGATTTCTCCCAATATCGTGTCGGACATGTTTCCACCAGTCGTAGTGCAGCGGCTCGACGTGGCTTGCAGTCACCAAGTCGTTGGAAGTCCACTGCAGAAATGATGAGCCATGTTGCCTCTACAGCCGTCCATAATTGCGAAAGTATTGCCGGTGCAAGATTTTGTGCAGGATCTGACCTCTCAACTACGACCCATAAATGTTTGATTGGGTTCATGTCGGGCGATCTAGATGGCCAAATCATCCTCTCCATTTATCCGGAATGTTCTTCAAACCAGTCGCGAACAACTGTGGCTCAGCGACATAGCGCATTGTCATCCATAAAAATGCCATCATTGTTTGGGAACATCAAGTCCATGAATGGCTGCAAATGGTCTTCAAGGAACGTGCAGAGGACCCAGTCCGTTCCATGTAAAAACATCCCGCGCCATTATGGAGCCACAACCAGCTTGCACAGTGCCTTACCTTATTGACAACTTGGCTCTACGACTTCTTGGGGTTCCTCGCCATACTCAAACACTACCATCTAAAATCCGGACTCATCTGATCAGGACACGGTTTTCCAGTCGCCTAAGATTCAGCTGATACTGTCACGAGCCCAGGAGAAACGCTGCAGATGATGCCGTGCCCTTTAGCAAACGTACTCACATTGATTTCTGCGGTTATTTCGCGCAGTGTTGCTTATTTGTTAGCACTGAAAACTCTACGCAAATGCCGCTACTCTCGGTTGTTAAATGAAAGCCGTCGGTACTGCGTTGTCCGTGGTGAGACGTAATGTGTGATGATGATGTTTGGTTTGTGGGGCGCTCAACTGCGTCAGCCGGCACGGTAGCTCAGCGTGCTCGGTCAGAGGGTTAGCTATCCTCTGTAATAAAAAAACTGAGTGAACGGATCAACGAAGAACCTGAACGGCTGTCATCGGACGGCCGCCACGAACAAATTCATCGACCAATATAGAGCAAAATGAGATTACGCCGGCACGATAGCTCAGCGTGTGCGGTCAGAGAACTGGTTGGTCTCTGTAATAAAAAAACTGAGTGGAAGGATCAACAAAACGAACTTGACCGGATGTCATGTGACGTCCGCAACGACCAAACACATCGATCAAAAAAAAAAAAAAATCTGCGCGGTACCCCGTGATCCACAGGCAGGAACGCTAGCCACTAGAATACGAACTGCGGACAGGTAATGCCTGAAATGTGGTATCTCAACACGCTCTTGACATTGTGGATCGCGAAATACTGAATTTCCTAACGATTTCCACAGTGGAATGTCCCATTCGTCTAACTCCAACTACCACTCCGCTTTCAGAGTCTGTTAATTCTCGCAGAGCGGCCATATTGACATCGAAAACCTTTTCACATGAACCATCTCAGTACCAATGTCATCTCCGCCGTTGCACTGCTTTTTTTTTTTTTTTTTTTTTTTTTTTTTTTTTTTTTTTTTTTTTTTTTTTTTTTTTTTTTACATTGAGTATATAAGCCTGATTTGGACGCTTACCGACACTGTGGTAGGTATGAACCTTAGCCGCTGCGCTACGCTAAGTTGTTCGAAAGGCAGGTAATCCCTTATTTCTCGGAAACTAGGAGCCGTCGCATGAAAAGCTGCAAGCCAGGTACTCAGACCGGGTGCCTCTACAATATATCTAAAACAAAATCAGTGGTTAACAGGTCTGACGGTCCCCTTGTTAACATTTAAAACTTTTTTTAAACAGTCTGCTAATGTTTGTGTTTTTCTTTAAGCTTATGTTCGCTCCCTTGGGGAAAAGAGGAAGGAGGGGTTTCTGATTTGTCTAAGAGATCACTCGGTCAGATGACGTAACAGTGCTTTGAAACTGCTGCACTAGCCCAGTATGGCGAAATGGAGGAATTTAACCCTACTCCTTGCGAAAAGGAATCTAACTGTTTCACTTCGCTTAAACTTGTCTTAAAGGAAAATCAATTTGCTTCCAATATTAATACATTGTGGGAAACGAACAACTCTAAATACTGACAAAGAAAAAAATATATATCAGCAATGAAGCAATGAGCAATGACAGAGAATAAATAAAGGTAATCAATGAAAGTGCCATGCAGAGGATAGAGTAGGAACGACGCACTGTGTGAGAAAACGATGAATCTGTAACTATTATTCTGTTTGTCTTGTGGATACGATTAGAAGTTAACAGCTTCTTGAATTAAATATTATTTTCGTGTCTTCCTCGTACATAGATGTGTCAAAACGTAATGATCACCTACTTAACTGTGTGATGGGACACCTTTTCAGTGTTTTGAAATTTAACCACTAAGGGGGTAAAATAGTGGGTGACAGTTTTTTTTAAATAAATGACTATTAAAGTGCAAATAAAGCATTTTAAAGCTACGTCTATGAAAACTGGTATTTGACTTCTCTGCTAGAAATTTAAAAAATGTGATATATAAAGGTTAGACAGAGATTTAAAAACCAGATATTAAACTGTAAGACATTCCCAGGGGCAGATGTGGACTCTGACTACAATTTATTGCTTATGGACTCTACATTAAAACTGAAGAAATTGGAAGAATTTGGAAAAAGGTAGGCACTTAAGGAGATGGGAACTGAGTAAGTTGAGAGAACCAGAGGTTCTTGAGAGCTTCAGAGCGAGCACCAGGCAACGGCTGACTAGAACAGGGGAAAGGAATACAGTAGAAGCTTTAAGAGATGAAATAGTGGAGTCAACGGAGGATCAAATAGGTACGAAGACAAGGCCTAATAGGAATCCTTAGATAATACAACTTTTGTTGGATGTAACCGATGAAAGAAGATAATTTAAAAATTCAACAAATGAAACAAGAGAAAGGGATTACAAACATCTGAAAAATGAGATAGACAGGAAGCGCAAAATTGCTAAATAGAAATGACTGGAGGACAAATGTAAGGATTTAGAAGCATATTTCACTATGGGAAATATAGATACTGCCTACAGGAAAATTAAAAAGGCCTTTAGGGAATAGAGAATCAGTCGTTTGAATATCAAGAGCTCAGATGGTAAACGATGAGCCGTGGCGCCACTGAGTTAGTAGACTGTTCTGTCTGGCGCCACTGGCTGTGGTGCAGTATCGACTATCCCTCTTGCGGCCCCATTGTCAATATCTATGAGGAAGAGTTGGTATCTGTGGGTCGTGTCCTTAGAAGGTCTTTGCTTGCCGATATACATACGGGGTTTTCTGGCCCGAGAGGGAGGCACGGAAGTTTGGGGATTGGTGGTAGCGTCGAGATAAGAGATGGTCACGAGGTCCGAGCGGCCAAAGCCACGAGCTGCGCAAGGAGGGCCTGCGCAGAGCGAAGATACCGGAGTACTTCACTGGGGTCAGCGTTGATTACAAGCAGCAGGCTGACATCCCGTCGGTTCGTGGCAACATTCGTGTCGGACGACCGCTCGTGGCCTGGCTGCCCTCTCCTACCTGGCTTTCATCGGCACCACTCAGTAACCGCTGCGACGCAACGTGGATCCATGGAACTGCTTTCTAATAAAAGGGAGCAATATCCTGTAAGTCTCGTGGTGATTTGTTTTATTGTCTACCTGCCCTCGTCATTATTTTCTGGTTTGTACCCGGTCATTAATGTTCTAATTAATTAGCTCTTGGTAGTAAATACAGCCGGAACAATTGTACTAAGGTACAGCTTGCAGTTAAACAAAACAGGGTTCTTGTGGTTAGATTTAGCTGTTAATCGGTTCAGTTCTTTGATTGTAATTGCATTTCTCAGTTATTAGTTATAATCTGAACAACCTGTTGTACTAAGGTGTTCGTTCCTATGTTTGAAAGACCGGGTCATTATTGGTTTATTTTAGCTGGATCTTGTGGTTCCGCCAAGTGAGTTCTCTTGTAATAATTGTTCACAAGTAATGTTTCAAGACGTTACTTCAGAGTGGTCTTAATAACTGACAGGCAGTTTAACTTTGAAAATATTAACAGCCAACAGTCATCAGGGCTTTAGTCAAATTAAATTGTGAGAAGGGACTGGTTGGGATCCAGTCGCACATTCGTTGCCGATTGAATTTAAAAGGTTGGTTCTTTTGAAGTAAGCCTTATCATTGTCATACTGTTTGCTAATCTGTTTAACCTTTAAGCACAGTTCGCATCTTTTGTTTTGAGTAATTGAATCACTCTTGTCATCGATGGTGCTTATATAGTTTTCATATGTTGCAGAAGGATATTTAATAAGACGGACTGTGTCCAGTGCGGTATTAAACACCGATGTTTCACCCGATAACGAGCGGGCTGGAGGTCTGGCCGTCTTGTAACCATTGTCGTATTGTTTGCTGTTTTTCAATACAGCATTTCAGATTCTTTTTGTAAAGATTAAAAGCTTATTCAACTTAAGGTTTAAGGTCAAAAGAATTTTGCAGATTTTTCATTTTTCAAAGAAAATTCTATGGCTAAATGCTTCGATTATCTGTAAAACACAGTTTATAAAAATATGTAATTATTTATTGTTAAATAAATAGGTTGTGTGAAAAAAAAGTTATATTGGTGAGTCCTCCCTTCCACGTTTTCCTTAATTCCAATAAGTACCACTTTTCAAACCAGTCCTAAGCAAAGATGGGAAAGCTAGATGACGGAAGGAGTACATGGAGGATCTATACAATGGGGATGAACTTGAGAGCAATATTACAAAAAGGGAAGTGGATGTAGATGAAGATGAGAGATACCATACTGGGAGAAGAATTCGACAAAGTTCTCAAAGATATAAGTCGAAAGAAGGCCCCAGGAGTAGACAACATTCCGTCAGAACTACTACTGATAGTGTTGGGAGAGCCAGCTAAGACACAACTCTTTCACCTGGTGTAAAAGATGAATGAAAAAGGCGAAATACCCTCAGACTTAAAGAAGAATGCGGCAATTTCAAGTGCAAAGAAGGTAGTTGCAGACAGGTGTGAAAATTAGCGAACTGTCAGTTTAATAAGTCATGTTTGAAAGACGGTAACACGGATTCTATACAGAAGCATGGAATAACTAGTAGAAGTAGACGTCGGGAAAGACCAGTTTGGATTCCGGAGAAATGTAGGAACACACCAGGCAATACCGACCCTGCGACTTTTCTTAGAAGATAGATTAAGAAAGGCAAACCTACGTCTGTAGCATATGTAGACTTAGTGAAAGCTTTTGACAATGTTGACTGGAATACTCTCTTTGAAATTTTCAAGGTAGCGGGGGTAAAATACAGAGAGCGAACGACTATTTACAACTTGTACAGAAACAAGACGGCAGTTATAAGAGTCGAGGGGCAATAAAGAGAGGCAGTGGTTCAGAAGGGAGTGAGACACGGTTTTAACCTATCCTCGATGTTATCCAATCTGTACATTGAACAGTCAGTAAAAGAAACCAAAGTAAAATCTGGAGTAGGAATTACAATTCAGGGAGAAGAAACAGAAACTTTGAGGTTTGTCAAATGGTTCAAATGGCTCTGAGCACTATGGGACTCACCTGCTGTGGTCATAAGTCCCCTAGAACTTAGAACTACTTAAACCTAACTAACCTAAGGACAGCACACAACACCCAGCCATCACGAGGCTGAGGTTTGTCGATGACATTGTAGTTCTGTCAGAGACAGCAAAGGACCTGGAAGAGCAGTGGAACGGAATGGACAGTGTTATGATAAGAGGATTTAAGATGAACATCAACAAAAGCAAAACAAGGATAATGGAATGTAGTCGAATTAAATCGAATGATTTTAACGGTATCATTGCGAAACGAGGCACTTAAAGTGGTGATGTAATGTCAACAAAAGCTTTTCTGAAGAAGATAAATCTGTTGACATCGAATATAGGTGTAAGTGTTAAGAAGTCTTTTCTGAATGTACCTGTCTGGAGTGTAGCCATGTATGGAACTGAAACAAGAGCGGTAAACAGTTTAGATAAAAAGAGAATAGAAGCTTTCGAAATGTGGTGCTACAGAAGAATGCTGAAGATTAGATGGATGGATCACGTAACTAATGATGAAGTACTGGCCAGAATTGGGGTGACAAGAGATTGTGACAACTTGACCACCGGGATGACGGCGCATTCAGGCACAATGACCCCTTGCAGTCAGCTGGCCGGTGCCGCCGGTTCTAGGCGATTCAGTCTGGAACCGCGCGACCTCTACGGTCGCAGGCTCCAATCCTGCCTCGGGCATGGATGTGTATGGTGTCCTTAGGTTTGTTAGGTTTAAGTAGTTCTAAGTTCTAGGGGACTGATGACCGCAGATGTTAAGTCCAATAGTACTCAGAGCTATTTGAACCACCACTGCAGTCATAAATGACGATATCGTTGGGTCAACGTGTGGTCACGCACTGGCATTGTACTCTGTCGTAAGATCAGCCACAGATCGCCAACTCTCGACCTTTACAGAGCGGGCAAGCCTTCGAACTTTGCGTCCTGCGATGAGGCATGGTTGTCCAATACCTTGTAGTTTGCTCACGACTATACAGTCCTTCAACCAGTTTGCATACATTCCAACGACAGCAGCACCTGAACAGTTGACCAACTACCCTTTACCCGAGGGGGTCGTTCTAAAACGGCGGTCCATAACAAGTCTCTTATGTTAGTGGATTTCTCCACTTTGCTTCCCGCGTAGTCCCTAGAATAATTCCCCCTTCGCCACTGTTTCGCTTGAATACTCCTTTGTATGCACCTCACAAAACTAAAGTACCGTTTTTTTTTGTCATCAGTCTACTGACTGGTTTGATGCGGCCCGCCACGAATTCCTTTCCTGTGCTAACCTCTTCATCTCAGAGTAGCACTTGCAACCTACGTCCTCAATTATTTGCTTGACGTATTCCAATCTCTGTCTTCCTCTACAGGTTTTGCCCTCTACAGCTCCCTCTAGTACCATGGAAGTCTTTTCCTCATGTCTTAGCAGATGTCCTATCATCCTGTCCCTTCTCCTTATCAGTGTTTTCCACATATTACTTTCCTCTCCGATTCTGCGTAGAACCTTCTCATTCCTTACCTTATCAGTCCACCTAATTTTCAACAATCGTCTATAGCACCACATCTCAAATGCTTCGATTCTCTTCTGTTCCGGTTTTCCCACAGTCCATGTTTCGCTACCATACAATGCTATACTCCAGACGTACATCCTCAGAAATTTCTTCCTCAAATTAAGGCCGGTATTTGATATTAGTAGACTTCTCTTGGCCAGGAATGCTTTTTTTCCATAGCGAGTCTGCTTTTGATGTCCTCCTTGCTCCGTCCGTCATTGGTTATTTTACTGCCTAGGTAGCAGAATTCTTTAACTTCATTGATTCATTCATTTAATTCTTCTTCACTTTCACTCAGGATAGCAATGTCATCAGCGAATCGTATCATTGATATCCTTTCACCTAGTATTTTAATTCCACTCCTGAACCTTTCTTTTATTTCCATCATTGCTTCCTCGATGTACAGATTGAAGAGTAGGGGCGAAAGGCTACAGCCTTGTCTTACACCCTTCTTAATACGAGCACTTCGTTCTTGATCGTCCACTCTTATTATTCCCTCTTGGTTGTTGTACATATTGTATATGACCCGTCTCTCCCTATAGCTTACCCCTACTTTTTTCAGAATCTCGAACAGCTTGCATCATTTTATATTGTCGAACGCTTTTTCCAGGTCGACAAATCCTCTGAAAGTGTCTTGATTTTTCTTTAGCCTTGCTTCCATTATTAGCCGTAGCGTCAGAATTGCCTCTCTCGCCCCTTTACTTTTCCTAAAGCCAAACTGATCGTCACCTAGCGCCTTCTCAATTTTCTTTTCCATTCTTCTGTATATTATTCTTGTAAGCAGCTTCGATGCATGAGCTGTTAAGCTGATTGTGCGATAATTCTCGCACTTGTCAGCTCTTGCCGTCTTCGAAATTGTGTGGATGATGCTTTACCGAAAGTCAGATGGTATATCGCCAGACTCATATATTCTACACACCAACGTGAATAGTCGTTTTGTTGCCACTTCCCCCAATGATTTTAGAAATTCTGATGGAATGTTATCTACCCCTTCTGCCTTATTTGACCGTAAGTCCTCCAAAGCTCTTAAATTCCGATTCTAATACTGGATCCCTTATCTCTTCTAAATCGACTCCTGTTTCTTCTTCTATCACATCAGACAAATCTTCACCCTCATAGAGGCTTTCAATGTATTCTTTCCACCTATCTGCTCTCTCCTCTGCATTTAACAGTGGAATTCCCGTTGCACTCGTAATGTTACCACCGTTGTTTTTAATGTCACCAAAGGTTGTTTTGACTTTCCTGTATGCTGAGTCTGTCCTTCCGACAATCATATCTTTTTCGATGTGTTCACATTTTTCCTGCAGCCATTTCGTCTTAGCTTCTCTGCACTTCCTATTTATTTCATTCCTCAGCGACTTGTATTTCTGTATTCCTGATTTTCCCGGAAGATGTTTGTACTTCCTCCTTTCATCAATCAACTGAAGTATTTCCTCTGTTACCCATGGTTTCTTCGCAGCTACCTTCTTTGTACCTATGTTTTCCTTCCCAACTTCTGTTATGGCCCTTTTTAGAGATGTCCATTCCTCTTCAACTGTACTGCCTACTGCGCTATTCCTTATTGCTGTATCTATAGCGCTAGAGAACTTCAAACGTATCTCGTCATTCCTTAGTACTTCCGTATTCCAGTTCTTTGCATATTGATCCTTCCTGACTAATGTCTTGAACTTCAGCCTACTCTTCATCACTACTATGTTGTGATCTGAGTCTATATCTGCTCCTGGGTACGCCTTACAATCCAGTATCCGATTGCGGAATCTCTGTCTGACCATGATGTAATCTAATTGAAATCTTCTCGTATCTCCCGGCCTTTTCCAAGTATACCTCCTCCTCTTGTGAATCTTGAACTGGGTATTCGCTATTACTAGCTGAAACTTGTTACAGAACTCAATTAGTCTTTCTCCTCTTTCATTCCTTGTCCCAAGCCCATATTCTCCTGTAACCTTTTCTTCTAATCCTTCCCCTACAACTGCATTCCAGTCGCCCATGACTATTAGATTTTCGTTCCCCTTTACATACTGCATTACCCTTTCAATATCCTCATACACTTTCTCTATCTGTTCATCTTCCGCTTTCGACGTCGGCATGTATACCTGAACCATCGTTGTCGATGTTGGTCTACTGTCGATTCTGATTAGAACAACCCGGTCACTGAACTGTTCACAGTAACACACCCTCTGCCCTAGCTTCCTATTCATAACGAATCCTACACCTGTTATACCATTTTCTGCTGCTGTTGATATTACCCGATACTCATCTGACCAGAAATCCTTGTCTTCCTTCCACTTCACTTCACTGACTCCTACTATATCTAGATTGAGCCTTTGCATTTCCCTTTTCAGATTTTCTAGTTTCCCTACCAAGTTCAAGCTTCTGACATTCCACGCCCCGACTCGTAGAACGTTATCCTTTCGTTGATTATTCAATCTTTTTCTCATGCTAACCTCCCCCTTGGCAGTCCCCTCCCGGAGATCCGAATGGGGGACTATTCCGGAATCTTTTGCCAATGGAGAGATCATCATGACACTTCTTCAAATACAGGCCACATGTCCTGTGGATACACGTTTCGTGTCTTTAATGCAGTGGTTTCCATTGCCTTCTGCATCCTCATGTCGTTGATCATTGCTGATTCTTCCGCCTTTAGGGGCAATTTCCCACCCCTAGGACAAGAGAGTGCCCTGAACCTCTGTCCGCACCTCCGCCCTCTTTGACAAGACCGTTGGCAGAATGAGGCTGACTTCTTATGCCGGAAGTCTACGGCCGCCAATGCTGATTATTTATCAAAATTTAGGCATTGGCGGGGATCGAACACAAGACCGGAGACGTTTTAATTATGAATCAAAGACGCTACCCCTAGACCACGGGTAACGTATAAGTACAATATAGGTTATTCACATTTAGATTCAATCAACTCATATAAAACGTAGATGTAATACACTACTGGCCATTAAAATTGCTACACCAAGAAGAAATGCAGATGATAAACGGGTATTCATTAGACAAATATACTATACTACAACTGACATGTGATTACATTTTCACGCAGTTTGGGTGCATAGATCCTGAGAAATGAGTACCCAGAACAAGCACCTCTGGCCGTAATAGCAGATTTGATACGCCTGGGCATTGAGTCAAACAGAGCTTGGATGGCGTGTACAGGTACAGCTGCCTTTGCAGTTTCAACACAATACCATAGTTCATCAAGAGTACTGAATGGCGTATTGTGACGAGCCAGTTGCTCGGCCGCCATTGACCAGACGTTTTCAATTGGTGAGAGATCTGGAGAATGTGCTGGCCAGGGCAGCAGTCGAACATTTTCCGTATCCACAAAGACCCGTACAGGACCTGCAACATGCGGTCGTGCATTATCCTGCTGAAATATAGGGTTTCGCAGGGATCGAATGAAGGGTAGAGCCACGGGTCGTAACACATCAGAAATGTAACGTCCACTGTTCAAAGTGCCGTCAATGCGAACAAGAGGTGACCGAGATGTGTAACCAATGGCACCCCATACCATCACGCCGGGTGATACGTCCGTATGGCGATGACCAAAACACGCTTCCAATGTGCATTCACCGCGATGTCGCCAAACACGGATGTGACCGTCATGATGCTGTAAACAGAACCTGGATTCATCCGAAAAAATGACGTTTTGCCATTCGTGCACCCAGGTTCGTCGTTGAGTACACCATCGCTGGCGCTCCTGTCTGTGTTGAAGCGTCAAGGGTAACCGCAGCCATGGTCTCCGAGCTGATACTCCATGCTGCTGCAAACGTCGTCGAACTATTCGTGCGGATGGTTGTTGTCTTGCAAACGTCCCCATCTGTTGACTCAGGGGTCGAGACGTGGCTGCACGATCCGTTACAGCCATGCGGATAAGATAACTGTCGTCTCGACTGCGAGTGATACGAGGCCGTTGGGATCCAGCACGGCGTTCCGTATTACCCTCCTGAACCCACCGATTCCATATTCTGCTAGCAGTCATTGGATCTCGACCAACGCGAGCAGCAATGTCGCGATACGATAAACCGCAATCGCGATAGGCTACAATCCGACCTTTATCAAAGTCGGAAACATGATGGTACGCATTTCTCCTCCTTAAACGAGGCATCACAACAACGTTTCACCAGGCAACGCCGGTCAACTGCTGTTTGTGTATGAGAAATCGGTCGGAAACTTCCCTCATGTCAGCCCGTTGTAGGTGTCGCCACCGGTGCCAAACTTGTGTGAGTGTTCTAAAACGCTAATCATTTGCATATCACAACATCTTCTTCCTGTCGGTTAAATTTCGCGTCTCTAGCACGTCATCTTCGTTGTGTAGCAATTTTAATCGCCAGTAGTGTAATATGTAGTGATATAGAATGAAATCATGACACAGACTCAGCCTTAGTTATGGAAGGCGGTAGACCACCGTTCGTTGGCAGGATACTGGGAAAACGCAGTCTACAAATGCAAATCACTTGAGCTACCCTTCTTTTAATATTCCTCATACCAAATAGAACAGGGTATATTGAACGTACACAAAGAATAGCGGGACGAATGGTCATAGTTTTGTTTGACCCATCGACAGCATCATGGATATTTCGGAGGACCTGCATTGGCAGACTCTTGAAAAGAGATACAAATTATTCCACGAAAACGTGTTTACTAAGTTTCAAGAACCAGCATTAAGTGAAGAATACAGAAGTATTCTTCTGCCCCTTATGCATTGCTCCCGTAGCGGTCCTCTATCCCGCGCTCTATATGCCACTGGAGGTGTGAAAATTCCTAACATGCAGTTATGTAATATGCAAAAACTGTGTACCGGACCGAGATTCGAACTCAAAACCTTTGCCACCCTCGGGCAAGTACTCCACCAACTCAGATGCTCGAGCACGACTCACGATCCGTCCTTACAGCTTTACTTCCGCTAGTACCTAAGCTCCTATCTTCCAAACTTCACAGAAGCTCTGCTGCCAACTGTAGCAGAAGTCGTGAGTCGTGCTTGGGTAGCTCATTCTGTAGAGCATTTGCCCGCGAAAGGCGAAGGTCTCGAGGTAGAGTCTCGGTCCAGCACATAGTTTTGATCTGCTTTGAAGTTTCATATCAACGTACACTCCGCTGCAGAATGAAAATATCATGCTGGATATGCGAATTACCTTTTGCCATTCACTTCACAGTGGTTTGCAGAGTACTCATGTGGATGTAGAATAGATGTAGGATGTAGCTATGTCATTGTCCTGGTACTGCACATAGATTCACTCCTATATCGCCGCATCAGACTAGCAACCATTGGTTATCGCAGCACTATTCAGTATCAACTTTGTACACACAGCGTTACCCCTGTTCATCAGAAACAATTTTTCTGCAAGCTGGACTACGCGCAAGGGTTCCGTCTCGCAGTGTTTCTTCAACATGTCACCTCTATGATGTTTGTCTCTTGTATTCCACCTGTAAGACGTGTGTATTTCTATTGTCAAACCACAATTTATGAAAGATGTTTATATTTTATTAATAGGATTAAGTAGGAATAATTAATATTTGTCATTTTGGAAGTAATTGTGGTAGCAGGGAATGTCTGCACCAAAGTACTGTTGGCGGGAGGGACCGCACATTGATCAAAGTATAATAAATTACGTAACTTCAGTTAAATTAATTAAAGAATAAGGCCAACTTTGCTATTAAAGAATAACGTCAGCTTTGGTAATAAATAAAGCCACTTATTATGACAGCCCACCAGCAGCTAATAGAGTATAGTAAAACAGAGTGAGTATATTCATGTCGCAGTTCGATGTAGCAGTCAGATGGCGATCCAGTAACAGTAAAAAAGGTAAGGAACAGTTTTGGGTTATTGCAGGTAACGACTAAGGGCCATGAAGACGACACATTCTATGTTTCGTCGAAATAATCAGCAAATCACTTTTAATAAGCAGCATTTAAATTTGTATGCGAAGATTGTACTTATTATTATTGAGAAAGAGAATTAATTTCAAAGAGAATATTTCATTTGTTATTATTAAGCAAGAGATAGAAATCCTAAGGGAAGGATTCTTAGGTTATTGTAGAAGGGAAGGTTGCGTAACAAAAGAGATATAGAGGAGACTGGAAGGTTTCACACCTAAGGGCGTAGATATGGGATGTAAGCTCCAAAGCGGCGTTAGCTATGAGATAAGATTTAGCTTTGCCAGCAGTGTTCGTTTGCGAGCGCGGCCTCTGCGAGGAGAGAGAGAACTACAAGAATGCATTACGCAGCAGCATGCAAGAACTTCTTCGACGTAATGTTATGAAAAGCCAGAGCTTACGACGAGCGAACTCCTAGGGTTGTCTATTGAGAGAGCATTGAACAGTGTGGGATGCGAGCAGATTATCACTCAACCCATTTTGCCCTGTTCGTCTGGAATTTTTGGGGGGGATATACTTATCGGCAAGTCAATGCTTTGGCGCACTCTTCTCTGCTCCTCTCCGCCACACACCGTCAGATGGCTTGCGGAGTATGGATGTAGATGTAGATGTAGATCCTATTCGGAATGCATCTCTGAGTGGTTTAAGGGCGCGCGGATAAATAGCGCTGATGAGCTTTGTGGCTCGTATTCAACAAAATATATTCTTTTTTGAACTTATATTATTTTCATATAACATCCGAAGTTGATCGGCAATAAAAAGATTTTTCACAAAATTGAGCCGTAATACATGCTGGTACGTTGATTTTTGAATCACAACGTGACCAACATAACCAGCTTTATCATGACATTAAAACTACTTGTCATAATTGTCTATTAGCTCCGTCACACAGAAAGAAAATCATTGTTTGCGAATAATAAGTCCCTCCATAGTAAAACAGGAATAAAATTTTTGAACTGATACACACTTAGGTTGTGTGTATACTGTAAATGTACAGTTAACTAGAATGCTGTTACTCTTGATTTCACCAAGCTGATAGAGTAAGGATTACACCATTGCAGGTTACCATCCTTCGAATTACCTGCAAGCGGAAGCTAATTGCATAGAGTGCCTAGAAAGCGATTATTAATTGTTACAGCTTACTTTCAAAAGTAGAATCCTTGCTATTGTTAATTTGTAAAATTTAGACCTTTGGATAGACCAAGATTTCTCGATGCACTCGACAGAACTGTACCTCATAGTAAAATAATGAACACAGTTCATATGCCGCGATCGCAGTGCAGAAACATTTATTGCTCCAAGATGACCGGTTTCAACAGCCTTATGCTGCCATTATCTGATTTTCTGGAACTTGCCATAAAATTGCCATGTTACAGTACCTTAAGTCAAAGCATAAAAATCACTACCCACGTATACATGTATTGATAAAAATCCAGTCGATAAAGTACTCACACAGTTGGTAAAATGCCCACAAATGATAAGAAGCACACAGTTAAAATCCTCGTGTCGTCCATGTGAGCTGGCGGCGAACATGTTTCTCACAAGCTCGTCGCACATCACCACGTTGCCGACAGCATCGGCCGTCCCACAGCACAGCGTGTGTACCTTACAATTTAGTAAAACATTGCGACACTCCTTTTGGGAAAATCTGATCTAAGATGTACGTAGCGAAGGAAGCTGAAAACGTAGCACTATGACGTTCAACGGTTGGCCACATACACACGTCGTATATGAATAACTCAAACAGTAAAGCATGCATAAAACTCTCACAAAATTGCATTGAAATGAAATGATCGTACGGTATTGTTGGACGGGAGACCCCATGCGGGGTGTTCGGCCGCCGAAATTGCAAGTCCTTTATAGCTGACGCCACTCCGGCGATTTGCGAGTCAATGATGATAAAAGACACACAACACGCAGTCATCTCGATGCAGAGAAAATCCCTGACCCCGCCGGGAATCGAACCCGGGACCCCGTGCTCGGGGAGCAAGAACGCTACCGCAAGACCATGAGCTGGGGACGCAAAATTGCATTGTAACATGGTAAAACCACATACTGTGAGAACACTCACTAGCTGAATTTGAAACTAGTCAAAGAAATTGAATCAAGTTCGCAAAAACAGCTCTTAGTGAGATAGAGTATCATCAGTCCTGAGTGGAGAAAAATCTTCGACCCAGCCTGGGATCGAACCCGGGTCTTTAGATTGACGTTCTATAGCGCTGACCACTCAGCTGCCGGGGGGGGGGGGGGGGGGGCGGGCAGCGGGAGAGGGGGGGAGGTGGGCTTACATTCACATGATTAAGAACTTCGAAATATTCTAGTTGCTTGACTACGCTTAGCGCAGACTACGTCATTTGACGTAGAAATATATCATCAGACAACTTATAGGCGATATTTGTTAACAGTGTGAAATAAATAATGTGGCGTAACTTCGTAATAACACACAGCAACACACTGCAACACAACATGTACGGAAAACTCCTGTTCCAATTTATTATACCTAAAATGTGGTTTAATAAAACAGAAATGAGTCGCTTGCATTCTTTAAACGATCAAAAATACTGACAATTTTATATAAATTATCTATTGGCACCACTGTTTTAAAAATACTGTACAGTCATGCGCGTCTCTGTTACGAGGGTGAGTTAATAATATGTCGCAGATGCCAGGTTATCGCATATGGTTTTCAATTTCGCCCCTGGAAGTATTTAGAAGATGACAGCACATATCGCGTGGAATGTAGTCGAGACACAGTATTCTACAGCCAACGTTCAATGGTCTGCAGTCAGACCAAGATAGCAGTTGTGCTATGAGTGTGTACCCGACTAAAACAACGCGATTTTTGTGAGTCGAGACGTGCCGAACCCTGTGCAAAGCACATTCATAGCGAAACTCGTTCCGTTATGGTTAGCACTTTATTTGGGGGAAAGCTGTGTTCAACAGGATTCAATAATTCAGCAAAGGACAAGAAAAAATCACAAAGGGGGAGCGTCCCGGCCGCGCTGGTTGTGCTATGGTGGCACATTGTTTCCCCGTCTAGAGGTATTTCGCTACCCCCAGGACGCATCGCCCTTGTGGACTGCAGCAATTTAAGGAACCAAATAAACTTGTTGTATCCCGAGAGACCACTCGTTAGATGCGAACGCTGCCACGAGAAATCTATGCTGCAGGCTTTCAACGCCTTGTCAAACGATGCAATGAGTGTTTAAATTTACAAGGGGAGTATATTTCCGCTGTTTATACAGTTAAACCTCATCTTTTTAATTCACTGTTCCTTGACTGCTACCTCAATCTGCAACACATTTTGCAGAAAGTACTCACATACTCCACTGAATGTGCCTGCAAAACTATATTATTTTACAATACATAGTTCAGGGGACCTGACGTCATAACATTGAGATACGTGAAAATCTAGCTGTTGTTTGAAACGGAGCGCAAATTATAGAGACTATACTCATCAAGTGTTTCATAATGAGTGTACTTAGCGACTTCCAAGAAACTTTTTGTTAACTTTTTCTCAGTTTCATGCTTAACGTCAAATATTTAACAGATTAACTCATTTTCAAAGTAATCAGACGTTTGAAGCTGTTTTGTACGTGGAAGTTTGATTCTTTAAAGAATCATGAGTTTACTAACGTAATGCGGAGCAGTACTATTATTTTAAGCTCAAAACTGGTAATGGTTAATTTTCTCAAAAAAAAAAAAAAAACAAAAACTGGGCATTACAACTGCGGGGTTGCTGATATGAGCGACAAACGCTCTATGGATAACCTGCCTCTGAAGGTATCCCTTCCGAAATGCACTGCCGACTGGATTCCTTCGCCGAAACTCTACCTGTCGGGCCTCTATAATCGTCTGCCACAATATACTGTAGGCTTTAGACGTCACTGTGATGGCTGTCCAACAGAATCTGTCCATACGTGTATCACCCTGTGATTATGATGGTTCAAATGGCTCTGAGCACTATGGGACTTAACTTTTGAGGTCATCAGTCCCCTAGAACTTAGAACTACTTAAACCTAACTAGCCTAAGGACATCACACACATCCATGCCCGAGGCAGTATTTGAACTTGCGACCGTAGCGGTCGCCCGGTTCCGGACTGTAGCGCCTAGAACCGCTCGGCCACTGCGGCCGGCTGTGATTATGATCATAGGCTGATTACAACCACTAATATATCTGAGTAATAGTTCATTCATGTAGCGCTATTTCAGAATATCACTACTCTTTTTTCCATTAGTGTATTATATTCTTCAGGGTATGAAGTATGACTCCTCTGTATTCTATGGTTGTTGTGGCGTTCGCTGTGTTATTCAGTGGTTTGGTATTTAACTAATTCGTAAATGAAAATGATAATGTTATTTCATTACAGTGACAAATTACAAAATAATTTTTTTCTCCCGGCTAAAGATTTGGTCAAGTTGCTAAAGATATCCAAGTTAACGCTGTGTTAAAGTGTTGTCTGTAAGCTGTGTAAGTGTCACTAAATCACAGTTCATACAACAGATTCGATACAACTATTGATTATGATGGAAACAGTTATCTAGCAAAATGATCATTAAAACCACCGAATAGCAGCCGCGCACAACACTGACGTATGTTGCCCGAAACAATATTCTTCGCAACTCGTGCATAATTAATTTCGGCTCCATAATCAGCAAGAAAAGTTTGTTATATGGATAGTGCTATGAGCACTGTTTTTAAAGAACCAATCAGATTCGAATTATTTTCATTAAAATGAGTTCGGGACCACCGGTGCACATTTATTTTTACACATTTTTATTACCTTCGGCATTTATGTCTGCAGAGTTGCGTAATTTGAATTTGCCGCTGAGATAATTGTTAAGATGGCGGCAGACAATTGATAGAGACTTTCTATTGTTAGAGCAAATTTCCTTTTTACAGGATAAGTATTTGAAATGCTTATTAAACTTTACTTTCATATTGTGCACTATTTAGACTAATTTTCATCAAGCAAACCTTCAATACTTTCGTAAGAAACACAGATAAAAACGCGATACAAATCGCTATCGTCAATGGCTGCGCTCCTTGCACCGGAAAGAAATAATTAACACAGTTAATGCGTATTGAGAGTGGAATTAAAGTTACAAATAATTATTCACTCATATTTATAATAATAATGAACTCTATTCTCAAGTAATAATTAACAAATAATTACAATTTCTTAACAGACCTCAGTTTGATATGCGTCTTGAGTCCGCAACCTAGAAAAGCCAACCAATAAAAGGTAAAACCAAAGGAAGAAAAAACGCAGATCATAAAAGGAATTTACAATTATCATTGTTCTTGTATGATACACATCGATATGTCTAATTTCATCATAAAATATTATATAAATAATTAATATTTATCATCGTTTTATTTCACTGTTTTTTTCATATGCCGGATAGATAATAACTGTTACAGGCATAATTTCCTCTCGTCACACTGTAGCTAAAATTTGTCTCGTGGATGTTACATTGTATACAGATTTAACCTCAGAATCTAGAGCGATATCAGCACGTATGCCTATAAGCCCACAACTATTTCCTTAAAGATGTTATTTTCAGTAGGTAATATTTATGTTACAACAGCTTGATGAATATAAAATTTTGGGTCGTTTGTTGTCAGTTGTTTGTAGCATTTAATTACTACGGTGTTGCTAAGTGAAAAGATAAAGACAATAATATCGTATGTTGCCTTCATATGTGTATGCATAACTCTCAGGTCCCTTAGGGAAATGGCGTCATCTGTAGGTTAGAATTGTAGACAGCGTAGGATCCTGTCGGTTCGTGGAGCAGCGCAATCACTGCGAATGCAGCTCGCCTCACCTACTCGGCACCTCGCACCACTGCCAACGCCGCTGCGGTAATGTGCTGACTTAATACGACATAACCGGAACAGCGCGGGTCGTGCTTGGATTTCATGGCCTGACTTTCACAGGTGACATGATCACAGAGAGTGGGGCTCACGTCTAGCAAAAATACATGTTTGTAAGGCAAGAGTCTCGTATCCGAGTTCCAAATGGAAAACTCAGTTAAATATGGCACAGTTTTAAAAATTCTTTAACTACAGTGTTCATTCGTGTAGATCCACCGTAGTGGCAAATGTGCAAATACTGATAAGGTTAAATGTGACTACTTCTAAATTAACTTGTTACTTTTTATATAGGTTAACTTGTTACTTTTTAAATCGTCAAATGACGATTACAGTCTACATTAGGTAGCACATTACGGGATTAGAAGTGATGTACTACAAAAATATGCAAACAAAAGCGAGCGGTTATAGGCGCTTCAGTTTGGAACCGCGCAACCGCTACGGTCGCAGGTTGGAATCCTGCTTCGGGCATGGATGTGTGTGATGTCCTTAGGTTAGTTAGGTTTAAGTAGTTCTAAGTTCTAGGGGACTGATGACCTCAGATGTTAAGTTCCATAGTCCTCAGAGCCATTTGAACCTTTTTTTTTTTTTTTTTTTTTTTTTTTTTTTTTTTTTTTTTTTTTTTGCAAAAGTAAGGGATGTGAACAAGTTTAGATCCGGCAAACGCAGAATTATTGTGGTCAATTCTCAAAGACGTTATAAAAAGCGGTATAGACAAATATGTGTCATTAAGGTAATAAAACGGAGCGCAGGTCAGCTTTGTTTAGTGGTACCATATATACAATGTTGAGAAAACAGAATACTTCCCTCACTTTACAAAGGATACAGCAGAGAAATTGATAGGAAAATGTAACAGCAACTCGTGCACCCATCACATGGACTACCCGCGAAGCCGGCCGCTGTGGTCTCGCGGTTAAGGCGCTCAGTCCGGAACCGCGCAACTACTACGGTCGCAGGTTCGAATCCTGCCTCGGGCATGGATGTGTGTGATGTCCTTAGGTTAGTTAGGTTTAAGTAGTTCTAAGTTCTAGGGGACTGATGACCACAGTAGTTAAGTCCCATAGTGCTCAGAGCCATTTGAACCATTTGCACCTACCCGCGAAGGCCACAAGAATTTTCAGAGTCCGCTTCTGGCGGAATGCTAGGAAGTTCTTGTCATATGGGATCCAAAGGTTGAAACCTTTCATTAAGCGTCTCCTTACTACATCTGGTGTTGAAACTGAGGAAATGGATAGGAAGAAGCACAATTTGCACAGGAGAAGAATTAACGATGGGCCTCATCAATCCAATCGCGAGGCTGATGAAAAGAAGAGACCCTCCGGTGTCCTCTGTTAACAACCGAGGTATCAGTCGACAAACTTCATTCAAAATTGACTATTGCACTAGTAACACCAGTAAGCAAAGCAGAGATAAGCAACTGTCATCTAATTATAGATAGACGTCACTCCTTTCCGTGTTATACAAATTTTTTGAAAAAGTGACTTATAACAGAATTCTTAACCATCTTTCTGATAATAAGGTTTTAAAAAGAGCTCAAGTTGGCGTCCTTAAACGTTTCTCTACTGAGATTACAATATATGATCTTGCAAACTCAACTGTAGTACAAGAAAACAACAAAAAATACTCTCGTGGCATTTTTTGTGATGTTGCTAAGGTCTTTGACTATGTAGATTATAAAATTCTAGTTGGGTAACTGGAACTGGATGACGTTAAGGGCCTTCCCCTTGCGTGAATGGATACTTATCTTTACAGTACAAAAGAGAGATTCACATTAGCAAACGATACAGCAGGAATACGATTACATTCAGAGTGCGGAAGCATCGGTGTGCCACACTGTACGGTGCTTGGCTCGTTCCTGTTCTTGGCCTACATGAATGATTTGTCAGGGACACTGGAGGACCTACCAGAACTGTAATGTTTGCTGATGACAAAAATATATTGATAAAAGGTCGAAACTTATTTATATCCGACTAAGCCAAGAAATAATAGAAAAGGCTTACAACTGCTTCACAGCCAACACCATAAACCTTAGTCTTCCAAAAATTCATAGTAAGCAATTCCAACTAACTAAAAATGAGTAAAGATCAAACGGCATACACTGGATGAGGGAGGCTCCAAGTGTGAAGTTCCTTGGCTTACAGATGGATGATAAACTGGCGTGGCACTAGCGTGTTAAACAGAAAGCTCAGTCCCGCCAGCTTTGCATGTATTGCTACTCCCTTTCACTGTATTGATCTGGAGATAGGACTACCGCATTAATTCATTCCATTCTGCCCCTTGGAATAAGCTTCCTTGCCCCTGCCGCTAAGGGGGAATGTTTCTATGCTTCAGAAGCGTTTAGTAAGCATGCTGTGTGAAATAGATAAACCAGCATCTTGCAGAATCCGCTTCAGGGATCTAAGGATTCTTACATTTACATGCCAATACATAGACTCCATAATAGTACTGTTATTAATAAAAGTGAGTTTAGGATGAACTCAGGAATTCACAACCACAGTATAAGATGTATAAGTAATATCCATGTAAACTATACATCCCTCTCTAGGGTGCAGAACATTTATAATCTGGTGCAAAAGTCTGTAACGCGTTGGCAGTGGACTTCAAGGAAGGAAACTGAAAACCATTAAATACTTTATCATAAAATGAAAGAGTACCTCATTAGTCTCTCTCACAATAAATGCGAACACTGGAAATCAATACTAAAAATTCAGCCTAACTCTAATATTTGGATTAAATAAATTTTGATTTTCCCAATGTATAGGTAGGTAACACTAGTCTGTGTAGAGTTAAAATTCTGTCTTTGAAGCGATAGACGATAGGAACCGAGTAATATAGAAAGAGGAATAGTGTTATTTTCTTTCAAGGTACTATGTTATCCTAACAGACATGTACTAGCGAACCCGGCAATTCTTCCCATTTGCTACGACTAACTAAAAGACACGTCAATTACAACATCTACGAGGTTAAGCCTGACGTCATACAATCAGACGAGAGTGATGTGGGTTACGTGAGATTGGGAGAAGAATAAGGAGTAGAAACAGCGTACATTTCTCCAAGCAATTTGAAGATGATAACCATCTTTTCGAAGAAAATTTATCTGTCTTAGCAGTTAGCGAATTATTGTTAATACAAGGCTCATTAATCGAAGAAGCTGATAAAATGATTACAATGTTGCTGTCAAAACTATTTGAACTGCCGCAGGACTGGCAGAGAAAAATGAAGAATTCCAAGAACAGGAAACTAAAAAAAAAAAAAAAAAACAGATAAACAGCTATAGGTATCAGAACCGGACAGATTTTTCTGGGATGACCTTGATGTAGCTGAGGACTTGTTATGGGAAAACCAAGAACTAGACACAGATACACTACGTGCTCAAAGGTATCCGGACACCTGACTGAAAATGACTTACAAGTTCGTGGCGCCCTCCATCGGTAATGCTGGAATTCAAAATGGTGTTGGCCCACTCTTATCCTTAATGGCAGATTTGACAGTTTGCACTCTCGCAGGCATGCTTTCAATCATGTGCTGGAAGGTTTGTTGGTGAATGGCTGCACATTCTTAAAGTGGTGCT
This sequence comes from Schistocerca cancellata, assembly GCF_023864275.1. Classification (NCBI taxonomy): domain Eukaryota; kingdom Metazoa; phylum Arthropoda; class Insecta; order Orthoptera; family Acrididae; genus Schistocerca; species Schistocerca cancellata. Next base: position 948,265,004 of record NC_064626.1, read on the forward strand.
GCACTGAGGAGAGGTATCGATGTCGGTCGGCGAGGCCTGGCACGACGTCGGTGTTCCAAAACATCCCAAAGGCATTCTATAGGATTCATGTCAGGACTCTCTGCCGGCCAGTCCATTACAGAGATGTTATTGTCGTGTAACCACTCCGCCACAGGCCGTACATTATGAACAGGTGCTCGATCGTATTGAAAGATGCAATCGACATCGCCGAATTGCTCTTCAACAGTGGGAAGTAAAAAGGTGCTTAAAGCATCAATGTGGGCCTCTGTTGTGATAGTGTCACACAAAACAACAAGGAATGCGAGCCCCCTCCATGAAAAATATGACCACACCATAACGCCATCGCCTCAGAATCTTACTGTTAGCACCACACGCTGGCAGATGAAATTCGCCGGGAATTCGCCATACCCACACCCTGCCATCGGATCGCCACATTGTGTACCGTGATACGTCACTCCACACAACGTTTTTCCACTGTTCAATCGTCCAATGTTTACACTCGTTACACCAAGCGAGGCGTAGTTTGGCATTTACCGGCGTGCTTTGTGGCTTATGAGCAGCCGCTCGAACATCAAATTCCAGTTTTCCCACCTCCCGTGTAACTGTCATAATACTTACAGTGGATTCTACATCTACATTTATACTCCGCAAGCCACCCAACGGTGTGTGGCGGAGGGCACTTTACGTGCCACTGTCATTATCTCCCTTTCCTGTTCCAGTCGCGTATGGTTCGCGGGAAGAACGACTGTCTGAAAGCCTCTGTGGGCGCTCTAATCTCTCTAATTTTACATTCGTGATCTCCTCGGGAGGTATAAGTAGGGGGAAGCAATATATTCGATACCTCATCCAGAAACGCACCCTCTCGAAACCTGGCGAGCAAGCTACACCGCGATGCAGAGCGCCTCTCTTGCAGAGTCTGCCACTTGAGTTTGTTAAACATCTCCGTAACGCTATCACGGTTACCAAATAACCCTGTGACGAAACGCGCCGCTCTTCTTTGGATCTTCTCTATCTCCTCCGTCAACCCGATCTGGTACGGATCCCACACTGATGAGCAATACTCAAGTATAGGTCGAACGAGTGCTTTGTAAGCCACCTCCTTTGTTGATGGACTACATTTTCTAAGGACTCTCCCAATGAATCTCAACCTGGTACCCGCCTTACCAACAATTAATTTTATATGATCATTCCACTTCAAATCGTTCCGCACGCATACTCCCAGATATTTTACAGAAGTAACTGCTACCAGTGTTTGTTCCGCTATCATATAATCATACAATAAAGGATCCTTCTTTCTATGTATTCGTAATACATTACATTTGTCTATATTAAGGGTCAGTTGCCACTCCCTGCACCAAGTGCCTATCCGCTGCAGATCTTCCTGCATTTCGCTACAATTTTCTAATGCTGCAACTTCTCTGTATACTACAGCATCATCCGCGAAAAGCCGCATGGAACTTCCGACACTATCTACTAGGTCATTTATATATATTGTGAAAAGCAATGGTCCCATAACACTCCCCTGTGGCACGCCAGAGGTTACTTTAATGTCTGTAGACGTCTCTCCGTTGATAACAACATGCTGTGTTCTGTTTGCTAAAAGCTCTTCAATCCAACCACACAGTTGGTCTGATATTCCGTAGGCTCTTACTTTGTTTATCAGGCGACAGTGCGGAACTGTATCGAACGCCTTCCGAAAGTCAAGAAAAATAGCATCTACCTGGGAGCCTGTATCTAATATTTTCTGGGTCTCATGAACAAATAAAGCGAGTTGGGTTTCACACGATCGCTGTTTCCGGAATCCATGTTGATTCCTACATAGTAGATTCTGAGTTTCCAAAAACGACATGATACTCGAGCAAAAGACATGTTCTAAAATTCTACAACAGATCGACGTCAGAGATATAGGTCTATAGTTTTGCGCATCTGCTCGACGACCCTTCTTGAAGACTGGGACTACCTGTGCTCTTTTCCAATCATTTGGAACCTTCTGTTCCTCTAGAGACTTGCGGTACACGGCTGTTAGAAGGGGGGCAAGTTCTTTCGCGTACTCTGTGTAGAATCGAATTGGTATCCCGTCAGGTCCAGTGGACTTTCCTCTGTTGAGTGATTCCAGTTGCTTTTCTATTCCTTGGACACTTATTTCAATGTCAGCCATTTTTTCGTTGGTGCGAGGATTTAGAGAAGGAACTGCAGTGCGGTCTTCCTCTGTGAAACAGCTTTGGAAAAAGGTGTTTAGTATTTCAGCTTTACGCTTGTCATCCTCTGTTTCAATGCCATCATCATCCCGGAGTGTCTGGACATGATGTTTCGAGCCACTTACTGATTTAACGTAAGACCAGAACTTCCTAGGATTTTCTGTCAAGTCGGTACCTAGTATTTTACTTTCGAATTCACTGAACGCTTCACGCATAGCCCTCCTTACGCTAACTTTGACATCGTTTAGCTTCTGTTTGTCTGAGAGGTTTTGGCTGCGTTTAAACTTGGAGTTAAGCTCTCTTTGCTTTCGCAGTAGTTTCCTAACTTTGTTGTTGTACCACGGTGGGTTTTCCCCGTCCCTCACAGTTTTACTCGGCACGTACCTGTCTAAAACGCATTTTACGATTGCCTTGAACTTTTTCCATAAACACTCAACATTGTCAGTGTCGGAACAGAAATTTTCGTTTTGATCTGTTAGGTAGTCTGAAATCTGCCTTCTATTACTCTTGCTAAACAGATAAACCTTCCTCCCTTTTTTTATATTCCTATTAACTTCCATATTCAGGGATGCTGCAACGGCCTTATGATCACTGATTCCCTGTTCTGCACTTACAGAGTCGAAAAGTTCGGGTCTGTTTGTTATCAGTAGGTCCAAGATGTTATCTCCACGAGTCGGTTCTCTGTTTAATTGCTCGAGGTAATTTTCGGATAGTGCACTCAGTATAATGTCACTCGATGCTCTGTCCCTACCACCCGCCCTAAACATCTGAGTGTCCCAGTCTATATCTGGTAAATTGAAATCTCCACCTAAGACCATAACGTGCTGAGAAAATTTATGTGAAATGTATTCCAAATTTTCTCTCAGTTGTTCTGCCACTAATGCTGCTGAGTCGGGGGGTCGGTAAAAGGAGCCAATTATTAACCTAGCTCGGTTGTTGAGTGTAACCTCCACCCATAATAATTCACAGGAACTATCCACTTCTACTTCACTACAGGATAAACTACTACTAACAGCGACGAACACTCCACCACCGGTTGCATGCAATCTATCCTTTCTAAACACCGTCTGTGCCTTTGTAAAAATTTCGGCAGAATTTATCTCTGGCTTCAGCCAGCTTTCTGTACCTATAACGATTTATAACGATTCTGATGCAGTTTGGAATTCCTGTGGGATGGTCTGGATAGATGACTGCCTATTACACATTACGACCCTCTTCAACTGTCGGCGGTCTCTGTCAGTCAACAGACGAAGTCAGGCTGTCTGGTTTTGTGCTGTACATGTCACTTCGCGTTTCCACTTCACTATCACATCGGAAACAGTGGACCTAGGGATGTGTAGGAGTGTGGAAATCTCTCGTGCAGACATATGGCACAAGCGACACCCAATCACCTGACCACGTCGAAGTCTGTGAGTTCGCGAAGTGCCGCATTCTGCTTCTCACGATGTCTAATGACCTACTGATGTCGTTGATATGGAGTACTTGGCAGTAGATGGCAGCATAAAGCACATAATATGAAAGAGATACATTTTGCGAGTGTGCGGATACTTTTGATCACTTAGTGTAAGTTTAGACAAATCATAGTGTCCGTCGAAATGAACGGCCTACAAATACACGTTTTAATTGATACTGGGACAGAGCTAAGTGCAATCGGTGCTACCTGAAAGAGTATTAAACCTATAACTCATCAAATATTTGTCTGTATCGAATTTCAAGGGGAACAATTTGAACATGCATGTATCGTAGTGCCAGATTTGAGCACCGACATAATAATTGGCTTAGATTGGTTAATGAAATACGACGCAGTAATTGACTGCAACAATAAAACAATGATGCGCATTCAAAAGAGAAGCCCGAAATTAGTGTGAGTTTTAATGTAAAAGGTGACTATGTAAGTAGTAAGTACCAATCTGTTGACATTGTTACTTGGCCTGATGAGACTGGTTTAGGCAGAAATATGCTATACTACTGCATGCGAAATATAAATACTGATAATAGTTTGGAAGACGAGTTAGAAACTGTTGTGGATGGTGTACACCTGAACAGAAAAGAGACTTGTATAACGTAATTATGAGAAATAAAAACGTGTTTTCGAATAAACCGGGTCTTGTTGCTGGATGTCAGTGCAAATTAAATGTAATACACTACGAACCGTTCTTTGTACGACCGTACACGCTACCGCTGTCCATAAAGGAGGCCATACAACAAGAAACAGATGGAATGCTGTAGTGTATGTTATAGAGAGGAGTATCAGTCACTATAAAAATTCCTTGATCATAATATGAAAAAGGGATGGTAGTGTCAGATGCACGTATGCTGAACAAAGCTGTTCAACGTGAAACAGACCAGAAAGTAAGTAATTAGAATTATAATACCTTCAGCTGCTGACGGTCGTTGATATATGTCAACAGGGTCATGTGAAACTGTGTGCCTCGACCGGGACTCGAACCCGATATCTGCTGCTTACATGGCAGATGCTGCATCCATCTGAACCACCGAGGGCATAGAGGATATGAGACTGCATGGACTATCTCGCGCACGCATCCCGCGAGACCCACATTCTCACCTTATATGTCTCTACCCAACACACTCATTACTCGTGGAAGACATTCTTACCAAGTCCTGCAAGAGTTCGGGACACCATATCCATATAAGTAGAAAGTATGGAGGAGATATTGTCAATATTTCATAATGTACAATTTGACCGCCTCGACCTCACGGCGGCTACTAGCAGATCGCCCTTGGAGAAGAATCCAGGAAATAAACTTTTTTATGTATGCACGCAGGTATTAACAGTATATGGTAGTGCCATGCCATCGGGACTGAACATAACTGTGTCTGTCTTTATCAGGGCGCTCGATAAAGTACTAGGCGCGGCCCTAAGTTCCTTACTGACAGTTGTACGTGGACGACTTGCTGTTGACGAATGCGTCCAGGCAAGAACATTGCAATCTTTTAGACGAGGTTTTCAGTGCGTTACGCAAAGGTAGAATGACTCTGGAAATGAAAAACTGTGAATTTGTGATGCAAGAACTGAATTTTCGTGGTCACTTAATTATTAGAGGAGGAATAGCCAAAGATACACAGAAGTTAGAGGAAATAAAGGATTGTCCACCTCCAAAGACTAGAAAACAAAAGTTTTCTAGGATTAATCGGATTTTATCGCAAGTTCATGCATGAGAAAGCGTTCAATGATCCAAACCTAAACAACTTATTACGCAAGAATACTCCGTTTGTATGGAGTAATGAGCGTCAGGCCGCATTTGAGTGACTGAATAGCGAGTTGTTACAGAGTGACGAATTGTGCCATCCTGACCTTTCGTTAACATTTCACGTGGGAACGGATTCGTCAAATTATGGTTTAGGTGTGGAACTGTTTCGGGTGGTGGAAGGAGACTAATTCTTCCTTCCTAGTCGGCCTATTGGATCACGATATAAATGACAAGGTGCGACCAATTGAAAGCCACGTAGATTACAACATGTAAGAGGTTAAGACAGGTGAGAGTGGTGTGGGTTGCGTGAGTTGGGGTGAATTGGTTAAACGTGCTAGTTTCTTTCTCCCCCTCTTTCTGTACGTCTCTTCCTCCCTCCCTTTCTCTCTCTGTCCATCTCCTACTTTATGTCCATTTACTCCCCCCCTCCCACCCTGTTCATCTCCTTTTCCCCCTCTCTCTCTGTCCCTGTCTTCCTTTCCCCTCTATACGCATTTCCTCCCTCCCCCCCTCCTTTCTGTCCATTTCTTTCTTCCCCCTCTCGCTGACTTCGAGCATTGTTCATTGTTATTCTAAACAAAACCATGGTTGGGAATATAAGTCGCTTAAAATGAGTCGGTAAATTGGCTGCGATCGTTGGTATACGTGGTACGAGTGAGACGTATACATCTTTCACAAGCTGCAACATATTCGCGAATAAAACAGCGACCCGAATATAGAATAAATTTAATTTACGTCTATGGTCACAAGTTTTTTGTCATCTGACTACCGGTTTCTGTCTATAATGACCCTCTTCAGATCTGTTTTATAAAAACACGTCCTAGTGTACTGCACCCATAATGGCATCATCAAATGTTAAACACGAAACAGTAATGCTGCTGACAAGATGATTCTTGCATATGCTGTTATTTATATACACTCCTGGAAATGGAAAAAAGAACACATTGACACCGGTGTGTCAGACCCACCATACTTGCTCCGGACACTGCGAGAGGGCTGTACAAGCAATGATCACACGCACGGCACAGCGGACACACCAGGAACCGCGGTGTTGGCCGTCGAATGGCGCTAGCTGCGCAGCATTTGTGCACCGCCGCCGTCAGTGTCAGCCAGTTTGCCGTGGCATACGGAGCTCCATCGCAGTCTTTAACACTGGTAGCATGCCGCGACAGCGTGGACGTGAACCGTATGTGCAGTTGACGGACTTTGAGCGAGGGCGTATAGTGGGCATGCGGGAGGCCGGGTGGACGTACCGACGAATTGCTCAACACGTGGGGCGTGAGGTCTCCACAGTACATCGATGTTGTCGCCAGTGGTCGGTGGAAGGTGCACGTGCCCGTCGACCTGGGACCGGACCGCAGCGACGCACGGATGCACGCCAAGACCGTAGGATCCTACGCAGTGCCGTAGGGGACCGCACCGCCACTTCCCAGCAAATTAGGGACACTGTTGCTCCTGGGGTATCGGCGAGGACCATTCGCAACTGTCTCCATGAAGCTGGGCTACGGTCCCGCACACCGTTAGGCCGTCTTCCGCTCACGCCCCAACATCGTGCAGCCCGCCTCCAGTGGTGTCGCGACAGGCGTGATGGAGGGACGAATGGAGACGTGTCGTCTTCAGCGATGAGAGTCGCTTCTGCCTTGGTGCCAATGATGGTCGTATGCGTGTTTGGCGCCGTGCAGGTGAGCGCCACAATCAGGACTGCATACGACCGAGGCACACAGGGCCAACACCCGGCATCATGGAGTGGGGAGCGATCTCCTACACTGGCCGTACACCACTGGTGATCGTCGAGGGGACACTGAATAGTGCACGGTACATCCAAACCGTCATCGAACCCATCGTTCTACCATTCCTAGACCGGCAAGGGAACTTGCTGTTCCAACAGGACAATGCACGTCCGCATGTATCCCGTGCCACCCAACGTGCTCTAGAAGGTGTAAGTCAACTACCCTGGCCAGCAAGATCTCCGGATCTGTCCCCCATTGAGCATGTTTGGGACTGGATGAAGCGTCGTCTCACGCGGTCTGCACGTCCAGCACGAACGCTGGTCCAACTGAGGCGCCAGGTGGAAATGGCATGGCAAGCCTTTCCACAGGACTACATCCAGCATCTCTACGATCGTCTCCATGGGAGAATAGCAGCTTGCATTGCTGCGAAAGGTGGATATACACTGTACTAGTGCCGACATTGTGCATGCTCTGTTGCCTGTGTCTATGTGCCTGTGGTTCTGTCAGTGTTATCATGTGATGTATCTGACCCCAGAAATGTGTCAATAAAGTTTCCCCTTCCTGGGACAATGAATTCACGGTGTTCTTATTTCAATTTCCAGGAGTGTACATTGACGATCCTGGTGCTGATTTTGTGTTTAACGTTTGACGATGCCACTATGGCTGCAGTACAGTAGGACATGAAACTGATAGTCGGATTAAAAATTTTTGTCCGTAGACGTAAAGTAAAGGAAATTTAACCTATCCAACAGCTGCATCTATGAGGACAGCATCTTCAATGAGAATTTTTCGCATTGTTTTTGGTCTGTGTATAGGTAGCATTACGAAGTTTCGGACGATTCAGATTCTGTACTAATATTCTTATCAGAAGTCATAAATAGACATTACTATTTTATGCTAAAATCGACTGCGAGGAAGAAAACAAAATAGTACATTGTTGTATGAGTAATATTTATTTTAAGTCATCTGTACACTGTAGCTTAAAAATCTTTGCAACCTATGTTCGTCTGAATGTTCGACAAAGCATCATATAAAAAGTTAAAGTGAATTGATCAAGAAAGTTTCGAGATTTTTCTTAACTACGCTTTCCGTTCATATATTATACAAATATGTCTGTCTATTTATATATATATTTTAAAAAGATAGGACGTGTCCGTCTGAATGTTTTTAGACTGTAGTGCATAAACTTTATAAACCGGATAAGAATTCTCGAAATTTTTAGTAACAACTTTTCCGCTTTATGTATTGTACATATATTAATATATTATATATGTATTAAAAATTACATAACCAATGACCGTATGAGAGTTTATTACGGCACGGTGTAAAAATTTGAAGTACACTGGTCAAGAACTTTTTGAGGTTTCTGGTAAAGGCTTTAAATAACGTCTTATCTTTATTTAGTAGCATAGATATAAACAGAAAAAATATTCTAGAAGTAATGACGATAATCATCGGTTTGAATAGATTAACACTAGTCGTACTTTGTTTTTAGCGTTCTTTACACGAGTAGACAGCAGTGGTTGCTTCTGCCTGTTAACGTATAATGTGACTCGGTCCACACTACTAAAGGTTCTACTTCATGGTGAGATTAACGGAACACGACGTGAGAATGAATCTCAGGTCGTCTTCTGTACACGACTTCACGCTATTAACTGCATAGCTTTCTGGCAGTCCCGACTGACATGGAAGCATTTGCACGACTCGTAAACACACTTTTTTGATGAATTCCTGTTTCCATATAAACGAGGGAACGATTCATGATTTTGTCTCGCCGTTTACCGAAGTTTCAAGCAGACGTTCGCGTTCGTACGTTACTCCAGTTTAATCTTTACAGCGTTGCTTAACTACGGCTGGCTTCCTTCCATACCGCATTGCCAGAAACTCCTCGCCTGGAAAAAAACGCCTTCTTCAACGACGATTGACTAACCTTGAGCAAGCAGTGCAAACTACAACGAACAAAAGTAATTCAGTGAGCTACTGACCGCCGTTGTTGTAAGAAGTGACGTCAGCAGAATGACTCCAAAGAACTGAGATTCTAGTCGTTCATTAATTGATGTCATTTCATAGAGCTTAGGTCAATCAGAAAGAATACATGGATTACACATTTATTCTTCAATTATAATTAGTCACATTTGCAGTACCTCTTTCTTCGAAAATTCAACTGTTAGTTTGCACAAACTACTTTGTCTGCGGACGGGCAACACAATTTTTGTTTTTACCTGAAGATAGTAAAGTCAATCAGTGCCATGTGTCTTTGTGTACTTCGTTTTTCCTTTTGATTGCGCTATCGAATGGCTCACTGGGAGCAGCCAGTGGCCATCAACTGATTATATTTGTTTTGCAAGACCAGTGTGTCCAATCTAGCTGATGGAAGAAATAATGAGAGTAATTTATTCATTATCCGCCAGAATTAGAACATATTTATTTTGTAACGGTATACCGATATAAGCGAACGTTTAGACAAAGACACCACTGTGACAGCTTGAATTTAGTCCACTAATAATACTACACGCTCACAGATATATGTGCTCTGCTTTACATATTATCGCTAAAGTTTTCGTAGTACACAGCCTGACAAAAAGAGTGAAGTGCCCTGAAGACGAGGTTGGATGTCAATGTAGCTCCGTAAGCATACAGACTATCGTCTGGTTTGTAAATAATTAGAGTTTAATTCAGTGTGGCAGGTAGAACAGCCACCTGAAATCATTAGCGGTTGTCGCATTTTGTGTTGTTACTAGGCCTGGTAGGTAATATACGGGGAGTGGAAAGCCTCAGATATTGAGTGATCACTGATGTTTCCTCCACCGGCGGGCACAAATAAATAGCCAAGGTATAGGAAAAAAACAAGAGGTCATTCATCACAATTTCCAAGAAAAAATATTCTTCACAGTGAAATAAGAAACGTTGGTTCTTCAATAAGTGAAACAAAATGGATGCTAGTGAAACAATATGAATGCTGGTTCGTAAATAACAAAGCCACTTCGAATTCCATAACCACAAGGTAAATAAATAAGTTCCGTGACACTCGAAATAGTTACATACGCCACAATAAATACAGTCTTAAAGTCTTGAGAGCTTTACCTAAAAAACAATGAATTTATGTAGTCGCACACTCTTTAATGACCAGAGTCTGGAGGTCCTAGTAACTTTTAAGTTAAAACGAGGAAATAAGTCTTTAGGTTCAAAACCAAAGTCCAAATCCAAACTTTAGTAAAGAAGAATAGACACTTAGCAACTCTTATTGTACTTCGCTGAGCCGGCCGGGGTGGCCGAGCGGTTCTAGGCGCTACAGTCTGAAACCGCGCGACCGCTACGGTCGCAGGTTCGAATCCTGCCTCGGGCATGGATGTGTGTGATGTCCTTAGGTTAGTTAGGTTTAAGTAGTTCTAAGTTCTAGGGGACTGATGACCTCAGAAGTTAAGTCCCATAGTGCTCAGAGCCATTTGAACCATTTTTTACTTCGCTGAAGAAGTATAGAGAACTAGCGGTCGAAAAAGGTAGAAACTTCCAGTCTGACGTTATTTTGTCGGCGAGACGAACAACAGTACAATTATACCGAGTCTCAACGAGCAGTTCGCTGATTGGTAAGAGTCCCAGCTGAGAAGGTGGCGTGCTGTCCAGAAGTTGACTGCCCAGTCCTTGGCGGGGCGTAGTGCAGATTCTGAGCATTGCTGGTGAATTAAGTAAAAATTTTGTTTCTACAGGAAGTTATATAACTTTCTTGGCAAATACCTTTCCGAGATTGACGTCTGAAGTACTCCTCTGTGATTCAAACAAGAGGGAGATTGAGTCGGACTGATGACCACAGATGTTAAGTCCTATAGTGCTCAGAATTGAGTCAATAATTAAATCACTGAAGACTAAGGACTCTCATGGCTATGATGGAGTATCTAGCAGAATATTAAAGTACTGTGCTGCTCATGTTAGCCCTGTATTTAGCCATATTTGTAATTTTTCCTTTACGAATGGTCAGTTTCTTGAGCGATTAAAGTACTCAGTAGTAAAGCCGTTTTATAAAAAGGGAGAAAGGGATAATGTAGATAATTTTAGACCCATTTCTATGGCATCAGTGTTCGCAAAAGTTGAAAAGGCTGTGTATGTAAGGATAACTGATCATTTCATACCACACGATTTGCTATCAAAATTACAGTTCGGCTTTAGAAGTCGTTTAACAACTGAGTATGCTATATTCTCTTTTCTCTGTGAGGTACTGGGTGGGCTAAGCAAAAGGTTTCGAACGCTTGCCGTATTTTTTGATTTAACTAAGACATTTGATTGTGTTGATCACAAAATATTGCTCCAGAAGTTGGACCATTACGGAATACGGAGAGTAGCTCAAAATTGGTTCACCTTTACTTTAGCAACAGGCAGCAAAAGGTCATTATTCACAATGTTGATAACGGCTGTGATGTGGGGTCTCAATGGGGTACTGTCAAGTGAGGGGTACCCCAGGGATCAGTGTTGGGGCCACTCCTGTTCCTTATTTATACAAATGATATGCCCTCTAGTACTACAAAATGGTTCAAATGGCTCTGAGCACTATGGGACTCAACTTCTGAGGTCATCAGTCCCCTAGAACTTAGAACTACTTAAACCTAACTAACCTAAGGACATCACACACATCCATGCCCGAAGCAGGATTCGAACCTGCGACCGTAGTGGTCTCGTGGTTCCAGACTGTAGCGCCTAGAACCGCACGGCCACCTCGCCGGCTCTAGTAGTACAGGTAACTCTAAAATATTTATGTTTGCTGATGACACTAGCTTGGTAGTAAAGGATGTTGTGTGCAACATTGGCTCGGTTTCAAATAGTGCAGTACATGACCTAAGTTCATGGCTTATGGAAAATAAACTAACGATAAAACACAGTAAGACTCAGTTTTTATAGTTTCTAACACATAATTCAACAAAACCTGACGTTTTATTTTCTCAGAACGAGCATATGATTAGTGAAACTGAACAGTTCAAATTTCTAAGTGTTCAGGTAGATAGTAAGCTGTCGTGAAAAGCCCACGTTGAGGATCTTGTTCAAAGACTTAATACTGCCATTTTTACTATTCGAACGGTATCAGAAGAGAGTGATTGCTGGACACGAAAATTAGTCTACTTTGCTTATTTTCATTCGCTTATGTCATATGGTAATATATTTTGGGGTAACTCTCCCCATTCTACAAGGACATTTCTGGCTCAGAAACGGGCGATTCGGGCAATTAGTCGTGTAAGTTCACGAACCTCTTGTTGACCCCTGTTCATGAGTCTGGGTATTTTGACATTGGCCTCGCAATATATATACTCGTTACTGTCGTTTCTTGTTACCAATATTAGCTTATTCCCAAGAGAAAGCAGCTTTCAGTCGGTTAATACTTGGCAGAAATGAAACCCGCATTTGGATCGAACTTCCTTAACTCTGCAGTATACTGCTGCATCCATTTTCAATAAGTTACCACTCTAATAAAAAATCTTAGCAGTAATACATGCGCTTTCAAATCGAAACTGAAGAGTTTCCTCATGGGTCACTCCTATTCTGTCGAGAAGTTCCTTGAAAAATTAAGCAGATTCTTATTGTATTGTTGACTGCGTTTACTTAAACTTATGGATTGACTTTTTTCGGGTTCATGAACATTTATTTTTATCTGTTATTATTTTTATGTTGTAATTTCATGTATAGATACGTACCATTACCTTGGAGATTTGCTCCTCAATTTGATCCTACGGAATTTGACGTGCAAATAAAGTAATTTAAAAAATTCAAGTTACTGGCTGCGACGAAACTGCTGTCGGGAGTCGGTGCGCCAGCCTAAGTAGCTGACTCTCGGATGGATGCTTATAGGCCTATCTTCGGCACATAACACGGAAAATGCATGAAGAGATGCGATTTGCCAATGGCACCCGCCATCGCCACGTACGCTGCCTGGTGACAGCGCTAGAGTGCTACTGATGCCCTCTCCTGTTCTGACCGTGCAGTTCCTGGTTTGCGAAGTTCGATGTCATCTGCACCGCAGGGGCTGAGCTCGATGCAACTCGCACGACGAATGAGTTGTGCGTGATGCCGTCGGCGCCTGATGTCTAGGCGCCACAGCAATAACTGAAGCACACAGAGATGCAACGTAATCGCGTAAGACAGCGTTATCTCCCCTGGCGAAAGGGGCCGCATTTCGGGTCTCCATTTGGCTGACTAGTAAAATCGTGCAATACCCACATTTGCGAGCCACTCAGATGTGACAGAGACCTGATACTGGACGGCACGAAAATTTGAGGGTAGGCATACTTGTCATCAAGGTTCCGGTCGACCATATCTGACCACCGCAAGGCACCTATCCCGACGTAACCACATCTGTGCCTGCCAACTGAGTACAAATAATGTAGATACTGCAATATTCTGTGCCATACCACACCACTGGTCGGAGACTAGCAAGAGCCGAGGTGGGGAATTACCGTCCCATGTGCGGGCTGATGTTAAAACCACAACACCAACGGCTACGTTTGGAGTGGTGCCGCGACTGGAAAGCATGATAATACTCAGACACGAATGGCAGGTGTATCTATTAACTGTCTGCATGATGTTTAGGTTTTCCTGTGGCCAGCAAGATCCCCAGATCTTTGCCCGATAGAACATGTGCAGGACCTGCTCGAATATCAGTTCAAACCAAGTGGCAGTCTCCAAGATATAAAGGATCATTTACAACATTTGTGGGTCAGTTTGCCTCAGGAGAGGATACAACGGCATTCTGACATCCTTCCCAACCGAGTCAGAGCATGCATCTAGAACAGACGGGATGAAATACCATACTGATACGTGGGCCCACAGTGCCAAGTTCTTTGTAAATTCCATTCGATTTTATAATCACTGAAGTTACGTCACATACCCTCTAAGTCTGTGAGGTTTCATTTTGTTTTCCCCTCTCCTGGGTGCTTCTGTTTTTCTAGTCAGTGCAGAGTGTATGTTATTTGGGCCCCCATGCTCGATGTCACTTGTGGAGCAGGCGTGATTGTAACTGTGAAGATGATTTCAACTGCAACGAATCCATAGTGGGTAACAATTTTTGGGTACACCAGAAATTATAATACAGAAGTTAGGAAAACCTTAGTTAACACAGACTGGTGTCATGTGTCTTGACATTATTCGACAGATACTTCCTAACAGATATGCAATAATACTGTTTACATCGGCAATTACTACGAAGCTGCCTTTATGTTAACGCCGGCTGTCAACAGCATTACTCCACAATCGCTACATAAAATGATGTAAATTTAGAAACGACACTTAAAAACAAAAATAAAATTACTTATAAAGGGGACAACGAAGACGTGATGTTTATCCGGATGATTATTTCAGCAGCGTCTGTTATATACACTTGTTGTTTATCGTATGTCGGCCAGGCGTGGTGACCATCTGAAAAGTGATACAAAGAGTATCTAAGACCATGGAAGTACAGAAAAAATTCACCATTTACCGAAAACACACCAGAGTCACATACACCATAAGAACAAGCAACAAGAACCACCTTCTCAACTCCACGTATATAGTATCATAACGGACAAGAAACAAACAGCTCATAGACGATGAGAGTTACACGGAAAACCACCTAGTATAACATTACATACAGGCATATGATGGTACCATGCCTCCCTATGTCACTCCCCCCCCCTCCCCTCCCTCACATAGGCAAAATTACCAACCCTCACCTCCCTTATCCACCCTCCTACTCCCCTATAGTCATTCTCCCACCATCTCCCCACCCCATTCCCTCAAACACACCATTCATTCACATGTCTTATAAGTTCTTAATATATCATGGCACACACACGCACACACACACACACACACACACACAAATAAGTAAACGCACAAATATATACCGTTGAATGCGAAACAGGTGAAACAATTTTAACGTTTCTATGAACAAAACCTTTGTGAGGATTTGCAGAAGTGAGTTAAAGCGAAAAGAACGCAAATGCAGCAAAAGAAAAGGCGTGTTCTTACAAAACCACCACTGGTAAAGCTTTTCAGACAAAGGCGAAACGCATCTGCAGTGAAACGCTGCTAAGTTGCACGTAGCTTAAGATGGAGAAAACAAATATTAACCAAAAACGTAATTCGTTCAGAGAATGTCTGTTGGTAATGGTTATTACAAGATGTTATGAAGTACGATCGTGCACCAGCACACTCACCTGAAGATGGCGGCCAGTTGGACCGCGGAAATACTGTGTCATGAAGACGTTATGATCCGGCTGCATACCCGAGAAGAATATTATCAATTATTACGCCGGAAAAGCCTTCGTAGCCACAAGAAAATTTTAATAGTGATCTAGACGGTTTTATTGACAAAATACTCAGAATTATCGTAGACTGATGCAGAAAATTCACTTCCTTTATGAATTGTTAAAGACATGCTTGCTACATGTACGTGTGTGAACCCAATTCTGTTTACTTCTCTGTCTCTCTCTTCCTACCTTTTTTTAGTGAATACTTTTTGATAGATTGAGGAGTAACTCAAAGATATTATTCCGTAATACATCAAAGTCATCAATAAAAATGTAATCAAAATATGTTTAACTTACTAACTTCGATATCCACAAAGTTCGCAAATATTCTTTTTGATAGATTGAGGAGTAACTCAAAGATATTATTCCGTAAGACATCAAAGATATCAATAAAAAAATTAATCAAAATATATTTAACTTGCTAACTTCGATATCCAAAAAGTTCGCAAATATTCTTATGGCAAAAGAAGCAGAACTTAATCGTTTTAGCAGGTATAATACAGGGTTTATTCGGTTTAACTTTTCATCTATATATGCATCTAAGAACTTAGAACTTACCGCCCTGTTTGTTGTTTCTTGTTGGTATACCCCGTTAACAGGAGCTGGAATGTTTTAGGCGGTACGATACTGCATGAGCTGTGTTTCTACAAAGCGCTTTTTCAAAGTTCAAAGAAAACTCATTCATCTAAGGCCAATCAATAACTTTCATAAAAACAATTTACTATTTTTTGTGTTGATGCTTCTTTGATATGCTACACGACAATGTTCCTACGAGCCGCCTCGGTCTGCGCTACCGCAGTCTTTCACTCAGTCCTGTGCACATTCAATCTCGCTTGCTTTGAGATATCGATCGTGAACGATCCTACGCTATGGCGACGGACTTCTTCAGACTGCGATCTGGGCTTGTTTTGCCATCTTGTTTAGATTCTTGCTTGCTATTAGTTCACGCCACTACCGAAGCTAGTTCAGTGCTATGTTGTTGTGCATTTATTGACTTCAGTAAAGTCGACTTGCGTCGATATAGAAAATTGTGTAACATGAGTGTCTAGATTTGAGGACAACTCTTGACTTCGAATACGTCTGGCGTAAGGAAGAAAGATTGCTGTTTAACGTCCCCCTACAACGATGTCATTAGAGTCGGACCACAAGCTCGGATTATGTAAGGATGGGGAAGGAAATGGTCCGTGCTCTTTTCAAAGGAATCGTCCTAACATCTGCCTTAACCGATTTAGGAAAATCATGGGAAACTTAAATTTTGATGTCCAGACATAAGATCTGAACCGTTATCCTCCCTAATGTGAGGCCGGTGTGCTAATCACTGGGCCACACACTGTTTGCCTTGTGGATGACAGGGTCGCCGGTCGGCTGTGGCGAATTGCAACAGCAGGTAGATGGACAAGAATGAGGCAAACTCATCGCCAGTTCAGTGTCGAACGAAAATAACTGGTGAGCAGCCATACCATTCGGAACCAGATCCTCACTATGACGTGCAGGATCAACAGCTCCGCATCTGCACCTCAGCTCACAGCGATTCACAGGGCACAGAAATTAGCGTATGGTACCGTTCTGACATGTGGCGGAGGAGTTCCCGTGTACGTGACGTTTAAGCGGGATGAAACGGTCTCTGATGGTACGACTGCTCCCACTGGTGAGGAATAAAATAACCTGTTGTAGTATAATGTGCATGCGATTGCTCGCTTGGAGCACCATGAATGTGACCTTTACTTGCAGCATGGCCACGTACTAGCTGTCTCTCTCATATTGAGTCCGTACGGTTTTGGGAACCACTCCACTGACATTAAAGTACTCATATGCTCTTCCGCGCCAGTTGCTCTCTTCCTGCGCCATTGAGCAAGATACACCCGCCCTGGACAAAACTCCAACCTCTTTTCTTGTGTGGTTTAGCGGCCATTTATCGGGATGGACCTCCAACGTTACCGGCGTCTCTTGGTGACGCTTCGCTACCATCAAGGTGGAAGGAGGTGCTAC
Source organism: Schistocerca cancellata (assembly GCF_023864275.1). Classification (NCBI taxonomy): domain Eukaryota; kingdom Metazoa; phylum Arthropoda; class Insecta; order Orthoptera; family Acrididae; genus Schistocerca; species Schistocerca cancellata. Next base: position 948,282,400 of record NC_064626.1, read on the forward strand.
ACGGCACTAGTTAAGTCAAGAATGAACTCGAAAACTGCGGTTATGGTTACGCGTCAGCTGTAGGATATTTTAGAACAAACAAAACTTTGTGCTTGATCGGGACTCGAGGCCTGATTTTCGGCATGTCGCCAGCGCTCGCCTTAAACGTTTCGAATATCCGCGTGCGCTTCCAGGAGCAGCCCAAACCTCCATTTGTCCTTGTTTTTACTCTCCCTTGTGCTCGCACTATATCACTGTATTACCGTGATTCCCGAAATTGTGTAAGCACGAGAGAGAGTACACGCCAAAATGGAGATTTGAGCTGCTCCTGGAAGCGTGCTTGGACAGCCACGTCGTTAAGGCGACTGTTCGCGACAAGCGGGAAATCTGACATCGAGTCCCCAATCCAGCACAAAGTTTCATTTGTTCTAAAATATTCAGCAGCTGATACGCAACCATAATCGCAGTTTCAGAGTTCTTTCTTCATTGAATACAGCTGTTCGTCGTCAATGCAGTGGCTCACATACTGCAATGGAGAAATAATTAAGTGTCTCTAATTCAACAGCTCATGAGTGTATTCTCTAAGATCAGAAGAACAACGAATGATTCCTCAAATAAGTCTGTATTTAGTACTCTACTACCAATAATAAGTTAATTGTTTCTTGGTCCGGTTTACCACCAAGACAGGGAAGATGTGCAGAATTAAAAAATCCATTGGCACCGTGGTCATTAAGAAGTATACTCCAAAAGTTAAATTTGCATGAAGATTCATCTTCATTGCTCTGAAGGAGGTATATTAGCTTTCTCATTAAATGATTTAGGCACACTAGGTCGAAGGGGAATTTGAAGTAAAGTTCTCCAGTTACTTTTTCATGTGGGGTACCACAATCGTACATTTCTTGAAGGACATTGTAATGATTCTAGTAAAGTGTTATATATGCTGTTCATAAAGTATCTGTATACATTACTCTTACCTAACTTCATAACCGTCTAAAGTGCGAGATGAAAATACATGAGTAGAAACATTAATATTGTGATACGTGGTAAATTTCCGTTTTCGTTTTTATGTGTGAAATACGTTTTATAATTATGTTATAAAAAGACTTTGGTCAGAGACTTTTGCTAAAGAGGCCAAACGGAAACGAACTCCGTGTATCTTGTGATGTAGAGCAATTGATGCTGCACTTCATTTATTCTCACCATTCTGTGGCGTCTTTTTTCGACTGGCTGTTGCAGATTAAGCACATATATTTCTGTATACCGTTAGTTTAGACAAAATATGTGACCTTTTTTAAATGTGTGAGCGGAATTTGAATGCAGTACCACACCTGATCATATGCCATGATAATAATTATAACACTGTATGAATACTTGCATCTTTCATTTCAGAGGCCGTGAAGAAAGGATTGCTGATGAATTGTTCGGGGGGTAGAACAACCGAACACGTCACGTGTTCTCTCGTTACCCATTCAATATTGGTAAGCAGAACCGCCTTGAAATCGAGTTGCGGATCATTTTCTTTCATTCCTTATGTATATTTTTTACGCAGGAATCAGGTTTATCGGTCAGTTACCTCCAAACAATGACGTTGGCAGGCGCTTCGGTGGCTTAATATATTGTGCCCCAAGTTATACGTAGGCGTGGGGTAACCTGATAATTACGTGAATACGTGATTTACATCTTTTGACAGTAATCATTAATTCAATTTATCTACATTTCTTTCTAGAATTTGCCGTCTGAAAATTTCTCTCGCCCGTTACGGAATTGCATAACAACCAATATTTTTATTTGCCGTGACGTACTGTGAAAAGTTTTAATAATAATAATAATAATAATATCTCAGGCCTTTCTGTTGTACTATAAATTCTAGACGGAAATATTTCACTACATCGATTGTTGTTTATACTTATCTTCTTTATTTAATTTCAAACAATTGGCAAATTTCGGCCATACAGGCAAGCTTGAAATGCTGTAGGAGCCAACATGCTGGTTGTTAATCGAATATATTACGAAATGTTGACTCTTACAGCACTTCAGAATGGCCTGTAGCGCCGAAACTGGCCAATAAAAAAAATAAAAATAAAAAAATGTTCAAATGGCTCTGAGCACTATGAGACTTAACTTCTGAGGTCATCGGTACCCTAGAACTTAGAACTACTTAAACCTAACTAACCTATGGACATCACGCACATCCATTCCCGAGGCAGGATTCGTACCTGCGACCGTAGCGGTCGCGCGGTTCCAGACTGAAGCGCCTAGATCCTCTCGGCCACACCGGCCGGCATTGGTCAATCGTTCGAAATTAAGTGAAATAAATACGTATGGGCAACACCCAAGGTGTCCTTCAACAATTTTTTCCATTCCCAGCTCGCTCCATGATTGATATTTCGACTGTTTATTTGAACTGTGTATTCTATAAATAAGGAAGTTCATTAGCGTAGCTTCAGCAACCTGGCAGTTATAACACCTGCCCCGGGATTAATGTACGCTAAAGCAGTTACTATATATGGTCACAGTTGGGAAGTAACACCAGAGCCGTGAGAATGGAGCCTAGCGCGATGCTGGTGCATCCCCCATGTGCAGCTCTTCTTGTCCAAAAACGTTGCTGTCTTGTATACGGTAGGAAGGTGGCCACTGGTTGGAACTGTTCTGACATTTTAATGATTTCCAGAAAATATAGGCGCAGTGACGGACAGTGACTAAATATAAGAAAATTCACATTATTAATTGTTTGTAGAATACATGAAATGTATTCGCAGTTATGGATATGGCCATCCATCCACTATATAATGGAATGACAAAGCATCATACTTCTGAACACAAGCGCTGCAGTATCGTGTTTGTAGAATGGTTACCATCAGCAGCTATTTGAACTAACTGCACGAGCTGCAAAAGGACTGAAAGCAGAAAATTCACGCGCCGAGTGTTATAGACATAGTTATGTATTGCAGCCTACAAAGGAATCATAACTGGTGATGTTACTCACAAAATGTCTTCGGTGCTTGTTTTGCAATGGCAGAAGATAGTGTTAAGAAGGTAAAAATATGATGGTATAGACTGTTTCCGGACTGTGGTGAATTTTGTCAGTGATGGAACACAGTTCGCCCACTTCAAGAATAGTGCTAGTCTGTTTGTTCCTTCTGGAAAAATGACGCAACAGAAAACTCGTGAAATACAAAGAAGAGATGCGCGTCTGTCACAGTTTAGTTTTATTTGGCAGATATAGGAACGTTCCAGAAAGACTTAACAGAACTAGTGAGTGGAAGGGCTAGGAGGAAGTGGGTGTGACATTCTTTTGAAGAAATTTTATTTATTACAATTTTAAATACAGCAAACATTTTAATATTCGAAGATAACCAGTTAGAGAACTAGTTAATATATTCCTTGATACATAAAATGGTGATGATACTAATAATGACACACAGTTTCAAACAATTGATTCCAAAGACTTAGGTCAGTTCAACGTATAACTGAATGAGTTGAACGCCCCGACTAGTGCAAAGATAAATGAGTTTGAGAATGTTCCACCTTAAATCACGAAATATTTGACGCTCCATTCATGAGCAAGACTGCCACAAAAGTTCTATACCCAGGACAGCCCACACTACGTGTTTTTTACCTAAAGAACACTTTTTTGTATGAAAGAATACCGGCACAGCAACTAGACACAATTCCCGCTAAAATACATCGGCTACAGTTTTAGAAAGCATTTTGATTGGAGCACAGCGATCGGTATAAAATGTAAAAAATCAATAAAAACGATCTCCATCGCGTTTTAAAATTTTTTATTAGTTGCCAACCGGTTTCGGCCCTTTCCTCGGACTAACTTCAGGCTTACACCGTCATTACGGCTGCTGGTGGCGGCAGACATAGCGAGCTCCATAGAAATACGGTTGTCACAGCAGTGACAAACGACTTCTTCGGATCTCGCTACGTCTGCCGCCCTAGCAGACATAACGGCGGTGAAGCCTTTTCAAAGGCACCGTCTCAGAATTCACCTTAAGCTATTTAGAGAAATCACAGGAAATCTAAACCTGGATGGTCGGATGGGAATTTGAACCAGCGTTCTCCTGAATACTAGCACAGACTTACCAGTACATGTGTTTTCAAGAAATAATGAATTATCTAAGCAATACAGTAAAAGCTATTTAAAACGTGGTAAAATGTGAAGCGGGTTAGTGAAGCCAGAAAATGAGGAAATTTTTGAGGCTAATTGTGAACTGATTAAAGAGAGAAACAAAAATATATGCACTATCTGTGAGGTGTTTTATGTAAGCAGCAGATATTTTAAGTCTGCATATTTCTTAGTTGGAAAACAAAATTTAATACATTTTGACTCTTTGTTTTTCTGACGAGCGGTACTCACATGGGCAAATTTTTTAAACGTGCTAGATAATTTTAAGTAACAAAACTTCATGAGATACTGACCTTCGAAATATTGGTTGAAACCGCTTTTTAAATAGCTGGATTGCGACCAATTGAAGCCGATAACTGCTCCTGAAGTGGTCAGCAATATATCCTTCGTCGACGGAACTACTTGCGTCAAATAAATGGGTACACAATGGCGTTAGAGATCACTTGCGAATGATATTGGTATAAATTACATATAATCGAACTGAAATAATGCATTCAGCTCTGATCACTATGGTGTCGGACCTACGGTGCACGGTACGACTTGTTCGGTAAAATTGGCAGTTTAGGAACCAACATACTAGCAGTTCGAATTCCAGCGACCTCTACAGTTTCAGTAAGAGACGCCAAGAAAATGTGAGCGCACTGTACTGGTACTGGCGTTACGAACTGCAGTAGGACAGAGACGATATACGGGACCCATCTTATTTAATGATTCAAAAACAGAAACAACTGCTTCACATCGTATTTCGTTCCATCAATAAAATACCTCAGATTTAAAAGGAAAGTTAATTTTCTGATGTATCTTAATGCATGAAGTTTGTCCATAATGCCATAGAATTTCTTATAAAAATAGTATATCTTACAATATTTTCATGGACTATAAGGGTTCCAAGACACCATGGTGAAATACTCAGCTAACATTATCTATACGAGCTAATACAGAAACCTCTTGGCCCGGCAATTTAGTATCAGCAATTTCCTGTAATTACTTGATTTATGAAATCCATGCTTCTCCAACGCGAATTTCCTGTGAAAATCTGTAATCTAGGTGTCAGGTTTACAAAATCAAACTACCCGAAGTACAAATGACGTGGCAGACACTTCCATAGTCAATAAACATACGTGCCTGTGAGAATTTTCGTCCACAGAAAGATGCAGTCGATTTGATGACTATTTTAGGGGCCACGGATTAGCGGCACTCAGACATTAGTTAACGACTTACCTTCTGAGTGTTAACGTTGATCCGTGCTCTCACTGCTTTTCACGGCTTTCATAACATTCTGCTAAGAATGGACAGAAACATTTGGGATTCTCACCATTCGACTAACTCATGCTTAGCAACATCGTCGGTCGTTGGAGAGACACAGCACTGTTGCGAACTACGTCACGGCGCGAGTTGCGTTGTTTGCTCCGAGAGGATACTAGGGAGGTCACCGTACAATGAAAGAAAGAATCCAGCGATAACAGCAGGAGAGTAATGGGGCTGTGGCGCCCGGGACAATGTCCCCGAGGATAAGGTGCCCTGTCGCCTGGAAGAAAGAAACTAAGGTATTCGGAAATGTGGAAAAATGAGGAAAATCGGTCAGTCAACACAAGTCTTCCGTTACGTTAAAATAATCAGTGATTGTCGTGGAAATCATTCTCACGGTAAGAAATGAGAATAATTTACCACTTTTACACTGATCAAAGACTAAGTTCGAACGTCATTTAATTGAATACGTAGATTTCTTTGTTTGGTTTACTGAACCATACTGCCAACAGCTTGGTACAAATATAAAACCATGTATACAGGGAAACCACAATATAAGTAGTTTGAACAACGGTTTTCAATTATTTGACAACGAAGGAACAATATTTGAGCAATATTTGAGTAAGACTATGACGAATCTTTCATCAAAAGTGGCATGCACAATGATGAGCAAAAAAGAAACGAGTCACCATCTGAATACAGTCCTTAAAGGCAGTGACGAGTTTAAGAAACATATAAAGCAGCCGTGTATTTCGAAAACAGTTCAGAACATTTACAATGACTGTTTCCTCTTATCATATTGCAGTGGCGAGAAAGGATAAGTGGGGAACGTTTTCCTGAGCTGCGAATGGACGAGGCATGCAGGAGGAGGATATGGCCCCGAAGACTTTAGTCACGTCCGTGTGTGCTTACCTCATTAACTGGAGGGGGAAATGATATTGCTGCTATCTCCGATCCACTATACAAGGTGTCTCATAGCTGGCAACGGCGCATGACGTTCTGCCGCACTCTCTCAGAGATCCTTGGACCCTAGCAAGCAGGTCTTCAACCATTTCTCCGGAGGTTTCATACACCAACGTCTCGACGTAATCCTAGAGGAAGAAGTCCAGAGTTGTGAAATTGGCGATCTCGCTGACCATGGGACAGGACCTCCCCTTCCAGTTCAGGAATGAGTTTACGTGTTCTTCAGCCCGCGGGCCCTTGCTATCAAAGTGGTACATCGTCATGTTGAAACCACATCCTTTCGCGGACAACAAGGGGCACAGTCTCCAAGAACTGTGGAAGGCATCTCGCAGGAACACCAAATAATGTGGACCAGTCAGAGGGGGAGACAGCAAATAAGGTCTGTTTGGTGGCCAGGAATGTTTGCCTGTTCCAGGGCACAACAGACATTCACGATCTTTGTGAGAGTGCTGCATAACTGCATGCGCCGTTGGAACACGTGCATAGAAACCAGCGGTCATCGTTTTCACCAATTAATATGAGCTACGTTACTGTTATGCGGTATTCGCTAAGTATCTCGATAACACAATAAACATGCATTTTCGAACATTGGTTCCCCATCGCAGTGTAATCAGTTGTGGACGCACTATCACCTGTTTCAATTTGAACCAAAAGATTTGAGACACTCTGTACACCTTACTGTGGCTTAGGGGTCATGAATATACACTCCTGGAAATGGAAAAAAGAACACATTGACACCGGTGTGTCAGACCCACCATACTTGCTCCGGACACTGCGAGAGGGCTGTACAAGCAATGATCACACGCACGGCACAGCGGACACACCAGGAACCGCGGTGTTGGCCGTCGAATGGCGCTAGCTGCGCAGCATTTGTGCACCGCCGCCGTCAGTGTCAGCCAGTTTGCCGTGGCATACGGAGCTCCATCGCAGTCTTTAACACTGGTAGCATGCCGCGACAGCGTGGACGTGAACCGTATGAGCAGTTGACGGACTTTGAGCGAGGGCGTATAGTGGGCATGCGGGAGGCCGGGTGGACGTACCGCCGAATTGCTCAACACGTGGGGCGTGAGGTCTCCACAGTACATCGATGTTGTCACCAGTGGTCGGCGGAAGGTGCACGTGCCCGTCGACCTGGGATCGGACCGCAGCGACGCACGGATGCACGCCAAGACCGTAGGATCCTACGCAGTGCCGTAGGGGACCGCACCGCCACTTCCCAGCAAATTAGGGACACTGTTGCTCCTGGGGTATCGGCGAGGACCATTCGCAACCGTCTCCATGAAGCTGGGCTACGGTCCCGCACACCGTTAGGCCGTCTTCCGCTCACGCCCCAACATCGTGCAGCCCGCCTCCAGTGGTGTCGCGACAGGCGTGAATGGAGGGACGAATGGAGACGTGTCGTCTTCAGCGATGAGAGCCGCTTCTGCCTTGGTGCCAATGATGGTCGTATGCGTGTTTGGCGCCGTGCAGGTGAGCGCCACAATCAGGACTACATACGACCGAGGCACACAGGGCCACACCCGGCATCATGGTGTGGGGAGCGATCTCCTACACAGGCCGTACACCACTGGTGATCGTCGAGGGGACACTGAATAGTGCACGGTACATCCAAACCGTCATCGAACCCATCGTTCTACCATTCCTAGACCGGCAAGGGAACTTGCTGTTCCAACAGGACAATGCACGTCCGCATGTATCCCGTGCCACCCAACGTGCTCTAGAAGGTGTAAGTCAACTACCCTGGCCAGCAAGATCTCCGGATTTGTCCCCCATTGAGCATGTTTGGGACTGGATGAAGCGTCGTCTCACGCGGTCTGCACGTCCAGCACGAACGCTGGTCCAACTGAGGCGCCAGGTGGAAATGGCATGGCAAGCCGTTCCACAGGACTGCATCCAGCATCTCTACGATCGTCTCCATGGGAGAATAGCAGCCTGCATTGCTGCGAAAGGTGGATATACACTGTACTAGTGCCGACATTGTGCATGCTCTGTTGCCTGTGTCTATGTGCCTGTGGTTCTGTCAGTGTGATCATGTGATGTATCTGACCCCAGGAATGTGTCAATAAAGTCCCCTTCCTGGGACAATGAATTCACGGTGTTCTTATTTCAGTTTCCAGGAGTGTATTAAGACGCAGAAAAATTTTTGTATTCGTAATAAAAAAGATATTCTTAATGCAAAATGGGTCTAATTTTTGTGTCATGCGTATACAATTTGAAGAGTTCCGTTTATATGCAGTCCATATTACAGCAATTTCTTGGACAGAAAACACAGTCTGCTTTGTAGCTTTAACACAAACGGAAGCGCTCAATAGTAGTAGCTTCCTTTTTCATTCACGGGAAGAAATGCGATAGCAAGTAACTAAAGTCAGTCACAGCTGACAAGTTGTTGTTGTTATGGTCTTCAGTCCTGAGACTCATTTGATGCAGCTCTCCATGCTACTCTATCCTGTCCAAGCTTTTTCATCTCCCAGTACTTACTGCAACCTACATCCTTCTGAATCTGCTCAATGTATTCATCACTTGGTCTCCCTATACGATTTTTACCCTCCACGCTGCCGTCCAATGCTAAATTTGTGATCCCTTGATGCCTCAGAACATGCCCTACCAACCGGTGCCTTCTTCTTGTCAAGTTGTGCCACAAACTCCTCTTCTCCCCTATTCTATTCAATACCTCCTCATTAGTTACGTGATCTACCCATCTAATCATCAGCATTCTTCTTTAGCACCACATTTCCAAAGCTTCTATTCTCTTCCTGTCCAAACTATTTATCGTCCATGTTTCACTTCCATACATGGCTACACTCCATACAAATACTTTCAGAAACGACTTCCTGACACTTAAATCTATACTCGATGTTAACGAATTCCTCTTCTTCAGAAACGCTTTCCTTGCCATTGCCAGTCTACATTTTATATCCTCTCTACTTCGACCATCACCAGTTATTCTGCTCCCCAAATAGCAAAACTCATTTACTACTTTAAGCGTCTCATTTCCTAATCGAATTCCCTCAGCATCACCCGAATTAACTCGATTACATTCCATGATCCTCGTTTTGCTTTTGTTGATGTTCATCTTATATCCTCCTTTCAAGACACTGTCCATTCCGTTCAACTGCTCTTCCAAGTCCTTTGCTGTCTCTGACAGAATTACAATGTCATCGGCGAACCTCAAAGTTTTTATTTCTTCTCCATGGATTTTAATTACTCCTCCGAATTTTTCTTTTGTTTCCTTTACTGCTTGCTCAATATACAGATTGAATACCATCAGGGAGAGGCTACAACCCTGTCTCACTCCCTTCCCAACCACTGCTTCCGCCGGCCGGTGTGGCCGTGCGGTCTAGGCGCTTCAGTCTGGAACCGCGTGACCGCTCCGGTCGCAGGTTCGAATCCTGCCTCGGGCATGGATGTGTGTGATGTCCTTAGGTTAGTTAGGTTTTAGTAGTTCTAGGGGACTTATGACCAAAGATGTTAAGTCCCATAGTGCTCAGAGCCATTTGAACCACTGCTTCCCTTTCACGCCTCTGAACAGCTGACAAGTAAACCACCTGTATTCTTCTTAGGGCACAACACGGTCGATATCTCAAAATAATGAAACGGACTGCCAGTCAACAGCTCTCCCTTCGATTTTCAATATCGTGAGCCGCTCCACGTGTTGGAAAAAGGAGTGATGCGAAATGCAAAAATGCAGCTGAATGTTTTATACTTACGAAACTTCTCTCGAATGCAAAGGAAGGCTGAGTGAATGCTGTTACACGATCATTCATATCTAAATACAGAAGTATTTTATCGCCAATAACTGTTGTTTGAAATCAAAATTTGGAAATGACATTAGAAGTATGAATCAGACATTAGCTGAAAAAACCAACGATTCTATGAACTGCGAATTGAAATTATGTATCACAAAGTTTAACTTTCAGCGGTAATGTTTATTAAGATTGAGACATTAAGGAGCATTTCGCCCAATGTCATACTGATCAACGTAGCTCAGTGGCATTATTCGTATGAATTTCGGAATATATTGTCCATGATTGTGAGAATGTGTCTGATTTCTACTTTTTCATAAATCCCACGATCTAATTTCACTATAGTATCGTCCTAGTACGTCAGAGGGATGTACACAGTCCAGTGTTGAGCAATGTAATCGACCCCTATGGAAAACCTAGCAGTGATGTTGAAACACTAAGCTGGCGAAGCAGAGGAAGAAAAAAATAAAAGACAATCACAGAACACGCGATGATTTTATGTGGTTTGACTGATGTCACTAAAACTCCTAAAGCGAACTAATTTCTGTAACCAATCTGGGTTTATTAGTTTCTCCTTGTCCGGATGGTGCTACCATCCCGCAACTGTGTATTCAATTAATGAAAAGCCGCTTCAGCTGCTGAACTGATCGGGTTCGGCTTACACATCCAGCCCATTTTCCAGTGGACCTGGAGAGCCAGAGACGAAATTTCAAATTTCGAACATGTCAGAATATCGAACAGTCCATTGGTGTACTGCTGGTTCATAGTGTCGAACGGGCACAATGTTTCAGCAATCAGATACGTCGCCGTTGGCAAGTGTGCTGAACCAGCAGTACACCCGTGGACTGTTCGATTAACAAATACGGTGGGAGATGATGACAAATCATGTCAGAATATACATTTAAAGCTAAGGCATGCCAATAATTTTAATGTATCGAATTGTGCAGGTTATATATACACCAATGTGGCTTCCGCCCTAGTAGATCCTGCACAGAACAAATTTTCAATCTAAAGACTGTGCTAAAATGCAAAGCAGTCATCGCATTCGGGAGGATGACGGTTCAATCCCGCGTCCGGCCATCCTGATTTAGGTTTTCCGTGATTTCCCTAAATCACTCCAGGCAAATCCCGGGATGGTTCCTCTGAAAGGGCACGGCCGACTTCCTTCCCCATCCTTTCCTAAGTCGATGAGACCGATGACCACGCTGTCTGGTCTCCTACCTCAAACAACCAACCAACCAACCAAACCAGTCAGAAACAGCCAAATAATTTGCACGTTTATTGACTTAAGACATACAACTCAATTGACCGCCAAGCACTTTTTGATATACACTCCTGGAAATGGAAAAAAGAACACATTGACACCGGTGTGTCAGACCCACCATACTTGCTCCAGACACTGCGAGAGGGCTGTACAAGCAATGATCACACGCACGGCACAGCGGACACACCAGGAACCGCGGTGTTGGCCGTCGAATGGCGCCAGCTGCGCAGCATTTGTGCACCGCCGCCGTCAGTGTCAGCCAGTTTGCCGTGGCATACGGAGCTCCATCGCAGTCTTTAACACTGGTAGCATGCCGCGACAGCGTGGACGTGAACCGTATGTGTAGTTGACGGACTTTGAGCGAGGGCGTATAGTGGGCATGCGGGAGGCCGGGTGGACGTACCGCCGAATTGCTCAACACGTGGGGCGTGAGGTCTCCACAGTACATCGATGTTGTCACCAGTGGTCGGCGGAAGGTGCACGTGCCCGTCGACCTGGGACCGGACCGCAGCGACGCACGGATGCACGCCAAGACCGTAGGATCCTACGCAGTGCCGTAGGGGACCGCACCGCCACTTCCCAGCAAATTAGGGACACTGTTGCTCCTGGGGTATCGGCGAGGACCATTCGCAACCGTCTCCATGAAGCTGGGCTACGGTCCCGCACACCGTTAGGCCGTCTTCCGCTCACGCCCCAACATCGTGCAGCCCGCCTCCAGTGGTGTCGCGACAGGCGTGAATGGAGGGACGAATGGAGACGTGTCGTCTTCAGCGATGAGAGTCGCTTCTGCCTTGGTGCCAATGATCGTCGTATGCGTGTTTGGCGCCGTTCAGGTGAGCGCCACAATCAGGACTGCATACGACCGAGGCACACAGGGCCAACACCCGGCATCATGGTGTGGGGAGCGATCTCCTACACTGGCCGTACACCACTGGTGATCATCGAGGGGGCACTGAATAGTGCACGGTACATCCAAACCGTCATCGAACCCATCGTTCTACCATTCCTAGACCGGCAAGGGAACTTGCTGTTCCAACAGGACAATGCACGTCCGCATGTATCCCGTGCCACCCAACGTGCTCTAGAAGGTGTAAGTCAACTACCCTGGCCAGCAAGATCTCCGGATCTGTCCCCCATTGAGCATGTTTGGGACTGGATGAAGCGTCGTCTGACGCGGTCTGCACGTCCAGCACGAACGCTGGTCCAACTGAGGCGCCAGGTGGAAATGGCATGGCAAGCCGTTCCACAGGACTACATCCAGCATCTCTACGATCGTCTCCATGGGAGAATAGCAGCCTGCATTGCTGCGAAAGGTGGATATACACTGTACTAGTGCCGACATTGTGCATGCTCTGTTGCCTGTGCCTATGTGCCTGTGGTTCTGTCAGTGTGATCATGTGATGTATCTGACCCCAGGAATGTGTCAATAAAGTTTCCCCTTCCTGGGACAATGAATTCACGGTGTTCTTATTTCAATTTCCAGGAGTGTACTTGAAGAAGGAGGGTTGAGTCCAAAAACCCTTATCTCATTTAAAAAAAAAAAAAAAAAAAAAACATTGACCGATACTACCCTCCAAGGTGAAATTCATCGACGGAATGTCCGTGCCCCTGTTGATCAAAACTGGCGTCCGACAAGGTGATGGTCCGTCTCCTCTCTTATTTAGCCTTATGGTGGACAAGGTCATCCGGGAATGGGAAGCGGAATTTAAGAATAAAAACTACTGGAAAACCAACACAGATGGGGCGAGTCAAGGATGACATTAGAATTTCATGTTTAGATTTGCTGACGACTTAGCCTTACTAGCGTATGATGAGCAATTGAATAGATTGAAATCTTTAAATAATGTGCAGAGAACGTTGATTTGCAAATATCTTTCCTAAAATCTGAGTTCATCGCCACAAAAATTTATACCCAAAACTTGACTACAAAATATGGTCATATCAATGGAGTCCCATACTTTAAATACTGAGGTGTAGTCCTTGAAGCCGGCTGGTGTGGACGAGCGGTTCTAGGCGCTTCAGTCTGGAACCGCGCAACCGCTACGGTCGCAGGTTCGAATCCTGCCTCGATCATGGAAGTGTGTGATGTCCTTAGGTTAGTTAAGTTTAAGTAGTTCTAAGTTTTAGGGGATTGATGACCTCAGATGTTAAGTCCCATAGTGCTCAGAGCCATTTGAACCATTTGAAGTCCTTAAATCTACGGGGCGAGAGGAAATAGCACAAAACATTCACCTCCAAAAACTAAAGAGAGCCTATGGAAGAATCTACAAGGTGTACAATAAAAAATGCTTATTCAAAAACACTAAAATTAGGCACCATAATACCGTATTAAAACTTGAAGTCCTGTATGCCAGTGAAAGCCTGACAGTCCACATGAAAGATGACCTAGAAAACTTATTAAAGGAAGAACGTAAAATCATCAGAAAGACACTAGGGCCAAAGAAAACAGAAGAGGGTTATAGACTACAGTCTCGTCAAACAACTGAGAAATTGTCAAACCTTGCAGAAAACATTAGGAAACGGCGATTTAAGTTTTATGGGCACGTCTCTAGGCTTCCCAAAACAAGACTTACGCAAAAAATTCTTAAATACATAGAAGGACTTAAAACTATACCCTGGATAAAAAATGGTTCAAATGGCTCTGAGCACTACGGGACTCAACTGCTGAGGTCATTAGTCCCCTAGAACTTAGAACTAGTTAAACCTAACTAACCTAAGGACATCTCAAACATCCATGCCCGAGGCAGGATTCGAACCTGCGACCGTAGCGCTCTTGCGGTTCCAGACTGCAGCGCCTTTAACCGCACGGCCACTTCGGCCGGCTATACCCTGGATACAAGAGGCCAAAAAGGACCTACAAAAAGTTCAGATAAATTATTCAAATATTTTGGACAGAAAGGTATTTAAACAGAAAGTTGACAGATGAGTAGTTATGTCAGAGAATGAAGCTCCCAAGAAAGCAGGCACAAAATGGAAAGAGGAAAGGAAGAGCGCCCGTGCAAAAAAAAATGAGAGCAGTGTGTAAAAAAAGTGAAAAGAATCAAGAAGCTTTGCGTGATCCAACAGGATCTAATTGCACGTAATTTTATATAAATCACGTCCACGTTTCTTCACAAACGCACAAAGTAAGTTATGTATTTTTCCTACACTTATATCTGTAAGCTTCGTTTTCCATCTCCTATAATGTAAAATAATTATTATTCATAATATTATGTATGAAGAACGGCATTCTCAGATCTACATGAAAGTGGCCTGGATGCCAAAGCCGAAACCGCATGAGAACTTAACCTCCTCAGACCCCGCGTAACTTGCGCGCTACGTGCAACTTTTAATTTTTTCTGGCCAGACAGTCTACTTTACATCATGCATTTTCTTTGCATCCTTTGTTTACGTTTGTTCAAACTCCCAAGAGGTTTCAGTATGCCACTGAAGAAAGCTTTTCATTGCAGTGTCAGTACGGCTTCGAGAAACAAAAATAATTTCTGCTTGTTTCTTGTAATTTTCAACTACAATGCGTTTACAATGGGCTTTAATATCTAATATACCCTGCACTATAGTGATGATTCATTTCTTCGCAGCACAGTGCTACGTTTGTTTAGATGTCTGTCAATGTGCGTCTATATTCGGCAATGACCTATACCTTCACAATCAAAAGTGAGAATACACGAGGAAGAAGAGTGAAGAAGAAGAGGAGGAATGTGATGACAAAGATGTTGCATTCCCAATGACGGAACGACACAGGAAAGCAAAACCTATGTCACGATCAACAGCAAGGATATCCCATGCCATGCATCCACCTGAGATGATAAATAAACCGCAGAAAATTCTTTTCAGATATTGACTGCCGGGATGATAAGGTTTCTTATTTATGCAGAGCACTAAATTGAATATATAACTTTGTTTCACAGAACAGAAGGAACTGCTTTTTTCAATTCGTTAAAAAAGCAAAATGGATTACATACGCAGCGACTGAAAAAAAAAGTTTTGCGCATGTCGTCCCACACTAAAATCATAGCGCAACAATTGTGGCGCGTAGTCAGAAGAGAGTACATGTTCTGGGTGTCCTGCAGCCACAGTCTGCTGTGGTACAGATAATAGATGGAGCACAATGTGAGAGTGAAATGATGCGATATCTGCAGACGTAATCCAAAAGTGACGCACGCGGAACTGTACGATTCTTCTGACCAATATGTCTACATTTCACACAGATTCGCCGTTAAATTCTTTCAGTATGGGGAAGAAATGCAGTGTGCCATCCAGCCGTATTAAAGTGGTGCCAACCATTTGACCAAGGTCGCATAGACCGTACCACATCATGTTACGAACACTACCAAGACCGTCACATAAACTTTTCCGCCTGAACGAGACCTTTTGTGCCTCACTCTGGTGCGAGTGTAAGGGGCTGGGGACGGGGTGGATATCACGAGGATCAAGAATCCGTTCTCCTCCCTCCCCTCCCCCCCCCCACCCCCAAAAAAAATGGATTGGAACGTCTATATTTTTACATATATCAATTTCATAGCTAATTTTGAAGAATAACGTAGCAAGAACACTAAGAGTCTTGAAAACGAGAACGTAGGGAGGAATCAGAGGACTTATAAGAGAGGTGCAACACAAGATACTTTGTAGTTACTTGTGTGACGACATGCTCACATGGATGCGCATGCGAAATGACCTGTAACGTTCTCCCCAGATAAAAGTTCACATTTTTATCCTGACTGTAGCCGATGTTCACAACAAACCTGGCACGGCTTATGAGTCCACAGTTAGCACTGGCAAACCACACAAAGCTCAGTAAGGCAAGCTAGAAACGCCAATACCCTCGACTGAGAAAAGTAAGTAACAGAAAGGCTGACTATCTGATCGTAGGTAGAAACCACTAAAAGAAACAACATTTATTTCTGTTCTTTTCATTTATTATAATGTTGTTCTACCAAGAACCGACAGAAGATTCAGCTAACTTGAACATTTATTTCATTTACTCATTTACACACTCGAACAGCCATACATTGCAAAGCAGTGTACACAATCATAATGGTTCATGAAACAATTATAACTGGCTGTTACCTGCAGCTGTGCTAGCATACCAGTAGCTGTGTTATGATGAGTATTGGTCAGTTGCGAAGATACTATACGTGCAGCAACACCAGCTGCCGTCACGTGTCTAGCTGTTAGGGTAAGCGTAATTGGTGACGTGTTGTCCGCTCACCTCCGCACCCAAGCACTCCCAACGCATGATGTGTCGGCGTGCGCAGCCTCTCTGCAGAGCAGTACATATAGACAGGCATGAGAAGGAGTGGGGTTCTATGCATCGTGCTATTGAAGTAGCTATACATTTAGAACGTGTACAGTATGCAACGGACAGTGTTGAAGTGTGGGTTAAACACACTGAAGACTGTATAAGCGTTGTATTCATTACTTTGGATTGTATCACGTAGCACATATCAACCAATAACAGCATTTTCACAAGCATGATGAAGATCAAACGTCAAATAGAAATAGCTTTTTTAAAACCTAAATATTTTTACTTACACTACAGGCTATTAAAATTGCTAACCCAAGAAAAATGTAGATAATAAACGGGTATTCATTGGACAAATATATTATGCTACAACTGATATGTTATTACATTTTCACGCAATTTGGGTGCATAGATCCTGAGAAATCAGTACCCAGAACAACCACCTCTGGCCGCAACAACGGCCTTGATACGCCTGGGCATTGAGTCAAACACAGCTTCGATGGCGCGTACAGGTACAGCTGCCCATGCAGCTTCAACACGATACCACAGTTCATCAAGAGGAGTGACTGGCGTATTGTGACAAGCCATTTACTCGGCCACCATTGGCCAGACGTTTTCAATTGGTGAGAGATCTGGAGAATGTGCTGGCCAGGGCAGCAGTCGAACATTTTCTGTATCCAGAAAGGCCAGTACAGGACTTGCAACATGTGGTCGTGGATTATCGTTCTGAAATGTAGGGTATCGCAGGGATCGAATGAAGGGTAGATCCACGGGTCGTAACACTTTTGAAATGTAACGTCCACTGTTCAAAGTGCCGTCAATGCGAACGAGAGGTGACCAAGACTGTAACCAATGGCATCCCATACCATCACGCTGGGTGATACGCCAGTATGGCGATGACGAATATACGCTTCCAATGTGCGTTCACCGCGATGTCGCCACACACGGATGCGACCATCATGATGCTGTAAACAGAACCTGGATTCATCCGAAAAAAGGACGTTTTGCCATTCGCTCACTCAGGTTCGTCGTTGAGTACACCATCGCAGGCGCTCCTGTCTGTGATGCAGCGTCAAAGGAAACCGCATCCATGGTCTCCGAGCTGATAGTCCATGCTGCTGCAAACGTCGTCGAACTGTTCGTGTAGATGGTTGTCGTCTTGCAAACGTCCCCATCTGTTGACTCAGGGATCGAGACGTGGCTGCACGATCCGTTACAGCCATGCGGATAAGATGCCTGTCATCTCGACTGCTAGTGATACGAGGCCGTTGGGATCCAGCACGGCGTTCCGTATTACCCTCCTGAACCCACCGATTCCATATTTTGCTAACAGTCATTGGATCTCAACCAACGCGAGCAGCAATGTCGCGGTACGTTAAACCGCAATCGCAATAGGCTGCAATCCGACCTAAATCAAAGTCGGAAGCATGATGGTACGCATTTCTCCTCCTTACATGAGGCATCACAACAACGTTTCACCAGGCAACGCCGCTCTACTGCTGTTTGTGTATGAGAAATCGGTTGGAAACTTTCCTCAAGTCAGCACGTTGTAGGTGTCGCCATCGGCGCCAACCTTGTGTGAATGCTCTGAAAACCTAATAATTTGCATATCACAGCATCTTCTATCTATCGGTTAAATTTGCGTTTGCAGCACGTCATCTTCGTGGTGTAGCAATTTTAATGGCCAGTAGTGTAATTCGCGTGCTATTCTTCAAATCAGTAACTACAGTATATTTTACCACACACTTTGTAAAGCAGCCACTGTTCTTCCACCAGGTTCAAGCTATCTCCGTTACTAAATTTAATAGAAATCAATTGAGCGCTTTAGTCGTGAAAAAATAGCAGAAAGAGGTACTTCTGCATATGTAAATTTAGTGTGGATGAAATTTTCAATAGCGATATCTTTTTTGACATGGCCAGATTGTATGTAATAAAGCCTATGCCGTATCCCACACTATACTCAAGTAATCTATGGAAAGCCGATGAAAATCCGCCCAGCAGTTTTGCAGATTAGCGAGTTCAGAGAAACAGAGAGATATGATGAATTTAGACAGGACTTTAAATCACAGTATCTTTTTATATCGAGATCCGATTTGGATGAAATGAAGCCTGTAAGATGCTCCAAGTGAAGTTCAAGTTACCTGTGAAAAGAAAAATTCGTGTAGTAGTTTTGGAGGTTAGCATTTTCAAATTAGTTAGCACACTGGACTCGCATTCGGGAGGACGACGGCTCAAACTTGCGTACGGCTATCCTTAATCTATTCAGGCAAATGCCGGGATGGTTCCTTTGAAAGGGCACGGCCGAATTCTTTCTCCGCCCTTCCCTAATCCGATGGACCGATGACCTGGCAGTTTGGTCCCCTGCCCAAAATCATCCAACCAATGAAGCATGTTTGAACAGACAGACAGTGTAACCTCCCCCTCACTTTGTTACGAGATTTGCACAATGCAAAATTCGTGTCCAGAACAACCTCAGATCCGAAGATTATCCTGTCACCAGGTCGCCACGTGTAACATCCCCCTCACTTATCGACCTTAATGACAGTGAAAAATTAAACTGCGTGTACCTAATGATAATTTGGGAAAAGCAATCGTCACCGAAGCTAATTTGTCAGTAAAGAGGGAGGAAAGGGTTACATCTAAACGAAAGGAAAAATGCAAATGAAACTGGTGGAAATTAATTTTGAAAAGGGGTAAAGTTAATAAAGAAAGTAAATGTGCGGCCATTACGTTAACAATTAACTAGCGGTAATTAGATATTTGAGATTTGGGGGAAATTACGGTCGCCAGTCCTAAGGACAATTACTATAGTAACTGAAAAAGAAAGGTTATTACACATATAATCAGCACTAGAAGCGTGGCAACTGAAGGTTGACAAGTGTAGTGTGAAAACTGAAAGATTGTCAGAAGTAATAAATTTCACTACACTCTGACTTAATTTAGCAAAAGAATTAATAAAACCGGAAAATCGAAAGTTAATTTAGTGACTGAAGTTAATAGTGAGCTTTCTTTCTGAAGCACATCGAAATTCAGTAAAATACTGTTAGTCTTGGACTACCTCAACAATCATTTCAAAAGCTACTTGAATCTACGCAATTTAGAAATAAGAGATTTAACTTTGAACTTGAATTAAATGATTCTGAACAATTAACAATAGTAAAATTTAGTACGTACCAAGCTGAGCTGCAGTCACAGGTAAGCTAAAATACGGTAACAAAACTCGCACTCTTCATTTGTGCTTGTGTAATCTAAATATTGTAGCCAGCTATGAATACCTCAACTTAACTTTGAAATTAAAGCAGTGAAATCGAATGATGCTGGCGTTTGAATTTCAACGACACTTGGTTTCATTCCGGAAAAGGAAGGGACCCTGCTTGGTAATGTAATTGGGACAATGAGCAACAAAGGTTCATGCTACGTTGCTGTAATTTAGTTATGAAAATGGAACAGTTTGAAAAGTTGAGGTCTGCCATACAGTTCTAAAACTTTACGTGCTTCCAGTCTTCCTTGTTGGTTGATTGAAGGTTTGAAGCCGTCGATCGAGGAGGTGGCGACAGTCACTCATTGTCGGCCGTCGCTGTTGCAGAAGCTGGATGTTGGCGCGCCTTCTTCTCGACACGGTCACCAGGCGAAACGGGCTCTTGATGTGCGCCAGCTAATGCTTCCCGTCCGCGACACCCTGTCAGAAACTATCATAGCAAGTCGAGCGCAATTACATGCTGCCCAACCCCGAAAGCGCGGCAACTCGCGGGAGCGTCACACAACACACCGGCTCCACTGCACCACCCCAGCCCGACTCTCCCTCTGCCCGCGCTCCATGCGACAGAGTTAATACTACCAAAGATCCTAAACACTTTGGTTCTCCACACGACCTATCGATGTATTCGTTCGGTAGCATAGTTTTCCCTAGGCCAGACCCAGCGTATAAATACAAATAATATTCACAAACCAAACCAATTATAAAAATGGTTCAAATGGCTCTGAGCACTATGGGACGTAACATCTGTTGTCATTAGTCCCCTAGGTCGTAGAACTACTTAAACCTAACTAACCTAAGGACATCACAGACATCTATGCCCGAGGCAGAATTCAAACCTGCGACCGGAGCGGTCACGCGGTTCCAGACTGAAGCGCCTTTAGCCGCACGGCCACACCGGCCGGCTATACCATTCATAAATCGACATAAATGCATATATATATATACAAATAGTAAAACAATTACAATATACAAAGACACAGAAATGTTATATCTTCAGGTAACAAAATAAGGAAAAAATTTATAGTACAATAGATGGAAATAGGAGGATATGCATTTCCGGCGTTACACGTGCCCCACATTGTCTGAGGATGTTTGTGTAACATAAACAGACTCAGAAAATGCCCCAAAAAGAAAAAAAAAACAGCGGAAATGCATATGCTCAAAACATCAAGAAAATTTATCATTAGGCTAATTAACCATAAACCAATTTTAGACCATAATTATTGAGTGGAGACACTCCTAATCTTGTTCCACTCTGTCATCTTAGACAAAAGAAAACAGGTTGACAACATATTAAAACTCATAGAAAACATAGAAAATGGTTTAGCTATCCAAAAAATCAAAATTCCTAATAGTATCAAGAAATGGAATACTATTTACAAAATTAATCAGAGTACATGGTCATGAAAAACAGGTATATCAAAATACGCAAATTAGTAATTAATTACATAGAATACACATTTTTATATAACTTTTCATAATTAATATTCTCGCCATGAGAGTCCACTTAACGCTAAACAAGAAAATAATATACAGCAGATCGACAAAAACATAAATATTGACAGCAGAATTCTTTCACACCAGCTGTCCGGGAAGAAAAACAACTCCGCCTTCCGTACCCGCAAGTACAAAGAATGCCGACAGCAGCACAAGAGCCGACAGCGGCACAAGAGCCGACAGCGACTCCGCCTCGCCAGTATTGTTGCGCCCGCCTGTGTGGCACGCTTGATCTCACTCGCCCTTGTAACGGCATTTCCAGAACGTCCGTTTCACTGAATTCTTTCGGAAAAACTCACTCCCGAGTAATCTCAAGGAGTCCATTAATACTACCACAGTGGATAACTCAACACTGTCCATCATCACAGGCATGTACTAGCCTGAAACTTAAAACAGCGTCTAAGTACATCGGCAATGACTAGTAAATCACATATTTATGAAATATTACAGTTAGTTAAAAAATCGTATTTACATTCCTTAATCTACAGTGACTCAGCTGAAAACTTAAACTAGCAGCTTGGATTTTTCAATTGACTAATTACAGTTACTCTTAAATCATTTAATCAAAAAATCTTTAATGATCTCTTGGTCAGGCAAAAGCATGGCAATCTAGCAAATCGTTTAAATCTTACACTCTATATTTACATACTGTTCAAATTACTCATTCTGTGGTATTAATCAATCCTTGGTTGGTACAATTTCAAGTCTACAATGTTCCGTATACCTAACAGTTTTCCAGAGCTTGGATACTCTAAACAATAAGCATTTGTGTGAGGTATACCAATGACTTTATATGGTCCATTATACACAAACTTAAATTTAGAGATTTCATTGTCTATCTCGCTCGATTTCTCATGAGCTTTTACAAGTACTAAGTCTCCGATTGCAAACTTAGCAAAACGCGCTTTAGCGTCATGGAGGCGTATGCGAAAATCGGGTTTTAGCTTCATTATTTCTCGCAAACGATCTTTTTCACACCAATACTAATGTCAATCTGTGGAGGGAATTTGATTATCTCTTCCACAAGTCCCAGTTTGTCTGAAAACACTCTTATTCCTCATTATTTCTTCATACAGGCCTCGTCTTTGCTCGTGTGTTACGTTTGACACACCATCTACAATACTTTCCAATTCACTTTCTACACTATTGTCAATGGCAAGATTCCTCACGTTACGGTAGTTCAAATTCATACCTACGCCAATGGCATCCGGCCAGTTAACAATGTGTATAGGCTGGAATTGCCCATGCACACCATCTCCTGCCTCGTCAAAACTAACTACTATTGTTTTATCTTGTGACGTACATGTCAAAGATTTGCTTTCGCAATTAATCACTGCACGGTACTTTAATAGCCAATCCAACCCGATAATTACTTCTGTAGTTAAGTCTGGCACGATGACAAACTCTTGTTCAAATCATGCTACACATATCTCGAAGTCGACAAAAATCTGTTTTGTGACCGGTTTACTGGCCTTCCCAGTAACACCGACAATTTTCACTCCTGTTACTGGCATAACTACGATGCCAGGTCTGTCTTTCAGTAACTCAAATATTTTCCCACATACAGCACTCAATTCTGGACCGGTGTCAATCAACACGTTTAGTTGTAGGTCGTGCATATCAACAGACACTACTATCTGTCTACACTTGTCCTCGACTGTTTCTTTATTTTCCCACAGTAAATCCTCGTCTATATCCAGGTCATTCCAGAAAAAACCATCCGGCTTTGATCCTAAATCCTGCTTATCTGACGGCTTTTTCAGCCTCTGTTCACATACAGTTTTAATTTCAACACTGTCCTGAGGCTTAGTCTGTAGCTTCGCCTCCAATACCGAAACCTTTTCCTGTAACTCGTCAACTAGTGAGTGTTGCTGTGCTATCAGTTCACTAATTGTCAGCTTCGTTGATTCCTCTTTGGTCAGATTGATCTCATCTGCCAATCTACCTGGAGGAATGTGCCCAGTAGTATCTGCAATTACTTCCTCTGGACCTGCGCAACCCACACTGCTATCGTCCGACCGTATAGCGTCAGCTCTAACCTCATACACGCTGTATTCTGCGTGCTTTTCTACCAATCGTGTCCGGCTATCACTAAAGTTCTCGTAATCTTTCTCCTCAAAACTTTCCCAATGTTTAAACTGGAGGTTGGCGTCGGATGGGTCGGCTACTTCTACCACTATAACTTTCGGTAAAGTTTGCCGGTTAGGGCCAGAACTTTCCGTTTCTACTTCAACATCCAACTCCTGCAGGACGAAACACGACGAATCTCGCTCGTGCTCCCCACTAACATCAACTATTTCTAGTAAAGTCTGCCGGTTAGGGCCAGAACTTTCTATCACTTCACAAATACTATCTTCCTGTGGGACGAGACGCGGCAAATCCTGCCCGCGTTCCCCATAAACACTTCTCCCGTGCAGGCCCCTATAATCTCTTAGTTCGTCGTATAAGCGACCGAACTGCCTTAACCAGACCTCATCCCTCTCTGCATCCCCTCGCTCAATGACGGACGTGTTATCCGACATCTGATCTTCTCTCAACAATTGCGAATCATTCTTAAACTCAATCTCCATTTCCGCTGTGGGTGTTACAGCTGCCACTTTATAATCGTTTTCCTGAACACTACTTAAATTGTTCTCACTGACAGTGAATGTATTTTCTACTGCCGTGTCTACAGCTGATCTACTACTTGTGGGCGCACTCCTTTCTCTTAACACTGGCACACTCTCCCACCGTTGAATATTCCATACGGAATTTTCGTAACGACGACACCTGGGTTTTCTCTTGTTATTGGGCCTCCAAAATTTCTCCACGCCCGGTCGACCCCTCACCGGCGCGGCTAATGGTTTCCCTGTCTCGTCCCAGCAGATACGCTCCCCGGATGCTGCTGAGGCGGCTGATCACACCCTCTGGCGTTATTACTATTCTGCGAAGCCCGAATAACGCTAGTATGATACTGGTTTCCGTCATTCCTGTTATTATTTGCATTGTACCAATTGTCATTACGGCCCGAACCACTATTGTTATTGCTGCCAAGATTGTGGTATGCATTATTCCCATAGTTATCGTTGTTGTGGTTGCTGCGGTACCCATTGTTGTTACCACGGCCTCTACCACTGTCGCGATTATTGCGCCAATTGTCCTTGTCCTCAATTCTTTCCAGGAAATCATTGATTGTTCTGTAATTGCTTCCTACGTAGCGTTTTGTATCATTTGGAAGCTTCTTGTTGAGTTCCCAGACTATTTCGGATTCCGCGCGGCGATCACGCAAATATTCCAACTTGCGGATCCAGCCCTCACAAAACTCCTTCATCGAGCCGCGCGAATTCGCATCTAAAGCCCTCGATACGACAAATTCGCGCCAGACACTTTGCTGTTTTTGCTCTGACCAGTATTCAGCCAGAAACAAATTTTTAAATTCGTCAAAAGTCAGGTTCGTAATGTTGAGGTTTAAGCCCCAGCTCTTGGCATCACCAGCCAACACATCAATAACCGCATTAATTTTTCTCTGATTAGTCCATGATCTGGGTAAAACTCTTTCACAATTTTTAATGAAATCCGTCGGGTGTATAACGCCTTTTTTCAAGGCGTCGAACCGCTCCTCTTTCGTCAACAATTCCGAACTGTGTGCACAGATTGGCACATAGCTCTGTTTTTCGTCAAGTTTCTTTTCTAATTCTGACACTCTCGTAATTACTTGGCAAGTGGTTGTCGCAAACGTTTCCACTTCCCTCTTTTTCTCTTCGCAGGTATTAGCCTGCTTCCTCACTTTAATTTCTACTTCGGACACTAAAGCCTTTTAAAGTTTTCACCTTCTGTTGATCCTCTTTTTTCACTAATTGAATTTGTTCCGTCACCTTATTCTCGATGATCGGAGGAACTGCTTCTCTTACACTTTTCTCGATTCTGGTAATTTCGGAATTAAAACGAGTATTTATGCTCGCAATTTCCGACTGAACGCCTATCATTTCCTGTTTAAGATTACCGATTTCGGTATTAATTACAACAATATCTTCTTTGATTTTATCAACTTTTGTGTTAACAACTCCAACATTGTTGTTAACAACATTAATAGCTTTGTTCTGATTGTCTAGCATCCGTTCAATTTTTTCAGACTGAGCTTCTTGCTTGGCAGCCTGAGCTTCTTGCTTGGCAGCCTCAGCTTCTTGCTTGGCAGCCTGAGCTTCTTGCTTGGCAGCCTGAGCTTTAATTTCTGCCGATTGACTCTTGATTTCGTTAGTCAAAACATTCAATAAATCAGTTAAATTCCCGGAAACTACCGGTTTTACTTCCGTAGCGGCTTCCTCTTTAATTGTCCCCCCGCATTCGTCATCAAGGGATTCAGATTTGATTTTCACTTCCGATTCCGAAACATTTTCTAAAGTTTGGAATTCCATTTCTGCTCTTTGTTGCGTTTCGGCGGTCGCGTCTTTCATGCTAGATGCCTGTCCCTGAACAATGGGTACCGCGGTGCGCGTTTCCCATTGTTCGACAGATTGTTCCGTATCCAAGTTTACCAAATTTCGGTAATTGTTGCCTTCACTCATTTTAATAATTTTCAATATAAATTCCAAATCTCAAATCTAATTACGATTCCTCACACTAATACTCTAGCTGACGTATCGACCATTTCGTAACCAGTACTTTGTTACGAGATTTGCACAATGCAAAATTCGTGTCCAGAACAACCTCAGATCCGAAGATTATCCTGTCACCAGGTCGCCACGTGTAACATCCCCCTCACTTATCGACCTTAATGACAGTGAAAAATTAAACTGCGTGTACCTAATGATAATTTGGGAAAAGCAATCGTCACCGAAGCTAATTTGTCAGTAAAGAGGGAGGAAAGGGTTACATCTAAATGAAAGGAAAAATGCAAATGAAACTGGTGGAAATTAATTTTGAAAAGGGGTAAAGTTAATAAAGAAAGTAAATGTGCGGCCATTACGTTAACAATTAACTAGCGGTAATTAGATATTTGAGATTTGGGGGAAATTACGGTCGCCAGTCCTAAGGACAATTACTATAGTAACTGAAAAAGAAAGGTTATTACACATATAATCAGCACTAGAAGCGTGGCAACTGAAGGTTGACAAGTGTAGTGTGAAAACTGAAAGATTGTCAGAAGTAATAAATTTCACTACACTCTGACTTAATTTAGCAAAAGAATTAATAAAACCGGAAAATCGAAAGTTAATTTAGTGACTGAAGTTAATAGTGAGCTTTCTTTCTGAAGCACATCGAAATTCAGTAAAATACTGTTAGTCTTGGACTACCTCAACAATCATTTCAAAAGCTACTTGAATCTACGCAATTTAGAAATAAGAGATTTAACTTTGAACTTGAATTAAATGATTCTGAACAATTAACAATAGTAAAATTTAGTACGTACCAAGCTGAGCTGCAGTCACAGGTAAGCTAAAATACGGTAACAAAACTCGCACTCTTCATTTGTGCTTGTGTAATCTAAATATTGTAGCCAGCTATGAATACCTCAACTTAACTTTGAAATTAAAGCAGTGAAATCGAATGATGCTGGCGTTTGAATTTCAACGACACTTGGTTTCATTCCGGAAAAGGAAGGGACCCTGCTTGGTAATGTAATTGGGACAATGAGCAACAAAGGTTCATGCTACGTTGCTGTAATTTAGTTATGAAAATGGAACAGTTTGAAAAGTTGAGGTCTGCCATACAGTTCTAAAACTTTACGTGCTTCCAGTCTTCCTTGTTGGTTGATTGAAGGTTTGAAGCCGTCGATCGAGGAGGTGGCGACAGTCACTCATTGTCGGCCGTCGCTGTTGCAGAAGCTGGATGTTGGCGCGCCTTCTTCTCGACACGGTCACCAGGCGAAACGGGCTCTTGATGTGCGCCAGCTAATGCTTCCCGTCCGCGACACCCTGTCAGAAACTATCATAGCAAGTCGAGCGCAATTACATGCTGCCCAACCCCGAAAGCGCGGCAACTCGCGGGAGCGTCACACAACACACCGGCTCCACTGCACCACCCCAGCCCGACTCCCCCTCTGCCCGCGCTCCACGCGACAGAGTTAATACTACCAAAGATCCTAAACACTTTGGTTCTCCACACGACCTATCGATGTATTCGTTCGGAAGCATAGTTTTCCCTAGGCCAGACCCAGTGTATAAATACAAATAATATTCACAAAACAAACCAATTATAAATCGACATAAATGCATATATATACAAATAGTAAAACAATTACAATATACAAAGACACAGAAATGTTATATCTTCAGGTAACAAAATAAGGAAAAAATTTATAGTACAATAGATGGAAATAGGAGGATATGCATTTCCGGCGTTACAACAGTTTTAGATAAAATTTTTAATCACTATCTATTTTCCGTGAACTGATTTCGATTAAATAAAGACTATATGGTGCCCCAAGATGTATTAATGTTACATACGAAACCCCCATGAAAATTCGTCTAATAATTTTGGACAAGCGTGTTCAAATAGACAGTCGGATGGACACGACAGTTCTCTGTAGATTATTAGTGGACCCTTCGATTTTATGTTGTGTAAATTATGACGTTATCAAAGTTGTGAGTGTCTGTTGCTATTTAAGTTCGTAAATTCATTACGTGAGATATGTACTTCCCAATTTCTTGAACGTAAGCTTCCAAAAACCACTACTGTTCCTTCTACTTCTTCTTCTTTCTGCGAGTTTTCTGCAGCATGCAGCGTCTCTCGCATCCAAGTTTCCATCTCCTTCTACCCGGACAGTCCTCTTCTTCCATGGCCCTCTCCTGCTTCGCACGCCACACTCCATCCAATGCTATATTTAGACGGCCATCTTTCCTCTAGCATTCTTCCAAGATGTCCATATCATGCTAGCCGTTCATTATCAACTATGTCTACGATAGCTCATAGCACATAATTTCGTATTTTGTCTCTTCTTATTACTTCACAACTTCTTTTCCAAAACTCCATTTCCAGTACCTTTACTTTCTTGTCATTGAACCTGGAGACGCCGCACAGTTCAGCACCATACAGAGCAATGTTCTCAACTATAGTTTGGTATATCCTCCTTCCCAAATTTTTTGACGTCGTTTTATTCCAATTAATGGAGTGTAACTACTTAATTGGCATCTTCCTCTTTTCTATTCTGTGCTTGATTTCCTTGTCGCTTCCACTTTTATCCGAAATGATTTTCAATAAATATTTATATGAACGGCTATACTTTGCTACCTATCCATCATCCGTAAAAACTATTGTTCTGAATGGAAATTTCTTGGACGTCATGCTAATGCAATATATTGTTCACTGGTGCTAACAAATTGTTACTACAACATGAAAACAGTTTCTGTATCGTATGGTAATAAAACGGTTTATTACTATTACACTTATACATTATATGTTTTTAATGTTTTTATTCTTAAAATCGTACACTTCTGTATCACGTTAAAAGAGCTGCAACGTTTTCGATCCACTTCCGGCCCCCTGGTTTTGTAACGTGGTATTTCTGATCAATGCTTCTCCCGCTGCTGATTTCAGCCAATCATTCACCAGCAGCGGATGAGTTGTTACCGACAGACAGGCGATGCCCTCTCCGACAGCCTTCGTTTCAGTGCATTTTCGTGCGATACTTGGCTTATATGTACTGTGAGTAATACAGATAATTACAACGATAGAAAGGAAATGTCTTTTCATTGATAGTCAGCGCTACCGGGTAGACAGAAAATGTGATTTGTGTACGAACTGGTTGTGCTTCATTTTCGAACGGAGTAGGCGCAGAGACCGTTTAAAAATTGCAGATGGCAGAATCATGGATGAACAACAAAGTTCTTCCCGGCCTGACGTATCATATATGCGGATTAAAAACCGAATGCATAAATACAGGGAAAGAGACTGCGGGTAAAAGTCAGTGCCTCTTTAAAAATTTATAAAGAGGAATTTCAAGATTTGGGAGACAAAGATTTAGATTTGCTCGCAAATCTGTCAAAATATGAGAAGCTCAGGACTGGATTGGCTAGAGCAGGAAGAGGAACTACCTGGACGACCAAAAACCATGGCTCTAGTGCTGAGATTGAACTGAGCGAAGATATTCCTAATTTAACTGAATGTAATAGGTTTTTGAAAATTGACGACGGGTGTGTTTCTGACAAAAGCAGCTGGGGCTTCGATTGTGTAGATGTGGAGAAAATCCTGTGTGAAAATAGTACTGTTCTTATTCTCGAGACATTGATAGTTGTTCGAAACAGTTCAAGTAACTGTGCACAATACACGTCGACATGGGAACGGTGTAAAAGGAGACGAAGGTATTTCCGATTTTATTTCCTTTGCTTCCAGATAAGACTCAAATACATATCAAAGACTTATTTCCGGAATGAAAATTAAAATAGATGCATAGGTGGTCAGCGAAAACTGGAGCGTTAAACTTTGAAATGGCTACAATTAAAGCTATTAGTATCCTGTTCTCTGAAACATTCCTTCCCCGTTGTAATTTTTACTTCAGCCGATGTTTGTGGAACAAAATACAAGAACTTGGATTAACGGAGGACTATAAAGACAAGAATTCCCATTGTTTTGGCGCAGTGTGCTGCAACGGGACATCTTCCGCTAAACAGTGTGCATGAGACATTGGTGGTAATAACGGAGGAAATGTCTAGCGGAGATGGACTGACCTGCACGGAGTCCTGCCCTGAATACTATAGAACATCTTTGCGATGTTTTGGAACGCCGACTTCGTGCCAGGCCTCACCGACCGACATCGATACCTCTCCTCAGTGCAGCACTCCGTGGAGAATGGGCTGCCATTCCACAAGAAACCTTCCAGCACCTGATTGAACGTATGTCTGCGAGAGTGGAAGCTGTCATTAAGGCTAAGGTTACGCCAACAGCATATTGTGTTCCAGCATTACCGTGGAGGGCGCCACGAACTTGTAAGTCACTTTCAGCCCCGTGTCCGGATACTTTTGATCACATACTGTATGTGGATGTTGTTGATGCTTTCCACATTTTTATTAACTTTTATGCACTCTAGATGGATTGTACCAGTATATTTAGTGGCTAACGGTTATGTTCGGATTATTGTCGTCCATTTGGATTCATGATAGGTGTTTTTAATTTTTAATTTTTGACTTTTTGTTCTAGCCCAGAATCAGTTTTTTATTGCATTAGGTTGAGAGGATATTTCTTGACAGTTTTTATAGTTAAAAAAAATACTTAGGTACGCTTGAGGAGCCGTGGACACACACTTATTCATAAACAAGTAATGTTCGGTCCCGCCTATGTTGCAGCTTTAATATCATGATTCACCATGTATGTAATTTGCTCTATTTCTAACTGTAACTGTAATTCGACCACAATTGTAGTGAACGCTTTTTGTAATTTAACAGATTTAACCCGATAATGTGGCTTCTAGGCTACCTAACCGGTCGTTATATAAATTATTTACGAGAGCAGCCAAGCGGTTATTATTCAGGACGATACTAATTGTATCTGGTGGGGTGCTTGAATTTGCGAGCGCAATGGCCTGATTGGCTAGCCCCAATGCTAATTAAATGAGAAACGGTGTCGTGTCACGAATTTTTTTCTCAACAGTTATCTGTCAGGACAGTCTACCAGGCGACATCCTTTCGAGCTTTACAGACCGTTTCTGACCATTGTATATAACGACACTGGGGATTTATGCAGATGTTTAAGATTTGTAGCTTTCTTATGAATAACTCAGAGAGGAATTAAAATTCATAAACAAAGAGAAAAGTTTAACCATTTGATTCGGTAATGTTATAGAAAGTAAAAAATGTAAAAATAAATAAAAATAAGTCCTAAGGCTGAATAAAATGTGAAGGGATGTTCATGTTTTTGTTACTAAAACGCTCGGAAAATACATGCCTAAAATATTATTATGGTCTGAAACAGAACGTTGACGTTACAGGTTTCGAATTTCACAGCCAGGAAATCCACGACATATGTTGAAGTTGTTGGCAGTCAATATTTTGGGGTGTCGGAGGGGGGGGGGGGGGGGAGGGTAGATGAGAATAGGGATACAACAGTAATCCCTCGTCCCCTGGAACTGACCCAGTATGTCTGCTCAGCACATTACATGTGGCAAAAAATAACTTAACTGGAATAAATGACCGATTATTGAGTATTCACAGTTAGCAAAATAACCGTTTATCGGTATCAGACAGTTATTTCAATAACTGCCAATGCTGCACGTGGCCTGTTTGCCAACGTGTGTACGTCGCACTTCACTATTTATCTTCCGGTCTCGCTCTGTCTTACCACGAGTAACGAATACACTGACGATGTGACTTTCCTTCTACCATGGAAATAACTGGTGAGTTACTGCCAAAACTGTGCATCATCTATTTTCCGATGAATATACTTCTAATTCCGTCTTGCCCTATCTGACCATTGATAAATCACTGTGACCTTACGATATTCAAGCTTCCGTGCAAATAACTGATGGAGTAACTGGTTATTTTCAAAATTATAATAATATTAGAGGTTGCGTATAGGTGGATAACTGGAATCCATTTCTGCTTCGTTTGCCGAAGACGCTACAAGGATACTTTTCGTTCGCTTTCGCTACGGATGGTGTAACGAGACAAAGAAATCCACGAACAACCAAATGTGGAAGTACTTCACTACTTTATGTATGAAGTTCGCGAAGTGTGATGTCTGTGTTAAGAAATTACCGTACAAGTTTAAAAATAACACTTACAAAATTCACATTCAGGGTGCTTCAGAAGTGATGGTCAATAATTCACACATGAAAAGTACAGGCCAAAAGTAATTAAAAATTTTCAATGGACATGGATCCGTAAATCAGTGGTGGCCGAGGTATCGCATTAATTCGAGTTGGGAACCAACTGTAAGCGCCCCTGGATACCGCGCTATTGGCTTTGCTATCTCAAGGGTTGGGGTCGACTATCTGTTTGTTTACATATGCACAACTATTTCTCTTTCCCCCTCTGTACACTGCGCCGTACTGGCCTCACAATCAGTTACGAACGTGACGGCACCATGGAAGGAGGTTACACCAATGAAGAGTACGCTGACATGCGCTTCGTTTATGGCAAGAGGATGCGCGATTGAATGAAGAAGCTTTTTCTTCCAGCAGGCAAACAGACATGCGTACATTTAGCCGGTTACTTCAGCACCTTAGAGAAACCGGGAGTTCCACACACCATGTGCGAGAAGATCGACCCAGATCCAGAATACCTGATGTTCAGGAAAAGGTATTACGCGTTGTACACGAACGTCTGAGTACTTCAACAAGGAAGACTGCTGCCCAAGACCGTGACCTGAGTCATAGCAGTGTGTGGCGGATTTTACATTGGCCAGTACTCTATCCATATCATCTCCAGCGAGTGGAGACTCTCAACAAAGCAGACTTCCCTATTAGAATATTTGTAGTTGGGTGCAACAACAGCGTATCCTGAATCCCCAGTTTGTATGCAGTATTCTGGTCGCAGATGAGGCTAGATTTACCCCTGACGGTGCTTTTCACTACCATAACTATTACGGCGTAAAGACAGCACCGGCACGCCAGTAGGGAACGAAAGAGAAGAGAAATCTGTGAGAAGAGGTCAGCCAATCGTACCTCCCTCCAGGAGGACAACGCGACAGCAGCAGTCCCTGGGTATTAGCGCCACGCCCGACTGGTGGCAGCCCACTTCGATAGCAGCTTCAGCGTTAGCCACTTCGTTAGCCGACGCATCCTAGCCTCTGCTGTTAGCACAGACATCTGTTAGTAGCACAGACTTGTGTCTGTCTAATCTGAAGAAGCCTGATTATTTTGTTTGTCGCTCTTTGCCTGCGACATATCTATCAAAGTTATGTATTTGTACTTGTTTTAATAAAAGTCATTAATATGAGTTTTTTGATTGTTTGTCTATCAAACCGAGTGTGCAGGATTCCTAGACACAACAACATGGCGACGAGATGTCAGAATTACATGACACCAACGATGTAGGATCAATAACACAGCGAAACCTTGTTAACATTTCTTACCCAGAGCCACCAGCTGCCACAGATTGTCTCTATTTTCTTTCGTCGTGGGCTTTTGGTTTTGCTGGTGCCGTAATTCCACCTTGACTTTTCTTTGCAGGGGTGTGTTTACATGTTTTAACAGCGTCTTTGATAGTGTGTTTTCTATTCATTGTTTTCAGGTAGGCGTTGCAGGAATTAAGGTGTGCTTGTGGTGCTTTATATTCTGATGTTCTGTTGCGTGAAGCGATCGCGTTCAGTGTAACTGGTGTCAAACTTAGAGAACAGATTCTGAAACAGTCGGATCTATCATTTCATCACGAAGTTCAAATTGTAGATCAGTATGATTCAGGTGCCGTAGCTGTCGATAAATTTGAGCAGCCACCTATTTGTCGGGTTGAGTCGTCCCTTGCTCACGACCGGCCCAGTGGACAGGAACAGCATGCGTGCGTCACGCCGCATAAATAGTTATCTAAACAGGCGGCTACATCAGTAAATAGAATTAAGTCATGTCCTCCGTGCTATTCATGACACAAACGCCAAAACTACCCGTCCGGACGAGCACAGTGTCACGCTTGTGGCAAGAAAGGTCATGCAATCCGTATGTTTGCAATGGAACAAGCATGAGAATTCTGTCCACTCACAGAAATCTAGTCACAGGGTCCACGTAATCAACACAGTGTATTCAAAGCCTGGTGCAGGAATTAGCAAAACTAGCAAGCATTTTTTTCAGTGTTACGCCAGTCCAACAAACTTTTTGTTCATTTGCATCTTTGGAAAACGTGTGAAATTTCAGTTGGAGTCGAGTGCCTGTGTTACATCGCTGAATCGTAACACATGTGAACTGTTAGGCTCACCACGCCAGTCCGAAACTGGCTCGCACCTGATGGCTTACGATAGACAAGACATTCCCGTTCTCGGAAAATGTACTTTGCCTACCATGTATCGCTCGCATACGCAAACTGTGATTTTCACTGGGGGCCGACCGACAGTTACCAGATGTCAATATTATTGAGCCTTTGTGGGCTGATGTGGAGAGAAGGGTGCGTGATACTTTTCAACCTTCGTCATATTTACCTGTTTTTGCCACTATTTCGCAGGAAGAATGGTATAAGATTCCCTGGAACACAAGACCTGTATTTATCCATTCCTATCAACAACGAAAGAAGGATTTTTTGAATGCCGGTAGTTTTGCTACACCGTATTTGGCACTGTAACGTCTAGCGGTTCTGGTGTTTGCATATTTTTGTCGACCCCCTGTAGGTGCATTACGGGTTGCGACTGAAACAGCGCAACAGCTGGAAACGTACTGGAAGCCAGAAGTACGTGGGAAAGTACGGTTCTTATGGAAAAAATCTCTAAATTGTACACAGATGCTGCACGGCCACACCGCATATGCTTTCAACCAGACAATCGTCGGAGACGTGTTTGGAGGCAACCCGGTCAGACTGAACGCCTTAGACACACTGTCCAGCGAGTGCAGTAAGGTGCTAAGGTGCAGGTTCTCTGCTGTTTTGGGGTGGCATTATGTGGGCCCGACTTACGCCGCTGGTGGTCATGGAGGACGCCGTAACGGCTGTACGATACGCGAATGCCAACCTCCGACCGATAGTGCAACCATATCGGCAGCATATTGACGAGGCATTCGTCTTCATGAACGACAATTCGCGCCCCCATCGTGCAGTTCTTGTGAATGACTTCCTTCAGGATAACGACATCGCTCGACTTGAGTGGCCAACATGTTCTTGAGACATGAAGCCTATCGAACATGCCTGGGATAGACTGAAAAGGGCTGTTTATGAACAACGTGACCTACCAACCAACCACTCTGAGGGATCTACTCCGAATCTCCATTGAGGAGTGGGACAATCTGGACCAACAGGGCCTTGATGAACTGGTGGACAGAATGCCACGACGAATACAGGTACGCATCAGTGCAAGATGACGTGTTACTGGGTGTTAGACGTACCGGTGTTTACAGCAGTCTGGACCATCACCTCTGAAGGTCTCGATATATGGTGGTACATGCAGTGTGTGGTTTTCATGAGCAATAAAAAGG
Source organism: Schistocerca cancellata (assembly GCF_023864275.1). Taxonomy (NCBI): domain Eukaryota; kingdom Metazoa; phylum Arthropoda; class Insecta; order Orthoptera; family Acrididae; genus Schistocerca; species Schistocerca cancellata. Next base: position 948,317,750 of record NC_064626.1, read on the forward strand.
GCGGAAATGATGTTTACGTAGATCTCTATTCCAAATTTCTGTACAGGTTCTGCAACTCTCGGAACCGAGGTGATGCAAAACTTTTTTTGATGTGTCTAAATTTGGTCAGCTCAGCTTAGTAGTATGGCACAATTCGGCAGATACTGCTGCTAGTTATTATAACTGCAGTAACTCCTACGTTTTCTGAGACTGGTACAAGGAGAAGTAACTGCATACGCAGTGGCTTATAGCAGATGTGCAGGGATACTGTTGGTGCATTTGGAAGTACAAGTAAGTTGTCTATTTCTTTGGCTGTTACTTATAACCGTTGTAAATAACCGTTTTAACCGCAATAACTGGTTTTGGAAACGAACTGTTTAGCTGTTTCCTCTGCACAGCAGTGACTAGGAATGTCGTTCTGCGGTTAGGTAGGGCGGTCGGCAGATGGCGGCGGTACCAACAGGTGCTGGCTTGGTGTGCCAGAGACGGCAGCGCCGCGGATAACAGCGCGACGTGACCCCGACAATGAACTGCTGGCAACAGCTGAGGCGCGGCCGCGGCTGCGGTTGCTCGCAGTCTCCGCCGCCGCTGGACGTGACGCGCCTGCCAGTGGCCGATCTGCCGCGGCGGCCGGCAGCTGGCTAGATTTGCAGGTAGGCGGTAGCAGTGCCGCCCCGTTAAACACTGGCGTGTCTGCACTGCAAAAGAGAATGTGTCACCGACGTCCACGAAATGTAGCCGTGCTGGATCGAAGCACTGGTCGACATGTTTGAGGTGGACAAGTTACACACGTAATCCCACGCTAAAACCAATGCAGAACAAGTTCAAAAATGGTTCAAATGGCTCTGAGCACTATGGGACTCAACATCTTAGGTCATAAGTCCCCTAGAACTTAGAACTACTTAAACCTAACTAACCTAAGGACACCACACACACCCATGCCCGAGGCAGGATTCGAACCTGCGACCGTAGCAGCCCCGCGGTTCCGGACTGCAGCGCCAGAACCGCTAGACCACCGCGGCCGGCAATGCAGAACAAGATTGGTGCTTTCTCAGAAGAGGGCACATTCTCCGAGTGCCCCGCAGACATCGTTCTGCTGTCGCAGAATAATACAAAAATATCGAAACGCCACGAGAATTTCTTGCTAGAACGTAAGTACAATTACTAGGCAAGCCTGCCGGTGTTGATATTGTACACTCCTGGAAATGGAAAAAAGAACACATTGACACCGGTGTGTCAGACCTACCATACTTGCTCCGGACACTGCGAGAGGGCTGTACAAGCAATGATCACACGCACGGCACAGCGGACACACCAGGAACCGCGGTGTTGGCCGTCGAATGGCGCTAGCTGCGCAGCATTTGTGCACCGCCGCCGTCAGTGTCAGCCAGTTTGCCGTGGCATACGGAGCTCCATCGCAGTCTTTAACACTGGTAGCATGCCGCGACAGCGTGGACGTGAACCGTATGTTCAGTTGACGGACTTTGAGCGAGGGCGTATAGTGGGCATGCGGGAGGCCGGGTGGACGTACCACCCAATTGCTCAACACGTGGGGCGTGAGGTCTCCACAGTACATCGATGTTGTCGCCAGTGGTCGGCGGAAGGTGCACGTGCCCGTCGACCTGGGACCGGTTCGCAGCGACGCACGGATGCACGCCAAGACCGTAGGATCCTACGCAGTGCCGTAGGGGACCGCACCGCCACTTCCCAGCAAATTAGGGACACTGTTGCTCCTGGGGTATCGGCGAGGACCATTCGCAACCGTCTCCATGAAGCTGGGCTACGGTCCCGCACACCGTTAGGCCGTCTTCCGCTCACGCCCCAACATCGTGCAGCCCGCCTCCAGTGGTGTCGCGACAGGCGTGAATGGAGGGACGAATGGAGACGTGTCGTCTTCAGCGATGAGAGTCGCTTCTGCCTTGGTGCCAATGATGGTCGTATGCGTGTTTGGCGCCGTGCAGGTGAGGGCCACAATCAGGACTGCATACGACCGAGGCACACAGGGCCAACACCCGGCATCATGGTGTGGGGAGCGATCTCCTACACTGGCCGTACACCACTGGTGATCGTCGAGGGGACACTGAATAGTGCACGGTACATCCAAACCGTCATCGAACCCATCGTTCTACCATTCCTAGACCGGCAAGGGAACTTGCTGTTCCAACAGGACAATGCACGTCCGCATGTATCCCGTGCCACCCAACGCGCTCTAGAAGGTGTAGGTCAACTACCCTGGCCAGCAAGATCTCCGGATCTGTCCCCCATTGAGCATGTTTGGGACTGGATGAAGCGTCGTCTCACGCGGTCTGCACGTCCAGCACGAACGCTGGTCCAACTGAGGCGCCAGGTGGAAATGGCATGGCAAGCCGTTCCACAGGACTACATCCAGCATCTCTACGATCGTCTCCATGGGAGAATAGCAGCCTGCATTGCTGCGAAAGGTGGATATACACTGTACTAGTGCCGACATTGTGCATGCTCTGTTGCCTGTGTCTATGTGCCTGTGGTTCTGTCAGTGTGATCATGTGATGTATCTGACCCCAGGAATGTGTCAATAAAGTTTCCCCTTCCTGGGACAATGAATTCACGGTGTTCTTATTTCAATTTCCAGGAGTGTATTTCACCACCAATGGAACCTGTGCGATGTCCCACTACGTTGCAAGTATCAGTAGCGGTGTTCAGTGTAGCTATGAATGTATTTTGTCGGAGCTAAGTGAACAAATTATTGGCGCTCGTATGATGGATGCTTCTGTAACCAAAGTAGCGAAATGTTTGGTGTTTAAAGAGGCACCGTATCGAAGACAAAAGATCAGTTGACACTGGTCGTTACGGCACTGTCACGTCTAGGTGTATTCCCACTGTTTCTCACTTCACGACATTTCAAATCAATTCAAGTTACGTGACTTCAACTCCCATGATTGTTCTCAGCTGCCCTTTCGCGGGAATCGTGATCTTCGCAAGATGATTTGTAACTATTTTTACACGCGCGGTGCACCAAAACGTCGCGGTAACTTATGTACGTGGAAGATGGAGTCCACATTTGTACAAAAAAGACATTTATTGGATTCAAAAGGTTTGCAGCTTGCAGGGGTAGCTGAGAAGGAAAGCAGAAGTGCAAAACAAGTCAAAAAGGTGTGTGAGTTCGAAAAATGTCAATACGTGTTACAGAAGGTAAATTTGCAACACTATACAAGTAGCTAGAGGAAGAGGAATCTGCATTTTATAAATATATTTGAAAGTACAAGCAACAGTTTCTTCGTTAATTACGCCAAATTGCACCCAGTATTACTAAATGGAACACAGTGTTACGAGCTGCCATCAAATCCCGTCCGAAACTGAGCAACGTAAATTTAGTTGCCAGTCCAGCGGAAATTTTTGTGCGATAGTCACAACCTTCTCAATAGCTTCCTCTTCAACATTTATATGATCCTTTTATGTCTTGTACTTGGGTTTTTAATACAGCAGTTCAAGTGCCGTACTTGTACTAGGGTTAGCTAGTGAAACTACAGAAGTATTGACCCCTTACGCATGCAAAACTGTTTCCCACACAATGGTTCAAATGGCTCTGAGCACTATAGGACTTAACTTCTGAGCTCATCAGTCCCCTAGAACTTAGAACTACTTAAAACTAACTAACCTAAGGACATCACACACATCCATGCCCGAGGCATGATTCGAACCTGCGACCGTAGCGGTCACGCGGTCCCAGACTAGAACCGCTCGGCCACTCCGGCCGGCTCCCACACACAATAAGAGAGTTATTTAACAGTGTATAAGCCTGCCACAAACGCATATTCAGACTATCAACTGTAATACATTACGTGATGTATATTTTACAAGAAAAGCGTTTTGTCACTGTTGAATCGTCTGAAGGTTTCAGTCCATTTCTTTATGAAACATTACAAATGCCTGACAACATACAAGTAATTCCACTTGCTAATTAATCTAATTCGAGCCACAGTGACTTTTTTTAGTCAGATTGCTAACCATTTCATTATAAAAAATTAAATAAGGTATCAATAGGTATAAAAACCCCTTTCTAAATGTAGGAGACACAAAGTATTAAGAAAACGAAACAATTTATAACAGCACTAATATCGAACAACAAAGACTTAGAATAACAACTGATATCAACCACAAAAATCACGACGAAACCAAATATGGAAATGAGCGCATGCCTACGTATCGGGAGGAAATGAGCTTGGGCGGTCACGCGATCAACAGCTAATGATAACGTCAGCCGTCAAAACTTTCTTCCTGAGAAACCTTGATAGTGCCGTGACATGACGCGGCGTGGCGGCCATTGTGGGTGCTGCCATTAGAAATGCATTGCAGCATGTTTTTCCGGGACGTGACGTGACGTGATGAGCATTTTGAACTGGCCTTTATATTGCATACATCATTCGCTAAGACAAAAAGGCGGACGAAAGTATGTGTTGAGTGTACGCGAAAGACGTTCACTGAAGAGGATTGTGAACAAAAGATAAGACGACATGCAGCAGGTGTGAATGTCGCACTCGCGAACACTGTTAGTACCAAAATAACACGAAGGGAGCTCCATAAGCTGGGAAATGCACGGCGAGCTCGAATTGCAAAACCACTCATCAGCGATGAGAATTCCCGTAACAGGAAAACGAGGTGCCGAAGCCATGTAACCTGGATTACAGAGCAACGGAAGAAAGACATTTGGGAGGATGAGTCTTGTTTCACACTGTTTCCAACTTCTGGCCGAGTTAACATCGCAAGAATGAAACACGGCGGAGTTTCGGTGATGAATTGGACAGCCATATCGTGGTGGCCCCACGGTTACTCTGAACGGTCTCCTCACTGCCAAGGATTGTGTGACCACTTCGACTGATCAAGTCCGTTCCATGGCACAGTATTTGTTTCCCAATGGCGACTTTGTGTTCCGAGCCGACAGGACCTCTGTTCGCACAGCTAGAGTCGTCCAGGAATGGTTTTATAAACACGACGACTAAGTGTCGCGTCATCTCCTCTGGCCACCACAGTTACCAGATCTCAATATTATTGAACCTTTGTGGGCTGATGTGGAGAGAAGGGTGCGTGATGCTTATACACCTTCGTCATATTTACCTGATTTTGTCACTATTTCGCAGGAAGAATGGTATAAGATTCCCTGGAACACAAGACCTGTATTTATCCATTCCTATGAACGACGAATGAAGGATTTTTGAACACCACTGGTTTTCTACACCGTATTTGGCACTGTAACTTCTCACGGTTTTGGCGTTTCCATATTTTTGTCCACCCCCTGTAGGTGCTTCACAGGTTGCTACTGAAACAGCGCAGCAGCTGAAACGTAATGGAAAGCACAAGTACGTGGGAAAGTAATATTCTTATGGAAAAAATCACGAAATTGCATACAGATGCCGTCCGCTGTGGCCGAGTGGTTCTAGGCGCTTCAGTCAGGAACCGCGCTGTTGCTACGTTCGCAGGTTTGAATCCTTCCTCGGGCGTGGATGTGTGTGATGTCCTTAGGTTAGTTAGGTTGGTTGGTTGGTTGGTTTGGGGGAAGAGACCAAACAGCGAGGTCATCGGTCTCATCGGATTAGGGAAGGACGGAGAAGGAAGTCGGCCGTGCCCTTTCAAAGGAACCATCCCGGCATTTGCCTGGAGTGATTTAGGGAAATCACGGAAAACCTAAATCAGGATGGCCGGACGCGGGATTGAACCGTCGTCCTCCCGAATGCGAGTCCAGTGTGCTAGCCACTGCGCCACCTCGCTCGGTGTTAGTTAGGTTTAAGTAGTTGTAAGTCTATGGGAGTGATGACCTCAGACGTTAAGTCCCATAGTGCTTAGAGGCATTTGAACCTTTTTGCTCACAGATTCACCGTGAAATACTGGCGGCATACGGACTAAATGCAGTCTCGCACTTAGCCGTGGTAAGAAAGGTGCCAATAATTTGACCGACATGGCCACACAGGCGAACGTAATACTGATTGGAAAGAGAAGACCTTGCAAACTCCAGTTTCCATTTTTTCGGCAAATCTGTAAGAATGTCTGGCTAGCAATAGATTTTGCAGGGATGAAAAGGTTCTCGCAGCGGTTCTCGAACAGCTCCACTACAAAGTAGTGGATTTTTATCGTCGAGGAACCGAACGATTCGTGGAACGTCCTGAACGTTGTTTACAGAGAACTTGACTATTTTGATAAATACTGTCATGTATCTGTGTCACTTTGAAGCACAGTGCAGCAATCAACAAAAGTTGATTTGCCTGCGATAATAGCCTGAAACTTACCCTTTGAAATTCCCTCGTACGACTAGCGCAGTATGTAGATCACCAAAAGTAAAGCAGTTTCACACCAGTTACTCATAAACCACGTGTTATATCAATAAACTCTATACTCTCTTTCAAGATTAAATCTCTCCTAAACGACGCCATATAGTGATACGCAGCATGGTCCAATCGCTCCTACGAATCTTGTTGTAAACAATCCTAGTTTTCAGTTCTACCCTCACAAATATTGGTTTCTTGGATTGACACAAACTCCACAATTCAGAAAAGAGCCATCCGAATTCTGCAACTTTATCTTCTGGTAGAACAACGATACACTTAGTTGGACAAACGAGTATTCTGCACTTTGGAGAACGACAAATCCATACGAAACCTTTCATCATTGCATCAGCTCTTTGAATCGGCTCACCCTAACATTTACATTTTTGTGAATAACTTGAGATGAGTATGAACAGGCTTTTACATTCAACGAAACAGTGCCGGCTCCGGTTCCGTACCAAAAACTGACAAGGAGAGACTAGTACTCACCCAGAACAATACTGTGCCGTTGGAAAATGGTCACGTGCACAACTACCATTTATTGAAGAGTGTTTTGAACGAAGTTTGATTTTTAGGTACGCTTCTGAACTGAAGCTCGTTGTTGTACAGTTTTTGTTCTTTCGAAGCTTTGTCGTAATCTTTCTCACAATTGAGGTATTTCAGTTAATAACTCATCCTTCTTTCTTTCACTTTGCAATAACAATGTAACAGTACTTTTCAAGTTAACATTGCTACATTCCTAAGATTCCACTTATTGGTTTGTTACGGGATGTGACCTAGAGAAAAATCACAGGTCTGTCGCTAGTTGCGGAGTTCGTGTACTGGCTGTAAGGTGGTTGTGGGTAATTTGTGAGATTCTGGTTGCTGTTCAGGTAAAACTGCGGATTTCGTGAGATAGGGATCTCTCATCCCAATCCGAGGTAATGTAACGAGATGTGTTGGTTTTCTGTCCCACAAGAGAGCAAAAATTGTTGCCCTTACTATTTTTAACAATTGGAAAAAGAGCTAATCCAACCGTGTCACAAATGCGGACAATTTCTCCTTCTTTGTTGTAATTTTTATAATTGATCGGCATTTCTTTGTAGTAGATAGCCACGTGACTACCAACGATTTACGGCGGCTCCCACTTTAGGAAGAACTCTTCACAGAACTTAGTTTCTGTTCATTCTTTCTTAATTGTAATTCCATCTATTTTTACTACAAATTCCCGTGCAATTTTGTTGTCCAAGTACTCAGCAATCGAGCCTAGTTTCTCTCTAATCTACTTTAAATTTTAATTATTTCTTGAATTTGTGAATAATTTCCTACTCTGTGAAGAATGGTTAGTCTGAATGTGTGCGTATGTAATCCACGCAACCAACGCTACTTATAGTTCTCAAATGAACACATCAGCCTTTGTTATTGCGTGCGTTATTCCAGTGATTGATGTAGTGTCCAGTACCAGCACCCGATGGTTGATTAATATTCTTAATAATATGCTTGTTCGTGTGTTATTTGGAAAATCTTAACCAAGAATAAATCTGTAGAAAAAAAGGTATTCTTGATGCTAATGACTCACCCGCAATTTATCCAATTCGTACCGAGCCTCTCTAAGGCCAACATGGACCGCATGTGTGCCTTCATTTTTAAAAGCATTTCGGAAACAGATTCTCTTCCAAAATTAAGAAAGTCTCATTGTCTATGAAGATATAATTATTTTCCTAAATTGAGCACTGTTTACTAATCAACTCTTACCTTCGATTTCGTGGACATTGAAGTACAGTGTACTGAAACGATTCATTCAAGTGACAAGCCTAGAAAATGTGTTGAAAGACATAGCGATTCCATGCAATTCCTATGTAATTATCAAACATACAAATCCACCTGTCTCCCCCGCAGTAAGAGTATAGTTGGATAACTAATAGCTAAGTTTCATAAGGCTATAAAATGCTATTTTCTTTGTAAATAATGGTTTACTACTCTGCATTTATTCTTTCGTCGTTATGTCTTATTTGCAATGATAGACAGAGTCACCTAAAACGTGCACTGCAAATACTGCGGAAACGTAATCGCTATTGATGTGTGGTTTTCACGTAATGGAATGGTAGTCATGGATTTATGTTGTTAGCCACTTAACACATTGCAATAATAATTAAAAGTATATTTTTTGCAAACATACTTTTTTAAATGGAAAAATGCCTATTGATATTAAGAAATAAAAAGTAGGGTAAATTGGAATGTTAGTGGTGTTTTTTTGCAGGATTCTAGTGCGAGTCGTTTACGAGACATCGTATTTTGAAAACTTCCCACACCGACACATGTTTATGCCATTCAATCAGCGCAGTTGCTTGGTACGATGTTTTTATGTTTGCTTACAGTGTGCTCGTGTGTTCCTTGAGTGCCTTGCGACTTGCTAGTCAGTTAGTGTGTGACATTCCAAACAGTAGGTCGTGAGTTGACGAATAAATTTACCAACGTAGAAAAAGCCGACATGCCCATGGTGTATGTAGAGTGTAGGAAGCATGCAGTTTGTTCTTTTACGGTGTATGCGGCAAGATATCCCAATACACATCAAGTATCTCGCTAATTATTTATCAACCTCTTCAATCAGTTTCGTGAAAGTGGTAGTGTAACTCCTAGATAAGGTAGCAGAAGGCAAAAAGTGACGACAGAAGACGGCGAAATTAATCTTTTTGCTGCTTTTGCAGTTGATCCGCACGTTAGCTCCCACGCAATCGCACGAGGAAGTGGCATGTGTCAGGTAAGTGCAACGCATTATCCAACGACATAGATTCCAAACATATAAAATCTCTTTCCATCAAGACTGCATGGAAACTCTTATGAGAATCGTGTTAACTTCTGTACGTGGGCATTAAGACAGGATACCAGAGGTGTATCATGTGTCTTGTTTAGTGATGAAGCCATATTTACCAGTCATGGCCAGGCATACCTGCGAAATATGTACTATTGGTCGGGTGACAATATCCTTTGGTTTCGTCAGGTGGGACGTCAGCCTCAGTGGAGTGTAAACGTGTGGTGTGGGGTAGTAAACCATCGGCTCATAGGCCCGTGTTTCATAGACGGAACACTGGAAACAGAGAAGTATCGCAACCTCCTAACAGACCATCTTCAACGGATGCTACAAGACGTTCCTCTGCAGACTGGGAGCAACCTGTAGTACCAACATGATGTCTGTACAGCCCATAGTACACAAAGTACTACACCATGTCTTAACGAATTGTTTCCAAATCGCTGGACTGGACTCATAGGACATATACCTCGATCGGTCCGTACCCCGGATTTGATGCCTGTAGACTTTTTTCTGGGGAGAAAGTTGAAAGACACTGTGTACAAAGACATACGAACTTCAAACAATGATATGCAACGACGAACTGCTGCAACCTGCTCGGATATCTCCGCTGAAATCCTAGCAAGTGTGCAGCAGTTGTTCCATACCAGACTGCAGGGTTGTATTGCCTTGCCGGTGGTCATTTTGAGCACAAACGGTGATGGTCAGTTGTCTCGTTACTGGTTAGAATCCCCATAACCAGTGTATGCACTTGTGTTGATCTTTAGCGCGTGCTACCACAGCTATTGTACCATTGTCGGTGTGGGAACTTTTCAAAGTACGATATCTCGTTAACGTGTAGCACTAGAACCCTGCAACGAACACCACTGACATTCTAGCTTACTCTAGTGATAGATTGTTAATTTCAATAATAGTTGTTCTACTTAAAAAGTATATATTTGCACATTAAATTACACTTTCTAAGTATTATTATACACTGTTTGGTGGCTAAAAATACGAGCCCCTGACAATCAATCCAGTCTGTGGAAACCGCACATCAAAAACACTTTCCATTTCCACAATATTTGCGGTGCAAGTTTTTGGTGATTCACCTTGTATATGTTTATATGACACTCATCACTATACCTCTCTTGTCCTGCTCAACTGGTTCTTGAATCACTACCGTGGGTGAGAACACTGAGCAGAAAATTTGGAGGCCTTTCTTCCACAAGCAAATCACTCCATACTGTACTGTGACACGATCAGAATGCAGTATATACAATTAAAAGCGGATGACAAATCTGGGGGAATGTTCCAGTTATCATGTCGAGAATGAAAGCCGCAGGCCTTTTTTACCGTCAACTGTAAATAAAACAGAACGTAAAGTATTATCTGCTATTTATGTAGATAGGACTACGTTTAGAGTGTAAAAAACGGCTTGAGGGTTTTGCACATTCATTTACGAAGAAGGGAATGAGATTACACAAAAATATCACATTGCATAAACAGCCACAGAAACACCGAGAGATAAAATACATTGCCAGTAAAATAGACCACAATTAAAATGATGAAAATACTCTTGTCTCAACTTACTTGTACGTCAAAAGATAACCAAGTTAGAGTTTCATTACATTTAATGGGAAACGTTGCACACTGTTATACAAATACTTCATTTCTCATTTTCTGCTAAATATTTTTCGATTTGTCAGGCAGACCATTACCGTACGAATGATAACCAGTAATATCTTTTGCTTTCCAGCGAGCGTTTTGTATTTTTAGCCAACATTTTTAAACGTTATTCTCTCACAATCGTATTGCAACTAACATTCTCCCTACTTATTTTGAGTGTTCGTACACTGCCATCTGGGAAGCGTTCTGCAGGAAACGAAAGAGAAGACGGTATGTTTACGTAAATCGTATCATTCCCATTTCGTCCCCATCAGCTCATCCACTAGCCTATGAAGAAGCAAATACCATTGAAATCTGGTATCGAAGGGCAGAGCGGCCCAGGCTGTGGAAAGGGGCCAAGATCAGTTAGTGTTAGTTACACAAAAACACACAACTTCATTCCTCGAAAACACAATGCGTAGTTTTTTCTTTAAAACAACAACGATCAATTCACGGTTGAGGGCCGAAGTAAATTCTCAATAATAAGGTTTAAATAATTCCGTTTTAAAACACAAGGATTTAGAGAAAAGGCTGAAGGCCTTACTTAAGTAAAATTAAAATATCCTTAAATAATTCCTTTTGAGGCACAGGAATTTAGATAAACGGCTGAAGGCCTTACTTAAGTAAAATTAAAATTTATTCTCGGCTTAAGGCCTGAATAATATTTCAGATCAAGAAAGGAAATTCTTTAAAAGGCAAGCATTTACCACTTTCGGCTAAAAGCCATATTAAGGAAAATTTGAATTAATTCCTCGGCTGAAAGCCCAATAATATTTCGACATAATGAAGACAAACTTTAAAGACAAGCATTTACACAATACAACAGAAAACCATCTTAAGAAAACTTGAAATATCTTAACGGCTGAAGGCCCAAATAGTTATTCAAAATAATTACAGAGTAACATTACAGACAGGAATTTACAAATTACAGCTTAAAGCTGTAGAAAACTTGAAATATCTTAACGGCTGTAGAAAACTTGAAATATCTTAACGGCTGAAGGCCCAAATAGTTATTCAAAATAATTACAGAGTAACATTACAGACAGGAATTTACAAATTACAGCTTAAAGCCACAAATTTTAAAACAAACGCGGCTGAAGGCCTAAATACAGAGCAAACAAAAATTTTAAATAAAACACGGCTGAAGGCGTAATCATAAAATATTTCACAGAAGGTTCGGCTGAAGGCCACATACGGAATACTAAAACAAACTAAATTAATACGCGTCTGAAGGCGTCGCACAGCACTAGAGACTAAAGAAAATCATAATCCCAAACAACAGAACAGTGGTGCTCAGGAGTGTGCCAAGGATCGGTCTGGGGAGGAAACTCTGAGACAGGCAGCCAAGCGTAACACTAAACAATCGGGTGGCAGCACGACCTAAGGACGGCTGACGAAACAACCAACAACCTAAACAATCCCTCTTTTTTTTTAATCTCATTTTGTTCTCTTTCGTTCGTTGTATCTGCCCGGGGCGGACGTCGTAAGACACCCGTTTTGGTTCGTTGTTGATCGGTGAACTCAGTTTTTCTTTTTTTATTACAGAGGGCAGCTAACCCTCTGACCGACATTCCGGCATTCTCGCCCGCCGCGCCAACATGTCTGGACGCCAGAAGGGAAGACGAGGAGAACAATTTGGCGCAATCTTAGCCTCCTGGGCCAAGCGCTTGGACTGGACGGCAAGCAGAAGAGGAAGAAACCTCTACAGTGCTTCCGCTGTCAGAAGTTGGGGCACTTCGCCGCGGATTGCACAGGAGTACTCGCGTGTTTGAAGTGTGCAAAGCCGCACCTCACTCGCGACTGTAAGAAGCCCAGGAAAGCCGCTGCAACATGTTTTAATTGCGGCTGTTCCCATGCCGCCAACCACCGTGGCTGCAGTTATCTCAAGAGCCGTGGCCGCGGGAGGGAGCGTAACACACACCGACGGCGAACCACTGCGCAAGAAGAGGTGACAAGGAATCAAGAAGCGGTAAATTCTCTGTCCGCGCATCACGCCACTGGCACTTCTGCCGGTGCTGGCGCGAATGGAGGGCTGTGCTGCTGCAATCCCAACAGCATTCACAAGATCGACGATGCTGTCGCCAACGCAGTTGCTGCTCTCAAATCTGCAATGGCATGTGAGAGGGCTGCACTTCGGGCCGAGGTGGACGAGGTACGCCTCCAGCTCGCGCAGCTTCGCGAGTTGCTGGCCTGTAAGTCTCGCAAGGGGCGAGAAGTTACGACTGCCACCATCGCCACGGAGACGGACGCTCTCCTGGCTCCTGCGGTAACGCAGGGCGCTGTGGGGGTGCCCATGAAGGTGGCAAATGAGATGTCTGCCCCCTCCTCGAAGGAGGAGGGCCAGCGGAAACAAGATTCCGAACCAGCTCCACCAGCAATACGAGATGACGTGACCAAGGGCATCGAAACGCCCCTCCGAGGACAAGGCGGGACTGCCGCTGCTGGGAGATGAAGTCACAACTGCTGCGCCCATTCAAGAACAGGACACAGAAGAGGTAGTCCACACGCCGCCAGCAGAGACAGAGATCACTGCGCCAGAACTGTTGAAGATGGTCGCAAAATCATTGCGTAACAAGACGTTCGCGCATCACAATACCCCGTACCCTTTTACCGCCTCCAATGTTCCTAAACCACCTCTACCCCATAAGCCTTATGATTTCGGCTGGACAATTGCAAATCTGTCCGCCGTCATTCCTAAGAGGGACTTGGACCTTATAAACCGCTTCCCTGTTTTTACCGATTATGACTGGCAGCGTATAATCGCTGCTATTCCGCGAGTTAAGCAGAAGAAGAACAAACATTCCTCTTCCTCTCGCCGCTAGTTTCCTAGCACTCTTTGTATTTTATCCTGTCGTGCTCAGACAAGTTTTAGCAAACCCTTTTTTTATCCCAGCCAATTTTATCTTTATACTTGTGGAGTAAATGTCAATTGACAACAGACTCCGATATTGTAGACCACCTCAGAGGAGGTTGTCCATACCTGAGAGCTGCAAGCAAGCCTCTGACCGAACACGCTGAGCTATCGTGCCGGCACAGGAATTTACAAATTAACACTCAGTTCCACCTAAACTCTTGCACCAGAACTTCGACAATACTGAAACCAATCACCGTGGAACAACAAGGAGAAATGACAAATCACACACACCCACAGTTTACGTAAGCGGTCGGTGACCAAATACACGTCTTCCGATGAGACGACAGACCGAACGACCAACCAAGGTCGTCCCCACTCAAGTTATGAGTGTCGGTAACGGTCGGGCGAGTCTTGGTTGTCCTGAGCTCACTGCAGCTGCAACCCGACTCAACTCGATGTCCGTTCGGAACTCTGAGACACGGCGATCCGGGCACACTAGCTCGGACCCACCCATGCAGAGGTAACTCTTGCCCATCGGAGGCGACATCTCTGCACGAGGAAGGAATCGACCCACGTCCGGCAAGATGACCAACTGACGAGGCCCAGAAACGGTCAAAAGACCATACACGTCGCCCAATGAGACGACCAACCGCCAGTCGTTCCAGCTCCAATCTCCTTCCGTCGGACAGTTCATGTGTGTGGCCAACGGTCGGCAAGTACTGGCTGTCCGCGCCTCACTGGCGCTCCGTCCCCGACTGAACACCGGACAGACGACGAGCCGGAAATACTAACGGTCGCTCCAGATATAGTACGACAGTGCACTTTTCGATAAGCGCTGCTGCTGCCACACACGGGCAAGTAAACCAGCAACTTAGTGACGCCAAAAAAAATTGAAAAAGAAAGAGGCGACAGAACCATAAAAACAAAACGACGAGAAATAAACGGCATGACAGCGAGCCGCGCACGGCTCAACCATTTCAAGCAGTGACGGCATTCAGAGGGAAGGCGGGGCGCATAGGCTGACTCAAAATACTAGTCATTACCAAAGAATTACAAGAAATCAGAACTCCTGAAGATAAAAGGTACGTGGGAACCTCAGCAGCTGTGGCTAACTAATCAGCTATGGTTGGTAGTTGGCTACTAGCAATTGAAGGTGAGTTATCGAAATAGCAGCAGCTCATGTAAATGAAATGAATTAAATACAATTAAAATAGCATTAGCCAAATATTCGGAAATGAAGTGCAGCAGCAACCATTACATTTTCCTTTAATTGACCTACAAGATAAAAAAATTATGCAAATGTACATATTAGTATTTTATGAATGTACTACTGTGGGCTGTTTAACAATAGGTTTACAGAGACGTACCCTTTTGTACTGCAAATAATTTAATTTTTGTAATTTAGTTCAGCTTAGCTTAGAGAGATATAGGAAAGCTATCTGCTCTTAATACAAAACTGACTAAACGTGTTGGCCGGTATATTTGTTTTTCTAATTAAAAATCAGTTCGTGTTTTAGTATACAGACGCTTTTTAAAAAGTATATTATTCCATTGTAAGTGTACATTTTAAGTTTTTTTAATGTAAAAAAAGAGACAAAATCTATTAATCTAAACGAACTGAAATTCTTTTAGTGATCGTTTTATATCTAGACTGAGATTAATGTTTCTTGTAAATTACTGACTACGTTTTCTTACGTGTAGGATGGGGCAAATAAAAGTGACCCGGACGAATACATACTATTAGACTTGAATGTATGCATATAAACAGGCCTCGTGACGCACATACCACGTGTACGGCCTTCACGTCATCCACACTGGGTTAGAGCATAGTACGGACCATGTCAGAGTGAGTGGACCAATGAAAAGGAGACAATGGTACTCACAGTGGAGCAGCGGGTGTTTGATGTGGAAAGATACGTGACAACGAAGTCGGGAAACGTTGTGGTCAGTTGTTTGCTGAGTAGTTTAATGGTGTCAACGTTTCAGCAAAGAGTACCATGTAACACTTAGTCCAAACTGCTATCAGACTGGATCTGTTTTGATTAAATCAAAAAACTTTTTGAAATATGCCAATCCACCAGAAAATGTGCCTGCAGTAGCAGTAGGGAGATGAAGGTGCTAGCGCAATTTTGATATCACATTGATATGCAAATTAATCCTCAATGTATGGCTGGGAACTAGCGAAATTATGGGCACTCCTACCTCCCCTCATTCCTCTTCCTCCCTCCCTCCTTCCCTCCCTCCACCTACAGTGGAGGCACAGCTTCTTCGAATGGTCAACTGCTACCGGACATCTCATGGACTCTCTGCAGCCTACCGCCCTCTTACTGGCAGATGAGCAGCACCCGACCTGACTTGAGGTGAAAGTCCAGGCATGAACTCTTCACCAGCTTAAAAGGATGTAGAGCCAACGAAACCCGATAAATGAGGGCTGCCCCAAGTGCACTGTGGTTGTTCGTCTAAAATGTAGCAGCATCGCCCCCCTCCCCCGTCCGTCCGTAGCTTGTGGTCTAGTGGCTAACGTTGCTGCGTCTGGATAACAGGGTTCCGGGTTCTATTCCTGGCTGGGTTGGGGATTTTCTCTGCCTGGGGACTGCTTGTTTGTTGTCCTCATCATTTCATCATCGTCATCATCATCATCATCATCATTCGTGACAGTGGTTAGAGTGGACTGTGAAAAAAATTGGACTATGTAAAAATTGCGACTTTGTACAGGCGCTGATGACCGCACAGTTGAGCGCCGCGCAAACCAAACGTCATTATCACCGCCTCCCCCCCCCCCCCGTCCACATCGCCCCACATGCGGCCCCCTGGTCAGGCGCATCTGCATCGGCGAGCACAAAGGAAGACAGACACGCCCCCAACACCAGCCATTCTGTGATGGAGAACACTTTTATTTAACGTCAATGCATGTCTTATAATGGAGAATCTATTAAAAGGGAAAACATAATAGTGACAGTAATAAATGTCCTCTTTCCACAAAAATAGGTGCAGTCCATTTTCTTTCAGTTTTATGAGCAAAATCGGTATAGTTTTTACGTTCGACTGCAGGATACATCTCGTCATTTTGAGACATCCGACGAAGTGAAAAAAAGAAAACAGCACTGCCACCAGTCACAGATGACCAGACTGCAAGTCGGTGTTATACATCTGTCATATCTATTAATGTTATCTCACATCTCCCATACATGTCCATCCTGCAAAAATAACTGACCACTGCAGAATGTCCTAGATTTACGAAATCGTCATCCGAGTAAAGAAAAAGCGAGAATTTAAGCTCCAAAGAAAAAACACCTATGTTAAGCAATTTCTTTCAGTTTGATGGACAAATTACACGACCTCAGAGCGTGTCTCTAGTTCAAATTAGTGTCTGTAAACAAACTGTCATGCACGTATGTATTACAAACATTTCAGAATTGTGAAACTACATTATAGAATCCAGCCTTTCACGCCATTTGCTCACATGTCGGATAAAAATCATTTTATGTTCAACAACAAGAAGCTAAAATTCAAGAGGACATTTCTGTTTTGTACTCTGTGGCAGTCCCTGTTTTAGCAATGCCATGCTATATCATTCAGGCATTTAGAAAACAAATCATGAGACGCTGTCTTGTAATAGAACCTCCCGTAAGATTTTACTACGTCTCTCTCTCTTCCAGTACATCGAAACCAAATAGTGTCTGTGTGCTTGCATTTGACATTTTTGCTCCATATCCCCCTCTACCGACCTGTCTGTGAAGATTCTGTCATCCAGCAGTCAATCATTCTCAATAGTAGCAGATTCTTGGACATGGATCAGTTCCTTATGTCTGATGAAGCATGGTTTAACCTGAGTGGTTATATCAACTCATAGAATCACGGATTCTGGGCAGAAGAGAATCCATTTAACTTCCACAAAACACCACTGTATGATTAGAAGGCTGGAGTTTGTTGTGCAGTGTCTGCGCGCCGCATTAGGGTCCCATGTTCTTTCATCAGACGCTGTCTTCATGTCTTCAGCGCGTTACAATGCCAACATTTTGAAACCATTTGTGGCAGCATTAACGGAGGAGGAAGAGACCTACAAGTGCATCCAACAGTATGGAGCGACTTCCGACACATCCAACCGAACCATGGAACATATTTACACAATCTCCACGCCTGACAGAGTTGTTAGCAGAGATCAGTCTGATTTTGGCCGTATCTGGCCACCCAGGTCACCTAATCTATCAGTGGGCGATTACTTTGTGTGGGGAGCCCTCAAGTCAAAGATGTACTGCAACAATCCTCATAGTCTTCAAGAACAGCATCACAACATTTTGGAAGAGACTGCAGCAGTTCGAGCAGACCAGCTTCGATCCACCTTCAGCAACTAGATGACTATGCCCAAAAAGTACCAAGAAATAGATGGTGGTCACTTTCAACGTCTGCTATAGTCAGTTTAGTACTGCATTTCATTTCCTCTTCTGTGTTTCTTTGTACCCTGGAACTCTGCTCCCTGGGCCGCTTTTACTTGCCACATCCTGTGTATACAGCAAACTTCGAGGCAGCTTATTGCCATTATGTAATTATTTCAACAACTTCGTTTACACACTAAATGTGTAGTACATACATATACAGCATTATTCCATGAACGTGCTAACGTGGATTTGCTTAGCAAAGATATATAGTGATCTGCTTTCCATTGTTAATATTTAAATTTTTTATCGTGATCCAGATCGGTACAAACTGGACATTCATAGTAAATTTAAAATTGACAGAAAAGTTGTGCCTAAATAGAAGGTTATTTGTTCCGTAAGCTGTATACGGTATACTGCACTTCATGTAATGGTTAACTCCCGATGGTGTATCTGGAAATCCGTAATCGATAGCTGTCAGCATCATGTATAAAGGAGGTCTTTGACAATAGTGAGAAACAGCGGACTGTAACTGTCAGTTTACACTTCGAGTGGCTACAGCTTACACACACTGTAACGTGCTCAGTCGGCTGTTATGACATGCGTTCATTCAGGTTTAATATTGGGTATGGACTACGTAAAATGTGAGCTCAAGTATGGTATACAAATTTTAATTATGTACCATACCTTATGCGATGCATCATGTGATGCTTATTCATATGTAAGTAGTAGGTTAACGTCGCGTCTGCAACAACATTGCTAGTATGTCTTGTTAGGTTTTTGTGAAGTATGCACTGATGTTATAGTATGCTGCATGTTGGTGTGTTTCATTTTAGGTGCTTGATAATGACGTAATTGTCAAAGTCGGTTGATAGCGTAATTAATAAAGGATAAAAACAATACAGGTACGGGCAAAGCTTTTCTTTATGAAACAACTATTACGAGTAGTGACTGAAATCTTGAACGAATGGATTACAAGGAAAATTTTTCGCGGTAAAAAGTGTCTCGTGATTCTTCTGAGAAAATATCTGTTGACTGATGAAAAGCGAATGGTAATGGGGATTACCTGTTATCACACAGACTTCGATAACATTTTTATAACAGAAGTGTAACGGTGCTGGGTTTGTGGGTGAGTATGTGGCAAATCCATTGTTCCCAGGCTGAAAGCATTTGATTCAATTCTTAGGTTATGCCTAAAGCGGAGATCCAATGCCCAGGTCCAGCAGGCGGAGGCAGAGGGTAGGCACTGAACTCACAGCCCTCAGCAGCAATGTGTTACCATATCAACACCTCTGGCCACCACAGTCCAGCGCGGTCTGGGAGCGAAATTACCCTGTGTTGTAAATATTTCTGCTGGACAGTTACTGACACTGGAATCTGGCATGGCTGTTCCGTGACTAGGCCTGCCCCAGCAGTGGATTGTGAGGGAACTACGATGTCCGAGGAGCGAACCCACACTCCTGAAGTCCAGCTGGCCTTGCTTGGCGACAGCAGATTTTAAGCGGAACAGCGACTAAAAGAGTTCTAGTGTGACTCTTGGCCTCTCGGAGCTCATGTTGGACCACCTGTGACAAACGATATCGGGTGCACCAGCGGACTGTAGAAGAGCGACACCGGTTTTCTTGGCCACATGGCACCACCTGTTCCATTTCAGTCGCCAATTCGATGCCTCTTGGTGGATAGACGGTCAGTAGCTATACTTACTAACGTGAGAAGTGTTGACGCGCAGATGCCCTTGGCGTCACAAAGCTCCTTTGCTGCAACACTTCAGAAACCTCCTGGATTTCAGTAACACTACTGGTAGTCTATCAAGCGGTCATATCAACGTACCGATGGTGGCCGCAATGGTTAGACGTTGCGCCAGCTGCTTAGTGCAATTAGCCCCGGCCCAGCGATGCTACACAAGCGAAATTAGTAACTAGTGAAGTTTTTGATTCTAGTGGAAAAGATAGTGGGTTACTGCTCCATCTGGATTTTAATTAGGGTTGTAGAATTACATGTATGAAGTGAGGTCTGAGAACGGCTGTAACACAGCAGGGTCTTTGTGGTCGTGGACACAAGTGTCAGGCTTAGAGTGGATATCTGTATGAGATGACGTCTGTCTACAAACAGAGAGGGATTCTTCAGTCGCCATACTCAAACTGGTTTGAGTACATGATCCCCTCCGTTTCTTTTTTTTTGCATACTTTTTGTTCAATAGAGTGTGCTATTCGAGTAATGTCACTCTGCACGGTCAGTGACTTTTCAGCAAGACGACAGGTGAGTTGCTACGGAGCAACGAGAATCCCTGTTGGCAATAAATGAAAGGGGAATTCCAGTTCCGGCATTTGTCTTCCAACTAAGGAAAATCTCCCAAAAACGTTGGTCACAGCTATGGGGTGGGAGTTGTTTTTAATTTAATTCAAGGATAATATGATCTGGACAAAAAATTATTACAATAGCTCATGTCAAAGAGTATTTCTTTATATATCTACCGAGTAAAGCCGATGACTTGTTGCATGTGTGCGATGCACCTGTAGACTAGATTGTTACCTCCCCAACCCAAGCTGAATACATCTGTTAGAATTTCTGGGACGGCCTGCGTGCCAGATGGTTTCCTGTAGCGTCAGTGGTATCTTTTTAGAATAGTAGAGCCCAAAAAAATAATATAAATTGCACTTGTTTCAAAGAAAATGTCTTTTTTGCATGATGCACATGGAAATTTTTATTTTTATTTGTTTCACTGTTTACGTCACACATCACTGTAACTGCCATCTTCTTAATACAGAGTTTCATTTGTTTTTCTAAGTGTTACCAACATACTCAGTTTTCTGCATTCATCCGTTTTGAGAATGTGTGTGTGTGTGTGTGTGTGTGTGTGTGTGTGTGTGTGTGTATGTATGTATATTAGAGAGGGAGAGAGATTTAAAAAAAAAAAAACGTAAACAGTGAACTGAAAGTGAACTGTAAGATGTCCACCTGGGTGCCAGATGAGAAAAAGCAGTTTCCTTAGATGCAATGAATTAGACGTTACCTGTAAGTACCCTTCCATTTCATAAAAAAAAGTTAAGGAACTGTTTTAAATGTATAACCTAGATGTGAAATCATAACCTATGTGTAAAAATGGACAAATCATGTAATATTTCAGGACACCCACTGAAGATGCCTTGTAAAAAAGGCGAAACGATGCTGGGTGCTTAAATAAATATAAAAATTTCGATGTGCCGTATGCAAAAAAGGCATTTTCTTTGAAACAACTGCAATTTATGCAATTTATATACAGCTGCTGCGAAAATGGCCACTACAAGAAACGTGTAAAAAATAATAACGACAGATTCTACCATGAGACTGCGCAAACTCCGTAAATGCAGGGCTGTTTGCATGTAAGTTCGTTCATACAGGAGAATAGTACAGACATACTATCATTTGACCGTGTCATACAGTCAGGTATGGACGACGTGGCAATAAGCATCCCTGGTCTAGAGAAACAACTGAAAGAGTTGGCACCAAATAATTTCAGTTAGGTTTTACGAAGAGTACTCTACGCCACTGGCCCCTTATCTAGGTTGCATTTATCGTGAATTTCTCTCCCAACACAAAGTCCCAAGGGACTGAAGAAAAGCGCGCGTGACTCCTGTGTACAAGAAGAGTAAGAGTACGGACCCGCAAAATTACGGATCAATATCCTTAACATCGGTTTCCTACAGAGTTGTAGAACACATTCTGATTTCGAATGTAATAAAATTCCTTGAGATCTAAAAACTTATGTCCATGAATCACCATGGTTTAAGAAAGCATCTCTCGTGAGAAGTTCATCTTGCCGTTGTCTCACATGAAGTTAACAATGTGTGTGGAATCTTATGGGACTTAACTGCTAAGGTCATCAGTCCCTAAGCTTACACACTACTTAACCTAAATTATCCTAAAAACAAACACACACACCCATGCCCGAGGGAGGACTCGAACCTCTGCCGGGACCAACCGCACAGTCCAAGACTGCAGCGCCCTAGACCGCTCGGCTAATCCCGCGCGGCCTCCCACATGAAGTACTGCGAACTGTGGATGAAGGGTAACAGGCAGGTTCCATATTTCTAGTTTCCTAGTTTCCCGAAAGGCATTTCACACGGTACCCTACTGCAGACCGTTAACGAAGGTAAGAGCATATGGAACAGGTTCTCAGATATGCGAGTGCCTCTAACACTTATTAAGTAATAGAACCCAATATGCTGTCCTCGACGGGTACTGTTCATCAGAGATAAGTGCATCATCAAGAGATCCCAGAGACGTGTGATAAGAACGCTATTATTTTCTGTATACATGAATTATCTACCGAACATGGTGGGCAACAATCTGCGATTGTTTGCTGCGACCTACGGAAGGTGTCGTTGTTCAGTGACTGTAGGAAGATACAAGATGACTTATACCAAAACTTCTAGTTAGTGTGCCGGCCGAAGTGGTCGTGCGGTTAAAGGCGCTGCAGTCTGGAACCGCAAGACCGCTACGGTCGCAGGTTCGAATCCTGCCTCGGGCATGGATGTTTGTGATGTCCTTAGGTTAGTTAGGTTTAACTAGTTCTAAGTTCTAGGGGACTAATGACCTCAGCAGTTGAGTCCCATAGTGCTCAGAGCCATTTTTTCTAGTTAGTGTGATGAATGACAGATAGCTCTAAATGTAGAAAAATGTAAGTTAATGCGGATAAGTGAGGTAAACAAACCAGTAATGCTGAAACAGTATTATTAGCGTCCTGCTTGACACAGTCACCGGCCGGTGTGGCCGAGCGGTTCTAGGCGCTACAGTCTGGAACCGCGCGACCGCTACGGTCGCAGGTTCGAATCCTGCCTCGGGCATGGATGTGTGTGATGTCCTTAGGTTAGTTAGGTTTAAGTAGTTCTAAGTTCTAGGGGACTGATGACCTCAGAAGTTAAGTCCCATGTGCTCAGAGCCATTTTGTCCCAGTCACGGCGTTTATGCGTCTGGGCGTGACGTTAGAAAGCGAGCATGTGAGGATCGTGGTAAGGAAGGCTTCGGTTTATTGGAAAAATTTCAGGAAAGTGTAATTCATGTGTAAAAGAGACCGTTAGGTCGCTAGTGAGACCCTTTTTTGAGTACTGCTGGAGTGCTTGGGATCCGCATCAGGCCGGATTAAAGGAAGACATCGAAGCAATTCAGAAATGGACTGCTAGATTTGTTACCCGTAGGTTCAAACACCACCAAAATATTATGGAGATGCTTTGGGAACTCAAATGGGAATCTCTGGAGAGAAGGCGAAGTTCTATTTTAGGAACACTTGCGAAAATTGTGAGAACTTGTGTCTGAAGCTCACTGCAGAACGGATCTACTGTCGCCAACATACATTTTCCTTAAGGACCACGAAGATAAGATACGAGAAATTAAGGCTCAAACAGAGGCTTAGAGACAGTAGATTTCTCCTCGCTTTGTTTGCAAGTGGAACGGGAAAAGAAACGACTAGTTGTAGTACAAGGTACCCTCAATCACGCTCCGTAGGGCGGCTTGCGGAGATGTATGTATGTAGATGTAGAAGAAAACTGAAAAATTTTTGGAAGTTACAATGAACCAGTGAAATCTGGTGTTTAGACAATCACGGACTGTAGAAGAATGATCATGGCGTCCTATTCTATCACGAATGGGATTAATGTTTTCTTTTCGAAATTTTTCATTTTCGGAAAACAGAAAATTGCCTCCCGTGGAGATAACATGAAATCGAAGATACCTGTGTTTCCGTTGGCGGTTACTGTGAAAAGGGCTGTCTGGGGAGATTGATTGCATTCCAGTCTTGGTGCACGAAATTTTTTGGCGACAGCGTTTACTGGTGACAGTACCTGTTGCAGTTAAGGTTTCGAACTCAGCGTTATGATGTTGATGAGAAGACGGTGAAAAATTTCGACGCTCTGACGGTACTGGTAAGATTTGTCAAAGTAACAATAAAACTTATTATTCCCATTAGAATTAAAATATTTCATTTTGTACCACTGTTGGATTCTCCAACTTTCGAATTGTTAGCCCGAGACTTTTCTTCACAGCAATGTGACGCTTTAAAGGATACTATCAGGGTAGTTGTGTACAGACAACTAGTACCTATTCACCATCAATCTATTTGATGGCACTAGTTGTTTTAGTTTTGATTAATGCAGTCCATTAGTAATAGACGTAGAGTTCTTTGTGCAGGAATCGAGATTAATTGACCGTATGTCACAGGTCAAAGTGCGACTTGCTGCCCTACTTTAAGTAATTTAAGTATCGTATTAGTCCCGGTAACGTCACACTACATTAGTGTTGTCATTGACAAGTTTAAGATTCACAGCGAGTAAAATATCTGCCTCCGAGTCACGAGAAGACTGCGGTAATTGGTTCTTCTATTGTCAGACGAACAGAAGGAATTTTCCATACTTAAAGCAGTCGACATCGGAAGTAAAATTTTCTAATATCTTTAAAGGCGCGCTCACACCCACCCAATCCCTATACACACACACACACACACACACACACACACACACACCTCCAATCAGCATAAGGAGGACGAAAAAACGGCATTGAACATCGATATCACCCAATGTACACGATATCATCAAAATCCCTCCATTATTTAACCCTTTCTGCGTCTTTGATTCCAAATGGCATTGTTAAGTATCCCTGCCTTCTTTGATCATGCGAATACTTTGCGTAGTTCCGATCGCAGTGGCGTTTTGTTTCGTGACTTGTCCTTTGTGCCCGCATCTCGTGGTCGTGCGGTAGCGTTCTCGCTTCCCACGCCCGGGTTTCCAGGTTCGATTCCCGGCGGGGTCAGGGATTTTCTCTGCCTCGTGATGGCTGGGTGTTGTGTGCTGTCCTTAGGTTAGTTAGGTTTAAGTAGTTCTAAGTTCTAGGCGACTTATGACCACAGCAGTTGAGTCCCATAGTGCTCAGAGCCATTTTGAACCAACTCGTCCTTTGTTTGATGCACAGAAGAAAGAAGCGTCGTGAGTTGTGCTACTGCATTTGTTAGTGAACAGCGTGTATTGTGTTTTGTTTTGTTCTGAGTATACTGAAAATCTCGACGATTGAACAAATTTTACCTAGTTCCTCAAAGGGAAATACAGTTATTTTACAATGCAATTACGTATCCATTCTTCAGTAATTATTACGTAATTTCTAATGACACCATTTGGAGTCATTGATGCAGTAGTAAGCATGAGTTACGCAAAAATGAATTTGTATCCTAAGAGAGGACTGAGTATGATCTTACATAATATTTCGCAGTTTTCATTCTTGCATCATAATTTCTTTATAAGTTAAGCGTAGACAACATGAAGCTCTGTGGGGCAATGAAAATCTTCTTCTTGCGCGTGGCGATGAATCTGAAATATCGGACGACGAAATTACTTCGGATGATGAAACTGACGATGATCCATCAGTGCAGCAATCATTACCTCAACACACAGAAGTTGAACTGAACAGGTTGGATGGCCCTCTTAATGATGATAAAACACACCTAGCTGCACGACTTGATACTTTAGAAGCAGTAAACGCAAACTGTCCGAGGATCTGTAGGTTATGGATGTTCAGCGTGCTGTGCAGTTTTCAGATCCACCAAGTGAAGAACGTACTCCCCTCCAACATTTTGAAAGTTTTATTGATGAGACTATAACTGAAAATTTAGTTGCACATACTAATCTATACTCAACTCAAGCCTTAGGCTAAAGTATAAACGCTAGTGCCAATGAAATGAGAGAGTTCATTGGCATTCATTTACTATGTGGTATTACGAGTGTTTGCAGTTACAAGATGTATTGGGTAAATGAGACAAGGTATAATCATGTAGCTCACGTGATGCCACACCGTCGGTATTACAGGCTGAGGAGGTATTTGCATGTGAATGACAATGTAAATACAGTACGTTACCCAGGAATGACCCACATCATGACAAGTTTTTCAAGGTGAGGCCATTTTAAGATCAACTAAAGAACAGTTTTCTCAAAACTGAAGCTGAAGGATACAACAGCTTTCATTAACTTATTATTCCTCTAAAATCATATACTTCTACGCGCCAGCATATAAAATCAAAGCCACATAGGTGAGGCATAAAAGTATTTGCTGGAGCTGGTGTAAGTTTATACCTTTATGATTTTGAAGTGTATTTTGGGAAGAGAACAAATACCGAAAGAAATCCTGAGTTAGGAAAGAGTGTAAATGTAAATGTAGCAGTAAAACTTATAAATGCAGGAATATATCTTGTGGGAACCGTCAGAAAAAAAGAGATTGGGTGGATGCCAACTGAAAAGTGATGTAGAGATGAAAAAAGAAGGCAGAGAAACCTACGATTACTGGGTAGATGAAAATATAAAATTAGACTTTTGAAATGGTTTGACAATGAAGCTGCCCACCTGACTTATAAAGGCAAAGAGCCTGTCGCAAATGTGGTACGCTGGAGTAAAAAAAACAGATCGTACGTAGAAGTTCCATGTTCCAACATATGCACATGGAAGTAGTGGACCTCCATGATACGTTGGTCCCCATTTCATAGACATGTCTAGTGTGAATGCTTGGCTGCCCTCCAGGCGACATTGTGATCAGGTAAAAGGAAAATACACACCACTGCTTAAGTTTCGAGCAGACATAGCAAGTGCCTTGCTGAAGAAAGGTGTTGGTACACTAGCGAGAAAGACTGGCCGTCCACCCACAGACTCTCTAAGCCCACCTGCTCCCAAAAGAAAGCCTAAGGCAGTTCGCCTAGTTGCTGGCGTACGCTTTGACCAAATAGGACACTGGCCAGATCATTTAGATTCAAAATCAAGATGCAAACTTTGAATAAAGGCGTATCCAAGAGTCAAATACTCCAAATGCAAAGCTGCATTGTGTTTTAACAAACGAAACAACAGTTTCAGACATTTTCATTGATTGTAAATCAGTAAAAAATCAATTTTGTGGCATGATTCTGTGATGAAAAATAAATATAAGATTCAAGAAAACATGCTGTTTTATTCCTTAACTAAATAATAAGTTTTAACACTTTCTAACAAAATAAACAAGAAATTAGTTTATGTATTCATACTAATTACTTTAAACCTAAGTAATATTTATGGTGAATTTCAGTGACAATGAAGCCATTTGGAAACATGATTTTATTTTTCAACCAACAGCTTCAAAAGAACTTTTGCAGTGCATATGGCATATGTACAACAATCTAGTAAATACTGATTTTCCAGTTTTTTTTTCTAAATGCGATGCGCGAAGGGTTAAGCATATACGAAAACAGATGTATCCTTCTAAGACGACCGACAGAATTGCAGTGAATGTAGTTGTCCTGTAATAGAGGCCACACTCCTAAAACTGTTGCCTGAAATACGACTACCAGGAGTGATGGTCTGGAATACCACAACAAGATATCTTTGGTTGTCAAACGAGGCATCCTTACAGAACAGCGATACGTGGGCGATATTCTACGCCCTGTTTTGTTTCCCTTCATGACAAGCCACCCCGGGCTTACATTTCTGCATGATTACGCTCGTCCACACACGGCGAGAGTTTCTACTGCTTGTCCTCGTGCTTGCGAAAGCCTACTTCGGCCAGCTAGTTAGCCGGGTCTCTCCCCAACTGAGAACGTTCGGAGCGTTATGGTCAGTCCCTTCCTGACGCTTCAATCGGACGGAATTTGGCACGACATCCCTCAGGAAGACAGCCAACAACTCTACAAATGAATGCTAGCCCAAACAATTGCTCGCATAGTGACCAGAGGTAAACCAACGCGTTATTGCCTTGCTAAATTTGTGAAGCTCTTTCCCTTGAATAAATCATCCAATTTTTCTAAAACTCTAAGGCGCTGCAGTCATGGACTGTGCGGCTGGTCCCGGCGGAGCTTCGAGTCCTCCCTCGGGCATGACTGTGTGTGTTTGTCCTTAGGACAATTTAGGTTAAGTAGTGTTAAGCTTAGGGACTGATGACCCATAAGATTTCACACACATTTGAACATTTTTTTCTGAAACTGTTGTTTTGTAATATACATCACGTAAACTGATTTCTGTCCCATTCTGATAATTCCTTCGTGTCCCTTGTAGCTTATGTCAATTATTATAGTGCAACAACATGAGACAAGATTTTTCGTAGAGCTAAACTTGAAAAATGTGTACTGGGCAAGAAAATTGCGCCATTTTCGATGTATACATATTACTTATAAGAGACAAAGAAGCCCTTGAAGATGAAGTAGCAATACCAGTTTATTACACGCAAATAAAGTTTTCCAGGAATATGGAAATCCGTCTGTTGGCTGTTTGACGAAAACACACCGATTAAATAATCATAAAATAGTAAGGCAAACTCTTAGGCAACTGAATCCACCGTATCATCAGCTGTACAGTTTTGGATGAGAACTCGTTAATTATTAACGAAAGGACTCATGAGCCCCATGGCGTTTACTGTTGGTGTCAAATATCACCTTTGGACGCAGCAGCTTGGGAAACAAGAGTAGAATTAACACACACCATATCACACAATTTCACTGTCACGCTTAACATTTAGATATACTCGAGGCAAAATTGGGGAAAGATCTGTTACTGCAGACTAACAATGTAGTGCAAAACTCGAATTTCTTCACAGTCTCGAAGAACGATTGTTCAAATTTGCTGTAGTATTGCTGTTCGAAGCTTTAGGCGCTTACGAAGCTTGTGATGGTAATTGTCGCCAAACAGATTCTGGTCCATTCCTCGATGAAAATGTTTCTCTGCAACGGAGAATTGCTTTAATGTCGACAACGAACCAGCGACCAATTCCCCGCCACTCTTCAGTGCCTCATCAAAAACCGTCTCCGCAAACAAGGTTCGACTGGTAAACAATTATTAAATCCCGTAAAACGTAGTAGTCGCGTATGGAATACTGTTTCGGGCGAGGGATTTATGGAGCGCTCTGATGAACCACATTTGAATGTAATTATACTTGTAGTGACGTCATACAGTGAAGCAGCAAAATAAAATGGCTATCAGTACTCCATAATCAGTTTAAATCAAACCGATCTACTGTGCGGTGACAACACACATTTTACATACAGTGAATGCGATTTCATTATCATATTTTGTTCGTATCTGCTATGGAGTTTGATTTTCGTTTCGCATTAGGGACTCAGCTCAGTATGAAAAGCTATCGAGCAATAAAGCACTGAAGTCGTATACGCAAAGACCAGGATTAAAATTCTAGTCCACGTTTTCTGATATACATTCACTAAATTACTTAAATGAATATTTAGAAGTCACGTGGAACTAGGTCACCTAGTCCTAAGGACTAGTTTTTCATCTCTCATGAACTAAGCGAAGATGATACTTTAATCTTCACTGTGAATAGGGGAAACATATTGCACTAATATCCTGTCATTTTTCGTGCATGCATCTTAGAGAAATTACTTCCAGGAGCAGATGCGGATTCTGACCGTAATCATGCGGATTCTGACCGTAATCTATTAGCTATGAAACAGAGATTAATGCTAAAGAAGCTGCAGCGAGGGCGAAAGCTAAGGGGATGTTACCTACAAGTTAATACAACCACAGGATGTGAGACCTGGCTTTCCCCAGGTGTATACAATGTTCAGGTAACTCACGGGAATGCAGCCGTTCCAGAGAGGTCGTCAACAAGAGTCGATATTTCGAGAGGTGCACATCCTTCATTTTCGAGGCAGATCTGCAGCAAGTAAGCGCTGTGCAAGGGAATTCAAAACTTCACCTTGCAGAGCAATCTGGAAAAATAACACACACACACACACACATATTTACACTGTAAACAGTAGCGCCATCACACAACCAAGGAAGACCGACGTCCGAAGTTATCGATGGTAAAAGTTTATAATCAACGGGTGAGACAGCATTAACTCTGTCCCTCTGTTTTTTGACAAGGGAGAGAGCGGGATTCTACGTTCTATTCATAAGGTTACTTGCTAATTTAATTTCAACTGCTTCCTTAACATAACTATCCCAATAGCTGGAAGCGCATGCCAAAATCATCGTGTTGTTATATTCCATATGATGACCGGTGCCAAGACACTGGTCGGCTGTAGCAGATTTGGTTGTCTGCTGTAAGCATATGTCACGCTTACGCTCATTTCACCGGTCCTCCGCAGTGCTGATAGTCTGAGCAGTACATGACATGCTACAACTGCAAAGGATACGCTAGACACGCACCTAATGCAAACCAAGATCATCCTTTAAAGAATCTGAAAGAACCATAATCTTCGATAGTTATCGAATACACATTTCACATCGGATTTCAGCAAAATAAGACCAATCCTGTTGTAAATTCTCCCTGCATAAGGCGAAAAGGCGGCAGACTTTGGTGTCACCATACATCGTTATACAGCAGCTTCATGGTTAGTCGACGGAGCAACATACGTCTCACCTGTCTTTCACTATATCAACTTTTCGTCAGAATAGTGACACAGATTTGCGGTATTAATGCAGTGAGAAAGAAGAAATTTTCACAGTACAAACTAGACGAAGATCTGAACCAAAACCATGACGGTCACAACAAGACGTTGTTTTCCCGAGAATGTGTCATAATCAATGTTATTTATTTGCTGTAAACAGTTGTTCGACAATTTTATCATGTGTCCCACAAACTAGAACTCACGTAGCATATTCGGAATATCAAAAGACCGTTGACTACCGAAACATCTATGGAGTAGGTAATGTCTGTAATGCGTCTAAATTGTTGTGATATTATGGCTCAATTTCTCTGCTGAAACGTCATAAAGGCAATGAAAAAATAGTATGGAAAGAAAAATATTGAAACCATTGCAAAATACCCCAGAAATAAACAAGAAATGAAGCGCAACCATCACCTACTCTGGTGGACAAGCACGAAAAACATTCACCCATCAGCAGATCTTTCTTGACAAGAAAGGGCATATATATCACA
Source organism: Schistocerca cancellata (assembly GCF_023864275.1). Classification (NCBI taxonomy): domain Eukaryota; kingdom Metazoa; phylum Arthropoda; class Insecta; order Orthoptera; family Acrididae; genus Schistocerca; species Schistocerca cancellata. The sequence continues at coordinate 948,348,560 of NC_064626.1, forward strand.
GCCATTGCAACGTTATACTGAACCACAAACCTGCACTCCTGCCAGTCTCCATATAAACCCCAACAAACACTCTTAAATTTCAACAGAAATCTCTCCAAAGATATAGTTTCAGGAACACAATGAAAAATGGAGAACAAAGTCTACAACTCACGAGAAGTGAAACATTAGTTCTTGGTTTCAGTCTCGATGGACACCTTGTAAGGTGGCAGAATAAATAAAGGTCAGATTCGCACCTTACATGAGAGCTTTATACATCGCAACGGGAATGTGAATATGGCACCTAACTTAATTCGGCGTTAATGAGCACATTTGCCTAGTAGTATGTGATGCAAAAAGAGATGGCATTCAATCGATGGTAATTAACACACCATTCCTATAATGAATGTTTGAGCAGAAGGTCAAAAAAGCAGCGAGAGGCGTTTTAGTTTGGAATTCAGAGGAACGACGCAGGGGCAAGGCCGTCCCACAGGAGCTACCATGGAGACCACTTAAAGGGGTGTCCCAGGCGGAAACCAAGACCAGATGGGGAGACCAAGTATAACGGCCCATCTGAGGGAGGACAGGAAAGAAAGCTTTTAGAAAACTGCATTTCGGAATTCCAAATTGATACGAAACAAGACCAGTGATGCATTTTAGATCACGTGTCCAGCAAGTGGTACACACGTGAGTCAATGTCCGCATTTAGGCGTCTGGAACAGGCACAACGCGCTAGGAAGGAGAAAAGAGCCAAAGTTTCGGCGGAATTTAATGCTAGGGACCTTGCGATTGGCAGAGAGAGTTTCCACAAAATAAGAGAGACGCTCCTATTGGTCGGATTTTGGTGAACTCTTCTCTGAACTGGCGTCAAGTGCAGAATGGAGAGCATAGCGCTCTGTAGTACGACGGAGAGGAGTAATTTGTGTGAACACTGCATTCATAGCAGCTGATATCCAGCTAGAAATTAACTATAGCATCGTTTAGCTCTAACTGTGGAGAAACGAATCAGCCAATTAGTTAATTGTTCTTGTGAGAACTGAGAGGGCATTATAATATGCACACTGCTCCAACCATGTGCGTGTATATTGCCACATTCTAAGACTAGGGATGAGTATATGTTCTCTAGCCTAATGAGAAACATAGGGAAAGTTTCTGCTGGAAAATGCAGCAAAGGTGTAATTAGTTTTATAGGAATTTCAGCGGAAGAGAGCGGCCTAGCAGACGACAGCTCATCGCAGCTTAAGGTAAATACCGCGTGCAGAGGCGTGAACTTGTTAGTAGTACCGAACTTTGAACCGGAATTGGACGATTTTCGTAGTACTGATCAACATCATAACGTAAGTGTAGGAACAATTTTGTAAAGAAATTTCTAGCTAAACTTAAATATTGTCGCGCTTAGGAAAATTTAACCTTCTGAGAGTTAATATTTAATATTGCTGTGTTTAGGATTATTTCACTTTTTGATGTTGACGAGATGCGTTATCCTGACAACTGGTTTTTGTGTCACATTGAAAACTGTGTAAAATCGTGTATTTTTGTGCTAATATTGCGACAATAAACATGTCATTTTAACTTACACAGTTGTCTTCAATCCTAGAATAGGTAAACCAAAAAGTATTGCACCTTACAACCAACAAAAGTAGAATTATACCTCTTCTCTTGATGAGCTACAAGCTTTCAGATCGAAAACCAACTCCTCAATCTTACGTCTTCTCGCAATTTCGATTTAGTACCTCCAGACCTGAGGGTAAAAAAATTTAGAAACTGTGACATTCAATTCTTATAAAACCTTACATTTTCTGCTTATACTGACATAGTTTTTAGTTTTTTTTTTTTTTTTTTTTTTTTTTTTTTTTTTTTTTTTTTTGAAGAAACAAATTGATTGTCTGACGAAGGCATTGAATAATTTGTTAACTGGGTTTCTTTTTGGGTCTCTACCACTGCCAGATTTCTTCAGTTTCATGATAGTCCCTAAATGCTTCTTGGGTATGACACTGAAGTTTACGTAGACACAGACCATATGATGATCAAAACCGCGTAATGGTTACTAACGCGTGAAGTTAAGGACAGGCTCGTTTTATGAATAGTTTTTGTTTCATTAAAGTAGTATTTCTCGTGAGGTTGCCATGGTAAGACGTAATTTATTTTTATTGATACGTAGCATATTTCATATCATCTCTTTGGTTTATTGAATATATCATGATAATGAAAAGAGTACATTTATCACCAACAATAAAGTCTCTCATACTTTATGCAGCAGTCTGCAAATGATTGGGTAGCTTTCCCATTTCATGTATATAGAAACCTTTTGGTTTGAAGATAAATCTATCGGCAATCCAAAATGGAGCACATTATCGTCTGTAAAGTAATGCTACTGGCGGGTCATTGGAGAAGGAGTGAAAACGAATGTTTTTAGAGCGCATGATAGGGAGAAAAAAATGTGGCGAGTCATGCCCCGCTAACCTAGCTACTGGACAGCTATTGTTGCTTTATCAGTAGCGCAGTGCTTGATGCTTTCTTTCGTAGTAGTTTTCCTTACAGACAGCTGTCTCAGATGCTAGTAACAAATATATGCGACGACGAACATACTTCTCCGAAGCTGTTCGTACTACAACAGTGGTTTGTGCCCTCAGATGCAAATATTATCTCTTGTGTTCGTACACTGCCTTTGCTTGTGGAGATGTTGTATTTTAGGGTACGCCCATTAAAGTAGTTGACAGAAAGGGACCATATCTCGTCACTTATAACGTTATAGGATAGGAATGTTCGGTGAGCAAGTGGGGACGTTCAAGCAACACTATTGGTCTGGCCACCCCTTTCACTTCTGTTGCTTTGAATTTGAGCATGTAGTACCACTACGTCGAACTTTAGAATCTCTACCATAGAAAGCAAATTTTGTACAAGGCTTAAATGGTCGTAGTATTGACATTCGGCAGTTATCAGGTCCAACGACGTTTGCGTGGTCATCTTGTGCAGCAAGCACAGGTGTACCTGTTTTGTAAATAAAAATAACAAAACTGTATCGTTCTAGATCCAGCTAAAGATGCCTTAGAGTAACAAAAAGGCAAAATGCGTCTGGGAAAAATAAATCAAGATGCAGCAAGAAAAGGCGGTTTTGTTTACAAAACAAGTATTTATTTAATATTGTATTTTAACTTTAAATGTTGAAAATATTGGTGCTGGATTTAGATTCGAACTTAGATTTCCCATTTTGCGAAACTTGACTCATGCAAGTAGATATACATCCTTGATTTCGTTGTTTTCCCGAGATTTCAGACTCACCAAATTCTCCAGAAGAGAAATATGTCTGCGTTCGAAGCGTGGTCCAACACAGAAATGCCGTTTCAAGTAGAATTAGTAGTATGGCCAAAAACGACTGAGTTGTTTTGTACATTACTGTTTTCGTAAATTACACTGTATAAAATACCGCAACCAGCCACAATCTTTTTGGAAATGATTTTATTGTACCATTCAAGTAGAATTAGTAGTATGGCCAAAAACGACTGAGTTGTTTTGTACATTACTGTTTTCGTAAATTACACTGTATAAAATACCGCAACCAGCCACAATCTTTTTGGAAATGATTTTATTGTACCATTACAAGCTTCGGCCCTGAGCCCATAGTTAGGCGGTGGCATTGATTTCTTGGCAAGGTTCACACTGGTGTTCCAAAATATAACAGAGTTTTGTGATTACACAGCTTAAAAAAGGTTTTACATTGTTTATGGCTCTATACACTGTACTTAGTTCATGAAAATCTCTCCTTTACGCATTATAAGAGATCGGTTTGATCCTCTTTTTCGACCCATACTGATCTATGAGCTAAAGTAAACACAAGATGTCGACTACATTTGCTTACACTGGCTGCTGATTTGATGCATCAAAGAATGTGATGTATTCACAGATATGGAATACTGCTGGAGTTACTACAAAGATACTTCTTTGTAGCACGGATCATTTTAAAGCTAGACATTTAATTACCTATGTTTGGAAGCTGCAGGTAATGGCCATTGAAGAAAATACTCTTTTTCACTTAATTACTGTAGGAGAAGACAACATTCTGTTGATCAAAACATTTGTGTAACTGAAAATATTAGCCATCTCAAGATGGGCAAGGTAACCCGAAACTGGTTATGGCACTAAAATAATAAATTTAAAAGGCATTTGTGGTTGTTTTCGTCATTCATCAACAAATAATTATTACTCTGTCATTTAAAATTATAACAGTTGAACTAAATTTTGGAGGTACATTAGGTTTCTTTATTCTAGTCGATCGCTCAGGAAGCAATTCATTTTACTGTGAATGGGGAGTATATTTCTAATTCTGACAAATTCATTTGACAACCTTTTTCGACAAAATGTAATATATTCAAGTTCTTTTCGATTCTTTGTCTCTGTGTTACCTTGTTGGGTCAAGTAAGCAGCAAAAATTGGTTTATTTGTTGAGCCTGTAAACATTCCTATAGCGCACGTTGAAACTTCTCCCTGTTTGGCCAATGTAAAAATTTCTGGCACACAGAAAAATTTAGTCTATAAGTGCCAGACATTTGGTGTACTTAAATCTTTAAATTTACGTCACAAACTATCTTGCCTTTCATTCTATAGTTTGTGGAAAAACTACTTTTGATATTTTTAGTACGGAATAAGTTTGACGTCTGATGTGAAATTTTACCAAAGAATGGCTTGTAGATGTACCTGACAGAAAAATGGCTGATTTTTAACGTTTCTTTGTGCTTTGGCAACTATAAAGGTAGATGCTCGTTTCAACTCTCACAAGGAACCCCTTGAGTTCAGTCTTTAGTAAGACTCATTTGAAAGTGCTGTGTTAACAATTATGATAGAAAAAAATATTAGGTCTAACAACTCACCCTGTACATCAGGAAGGCGACAGAAAATGAGTGTCTGGGCGATGTAATGGCCAACCTTCTATGGGATGTTGCATGGGGGCTTAATTAAAGTAAAATGCAAATATTTTTTTAGTAGCTGTATGTCCGATTACGCAAGTCTCGTAAACGGCTGGCCCTGACTAGTATTATTACGCAATCTGACTGCTTAGAATGACAACAAAGAATGTAAGAAAATTTTCGTTAACACAGTTAATTAATTAAGTCCCCAGCAACTATAAAACCTACGAAACAACAAACTCAAGTGTAGCTGTTCTGTATGCGGAAGTATGACTCAACGCACATCTGGCACGGTTCTTCTTCAACAAGACAAGAATTTTTAAATACCAATTATACTGACGTGATAAAAGAAAATTAGAAATACTATAATTGTTCAAGAAAACCAAAATTACACTCTAATACAAGAACACACGCCAGATGCTTTGTTGACTGAACCTGTAATGACACATTATTCAGGTCACTGAAAGAATAAAAGAAAATACCTCCATATATATTGACGAAATGCACTCTGACCATTACAATATCTCCATTAGAACATCATCATCTCTCCCATCAAACCACTGCATAAAACATGGAACAACACTCTCCACTACCGCATCTCACTCTGACTTCAGCTACAAGCCGTGTCCACCACAACTTCTCGGCAAGAACTGCCTGTCGCTGCGTCTCAATAATCACTGCCAGTGGAGGCGGCGGAACAATACTCTCTGGCGCGATTTCTGGCGCTGTGGCTCAGTGTAGCCACCTTTCATATGCCCTTCCTCCACGGGCTAGAATTTGATGGTATTTTTGCCAGCATTGGTGGTGAAAATACCACCAAATTCGTCAAAAAAATGCAGACAAAAATAAAAGATAATATTAATACGTAAGTATCATATAACTAGATAAAATTTTCGCTTTGCACTGACCTTACAATAGCCTAATATATAAAATACAGTAAGGAATACAAATTCTTTCATACATATGACTTTACATAATAGTTTACACAAATATCATGTGGTTAAACAATTCAATCGATAGCGTCAGCAATGACGATTATGAGCAGGTAAGAGTCTTATAACTTTTCACAAACAGTAATACACAAAAAATCAGTTTATACAAATATTCACATAAAATGTTTTCCTAACAAGTGGTTGGCAGTTCCAGCAGTAGCACCCAGCAATGTTGAGTAGGTGCAGACACCATCAGGTGACATCATTTCAGTAGAAGCAGTCCATCAGTGGCACCCAGCATTGTGGAACAGGTGCAGACTCCAACAGGTGACATCATTTCAGTAGAAGCAGTCCATCAGTGGCACCCAGCAATGTTGAGTAGGTGCAGACACAAGAAGTAACATCATTTCAGTAGAAGCAGTTCCATCTGTGGTACCCAGCAATGTTGAAGAGGTACAGAGAGCAAGAAGTAACATCATTTCAGTAGAAGCAGTTCCATTTGTGGTACCCAGCAATGTTGAAGAGGTACACACAGCAACAAGTCACATTTCTCAGTAGAAGCAGTTCATCAATGGCACCCAGCAATGTTGAGTAGGTGCAAACAGCAACAGGTGACATCATCTCAGTAGAATCAGTCTATCAGTGGCACCCAGCAATGTTGAGTAGGTACAGACAGCAAGAAGTAACATCATTTCAGTAGAAGCAGTTCCATCTGTGGTACCCAGCAATGTTGAAGAGGTACAGACAGCAAGAAGTAACATCATTTCAGTAGAAGCAGTTCCATCTGTGGTACCCAGCAATGTTGAAGAGGTACAGACAGCAAGAAGTAACATCATTTCAGTAGAAGCAGTTCCATTTGTGGTACCCAGCAATGTTGAAGAGGTACACACAGCAACAAGTCACATTTCTCAGTAGAAGCAGTTCATCAATGGCACCCAGCAATGTTGAGTAGGTGCAAACAGCAACAGGTGACATCATCTCAGTAGAATCAGTCCATCAGTGGCACCCAGCATTGTGGAACTGGTGCAGACTCCAACAGGTCACATCATTTCAGTAGAAGCAGTCCATCAGTGGCACCCAGCAATGTTGAGTAGGTGCAGACAGCAGTCCATAATATTCACTATCACTGATCACACACTTCATCAGCAGAAATTAAACATGTCCTAGTGGCACCAATCGTGTAGAAAAAGTACAAGTAACAGTCCATAATTTCACCATCACTAATCAGACAGTTCAAGCATGAACAACAGTTTGAATGCACATACAAATGCTTTTACAATGCTCTTACACTAAACATACAAATCATAACAAACACACAAATGATATCAGATAATTGTCATATTACTATTACAAATACACAAACATCAGTAAACCTATAATATTTATGGGTGTCAGTGTAAGCCACTACAAACAAATAAAATAATATTTAGGAGATAGGTGGGTAGGATTAGGAAAGGAAAACACACAAAACACACTCACTCATCTTTCATCCACATTAAGTACTACTGTGTAATTGAATAGTGTTAACTGTGTGAATCCACTTCTGTCAAAATTTCATGTTCATCATGTGTATCAAGTAGTAGTGACAGCAATGTATAACAGTCAATAATAGTTAAGTCAACGTCATAGTCATCATGTCAAGACCAATGTTTGCCAAGCCAGATCAAAATGTACGGTTGCTGAACAAGTGTCAGTGTGCCAAGATATGCAACTTCCTCTCTCCAAAAAAAAAGTACATACTGCTTAGTGATTTAACAAAGTGTGTGTAGACAATCTTCCTTCCATTTTAGTGTTCTAGTCTGCTATCTTCATCCTCCTTGTTCCATATAGACCAACAACAACAAAAAATATACACTTCACTTATTTTACCTCTTATACACCATAACTCCAATCAACTTCATATAATCTCAATACCTCCATAATACCTCTTCAATACGTCGATACATATAAACCTTATTGCCAGTATCAATTCACTTTCATAACAACTCTTTCCTCTAGTCAGTCTCCTCGATCGAGTACAGATAAAATCCTAATGCAAACCTCCTCATCCCATACAATCCGAAGACACACTGTCAACACACAACCTCTGTTTAATCCATCTGACCAAAATCTTCTACTCATTATGAATTATAAACAAAGAATGCATACATGACCTCTAACAGACTTAGTTCGAATAACTCTCAGTAATTAAGTACGATCACGGAGTGTGAATGATCCTAATATTTCACAGTGTGTACACCACTTCAAGAATTATGGCAAACAGAAGCAAACGTGTGGAGTATTTCTTGTGTCAAGTGTCACTTCCTATTTCAATTGCTCACGAAAAATGCAGTGTAATAACTGTGTTGGTATGTCATGTCGTTAGCTTCCTTCCTATTGGCATACATTTATACAGCTTTCATAAAACCTCCAGCTCATGTGACTTCTATGATGTTTCTTGTACTAAAGTCGCTCGTCGAATTACTGCAGTTCATTTTCTTATGTTAAAATATAAAGCACTGAGCGTAAGCAAAACAAGCAATAGCGAGTAAATATACCAGTAGTGAACAGAATGTCAACAAGTGGATGCAGCACAATTCTTACAACGAGGCTCTGCCAAGCAAACAATCTGTAACTAATACCATAGTGTAACCTAAACTCTATGTTCATACACTATACATCAGCATTGCTATATACCAAATTAAAGAGTGGTTGTGACGACAAACAGAAATGTATAAATATGCAATTCATACGCATAGCAGTAAACAAGTAATTAGCATCGTATCAGCGTAAATAAATAAATGTTCATAGGTAATCTTAATAAATAAACATGAAGGCGCAAGCAGATAAATAACAAAGTATAACTTGCATACCTAACCACATCAGCACAATTAATCAGGTGACAATTATAATTTAAATAAATAGGCACAACAGGCACATAATTAAAAAAAATATGACATCAGTGAAAAAGCATAGCAGCCAAGCGATACATAATATACACAAGTTACAACTCAGTTCATTAATAATCATTGTCAAAATCAGTTAACGTACGCAAGCACGTCGCTTCACAAGTAATTTCATTGCACATGTAATTAGCACAAAGAATGAATCATGTAATCGCGAGCAGCAAATTACGTCTAAAGTACGTACCTAAGTGGAAATATGTTACCTGAAAAATAAACTCAATTAATAATTACCTTTTTAGTTTATTACTTTCTTCTTCGAAATGACATTTTTCCTGAAATTTCCTCGATAGCAAGTCGTCTTAACGTCGGACACGCACAGAATTTACCTGAAGTTCTTAAATATTTTATAGAACCGTATCCTGAAAAATACTGAATGTTAATAACAGAATTCATCAAGTCACTATAGCTTTATACTGAATTTAGTCATAGAAATTAGACTGTGTATTTATTTACGGCTGTCAGTGCATTCGCACTGAGCGCTCGATCAGCTGTAGGCGCGTGACGTAGGAAGTGATTGTTTGCGGTCAACGACTGCCTTGTGCGGCGCGCAGACTTGACTGTTGCTTTGAGTATATGCCGCCGCCAAAACACAGCGCGGTATCCTTGTACTCTCCGTGTGTTTACATACAACTGTTAGTTTCTCAAAAGTATGTCATTCCTAAAAAAATTTTCAAAAGTATATCATTCCACAAAAATTTTAACGTTAGATATATGATGTATTCCCTTAGAGCGTCGTGATTTAAGAGTTTCTACTTCTACAGTGTTATCATGAATAATTTTGCGAATTCTATATGGGCCATTATAAAGCAGAAAAAATTTGCGACACAAGCCTTTTCCTTTGTGAGACAAACGATGAGACTTAATTAACACCTTCTGACCAACTGACAAGATTTTTAAACGACCAGGACGCTTAGCTGATTTCTCTCTTGTAGCAGCCGCAGATGCAATATTTTGTAGAGCCAGGTTGACAACTTCAGAATGCCGCAGTTTCCGTGTAGGCGGAAAAGGAACGATTTCAGAAACGCGATTTGTCGGTGCTTTGTTTTTTAATATCAGTATAGGTGGTAAAGAAGTTGAGTCGTTAGGAAGTTCATTCAGAATGTTTTGAAAAATATGAAGTTACTGATCCCAAGTTCTGTGATTCTGATGACAATAAAGACGACACAATTTATTGATTTCCTTCATCCATCTCTCTGAAGCGTTAGATTGAGGGTGAAAAAGTGAAATGAAAATTGGTTTAATTTTACGACGCCGTAGAGTACGAAGCCAAATTTTAGAACGAAACTGTGATCCATTATCTGATATAACATATCAACATGACCCACTTCTTTAAGAAAATGATTAATGAAAGCATTAGATACTGAACGAGCTGTTGCTTTGCGTAACGGTGTAAAACACACATATTTTGATGTCAACTCCACTGCTACGAAAATGTACGCAAAACCATTAGTAGATCGAACCACTGGACCGAACAAATCAACTGCAGCCATGTCCTTTAATTTCGCTGGAATGATAGGAAACAACGCTGCTCTGTGAGATACTGTTGGCGGCTTAGCCTTTTGACATAATTTGCATTTGGCAAGAACAAAACGAATACGTTCTTCCATATTATTGAAGTAGCAATTTTCTCGTAATTTATGAAAGCATTTTCTGGGACCAAAGTGTGCATAACTGAAATGCGTATACCAAATCAGCTTATTAACCCACTCATCAGGAATACAAACTAACCAAACAGAGTTGTCGACCGATTTTCGTTTAAAAAGAACTTTCCAGATAGATCGCAAAAACGAGGTGTGGCCAAATCGTCCAATTTAACAAAGCGTCTAAGAAAATTACAGACACCAAGGAAACTACGAACATCACGTTTTGTGGTAGGAACAGCATAATTACGAATAGCGTCTAATTTTTCTGGATCAGAAAGAATACCTTCTGTAGAAATAATGTGACCGAGAAATTTCACCTGAGAACGACCAAATTCAGATTTTCCTAAGTTCACTGTAATGCCAACTCGTGCAAAAATACGTAATAATGAATCCAAAATTTTGTTGTGTTCACTCCAAGAATGTTTAGCAATAAGAATGTCGTCAACATGTGAAGTAATATTGTCACGAAGATAAACAGGTAAAATTTCATTTAAGCTACGAATGAATGCTGCTGAAATATAGTAAGTCCAAACGGTAATTTCCGAAATCACATTTAGGTAAAATAGTCATATCAGGTTATTGTTTGCTTACTCTCTAGATAGATTGATAGTTGAAGAGTTGTTTCGATAGATGCAAAGATTAGTAAAAGAGTAGGCAGCGGTACAGAAAACTAAAAGAGAAATAGCACCACTACAGCTCGGGGCCCTATGCTCGCTACGGCACATATTCACTTAGAGTAGTGAATCCCCTGAGGACTTTAATAGCTGCACATAAATTTTAGTTTGTGACTTGGTGGCAAATTTGGCGGAACTGCGTACGTAAATTGATCTAACCATGAACATGGATGTATGTCATTGTTAGAATTACGAAAGGTCTTAAATTTCCGAACAGTTAAAAAGTGTTTATAGTCAAAGTTTTCTCCCAGTGGCGACAAAGACCTACCGCGTCTGTCCCAGTACGAATGTCGATTATTGTCAAGTTCGCGCGCCTGGCGCTCTCTTATTGCATCTCGTAAATGAAATAAATTACTTTCTTCAAAGCCCGCAGCTATCGGTGATTCCAAATTTCTTCTACCGTCCTTTCCTACGATTTTGCTTTCAATTTGTTTGGCTTGCTTTCCTAATGCCTCAAATTCCTTTTTAACGCGTTCATTAAATTTTCCCTGATTTTCAACATGCTTATTTATGTTCTGGTGCTCTTCGGTTTCTGCAAATGGTAATGGAGCTGTATCATCCGAATCTCTGTCCCCATTTAAACTAAGACTTGTATTTACGTCTTCCGTAAGTGTCGTGACTCGGGTTTCGGTATTGTCACATTTAGTAGTTAACTGTTCACACTGTTGCGTTAAGTTATTTATTCTGTCATTTGGTACGGATTCCTCGATTCCTTCAATTATTTCTTCCTTATCGTGTGCACGTTGTAAATTTAATTCTGAAAATTTTTGTACTATCACGCGATCTTTTTCTTCCTGTTCCCTGTCCTGTTCCTCTTGTCTAATTCCTGTTGAAATTAAACTATTATTGTGAGCATTCAAAATCGGTTGTACTTCTTCTCTAATTTCTTTCTTTGATTCATCTTTCATGTTTTTAAAACATGTCCCTGTTCGTGAGCCTAACTGTGTTTCCATTGTTTCCATCTCGGTTTTACTTGTTCCTATTTGTGAGCCAAACCCTCTTATCACTGCTCTTAATTCAGATCCCAGTGAGTCTAACCGTGTTTCCATTGTTTCCCTATTTGTTTTTAATTCAGATCTAAACTGAGTTTGCATTGTTCCCACATCAGTTTTAATTTCAGATCGTAACTGTAATCCCATATTTAATATAGCACTCATCAACCGCTCCATAGTAATTGGTTCGAAATTCTTTTCGCCCATAACGTTTCCCGCAAAACCAGCTTCCTTCGTCATAGCTGTAAGACTATCTGTGTTCGATACTATTCCAGAATCTTCTGTCGTTAATCTCGAATTCTGAAAATTTTCTAGTTGTGAAAAGTTTTGAATTGGTTCTGGACTATTCTCCCGACTTATTAAATTGTTTTCAACTTCATTATTCATCACACTGTTGTCCTGTGTTGGCGAGTTCGCCATGTTAACAATTTCGTCATTCTCACTATTCATCATTTTTGCCTTTTTCATTGATCGCGTAATCATTTACTAAATGTACAAAACTCGTCACTATATGAAATTTATACACAATGACCACTTTATCACCAACAATATCAATCACACGAAATGCTTCCTTCAAACACGATTAACGAACAATAGAAGAATGACAATCACCAAATCTACACATGCAATACAAACTACAATTACTAAACTACAAATTACTACAACAATACTACTGTCTACTATTTTTCCAATCAGAAGAATTCCAAGGGACGATCCGAAGCAGCGGTCGCCACGTGCATGGGGGCTTAATTAAAGTAAAATGCAAATATTTTTTTAGTAGCTGTATGTCCGATTACGCAAGTCTCGTAAACGGCTGGCCCTGACTAGTATTATTACGCAATCTGACTGCTTAGAATGACAACAAAGAATGTAAGAAAATTTTCGTTAACACAGTTAATTAATTAAGTCCCCAGCAACTATAAAACCTACGAAACAACAAACTCAAGTGTAGCTGTTCTGTATGCGGAAGTATGACTCAACGCACATCTGGCACGGTTCTTCTTCAACAAGACAAGAATTTTTAAATACCAATTATACTGACGTGATAAAAGAAAATTAGAAATACTATAATTGTTCAAGAAAACCAAAATTACACTCTAATACAAGAACACACGCCAGATGCTTTGTTGACTGAACCTGTAATGACACATTATTCAGGTCACTGAAAGAATAAAAGAATAAAAGAAAATACCTCCATATATATTGACGAAATGCACTCTGACCATTACAATATCTCCATTAGAACATCATCATCTCTCCCATCAAACCACTGCATAAAACATGGAACAACACTCTCCACTACCGCATCTCACTCTGACTTCAGCTACAAGCAGTGTCCACCACAACTTCTCGGCAAGAACTGCCTGTCGCTGCGTCTCAATAATCACTGCCAGTGGAGGCGGCGGAACAATACTCTCTGGCGCGATTTCTGGCGCTGTGGCTCAGTGTAGCCACCTTTCAATGTATGTATTACACTTCACAAAATGGACATTGCCGACATTCAAGGAATGTCCAAAACAAAGCATTGATTTACACCATGAACACGGAATAATAACAGTGATCACAGAGATTCGTACTATTAAGATCTAAGGCGAACTCCTTGGGAGCTACACACTGGCAGGACGTTCAGTTAGGTATCCATTCTTCAAGAACGCCTGTACAATCATATTGGTGTAACGGTGTGATGAGAGCTGATCGAATGTGATAGCAAGCAACCAAATGCGAAAAAGTCTGTCGTGGAGCTTATCGTGAAATTGGCCATCCTTTAAGCCGCAGCTGCAGATAGTGCACTAATATGTTTTATAGACACGGAAGAAAGTAACATCCAGAGGTTGAATCTGTCCATTGGTTCCAGGTGGTACCTGTGTGAATTGCAATGTCACACACTTTTCAGTAGGGATAGTGTGAATTTTATTCGCAGGCCAGGAATCAAGCAAAAGCAAGTTAATTTGACCAGCTACAGGCCAAAAGCAGTGCTCGTTCTATAGCTGTAGTTCTCTTACGCCCGTTTTCCCACTCTTAGATTAGACTAGATTTACTTTCATTCCAATTGATCCGTAGTAAGGAGGTCCTCCAGGATGTGGAACATGTCAGAAAAACAACAATACATGACAAATATTTACAACTAAAACAAATAAGCTAATGTACCATTCCACAGGTCCCAAGTGGAATGATCGTCATTTTTTAATGAACACTAAGAGTCATTTTACAAATACTAATGCACTGAATTTAAAATAAAAAAGTTTTTTATTTATTTATAAGGTAATAAACATGTAATACAACTACTGTAATACTTATTTACAATGAACACATTACTGCACTGAAATGGTGCAGAAGTTAGATTATACTTACACACACACACAACCACACACACACACACACACACAAATTTTCAGTGAACACATTACTGCACTGAAATTGTGCAGAAGTTATGTTGTACTTATATACAAATCAGTTGGTTTTACTAAGAAATTCATCAATGGAGTAGAAGGAGTTGGCCACCAATAAATCCTTTAGGCTTCTCTTAAACTGAATTTCATTGGTTGTTAAGCTTTTTATGGCTGCTGGCAAGTTATTGAAAATGTGTGTTCCTGAATAATGCACACCTTTTTGTACAAGACTAAGTGACTTTAAATCCTTGTGAAGATTATTCTTATTTCTAGTATTGATTCCATGAATTGAGCTGTTGGTTTGAAAAAGTGATATATTTTTAATGACAAATTTCATTAAGGAATAAATATATTGGGAAGCTGTAGTTAGTATCCCTAGTTCCCTAAACAGGCTTCTGCAGGATGTTCTTGAGTTCACACCACATATAATTCTTACTGCACGTTTTTGTGCCCGGAAAACTTTAGCTTGGCTTGATGAATTACCCCAAAAAATAATCCCATATGACATTATGGAATGAAAGTAAGCATAGTATGCCAGCTTTTTCATTTTTATATCCCCTATGTCTGACAAAATTCGCATTGCAAACAGAGATTTGTTAAGACGCTTCAGCAGTTCTGTGGTGTGCTCCTCCCAGTTGAATTTATTATCAAGCTGTAATCCCAAGAATTTAACACTGTCCACTTCTTCTATCTTCTTGTCATCGTATGTTAGACATATACTCTTGGGACACCCCTTACAAGTTCTGAACTGAATGTAGTGTGTTTTTTCAAAGTTTAGTGACAAAGAATTGGCAAGGAACCAGTGATTAATGTCACAAATATTTTATTGGCTGATCTTTCTAAGACTACACTTGATTTTCTATTTATTGCAATGTTTGTATCATCGGCAAACAAAACAAACTTGGCATCTGGCAATGTTACTGATGAAAGGTCATTGATATACACAAGGAAAAGTAAGGGCCGCAAAATGGAACCTTGTGGGACCCCACATGTAATTAGTTCCCAGTTGGATGATGCGTGATAGCTTGACACATGTCTCTTTCCTAATAACACCCTTTGTTTCCTGACAGAGATATAAGATTTGAACCATTTTGCAGCATTTCCTGTTACACTGTAATATTCTAGTTTACTTAAAAGGATATTGTGATTTACACAGTCAAATGCCTTTGACAGATCACAAAATATACCAGTTGCCTGCAATTTTTTGTCTAATGAATTAAGCACATTTTCACTGTAAGTGAAGATAGCCTTCTCGATATCAGAACCTTTTAGAAATCCAAACTGTGACTTTGACAGTATGTTATTTGAGATAAGATGGTTATAAAGACGACTGTACATTACTTTTTCGAAAATTTTTGAGAATGCTGGCAACAGTGAAATTGGACGGAAATTTGATGCTATTTCTTTATCTCCCTTCTTAAACAGTGGCTTAACTTCAGCATATTTCAGCCATTCAGGAAATATTCCACTGATAAACGACTGGTTACACAGATAGCTTAATATGTTACTTAGCTCAGAATCACATTCTTTAATTAACTTTGTTGATATTTCATCATACCCACTAGATGTTTTTGATTTTAAAGATTTTATGATGGACATTATTTCTGTTGGGGTAGTGAGGGTCAAATTCATATTACGGAAGTTACTTGAAATGTCTGGTCTAAGGTAATCCATAGCAGCATCTACCAAACCTGACAACCCCATCTTTTCAGTAACAGTTATAAAATGTTTGTTATAAAGTTCTGCAACACTATACACATCTGTCACCAATGTATCATTTACTCTTAATGCTATTTGTTCCTCTTCATGTCTGGTTCTACCGGTCTCCTCCTTCACTATATCCCATATAGTCTTTATTTTGTTATCTGATATGACTATCTTTTCCTTGTAACATATTTGCTTTGACATCCGTATTACAGTCTTTAATATTTTGCAGTATTTCTTATAATGTGCTATAGCATCAACATTGGAAATGTTGCGGATTGACAGATACAGTTTTCTTTTTGTTTTACAAGATACCCCTATTCCTCGAGTAATCCATGGCTTATTTGTAGACTTTGCTCTAACCTTGGTAAGCTTTGAGGGAAAGCAGTGTTCAAATAAGGTAAGCACTTTATTAGCAAAAATGTTATATTTTTCATTCATGCCATGAGCACTGTAAACATCAGTCCAGTGAATGTCTCTGAGGAGTGTCCTAAAATAATCAATTTTTGGCTTACTGATTACCCTCTTGAGCTCAGATTTAACAGATTTTATATCCTGTTCAGTATTAACATTTAACAGAAGGAACTGCATGTCATGGTCGGAGAGGCCATTGACTATTGGTTTTGTAATATAATTTTGTTCATTGGACTTTTCTATAAAGATATTATCAATGGCTGTTTGTGAACAAGTGGCTATCCTAGTGGGGAACTGTACTGTGGGAATTAAGTTGAATGATAGTGTTAATAACTCAAATAAGTTCTTATTGGGAGAGTCTTTAAGGAAATCTACATTGAAATCACCGGCAACCACTATTTCTTTGTTTTTGGTTGTTAAATGGGCCAGTACAGCTTCAAGGTGGTTTACAAACAGATTAAAGTTACCTGCAGGTGCTCGATATACACTTAATATTATGAAAGATTTTTTGTGAAAATCTAATTCTGTTGCACATGCTTCCATATGCTGTTTAGGCAAAATTTATGAATGTCTATGTTCTTAAATTTATGACAGTTCCTGATGAATGTGGCAACTCCTCCTTTCTCCATTTCTGATCTACAAAAGTGAGATGCTAACCTAAATCCTGTAACATTTAAAAGTTCTATACCAGTGGTCACATGATGTTCAGAGAGGCAGATTATGTCAGCTGGGTTTGAAGATTCTAATTCATCTATGCAGATAGTTAATTCATTAATTTTATTTCTCAGTCCTCGAATATTTTGATGCAATAAAGATAGCTGACATTTCACATTGACTGAGCTAAAATTGGGTGGAGTTAAAATATCTTGCTTGCTGCGATGAAGATATTCGCTACTGCCTTCGCAAGGTCACGCATACGAGAAAGAATCGTAGGGGGCAGAACACCTCCAACTTCTCGCAGCACAATAAATAACTTTCCAGACAATTTACCATCCAGATTAACAGTTGCCGTATACGAATGCCATTGATGTTTGTTAGTATTGATACAACTGTCTTGGTACCTCTAATTTCCAGGGTTCCTTTCATATGCATTTCCACTTCAGAACCCGTTTGTTGGGAGTTGGAAACAAATTTCTTACTGAACATGAGTTTGTTTATCTCATTTACAAATTTTCGGGCCGATTCCGCATTGTACTGTGCATCGTCCAGTTGGAGTTCTGTTTGAAATTTAGTTAACGTACGTCTTCCAAATCTGTAACACTGTTTGAGATTATGCAACCATACACTGATTCCCTTGAAATCACTGTAATCTATGTCACGCACATCCTTTAAATTGTGTTGAGCATATTTGAAACATGCAAACACCTGTTTTGTAATAACTGCGCCTCTTCATCCCTTGAATATCAGTACTTTTTCTTCTGCAATACGAGATCATATTGCTGCGAACTTATTCAAAAAATGTTCATAATTTCTGTTTTTTGCTATGCCGTGGACGAACTTCCAAATATGTAATTATGTTAATAGCCGCTCCTTGGATGACGATTGCCCTTTACCACGTTTCGCTGGAGACGGGAGTTTTCGCTCCCTGTCCGACAAGGCTTATGAACTGCTTGTCTGGACACCTGTTTCAGTATCACTTTCACTTGTTAAGCACGTATCGTCATCATTGTACTAATCATGTACACAGTCGAATGTGTACAAAACCACACATTCCACTGACCCATCTTGCAAAAACATTAATATTTCATCTGCCACTTCTTTCCCAGTCTGCAAAATTCCCTGGGTTCCTTTTGACGTAATGTCAACCTCGGCAACTGTTACAGATATAATGCAATGTTTGCTTTCTTTATCGTTGCCATTGCTTTGCTTTGCATCAACACCACTAGCACTGTAGCACTGTTGCGAGTTACTCGTCAACTAAGCAGTTCAACTACGTTAAACAGTCTCACGCTGAGCCCACCATTGGATACCTCCTGTCCCGCCCCGTGTTTCCAGTAGCTCCCAATGTTGTGGTTGCATGGTAGACAATATGTGGGGCATCGAACGCCGTAAACGTTATTGGCCTGTTGCGACCTCGTACTCAAGGCGTTCTTTATCAGTCACACGCGGCAATTTTCGTCATGTTATTTCCAGTTCAGGCACGCGCACTTCTCGCTAGTGGTGAAATAAATCGATATTTATAGCCCATTCGTCGTTAGGATTCGTCGACAGATCCTGGGCTCGAAAGCTTAGTAAGGCAAACGTTTTTTATCATTTCATATAGCTCCTGGTGAAAAAAATTCGATAGCTACATTTGATTGTCCTTGGTTTTCAATCCGATTTCTTGTTACGTTCGAATCCCCGTCCGTCAGAAAACTTCACATCACAGCATGTACAAACATGTACACACTTCGCTGTTTATGGATGAAACCATATGTAAGATCTTTCGAGGTTAGTTAACAGGGACAGCAGTTGTTGTAGTTCCAGTACAGATATTTTCGTCACGTAATTTTAAATTGTGTCTTGCTTGTTTAAATGCCACTTGTTGTAATACATTGGAGTTTACAAACACTAATGTCTAACAACGTGTTTCCTAATGATTCCAATAACATGGTATTAATTTACATCTGGAATGGTTACCGTACAGAGCAGTGTTGGTCTCGGTAGTGCAGGGAAAGTATTGTCTATGCTTTGTCTGAGAGGACTGACTGCCTGAAGTTCGCAGTAGCCATACAGACAAGCGTACATACTTAACAGCGCAATGCTTGAAGTGGAGAGGAGCGCTTTTTAAATCGACGAAAAGCAGCATTATAGCCGGGTTATCGTAGTTCAGAAACACCAACATTAATTTACAGGACATCAGTGCAGGATGATAGCTGCAGTTAAAACGTAGTTTGCCAGCCAGTTGTGTGATAAATTTCAAAATAAAATTAGTCTTGGAGACTCGTATAAAAATTTTCCTCGATGTGAATTTCCAGGACTTCACAAGTTTGTAATTACGATTATGTCCATGTTTGGATCTACATATTTGTGCGAACAGCTTCATTACGCGGTGAAGAGAACGAAGTCTGTCCACAGAAGTTCACTAACAGTCTGCAATTTTAAAGTTTGTCTTCGAAGTAGCAGTGCTCAGAAAGTAATACCAGACATTCATGCTTCAGTGAAAAGCAAAATACGTTGAATTCATTGACTTCGAGTGTTTCAGTGTTTAACTTGTGAGTAAAATAGTAACTAAATTCCAGCTATTCGTAAGCAAAATTAGGGCCGGCCGCTGTGGCCGAGCGATTCTATGCGCTTCAGTCTGGAACCGCGCGACCGCTACGGTCGCAGGTTCGAATCCTGCCTCGGGCATGGATGTGTGTGATGTCCTTAGATTAGTTACGTTTAAGTAGTTCTAAGTTCTAGGCGCCTGATGACCTCAGATGTTAATTCCTATAGTGGTCAGAGCCATTTGAACCAAAATTAGATTTCTTATTCAGCTGCTCTGTGTTCTTCGCCTCATCAGCTAAAAGTAATGTGAGTTTCATTTCACTGTCATTTCTCATCAATGCAACAATCTAATGAAATGAATTTGCCACAACAGGCATCAATAAGCTACCGCAAACAAATACATCTACCTACGCAGAATTACCATTAGCGACCGTAGAATACACTCGTTTAGAACGGTTTGTCGTGCCGAGCTGCCTTGTTCCGATTGCTCCTCCATCCACACCCCCTCCCCGCACCCCACACACTTACTCTGCCGTGAGCTGACCTCTTACTCACTGACTGCCGAAGCATGAACGCGAGCCGACTCGGTTAACAGGCCTGATTTAGTGTACACATTTTCCTTGTAACTTACACCTTTGCTTTCCTTACAGCTTTGGTCATGCATATCGTCTGGCGGCTTTCATTGCGCTGTTGCCACGTCGTGAGTCACATAGACCGGCACTACACGTTGTAATAGTATCTGCTTTGGTCAAAGTCAATGTAATTGCGTTTTTGCAGTGAAATATTCATTTTAACTACGTCATATCGTTAAGCAAGCAATATACGGATGCATTATTTGAATTTAAAAACATTTTAAAAGCCTTATCATTCAATTTATTGTTAGCAGTCTACAGTGCGTAAAATTATTATAGACAATATTAGATATTATATTTTTATATAGTACGTAAATCAATGATAAAACCACTTATCAGTTTAGTAAACATAACTACTGGAATTTCAAGGGACTATAGCTACCGGAATTTCAAGGAAATTAGCGCGCTAACGAAAATGCATGGTTGCTCAACATTGCACATTCTAAACACTGCGTTAGCTACAAGACAGCCACCAGATCTGCAATAAAACTAGATTAATCCGCGACTGATTGCTGTAAATACCTAACTTGTTTCCAAAATAATTTTCCAGGTGTTCGCTACCCAGCGTTGTGATAAATTTCGTAGACTGTCAGCTTTCTGTCACCACCCCCTTACAACCCAAAGTCGATTCATTAATTCTGCAGCAAGTTTAAATTTGGCCGGCTGGTAACAGTTTCACAACACTTGGCACGTTGAGTTAGTGACACACTGCAGAAAGAGGTAGCAACAGTAGAATTTAAATAACCAGTTTTGATAGTACTCATCTATGCAGGTTTAATTGTTGTCGAAAATTGTAGGCTCGTAATCTATACGAATTCATATACCGGTCTAGAGGATGCTCGGCTTCATTTTCTTAAACGATACCAACACTTGTTGAGCTTGTGTAGTTGAATAGATATATTTTTAGTTACTTCTCTTCACAATAGCATTACGTTCAACCTCCATGCTAACTCAGCGCATACGTAAATCGTACTCCATACTCGTACTGAATAAGACCAAAGATTTACCTATATCAACATGTACCAAAGAAAACACCATCGTATATCGATATATTCATGCAAAATCATCTTTGTAAGGTACATTACAAAAACAAGGTACAAACAATTGTTCATCATTGACTATCTTTTTAAGAAGTCCATGATAATCGCAATAGTTACATGAAGTGTTTATAAATGTTGGCGTTCATACATTTTCGTATAGCTCTTTGATAGTGGATTTCTGGGTTTTGAGATTTTAACTTGGGAATCAGTCACTTTAAATTATTCAAGATTGGTTAGTGCATTGTATCTCACCATAACCAGTTTTATTGCAGTCTGGGAATGATTTTAACAAGATCGTTTAGTTTATTTAAAGATCTGTGTCATTTTAAAAAAAATTTTGGAAGAATTAAACGTTGGGGACTTTCCCTCACGACACACGCACTGTATAGTTCTTAAACCGACGCCGCAAGCTGTAGCACAAATCGCCTGTACGTTAACAAGGTTTTCTTCTTACAATGAATTTTCCTGTTTTGTTTTGGGAACATATCATTGCATTTTCCGATATCATCGCTATCGATTATGTATACCTTCCGCAAATCCTTCCTGATGATCGTACGTATAGATGCTAATCCTCACCGTCATTGTCTACAAGATGTTTTAAATACGGTGTTTATAGAGATTATGGATTATGGAATTTGCTTTCCCGCCGAAACTCAGTTGCCTCCTTTTAATGGCCTGCTGTCAAAGTGCGTTTTGTTAGAGTTCTTTGTAAGCATAACCTACATGCTTTTCCATTTTCAGCTTACAGAAACATTTCCAATCAGTAAATACACTCCCAAATAATACCACAAAATACATCTTTTGGTACACTTTCTTTTCCTTAGAGTCAAACTGCCGAAACTAGTAACTCAAGAGCTGGATTTAAAAATAAGGACTGCCCGAAAATCTACACACCATGTCTCTACTGAAACAATACTGGCGCTCGAACTAGTGAACTACGGACACTCAGCACTGCCATTTTCGAATGTTAGAGAGAGAGATGGCTACTCGAGACTAGGCATAAGTACGGCATCAGCGCGTTTGCAGCTACCGCCCAGTACGTCTGGCCTGAGCTACAGTTCAGAAAGTTACACTACTGGCCATTAAAATTGCTACACCAAGAAGACATGCAGATGATAAACGCGTATTCATTGGACAAATATATATTATACTAGAACTGACATGTGATTACATTTTCACGCAATTTGCCTGCATAGATCCTAAGAAATCAGTATCCAGAACAACCACTTCTGGCAGTAATAACGGCCTTGATACGCCTGGGCATTGAGTCAAACAGAATTTGGATGGCGTGTACAGCAACAGCTGCCGATACAGCTTCAACTCGTTTCCACAGTTCATCAAGAGTAGTGACTGGCGTATAGTGATGAGCCAGTTACTCGGCCACCAGTGACCAGACGTTTTCAATTGGTGAGAAATCTGGAGAATGCGCTCGCAGGGGCAGCAGTCGAACATTTTCTGTACCCAGAAAGTGCCGTACAGGACCTGCAACATGCGTTCGTGCATTATCCTGCTGAAATGTAAGGTTTCGCAGGGAACGAATGAAGGGTAGAGCCACGGGTCGTAACACATCTGAAATGTAACGTTCACTATTCAAAGTGCTGTCAATGCGAACCAGAGGTAACCGAGACGTGTAAAAAATGGCACCCCATACCATCACGCCGGGTCATACGCCAGTATGGCGATGACGAATACACGCTTCCAATGTGCGTTCACCGCGATGTCGCCAAACACGGATGCGACCATCATGATGATGTAAACAGAACCTTGATTCGTCCGAAAAAAATTACGTTTTCCATTCGTACACCCAGGTTCGTCGTTGAGTACACCATCGCTGGCGCTCCTGTCTGTGATGCAGCGTCAAGGGTAACCGCAGCCATGGTCTCCGAGCTGATAGTCCATGCTGCTGCAAACGTCGTCGAACTGTTCGTGCAGATGGTTGTTGTCTTGCAAACGTCCCCATCTGATGACTCAGGGATCGAGATGTGGCTGCGCGATCCGTTACAGCCATGTGGATAAGATGCCTGTCATCTCGACTGCTAGTGATACGAGGCCGTTGGGATCCAGCACGGCGTTCCGTATACCCTCCTGAACCCACCGATTCCATATTCTGCTAACAGTCATTGGATCTCGACCAACGCGAGCAGCAATGTCGCGATACGATAAACCGCAATCGCGATAGGCTACAATCCGACCTTTATCATAGTCGGAAACGAGATGGTACACATTTCTCCTCCTTACACGGGGCATCACAACAACGTTTCACCAGGCAACGCCGGTCAACTGCTATTTGTCTATGAGAAATCGGTTGGAAACTTTCCTTACGTCAGCGCGTTGTAGGTGTCGCCACCGACGCCAACCTTGTGTGAATTATCTGAAAAGCTGATCATTTGCATATCACAGCATCTTATTCCTATCGGTTAAATTTCGCGTCTGTAGCACTTCATCTTCATGCTGTAGCAATTTTATTGGACATTAGGTTATGTGTTCGTTTGTCCAGTGTCTTTATATATGAAGGTCGTTTCGTCTCAGTAATGTTACCCGGTTTATCGCTCGGCACAGAAGACACAACAGCCAGATTTGTTATTGAAGAGGCTTGAGTTTCGTTCACCGTAACAGTGCCGATACCCTTCCACTCCATGAAAACCTCCAGTTCAGTCATTCCGTAAATGACCGGCTGGAGTACCAAACAAGAACTGTGTATTTACATGAGAGAGCGGATGTGAGACGTGATGCATTGAAAGGTGCGAGTAGCCATTCCAGAAAAGTTTTAGTTGTGGCTAGCTATTTACCTAGTTCACCGACAGCGATTTACGTGATTAAAGTAGCTTATACGGAGCTCCTGCGACACGAGGAGCGGAAGACTTTGAACAACAAGCTCACCGTATGTATTCTGAGATGTGCTTGCGGAAGCCTCTTTCTTGTTCGTATGTTGTGATCTCTGTTTCAATAACGTGACAGTGCTGCGCAACAGGAATTTGCTTGGCTGTTGTAAGTGCTGTGTGGAAATGTTACCTACGTGTGAAAGAGCCAAGCAGATCAGAAACTGGTGAACGCTGCCTCTGTATGGGCCATCATCTTTAGTACAAAATGAAGAGTTTGGCCACCACTTCCAACTATTGGCGCGATTTTATAAGGGATATCGGCTATATTGAGGTACTGCGTGATCTTATAAACAGGGACAAAGGATATCGTTTGAATTCTACCTGGCATCCTGACACTTCGCCAGTGTAACAGCATACTGATAAAGCAAGGACCATTCCTTAGTCATTCAGTTAGCGTTTACTGCCGACACATCTTGGCGGAAATTCTCCTGCTTAACAGCGGCGCTTGTGTAGATTACGCGCATACTGTTGTTACCGCATGGGCTCATACAACAGAGCGTTTCGGCTCATTACCCTCAACCTGTGGCCATAGGAGTATTTTGTAGAACTAAAACAGGATATGCTCCTATTCGTGCCCTGAAAATAACGGGAGAGTTGCCTGTTCGAAATGTCGGCTGGTTTTGACGAATTTAGCCATCCGCTTTACGGCGAGTTATTCGAACAAGCATAATTCATTTTCCTTATTAAAAGAACTTGCAGTTGTCGTTTTGATTGCGATTTTCACTTATCAGTCATTCGGGTCGTCCTCACTACTTGATACCAAAAGTGCCTCAGACTCCCTCGATGGTTGTCATAAACCACTATAATGTGAGCGGATTCATCTCTGACTTTTTGATTAGAGCAACTAAGGAAAATAGCTAAAATCTTGCTTTGTATTCAATGAATCAGAAATCTTCCGATCCCGTGTGGTGCACCGTCTAAGTACCGACACCGACTGACAACCTATTTATGCTTTTGTTGGAGATGTGTTAACAACCATTACACAAACCGCAACATCCACTCGGCGGATTAGTGTCGAGGTCCAGCGTGCCGGCCAGCCTGTTGATGGTTTTTAAGGCGGTTTTCCATCTATGCGGGCTGGTTCCCCTTATTCCGCCTCAGTTACACTGTAACCTCCCCCTCACTTATCGACCTTAATGACAGTGAAAAGTTACCGCTTGTACCTAATGGAAATTTGGGAAAAGCAATCGTCACCGAAGTTAATTTGTCGGTAAAGAGGGAGGAAAGGGTTACATCTAAATGAAAGGAAAAATGCTAATGAAACTGGTGGAAATTAATTTTGAAAAGGGGTAAAGTTAATAAAGAAAGTAAATGTGCGGTCATCACGTTAACAATTAACTAGCAGTAATTAGATATTTGAGATTTGGGAGAAATTACGGTCGCCAGTCCTAATGACAATTACTATAGTAACTGAAAAAGAAAGGTTATTACACATATAATTAGCACTAGAAGTGTGGCAACTGAAGGTTGACACGTGTAGTGTGAAAACTGAAAGTTTGTCAGAAGTAATAAATTTCGCTACACTCTGACTTAATTTAGCAAAAGAATTAATAAAACCGGAAAATCGAAAGTTAATTTAGTGACTGAAGTTAATAGTGAGCTTTCTTTCTGAAGCACATCGAAATTCAGTAAAATATGGTTAGTCTTGGACTACCTCAACAATCATTTCAAAAGCTACTTGAATCTACGCAATTTTTGAAACAGGAGATTTAACTTTGAACTTGAATTAAATGATTCTGAACAATTAACAATCGTAAAATTTAGTACGTACCAAGCTGAGCTGCAGTCACAGGTAAGCTAAAATACGGTAACAAAACTCGCACTATTAATTTGTGCTTGTGTAATCTAAATATTGTAGCCAGCTATGAATACCTTAACTGAACTTTGAAATTAAAGCAGTGAAATCCAGTTATGCTGGCGTTTGAATTTCAACGACACTTGGGTTCACTCCGGAAAAAGAAGGGACTCTGCTTGGTAATGCAATTGGGACAATGAGCAACAAAGGTTCATGCTACGTTGCTGTAATTTAGTTATGAAAATGGAACAGTTTGAAAAGCTGAGGTCTGCCATACAGTTCTAAAACTTTACGTGCTTCCAGTCTTCCTTGTTGTTGATTGAAGGTTTGAAGCCGTCGATCGAGGAGGTGGCGACAATCACTCATTGTCGGCCGTCGCTGTTGTAGAAGCTGGATGTTGGCGCGCCTTCTTCTCGACACGGTCACCAGGCGAAACGGGCTCTTGATGTGCGCCAGCTAATGCTTCCCGTCCGCGACACCATGTCAGAAACTATCATAGCAAGTCGAGCGCAATTACATGCTGCCCAACCCCGAGAGCGCGGCAACTCGCGGGAGCGTCACACAGCACACCTGCTCCACTGCACCACCCCAGCCAGACTCTCCCTCTGCCCGCGCTCCACGCGACAGGGTTAACAATACCAAATATCCTACACACTTTGATTCTTCACACGACCTATCGATGTAATCGTTCAATAGCAGTTTTCCCTAGGCAAGACCCAGTGTAAAAATACAAATAATTTTTACGAAACAAACCAATTATACATCGACATAAGTGCATAAATATATATATACAAATAGTAAAACAATTACAATATGTAAAGACACAGAAATGTCATATATTCAGGTAACAAAAATAAGGAAAACAAATTTATAGTGCAATAGATGGAAATAGGAGGATATGCATTTCCGGCGTTACACGTGCCCCACATTGTCTGAGGATGTTCGTGTAACCTAAACAGACTCAGAAAATGTCCCAAAAAAGAAACAGCGGAAATGCATATGCTCAAAACATCAACAAAATTTAGCATTCGTCTAATTAACCATAAACCAATTTTTAGACGATAATAATTGAGTGGAGACACTCCTAATCTTATTCCACTCTTTCATCTTGCACAAAATAAAACAGGTTGACAACATATTAAAATTCATAGAAAACATAGAAAATGGTTTAGTTATTCTAAAAATCAAAATTCCTAGCAGTATCAAGAAATGGAATACTATTTACAAAATTAATCAGAGTACATGGTCATAAAAAACAGGTATATCAAAATACGCAAATTAATAATTAATTACATAGAATACACATTTTATATATAACCTTTTCATAATTAATACTCTCGTCATGAGAGTCCAATTAACGCTAAACAAGAAAATAATATTCAGCAGATCGACAAAACCATAAATATTGACAGCAGAATTCTTTCACATCAGCTGTCCGGGAAAAAAATCAACTCCGCCATCCATACTCGCAAGGACAAAGAATGCCGACAGCAGCACAAGAGCCGACAGCGGCACAAGAGCCGACAGCGGCTCCGCCTCGCTAGTATTGTTGCGCCCGCCTGTGCAGCACGCTTGATCTCACTCCCCTGTGTAACAGCATTTCCAGAACGTCCGTTTCACTGAATTCTTTAGGAAAAACTCACTCCCGAGTAATCTCAAGGAGTCCCTTAATACTAATACAGTGGATAACTCAACACCGTCCATCATCACACGCATGTACTGGCCTGAAACTTAAAACAGCGTCTAAGCACATCGGCAATGACTAGTAAAACACACATTCATGAAATCAGACAGCTACTTACAAAAGCATATTTACATTCCTTAATCTACTGTGACTCAGCTGAAAACTTAAACTAGCAGCTTGGATTTTTCAGATGATTACTAATCAGTTACTCTTAAATCATTTAGTCAAAATTAATTTCTTATTAATTACAACTACTTTAATGTCCTCCTGGTCAGGCAAAAGCATGGAAATCTAGCAAATCGTGAAATATTGCACTCTATATTTACATACTGTACAAATTACCCATTCTGTGGTATTAATCAATCCTAGGTTGGTACAATTTCAGGTCTACAATGTTCCGTATACCTAATAGTCTTCCAGAGCTTGGATACTCTAAGCAATAAGCATTTGTATGAGGTATACCAATGACTTTATATGGTCCATTATAAACAAACTTAAATTTAGAAATTTCATTGTCTATCTCGCTCGATTTCTCATGAGCTTTTACAAGTACTAAGTCTCCGATTGCAAACTTAGCAAAACGCGTTTTAGCGTCATGACAACGTATGCGAGCATCGGCTTTTAGCTTCATTATTTCTCGCAAACGATCTTTTTTCACACCAATACTAATGTCAATCCGTTGAGGGAATTTGATGATCTCTTCCACAAGTCCCGGTTTGTCAGAAAACACACTCTTGTTCCTCATTATTACTTCATACAGGCCTTGTCTTTGTTCTTGTGTTACGTTTGACACAACGCCTACAATACTTTCCAATTCACTTTGCACACTATTGTCAATGCCGAGATTCCTCACATTACAGTAGTTCAAATTCATACCTACATCAATAGCATCCGGCCAGTTAACAATGTGAATAGGCTGGTATTGCCTGTGCACGCCGTCTCCTGCCTCGTCAAAACTAACTACTATTGTTTTATCTTGTGATGTACATGTCAAAGTATTGATTTCGCAATTAATCACTGCAAGGTGCTTTAATAGCCAATCTAATCCGATAATTACTTCCGTAGTTAAGTCTGGCACGACGACAAACTCTTGTTCAAATCGTGCCCCACATATCTCGAAGTTGACAAAAATCTGTTTTGTGACCGGTTTACTGGCCTTCCCAATAGCACCGATAATTTTCACTCCTGTTACTGGCATAACTATGATGCCAGGTCTGTCTTTCAGTAACTCAAATATTTTCCCAGATACAGCACTCAATTCTGCACCGGTGTCAATCAACACGTTTAGTTGCAGGTCGTCCATATTTACAGACGCTACTATCTGTCTACACTTGCCCTCAACTGTTTCTTTATTTTCCCACAGTAAATCCTCGTCTATATCCAGGTCATTCCAGAAAAACCATCCGGCTTTGATCCTAAATCCGGCTTATCTGGCGGCCTTTTCAGCCTCTGTTCACATACAGTTTTAATTTCAACACCTTTGTCCTGAGGCTTAGTCTGTGGCTTCGCCTCCAATACCGAAACCTTTTCCTGTAACTCGTCAACTAGCGAGTGTTGCTTTGCTATCAATTCACTAATTTTCACCTTCGTTGATTCCGCTTTGGTCAGATTGATCTCATCTGCCAATCTACCTGGAGGAATGTGCCCAGTAGTATCTGCAATTACTTCCTCTGGATCTGCGCAACCCACACTGCTACCGTCTGACCGTATAACGTCAGCTCTAACCTCATACACGCAGTAATCTACATGCTTTTCTACCAGTCGTGTCCGGCTATCACTAAAATTTTCGTAATATTTCTCCTTAATACTCTCATAATGTTTAAACTGGAGGTTTGCGTCGGATGGGTCGGCTACTTCTACCACTACAACTTTCGGTAAGGTCTGCCGGTTAGGGCCAGAACTTTCCGTTACTACTTCAACATCTAACTCGTGCGGGACGAAACACGACGAATCTTGCCCGTGCTCCCCGTTAACATCAACTGTTTCTGGTAAAGTCTGCCGGTTAGGGCCAGAACTTTCTATCATTTCACAAACACTATCTTCCTGCGGGACGAGACGCGGAAAATCCTGCCCGTGCTCCCCATAAACACTTCTCCCGTACAGGCCCCTATAATCTCTCCCACATCCCTCTCTGCATCCCCTCGCTCGATGACGGACGTGTTATCCGACATCTGATCTTCTCTCAACAATTGCGAATCATTCTTAAACTCAATCTCCATTTCCGCTGTGGGTGTTACAGCTGCCACTTTATAATCGATTTCCGGAACACTGCTTAAATCATTCTCACTGACAGTGAATGTATTTTCTACTGCCGTGTCTACAGCTGATATACTATTTGTGGGCGCACTCCTTTCTCCTAACACTGTCACACTCTCCCGCCGTTGATTATTCCATACGGAATTTTCATAACGACGACACCTGGGTTTTCTCCTGTTATTGGGCCGCCAAAATTTCTCCACGCCCGGTCGGCCCCTCACCGGCGTGGCTAATGGTTTCCCTGTCTCGTCCCAGCAGATCTGCTCCCCGGATGCTGCTGAGGCGGCTTATCGCACCCTCAGGCGTTATTACTATCCTGTGAAGCCCGTATCACGTTAGTATGATACTGGTTTCCGTCATTCCTGTTATTATTTGCATTGTACCGATTGTTATTGCGGTCCGAACCATTATTGTTATTGCTGCCATGGTTGCGGTATGCATTATTCCCATGGTTATCGTTGTTGTGGTTGTTGTGGTACCCGTTGTTGTTACCACGGCCCCCACCACTGTCGCGATTATTGCGCCAATTGTCCTCGTCCTCAACCCTTTCCAGGAAATCATTGATTGTCCTGTAATTGCTTCCTACGTAGCGTTTTGTATCATCTGGAAGCTTCTTGTAGAGTTTCCAGACTATTTCGGATTCTGTGCGGCGATCACGCAAATATTCCAATACGACAAATTCGCGCCATACTCTTTGTTGTATTTGCTCTGACCAGTATTCAGCCAGAAACAAATTTTTAAATACGTCGAAAGTAAGGTTGGTAATGTTGAGGTTTAAGCCCCAACGCTTGGCATCACCAGCCAACACATCAATAACCGCATAATTTTTCTCTCATTAGTCCATGGTCTGCGTAAAACTCTTTCACAATTTTTAATGAAATCCGTCGCGTGTATACCGCCTTTTTTCAAGGGGTCGAACCGCTCCTCTTTCGTCAACAATTCCGAACTATGTGCACAGATTGGCACATAGCTCTGTTTTTCGTCAAGTTTCTTTTCTAATTCCCACACTCTCGTAATTACTTGGCAAGTGGTTGTCGCAAGCGTTTCTACTTCCCTTTTTTTTTTCTTCGCGCTTCGTCACTTTGGTATTTACTTCGTATACTAACGCCTTTAAAGTTTCCACCTTCTGTTGATCCTCTTTTTTCACGAATTGAATTTGTTCGGTCACCTTATTCTCGATGATCGGAGCAACTGCTTCTACACTTTTCTCGATTCTGCTAATTTCGGAATAAAAACGAGTGTTTATGCTCGCAACTTCCGCCTGATCGCCTATCATTTCCTGTTTAAGACTACCGATTTCGGTATTAATCACAACAATATCTTCTTTGATTTTATCAACTTTTGTGTTAACAACTCGAACATTGTTGTTAACAACATTAATAGCTTTGTTCAGATTGTCTAGCTTCCGATCAATTTTTTCAGACTGACTCGTGATTTCGTTAATCAAAACATTCAATAAATCAGTTAAATTCCCGGAAACTACCGGTCTTACTTCCGTAGCGGCTTCCTCTTTAATTGTCCCCCCGTATTCGTCATCAAGGGATTCACATTTGATTTTCACTTCCGATTCCGAAACATTTTCTAAAGTTTGGAATTCCATTTCTGCTCTTTGTTGCGTTTCGGCGGTCGCATCTTTCACGCTAGCCGCCTGCCCCTGAACAATGGGTACCGCGGTGCGCGTTTCCCACTGTTCGACTGATTGTTCCGTATCCAAGTCTACCAAATTTTGGTAATTGTTGCCTTCACTCATTTTAATAATTTTCAGTACAAAGGACAAATCTCAAATCTAATTAGGATTCCTCCCACTACCTAATCTCGCTGACGTAACGACCTGTTCGTAACCAGTACTTTGTTACGAGATTTGCACAATACAAAATTCGTGTCCAGAACAATCTCAAATCTGAATATTGTCCTGTCACCAGGTCGCCACGTGTAACCTCCCCCTCACCTATTGGCCTTAATGACAGTGAAAAATTAAACCGCGTGTACCTAATGGAAATTTGGGAAAAGCAATCGTCACCGAAGTTAATTTGTCGGTAAAGAGGGAGGAGAGGGTTACATCTAAATGAAAGGAAAAATGCTAATGAAACTGGTGGAAATTAATTTTGAAAAGGGGTAAAGTTAATAAAGAAAGTAAATGTGCGGTCGTCACGTTAACAATTAACTAGCGGTAATTAGATATTTGAGATTTGGAGGAAATTACGGTCGCCAGTCCTAAGGACAATTACTATAGTAACTGAAAAAGAAAGTTTATTACACATATAATTAGCACTAGAAGCGTGGCAACTGAAGGTTGACACGTGTAGTGTGAAAACTGAAAGTTTGTCAGAAGTAATAAATTTCGCTACACTCTGACTTAATTTAGCAAAAGAATTAATAAAACCGGAAAATCGAAAGTTAATTTAGTGACTGAAGTTAATAGTGAGCTTTCTTTCTGAAGCACATCGAAATTCAGTAAAATATGGTTAGTCTTGGACTACCTCAACAATCATTTCAAAAGCTACTTGAATCTACGCAATTTTTGAAACAGGAGATTTAACTTTGAACTTGAATTAAATGATTCTGAACAATTAACAATCGTAAAATTTAGTACGTACCAAGCTGAGCTGCAGTCACAGGTAAGCTAAAATACGGTAACAAAACTCGCACTATTAATTTGTGCTTGTGTAATCTAAATATTGTAGCCAGCTATGAATACCTTAACTGAACTTTGAAATTAAAGCAGTGAAATCCAGTTATGCTGGCGTTTGAATTTCAACGACACTTGGGTTCACTCCGGAAAAAGAAGGGACTCTGCTTGGTAATGCAATTGGGACAATGAGCAACAAAGGTTCATGCTACGTTGCTGTAATTTAGTTATGAAAATGGAACAGTTTGAAAAGCTGAGGTCTGCCATACAGTTCTAAAACTTTACGTGCTTCCAGTCTTCCTTGTTGTTGATTGAAGGTTTGAAGCCGTCGATGACGTATGACAAAATTCCAAAGCGGAACAAAATTTAGGGGACAGAAATAATGTGTGATTGCCAATAATACTGTTAGTCTGTCAGACTGAAAAGGACTTAGACATCCGCAGAACGGCTAGCTGCGGAGCTGAGTACTGCTTCGAAGAGCGCACAGTCGTATGTCCATAATACTGGTAGAGGTAATCTGTGCTTTTTTGAATTAGCCTCATCAGTTTGTGTAGTATTTTTTCTGATTTTTCTGTTGTTAGCGCAACTCTATTCACGATAAAGTCGACCGAAGCGCCCTCACACCCGGCTGCAATAATTCTGCGTTAGACTAATAGTTGTAGTTATAATCTCGAGATGCCACGCAAACGTTTGCTGCATTAGTGTATGTGCCCGCAAAAGAGCGCTCGGCATGTAGATCTGCGGCATCCGACATAGTAGTCGTAGTGCGCCAGTCCTACACGCCTGGAACACTTCTTGTTGCTGGATTCTAATACAATATACGACGGACACGCTGTGCGAAGAGACCGAACGGAAAGCTCGGGAGCGCCATCTCGCTGGCAGGCAGATATGCAATCAGAGCCGAGTGCCAGAGCCGGCGCGCCTCGGCCTCTCGGGGAACAATTTTCTTGCAGCGCCCCTTGCCGTGATTGCGCATCTACCGGGCGAATGTGTCCGCATAAATATTGATGGGCACAGCCATCATCCGCGGGGGAGCCGGACGCTGGCGGTGACGCAGAGCTCGCCGAGGGAGGGGGCGCTCTGGGGCGCCCGTCACTCGCCACTCCGCAGCTGACTATTCGTTCCGTTTTCCACAGTGTGATTAAGAGCCATCTGGTCTGTTCAGTTTTGTGGTGACTCGGTGATTGAGCTAATGTCTGCCACTTAATTTAGTCACCTGTTTCGAGTCTCCCTTCGCCCTTTTAACTATGTACTTAGGTGTCTTAATTCAGGCCAACATCTGGAGCCTCTTTTCGCGTGATCTAGCAACTCCAGGCTGACTTTCTGCTGGACTGCGATGATATGCACCGAGACCTACTCGTTACTAACAGATACATTCCCAACTTAGAATTTAGTAATTAAATAGCTACAGCTGTGAGATATTTACAGAAAAGCATTTTTATTTCCAATTCACCTGTATAACTTATATTTGTTCTTAAAATTCTTCTAAATAATGTTTTATTCTTGAAGTGTGACATCTGTACAATCGATACAATGATGTACAAATATTATTTCCTTACATATTAGCTCTTAGAGGGTTCTTCTTATCACTATTGGAGTGTAAATAATGCCGTTGTGATTTAATAATCAGGTACGGTACATATAAGGTATACTACAGCTGTGGACCGACGTCTAGGTTTTATTTTATTGGTATCCGAGGTCTTTGTTTCACGTCCATTGTAACCCCAGGTCTACGTTTTTCTACGTACTGAGCTTACTGATTTGTAATGTAGAGTAATAGCTCGATGTTTAAGATGCAAACAAATGTAGTGCTTAGATGATTTTTTTTAAAAAGTTCATTTCCCATATAATATGTCAGTTGATAAAAAAATCACTTTCATTAAGTGTTACGGTTGTTGACCTGTCATTGTATTGGTGATAAAGATGACACTTCGTACTGTAATGAAAATTTGTAACCCTGACACTTCCCCATTGAATGATAAATGCAATTATCGTTAGAAAATTGCACCGCCATTTGACTGTGTATTATTATATTTATCTTCTGTGCTCTCTATATTTCGGCTTTTGTGCCATTATCAAGTACAATGGTAAATGTTGTTGGACCATTATTATGTCATATCTGTTAAGGGAGTCCATAGGCGGTAAACACAAATTCTACATTCAAGGCATGGCTATTATGGACAGTTCCGTCCATCAAAGTAGAGACTGCATTTATCGACTGTGGATTGCATCCCACAGAAGGAATAAAGTGCCAGTCGTTTGTACCAGCTTTGACACTTGGTCACCTGTCATACATTCTATACAGCGTTCAGCGCATCTACCTGTTTTTGAATATGATTTTCAAATGCTCTGCTCGCCGGCCGCGGTGGTCTAGCGGTTCTGGCGCTACAGTCCGAAACCGCGGGACTGCTACGGTCGCAGGTTCGAATCCTGCCTCGGGCGTGGGTGTGTGTGATGTCCTTAGGTTAGTTAGGTTTAAGTAGTTCTAAGTTCTAGGGGACTTATGACCTAAGATGTTGAGTCCCATAGTGCTCAGAGCCATTTGAACCATTTTTTTCAAATGCTCTGCTCCCAGATCCCAGTCCATTATTTAAGTACGACCTGGCTGGACAGTACTAATGTCAACGTTGGCTTCAATCGTCTCGTTCAAGCACAATGGCCGGGTTTTCTCTGTGTATATACCGATGGCTCCAAAATTCCGCAAGAAGAGTGTACAGGATGTGCTTTTTTCTGCCCTCAGATCCAGATCCGTAAAACCTTCAAACTGCCTACGAGCACTTATATTTTTACGGCGGAGACAGTGGCAGTTTTGGAAGCACTTAAGTTTGTCTCTAGCACTTCCTTCCCCAAGATATTGATAGTATCTGACTCACAAAGCGTTCTTAAAAACATTCAGTACAGTCGATGGAACAAATCAACCAACAGTTATATCTTGGATGTGATATCTGAATATATTCGCAGCACACGCACGGGCCGGACGATCCATTTGTTGTGGGTACCTTCCCACTCTGGTATCCTCTATAATGACGAAGTTGATGCATTAGCCAAACAAGCGGCAACCTTAGGCACCGTCCTAGATCTGCACCTTCCTTATACAGACTACTTGCGTGAAGTCAAGGATCACGCAAGACAACAATGGCAGGAAATGTGGAACGTTTCTCAACAGACAAAAGGCGGTTATTACGCAGTGCTACAACCTCGGATTCCTTCACAGCCGTGGTTCATGAGGACACATCTGGACCGATCCACGATTTCTATCATCATAAGACTCCGCTTCAATCATGCCTCTTTCCCACAACATCTACATCGGATCAACGTTTACAGTTCACCAGCATGTGAGTGTGATCCTGAGTCGGAAGCTGATGTCAACCAGATCTTATTTATGTGCCCCAAATTTGACCGTGAACGGTTGGTCCTTCTGAAGACATTGCTGAGTATGGGCTACCATCTTCCTCAATCAGCTTCTCGTTTGTGTACTAAAGACTTTCGTCTATATAAAGTGATAGTTAACTTCATCAGGAGTACTGGTTACAATCTGTAGGTTTTAATGGTGTACATAAATTATAAATATGTCTTGCTGATGAAGATATTTCAGACGTGGTGTGAATTGTAAGCCAAGACACTTTTAATCATTTTCCAATTCAATTCAATTCAATTTTTAAAACATTATGTACAAAACTGTAACAGTTAAGCTTCTTATTCTTGTAAATATGCATTTCTGTATTTGTTTATTCAATTATGTGTACATTGTCACTATGTGTTGCCGATGGCTAAATTGAGTACACACTCAAAGGCCAAATAAAAAAAATAAAAAAATATATCAAAAACTAGACTAACACATGTCTTTAGGATTTAACTGTCAATGAATCTTGACTGTTACATCTTAAAGAGATGTATTAGTCTTGTTTACCTTCTTTGGACTGCTTTTAGAGATAAGACATAATAATGGTCCTAAAACTTTTAACATTTTACTTGATAATGGCATGAAATCCGAGGTCTAGATAGCACAGAAGATAAATACAGGCCTAATAATACAGCCAAATAGCGCTTTACTCTCTTAAACAGTATTGGGTGACTGTGGCTCAACACTGTCGAAAACTTTTCAGGCCGGCCGCGGTGGCCGTGCGGTTCTAGGCGCTTCAGTCCGGAATTGCGCTGCTGCTACGGTCGCTTGTTCGAATCCTGCCTCGGGCATGGGTGTGTGATGTCCTTAGGTTAGTTAGGTTTAAGTAGTTCTAAGTTCTAGGGGACTGATGACCACATCAGTTGAGTCCCATAGTGCTCAGAGCCATTTGAACCATTTTGAACCAAAACTTTTCAATTATCGTTATTACTTTCTACAAGTGTAGTTTATCAGTGCCATTATTATACCACAACATGGCTGTCACACGATATTATTTTCATATATACATTTTAGTTTTGTTGTCATGTTATGCAAATCCATATTGACGAGAATTTAAATGGGAAAACACATTTCGTAACTCCTAAAACAACATAGTACGGCAACATTGGCGCTTAGAATCATTGTACATATTGGGGAGGGACAAATCAGTAAGCTGACATATTCCGTATATTTTCATCCAGTAATGTCATATGGAATAATGTTCTGGGGTATCTCATCTTTAAGAAAGTCTTCATTGCGCAAAAACGCCCTGTAAGATTATTATGTGGTGCTCACCCACGATCATCTTGTAGACATCTGTGTAAGGAGTTGGACATTCTCACTACTGCTTCACGATATGTTTACTCTCTCATGAAATTTGTTGTAACAAATCCACTACAGTCAAAGGAGCAATGGAGTACATAATTATAATGCCAGAAGGAAAAATAAGATACATTATTCCACATTAATATTGTCTTTAGCACAAAAGAGGGTACGCAATGCTGCAACAAACACTTTTGATCACCTACCCAGTGATATAAAATCTCTGGCAGACAGCAAAGCAAAATTTGATTAGATTACAAACTGAGAAAGTTTCTCCCTGACGACTCCTTCTATTCCGCAAAAAAATTTCTATGGCTGTAATGTGTAAAAGTTGTTGGGTAGGAACTACTAACTCGCATCAGAATATCTTTTTCTTTTTGTAAATTAAAAAAAGACTTAGAAATGTTCAAGGTGTAACCATACGTACAAATTAATTTTGCAATTTGAATGTAAAATGAGTCGTTCCAAATTATACGATCTATCGCGAAAAATCTTCCATGGGACATGTAACTAACTAACGTTAGATTAGTATTAGTTTTGCTTATTCCATACTCAAGGATTGTAATTTGTACATAGCATCACTAGGGACTCCTCTGATTTCACTAATAATTGTATTATAGATCTTATGTTTTTACTCTGTGGTATTGGAATCGTTGGACATCGTGGGTACATAGACCTGGGATGCCAGTTGCCCGTTACGGGTCAGGAGTGCATGTGTAATTCATTTAAGCTTTTTATTAGTTTGTCAAAATCTGGTTACGCTAAATTTTACACTTTGCCATTGCTACATTTGATATATGAAAGAGTATTCCATGAAACATATGCATTTTTAACCAACAGAGGCTATAATTTTAAGTACTGCATATAATGTAGGTTTTCGGAGATTTAATGCTAATTTTTTGTTCTTGTCTGTGTTTATTACATATGGTTCCTACTATCTGTTCTGTTCTTCTGGTTGACGATGGTCGAAATCAATCGAATAAATATAATTTATACAGTTGACTGGCAAATAGAAACCCTTTTCTTTGCATGTATTCTGCATTGTATTCCTCGACTTGATTTTCCTACACTAGAACACAGCACAGTATCCGTGCAATTAACTGTTGTCAAAAATTTGCTGTAAGTCCACATTTCTTTTTGTTGTGGTCTTCACTTTGAAGACGAGTTTGATGCACCTATGCAAAGCTGTACATGGTGATTCGATGCATTCTGTGAATCGATACCTTGTTTCCTCTAGCTACACCATAAAATTCGTATCTCTCCAACTCGAATCAGTAACTCTCCGTTGGTTATCTGATATATCCATCAATTTCTCCTGCATCAACACGTTTCAGAAACTTCTATTTTTATCTTATCTTTATTGTTTATCGTCCACACTTCACTTCCGTAAAAGGCTACACACTAGAGAAGTATAAGAAATTATTTTCTAACTCTTATATTTATATTCAGTGTTAACAAATCTTTTTCAGAAATGCCTTTTCTGCTACAGCGAGTGTGCATTTTCTGTTCTCTCTACTTCGACCATCGTCAGTTATTTAGTTACTCAAATAGCAAAACTCGTCTACTACCTTTTATGAATCTTGTAATACAATTCCCTGAGCGTCACTCTATTTAATTCTAGTACATTCCACTTGTTTTACTTTTCTATATTAACATTCAGAATGGTTCAAATGGCTCTGAGCGCCGGCCGGTGTGTCCGTGCGGTCTAGGCGATTCAGTCTGGAACCACGTGACTGCTCCGGTCGCAGGTTCGAATCCTGCTTCGGGCATGGATGTTTGTGATGTCCTTAGATTAGTTAGGTTTAAGTAGTTCTAAGTTCTAGGGGACTGAGTACCACAGATGTTAAGTCCCATAGTGCTCAGAGCCATTTGAACCATTTGGCTCTGAGCACTATGTGACTTAACTTCTGAGGTCATCAGTCGCCTAGAACATAGAACTAATTTAACCTAACTAACCTAAGGTCATCACACACATCCATGCCCGAGGCAGGATTCGAACCTGCGACCGAAGCGGTCGCTCGGCTCCAGGCTGTAGCGCCTAGAACCGCACGGCCACTCCGGCCGGCACACTCTCTATAACTGATATGCCGCTATAGACCATACGCCACCTTAATAGTTCGCGTTCCGATACAGGGCAAGATGAGTGGTATATAAGTGATAAGGGACGTAGACTGCACGATTTCCTCCCTGACATAAGGGAGCGGTTGAGAATGAAACATATGGTTCGCTTCTTACCTTAAGAACAGAAAGCAGAAGGTAATTCTCCGCAATATTGAGAGTGGTAGTGATGTTCAGTCCCAATGGGCACTGTTAAGTGGGGCGTTCCCCAAGGGTCGGTGCTGGGGCCACTGCTCTTTCTTATTTATATAAATGATATGCCTTCTAGTATTACAGGTGATTCAAAAATATTTCTGTTTGCTGATGACACCAGCTTGATAGTGAAGGATCTTGTGTGTAATATTGAAACAATATCAAATAACGTAGTTCATGAAATAAGATCGTGGCTTGTGGAAAATAATTCGATGCTAAATCACAGTAAGACTCAGTTTTTACAGTTTCTAACACACAATTCAACAAGAACCGATATTTTGATCAGACAGAATGGGCATATTATAAGCGAGACGGAACAGTTCAAGTTCCTAGGAGTTCGGATAGATAGTAAGCTGTTGTGGAAAGCACATGTTCAGGATCTTGTTCAGAAACTAAATGCTGCTTTATTTACCATTAGAACAGTATCTGAAATAAGTGACACTTCAACACGAAAAGTAGTCTACTTCGCATATTTCCATACGCATATGTCGTATGGTATTATTTTTTGGGGTAATTCTTCTGATGCAAAAAGGGTATTTTTGGCCCAAAAACGGGCTGTTCGAGCTATATGTGGTGTAAGTTCGAGAACCTCTTGTCGACCCCTATTCAATAGTCTGGGAATTCTGACATTGCCCTCACAGTATATATTTTCTTTAATTTCGTTTGTTGTTAGCAATATTAGCCTATTCCCAAGAGTTAGCAGCTTTCACTCAGTTAATACTAGGCAGAAATCCAATCTGCATGTGGAATGCACTTCCTTGACTCTTGTGCAGAAAGGAGTGCAGTATTCTGCAGCATCCATTTTCAATAAGCTACCACAAGAACTCAAAAATCTTAGCAGTACCCTAAACACTTTTAAGTCTAAACTGTAGAGTTTCCTCATGGCTCACTCCTTCTATTCTGTCGAGGAGCTCCTGGAAGAGCTAAAAAATTAAGCAAATTCCAGTGTTAGATTGTTGATTTTCTTCATTTAAACTTACGACTTGTCACCTGAATATGTTTTTTTATGTTTCATTTTATCTGTTTCTAATATCGTGTTATAATTTCATGTATTGACTCGTTCCATGACCATGGAGACTTCGCCTTAATTTGGTCCCACGGAACAATAAATAAATAAATAAATAAATCCGTAGGAGTACGAGGGGTGGAGATCTCTTCTGAACAGCACTTCGCGAGGCATCTCAAATATCCTCAACAATGTTCATATCAAGGGAGTTTCGTGGCCAGCGGAAGTGTTTGAACTCAGAAGAGAGTACCTGGAGGCACTCTGTAGCTGCTCTGGCCGTGTGGGGTGTCGCATTGTCCTGCTGGAGTAGCCCATGTCCGTCGGAATGCACAGTGGACATGAATGGATGCAAGTGATCACATAGGATGCTTACGTACGTGCCACTTGTCAGTGTCGTATCTAAACGTATCAGGGGTCCCATATCACTGCACACGCCCCACACCATTACAGAGCCTCCACCAGCTTGAGCAGTCCCTTGCTGACATGCAAGGTCCATGGATTCATGAAGTTGTCTCCATACCCATACATGGCCATCCGCTCGATACAATTTGAAACGAAACACGGAAACGGCAACATGTTTCCAGTCATCAACAGTCCAATATCGGTGTTGACGGGTCCAGGCGAGGCGTAAAGCTTTGTGTTGTGCAGTCATCAAGGGTACAAGAGTACGCCTTCGGTTCCGAAAGCCCATATCGATGATGTTTTGTTGAATGGATCGCACACTGACACTTGTTGATGGCCCAGCATGAAATCTTCAGCAATTAGCGGAGGGGGGAGGGGTTGCACTCCTGTCACGTTGAACAATTCTCTTGAGTCGTCTTTGGTCCCCTTTTCGCCGGATCTTTTTCCGGCAGCAGCGATGTCAGAGATTTGATGTTTTACAGGATTCCTGATACGCTACACTCGTGAAATGGTCGTACGGGAATATCTCCATCGCTACTTCGGAGATGCAGTGTCCCATCACTCGTGAGACTATAACACCACGTTCAAACTTACTTAAATGTTGATCACCTATCACTGTAGCAGCAGTAACCCATTGTAAGTAGGCTGTTTAGGTTTTTATATTGGTAACGCCACGTAGCGCTCTGTATGAAAATCGCTGGCTGTGCTGTGTGCAGTCTGTGGCTGGTTGGCATTGTTGGAATATTCGCTATTGTAGAGTTGGGCAGTTGGATGTGAACAGCGCGTAGCGTTGCGCAGTTGGAGGTGAACCGCCAGCAGTGGTGGATGTAGGGAGTGAGATGGCGGAGTATTGAGAGCGGATGATCTGGACGTGTGTCCATCAGAGAGAGTAAATTTGTAAGACTGGATGGCATGAACTGATATACATACATATATATATATATATATATATATATATATATATATATATATATATATAATGACTTTTGAACACTATTAAGGTAAATACATTGTTTGTTCTCTATCAAAATCTTTCATTTGCTAACTATGCCTATCAGTAGTTGCCTTCAGTAGTTAGAATCTTTTATTTAGCTGGTAGTAGTGGCGCTCGCTGTGTTGCAGTAGTTCGAGTAACGAAGATTTTTGTGAGGTAAGTGATTCATGAAAGGTATAGGTTATTGTTAGTCAGGGGCATTCCTTTGTAGGGATTATTGAAAGTCAGATTGCGTTGCGCTAAAAATATTGTGTGTCTGTTTAGTGATGACCAGAATAAGTGAAGAGAGAAATGTCTGAGTACGTTCAGTTTTGCTCAGCTGTTTGAAAATCAAATAACGTAGAGGTTTACCAGCACAGTAATTCATTAATTTTTCTAAGGGGACGTTTCACCATCTAACAACTGCGCCAGACACTTATATGTGCGATCTCTGTTTACGTATCTCTCTAATTAAATACGCATGGCTATACCAGTGTCTTTGGCGCTTCAGTGTAGAACCACACGTAATTCAATGTTAGTCCATTGTTTATTTTGTATCTTTACAGAATATAAAATGCATTTTGTAAATAATAAAAATTAATTCATCGCTTATCTTGCGCTTTTATGTTACCAAAGTAATTACTTTTAACGCAAGTACAATTTACATACGCAAAATAAAAAAAACACAGGGTGTCTGAAATTCCCTTTACAGACTTCTAGTAGAGCAGAGAGAGTGGATAATATTTTGAACTGGAACCTATGTCCGGAAAAGTACCGTTTCGGTACTACAAACATTTGAAAACATGTTGGTAACGTAACCACTTTTACTAACTGATTAGGCGTGAACTAGTGCATGAACTGTTTACATTTCCACTCATTAATAACCAAACAAATTTGTCGGTCACTCGTTGACGGGTTCTCTTCAAAGTGATGCAGAACGACCTCTTCCATTTCACGTGTGCGACGTCTGCTTGGAACCGCTAGCGGTGAAGCCATCCTTTCTCGAAACCGTTGCATAACTGTGGCAAA
Source organism: Schistocerca cancellata (assembly GCF_023864275.1). Taxonomy (NCBI): domain Eukaryota; kingdom Metazoa; phylum Arthropoda; class Insecta; order Orthoptera; family Acrididae; genus Schistocerca; species Schistocerca cancellata. Next base: position 948,391,666 of record NC_064626.1, read on the forward strand.
AAGTGTATGCGATGGAGCTGGACATTGTGGAGAATGATCTTTATAAAGGCATCCAGCAACTCTTCCATACTGTGAACTTTGCCATTCAGAATGTTTGTGTATTCTGCAAACGTGTACTGAATCATGGTGTTCTAACACCCAGAGAGACGTGAATGAGGCTCTAAGCAGGTCAGAGAGGTAGGATAGACGCCAAATGACATCAGCCGATGGGACATAACCACCTAGAAAACATGTTTTCCAACGGTAATAGCGCGGAAACGGTACATTTCAAGTGACGAGTTTCTATTCCAAATTTTTTATGTACACACTCACCTCTGCAATTTCTAGAAGTTTGTAACGAGTGTTTCCGAACGCCTTGTATGTACAGGGTGAGCATTAATAAAACCGACAAATTGGATGGAAATGGAGGGAAAAAGGTGCAATGATCATGCGTCCTGAAATGCATCGTTGGCACGATAGACGGCGCTGACGAATGAAAGTTCCTCTGAATACTTGCCGCATGTTCCTCGTGTGCTGCAGATTACGTGATTGACGTAGCGTACTGTAAGCAGCCGAGATGGTGTTTGTGTACGCCAAACAGATGGGAACGGTTGAGAGACAGCACAGTTATATCAGAACAAGTACCCTCAGAGACACCAACCGTGTCACACAACATTTCAAATCCTTTTTGGAACCATGGGTCCTTTCAAACAGACGGACGTTCAGGGAGGTGGCGGACTGTGCTTGCACCAGATAGGAGGGCAGCGTTCTGCCGGCCGACCGCTTCCATCTGCTTGGCCGTTCAGAACGCTATCTCGACTCGTTCCCGATATGAACGCCGGACCATTCTGCTGCTTACAATACGCTGCGTCGAGCACACAGCCTGCAACACACGAGGAACAATCGGCGCATGGTCAGAAGAGCTTTAATTCGTCAGCGCTATCTACCATGGCAACGATTCATTTCCGGACACATGTTAATAGGACCTTCTTTCCTCCATTACCAGTCGGGAATATGTCCCTGCAGTTTGTCTGTTTCATTAGTGTTCACCCTGGGTAACTATTGCTGTTGTTTTGTACCCAAAAGAATGTTCTTCATCATGATCAAAGGCTGGAGGTTCCTGTGATCGCCGCTTCCGATTGCAAGTGGAAACTAATAAGACTCTGACCGCATACGTAAAGAAAACGATCGATATGAGTTTACGCCCGATTAGTATGCAGCACAACTAAGGTTCAGGTAACGCAACTACGAACTTAACTGACCAAAGCTAAAAGAAAAACTACCGTAGTCTAATATTTCTTGTGATAGTCTATGGTGGCCTGCGGTAATTTTACAAATCTGAGCGCGAGTCAACGCGCAATCGGGGTTCTGGAGCGAAGGAAGGATGGTACAACTACAGTAACATAATGAAAACTTGTATGAAGTGGATTGTCCACCGCACAACGGGGAAACGCCAACCTTTTCAGCTGCTGTACCTGTTACACTGGACTCCACTCTAGTTTCATTCGCCGTGTCAGTTTCCATATCGCTGCCATCGTCATGTGCTTCATATACATCTTGACACAAACCAACACTGATAATTATATTCGCTATTGCTTTACCATTAAGCCGTGTCTGCTCATTAAGCCGTCTCTGCGCCAATATTCATCTGCAGTTCCTTTTACATGCTCGCAAGATTCCAACCAATAATGTTGGCTGGTCTTAGACAAAGACTCTTTGGTTATTTATTTTGTGGTAGAAATTAATGGAACAAACTTTTCCGCCGTACATTGTTTCATCGTGTACCAGATTAACGGGCGGAAGACGCAGAAGAGTATAACCCTTACGCTTTAAAACGGAATCTGCTTTAAGTACAATCTTTTGATTACTATAACGCACAATTTGTAAAAGCGCATTTCAAGCTCGGTTCAAAATTGATTTTATTCTGCATAAGTCATTCAGTTATGTTATTTTGCGAGTCGCAGTAGTGGGACCATTATTTGTCTGAACAATGTGATACGGTGTATTATCAAGAACACCAATGCTACCAGCTGGTATGTTAGCACTCAGTTTGTCTTCTAATCATTTGTGATAATTATTTTTTCACATTATCGTGATAATCTTGGGAATTAGATTTAGAATCATAAATTAGCTCTACTTTCTCTATAGAACCCACTGCTGCTACAGCTTGGACACGATAGCTTTTTGATCTGCATTGGTATTAGTCATTACACCCGAAACTTCTTCAAGCTGACAGCACTTTTTCATTTCATGATGCGTATGCACCCATGTTTCATCCGTGAATACCACTCATGCTTAAGCCGCTTTTCATTATTTCTGAATGCACTCAGGTAGTCTGCTTGCTTTGCAAAAATGTCTGAATGTTCTTTTCAGACGGTTCTCTTATTTTTACACTTTTTTGAAACCATCTCTTCCTAAGTTATCCTTAATGCTTTCCTTTCCCTCTCAAAATTTTTATCAGATTTTTAAAACATAAGCAATTTTCTCAATGCTGGAATGATTTATTTAAGTCTAAAAAAAATGGTTCAAATGGCTCTGAGCACTATAGGACTTAACTTCTGAGGTCATCAGTCCCCTAGAACTTAGAACTACGTAAAACTAACTAAACTAAGGACATCACACACATCCACGCCCGAGGCAGGATTCGAACCTGCGAACGCAGCTATCGAAGTCTAGAGAAACTACTTTTGTAGAACACCTTTTTTCACTAAAGCTCTCAATTTTGTCCTCGATTTCTCCCGATTTCTTAGAGTATTTCATAATTTATTTTACTGTTCTTTCTCTCGGTCTTTGAGCATAAAGTTCAGCAACCTGCTTTCCATCGCAATGAGTAGCCCTGCATGAATAAAACATTCTATATATTTTTGAAAGTTGCTTCCCCTTTCCTTAAATCCACTCTTTACTTGAACCCACGGTATGCAGTCTATATTTCTGAACTTTTCTAGAAGACGTCATGCTCGTTCAGTCAACTCGTAACATGAGCATATGGAAATAAGTTATTAAGGGGTTCGTCGTTCATTAGAACTATTTAGAGTCTCATCGGACAAGAGATTGGTTTGATCGTCACCGAACTCGTTCAAGAAGCAACAACAGAAATGCATATCCATACCTGAACTGTAGCATCAAGCGAATAGCAATTTACAATCTGAAAAGAATCGTAGCACAAATTATTACTAACAGTATTGCAGTGTGAGCTATCAGGGCCAGCAAGTGTTTGTTCGAAACAAGTTTACGACCAAGACTACTGCGCGATAGTCGAGCTGGCCCATCCTCAACATGCATTCCATTGCTATAGCGAAATACATTAATGGAGAGTTCGAATGGCGCAAAGTAATGTTTAGTGATGAACGAGAATTCTACCTCGACGTCAGTGATGGGCGTTTGTCATTGAGGTGTCTGCCAGAAATGGGCAGACATCGGAGCGTCGACATACAGGACGAGCTCTGCGCGTCATAGTGCGAGGAGCCGTAGCTGGGAAACTAAACAGAACTGGCATAACCACGTTGTTCTCAGAGACATTCTGTTGTCGTTCCTGAAACAGCAATGAAGTAAACACCAATAAAGTGTAAGTCTCCCGTCTATGATAGTGTCAAACAGAGAACCTCAGCCGGCCGTGGTGGCCGAGAGGTTCTAGGCGCTACAGTCTGGAACCGCGCTAACGCTACGGTCGCAGGTTCGAACCCTGCCTCGGGCATGGACGTGAGTGATGTCCTTAGGTTAGTTAGGTTTAAGTAGTTGTAAGTTCTAGGGGACTGATGACCTCAGCAGTTAAGTCTCATAGTGCTCAGAGTCATTTGAACCATTTTTGAAGAGAACTTAAGGTTGGATTCTAGGCTGAGGATCAGGAAAGAAATAGGTCGTGCTTTACGTGTCATAGTGGGACACGAATTAGGCATGTTATTATCGCGATCCACTTAGCAGTGGATGCCAAGATCGACGAAAATCGATGGCTGAAATCACAATAGAGAACTCAAGAATCTGAACCAAGGAATAATGTAAGAATCGTCTGAAACATATACACCCACACAATCAACAAGATATGAACTGTATAGCGCGTTGTAGGGCCCAATGTTTACCCCCTGCAGCGAATCAACTTCCAAGAAAAAATGACGTGTTACCATGCCCCTGTAGTCGCGTAATCGTGGACGTAGCTAGCAGAACTGCCTGAGACAGATGCCGCTCCCAGAATCCGGCAGGGGAGAGAATCTACTCCTCAAACCCGTCCCCTCTTCACAAACTGATCCCGCATCCGGTAACGCCTAACAGGCAGAAGTGTCAGTTCTTTATCAGACTGAAGAAAGCCAGAACATGTATGTTGACTAGTAGCAGGTGTCCCCCATAGATGTGAAATCTCAAAGTTTTCCGCCTTTCGCCACGAAACTCCAATCTCAGGCCCTAGGAACACTCTTGCCAACGCAGCCACTCTTTGAAGTCCCCGTGAGCTATGAGACTTGTTTGTCAAAAGCGGGATTTTTTATCTAAGGGTTTTTCAAACAAGCCTGTAATCGTATCAACAAAGTTTGTCGATGTAACCTCACTTTTGAAAAAGACGCTGTTTCATGAGGTGAAGTATTTTGACACTAGTGAGAATGGCTACCAATGAACACAAAGTATTTCTTGCATTGATTTTAGCGCTCTATATAAAGAATATAAAGAGAACTTGATACTCTCCACAGAATGGTTGAAATTGAGAGAGAAATGTAGCCATGGAAATCTGCTGAAGGAAATATTAGAATCTGACGAGTACATCAGCTTTCTCCGATCGAACAACGAAACTTTTAAAGCCTGTTGGAATTACTTCAACCTCACAGTGAAAAAGAAGACACAAATATGTGCATATTTATTACGAGGTGAGTTCAAAAAGTAAGTTACACATTGTTTTGAAAGGCAAGTAAGTATTATTAAATGCTGCACTACGGTTCAAAGAGATACAGATACATTACACTATTTTTCAACATAGGTACCAAGTCTCTGTACAAACCGATCGGAGCTTTCTACCAATCGCCGGCCGGGGTGGCCGAGCGGTTCTAGGCGCTACAGTCTGGAACCGCGCGACCGCTACGGTCGCAGGTTCGAATCCTGCCTCGGGCATGGATGTGTGTGATGTCCTTAGGTTAGTTAGGTTTAAGTAGTTCTAAGTTCTAGGTAACTGATGACCTCAGAGGTTAAGTCCCATAGTGCTCTGGGCCATTTCAACCATTGTTTTCTACCAATCTTCAGTTCCTCCATGACACAAATCCGGTCCTTGGTAACAGAGCCATTCGGCAACCGCTTTGTAAACGTCCCTGTCGTTGGAAAATCTGTGCTTGTTACTAATCAGTTCTTTGATTGCTGGACATTATAGTCTGTCGTCGTTGTAGATGGCCTACCTTGCCGATTAGGATCACCAATGTCTGCGCAGCCATGGTCAAATTGTTGGCACCATTTCACATTAGCTGGATGCGACATTGAATTTGGTCCATACACCGCCAGCATTTTACGGTGAATCTGTGTGAAATATAAGTGTTTTGCCCATAAAAGTCGTACTTTTTCGCGTACTTCAATTTAGTGTACGTTTCCTGCTGCTGTGCCGCTTAACGCCCACACTGTGATGGACTTGTTATCAATACCGCAGTAGAATTTCCCCTACAGTAAATACAGACCATGCACTCTCTTCTGAAAATGCTCCACAATTATCTTAGCGTGTGATGACGTGTGTAATACACTTTTAGAAGTTCGTCGTACAATTTTATAAGAATACGACAAACATTTATAAGAAAGAAGTAGGAACAATAGCAATATAAATATGTGTTGTAAATTTATCTACACTGTTTTTGCCTGTTGGTTTTATTGGTGCTGTTACTTAATGAGTTTCGTGCACTGTTTCTAAATAACGGCAATTACTTTAGTAATAAAATTATGATAGCGTGTTATTGTTTAGTGTTTCACGTGTTTGCGAAATACACGTATATATGGAAAGATAATAATATCAGATTACCTTGTTGTATAGTGTCCCAAGCATTTTGTCATTTGTGTGCTAAAGCATAAATCTTGTGTGAAAATTGTTTGTAACAAATAGATCTGGTCTTCGGCCCCAGGAGCCTGTGTGTGAAAGTGCGTAGTAAAGGTGACGACATCGACGAAAGCGCTCATCGCCGTGCGCGCGTAGCGACCGAAGTACTGCTCGCTCAGCACACAGACCTGACAAACTATACCTACAGTGCCTCATACATTCCTCTAATTTCTTATCAAACAAATTTTTACTCACAGTAATTAATTCAGCTTCATGTTTTATAGGTACTGCCGTTGCTTCTTGGTAGAACAATTACATATTCAAAGATGAATAACAAGTACACTTTTTTGTTCTACTGATTTTCGTTTATTTCAAACCATCTTCAGGAAGCAACTGACTATCTCAGTTTTTGCCTGAAGATGGCTCAATGAACCGGAAACTAGTTTGAAATAAAAGGAAAACTGTAGCTCAAAAATAGTGTACTTGTTACTCATGCTTAAAAATTCAGCCTTAATTATCCAACACAGAGTGCAGTCGCCATTTAAAAAAATAAATTTTGTTCTGCTGCATTATACCAAGCCTTTTAGATCGTGTTATAATTTTCATCGTTGGATAACATGTGGCCAATGGCCTTGCCGCAGTGGTAATACCGTGTCACGTGTGATTACCGAAGTTAAGTGTTGTCGGGCTGGGCTAGAACTTGGATGGGTGGACCATCTGGCCTGCCGAGAGCTGCTGGCATGCGGAGTGCACTCAGTCCTTGCGAGGCAAAGTGAGGAGCTACGTGACTGAGAAGAGACCTTTATTCATCACAGTCGCAGTGACCCTTATCCATAATGGATAACAGTTTTTTTATTTTATTTTATTTATTTTTTGCTGGTAAGATAATTAACAAGGTAGCTATGTCACAATAGAAATGCAAACTGTTGACCATAATTAAGTTCAAGGATGCATTACTTGAGTATTCACAGTGTAACTGTATGTCGAACAAGCGATGAAAGAAGGTGAAATAAACTTTCGGAAGTAGATCATAAGTGCACGGGGATTGGATGTAAGGAAGGCTTGGAAGCCCTGTTGAAAGGAATGGGCAGCATACATAGCAGAGAACGAGCAACCCTTCCACCGTTTTTTAAAGACTCGAACTCCCGTGTTCACAACAGCTTCAGACGTCTGATTACTTTATAGTTGAGTTACTGTGGGTTTAACAAAGGTAAATTTTCACGAGTATCTATGTTTATGATGTCATATCTTGCGAAGTATATGTCGAACAATGACATAATTTTACAGGTAGATTTAAACACTGGTACGTCCTACGTGGTAGCACACAATAACTGATTCTCTCACATCGTAGTTAGTTAACATTTCTTTTCATTCCACACAAAAATGCAGAAGTACAAACTCGTTCTGTATTGACTTGGTGTGGCACTCTGAATGGTTCAAATGGCTCTGAGCACTATGGGACTTAACATCTGTGGTCATCAGTCCCATAGAACTTAGAACTACTTAAACCTAACTAACCTAAGGACATCACACACATCCATGCCCGGGTCAGGATTCGAACCTGTGACCGTAGCGGTCGCGCGGTTCCATAATGTAGGGCCTGGAACAGCTCGGCCACCACGGCCGGGTCGTGCAGGCAGAGTAATGCTTCTGACCTTGGCCGTGGTCTCAAGGCTGGCGCATGTCGTGGCGAAGATAGCGCCGCATCCTACCATGGTGACAGCTGGAGTTCCGCTACAAAACAGACCAGCCAGTTGTGGACAAAATACAGCTTGTTAAGATCGATACGACATGCCTTCCCCATTGTTGCCGCCTGTGTGTGCCAAAGGACTGTCTTCTCCGAAGGCGGAAGAAAGGCAGCTTGTAGACCATGACTGTAATGCTGGTGGCTGTGGTCGCATGCAAAGGCCTTGGCTACATCAGACACTGCCTACAAAATTAGTTGTGAATGAAAGGCAGTAATGAAATATTGAATTAAAACGTCATTCCTGTTGCTGAAGTTTTACAGGATGAGCAGCAAAAATGTAGTAAGGAATTAAGTTTTTCCTTGCATTATTTTTTGGGTGGTGTCAGCGAGAAAAAGTTTCGATTTGAAATTACGTGTAAAGTTTATTGGGACACGCTAAGTGCCCTCATTCTCAAACCCCGGATGAATATAATCTTGATAATTTGCGCACTGCACGTTACGCTTCCTCAGGATTTATATACATTTTCTAACCTCATGTGACTTTCTGTGTTATACATTTGACGTAAGATTGTATCTCATAACGAGAAGGTTATGAAAGCATTTTAAAATTTAGCGTTCAGTCACTGACTATATAAAAAATAAAATCAAGTTTTGTAGCACTTAGAGAGCGTTAGACAGGCAACCTGAAACTGAATTGAGGCCAAGCTTTTTTAGTCATGTAGTATTATACACTGTGCAGTCACATTTATGTGACTCCCTGTCAAAATCCCTGAAAACCATATTTTGCAGCGTGGACCCTGCTAGATGTGCAAGAATAGAATCAATGAGGTCTTTGAAGGTACCGTCAGGGTTCAAATGACTCTGACCACTATGCGACTTAACTTCTGAGGTCATCAGTAGCCTAGAACTTACAACTAATTAAACCTAACTAACCCAAGAACATCACACACATCCACGCCCAAGGCAGGATTCGAACCTGCGACCGCAGCGGTCGCTCGGTTCCAGACTGTAGCGCCTAGAACCGCACGGCCACTCCGGCTGGCGTACCGTCAGGGAACTGGAGCCGCGCTGACTCCTGTGCCGTAGCCCCACAAATTCTAAATTGGGCTTAAATCCGGGAAGGTTGGTTGCCAAGTAAGTACGGTGAACTCATCCTGGTGTTCTTCGAACCACTCACGTACAGTCGTGCTCAAAAGTATCCGAACGACCTGAATTGCATTTCGCCTGATTCGAATGCAGCCAGGCTACCGCAGCTGTCTAGCAGGTCATCTAATCGCCCCTCGGTACAGTCGTTTGACTATTGAAAATGGTTCCAACAAGTCACCACTAGAAAACACTGCTCTGTATCGCAATAACTCAAGATGTTAAGTAATACCAAGGTACTACAAATTTCAGGGAACATGTTTTCACAGATAAGACGGTTCTTCAGGCTTGTAAGTTCACGTTTATTACAATAAATGACATACACGAAATGTTACCACTCTCATTATTACGTCAGATAGGTAATTCACGTAGTAAGTTCGTCGTATTCATGATTTACTCTTCAAAATAACATACCGTACTTATTATTTAACACAAAACGACAATAAAAATTTAAGTTATTCACGAGCAGCTAGTTGAGAATATGTATGAACTTCAAATGACGCCACGAACCGTCTCGTTCTGCATATGGATTCAAACCCAGGTCATGCAGACTAAGCAAAGACTTCGTGACTGACGGAAACTAACAGTCATTCCTGACTAGGCATACAGAGAGTGATCTACCTCGATTTTAGACAGTATCAGTTAGCAAATATCAACTTTAAATTACATAACGTAAACATTGTTAACGGACGCGAATTCCTACCCAGCATCTATTGTCCTTGTTAACGAACTACGAGAGATGTTAAATATTGCTTCTTCACAAGTAACTTACTTGAAATGCCGTGAGGTAAAGCTTTGTGTTGGTCAGGGTTTCGAACCCAGAACCTAATTGGATTGTCATCGAAGCACAATCAACTGTGACATATCGGATTATCTCGGCAGTAGCTAGATGTTTTAACTGAAATGACGAGACGAAACATTAATTTTTTCATTCCCGAAAGTATTGTCTTGCGATTTCCTTATCGATGTGTGATCTGACTGATTGTAGCTCTTTTACAGAAGGGATAAAAACGTTACAGTCAGTAAGACTGGAACCCAAACCATAACAGACACTTTCTCTCAGGTCAGCACGTTTCCACAGTGCTAGGGAAGAGGCATGTGTGTAGGTCTCCACTTACGAGGCCAGTCGTGGCTAGAGCTCGTAAACTGCTATTTAAAGGACGAGATTAGATGCGATTTTCACGTGCAACGACTTTCCTGGGCTGAAAACCGTAAATTTACAATCTTTTGTTACAGCTCAAGCGTTAATAATAACTCAGATTATTCAATGGAAATGACAGGAAAAATCAAGTGAACTTTGAGGCTTAATTCCGTGCACACCAGGAAGTAACTCGTCGATCACAGAGTTGCCAAATATACCTTGCCTTGTTGCCAAATCTCAGTTACATTACCAGCAGGAAGAAGACGAACCGATGTGATCCTACAGCGGGCTGGGAAGTGACCATAGACGCGGCTGCTACGGCCTGGAATACGTAATCCGTCTGATTCACATGTCTGTAACTGGGTTTAGGGACTGGAGCGTAGTTACTAATAATACTCAGAACTGACTGCCAACCAAGCTTCATAAATCAGTAACTCTCATAGTTGTTTTTACATATCTTTCGTTAGTGTACTCAAAATTAAGAAAATCATTGACGAACGTTTTCGTACCTCGCTGATAGTCGAGCACAACAAACAAATAAAAATAACAAAAGACTGTGTGTGTGTGTATGTGTGTGTGTGTGTGTGTGAGAGAGAGAGAGAGAGAGAGAGAGAGAGAGAGAAGAGAGAGAGTGTGAGGGAGATAGATAAAAATAAAAAAGAATGAGAGAGAGAGTAAAACATTGTTGCAAAGAAACTGAATCACGGTATGTAAAGAAATCTTTGATTAAAATGACACGTTTTACGTCATTACGAAATGTCGTATTCATGATCTGTGGAACAAGTATTAATCTAATCTAGTCATATCATATTGCTGACTAGTCATGAAAAGGCACGAATTATAGAAATTTTCGCCAACATCAGTAACCAAATCTGAACCTGAAAAAAAAAAAGTCGACAGTTTTTGTAATAAACCGGGACTCCTTTAAAGACCCTTTCGTCCCTGTTAACTAACCACGAAAGATGTGTGATATACCTCCATTCAGAAGGAACAAAGTGTTCATGCATTTAAAGATTTTTGTGCCTGAGCGACAATCGAACCGCACACCTACCGTCCTTCTATATCGTCCACGAACATAGCTTAAGTAACACTTGCTTATTCACCAACAGTAAGATGTGTGCGTGTTTTACCAGAAATAACGACACCTATTGCGGTTGTTGGCAACACATGAACAGACATTAAAAATGCACATTAATTTTCACTAGCAGATTGGTATGCACGTGATAGGGCTTGAAATGAAATAATGAATATTTTTGTACTGAATCAGGATTCGGACCCACATACTTACCTTTGAAGGAGACCTAGAGAAGATTGCAATCTTGGGAAAAGGAACGAAATGATTGAACTATACTGTTCTGAGAGATTCAGACCCTCGAAAGATGAGATACGAATTCGATTCACAGTCTGGCACCAAATTTTTCAACGTCTCTTGTTCAATCAAGCACAAGAAAAATAAAAGCCCTGTTCCTTTAAATCAAATAACATAAAATTTTCTAATGTAAGTAAGTTTACTGGAGACAATATTTCTGTTTACCATGACTTCCGGCTATGTCATTTCCCAACATAAACCGGCTCTGCCCAAATGGTAATGAAGGAACGTGATGTTTAATACGGATTCTGGGTTATAACGTGTTTCTCTTGAGACTAGTAAAAGGTAAAGTAAATCTGTTTGTGCCTCTTAAAAGTAAATGCCTGAACCCACGCATTGCACCTGTGATAGTTCGTTCCACCAGACCATTGTGGCCACATTTCCCAGCCCCAGTAGTGTGCTGTAAGGGATGAAGTGCTTAGCTTACAAAATTAGTCACGGTGGAAAAAATTGGTCGACGTGACCTGTTTAAAGTTGTGTATGGCAGAGAATGTTTTAGAAAATCAACTGTTCTCCTTTGCAATAAACAGAAATATTTTCATTGTAAGCTATCCAAGTTCAAAATTTTCGTATTATTAGTTCAGGATCGTTTTGGGGGCGGATACCAGACAGCGAGGTCATCGGTCTCATCGGATTAAGAAAGGAGGTCGACCGTGCCCTTTAGAAGGAACCATCCCGGCATTTGCCTGGAGCGACTTAGGGAAATCACGGAAAATCTAAATCAGGATGGCCGGTCACGGGATTGAGCCGCCGTCCTCACGAATGCGAGTCCAGTGTGCTAGCCACTGGGCCACTTCGCTCGGTTTTATTAGTTCAGATTTAGTATTCACTTCTACAATGTAGCAAAGTATTTCACAGTTGCAAAACCCGCATCCGACTCATTGACCTTATACTTAGTCGCTGACCATAAATTCTAGCTCAGAGTGACACAAGTTTAAGTAACCTAATGTAGCGAAGACTGTTTGCCAGTGCTCTTTTTCACCGGAAAATATGCAATTCACTCATTGGGCTCCAATCGTACACTGTAACAGTAATATCTGTGTGTATGCAATGCATACGTATTGTAGAGTTTAGTGGTGCTCTCTCTTCCACTTCTGTATAAAATATGTTTGACCTAAATGGGCCCTTTATCATTACAGGCTGTGGGCAGTGCAACATCATTCTGACAACAGTACTGTGCTTATACTGACAGCCTCACTGTTCGTTTTAGCTGATTTTGTAAACATTTAAATAGAACAACATGACCTTTCAGTGGGAGACATTTCGTCCCCCTTTTCTTTGTGTGAAATTTGTCAGTAAGCTTTTTGCCTTCCAACCAGCGAAATGCGGCAGAGTACAGCCAGTAAACGATTCACAAACCACGATTTAGTGCCGTTAAGACGATTTCTTTAATCATTGTCGTAGCTGAATGAATTTAGTTTCTTCTTAAATCGTCTTATGCAGCAATGTTCACAGATATCTCAAATAGGAAAAACTCTTTATCCATGTACGAAAGTTGTAAAACAAACTTCCCACAGTTTGAGTCAGGTCGATGTTTTCGTCTTATAGTACTGCATATGTATTTTGTCTAAGAGGTATCACATGTAGTGTTCCTGCAGCTGTGGGAATCATTGGTTGAAAACGAGTTTAACACCAATGGGTACAGTACTGCAAAATATTCAAAATGATTATCAACCTGGCATGAGGACAGCATAATCTCCACGTCAGAAGATTGCTTCTACTTAACCATTTAATAGACACGCATTTTTTCCACCGTCACTAATTTTGTAAGCTAAGCACTTCATCCCCTACAGCACACTCCTGGGGCTGGGAAATGTGGCCACAATGGTCTGGTGGAACGAACTATCACAGGTGCAATGCGTGGGTTCAGGCATTTACTTTTAAGAGGCACAAACAGATTTACTTTACCTCTGGTAACCTCAAGAGAAACACGTTATAACCCAGAATCCGTATTAAACATCACGTTCCTTCATTACCAATTGGGCAGAGCCGGTTTACGTTGGGAAATGACATAGCCGGAAGTCATGGTAAACAGAAATATTGTCTCCAGTAAACTTACTTACATTAGAAAATTTTATTTTATTTGATTTAAAGGAACAGGGCTCTTATTTTTCTTGTGCTTGATTGAACTAGAGACGTTGAAAAATTTGGTGCCAGACTGTGATTCGAATTCGTATCTCATCTTTCGAAGATCTGAATCTCTCAGAACAGTATAGTTCAATCATTTCGTTCCTTTTCCCAAGATTTCAATCTTCTCTAGGTCTCCTCCAAAGGTAAGTACGTGGGTCCGAATCCGGATCCAGTACAAAAATATTCATTAATTCATTTCAAGCCCTATCACGTGCATACCAATCTGCTAGTGAAAATTAATGTGCATTTTTAATGTCTGTTCATGTGTTGCCAACAACCGCAATAGGTGTCGTTATTTCTGGTCAAACACGCACACATCTTACTGTTGGTGAGTAAGCAAGTGTTACTTAAGCTATGTTCGTGGACGATATAGAAGGACGGTAGGTGTGCGGTTCGATTGTCACTCAGGCACAAAAATTTGTATCCGTATTTTAGATTCAAACATCTAGCAGCTGGTAAGAAAAACCGATACGTAACATTTTATTTTACTTAGTTAACAATCCGATTGCGTGCTGGGTTCATATCTCCGTCACAGAACTTCAAAACATGCGCTTTGTCTTTGAATGCATGAAAACTTTGTTCCTTCTGAATGGAGGTATATCACACATCTTTCGTGGTTAGTTAACAGGGACGAAAGGGTCTTTAAAGGAGTCCCGGTTCATTACAAAAACTGTCGTCTTTGTTTTTTTCAAGTTTAGATTTGGTTACTGATATTGGCGAAAAGTTCTGTAATTCGTGATTCTTCATGACTAGTCAGCAATATGATATGATTAGATTAGATTAATACTTGTTCCATAGATCATAAATAGGGCATTTCGTAATGATGTAGAACGTGTCATTTTAATGAAAGATTTCTTTACATACCATGATTCAGTTTCTTTGAAACAATTTTTCTCTCTCTCTCTCTCTCATTCTTTTTTATTTTTATCTCTCTACCTCACTCTCTCTCTCTCTTCTCTCACTCTCTCTCTGTCACACACACACACACACACACGCACACACTCTCACACACTCTCTCTCTCTCTCACACACACACACACACACACACACACACACACACACACACACACATACGCGCGCGCGCACGCACACAGTCTTTCTTTTATTTTTATTTGTTTTTTGTACTCGACTATCGGTGAGGCCCGAAAACGTTCGTCAATGATTTTTTTAGTTTTGAGTACACTTACGAAAGATATATAAAACAACTATGAGAGTTACTGATTTATGAAGCTTAGTTTGCGGTCAGTTCTGAGTATTATTAGTAACTACGGTCCAGTCCCTAAACCCAGTTACAGAAATGTGAATCAGACGGATTACGTATTCCAGGCCGTAGCAGCCACGTCTTTGAGACGTCAGCCATGGTCACTTCCCAGCCCACTGTAGGATCACATCGGTTCGTCTTCCTCCTGCTGGTAATGTAACTGAGATTTGGCAATAAGCCAGGTATATTTGGCAACTCTGTGATCGACGAGTTACTTCCTGGCGTGCACGGAATTAAGCCTTAAAGTTCACTTGATTTTTCTGTCATTTCCATTGAATAATCTGAGTTATTATTAACACTTGAGCTGTAACAAAAGATTGTAAATTTACGGTTTTCAGCCCAGCAAAGTCGATGCACGTGGAAATCGCATCTAATCTCGTCCTTTAAACAGCGGTCTAAGAGTTCTAGCCCGACTGGTCTCGTAAGAGGAGACCGAGACGTGTGCTTCTTCCCTAGCTCTGTGGAAACGTGCTGACCTGAGAGAAAGCGTCTGTTATGGTTTGCGGTTCCAGTCTTGCTGACTGTAACGTTTATATCCCTTCTGTGAAAGAGCTACAAGCAGTCAGATCACACATCGATAAGAAAATCGCAAGAAAATACTTTCGGTTCATAGTCCAATGGTGAAAAACTTACAATGCTGCACAACAGGTAACGCCTCTTTCTGCTGTTGACAAACAAATTTTGGGTTTGTAGGAATACATAACTTTATTTATGAAATGCCACATATGCATACCACTTGAGTATGATACAGCATACCAATCAAACACAGACCCAATCGAAATCTAAGTGATTAGTATTTTACTAATTCGTGCCGATAGAGGCACGCTTGTGTACAGATACTCAGTTTTATTGAAACAGACTTTCGTCCAAAGGTTATCGTGGGTAGTTTTTTTTATTTCTTATAATACAGTGCAAAATTTTCGTACTGTTTCTATTAGTGCTGTTCAAACATTAGTTAACATGAGAGAGAAATTAATCATCAACGATATATGCGAATTCTCTGATGTTATCTATAACAGTCTAACAATGCACATGCAGTTTATTGATTACATGCATGTAGAAAACTTGTTCTGAGTTAAAGCTGTCAAAGAAGGTTTTATGAAGAATAAAATGCCACTGCCACACGACAGCTAATGTAGAAAATAATTTTTCTGACGTATTTTGGCACGATGCGCTCTCCCCATACATAATACAAAAGTTTCGAGATGCATCTGCAGCCTGGCCATCTATTAAACCTCAAAAGAACAAAATGTCGCAGAAGTTAGCCCTTTTTCCACATGCGACTATTTTGGGTTGAGAAGTGAAGGGAATTATATGCAAAGTTCCATTAGATCGATAACTTCAGCAGACAGCAGTATGGCGTTTTAAAAAATGTAGCAGTGAACGTACCCATACTCGCGACGTCTTATCAGCGGTGCGCGACGCTTACCGTTACGCTACTAGCTAACACAGAGCTACAACACCTCCAGAACTCAACAAAAATTCTTCCAGAACTTGCGCATTGCACAGTGCTGTGAGTTATTATGCATATGACCGGATCTAGACTTCTGACAGAAGGACAGTTACAGCTTTTCTTTTGCACTGCACGACGTTTTTAAAAAACAGATAGCGCAATAGAGTAGCTCAAGTCGAAAGGAACACTTCCTGTTTAAATTTCCGCATCCTACACTGTTGGCAGTTCTGTGTAGGTGTCAGTTACGTGATTTTATTTCGGTGATTACAAAAGAGTCGAATGTATGCACTGGGTAGCCGAGGCAGCTAGTTCATGGTGATTCGGTCAACCAAGTAAGTGAATGTACTGAACATGCTACAAACCACTACAGGGAGTCTGTGTGTCAGAATTCTCATCCAGTGTGGCGCAACATTGTTATGATAGAATAATGAGTGATAGAGAAGAGAATTTGGTGGTCTCTTGGATTGATGCTAGGTTCATATACTTATGGTCTGGGTTCGATTCCAACTTCTGCTGATGATTTTTGATAAGGAGAGACAGATACTGTTCTCTTCTGGCTACGCCAAGTGAAGAAGGTATAATGGCATTGTGGTCTGAAATTCACGTTAAACATGATATTCTTTCTCTACCAAGTAGATGTTAGGTTGAACCACAATCAAGTCAGGAGTTGCGTCACGTAGAAACTCTATCAGCAGTAACCTTTCTTATACTAGTTATTTATTTCTAGTGACGAAACAAACGCAATGTAGAGTCACAGGACACTTATTGCATCTTTTATTTGAGCTTCTGTATGTCGATAAAATTGGTTCTGATCTAGGAATGCAACTCAGACCGCCCTTAACACGGAATTTGTTCCCTTCGTTAGAATACAGCTCGACTACAATTTGTTGTTTGTTCAAAACTGCAGATTCCTCAATATCTCCACATATTGGGCTTCAAAGGGTTCGAATCCTGGCCTGGCACTAAAGCTTTCATTACGTATTATCAAGCTCTAGCATGAGAACACCTATCTGCTGGTGGGTAATAATTTTGGTTTTTAATGTATTTTCATTCGTTGTCAACACTAACGGTATCTGACGTTTTTGAATCCCAGTGAGACACAGAACTGTTTGCGAAATCATTGTAAATTCAAGGATATTATTCCGAGCTGCTGGTGGAGAAAAATTCGGTAGCTGACGTCTCTTTGTGTGCAGTCAACAACGATATGTGTGGGACTCGATTCCCAGTCAGCACTGAACTCTTCGTCATATTATTTCTAGTTTAAACATGCTCACATGTCGCTACTGGTGTAACAAACCCATTTTTTACGTTCGTTTCCTCTAGAATATAACAGCGATAGGTGCCAGGTTGGAGTCCTGGGAATGAAAAAATTAATGTTTCGTCTCGTCATTTCAGTTAAAACATCTAGCTACTGCCGAGATAATCCTATATATCACAGTTGATTGTGCTTCGATGACAATCCAATTAGGTTCTGGGTTCGAATCCCTGACCAACACAAAGCTTTACCTCACGGCATTTCAAGTAAGTTACTTGTGAAGAAGCAATATTTAACATCTCTCGTAGTTCGTTAACAAGGACAATAGATGCTGGGTAGGAGTTAGCGTCCGTTAACAATGTTTACGTTATGTAATTTAAAGTTGATATTTGCTAACTGATACTGTCTAAAATCGAGGTAGATCACTCTCTGTATGCCTAGTCAGGAATGACTGTTAGTTTCCGTCAGTCACGAAGTCTTTGCTTAGTCTGCATGAACTGGGTTTGAATCCATATGCAGAACGAGACGGTTCGTGGCGTCATTTGAAGTTCATACATATTCTCAACTAGCTGCTCGTGAATAACTTAAATTTTTATTGTCGTTTTGTGTTAAATAATAAGTACGGTATGTTATTTTGAAGAGTAAATCATGAATACGACGAACTTACTACGTGAATTACCTATCTGACGTAATAATGAGAGTGGTAACATTTCGTGTATGTCATTTATTGTAATAAATGTGAACTTACAAGCCTGAAGAACCGTCTTATCTGTGAAAAGATGTTCCCTGAAATTTGTAGTACCTTGGTATTACTTAACATCTTGAGTTATTGCGATACAGAGCAGTGTTTTCTAGTGGTGACTTGTTGGAACCATTTTCAATAGTCAAACGACTGTACCGAGGGATGATTAGATGACTTGCTAGACAGCTGCGGTAGCCTGGCTGCATTCGAATCAGGCGAAATGCAATTCAGGTCGTTGGGATACTTTTGAGTACGACTGTACACTGCCAGCAGTGTGACACGTCGCATTGTTCTGTTGGTAGATGCCATGGTGCAGAGGAAAAACAAAATGCTTGCAGTGGTGGACATGGTGCCCAAGGATGGATGCATTGTGGCTTCCAGAATGACGAAATCGCCTAGAAAATGCCTCGAAAGCATTCCCCGGTCCATAACCCATTGAGGATGCTTGCTTTCAGACGTTTCATGCAGTGCATGACAACGGCAACCTATCCGATGAAGCATAAAATGTGATTCATCTCAAAACGCCACCAGTCGCCCTTCAGTGGAGGTCCAGTTTCGGTATTAGTATGTAAATATTCGTCTTCGACGCAGATGCATGGGTGCATGGGTGCATGGACCAGGCACCTGTTGCAGAGGCCCACACGCAGCTACGTTCGCTTAACGATCTTTCATGGGACACTGTTGGTATACCCTTGGTTCATCTGGGCGGTCACTTGCTCAGCAGTTTGACGCCTCTTCACCCGTACGCATATCTGCAGCCATCGTTCACCCATCTAGGGCCCTTGGTGCATCACAGTTGCCTCGGTACGTGTTTCGGATAGCGCCATTCTATCATGCACGGTAGAGATTTAGAAACACAGATAGGAAGTTCTACCAGTAAGCGCCATTAGGTAATACATCCAGGAGAAATTTCTCGGTACTATAGAGAAGTAAACTTCGGTGAATGCTTTATGTTGTTATCGTTAGCACACATTTAGAGAACTTGATTTACAGAGGTGCATTACTACAACGACTGCAATGTTTTCCGCGTCCCCTGACACACTTTGTATGTTCTCGGCTGCGAATGCTGCCACAAGCAGTCTGTGAATGGTTATTGAACTTCGAACACAGAAGGTCGTCACGTTAATGTGACTGGACTGTTTAGATGAGGGTTAAGGAAAAAGGAAGCAAAGACAAGGCGATGGTACGTAGAAAGAAGGTCAACAACTCGCTTAACATCAAAATTGGGAACGGCACAGTACTAGAATAAAGAAAAGAATTCGGTCTAGTAAACGAGATAACTCAAGTTGGCTGAAGCAAGTAAGATATCAGAAGAAGACTGGCACAGATTGACAAAGCATTCGTCAATAAAAAAGTTTCACTGGTGTCAAATAATGGCACGTAACTGAGGAAGATGTACCTGAAAGTTTAAGCCTGCATCACGCTGTTGTATTGAATCAAAAGGTGCACCATCGGATGTACAGAGAAGAAGAAACTGGAAGCATTTGAAATGTTGTGGTAAAGAAATGAAGAAGTAGTATAAAGAACAAGCGAAGAAAGATGGGTGTAGAAGAAAACTTACCAGAATAAGGGACAAGTTAGAAGAACATCTGCCACGTCATCCAGGAATATTTGACTTAGCGCTGGAAGCAGCAGTATAAAACTCAGAATATGGAAACCACATTATAGACGATGTTGGTGTCGTACTAATGTAGAGATGAGAATTTCAGCGCAGGATACGAAAAGACAGTGGAGTGAATCAGACTAGTCTAAATTATTTGAAACCCAAGCAAAAGAAATTAGTGATGAGTACAATCTACGATTACACTGATTACGTAACTCGACTCGTAGCCCGACAGCATGAAAGTTAAAAACGATCAGGCATCCACCTACGATGGCGTTAAACAGCGAATTAAAATGGTCTTGCGGTGGAACAGACAGTTCGTAGTCGACTAAAAAGATTATGGCACCCGTAAGTAAAGATCACGTCGGTAGTACTACCCCATCTAACTAGCGAAACGAGCGTATGGTAATGGTGTACAAGACACTGAAACTGGGGTTCGAAGTAACCAGTCAGTATGAGAATTTCCTGTGATTGGTTCAAATGGTTCAAATGGCTCTGAGCACTATGGGACTCAACTGCTGTGGTCATAAGTCCCCTAGAACTTAGAACTACTTAAACCTAACTAACCTAAGGACAGCACACTGTAAGTAGGCTGTTTATGTTTTCTTTATGTAAGTTTGCTGTTTATGTTTTCTTATTGGCAACGTTACGTAGCGCTCTCTGTATGAAAATCACTGGCTGTGCTGTGTGCAGTATGTGGCTAGTTTGCATTGTTGCCTGCCATTGTTGTCATGAACTGCTATAGCTGGATGTGAACAGCAGATAGCGTTGGGCAGTTGGAGGTGAGCCGCCAGCAGTGGTGGACGTGGGGAGAGAGATGGCCGAGTTTTGATAATCTGTAAGACTGGATGTCAATTATGAATATTAAGGTAAATACATTGTTTGTTCTCTAATAATATCTTTCATTTGCTAACTATCCCTATCAGTAGTTAGTGCCTCCAGTAGTTTGAATCTTTTATTTAGCTGGCAGTAGTGGCACTCGCTGTATTGCAGTAGTTCGAGCAGCGAAGATTTTTGTGAGGTAAGTGATTTGTAAAAGGTATAGGTTAAAGTTAGTCAGGGCCATTGTTTTGTAGGGGTTATTGAAAGTCAGATTGCGTTGCGCTAAAAAATTATTGTGTGCCAGGTTAAGCACAGGCTTGTATAATTGTTCTAAGTGGACGTTTCACATATAAAATTGTTCAAAGGGGACGTTTCATATGGCGACCCTGCCAGGATACCTCACTGGAATCTTCTGATTTTTTCTTGTAGTTTGTGTAATTAGTGTAGATTTTGTTTATTGCTAGTGCGTAATTGTAGAGGGAATCTCCTTTGTAGTTGCAGCCTTTCATTGTTGTACTGTAAAACAGTTGTGGCATGCATGTAGATTTGCACCAAGTATTTCGCAGCTGCAATTAACTAGATATTATTTTCAGTGCTATGTTAATGTGTTCCCCTATTTTTGCTCTTCAAATTGTGTTTTTCTGTGTTATCGTGTGAAATATTGTCACAATAATGGCGTGTGAAAAACGTAACACTCGGCTCCAAAGTAAACTGAGAAACGACAGTGAAGACGAAAGCAATGTGTTAGCGCCACTGTGTAATGAGTTAACTAATGTTCAAAGTAGTAATTTGGTAACTGTGCATAGGGAAATGGAGCGGACGTCAAACAATGGCGTAGACAGTCAAACAGGTAGTGAACAGGGAAGCATTATCGATCGGTCGGTCGGCAACAGCTCGCCTCAGGAATCCGAAATGATAGGACACAATATTGCAAATACTGTAGATTCAGGTTTTGCGTCCTCACCGTTTTCTCAAATAAGTCAAGACACATTTTCAGCTTGTCAAAATGTGAATGTTGCCGGCACAAATGCACTGCCGAAAAGAGTAGAGGAACAGATTCCAGACACTAATGCATTGTTATTACAACTAATGCAACAAATGGAACAAAATCAGAGACAGATGGGACAAAATCTTCAAAAGTTAGACACAATGGAACAAAATCTTAAAAAGTTAGACACAGTGGAACAAAATCTTAAAAAGTTAGAAACAGTGGAACAAAATCTTAAAAAGTTAGACACAGTGGAACAAAATCTTCAAAAGTTAGACACAATGGAACAAAATCTTCGGAAGTTAGACACCACACTTGAACAAACACGTGAAGATCTAACTACTGAGTTACATAACATTGAATCGAAATGCCAAAAAGTCTGTAATGACGTAAAAACACAAATTTGTGAGCATTTTCAGCCTATTTTTTCGCGGCATGAAAATGCATTACAGAATCACGAAGCAGCCATAAAAGAACTGCAAACTATTGTTCATGAAAATCATGAGACCTTGCAAGCTAAAATGGACTCAGTTGCATCTACCGATTCGGTTACGCAACTTGCAAAAACTCAGGAAAACTTAAAGGACACAGTAGAAAGACACATGGGGGAAATTAGTTCATTATCAGAGAAAGTAGCCGAACTTTCGGATCAGGTCACTAACTTATCTACAAAGGTAGATGATGATCTGAATGACACAAGACCCGTAGCCTTCACTGACACAGAAGAGTATGAACAAATTAGAAAATTCAAACAAAATCAAAATCAAATCAACACACAGTACAAAAGAGAAATGCGGGAATTACAAGATCAGCTGACACAGGTAATACAAGAATTACATATTTCAGAGGATACTCGCGCTCCAACACGGGAAGAGGAACTTAGAAATACGGAAAAGCCACAAAATAATAGCACAGGGCATTTCGGTAATTATGAAAGAAATTGGCAAGGTACACCGAATTTTGAGATGGAACCGCCGAAACGACGTGACAATGACCGACATGCTACTCGCCGACACGATGATTTTGACTATAAGCTGTTCATTACTACACGTAAATTCAAAACATTTAAGAATTCTGGCAACGACATTCATCCACAAGCATGGCTCCATCAATTCTCTCATTGTTTCCCTCCCAACTGGTCATTGGAGCACAGGTTAGAATTTGTGTGTGGCTACTTAGAGAATGAACCAGCTGTAAGAATGCGATCGGTCATTCACGATTGCCACAGTGAAGGAGAATTTTACCATGCCTTCCTCTCAGCATATTGGTCTCAAGCCACACAAGACCGCGTAAAACATAGCATCATGATGATGAAACACTTTGAACAATCTGAATTTTCCAGTCTTGTCAAATATTTTGAAGACATGTTGCACAAGAATCAGTACCTATCAAACCCATACAGCCCCTCAGAACTCATCCGCATTTGCTTAATCAAACTGCCTGAACATTTACGACATATTATTTTGGCAGGACGTTGCAAAGACGACATTGAAGCTTTTCAGGGATTGTTACAAGAACTGGAAATTGACACAGACAGTCGCGGGATGCGAAAACAGGAAAACAATCACTACAGGTCACATCCGTCTCAATTCCGTGACGACAGAAACAATAAATGGCCACGACAAACCTATTCTTACAACGTAAATCGTGACCAAAACAGACACCACCCATATGACAACCACTGGCAGAGTAATAGTTACAGGGAAAGATCACCTTTCCGCGGTAATGACTATCACAGAGACAATCAGAGAAACAGACAATATGGGAACCAATATAACTATTATCAAGGGAGACAGAATAACTTTAGACGCAACGGTCCAGCGCGTAGTTACGATTCAAGGAGAAATTCTCCACCATGTGACCAACAAGAAAGAAACTATGGAAACTACCGACATGACGACAGACGATATGATCGTAACGACAGACCTGAACTGCATCAGAACTGGCGAGTTTTAAACAGAGCTGGGCCCTCTGGGCAAGGCGAATTTGTGGAAGTTAGGCCTCCCAATCCCAGTAACGGCGCGCGCCAACAAAGAAACAGACAATGACTCGCACCGCAGGCAGCTGCGTGCGCCGGCTGGCTCCGAGAAAAATAACATTGACGCTAACCTTGAGCAAAATTCCCGTATTCTTTACGGACGAATACCGCATGATAATTGCATTCAAGTTGAAACTCTGCGTACTAGGAAGAGTAAAGGTTTACACCACATTTCTCATGTAAAACCATTTATTGACAGATAATCTGCTTTTTAACTTAGTCTTTGTAATTTTCACTTCACGCTACTTGTACTATTTGTCACTCTGAGAAACTGTTAACATGCAACAATGTTTTGAAGTTCAATATCCACTCAAGAACCAAGAGAACTTCTTCAAACAGAAATTACGAATGCATTGTTATTGCGAACAGATGACACAGTAGTTAGTTAATGTGACAGTTACACGAATTTATCACGACACTACTAATGAGTGACAATTTACAATGTTGCTTTTGCGGTGTATCTGTTTTATATCTGCACAGTTTTTTCTGAATTCTTCTATAATGTGAAACATGTTTTAGTAGTAACTTTTGTGCTATTGCTACAAGGAGACAGCCTTTTCCGTAGGACAACAATACGTTACAGCACAGTACTTTCCTCATCACGGCAATAAGCGTAATAACTAAGTTATCTATACGCAAAGCATTTCACTTTTGTTTATCATGAGGTAAGTACATTGGCTTCTGCTGAACTTAGCTTTTGGAGGACGATAACTACGACACTTCCCAGAGATTATCTTAGAGCAAGACGCACATTTAGCGCTACAGGACACGTATTTGAGTGATTAATTTTGTACTTAAAACATTTATTTTTAAAGAGTTTTGAATTACAAAGAAAGTTTTTCGTGATACATTTCATTCCATTGCTGTAATCTGTAACACCTGAGGGTATAATTACAATAAACCTCAGGGGGGTACACGCCTACTTTGTGTACCATGTGTTTGGCAAGCACAAGGAGCCCTAGCTAATATGGTATTTGCTTATACAACTTTACACATCGGTACCATATTTCTCTAACACATAAATTACACACCTATCTGATCATTTAACAGAGAAACAAACATCCTTTTACTACGTCAGTGACACATGTTTACGCCATTACAGAGTTGGATTACTTCACACTTAAGAAATTGTACTTTGTCTGTACTTTGTGCACTGTTCATATTTCTTTTTTGGAACCATTGTGATACTATGAGAACTTTGAATGATGTATTTGGTAAGGGAGTATGATTTTAAAGTACGTTGGAGGCAGATGACACTTTTGACATGAGCAGAGAATTTTGTTAGGTTTTGAAATTATTGGAGGAAGCTACGACGATTTTGAGATTTGACTGAGGTTTTATGATGTTATTTTTACGACGACGATGTGTATTATGCTGTTGCGGTAAGTTTATGATCCATAAGCTGATGCTATATGAGTTATTTGATTATGCTATGTATCTGTTATGATGAAATATGGAAAAAGTGTCGACGAATAAGGTAAGGAGTAATAAATAGTGGTTAGGGACTCTTGACCTGTGAAATATTTTTATATGAGACTGTCACTGTAGCGGAAACTGCTGTCGTAAATATTTCCGTAAGAAAGTTAAGTGACCACCTGCACATGCGTCGTGGGCACACAGCTGTGTCAAACACCTGGAGAACAAGCCATTAGATTGAGTGCCTCGTTAGAAGCACAGGTAAAAAAAAAAAAACAGAAAGGGAAGGCCATTGTACGCGCTACTGACATTTCCTTGTTGAAAGCATACTGTGGAGCTCGTAATTTATGATATTTACTGAAATGCCTAATGAAACGATGCGAAACATTTCACAGCTATTGTCTTGCTAGTTGAGAAAAATGCCATATGGCTTGCTTTATGTATTTATTTACACATTTTGTTTAATATCAAGTTTCTAGCTGCACTGCAGCATTGGTTAAAATAAAATTTAATATATGCACTAATATAAATATTTTATGCGAACAGATCCAGTAAATAATTTTATGATCTATCCAAAAAAAATGAGGGAGCACAAAAAAGGACATTTCCCTTCACAGGAATTGTATAAATTATTTTTTATGATTTGGTAACTTATCAACTAGCGTAAGTTTATGTGATGCATCACTCTAATGTTAAGATGTGACATAGGTATTAGACATGGCCATTTTAGTGTAATATTTTTTCTGCTTGCGCTATGTCATGTCTAGGTATAAGTTGCTGCTGTTTGCCAGGCATAGTGTTATTGAATTTGACTTTTGCTAATTTCTTAATGCTGCTTGCTTCGCAAATCTGCGTTTTTTTTTCATTGCTGTTTATATTAACTGTGTTTTGTGATGCTGCATTGCCTCGTCCCTTGGTATATATATCTGAGCTCAGTAGATTTAAGTTAGCTTAAGAGGGGGTAGACTATATAAGAAACTGACTATGATGAATTGGAAGAAATGCATTAAGAAGCTATAAGAAAATAGTTTGGCCAAAAAAGTAGTGCACAGTGGAGAATATCTATTTTTGAAAGAGGATGTGAACAGAATACAGAAAGCATGCTTGGATAGGATTTTTTTTGGTGGAAACAAAGGTTGAAATAAGATGAAAGATGTACGGAATGAAGTTGTGGGGTGGACTGCAGTACCAAATGTTACACTGAAAACAAACCCTGTCCTTTCCTTTTGTGTTATCCCACTATGTGTTTGTGTACCCTTGTGTATTTGTTTTCTTCCTGTCTCTGTGTAGTTTCATAGAATTTTTTTTCTTTTAATAGTAAGCTACATTCACTATGATGAGGCATACTGTTATCCTCAAATATAATTGGCATTAATACTCTGTTATTTTCTTTGTAAAGATGTTTAGACATTATTTATTCTGTTTTGTTTTAATGCTCATGTGTGAAGTTGACGTTTCAAAAGTTATTCTGATCTTTTATGTATGTACTCATGTCATCATTCCTGTAACACTGATGTATATGTTTATTTCTATTCTTTTGTAAAGCCCCTATTACTACAAATATTATCTGTATTGTTATGTTTTTAATGATGTATTTTGTATCTTTGTAATTGTATTCTTATGTTATATAATTGTAATTGACACCAGTTCATCATATTATTAACTTGTAAGCATTCATTTCACTGCACACATTCTGTTGGTCATAGTATATGGACAATATGTGAGAAGTAGGGACTGTTAGTGTTTGCACGTGTGTTACTAATTCAGCAAGGGACTGGATAACAGCATTGCTGGTTCTAAGGACAATTCCCAAAAACTTTGTGCGTGCACAAGTGGTGGTTTATGGACTTGCTATCTTCTCTGCAAGACTCTTCGATGGTGATTGTGCACCTGCACAGTCGCAGCAGATGGCTGCTGGCCATCTCTACCAGGACTACAGTGGGTCTACACCTTTGCTGACTCACCAGTACCACAGTTTCTACAAGGACTGCAGTGGGTCTGCACCTCTGGTGGCCCACCAATACCAGACTCTCTACCAGGACTGCAGTTGGTCTGCTCTGTGATGACCTATCTACCAATATTCGTCAGAACTTCGAATGACTCTGCTGTGGGTTTGCTCCATTGTGGCCCATTACCTGTCAGCATTTCAAGAGTCAGCACTGTCTTTCCGTTGGAAGGACAACACTACTTCTTCAAGACTGCATGGAAATCCACTACTTCTATGTGCAATTTCTTTTACTAATGAGACTTTGCGAAAAACAAAAACTGTAATTACTATTATGATGAACAATCTGGACTGTCTTTATTGACTGTGAAAAAAAAATTTTAGCTGTTGACCAACATTGTATCAATAAGTGTGTGCATTTGATATCTTTGTTATTGTAATTATGAAAAATTTTATCAAATCATTATTGGCCACTGGCCAAAAACATTTGTAAAATTTTTTGTGGGGAGCATGGGGGCTATGTAAGTAGGCTGTTTATGTTTTCTTTATGTAAGTTTGCTGTTTATGTTTTCTTATTGGCAACGTTACGTAGCGCTCTCTGTATGAAAATCACTGGCTGTGCTGTGTGCAGTATGTGGCTAGTTTGCATTGTTGCCTGCCATTGTTGTCATGAACTGCTATAGCTGGATGTGAACAGCAGATAGCGTTGGGCAGTTGGAGGTGAGCCGCCAGCAGTGGTGGACGTGGGGAGAGAGATGGCCGAGTTTTGATAATCTGTAAGACTGGATGTCAATTATGAATATTAAGGTAAATACATTGTTTGTTCTCTAATAATATCTTTCATTTGCTAACTATCCCTATCAGTAGTTAGTGCCTCCAGTAGTTTGAATCTTTTATTTAGCTGGCAGTAGTGGCACTCGCTGTATTGCAGTAGTTCGAGCAGCGAAGATTTTTGTGAGGTAAGTGATTTGTAAAAGGTATAGGTTAAAGTTAGTCAGGGCCATTGTTTTGTAGGGGTTATTGAAAGTCAGATTGCGTTGCGCTAAAAAATTATTGTGTGCCAGGTTAAGCACAGGCTTGTATAATTGTTCTAAGTGGACGTTTCACATATAAAATTGTTCAAAGGGGACGTTTCAACACAACACCCAGCCATCACGAGGCAGAGAAAATCCCTGACCCCGCCGGGAATCGAACCCGGGAACCCGGGCGTGGGAAGCGAGAACGCTACCGCACGACCACGAGATGCGGGCTCCTGTGATTGTTATCACATACAGTGTACGGCTTGCACAACGTACGATAAAACTTTATTCATGGGGGATCACTGCTTCAGGGAGTTCATTTTCTCTTTTACCAGTATTCGACTGGAATGTACTCACAACGTATACATATGGTCTTTTCGCAGGTGGTCTGGTAGCATAAGTTACCTCTACTTGTTTGACGGTGTGAAGTAACTGGAGTAGTCGTGGAGTACAAGATCAGCCAAGCTGAAAGTTGTGTCGCATGCCATACGACCTCAGAAAAGGAGCTACTCTGAGGTCTACAAGTTACTTGTATCCAACTGCTTCTTTGTGAGCCGCGACAGTCACAGGGCTATGACATGGCTGTAGAAGTGAGTCAGTCTGCGCGTGAATCAGCGTGAGCCGTCACTGGCCTGTTAACGACTGCAGAAGCGTTTACTAACAGTGCGACGCAGTTCCACTCCCGAAGTGTTCTGCTCGCTGGTTATACCTCTGTAGGCACTGCGATTGCAGCTATTCAAACCAGTGATGAGGAGAACGTGAGATTCTTCTTCACCTCTGTAAATCAAGTTCTCTAAATGTGTGCTAACGATAACAACATAAAGCATTCACCGAAGTTTACTTCTCTATAGTACCGAGAAATTTCTCCTGGATGCATTACCCAATGGCGCCTACTGGTAGAACTTCCTATTTGTGTTTCTAAATCTCTATCTAAATTCACGTTTATACTCTGCAAACCTCTATGAAGTCCATGACGAAGGATACGTCCCTCCTGCCTGTTACTAGTGCTTTTTCCTTTGCATCCAGGTATGGAGCGCGTGAAGAATGACTGTTTAAAAGCGTTGTAATTAATC
Source organism: Schistocerca cancellata (assembly GCF_023864275.1). Lineage (NCBI taxonomy): Eukaryota > Metazoa > Arthropoda > Insecta > Orthoptera > Acrididae > Schistocerca > Schistocerca cancellata. The sequence goes on from NC_064626.1 coordinate 948,420,722, forward strand.
TAATTTTGTCCTCATAACCCCAAAAGAAGCTTTACTTAAAGTGTTATATATATTTCTAACGTCATCGCTTAAAGTCGTTCTTGAAACGTTGTAAGTAGTTTACGTCTATCCTCAAGACTCTGCGAATTCAGTTTCTTCAGCATCTCTCCCACAAACCTGTGACCATTCGTGCTGCCCCTCTCTGTATACGTTCAATATCCCCTGCTAGCGCTATTTGGCACAGGTCCCAAACACCTGAGAAATATTCTAGGATTTCTTGAAAGACATCATGTTTACGCCAGTGACTGTTAAACTTTTTATTTCCAATATTGCAATTTCGGCCTTGGGCCATTATCAAGTGTAGCTGAAATACAAAACGTTTATAAGATATTTTACAAAAATCGTTGTGTACTTTGACATTCGCCGATTACACAAAATGAAAAATGCAGCTATGTAACCAAGTTTATTTACATGTTTTGGCTTTAAGCCATGTCTACTTTAAGCCAAAACATGTAAGTAACCATGGTTACATAGTGTTGCCCATCGCTGACCACTGCGTTCTTCCATCTTCCTGTGGCAGTAGAACTGGGCGTCTTTTGTGGGGATCCATGAATGGATTCAATTTTGCAGTTGTTCATATGATCGGAAGTGCTGGTCAGCCAGACTGTATGCCACTGATTGAAAAAGGTGGTAGTCAGAATACGGCGGGAGGGATAGGACTTGTCATTTCAACGTTTCCATGTATATTTTGACGGGTTTTTGGACGTGGGGTCGTGCACTCACCTACTGCAAAATAACCTTTACGTGTCTATCGCAATATTGTGGCCGTTTGTGTTTCTGTGCTGGGATCGAACGAATCAATTGCTTTCGATAATGATGTCCTGTGACTGTCTTCGTCTGTTTCAGTAGCTATGAAAACGTTCTGTCTTGCCCCGCCATGCCGGTCTACGACATCAAAATCACCGTTCTTAAGGCGTTGAAAATATTCTCTGCTCATTCTTCCACTAATATTTCCCTCACCATTGGTCTTACCCAGCATTTTAAGAGCCACAGCCGCAGATTTATTCATGTTAAAGCAGAAAATTAAAACTTCCCATAAATGGCGCGAAATGGGTACGTAAGTTGACGTACTTAATCGAGAATAACCTTATGATGCAATCACGAATCTACTTATAATTCTATGGAATTATGTTTACAGATGTCTAAGCTTATTGTATCGCACCTATGACCAACCCCACTTGCCGCTACTGCCGTTTATTGCAAAACGGCGGAAGAAAAGTTGTAGACCTAATCTTTTGTCTCTGTATATCTTATACCGCTCCAGCTATTATGGTTTTGTGAACCGAAACCGGCAGAGGAATAAAGGTGTGTTGGTACAGATGGCAATTTGCAGTGGGTTATTTCAAGTACTTGACAGGCAGGCTGTTTCTTCAAGAGAATTATATCTTGAGTATGATTGACCATGATCATCGAAACACGCTTGCAGGCTTTTTTCAGTTGTGGAATATTCATTTTGTTTGCAAATATAAGATAATTCTGTAGTTGACTCTCCAGAAAGGTGCCAGCAATTGTAGGTTACACAGGCGAGAACGTCTGTATTGGCCAGAGAACCTGTGGATCGCAACAAATTTTATGTTCGTCAGTATGCAAGTAATAACAAATTGAAGGCGCCACCAAGAGACAGCACAGATATGAAATTAGTGATAAAAATAACAGCAACAATAGGACTTTTTACTTCTGAAACAAAAGCCAGTCTATACCGCATTGCAGATTGTCAGTAAGGCTAACATGATGAAATTCAGGAGTTGAAGACTACGGTAATGGTTCGTGGAGATCGTCAATGTTACGTTTCAGACGTCATGGTTCATTGTGGATACCACTTAAGTTTCATTTCGCTGGCTTGTAGTTTTATGGACAATTTTGATTTCCGATAGCCAGTGAGTTGTGATTTATCCTAGACGGGGTCTGTTGCTCGGTGGCACCCTTGTTTAAAATGGTTACCTAAATGGTGAGCTGGAGTTCAGTGAAGAAACAGAGAGGTTCGTTAAAACGGGACCCGTCTTCGTTCGTGGTTCGGAATCCATGTGAAACTGTAGGTCTAACTATAACTCTCTGGATAAGGTAGTTCACAAGTCGAAGGAAGCCAAGGGGATTGCTCTCTTAAATGGAAAAAGTCTCATATAGTATTGGCTCTGAGCACTATGGGACTCAACATCTTAGGTCATAAGTCCCCTAGAATTTAGAACTACTTAAACCTAACTAACCTAAGGACATCACACACACCCATGCCCGAGGCAGGATTCGAACCTGCGACCGTAGCAGTCCCGCGGTTCCGGACTGCAGCGCCAGAACCGCACGGCCACCGCGGCCACCGCGGCCGGCTCTCATATAGTACTGCAGTGTTCAAACCAACCACCGTTATTTCACTTACTGTTTTCATGGAAGTTAGTGTTGATTTTTTCTTTGTGATTATCGTCGTTTTTATCTATTATCGCGATACTCTCCTTTTCTGTCATTCAGAATACTGAAATTTCTGGTGCAGTGGGGAGATCTTAGAGACTAAGTGATTTGCTACAGCTCAGTATTGTTCCGCGGGCCAAAGGCAACATGATGAGCCTTATCAAAATCACTTTACGAATGAGGAGGTAAAGTTAGTCGCCCTGGGACCTCCAATGATTCGTGTTTGTTTTTACGTTGTTTTACGTTGCGCCTCACCTGGATGCGCGCTGGTCGGCAAAGGACACTTTCAGCTCCTCAGGCAGCAAGGAGGTTTCTTTTTTTACTTTTTTTGAATCATTAATCTTCTGACTGGTATGATGTGACCCGCCACGAATTTCTCTCCTGTGCCAACATCTCCATCTCAGTGCAGCACTTGGAACGTCCTCTATTATTTGTTGGATGTATTCCTATCTCTGTCTACATCTACAGTTTTTACCCTCTACGGCTCCCTCTAGTACCATGGAAGTCATTCTCTGATATCTTAACAGATGTCCTGTCATCCTGTTCCTTCTTATTGTCAGAATTTTCCACATATTCCTTTCCTCTCTGACTCTACGGAGGATCTCCTCATTCCTTACCTTATCAGTCCAACTTTCAACATTCGTCTGTAGCACACATCTCAAATCTTTCGATTCTCTTCTGTTCCTGCTTCCCAGAGTCCATGTATCACTACCATAAAATGCTGTGTTCCAAACGAACATTTTCAGAAATTTCTTCCTCAAATTAAGGCCCACGTTTGATACTAGTAGACTTCTTTTGACCAGAAATGCCCTTTTTGCCAGTGACAGTCTGCTTTTAATGTCCTCCTCGTTCCGACTGTCATTGGTTATTTTGCTGCCTAGTAGCAGAATTCCTTGACGTCATCCACTCATTTCTGCTATTTCTCATTAGTTTCGTCTGCCTTAGATTTAATCTCAATCCATATTCCTTACTCATTAGATTGTTCATTCCATTCAGCAGATCACGTAATTCTTCACTTTTACTCAGGATAGCAAAGTCATCAGCGAATCGTCTCATTGATATCCTTTCACCCTGAATTTTAGTTCCAATCCTGAAGTTTTCTTTCATTTCCATCATTGCTTCTTCGATGTACAGATTGAACTGTAGGGGCGAAAGACTACATCCCTGTCTTACACCGTTTTTATCCGAGCACTTCGTTCTTGGTCGTTTTCTGTTATTATTCGCTCTTGGTTATTGTGCATACTGTATATTACCCGTCTCTTCCTGTAGCTAACCCCTATTTTTGTAAGAATTTCGAACATCTTGCACCATTTTACATTGTCGTACGCCTTTTCCAGGTCGATAAATCCTACGAATGAGTCTTGATTTTTCTTTAGTCTTGCTTCATTATCAACTGCAACGTCAGACTCTTTCTCTCTAGTGCCTTTGCGTTTCCTAAAGTCCGCCCCATTAACTGAATGGTAATAAAAAAAACTGAGTGGAAGGATCAACAAACGAACTTGACCGGATGTCATGTGACGTCCGCAACGACCAAACACAGCGATCAACAACGAACAAAACGGAAAAAAATAGTCAGCGCGTTGGAATGCCACGCACGGGGGCCGGGGTTCGATTCCCGGCTGTAGCGGGAGATTTTCTCCCCTCAGGGACTGGGTGTTGTGCTCTCCTCATTATCATTTCATCCCCATTGTCGACGCGCAAGTCGTCTAATGTAGCGTCGCACTCAATAAGACTTGCTTTTGGCGGCAGAACTTCCCGACTGGGAACTCCTGGCCACTGACACCATACGATCATTCCCAATTTGTTTTTTTTTTTTTTTTTTGCCTTTCCTAAAGCCAAACTGATCGTCATCTTACACATCCTCAGTTTTGTTTTCCAGTATTCTGTATGTTATTCTTGTAAGCACCTTGGATGTATGATTTTTTACTGCTGATTGTGCGATAACTCTCGCACTTGTCAGCTCTTGCATTTTTCGGAATTGTATGGATGATACTTTTCTGAAAGTCAGATGGTATGTCGCCAGACTCATACATTCTACACACCAACATGAATAGTCGTTTCGTTGCCGCTTCTCCCAATGATTTTAGAAATTATGATGGAATGTCATCTATCCCTTCTGCCTTAGTTTATGTCCTGCAAACCTCTCTTAAATTCTGATTCTAATACTGCATTCCCTATCTCTTCTGAAACGAAAAATTCTGATTAGAATGCATAAAAGCACCATGAGTAAGCGGCTGTACAGATACATCCTTGAGACAATTTGTAATTTCTCATGCAGTTTCTTCTCGAGTCTGATATTGTCTGTTATTGAACTATACATAACATTTTCTGGCAGATTAAAACTGTGTGCCATACCGGAACTCAAAACTAGAACTTTTGCAGAGGTATAAAAGGTGGACTTTGGAAGGTAGGAGATGATTTAATGGCGGAAGTAAAGCAGTGAGGGGTTGTCGTCAGTAGTGTTTGGATACCTGAGTCGGTAGAGCACTTGCCCAAGAAGATCAAAGGTTATAGGTTCAAATCCTAGTCCTGCACACAGTTTTGATCTGACAGGACATTTAACATCAGCACACACTCCGCTACAGAGTGAAAATTTATCCTATATACTCTATGGAGGCTTATTGTTTCTGTGATTGGCTATTCATAATTGTACGAGTATGTGTGACTAACTTTGTTAAGTTTATTTGCATTTATTGTTTGTGTACAGGAAAAAAGTACTGCTAAACTGTGTATTGAAAACTATGAACAAGCAGACACTTCCCTGAGGGAAAAATACCATTACATTTTGAACATGATCTTACACCACGAGGCAGGGAAGAACGCTTCTCGAGTGTCAAGCCCTGAAATGCGAAGGGGCAGCATACGTAGGGTATCTCTGTTTATCCACCCTCAAAATGTCAACTTTAAACGGTTGCGGTGGGACGAAGCAGTGAAAACCAATTACGAAAGTTAAATCGCCTCGGATGGCGACGTGTGAAAGTAAGCAGGCCATACAGAAGCTCACTTCACGATCTGGTAATGAATGCCCAAGTTTAATATGGTGGGCATGATACGATTCGGAAGCCACTGTACAGTTCTGCTGAGATGGGGCACGATTTTCTTTGGGTGAACTGAAGTTGCTGCAGTCTGATTACTGGAAGCTGCATACTATTTTTCAATTGTAATGAGGCATGCCTATATATCGTGCCTTTCAGTATGGTAATTTGAATCTTATGTTTAAACATGGCAATATATATGTTTGCTTTAATCTTGTGTGTATCTAATAAATGAAATTCTTTATGTTCCAAGAAACTTTCCTTTCCTCATTCTGATTGGGTTCTGTTGAACAAAAATCTGATTTTGGCGTACAATTATGATGTCATATGATATATCTACGTCAGTGCAATTAATTCTTTGGGTTATATAATTTCAGCATGGTATTTTAAGCAAAAAATGATTTTGGTTACATTTTATGTAGTTAGGATTTAACAACGACGCGTATCAAATTTCAGTAATATCTTCCTGAATGGACTGATAATAGGAATTTTCTAGCTGTTAATACTTCATGAACTATTTGTATAGGAATTATGAACTTTTCTTAGTCATTCCAGCAGTACATAAAAGTGTAACTGAGTTTTACAACGAGAAAAAAAAATTGTTGTTGATGTAAACCTAGGCAGCTAATGCTTGGTGTTCGATTTCAAATGTACTCATAGCATGTATACATGTGGACTTTCACATGATGAGCTGTACCTTTCCGAGTCTAGGTTTTAGATATTGCACTGCAAATACAACAAGAAAGTACAATAGCCTTGAAAATCACAAATAGAGTTTTTCAGATCATGGTTAGACAATCTAAAAACTTGTGATTTGGAGGGAGCATTATTTTTAATTTGTATTTTGAAAGTTTCTGCTTTGAGATTTTGTTTGTAGAGTCAATCGAAGATGGGTCTTTGCATATTTATTGTCGTTATATATTCACGTTAACTACATAGTATAAGCACTTCTTCTGATGAACTTTTCGTTGACTTTTTCAGCACAATTAACTTCAGACAGCAAATACTTCATAGCTGTTTTTATCACATTAGGTTAGGTGAAACAGTCAAATTTACACACAACGCTTAGGCCGTTAGAAGTTGTGTTAATAGCCTACTCATCAAGTAAGTACATTCTACAATGAGACTTATCATCTGTACAAAACATCAGCTGTTTCTAATAGCCTAGATTACAATGTGGCATTACATGTTCTGTTGAATATTACGCTGCTAAATATGCTGAAAATAGCATGTAATATTACTTTTTTTCTTGTGCTCGAAAAACTATCCGTTGCCACCGCTTATGGGTTTCTGATGACGTACGGTGTGCGCTAGTTCACTACCCGACGAATTACGCCACCGTCTTGAAGGGAACAATCGCTAGAACCAGTCCAACCCTCTATACTTCAGTGCTTGTGAAATTTGGAAGGGTCGACTGTCTCTGGTTGAGGCGGGATAACGTTAAATAATGAAAACTTTTACGCTTCTTAGAGCACTGTAGCACCCTGACTGCTACTCAGAAGATCATTCTGTGACAACCACTGTATCGTTTACTCTTAACCTCACATCCATCAAAAGCTTCATCATGAAGTCTTGGAGAGAACAGTTTCTGAATAACAGTTAAAAGGTGTAAGAGTCAGGAAACAATCACACTTTAGTTGCCCGCAAAAAGTATCGTAACTTCACTTTCTACCCATTCACCTGAATCAAGTCCGCCTATTCATCCAGACCATGACTATGACACTCAGAAACCACAGAACTGAGCAAATCGCTGGTATCCTAGATCCGTGTCTCACAGAATTTACAAGGAATTCACTTCCTTCTGGCAAAAATCGTGTTCGAAATCCATTGAAAGTGACACCAGAAAATGTTTTAGCATTTCGGCGTTCAACCAGCCAGGGATGTTTTAATGAGTAGATTAGCTTTTAGACACTAGCGTGTATTTGATTCTTCCCTTTCATTTGCTAAAGACTTAAAAAAATTCGTAGAATTACTTCAGTTCTTTATTATAGTGAAGCTATTATTCAAGGACTTGCAAATGAGAGTTAACGCCTTCTGGATCTGGCTATGAACGATTGTGCGCGATACATTTGTGACACTCATTGTTCGACCTTATGCCTCCTGCACCAGGACAATTGGAGATGAAGTGCAGATAACGGCCGTGACCACATACCCTCTGTCTGCTCTGCCTCCTGCTCGTTGTTGCACTCCCTCTTGTTTACTATCAACTCCAACTCTACCACCTCAACAGTACAGGAGAGATACTCGTTCTCAACAAAGCAAAGTATTCTCTATACCAATAATTAACATAGCCAACTTCTGAAAATCGATTTCTGGATCAGGAATATGACTTCGAACGACCTCCCTCCGCCAAAAATCTCAGAGAAATTCAACTACTTTCCAACTTCAAAAGATGGTTAATAGTCTACCTGTCACAGATGCTATTTCTCCACATACTTGTTAGAAGTTCATTGTAGTAACACCCTCTCTTTTCTCCAGTCCCCTGTCCAAAAAGTTCTGTTCCTTAAAGGATACAGCCACTAATTCAGTGTTCACCTCTTGCATCACCCTTCTCCCTTGCAATAACATTAAACACAGTTTTAACAATGTTAAGCGTATTAATAGTACTGTTGCTCATAATGGCTGCTATTGTTACTGCTACTACTACTACTGTTATTATTATTATTATTATTTGTTGTGTACCAGGCTTAAGAGTACACAACAATACATTTACCAAAACTTTACCACGAAAGGTACAACCAGACGCCTGGTGCCTGTCAGTTCCGAGCAACATTCCCAGGTGGCACTCACAAATTCAGATCACCCCGCGCCCCCTCCATCTGCACGTCATATTCGTCCACAAATAGTGTTGGAAGGCGCCAGAAGGGATCGCTGTCAACTGCGGACTACATTGCTTCCACCTTGTACTGGCAGAGATGGGAATCCTTCTGCCGAAAGGCACACAACGTGTCAGGCTATGGACAGTCACACAGCTCCGTTTCAGCAGTCAGACTATTTAGTTCAGTGTCTGGAGCCAGCTCAGTACAGTATCTGCAGTTACGATACCTAAACAGTTCTAATATTTCCGTTGAGAAGAGAACATTCAGAGTTAGCAATGGCTGTTTATGGAGAAACAGGACAATTACGTGATTGTCTGCAATACTACTTTCAGTGATAATGACAATACCGTGGAGTGCCAGGAGACGATAAAGTTATTTCGTTTTCATTGTATTAGATTAGGATTTGAAATACTGTACCAAAGTTTAGTGCAATTTTGTTACATACTCTTAATAAATGTTACTGGTTATTTCTTAATGTGTTGCCACATTTCTGTTTTAATAGCACCCTGTCATGTTAGAGTATTAGTTGATATATCAGGCTTGTAGTTGCCATCCAAATTATTGGACAATAGTAGTGCAACATTTCCAAAAATTTGCAGACAAGGAAAAAGTTAAAAATTTCTTGACAATTTGCCGATGAGGAAAAACTTTAAAGGCTATTGTCAACTTTTCGCCATAACTAAACCATTGGCGACAAGGTACAAGTTTACAGATTTCTGAAAACTTTTCATCATCTCTCAACACTGACAAGGAGGTAGTGTAAACTCACACCATTCTCGTTGACAAAGAGAAAAATTACTGGATATAGACAGACAACTAAGCAGGACAATTCCTTATTTTAACTTACGGTAGTACTGTGTGGCTTGTTAGTCCATGTTTGTTCGTTTCAGGGATTGATAACGCGTTTCCTTCGCAGGATGATTTTTGAAAAGTCTAGAAACCGTTCTCAGCATATTTCGCAGGCACGGCCCAATCGGAACTCATTCTGAAGCCCCGGCTCATATTAGTACATCTAACAGCAAACCACTAGCTCGTAGTGATACCTTTGGCCAGTCGTGAATACAGCAAGAACGACGGCCAAAACAATTACTGCAAGAACATGTCGTCACTGCCGTTTCTAGCGTTAGATCGAGAAGTAGAGTCCTGAAACAAATATACCCAGCGTCTGCAGTAGTACTAAAACACACAAATATCAGATTACGTAGAACGAAAAACATTTTTATTGATATATGCAGGCCCCGACTGTATTTCATAGTCTTCAGAAATTATCGCCTATTTGTTAACCTGTAACTCTCTCTTATTTGGACATTAAAAAGCGCTTGAGAAATATTTTGACTCGGATGTTTCTGCTACCAGACATAGACTTCTTCCTCTATTTCAAGAACTCAAATCAAAGCTGTAAGGACTGGATTACTCAATTTCAAGACCTGACGCGAGAATTAACAAACTACTAATGCAAGAAATCTTATGCAAACTCACTGACTCGCTATATCCTTATCATTCACCACCCTGACTATAACTTAAAGAAGGCCTGCTTCAGACCCATCTTTACAAGACTTTCTGCCGCTGATTTAGGCATACGAACAAATTTACGTATCTGCTGATACTGTGAGAAGACGCTGACATATTCAGTACATGTTAGCAACTGGCACGGCCAAGCGACCCAGCACGTTCAGATCCAGAAAACACATGGCATACTCGCTACTCGACTGAAACAGTCAGTCTCAGTCAGTAACAAAAATAGAAATACAAAATTAGAATCTTATTCCCACTTTGAGACACACCACAAAACAGAAAATTGTTTCTACTGGAATGCGAATTCTACTTACTGCAAAAAGACCGAACATAGGGCTGAGGTGCGCAAAACAAAGCACAACTGACAAACCGAGCAGACAGTCATACGCATGGCTGCAGTTAACAACGATAAAAAGTCATATACTATTCTTAACGAAAGTGTGTAAATTGAAAAAAAATTCACGGACGCAGTATCAGGTGAATGCCATCTTTTCATGTCGTAATAAGTCATCATCTGTAATTCTACAAACAACCAAAGTGTTGATCAGTTTTCAAATTCACAAAGGGTCGTCAATTTCAATTTGTAATCTATATGTGTATTGAAAGTCAGGAATACCAAAGGTAACAGACTTTCGTAGGTTACTGGTAAGTTACAGCAATCAGGAGATCCCAGTAAAATAAAAAAATAAAGAAAATGTTATGTGAAAACAATTTAAAAAACAAGTCGCGTTTGTAGTTGCAAATACAAATACAACGAATTTACTAGGACTGATCTCTTCAATGCTTTGGGTTTCACCATTCACAATGGAGCGAATCAATTTCGATCTGAGATACCAAATGGAAAGATAAAACAGTTGCTGCAAAAATATGATAGTAGTAGGACAAAGGGAACACGAACAAACGTGGTTCAGTTTGCATAAATCAGGGGTGAGCATACCTCAAGTGCAAGCATGCAACTAGCAACACTTCCCCCACCATCTACCCTATTGGCGGGAAATTCAAATAATAGGGGATAAGGGAATTATAAGAACAGTCTACATTGTTGCCAAATATATTCAAAACCGTGACAGTAGATGTAGCAATATCACACTGATGACATCATCACCAGACAATTTCATGACATTCGTGCACTCCCCCTCCTCTCCTCACACCTCCCCCACTCCTCCTTCATCCCACTGCTGTTCTTTCCTTCCTCCCCCATCCCCTCACTACCTAGAAAAATGGCAGGAAAAATCGGGTAGTTTGTGCTGTGCTGCTGGTATGGAAGAGCATAGGAAGTTTTTTCTTTATTTTCAGTGTTATTCTGTTGGAAATTCGTGAGAAAAGCTCAGCTCCACCCCAGTCCATCGCACCCCAACCCTCCTAACCCGTCCCTCCCTCCCCTCCTCTCCCCTCTCCGTCTTCTCCCCACCCATACCTTTCTATCCCCTTCTGTCCTGTCCCATCCTGCTGTCCTATCCCCTCCCCCACTGTCCTGTCCCCTTCCATTCTGTCCCCTCCCCCTTCCTCCCCCTCCCCTCCTCACCCCTCACATCATCACCCCTCCCATTCCCTCTCCATACTTCCCCACCTGGAAAAATGGTGGGAAAAATTATTCATCCTGTACTGAGTTGTTGGTATGAAAGGACATAGGGTGGCTTTTTTTTATGTTAAGGTGTTATCGTGTTGTAAAATGTTTCCTAAAATTTTTTCTTGTGTGCTCACGTTTATATGACGAGACTGACTGACATAGTTCACTTTACGACCACCGGAGGGCACTCGTTATTGTGATGTCATGGGTGAAAAAATTGGCAGGAACCAATAGATACCCTTATACAGAGGAAAAACCTGGTCAGCAGGATCAGACATATTAAGTGTTGTTGTCCCCCAGATTGCAGGTAAAACTGCAACCAGGTCATCCGCCTTTATGTATATCTTCTTCAGTGTTCACCAGCCCTTCCTGGAAAAAAACATGTCGTCAGCTATATCAAGGCTGTCGTAAAATACTCTGTGACAAGAATTGTTCACAAGGTCAGTGTTCCATGAGTGACATTGTCAGTGTTCATATAGGTAAGAAACAGGGTTTGCTACACATTCAACTACCCAGTTTCAACTGTTTTTCAAGGTCACTCAACTACTCATTTTCCCCATCCAAAAGACTATGTGTAGATCATTTTATGTAGAGACTTCTTTGGATTTTTATTAGAGAGTAGCTCTAGGCAGTCTCATCAAAGGCTGCTGGATACAGAGAGGATATTTTTGCTATTAGTATTTATTAGAGAGGTTTTTCAGCCAGTCTAGCTAATAGCCCTCTGTGGGAAGGATGGGTAATAATAGGACAGCGACCACTGTCCCAGTGCTGCTTTTTTTCTCATATGTAATATGTTACAAAACATCATCACTGGTTTCTTGTGATCTAACTGTGTTGGTGAAGCAGTAAATAAACAGGGCAGTGACGCTGCATAACTGCTATACACTTTGGAGGTATGGTGGTGGAACTTGGAGTCCCATACCACCCGCCAAGGGTGACAGTGCTACATCAGTCAGGCAGACTGACCTATTGGAAAGAGAGCTCATAGTCCGAAAACTGGAAAACACAATGGGAGAAGATAGCGTATGGGCAAGAATAGTCAAGTCAATCCTCGAATACAACTTAATTACAATATCAGACAACCTCTCTTTTTCGAACCCCATTCTGCAATCGAATGGAGTCTTACAGGGTGACCCAATGAGCCCTTTGCTGTACATTCTTGCCACTGAAGAAGTACTCCGAATTGGAGAAAATGAAGAAGATGTGTATGTATATGCATACGCTGACGACATAGCCGTAGGATCAACAGATATACAGAAGCTGCAGAGAATCGTTGAGGAAATAGACAGATGGTGCAGTGAACACAAACTACACATAAACATAACAAAGACAGAAATGGTAATTTTCAGAAAAGGAGGCAAAACACCCAAGAATGCGGAAATCAGTATCAGAGGACAAAAAATAAAAATCTCATCAGACTTTAAATACCTAGGAGTGACATTGCAACCAACAGCCAAATGCTTCACAAAACATACAACAGAACGCGCAGCCCAAGCAATAATAGCAATACAGGACATCAAAAACATCCGCCTACTCAGTCTAGAAACAGCCATGAAATTATTCAACACAAAAATCTTACCAATCCTGGCCTATGGGATGGAGGTTATATGGGACCACCTGACAGAAAAAAATCTAGAAACACTAGAAAAGGTAAAATCGACCTATCTAAAAAGAGCACTAGGTCTCTCAAAGACAACAAGATCTAGACTAGTGTACCTGCTAGCGAGAGAGACATTCCTAATTGAAGACATCAGACTTCAATATATGATGCCACACACCAGGGCTTCCAGAAAGCAACTGAAGATCATGAAGGACAAACGAGAAAAAATATGGACGGAGTTTTATGGCACCGAAGCAATGACGAACCGCTCATGGACAGCACCAAACTTCGAACAGCGACATGTTGTAACTAGACTTTCTATTCACGGCTTTCATCATCTAATCTGCAAAAACAAAACTTATCACGACCCAACCGCAACATGTGTATGTGAACTGTGTAACGAAGCCTGTGAACGATATCACATAGAACTGTGCAGTAAAAGAGTGAAATCGATAAATGAATATGCAAAAATGTAAAATGTAAATGTAAAATGTTAAACTGTATATGGCTATTTGGCTGCAATTTTATTAAATATTTAAAAAATCAGTCAGGCAGAAAAACTTAGCCCAACATGGGCAGGTAGGGTGGGAAACTAGTGGACTTAGAATGGGGGGCTAGTCCCACCAAAGGATGCATCTGTGGTGGGCATACCAGGCCTATTGTTAGCCATGGTCGGAATACCATTCGTCTAGGATGGTTAGAGGAACCAGCTGTCGATGCCAGTGGTGTGGAAGTATGGTTCCAACATGGTGTAACCCATGGACAGTGTTCCACAGGGCATCCACTTTCTCATAGAGCCACTGCACATTGTTGCATATGGGAACAATATCCACTTCTTCGTGGAGAGTCACAATTCTGATCAGTTTCAGGGCGTGCAGGCTCCACCTGAGAAGCTTGTTCTGCAGGTGTTGTAATGTCTGCATCCTGGTGACGCTAATCGTGGACCCCTTCAATGGAGCCATATGTGACTGCAGGGTGTATGCTTTGGTAGATGCAGAGCTAGGTTTGCAGGTTAAGTTCCCTACTGCAAAAGAGGGAGCACAAAGCCCTGGTCAGCTTTTGCCCCTTGTTGGCGACATACTGCACATGACAGTGGAAGAGCTACTTGTGGTCCATCCGGACCCCAAGATAGAGGGTTGTTGGGGACCAGGTCAACTGCATGCCTGCATTCGAAATAATGTGGTGAAGGACTGGGTGCCATTTGGTGAAATGGACTCCCATAGTTTTGGCGGCATTGGCAGATGTTTTGGTTGGTACCAGGTGATGGTGGTGTCCACCTGTGGATGGAGGCGAGCGACGACAGCGTCAGTAATATAGCCAGTGGTATATAGTGCTGTTTCCTCAGCATATTGTGCCAGGGGGCACTCGGGGATGGCTGGCATATCATTCACATAGTTTTTAAAGAGGATGTGAGACAACACCAATTCTTGTGGAGTACCAACAAACAACTGGCAAATGCTGGAACACATTCCCCCTTGAGCCACTAGGAAAGCCCTACTGCAGATAAAGTCACCCACGATCTTGACATAAATATCCAGTATAGCGGTCTGTGTCAGCATCTTGTGTACTAGCTTGTCTTGCCAGATCTTGTAGTAGGCAAGTCCAGAAAAACGGCAACTGTCGACTTGGCAGTGTTGAAGCCTTGCCTGACAAGTTCAGTGGTCTGTAAGACCTGAAGTTCGGCAGAGAGGTGTGTAGTGAGTGCAAACTGTTAGGGTCGGATCGTCACAGCCACTGCCAGAGGTTGGGAAAGTTGATGGAGGATCACAAAGACCATAGTATTCAGGAGGCTGTGCCTGTTGGTGGGGACCATAGGATCCTTGGACCTCTTAGGTATCACAACCAGAGCTGTGTGGAATGACTGTGCAGTGTGAAATGCCGTGTCACGGAGTGCATGGTCCCTCCCACTGGAGGTTCAAGTCCTCCCTCAGGCATAGGTGTGTGTTGTTCTTAGCAGAAGTTAGTTTAAGTAGTATATAAGTCTAGGGACCGGTGACCTCAGTAGTTTGGTCCCTTAGGAATTCACTCACAGTTGTACATTTTATCGCAATCAGCTAGGCTTGTTCCTGCTGAGGTGGGGCAAAGGCCAGACTTGAGACAACAGTTTAAAATCTTGGCGAACAAGATGAGAAGGTGCGGAGAAGGTGGCAAAGATGTTCATTTAAACTTCCATTCAATCAAGGGCCGACTGGCCACGTTTCTGTCGTAGAATAGGCCGAATTTCTGCTTTGGACATAAGGATGGGGGCAGTCTGGGGTGGGCGGTTGTGGAAAGCGGCAACAGCTATCAGGGCATCGTGTTCATCCTGTAGTTCATTCGGAGAAAGGTCCTGGACAAGTGGGTGGTTTTGGGCCTCGATCGCATCTTCCAGCGTTTCCACAATTTGGAGGGTATCATACGACAAGCCTGCTGCCATGCAAATAGAATGGACAGTCACCTCCATAGAACACCGCAGCGTGCGAATGACAGCCCAGCCCAACTTAAGGTGGAGGAGGAAAGTGTACATTCTGTCCTCCCATTGTTTGGACCTCCAGTGACACGATTCGCGCTGGAGGCATCTCATTTGGTGTATGTCCCGTGGATCGCGAACCTGCTTCCACTACTGGCGGTAGCGGTTCTTTTGCAGCTTCAGCTCCTGTAACTAGGGAGGCATATCTTCCAGGGCGGTTAAATCCCAAGGTACAGTGGAGGTGGAGAGTTCCACTACTTTCTGTATTTTGGTGGTAAGGTAATCCATGGCACAGACTATATTGGGTGGTGTTGTCAAGTCAAGGTCGTGTTGAGTGGTGTTATTAAGTACCCTGTCAAACTTGTCCCAATCAGTGAAGGTGACAGTGGAACAAACATCAAATGAAAGGGCAACATCGGTGAGCTGCAGGAGTACTGGCTCATGGTTGGAGACCAGTTCGTGGAGAACTTCCGGTGAAAACTGAGTGGCGATGTTTTTGAAAATGGCCACTTTCAGAACGTCTGGCCGGCAGTTAGAACAGACTGGGATATGGGTAGGTTCATGGGGGCCATAGACTGATAGAACTAAAGTATCCTCCAGGTCAAGGAGGAGCCAGCCTTTGGGGTAAGGGACCCAAGAATGCCAAGCCGGGTGCTTGGCATTGAGACCCGCCCCAATGATGAGCATGTCAATGGACGCCAATGTATGGAGGTCCACTTCCAGCAGTGGCATGTTTGGCCTCAAATACACTGCTGCAAAGGTTATGGCACCAAGGCATGTGGAGATGGTAACCGCTGTGGATTTTATGTGTTCCATTGCCTGCAGTGTCTCTTGTGTTCGGCAAGAGCTTTGTTGATGAACACTTCTGTGCCTCCACCAAGGCGGTCGAGGCAGTCAGAGCGGTAACACACCATGTTGTGAAGGCAGAAATCATCTGCCAGTTTGAGGAGTGTTTCTGTGACCAGTAAAACATTCACATGATGGTCATGGAGGAATGCATTCAACTCTGTCTTCAACTGTTTCTTGCCATTGGCATTAAAAATGCTGGTGACCAGATCCCGAGGGGGCTGGTGGTGGTGTGGTGGCCTATTCGCCATAACAACAATATTTGACTAAGCCCTTCCACTAGGGCGATGACCGCCCGCATCTCGTGGTCGTGCGGTAGCGTTCTCGCTTCCCACGCCCGGGTTCCCGGTTTCGATTCCCGGCGGGGTCAGGGATTTTCTCTGCCTCGTGATGGCTGGGTGTTGTGTGCTGTCCTTAGGTTAGTTAGGTTTAAGTAGTTCTAAGTTATAGGGGACTGATGACCATAGATGTTAAGTCCCATAGTGCTCAGAGCCATTTGAACCACTCACTAGGGCGATGACCTTGGAGAACCCATCCTCTGACCAACGGATTTTGTGAGCAGTGTGACGAATAACAGTCCAGATGTGGGGTTTCATGAAGAAGGAGGTGACCTGGAGGATTTAGCGCATGTCCTCCTGAAAGGACACATCAGTCTCTACCACTGGGGAAGGGTTCTGGGTGGGCTGCTTGCCCCTGCGGCAGACAGGGGCGGGTGTAGTAGTAGGCAGAGTGGAGGTAGGGGCATAGAGCTGGGATCCAGCCACAGGTGGACTGAAGGAGGCTGCAGCTGTCTCCTGTAGTTGGTGAGCAGTGGAAGTTGTCATGGAAGACAGACAATGAGGAGGAGACCAGGCTGCAGCAGCAAAGGATGTTATAGGAGTATGGGCAGAGCAGCTGCTGAGGGCATTGCAACAGGCTGGCCCCACAAAACAGGAAAGTTGGTCGTATCCCATTGTGGGGAGGGGGGGGGGGAGTAGGAGGGTAGGGATAGGTCGATTTGTTCTTGGTTTCTGTTTGGGAGCATGGGAAAACTTCAGTGTTTTCTGGTAAACAGGGCTCCCCCTCCAGGATGCCATGCAGTGGGGATCGTGGGTTGTTCCCAAACAGCTGGCACAGGTAAGTTTATCCGAGGCAGGGAACGTGCAGTTCTCCACTAAATGTGTCCCAGCACACTTAACACACCGCAACGGCAGGAAGCAGTAATTCCCAGTATGTTGTAAACGTTGGCATTTGTGACAGGTGACTGGCCCATTGCGGCCATCGTACAGTTCAGTCCAGACCTTCGTGTACAGACGGTACCGGGTTTGGTAACTCCGCTCTATGTCCTCCCTCTGGGAATGAGAGACGACATGGGTAGGGTGAGGGATCAATGCCTGGGTCTCACGATCCCTCATGCTATACTAGTGGACCAAAGGGTCTTCGAAACAATGCCGAAGCAGATCCCCTCGACCTCTGCCGTAAACTCTTTTGTGAAGGCCTCCATGACGATTTTGGTACAGCAATTACCCGACATCTGGTTGGTGAAGTAGGGCATCGCCTTTGATTTGGCAAAGTTGAGAATGGTAAGATAGTTGTCCCTACTGTCAAGCAGGTATTTCACTTGATCTTTTTGGTACACAGCTCGCAATTGGTCGAAAATGAGCTGCCGGGTCTCAGTGTTCAGTTTTGTGCAATTAGTGACATTATATACCACAATTGGGGCTTGAGGGAGTCTCTTGAGAAGGATGGTGTGAGCAGGAGCCATTTCCTCATCCACAGAACCATCAGGTGTGGTGTCCCCCGGAAGGTAGGTATCAGAGCATGATCCTCTGTCAACGGGGCCCGTGTGGGTGGAGGACTGTTTGGAGCGATGGACAGAGGACTTTCCGACTGGGTTAGGGTGCCCAGAGGACTCGCCATGGTGGTAAAACAACGTAGGAAGTGGTGCACTCATAGGTACAGCCGGGTGGTGGTCAGACACAGCCAAGGCATTTGCCACCTCACTAACAGAAAGATCAATTACTAACTGGTCAGGTGAGTCATCGGACGACAACGACATGGAAGAATGGTCCCAGATACAGGACAGTGGACAGTCATCGCGCTGATTGGATTCCGTGCCGGTGGTATCCACCAGCAATTTACGGCAGTTGGTATGATTCAACGGATCCTTCGCGCGCTGTTAGTTGGCGGAACATCAGGCGCCACAGGAAGCCGGGGTGAGCGGTGTTAGAGTCGGAGAGGTGCGAAGGTTGCTCCACAGACTCCTCCATGATAGCCAGGGGCCCAGCATGAGAGGACTACGCACACCAGAAACTTCCCAGCTAATCTGGGGCAAAAACTACGAAATACCAAAGCGGAAAAGGCAGGTAAACAACGCTGATATATGGTGACCTGTGGTCGAGTGGGAGGTGACCCTGGGGCGTAGCAGGCGGAGAAAGACTTCCCAGGGGGCTGCACGTAAGGCCTCCCCGGTTAGTCTGACAAACAGGTTCCAGGTGCTGTCAGTGACTGACATTGTCGCTGAGCCAGATACCAACGCCTCTGCTGTTTCATAGGAAACCTCTCAGCCTTCAACATCTGGGCAATCACAGAGGGTGGGATTATTGATAGTTGGGAGCTCCAACGTTAGGCGCTTTATGCGGTCCCTTAGGGACATGACTGCCAAGAAGGAGAAGAAATACAATGTGCACTCCATGTATATACTGGGTGGAGTCATTCCAGACGTGGAACAGGTCCTTCTGGATACCATGAAGAGCACAGGATGCAGCCAGCTGTGGTGTGGCTCACGTCGCTACCTATGACGTGTATCGCTTTGGATCAGAACAGTCTCTCTCGTTTCGAGCAGCTAACAGAAGTGGTAAAGACTGCCAGTCTTGCTTGCAAGATGAAGGCAGAGCTGACCACTTTCAGCATAGTCGACAGGAACGATTGTGGACCTCTGGTACAGAGTCGAGTGGAGGATCTGAATCAGAGGCTCAGACAGTTCTGCGACCATGAAGGCTGCAGATTCCTAGACTTGCGCCATTGGGTGGTTGGGTTTTAGGTTCTGCTGAATAGGTCCGAAGTCCACTATACGCAGATGGTGGCTACACGGGTAGCAGGGGCTGTGTGGCATGGTCTGGGAGGTTTGTTTAGGTTAGGGGGTCTCGGGAAAACACAAAAAGGGCTTTCGTCTCTAAGGGTGCAGGCCGAACACAGGAAAAACGTATATACAGGAACCATCGACAAAACAGTTATAAATTGTCGTAGATGTGTTGGGAAAGTACCATAGCTTCAAGTGGTAATAGAAATCTTTGATGTTCAAAGCGTCATAGGCACTGAAAGCAGGCTAAAGCCGGAGATAAGCTCAGCCAAAATTTATGCGAAGAACCTAGCTGTGTTCCAAAAGGATAGGCTAAACGCGGTTGATGGTGGCGTGTTCGTTGCTGTTACAAGTAGTTTATCTTGTCGCGAAATTGGATCCTTTTAACGACCTTCCAAGTCAGATAATACAATTGCTGAAAGGTTCAAAGAGAACTTGAGTTTGATTTCAAATACGTACCTGGCTCACACAATTATAATTGGTGGTGCCTTTAACTTACCCTCAATATGTTGGTAAAAATGCGTGTTTAATTCCGGAGGTACGCATAAATCATCACCCAAAATTGTGCTAAACGCATTCTCTGAAAATTATTTCGAGCACTTAGTTCATGAGCCCACACAAATAGTAAACGGTTGTGAAAACACACTTGACCTCTTAGCAACAAATAATCCTAAGTTAATAACGAGCATCAAAACGGATACAGGGATTAGTGAACACCGGGTTGTCGTAACGAGATTGTAACCCCGAAATCCTCCAAAAATAAACGAAAAATATATCTATTCAAATAAGCAAATAAAAATTCACTTGACCCCTTCGTGAGAGACAACATCAAGTTCTTCCAAAATAATGTAAGTGGTACTTGAACTCAAAAAAATAGTACAAACAACAATTGAGAGATCTGTACCAAATAAATTAACAAACGACGGAGCTCATCCTCCTTGGGACACAAAACGGGTCAGAACACTGTTGCAGAAACCGCAAAAAAACAAGAAAAGAAAGAAACATGCAAAATTTAAACAGACGCAAAATCTCAAAGATTGGCGATCTTTTACAGAAACTCGAAATTTAGCGTGGACTTCAATTCGAGATGCTTATAATAGTTTCCACAGCGGAACTTTGTCTCGAAACCTGGAAGAAAATCCAAAGAGATATTGGTCGTATGTGATGTGTCCTAGCGGCAAGACACAATCAATGCTTTCTCTGCGCGATAGCAATGGAGATACTATCAAAGACAGTGCTACCGAAGTAGAGTTACTAAACGCAGCCTTCCGAAATGCCTTCATATCAGAAGACGAAGTATGTATTGCAGAATTCGTATCAAGAACAGCTGCCAACATGTGTAACGTAGAAGTAGATATCCTTGGAGTGGTGAAGCAACTTACATCACTTAATAAAACCAAGTCTTGTGGTCCAGACTGTATACCAATTGGGTTCCTTTCAGAGTATGCTGATGCATTAGCTCCATAATTAACACTCATATACAACCGTTCGCTCGACGAAAGACCCATACCAAAAGACTGGAAAGTTGTACAGGTCACACCAATATTCAAGAAAGGTAGTAGCAGTAATCGACTAAATTACAGGCCCATGTCATTAACATAGATATGCTGCAGGATTTTTGAACATATATTGTGTTCGAACATTATGAATTACCTCGAAAAAAAACGGTCTATTGACACCCAGTCAACACGGATCTAGGAAACATTGTTCTTGTGAAACACAACTAGCTCGCATGAAGTGTTGGGTGCTATGACAAGGGATTTCTAATTGATTCAGTATTTCTGGATTTCCAGAAGGCTTTTGACATTGTACCATACAAGCGGTTTGTAGTGAAACTGCGTGCGTATGGAATATCGTCTCAGTTATGTGACAGTATTCGTGACTTCCTGTCAGAGTGGTCACAATTCATAGTACGAGTAATTGACGGAAAGTCTTCGAGTAAGAGAGAAGCGATTTCTGGCGTTCACCATGGTGGTGTTATAGGCCCTTTGCTGTTTATTATCTGTATAAACGATTTGGGAGACAATCTGAGCAGCCGCCTTAACGTTGTTTGCAGATGACGCTGTCGTTTATTGGCTAGTACAGTCATCAGAAGATCAAAACAAAACGCCATGATTTAGAAGAGATATTTGTGTGGTACGAAAATTGGTAATTGACCCTAAATAACGAAAAGTGTGAGGTCATCCACGTGAGTGCTAAAAGGTTACACTATACATCAGTCAAATCTGAAGGCCGTAAATTCAACTAAATACCTAGGATTTACAATTATGAACAACTTAAATTGGAAGGAACACATAGAAAATGTTGTGGGGAAGGCTAACCAAAGACTGCGTTTTATTGGCAGAAAATTCAACAGACCTACTAAGGAGACTGCCTACACTACGCTTGTCCGTCCTCTTTTAGAATACTGCTGCGCGATGTGGGATCCTTACCAGATAGCATTAACGGAGTACATCGAAAAAGTTCAACGAAGGGAAACACGTTTTGTATTATCGCGAAATAGGGGAGAGAGTGTCACTGAAATGATACAGGGTTTGGGATGGACATCATTAAAACAAAGGCGTTTTTCGTTGCGGAGGAATCTTCTCACGAAATTCCGATCACCTTCTTTTACCTCCGAATGCGAATCTATTTCGTTGACGCCGACCTACATAGGGAGAAACGATCACCATGATAAAATAAGGGAAATCAGAGCTCGTACGGAAAGACATAGGTGTTCGTCCTTTCCGCGCTTTATACGAGGTTGGAATAATAGAGAATTCTGAAGGTGGTTTGATGAACTCTCTGCCGGACACTTAAATGTGATTTGCAGAGTATCCATGTAGATGTAGATGTAGAAAGATTTTAACAGTGGCACAAAAATGAGTCAGATCGAGAAGGAGGCTCTAGCGATTATATTTTCAGTTATGAAATTTCATGAGTGCGTTTAACGAAAATTTATCCTCGTCACAGACTATAAACCTTAAGTGGCTGTTTTTGAGCCGAACAGTATTTTTCCTTTAAAGACAGCTCAACGTTTCCAACACTAAGCCTTACTTCAGTCGATTACGACTACGAAATTATTTTCAAGTCTACAGCACAATGGGCAAATGCAGATTTGCTTTCACGTCTGCCAAGAGAGGCCAGACACAACGTTCGACTCATCTGCTGATGATTGCCTTTCAATAGATATCTGAAATCAAGACACTTTGAAAATTTTCCCATCAAACTCCAATTTAATTGCCTAACTTATAATTAGGTATCCTGTTTTGTCCTAGATCAAACATTGTATTCAAAAGAAGTGGCCTAATAACAAGAAGTTACTTAATCAACCAGAGATTAAATCTTATTGGAATGAGAGGCATGCACGTTCAGTGTACGAAGGTGCCATTCTGGTACATTCAGAAGCAGGCAGGACACAGGTGGTTATTGCTGTGGTGCTCAAATCCAACGTACTACAGATCTTACATGAATGCCATTGAAGCATTGTTCTTACCAAATACATTGCCAGAGAAGATCGCCACTAGAGAAAGACATTTTAATGATGTTAGGCTAAATGCAGCTTACGTCAAAACTACAAGTCAGCTCCACGTTGACAGAATTTTCCGTGGCCACAGGCATTAGATCCGTGCTCCCGTCTGCACATTGATTTTGCAGGACCATTTCTCGGAAGCTACTGGCTCCTCCTCGTCGATCCATTCTCCATATTTCCATTTGTAGTACAGATGTCATCCCAGGGTATTTATAAATTAATTATACAAAAGTAACTTTTAACTGTGAAAAAGGTAAATAGCTTAGAGAAATATTTGATATAACACTGTATGCACTATATCTTCAAGTTTTATTGGCAAAAGTGCAATGTGGCTATCTTTTGTAACACCACAAATTTCCCATCTATAATCAAATTGCTGCTAAATCCTATGAACTAAAATCTTGCTTTTAGTTTGGTTTCTTGATCAGCATGGATTGTAACAGAAAATCAAGCCTCTGTCCTATAACTTGTAAACGAGGCCTTTTCAGAAAGACACAAAAGTAAAACTTGCAAACAGGTCGACGCTACCATCTGACAATGGGCTCAGGCCCGAAACTAGTAATGGCATACTTTCAGTTGGTTGCAGTATTTCCTACAGTGTAATTTACGAAAACAGCTGCGGTGTTCTCCAACAATAGTGGATAAAATAACGGAATCGTAGTTACAGCGGATACAGTGAATATGATCGTCAATTTGCGAACCATGAACTGTATTCTTCTGCCTTTAGTTGCCGATAGAACCTAGGAGACATAAGTCCTTGTTTGCTTCTTGGGTAATTGCAATGAGAATGAGCGAATCGCGAATACGGTACCATGTGGCGCCATTGACTAATTATCTCTGCTGCTACGAAATACGTGTAATTCAAACGGTAACTTCTATTTAGATAAATTGAATGAATTTGGCGTCTAAATTTCGTTCAGCACAACCGTGATGCTACATTACAAAACAAAACAGGGCAGAAGAAATGGCCACATAGCGTTTTGACCTGTTGGTATCGGTAGCGTTACAGAGATGCTGAAACATCTGAACTAGTAGAGACCAACCATCGCGCGAGAGCCTTCTTAAAAAGTTTCAGCTGGCATTGCTGAATAACTTGGAATAGAGGTACTACAACTCCATACGCGTCGCACTCGTAGCGACCCAGAAGACGAAATTAGCCTAATTATAACGCACAGAATCATTTAAATAATCGTTCATTCCTTGCTCCACTGGAACAGGATGAAACGCTAAAACGTTTTATAGTGTTTATTTGAATGCATGGAGTCAGTTCCGTCGAAAGAACAGACACCACGCAGATTCCGCAGCTGCGAAACACTATATGTAAATTGAAGGGGGATGGCATCTCTCTGCTACAGCGGGACATTAAGCGGACCAGCGACGACGAGCGAAAATGTGTACCGCAGAGGGATTTCCTCCTGCTTACTACGCAGATGCGATAACCACTGCGCCATCCGAGACACAGTGTTGCCACAACTGCTCGGACCATCTCGGTACGCCTTACAGCCGATCCACACTCCCAGCGAGCACTACCTATCCGAAGTCCCTGTCCATTATAGTTTTATAGAAGGCAGCACCTCACACTATGCACTTCACAGATATTTTTAGGCGTTACAAATAAATGTAAATGTAGACGTAGATACTTAAGCTCACCAAGTTTACTAGGCCACTTTTCATCAGTTTCCTCCAGCGCTAGCAAACTGTAGACATGAACGAAGCACACCACAATTAACCATGTGTGAAACACGTGAGACATATCTTCATTTCTGTATTACGCCCTCCACATTTCTGAAATCGTGTGGTATTTCCTGTCACTCTTGGTACAATGTTCACCAACAGCTGCGTATGTCCGTCTTTTGACCGAATCCGAGGACATTTTAATTAACTGAAAATTGCCTTTCCAGCTCAACAAATACAAAATTAATTTGTAAATGCTGACACGGTCTACGACTTTCTGACGGAAGATACAATTATTAATGCATTAAAAAAGGCTCAGATACAATTAAATGTCATGTATGAAAAAAAATATTACGTCCGCTGAAAGGCATTGCTGACAAATTTTGTATACTGATTTACGGGGGAAGACGTCATCTACAAACCAGAATCTATGAAATATGAAGAACTTATGAAATCATTTCATATACATACGTACGTAATAGAGTATCGTAGATAAATACGTAAAAGAATAAGATTCAAGCAGTATTAACATTATAATGAAGGGAGCGTGAATCAGCACAGCAAAGAATGTTACGATTCATTCTTTAAAAAATCTCTGTAGAAAGTTTTAGCCTAAATCCTTCTTGCATTGATGAAAAGTTTTAAACAGCCGAGGATATTCAAATTATCTTACTCAACGCCGATAATGAAATGTGTGGTATGTTGTTTCACTGTTACCAAACCTCACAGTTTGTTAATGTTCGTATATGGCTCACGATTGTCACAAGCAGTTGCAAGTTGTGTGAAAAAAGTATTATTTATTAGCTGTTCTCTTCCAGTACAAGCGTACTATCTTAAGAGTAGGAAAATTAAAAGTATTTGTATAAGAGTATCATCATTTGGTAAAGGTTCAGACAGTATAAAGCTTATCCATATTTAGACAAGGATACCCATCGCTATGAGCATGTTTAGACAAAGAAGTGAACCCATACGCCAAACTAGGAAGTGAACAGCACATTAATTAAAAATTCTAAACTGACAGCTAAAACCACATGCATTCGGGTAGTTATTTCGAAGAGGACTGGGCTGCAGTACAGAAACAAATTATTAAGTTAGGTGAAAATGTGAAGCCTCATTTCTTTGATAAATGTAGACAACGAAGCATGAATAGAAATTAACAAGTGTAAGTAGTGATTTAAAAATGAGCGGAGGAGTTTACTGCTTTTATAATTTTGATAAAATATTTGATTAATAACTCATATAAATCGACAGGCTAGTATTGTGGCAGCTGAAGGGATTAAAAAACATCGGCTACCGTTATCGGTACGTTCCTGAGTAACGTGGCAACTAACTTTCTGGAGTTCAGTACAGTTATCATCCCACTTTCAAGTACTTACGACATTAACTAAGAGAGGACAGCTCATTCCGGAAGCCTTGTCCTCTGTGGGTACGCTAGAATGGCCGTCAGGCCGAGGGATGTCGAGGCAGAATTCCGTTAAATAGAACTGGTGTGAGGCCCCACAGTGCCACAGATTTGAACGTTATACGTCTTGCCACGAGATGAAAGTACGTGTTCTTTACTGAATCACATATGCTGATTGAGAATACTGAATTCCATCAGGTACAAATTTTTTCTGGAAAAGATACGCCACATATACCAGTTTTGAGAAACTTAGAAACGACTCGGCACAATACAGGAGGAATCTGTAGTTGCTTGCTACACAACTCATGTAACGAAAGTAATTGTTTGTATTACAGAGCATAAAATAAAATGAAAATAATACGAGAAAACTAAATAAAACTTGAAATGTACTTATAACTTAGAATCTTTTACTGGATCTTTCTGTTTGTGGGTGGATGTTGAAACTTCTTGTAGGAGTGTCCTGCAGTAATCCGACAGAAGGTTTGGTGTCCTTCTTCTGTTATATCCTCTTCCCATGGCAGCAATATCTTGAGAAAATCGCTCACCATGTTCGTCATTCACATCTCAAATAAGAGGAGAAATTCAAATAGGAATGAAGAAATGTAATTTCAGAGACATGTTGCAGCCTCCAGCTTGCGTTCTATCGGTTCCCTATAATTCTCAGTCTTTACGTTTCCCAAGAAATTGTAGCACACATCTTTAAAGCAAGCCAAGCTGTCTTCTCAGTATCTGTCAGCAGCTGTTCAAAGGTAACAGCTTTCGTCAAGTCACAGATCTGAAGCCCAATTAAAATTCCTTCTTTAATTTTTGAAGTACTATTCGCAGCAAATTCAGATAGTAAAAATTGAAAACCGTAGCCATCTTTATCCATTGCTTTCACAAAATTCTTCATAAAGCCCAATTTTAGATGGAGTGGTGATAACAAGACACTGTCTTTGTCAACAAAGTGTTCATGTGATACAGTTTCTTCGGCAGGATTGAAAAATTCTCTCAAAGGTCGCTCTTTGACTACATAATGGCGTTTCCTTGCCCTGCTATGCCAGTGATACAAGAAACAGCAATATTTTTTGTAACTAGTCTGCATTCCCTGAAGAAGTATCAGACCTTTTAGATCACCATGGATTTTCCATTTATGCTGCAAATAGCCAGTACATTTCGGAGTAGACTTATGTTTTCGCAAGTTTACTTGGATTGAACAGAATGGGCCACTGGTATTTCAGGTTTCTCGTTTCCGTTATGCTAGACAATAGTTTTGAGACTGTTCTTTGAAGAATCTATAAATAGGCACTATTCTTCCGGCTTGTGGATTATCCCAAATTCTGTGAGCAGCTCAATATGACATTACAATATACCAGACTCTCTGTGATTGAGAAAAAATGTGGAAAGACCAAGCTCAGCCGTTGCTTACGGAATGTAATACTAGTCCTTGTGTGTAAAACTTCTTTTCTTGAAGACGAGAACCAAGTTATTCTGCTTGCCTCTTTGAAATATTTAGATCTCTGAATGATCGTTCAGTTCTGCTATGGCAATGGCCGTAGCCGCGCAGGAGATGTCGTGTGCTCGAGATCTTCATGATATTCATGCTCTCTTGGTTTGTCACTTCCGTCGTCTGTGACATCTCCCAGTGTCCATTCCGTTGGTGGTTTTGGAACTAGGAGGGAATCAGAATGCGGAACAGGACGATTACAAATTTGGAAAATAAACTGTGTGTTTTGATATACTTGAGATTCATTTTATTTCTTTTTTGTAACAAAATTAGCAATCTGTTTTGTTGTTTCTAGGTTTCTTCCACGACTGTGGTACGTCAATGGATGAATTCCATTCAACCAACGTCTTAAGAAGCGGGAGCAACGTGAGCAAGTGTTTTGTGGTGCCAAGAATTTACTCTCGTCTATCATTGATTCAAAATACAGCTCTCATGACTGTTTGACAGTTGGAGAAATGATTTGGTGAATTAACGCATTCCTAGACATTGCTGAGTATAAGGAACACAAACAATTTACTTCAAGTTTCTTTTTCTTTTTTTATTTTCTACACAGAATTTTAATAAACATAGATATTTTAAAAAATACCCTTCATTTGTAGTTGATTCTATAGGATAAATGGCCATTACACTGTTTTTATACATCGTTGGTCAAATTTTCGTACCACTTGTTAAAATCAATTTTGCGTGACACTGAAGCACCGCTAGTCGGCTAATATTAAAGGGAACGGAATTCCAAGTTGTCCCAGCTCAAAGAGCATACTTTTGGCAAGCAAAGATGAGATGGTTTACGTCTTCCATATCTGAGTCGCTGCAATCACAGGTCTCCAAAGTCCTTAGATGAAGGCGGAATAAATGAGCAGGAAAGCTTCCATGATTGACTCTCATTCTTGTAATTGTCGAAATCGCTCTGCTGTATTCAGACATATTGTGAAACCAAGGCAATCTTTGAAATTTGGATTGTATCCGTTTATAATATTTGCCTTTTTGGTGCAGATGCTTGCCATTCCTCTTCCCACTAGGAACTGATTTCCACTTTTATGTGATGCAAAAGGTCCGAATAATGTAACTGAATATTTAAGAACGTTTCAAAGATTGCAGCTTTCTTGGCCAGTTGGTCCACAGATTCATTGTACAATATATCTGTATGAGATTTAATCCACAGCAGAAAAATGTACGTGTTACGCCGAGAGCATACCGCCATTTCGAGGACTATGTCTATGACCAAATTACTATTGTGCTTGTCCCAATTTTGGCTCTCTATAACACTATGAATGCTCTTTGAGTCCTTCGTAATTAGGATCCTTTTGTAGCTGTGTTTTACCGAGAACTTGATGGCGTTCATAATTGCTACCGTTTCCACCGTACAAGAAGAAGCTGTCTGAGGAAGCTTGTATTCTTCTTAGTGACCCATTTGTGGGCACAAGATAGCAGACGCAACCTTACCTATGCTGCGGTTCGTGATCCATCACTGTAAGTTTGGAGAGCATTGCTGTATGTTTCATGTAGGTAAGCGTTTGCTATCGCAGGATGGTTGCTGCCACAGCAATCAACAAATTCTTCAAGTTAGCGGATGTGAACACGTCAAGAATCTATACTGTGTGATTGGTTGGTTTAAAATGGGGGGGGGGGGGTGAAAGGGACCAAACTGCGAGGTCATCAGTCCCTTGTTTCCAGAAGGAAACAAAGAAGACGTACGGCACAATAACAGGAGAAAGGAAGAGCCAGAAGGACAACAACAAACACTACAACGAGCAAAACAGAACAAGAAAACCACAGAGAGACGCAAGAAACAAGGAGAAGAGATTAAAAACAAGAAAGCAGATTACCATGGCTGGCTGACCATGAGAATAAAAAAGTAGAAGCCAGCCACTCTGCAACACATTAAAACCTCCACTCTAAAAGTCCTAGGGTAGAGGACACAGAGGGACAAAGGATATGAGCTAAAACTCAGATCAAATGATAAAACCCACCCTCATGAATAAAACGTAAATATAAATCTGCTGTTGAGGCACTGTCTCCCAACACCGAAGGTGCTGGGAAAGTTAAAAGTCCGTCGCAGAGTGGCTAAAAGTGAGCAGTCCAGCAAGAGGTGGACGACTGTCATTTGGGAGCCACAGCAACACTGAGGTGAGTCATCGTGATGGAGTAGGTAATCAAGTGTGAGCCAAGTATGGCCAAAGCGGAACCGACAAAGGACAACTGACTCCCTTCGAGAAGACCGCAGGGAAGACTTCCACACATTTGCAGTCTCCTTAATGATACACAGTTTGTTATGCATACTGTTATGCCACTCTGTCTCCCAAAGCCAGGAAACCTTGTGGCGTAAGACAGAATGCAGGTCAGTTTCAGAAATGCCCATCGCCAGGAGCGTTTTCCGCGTAGCCTGTTTGGCCAGCCTGTCAGCAAGTTCGTTGCCTGAGATTTCGAGGTGTCCTGGGGTCCACAAAAACACCACTGAACGACTGGACCGTTCCAGCACAGGGATGGACTCCTGGATGTTCTCTACCAAAGGAAGGCCAGGATAGCACTGGTCGATAACTTGTAAGGTGCTCAGGGAGTCAGAACAGAGCAGAAACGACTCACCAGAACAGGAACAGATGTGTTGAAGTGCACGAGATATGGCCACAAGCTCTGCAGTGAATACACTGCAGCCAGCGGGCAAGAAATGCTGCTCAGTGTGACCTCTGTGGACATATGCGAAGCCAACATTACCATCAACCATCGAGCCGTCGGTGTAAACAACTTCACAGCCCCGGAACACGTCAATAATCGAGAGGAAGTGTCAGTGCAGAGCGGCGGGGTTAACGAAGTCCTTAGGGCCATGCAAGAGGTTCAGACGAAGCTTCGGTCGAGGTGTACACCATGGAGATGTACGTGAATGGACCTCAAGTAGAGGTGGTAAAGGGAAGGACTCCAGTTTGGAGAGAAGGGATTGCAAGCGAATCACAATCGTGAGCCCTGACCTGGGTCGCCGATGCGGGAGATAAACTGCCGTTGGTGGGAAAAGGAGACGTTGATTCGGATGTTCAGGAGAACTACGAATGTGTACAACATAACTGGCAAGCAGTTGTGCACGTCGGATCAACAATGGAGGGACTCCGGCCTCCACCAGAACACTGGTCACCGGACTCGTTCTAAAAACTCCCGTCACTAGGCGAACGCCACATTGGTGCACTAGGTCGAGTAAACACAACGCTGAGGGCGCCGCCGAACCGGAAACGAGACTCCCATAGTCAAAGCAGGATTGAACAAGAGCTCTGTAGAGCTTCAGCAGCGTAGAGCGATCTGCACCCCAGTTGATGTTGCTCAGGCAGCGGAGAGCATTGAGGTGCTGCCAGCACTCCCGCTTAGGCTGACGAAGGTGAGGTAGCCATGTCAATCGGGCGTCCTAAGAATCGATACGTCTCCACAACAGTGAGTGGATCGTCACTGAGACAAAGTTCAGGTTCCGGATGAACAGGATGACGCCGACAGAAGTGCATGACACACTGAAAACTGGAAGCTGTGGGCTAGAGCCCATGACTGCACCTTCTGAATGGCTTCCTGTAGGCGCCGCTCAGCAACACCAGTACTGGAGGAGCATTACGATATGCAGAAGTCATCTGCATGCTGAGAAGGGGAGACCGACGGCCCTACAGCTGCTGCTAGGCCTTTGATGGCCACTAAAGTAGAGATACACTCAATACGGAGCCCTTTGGAACGCCATTCTCCTGAATATGGGGGGGGGGGGGGGGACTATGGGAGGCACCAACTTGGACATGGAAAGTATGGAGCGACAGGAAGTTATGGATAAAAACTGGGCGCAGGCCCTGGAGACCCCACTCATACAATGTGGCAAGGACATGATATCGCCAGGTCGTGTCGTATGCTTTATGTAAGTCAAAAAAGATGGGAACCAGGTGTTGGCGTTTGGAAAAGGCTGTTTGGATGGCAGACTCGAGGGGCACAAGATTATCAGTGGTAGAGTGACCTTGGCGGAAGCCGCCCTGATATGCAGCCAGCAGGCCAACCCAACCGCTGACACACCATACATTCCAGCAGCTTAAAGAGAACGTTGGTGAGGCTGATGGGCCGATAGCTATCCACATCAAGCGTATTTTTACCGGGTTTTAGCTCCAGAATGATGGTGCTCTCCCACCACTGCGATGGAAAGACGCCATCGCACCAGATTCGGTTGAAGATGACGAGGAGATATCGCTTGTAGTCAGATGAGAGATGTTTCATCATCTGACTGTGGATCCGTTCCAGGGGGGCGTTGTAGGATTCAAATGGCTCTGAGCACTATGGGACTTAACATCTGAGGTCATCAGTCCCCTAGAACTTAGAACTACTTAAACCTAACTAACCTAAGGACATCACACACATCCATTCCCGAGGCAGGATTCGAACCTGCGACCGTAGCGTATAGGATTCACTGGGCGTGTAGTGAACGAGAGGACTTTCCCTCCACCATTTGAGAGTGCAAAAGGCTGGGGGGGGGGGGGGGGGAATGGGATAGTTCTCCGATACAGAGGCTCGAGCATAGTGCTCAGCGCTCAGCAATCGCGTTTGCAACGGTAGAGAACACGCCACTGATGTTAACGCCAGCGACACCTGTAGGGGTCTGGTACCTAAAAATACGTCGAATCTGCGTCCAGACTTGGGAAGGTGACGTATGGCACCCAATCGTCGACACGTACCTCTCCCAACACTCCTATTTCTGTAGTTTTATAAGCAGGCTAGCGCGGGCACAGAGCCGCTTAATGGCTATCAGGTGCTGCAGGGAAGGATGCCGCTTAATGTCGCTGTAGAGCTCGCCGACGCTCTTTAACTGCCTCAGGCCTCAGCGACTTCCGGAGACCATCAAGGGACCGTGTCGTTGTGGTGACCTGCTCAATCACAACATCGATGGCACCACGCGGGGGAGATTCAACAGTGACAGCAGAGGTGAAGGCTACCCAGTCTGCCTTGTTTAAAGCCCATCTGGGTAGGCGTCTGTGGACATGACGCCAGGGGAGTGACAGGAAGATGGCGAAATGGTCACTACCACTCAGGTCGTCATGTGCTCTCCAGCGGATAGATGGGAGAAGTCCTGGGCTGCAAATTGATAAATCAATGGCCGAGTAACTACCATGAGCGACGCTGAAATGTGTGGTGGCCCCAGTATTTAAGAGGCAGAGGTCGAGTTAGGACAGTAAATTTTTGACATCTCTGACACAGCCAGTAAGCATGGTGCTACCCCACAATGGGTTGTGGGCGTTAATCTCCCTAAAGTAGGAAAGGTTTAGGGAGTTGATCAATCAGTGCAGCCAATATGTTCAGGGGTACTGCACCATCTGGAGGGAGATGTACGCTGCAGACAATTCTTTCCTGTGTCGTCCTTATCCTGACAGCCACTGCTTCAAGAGGAGTTTGTAGGGGCACAGGTTCACTACATACCAAGCTCAGGACATAAACGCCAATTCCACCTTATTATTATCGCTGTAGTTCTCGTAATATCCCTTGTAGCTGCAAAGGGCAGGGGTCCGCATTGCTGGGAACCAGGTTTCCTGGAGAGCAATGCAGAAAGCAGGTGTAAAGCTTAACAGTTGTCATAGCTCAGTCAGGCGGTGAAAAAAGCCGCTGCAATTACAGTGGAGGATGACGTGATCGTGAGACTGGGAAGGCACAAAACACTCAATGAGGCAGTCAACACCTCAGGGTCACCTGCTGCCACCGACGTATTTACTGAGCAGGCTATATCCATTGTGTCTGAGGGTCTGGCGAAATCTAGATCCTCAGCAGACGCCAGAATCTTCACCTCATCCTCAGACGCAAATAAGAACTTGTAGGCGGTGGTGGTGTGGGTGCCACTGCAATTCCTTCGGGCGTGGGGGTATCCTTTCTGGATTTCGCTCACTGATCCTTGGGCTTCTCTGGCAGGGAGGGCTTCACTGATTCAGTCTCTGGGACTCAGGATGATCGTGAAGCCCTACAACCAGGTGCTTTTGGGCACTTTAGCCCATGGTGGGTGTTATCTTCCTTACTATCTGAAACCTGGGAAGGGAGTGACCCAAGGGACCCCTTCCTAGCGAGTGGAGGTGAAGAATACTTACACTTCTCCGGCTGAGAAGTGGGGACTGGTGTCCCCAATGGTTGGAGGGAGAGTGCTCCCAAGGTAGGTGGTGTGGGAGCAACAGGGAGGGAAATGCCACCCACCATCAAGGAGGCAGATGTAGTCTTATGGCTCTGAGAGATGACTGGAACTCGCAGAATTGACGGGTCTACAACTGTTCCCGTAGCGGCGGCATAAGAAGTGGTCATAGCCACATGATGTAGGCACTCAAATTTCCTCTTGGCCTCAGTGTAGGTCAGTCGGTCCAAGGTCTTGTATTACATGATTTTCCTTTCTCGTTGTAAAATCCTGCAGTCTGGTGAGCAAGGCGAATGATGCTCTCTGTGGTTGACACAGATGGGAGGCGGGGTACATGGAGTACTGGGATGGGATGGACATCCACAATCTCGACATGTGATGCTGCAAGTACAGTGGGAAGACATATGGCCGAACTTGCAGCACTTAAAGCACCGCATTGACATCACAACAGTAGACCATCACCTTGACGTTCTCAGGTAATGTAACCCTCGAAGGCCATGATGAAGGTACCGCTGGCAACTTGATTATCCCTTGGACCCCGATCGAGGCGCCGTACGAAATGAACTCCTCATCTCTCTAAGTTGGCGCACAGCTCGTCGTCAGACTGCAAAAAAAGGTCCCTGTGGAATATAATACCCTGGACCATATTTAAGCTCTTATGAGGCGTGATGGTAACGGAAATATACCCTAACTAATCACAAGTGAGTAATGCCCATGGCTGGGCAGAGGATGCCATTTATATCAAGACTGACCCTGACCGAATTTTTAACAAGCCCTCCCCCTCCCCAAACTTGTCCTCTAAATGCTCTATAAAAACTGAGGCTTCATCGAGACAAAGGAGTCCCCATCAGCTCTCGTACATATGAGGTACTGGGGTGAATAAGGTTTTCTGGCGTTCCTCCCATGGTGTGGCCAGGGAGGGGAACGATTTAGGATCATACTTCCTTGTATTGTACTGAGACTTGGAACGCTTAAAGACTGCTGGCGTTTCATTACCAGCAAGTGACAACGTGGTACACTTCATCGCGAGTCATCTGCCCTGATGTACCCACTCTGACCAGCCCCCCCCTCCCCCCCCCCTCCCCCCCTCCAAGGGCGCCATCCAGCCGCAGCAAAGTCCAGCTGGCAGGATAGCCATTGTCGGGAGACCCGATGCCCGTGGGTAATGGGCATCTACTCCTTGGCATACGTGGGGAGTTAACGGGGCAGGCATCAGCAGAGCGATCCCTGTGTAATCAATGGGCTACAACAAACAGGGTACATGTCTGCCCCACCACAACTTACTGGCTACCGTGCTGGATATGAGGTGCAAAGAATTCCATGGTCATCGTCGGCGCTGAAAACGACACTGCATAGTGGGTGGAGGAAAACGCACCCAGGAAGGTGTCCTCGCTCAAGAGATGGAGGATGAGCGGGACTGCAATGGCACGACGAGAAATTGGCTAAAGATCTCAATGCATGATGGACAGGATGCACCATTTAAGGCGCACTTCCACAGTTGGCTCGTTCTTAGGGAAAATTTTCAAAAATGGGGGTCAAACCATGCAGGAGACCATCCCATAAAGGCAGAATGGTGTGAGACTCCTGTTAGTCGCATCTTACGTCAGGCAGAAATTCCTCAGGCCTATTCTAACCCCCGGTCCTGCAGGGGGTATACTGTGTGATCTCACAGTGTTGTAGTCGATAGCTGACTGACTGATGTAACTGCAAATTACCTTCACCTAGTCCGAGAGGCTATCTCTCCCTCCCCTCTCTACTCCTACAACTAGGCAATAACATTAGCGAAATAACAGATTTGTGATAAGCGCCGTTACAAGATAAATAGCACAGCCGAAAGAAGTTTAGATGATCGCGAACAATGGTTTGAACCATTGGCATCACGGCATTGGACTACATAACAGCCGCATATTTTTGTTCTGTGGCATACCTCATCGTCGCGTTTTGGGCCCCTTAACGAGTATGACCCACACCCACTGGGTCTATTTTCCGTGTCCGTCAATTTTAGAAAGCAGACTCACTCCCGTGGTCCCTACAGAAACAAACAAGTTTACGATTTCCTACTGCTCGGGAGTTATATTGCTCTCTGGACCCGGCGGAAGGGAGGACTTGTCATAGGTTTTGTACACCGCGTCCGAATTTTCATGCAGAATTGTAGCTAGTCGACGATTTTTCCGATTCTCAATTCAGTTGTTTAGCATACGTAATTTTCCATCCACACTTAATCACTATTCGGTATTGTTGTGTACCATAATGTGCATAACTTTTAAAGGTTCATCTCTATTCCTAAATAAAATATGACTTCAGAATGAGAAGCAGTAGCTGATCTGTGATCTTCCAACCTTTGTAAATGAAGCTAAAATTATGCATTCGTAGCAACAAATGGTTAGGTGTTATTATTTAATTGAAGAGATGTGGTTTGCCACTTTGTCGATTCTAT
Organism: Schistocerca cancellata; assembly: GCF_023864275.1. NCBI lineage: Eukaryota > Metazoa > Arthropoda > Insecta > Orthoptera > Acrididae > Schistocerca > Schistocerca cancellata. Next base: position 948,456,678 of record NC_064626.1, read on the forward strand.
CCGTATGTAATGTTAGTTTCGTGGGAGTAATCAACGCATTAGGCCTCAACAGTGTGGTCATTTCCTGATGTTTGATTAACTAATAGGATTAACCTGATAACCCAACTGCCCGCATCTCGTGGTCGTGCGGTAGCGTTCTCGCTTCCCACGCCCGGGTTTCCGGGTTCGATTCCCGGCGGGGTCAGGGATTTTCTCTGCCTCGTGATGGCTGGGTGTTGTATGATGTCCTTAGGTTAGTTAGGTTTAAGTAGTTCTAAGTTCTAGGAGAATGATGACCATAGATGTTAAGTCCCATAGTGCTCAGAGCCATTTGAACCATTTGATAACCCAACTTTCCTCAACATTAAGATCTTGTAACTTCTCGTTCCGTGGCCCTGCGTGTACACTCTGTTTTGTAAGACCAGGTCAGGTTCCGAGGCTGAGCGAGGTGGCGTTCGGGAGGACGACGGTTCATATCCCTGTCCGGACTGCGAAATTTAGCTTTGAACCGTGGCGGGGTTGCTGGCGTCACCTTCCGAATTCCTGGCGCCACTAGGTCGATATGTCGTGTGATGTCTCCGTGGTTTAAGGCCACTAAGATCTTTACTAGAGGTGGTTGATGGGGACGGGGCGTCTTGAGGCTTGGCGAGCTGGGGAGTGGTAACGGAGCGAGGAGGACGATGTGAGAGGCCCGCCCAGCACTGAACCCGCCTAGTGGTTTGCTCGACACATTTGTGGGCCGACGTGAATCCGTGGGTGACTGAGTGCGTAGCCTGGCTAGCCAGCTCTCGGACATGGCACACCAGTGAGAGAGTTGAAGCCAGTTACGCTGTGTGTAATTATGGGCTTCCTTTCGAACCTGCGAGCTTCGGCTTCGATTAGTGAACTTCAGTTAATTTTGGTATTTTGAGGTCGTAAGTGTTATTTTTCATTGATACCTATAGATCTGCTTCAAATGGCTCTGAGAACTATGGGACTTAACATCTATGGTCATCAGTCCCCTAGAACTTAGAACTACTTAAACCTAACTAACCTAAAGACATCACACACATCCATGCCCGAGGCAGGATTCGAACCTGCGACCGTTGCGGTCACGCGGTTCCAGACTGAAGTGCCTAGAACCGCACGGCCACAACGGCCGGCTACCTATAGATCTGTTGCGATCATTGCGAGTTCGGCTGATCTATCTCACCACCAGGTGGTTCCTTGAATCGTGGCTGTTGTTTGCTTTTCCTGAGTCGATACTGGCCTTGGTTGTTTATTAACAGAATATCTTGAACTGTGTGAGCCGATGGTGTTTCCTGAACCGGAGCGTTAACATGTCCCTCCTATGCTATACAGAGGCTTACCAAGAATAGTTGGCCGGCCGGAGTGGCCGTGCGGTTCTGGGCGCTACAGTCTGGAACCGAGCGACCGCTACGGTCGCAGGTTCGAATCCTGCCTCGGGCATGGATGTGTGTGATGTCCTTAGGTTAGTTAGGTTTAATTAGTTCTAAGTTCTAGGCGACTGATGACCTCAGAAGTTAAGTCGCATAGTGCTCAGAGCTATTTGAACCATTTTTTTTAACCAAGAATAGTTCTTTCCATGCTCCATTCGCCAGTGGAACAGGGAAGGGGGGATCATTCAGTTTCACCACGAGAACCATCCGTAAACACAGTCAGGTGGCGTGCGGTGTCTGATTTGCTTGTAAAATCCGAAGTGCATTCCGGGGCGCAAACGTGGAATTATGCTAAGGTACTTTCCTGTTTGTCAATTAGAGAGCTTGAACTTGCATGGCAAAGTGAGAGACATCAAAGCAGAGCTGGAGAAAACATTGGATAAAACTGGCTGACTAGGCTAGGATTAATTCATGCCTAAAAATTTCATTTGATTCCGGGCAAATTTGAGAGTCGTTTTTGCTAAGTTTTTCTCTGTTGACTTTGCACTGTACTACCGTTTTGTTGTTGAGGTTTTAATCGGTGAGAGTTGCTAATGACCAGCTGGAGCCCGTGTACGAACTGCTATCGGTGTACATATTCTAGTTCTGGTGCAACAGAATATCGGAAAGTATCACACTGCTGTTCTTACCGCCTTACCGAGTACAGGTAACAAGACGAGCTAATTAAATTCAACGCATGTAAAGACAATTGATTCGAATTAATATCCTTAATTTGTATCTTATTGCAACTGTTCATTGCACAAATGTTTCATTTCATCGTTTCATATCGAGACCAAGGACGACGCAATACGCCGATGATAGAGAATTCGTTGCTGCGACCAGAGACGCATACCATCCGATGCCGCAACCATGGCCACAACTAAAGCGAAAAGACCATTCTAGCGACTATTGGGAAACTGCTTTTCATTGGCTCTAACCGATGATATGTTAATTAAAAGAGAAATGAAAGGAAATCCAGTTGTACTTTTAGTGAAACTATTATGACGTAAATAGTGTGTCAGCCTGCTGTTGTCTACTAATGGTTCAAATGGCTCTCAGCACTGAGGTCATCAGTCCTCTAGAACTGAGAACTACTTAAACCTAACTAACCTAAGGACATCACACACATCCATGCCCGTGGCAGAATTCGAACCGGCGACCGTAGCGGTCGCGCGGTTCCAGACTGCAGCACCTAGAATCGCACGGCCACCCCGGCCGGCTGTCTACTAATGAGGACATACATATTGCCTTATGCATATCGGGGAATAAAAGTTTATAAAATTGAAATGAGAGTGATAACTTGGCAATAGATATCAGATCTGCTAAGTTGGACAGGGTCCACCACTCTTGCAACAGCATTTACATCTACCTTTCCGAGAATCTTGAACTCAAACATTACAACTCAGTAGTAAGGCCTTCCATGCTGGACAGCTCTGAATGCCTCTTGATGAACAGGAAGGATCCACTCAGGAAACCAGAGCCTAGGGCCAATAAGAGAAGAGAGCGACACCTGCAGAATAAATACAACACTGTACTGTACCGTACTCAAGAAGAGATAATATCCTCTATAAGGGAATTATGACTGACCTATGGATATCTGACCCTCTTCAGCCCCCGCAGACTCATGAATAGGATCTTCACCAAAACATGTAGAGGGAAAGGCTGCAAGAACAACTGGATTAGCACAGTGAAATCAGACATGGAGCAACTTAAAATTACGGTAGAAACCATACAAGCCTGTCCAAATTGCGGCAGCTCGCTCTACACGTGTCCAACACAGCAAAAAGATCACAAAAACGAACAGGCCGAAGAGGGCAGAGGAGAGGAAGCTTGCTCACAGTCAAAAACTGAACGTCTTCTCGGCTAAGAAGTAACAGAAGAGTTGTGTAAAGAGTGAAAAAGAGTCCCGTGGTCCTAACTGACCCAAAACGAAAGAAGACGAGAAGAGGAACTGAAAGTTAGTTTTTGTCATACTTACTTCTGAAGTAAAGAATCTCATTCATTTTCAGGTTAACATCAACAGTTCATAAGCTGCTTGTATATGTATATCTGTGCAAACTAGAAGAAAAAATTTTTGTCATACACTCATGATCTGTCTACGATAGTTGAGTTTTGACACGAATTTCACCAATATGCAACTTCTTTGATCGGCCAATTCGGAATAGGAAATTTTCAAGAGAACAAGTTAATTAATTTCTTTTTCCAGTCAAGTCTCTTTCTGAAACAACGCATGTGTTGGTTCATTACAGATATATTTCACTGTTTACAGCAGAATTTTGATATGGCCTACGCTCTGGTTACGTGAAATCCGAGCGCTTTAAATTAGTTTAGAGTCAGCCAGCCTACACACAGTTCTTCGGACCAGAGGCGTAGCGTAGCACAGTTCAGTGGTCGGACCTCGAAATCATACTGTAGGTAGCTGGATTGCTACACGGCTTTCATTATTAACACAATGCTAAGATTTGTCGTGTTTAAATAAACCTTTTGTAAAGAACGATTAATTTTTATTCGTAAAATTTGCATGCTTTCAAGTATTGCGTTATTATAGAAAATGGGAAAAGCAGTCATTGCTGTTGTAGTAACACAATCGACACAAATTAGCAAGAACCACATGCCATAAGAACTTGTACAGCATTGCTGAGAAATATTTTACTTGTTACCATGTAACATGGCTTATTGGACGGCACGCATGTATATGCAGTGAGCAGGACTTGCCTCATTTGGTGCATGTGGTAGTTTCTTACTGCCGTCGACGAACATCAGCTGTATTACAGAATGGGACCATCCGTAGCCTGGAAATATTATGCAAAGTGCGGTATAATGAAGTACAATGCCCCATTTGCTTTAAAAGATTAAAAACGGGTGTAGGCAAAACGACTTGTGATATAATACAAGATAGAAACTTAAAACTTGACAGTTCATTCATAGTTTACAATGAAAATAGAAAGCAGCTCATCTATTCCATGTATCCATATAACCTTCCTTATCTACTTTCAGCCCTTGAAAATTGACAAATTAACATGAAAAATACGTATATGAAGTCTTCACGGGTTGTCAGCCGAGTAGCATCGTCGTCTCGTAGCAACGTTTCGATGGAATGCGTCTCCATCATCTTCAGGCGAAGTAATGGAGACGCATTCCATCGAAACGTTGCTACGAGACGACGATGCTACTCGGCTTACAACCCGTGAAGACTTCATATATGAAATTCGCCGAGAAAGCCTGCACTCGCATATGAAAAATACAGTTCTCCAACCTCAGTTTGCACCCTTAATCAGTGACTATTCGTAGTGTCCAAAGAGTGGTATGATCCCCTATTACTACATGATTTCTGAGCAGAGTTTAAGAAAGTTAGAATCAGTAGGAGAATATTGGTGACGTCTTGTAGTATTCAACCACTTATTTTTATTTTAGGAAAGCAGTGAACTGTGGACAGGCTAAGTTTTCTTTTATTTATACGTTTAATTAAGTATATCGATTCTGTACATCTTGAAACTGAGGGAGTCAAAATTTTTCAATCTTTCGATTTCTTCGTCTACTACAGGAAATAGGAATTAAAAACTGAAAATCGGTTATTTCAGAAACCTGTCGTTTTGAGTGGTTTTAACAGGCCGGTTAAGCTTGCATTGAAAAATAAAACGATGTAATCGAAATCCCGTTTTTCCAGCAATAACCGCCATCGCTAGTACGTGGCGTAATTTCTCTCGCGTGCCGTGCATCGCCAAGAACGGGTGGATTCCGGCCGCTGCCGCTAGAGTGACTGCCCGCAACGCCACTGAAGCCCCGAGTAACGCACGAAAGGAATCTTTCAATCCGTCCAAGAAGGATCAAGCAAGCTCCGTCGCTCTTGTGGGACGGGGAAACGACCAGTCTAGAAACTGCATCCCCACAAACATACTTAGACAAAAATAAAAAGTTAAATATTTTTGAAAGCGACTGCTAACAGTTTTGTGACATGCGATTATCTGTATGCTGTTTGTGATCACCAGCGGTTTCCACTGACACTTAGCGTGCGACTGGCGTAATATTACGGCACTTGTGAGAAATGTGCGGCGAACGTAATACTACGTCACGCCAGTTACCACGATTTTCCTCTGTGTCTTAAACGTATATTTACTGCTTTCGCAAACGTGTGCAAATCTGCAAGCTTCGTAATGGTATCAGTCGAAAGATTCGTCATTTTTTAAACCTTTTTTGCATCTTGTTTCTTAGGCGCTAGCTGAAGTTCGACGTCTCTGGGTTTAATGTTTTGTGTCCCTTTGTGTTGATTTTGCATTCAAAACATGCAGTGAAGAGAAGAATCGTTTGGAGGAAATTATTTACAAAACCCTTGGCAAGTCTACAGATGATGAGAACGAAATATTTGATATTTGATGACTATTCAGACTACGCGTTATCTGAAAGTAACTTCTTTTCGAGCCCGCCGGTGTGGCCGAGCGATTCTAGGCGCGTCAGTCTGGAACCGCGCGACCGCTACGGTCGCAGGTTCGAATCCTGCCTCGGGCATGGATGTGTGTGATGTCCTTAGGTTATTTAGATTTAAGTAGTTCTAAGTTCTAGGGGACTGATGACCTCAGATGTTAAGTCCCATAGTGCTCAGAGCCATTTGAACCAATTAACCTCTTTTCGAAATGATTTGCTGCATATGTTTTCCGTATTATTTACACAGATTATGTTGTTATGAAGGAGTGCTGCAAGTAAATCAGAAAATCAGTCTGAGCTTATGATTGCAGTGACTGTAATATTGGACTATATCTCTTCATGTTTCAATTTATATCACCGTGTACTCCATTACAAACGCTAAATTTTGGTTTGTTTTGCGTTTCGTGTGTTTCTTTAAATTTACACTGACTGTAAAAGAAATTTAAACAGGAAGATCACGCGTTTGCTCGTGTATTTGAATACCAAAAATCCTTTTCAAGTTTTTTTCTGCGGTAATTACTACTAAATTGAAGTTTTATCTGTGTATTCACATTTAACACTAGCAATAGTAAAATACATACATTTAAAGTAAAAGTCGGAAAACTTGCCATTACGGAAACACTTCCGCAATCGCCTGGACATAGCCGTCAGTTGTCGATGCCGATGGTCTTTCTTCATGAACAACATGAATATGAATACAGTCCGCGCGGCCCTGGTCAAACTGTTGCCACCGTATCACTATGGGTGAACCCGATACTGAATTTGGTCCATATACCGCCAAAATATGTCAATCTGAGTGCAATGTGCCCACATAAAACGTACTGTCCTGCGTACTTCAGCTTTGCAACACGTTCCAGATGCCAATTCATTTCGCTGCCACACTGTAATGCATCAAAGCAGAACTGTGTCTGCAGAAGACCGAGAACTTGCACTCTCTTCTGACAATGAACCACTTTGGTTGTACAACTGTCTTAGCGTGGCATGACATATGTAATTTACTTTTTTGAAGTCCCCTCGTAATAACAGTGACATATTGATAACAAATGACATAATACATAAACAATATACAAGGTGTTCAGGAAGAAAAGGTCAATATTTTACACAGTGGTAGTATAAGTAATTCTGAACAAAAAATGTTATATGAAAATAGGTCCGCAAACGCTTCGTTAGGGAGGTATGGGTATTAAAAGGATCTGTAATTCTGCAAAATTGATGTGCACAACGTGAACTTATATGCAGTACAACTGGACCATAAGGTGATTTTCTTGCAAACAATGCACGGTTTACGCCATGCAACCTACCAGGTACTGTGGTCATGTGACGTATGTAGTACGTAGTACAATCACCCGTTGTATACGCAGCTGTGCCGTGTAAGCCGCATTGCGTAGTATACCGGCGACGGATCGGTTAGCTGTGTAGTGTATGGTGTTAACTGTGTTCGTACAAGCGCTGCTAACAACGCCACACGTCTACAGTAATGAGGATTACGCAGACAAGTTTATGGCTTCTGCGACGATAGTGTACCGCTGCAAGGGAAGAATTACCACATACGCTTTCCGACTCGACGATTACCTGATCGCAGTGTGTCTACTAAAGTGCTTATCACCTTGCGTGCAACAGGCTCTCTTCCAAGTAGACATTTTTCGTCCGAACGTGCACATCAGCAAACTTCGCAACAACAGGAAGAAATTATCGCAAGTGTTGAGCGAAGTCCCAGTACGAAAATACGAAGAATGTCCCTGCGTATTGATGTCCGTGGCCGAGCGGTTCTAGGCGCTTCAGTCCGGAACCGCACTGCTGCAACGGTCGCAGGATCGAATCCTGCCTCGGGCATGGATATGTGTGATGTCCTTAGGTTAGTTAGGTTTAAATAGTCCTAATTCTAGGGGACTGATGACCTCAGATGTTAAGTCACTTAGTGCTCAGAGCCATTTTTTATTGAAGTCCCACAGATACATGTATGGGAAACATTACATGCGGAAAATCTGTATCCATTAAACATACAACGTGTCCAAAATCTCTTCGTTGGCGACAATGCCCAACGACTTCAATTCTGTCACTGGGTAACTGAGAATAGTCATTTGTCTTCGTACATACTGTCCACTGACGAAGCCCAGTTTTCACGACATGGAATAAACAACACACGCAATCATCATCGATGGTCACTGGAAAATACACACGCTTCAGTGGATACCAATTTCCAAGTTCGTTTGGCCATAAATATTTGGTGCGGCATGATAGGTCCATTTACTATCAATCAGCGATTGACGGAAGAGAGGTACTTGCATTTTTTGGAAAATTCATTTGTGGATCTATTGGAAACGGTTCCTTTAGTCAAGCGAACTGGAATGAACTTTCAACATGACGGAGCCCCTCCACATGTTACCTTTCGTGTGAAGGACCATCTCAACCGCACCTTTCCTAATCGCTGGATTGGCCGTGGAGGTGCTATTAACTCTCCTCCAAGATCACCCAACCTAACACCTTTAGATTTCTGTTTATGTGGTTGGATGACATGAAAGGTGCACAAAGTGAAGGTAAAGACACGAGATGAACTGCTCCGTCGCATCATGGACGCTGCTGAATTGAATATGAACCAAACGCAAGCAATTGAACAAGCAGCACGACATGCTATCGGTAGAGCGCAAAAGTGCATCGACGTTCATGGTGGGATATTCGAGTTTGTTCTGTGAACTGTACAACATCTGTACGATAAGTGTTAAAGCGGTTTGTAAAAGACGTCGTACTTCTTTTTCAACTGAATATGTGCAACATGAATGTTGTAATGCATTATGTACTAAATGCAAAGTAGATAAACATTATGTAAAAATGTGTAACACAACTGGACTTCTCTGTAACATTGTTTTCAAGAAAATCACGTTACGGTCCAGTTGTATTGCGTATATGTTCATGTTGTGCACATCAGCTTTGCAGAATTACAGTTCCTTTCAATACCCATACCTCCCTAACAAAGCGTTTGCGGGCCTATGTTCATATAACATTTTTTGTTTTTTATTTTATTTATTTATTTATTTATTTATTTATTTATTGTTCCGTGGGACCAAATTAAGGAGAAGTCTCCATGGTCATGGAACGAGTCAATACATGAAATTATAACACGATATTAGAAACAGATAAAATGAAATATAAAAAAACATATTCAGGTGACAAGTCGTAAGTTTAAATGAAGACAAACAACAATGTAACACTGGAATTTGCTTAATTTTTTAGCTCTTCCAGGAGCTCCTCGACAGAATAGAAGGAGTGAGCCATGAGGAAACTCTACAGTTTAGACTTAAAAGTGTTTAGGGTACTGCTAAGATTTTTGAGTTCTTGTGGTAGCTTATTGAAAATGGATGCAGCAGAATACTGCACTCCTTTCTGCACAAGAGTCAAGGAAGTGCATTCTACATGCAGATTTGTTTTCTGCCTAGTATTAACTGAGTAAAAGCTGCTAACTCTTGGGAATAGGCTAATATTGCTAACAAACGACATTAAAGAAAATATATACTGTGAGGGCAATGTCAGAATTCCCAGATTTTTGAATAGGGGTCGACAAGAGGTTCTCGAACTTACACCACATATAGTTCGAACAGCCCGTTTTTGAGACAAAAATACCATTTTTGAATCAGGAGAATTACCCCAAAATTAATACCATATTTTGACATAAGCGTATGAAAATATGCGAAGTAGACTACTTTTCGTGTTGAAGTGTCACTTATTTCAGATACTGTTCTAATGGTAAATAAAGCAGCATTCAGCTTCTGAACAAGATCCTGGACATGGGCTTTCCACAACAGCTTACTATCTATCCGAACGCCTAGGAATTTGAACTGTTCCGTCTCGCTTATAATATGCCCATTCTGTCTGATCAAAATATCGGTTCTTGTTGAATTGTGAGTTAGAAACTGTAAAAACTGAGTCTTACTGTGATTTAGCATCAAATTATTTTCCACAAGCCACGAACTTATTTCATGAACTACATTATTTGTTACTGTTTCAATATTACACACAAGATCCTTCACTATCAAGCTAGTGTCATCAGCAAACAGAAATATTTTTGAATCACCTGTAATACTAGAAGGCATATCATTTATATAAATAAGAAACAGCAGTGGCCCCAGCACCGACCTTTGGGGAACGCCCCACTTAACAGTGCCCCATTGGGACTGAACATCACTACCACTCTCAATATTGCGGAGAATTACCCTCTGCTTTATGTTCTTAAAGTAAGAGGCGAACCAATTGTAAGCTACTCCCCTTACTCCATAATGGTCCAACTTCTGCAGTAATATTTTGTGGTCAACACAGTCAAAAGCCTTCGTTAAATCAAAGAAAACACCTAGCGTTCGCAACCTTTTATTTAATCCGTCCAAAACCTCACAGAGAAAAGAGAATATAGCATTTTCAGTTGTTAAACCATTTCTAAAACCAAACTGAACATTTGACAGCAAATTATGTGAATTTAAATGCTCCAGTAACCTTCTATATACAACCTTCTCGATAACTTTAGCAAACACCGATGGCATAGAAATAGGTCTAAAATTGTCAACATTATCAATGTCTCCCTTTTTATAAAGTGGCTTCACTACCGAGTACTTTAATCGGTCAGGAAACCGACCACTCCTAAAGGAAAAGTTACAGATATGGCTGAGAACTGGGCTAACATACATAGAACAATACTTCAATATTCTGCTAGATACCCCGTCATATCCATGAGAGTTCTTGATCTTTAGTGATTTAATTATTAACTCAATCTCCCTCTTGTCAGTATCATGGAGCATTTCAGGTAACAGTCTCGAAACACTTTTTTCTAAGAGCGCTATATGATTCCCTGTTGGGACTAGGTTTCTATTTAGTTCACCTGCTATATTCAGAAAGTGATTATTAAATACTGTACATATATGCGACTTATCAGTAACACGGATATTCCCACTACGCACTGATTCTGTATCCTCGACCTGTCTCTGCAGACCAGCAACTTCCTTTACGACTGACCATATGGTTTTAATTTTATCCTGAGACTTAGCTATTATATCTGCATACCACATACTTTTTGCCTTCCTAATAACATTTTTAAGCACCTTACAATACTGTTTGTAATGGGCTGCTGCATTTAGATTCTGACTGTTTCTAACGTTTTGATATATTTGCCACTTTGTTCTACAAGATATTCTTATCCCTCTAGTCAGCCACCCAGGCTGCCTGTATGTGCTAGTACCCTGTTTTGAACGTTCTAACGGAAAGCAACTTTCAAAGAGCATGAGAAAAGTCTTGAGAAAAGCATTATATTTATCGTCTACTGTATCAGCGCTATAAACATCTTGCCACTCTTGTTCCTTTATAAGGTTTACAAAGGTCTCTACAGCAACTGGATCAGCTTTCCTGAACAGCTGATGACTATATTTAACACGTGTTGCAGCATAAAAATCTTTTGAAGTTAAAATTTGCGCATAATGATCTGAAAGGCCATTCACCTTTTTGCTAACAGAATGCCCTTCTAGTAATGAGGAATGAACAAAAATGTTGTCTATGGTTGTTCTACTATTCCCTTGCACTCTCGTTGGAAAGAATACGGTTTGCATAAGATTATATGAATTAAGGAGGTCTACCAGCATCCTCTTCCTTGCACAATCACTCATACAATTAATATTGAAGTCACCACATACGAGGGTCAGTCAAAAAGTAATGCCTCCTATTTTTTTTTCTACGTTTAATTGTCAGGAAATTTAAATGCAATTACATAGGTTGAAAACCACAACATTGAGGATCATTTTGTCATTTTTCAATGTAATCTCCGCCCATCTCTACAGTTTTGGTCCATCTTTGAACAAGGGCATGTATCCCAGCACGGTAAAAATCACAGCTCTGCTTCCTAAGCCATTGACGCACGGATGTTTTGACGGCCTCCTCATCTTCAAAATGAATCCCACGATGAGCTTCTTTTAGTGGCCCGAACAGATGGAAGTCTGATGGTGCCAGGTCAGGGCTGTATGGGGGATGAGGCAAAACTTCCCATCCAATTTTGACAATCTCGTCAGAGGTGTGACGACTGGTGTGTGGTCTTGCATTGTCATGCAAAAGAAGAACATCTGCCATTGATTTTGTTGGGCGAACTCGCTGAAGACGTGCTTTAAGTTTGTTGAGGGTTGTGACGTATTGAACAGAATTTATTGTGCATCCCTGCTCCAAAAAATCAACCAGAATCACACCCTCTGTATCCCAGAAAACTGTTGCCATAACTTTCCCTGCCCATCGCACAGTTTTGAATTTTTTCTTCCTCGGCGAGCTTGTGTGACGCCACTCCATTGACTGCCTCTTTGATTCGGGTTCAAAAAAATGCACCCATGTTTCGTCCCCGGTCACAATTTTTTTCAGAAACTCATCTCCCTCCAAACGGAAGCGCTGCAAGTGTTGGGAGGCTATTGTTTTCCTTGCCTCTTTATTCTGATCGGTTAACATTCTTGGAACCCACCGTGCACAAACTTTTGAGTACCCCAATTGTTTAATAATCGTGGTCACACTGCCTTTACTAAGAGAAATAATGCGACACACTTCATCTGCAGTCACACGACGGTCACCACGAATGATGTCATCAACTTGCTGAATGTTGTGTGGAGTCACTGCACTCACCGGCCTGCCGCTCCGCTTTTCGTCAGTCAACGGTGTTTGCCCTTCAGCTTCCTTACAACGACGAACCCATCGTCTAACAGTGCTGACATCCACTGTCACAACACCATACACCTTCTTCAGTCTTTCATGAATGTGTATGGGCGTTTCACCTTCTGCATTCAAGAATTCAATCACACAACGCTGTCTCAAACGAACATCGATGTCGGCCATCTTACAAACTTCTGCTGTGCTGCCACCTGTTGACACAGAAAGTTACTACTGCAGTGGATTGCAGAAGAAGGTTTGAGGAATGGCGCCAAATTCAAATTTTTCACTTAACTTAATTTCTTTAAGTAGAAAAAAAATGGGAGGCATTACTTTTTGACCGACCCTCGTATAACTAACTTTTTGTATTTCCTACAAAGTGAACCAAGAACCTCCTCTAGCTTTAGCAAAAATGTTGTGAAATCGGAGTCTGGGGATCTATAAATAACAACAGTTACAAGTTTAGCTCCGTTAAATTTAACCACACCTGCACAACATTCAAACACCTTTTCAGTGCAGTACTTTGAAACATCAATTGACTCAAATGCGATGCCGTTTTTCACATACATGGCTACTCCCCCACACCGCAAAGAGCTCCTCGAAAAGCAGCCAGCCAACCTGTATCCTGGTAAAGGAAGTCTCTGAATTATCTCCTTATTCAAGAAGTGTTCAGATATACCAATAATTTCAGAGTCAACATCTATAAGCAGTTCACTAACTTTATCTCTAATACCTTGTATATTTTGATGAAATATACTGATTCCCTCATTACTCGGATACCTAAGTTTTGTCAAAAGTGATTCCCTTGTTAGAGAGACCTCTCTTAAGCAGGAATACCTATCAGCTGACTTCAATCTAAAAAAGGTGCAGCTCTAACACCCACTACTGTAGGAATTTTCCCCATGAGTGATCCCACCAACCCCACCTAAGCTGTCACCTATAAGCTTTGCCAACCTCCCCTTCCCATACCTGTTGAGGTGCAGGCCGTGTCTAGTGAAACCCGTCCTGCTGATAGACTCCACCGACACCACTGAAATGTGACCCATGCTTTCTGTCATCAGCACACCCCCAAGTCTCATGTTATTACGCCTGACGGCTGTATAAGATGAGGCCGATCGTGACGCTTAAACAGTTCCACGAAATGCACATTCGTGTTGCCAGTCTGAGTGGCTATCTCTTCCAGGTCACCATCTATGTTATACTCCCCATCCCTATCAATACTATTACCAGCCCCACCCACAATCACTACCTGATCCTCTTTAGTAAAATCCCTACATAGCCCCCCTATGTTAACAGTCACCTGAGCCAATCCTGCATTAGGCTTCACAATGCTGGTGACCTGGTACTCACTCCCCAGCACTTCCTGCAACTGTTGGCCTACACCTCTGCCATGAGAACTACCTAACAGTAGAACCTTCTTCTTCCTCTTCGACTTTGCAACTGTTCTAGGCACAGTAACTACTGAGGTCTGCTGCATGCTTCCTACATCTACAGCTACTAGAGATTCCTCTCCACTAGACTCTGACAGTTGGTCGTATCTATTGTAAACACCAATAGTGAAACTATCTGAAAATCTTCTTCTCCTAGCAGATCTCTTGCCAAAAACCAGCTCCCATTCCCCTACCCCCTTCTCTCTCCTCAACCTATCTAGCTCCTCCTGTGCGTTTTTCAACTGCACCTGAAGGGCACAGATCTTACGCTCCTGCCCCTCTATCAATTTACTCTTGCTACATAACCTGCAGTTCCAGGAGAGGATCTCACCAGAATGCCCACTGGCTTCCCCACTGCATTCCCCCCAGTGAAAATACTTCGAACAAGTCTCACACCGCAATCCACTACTCACGAACCTACGGCAAAGCCCACACTTCTCACTCATGGTAAAATTTTACTTTTTCTAAGTTCAGCTACTACAATAAGATGGTGTTAAAAACCTGACTACAATAATCACAAACTTACTCTACAAGGGAAGTAACTACTATTATTAACAGTATTAATAAACAACAAATGTGAATATAACAAAAGACTAATACATAAAGAGAATCAAACGTCTAATGACACAGTAACGAAGCTGTAAACAGTTCCCAAAAGGTTCTTCTGAAATTATTTCACCAGAAAACACCAAGAACACCGGTTGAAGACTACTAAAGTTCCTAAATAAACCACTATACACAAACAATTAATTAGTACTTAGCTTTCGATGCACCTCTATAGCTGCAACTGATCAGCGCGGAATGTAAACACAGGCAAGAGGTTAAGTTGCTCGATACGAAGCACTCACAAATATCAGGTCACAACACAAAAAAGGCAGAGGTGAATGAAGAAACCACTAATACGTCACTTATATAGTAAATATTATCACAAAAACCGTTAAAATATGTATCTGAAACCTAAAGATATATGAAAACTTAGAGAACGATCTCACACGCAGTCACTCGCTTATGACGTCACGCCAAAGACCACCTCACTTGTTCATAATTACTTCTACTATCACTGTGTAAAATATTGACCCTTCCTCCCCAAACACCCTGTATATACTTTTATACTGTGAAGATAGTTATTAACTGAAGCCAGTGGTGACAGGAAACGTTAAACAGACAGTTTAAAAAAAAATGAAAGGCTTCTTGGTGCCTACAGAAACAAATTACAAAGTTAATGGAATATTTCGAAGCTTTCTGGTAGGAAAATTTCGCATTTGAACATGAAAAGCAAATCGTTTTTATTCCTCCAATATATTACGCAGTCCTTAAAAATAAAAATAAAATATCGCTAAGAGACGTTTGAAGAGAAAAGAGAAAGCAAATAGCTCATTAAGACGTAAATCAAAATAAAATGACAGAAAGTAAAAGAAAATCAATGAAGACAGTACTGCGAAGTGATAAAGAGATAAAGGATTGTTGAAAGATATAATAATTCATAGAGGAATGTTACATTTAGGTTCGGACAATGCACAGACGGAGATTTCGTCCTTCTGAAGTGGAATTGTGAAGTTAGTGTAAACACTGGGGAATAGCATACACACCCTTAGCAGAAAATATTGGGCATCCTAGGTAACTTTGAGTGACATGAAAAATAAGAAAATTAAATAAATGCCGGCCGCTGGTGGCCGAGCAGTTCTAGGCGCTTCAGCCTGGAACCGCGCGACCGCTACGGTCGCAGGTTCGAATCCTGCCTCGGGCATGGATGTGTGTGATGTCCTTAGGTTAGTTAGGTTTAAGTAGGGAAATACGGAAGCGTCCGATCCCGCCCGTCTGCTTTGACCTATGACGTCACAAATATGGCGGAAACAAAAACAAACACACACACTTTCCACCAGAAGCCTAATGACACTAACGGGACAAGCGCGGGAAATGGGGTGTTTTGGGTGGGGGGGCAAACTAAATATAAACAAATTTAGACGCCTTGCGTAGCTACAACGTGTAAGTGAAGACAGCCATGCATGAATACCCACCCACCTCCCCAGGGGTCGTAACCCATGCAACCCATAGAAGATAAAGATGCTTCAGTAGCAGATTAGTGTTTTTTGTCTTTTTTTAAAAAAAAATCTCACGGGATAGAACGAACAGATCAGTAAGATAAATATAATAAACTAAACCAGAAATTGGAGGAAACAGATAATTAAAATAAGTAATAAGCGTTTTTAAATTTAAAAAAAGTCTCACGAGATAGAACGAACAGATCAGAAAAGTAAATAAAATAAGATAAAACAGAACTGGAGACAGCCACACTTGAACCAAACTCCGCGTCGTCATGACGTCACACACGACAACACCCTTACGTCACGGGTCAAAGCCGACGCGTGGGATCGGACGCTTCTGTCGACCCTTAAGTAGTTCTAAGTTCTAGCGAACTTATGACCTGAGATGTTAAGTCCCATAGTGCTCAGAGCCATTTGAACCATTTTTTTAATTAAATAAATAGAAACAATTTGTTCAAGTATATAACTTTCATTAGTTTCAAAATCAATAATTCGTGGGCCCATTACAGCAGATATTCTTTTTGGTAGAGTGCACACTAGCTTTTTACAATATTGGACACTTACAGATTTCCACTCAAGGGGCAGACGGTCTTTTAATTCTTCTTTTGACTTAATTATGTGCCACCTGACATTGTGCTTCAATAACTCAAATAAATGCTCTATGGAGTTCAGGTCCGGCGATTGGACAGGCCAATCCAGAAGCTCGACGTTGTTTTCCCGAAGCCAAGTCATCGTGCTGACAGATCTTAGGAGGTTGAGTTATCCTGCTGGGATTTAACGCCTCCATGTTTGGATCGCCAAAAGGAGTTGTAAAATATGGCAATAAAGCAGATTCTAGGACGTGTATGTACTTTGTGGAATCCATATGGCCTTCACACATGACCATCTGCCCCACTCCTGCGCCGCTCATGCTGCCCCAGATCACGAATCTCCCTCCGCCATGTTTTACGGTAGGTACCAAATACTTTGGGTTACATTTCTCGTCCATCCGGTGACGGACATAGGTCACATCCGGTGAACCACAAATCTGAAATATGAATAAATATTGTACAGAACTCTATCGTGAGTTTTTAAATTAATATATTTTGTTTTCCAACCAAATTTGTATGTGCTGTTAGAACACCAAGTTGACAAACATACCTGAATGTTTTCTCCGTCATACCACACGATATTTGAATAATTTTGTTTGGTGAACGTTTGGTATTTTAGTGCCACTCACTCCGTGACTTCTTCTCAGAGAGCCATTGTTTCTTCCTGGCTTTAAAGCATTTTAGATCAGCTTCTTGAAGTCGTCTACAAGTGGTGCTTTGTTAAAACTTTCAGATAACTCAGCAGCAAGGTCTAAAGATGTTTTCTTCCTAATTTTTTTTAACGAGTCTCTTGCTGTCTCTTGGCTATATGTTTTCTCGAGGTTCGCTACAACTGGCGTAGTTGTTTCAAAAAATGGTTCAAATGGCTCTGAGCACTATGGGACTTAACATCTGTGGTCATCAGTCCCCCAGAACTTAGAACTACTTAAACCTAACTAACCTAAGGACATCACACACATCCATGCCCGAGGCAGGATTCGAACCTGCGACCGTAACAGTCGCGCGGTTCCGGACTGAGCGCCTAGAACCGCTAGACCACCGCGGCCGGCGCGTAGTTGTTTGCAGAAACGGATTGATAATGGACATGTACGATATCTCGATTCGAGATACTGTAATTTTTCTAGGGTTGTCGCGATATTTTTAAGCTCGGAAACAAGAGCTTTTTGTTAATCATTTGAAGCTGAAGTTTTCGTATGTTATCGTGTTTAGAAACGGTGTTTCACTTGGAGTACTGTCGCTGTATACGATTGCATCCTAATAATTAGAAGCATGTCTTCATTAGTAGTGACAGCACTCATTTCTACGAAACTTACTCCGAATACCTATAAAAATGGAAGCAGCCAAATGTAGAATTCAAGTGTTTCAAATGGCTTTAACTGTAGGTATTTTTGCTTTGAGGTCAACCTTCCATGTCTTTAGTACTTACAAATCAAAGGTATAAACAGATGATTCAAAACTGTTCGGTGAGTTCTGCGACATCAAAAATTGTGCCAGCTCTAGCATGCGGGTCGTAAGGCCTGCACTCGGCCAGCAGTGGTATTCTTTGTCAACAAGTGTCAAAGTATCGAATCATTATCAGAAATTTTGAAAATTTGAGTCTTTCTCTTCGCTATTCTGGTAGCAATACATCTACTGAACTATCACTTTGAGTTTTGAGCTCAGTTCCCGTGCTTGCAGGAAAATAATAATGAATAAGGCTATGTCTGCGTTTCAAGTACACAGATTGTTGTTTTATTTAGCTTCAAAACATGTTTCACCACAGCTATATTATCCTCAGTGGGTTTTTTATTATTTCCGTGAAATACGTACATGCAGGTTAGTTTTAGGTTAAGGAGTACGATACAGCAGGTTTTGTTGTCATTTAAACTGTGTGTGCATCTTATATTCTGTTTTACGTCGTATGTGTCCAGTGGCTGTCAACCTGAATCAGCCAGAGGTCTATATTAGTACACCATGTTATCTGAAATAATGAGGGATGCTAGAAAATCGTCTGCACTAATTTTTTTGTATCATTCAAACTTTAAAATGTATGTGTTGGTGAAATTCATTGCATATGCCCGTTTTTGGCATCATCATTGTAATATTTTGCTAGCGCTTAGCTGTGACAGGTTTCTTTCTAAGTACCAAACTTGTTTTGTGTAGTTGGGCTGAATCTGTGGACATCGATAGTAGTTTTGTGAAGGTACGGCGAAAATTTCGTGTAGTTTGTTACTCGTGGACTATGTTTCGTATTTTGACAGTGTTTACCCACGTTTTCACTTGCTCGTCTGTAAGTACTGCATCCTGTTATGCTGCTGTAGCTTTGACACACATTTCACTGCACAAATTTACGCCTCTGATGCGCACTGTAGATGTAGGTCATGTTATTCTAAAATAACTTACGTTTCTAGCATGTTATCAAAGATACGTAAGTGCGGAGGACTCGAGAACCACGACGTGAAATTCGATGCAAAATGTCATAGCAGTACCGGCACTTTAAAATATGTTACACTGTGTTCCGCTGTCTCGTAGACACTTCGCTGCCTGCTGCTAGATGCCAAAGTCGGTAAATGCCAACCGGAAGCTGTTGTCCCGGAGAGCCTTAGCATAAAACAGTATATAGAGCTGCGGCGACGGGCACTGCTGCGCAGCGCTCTTCCACCGCTGTAGCTCGAGCGACAGAAAGCCTTCCACAAGTGGGAGCTATGCTTCTGATGACGCCACCATAAGCACGGAGCGCGGGGCTTTGCGTTGGTCAGTCTGGGCGCCTGCGGCGGTGTCTGCCCTGGCCGCTGCGAGTCACGGCCCGCTGCTGCTGCTGCTGCTGGCAGAACCGGTCCCCTTTAAAAACCGCCGTTCTTCCAGGGTCGCTGCCCTCAATATGGGATCCGCTACCCGAGTCCACTGGCGGAACGTTGAACCCAAACGTGATCCCCTGTTTTCGGGGCTGCGGAAGCGAGCAGGGCGTAGAATTAGTGCGAGGCAGCCAACAATTCTTTACCGAAGCACACAAAACACTACTGAGCACCTTCGCCGAATATTTTACTATATTTCCTTCTCAGCAAGCTCTTATACTAACTGATGTCCATAGGTGTCTGAAGACATTTATATAAATGCAGAAACTAAAAAAAGTTATTGAAAAAACTAAGAGTAGGGTTTAACGTTCCGCCGACATTGAGATCATTAGAAACGGAGCACACACTAGGAATATTTCAGGGATGGGGAAGGAAACCGGCAGTGATCCTTCAAAGGCACCGTCCGGGCAAATGCCTGGAGTGAATTAGAGAAATCACGAGGAAACTAAATCTGGGTGGACAGACGGCGATTTGAACGGTCATCCTCCCGAATGCGAGTCCTGTGTGCCAACCCAGTGCCCTACCTTAATCGGTAAAAAATTATTTCAGTTAATTCCCCACGAAAGATGTTATTTAGTTTTCGCAGGGAACAGGAGAAGAGCTCCTTTTTAGCTTAAACTCTAAATAAAATTATGAGACTCACAAAGAATTAACATTGATAGTTGTGCTAAACTTGATACATCCTGACCCACAAAGGTATTTGATCAAACGGGTGGCGATTAAAAATTAGCTCTGCACGTAAGTACCCTCTTACGCTGAATCTCTGTTACTAAATGACATGTAGAATGCAAATCCTCACCCGCCAGGGTAGCCGAGAGCGCTAACGCGCTGCTTCCTGGACTCGGGTAGGCGCGTCGGCCCCGGATCGAATCCGTCCGGCGGATTAACGACGAAGGCCTGTGTGTGGTTTTTAGGCGGTTTTCCACATCCCGCTAGGTGAATACCGGGCTGGTCCCCACGTTCCGTCTCGATTACACGCGTCGCACTATTTCGCTCGATGCAGACAGTTGGGGTACACTGATTCCGTCCTGGGGGGTACGGGGTGGCGGCAGGAAGGGTCTCCGGCCATCCCTAACACTAACATTGCCAAATCCGTTGTAACCACGCCGAACCTGCGATCGCTGCGGGACTATGGCGTAAGCGAAAGAAGAAGAAGAAGAAAGATGTAGAATGCAAATCCTCGACTGATATTTACATTTGTCACTCACAGCTTCTCGAGGAAGTTGCGATCATGACTCCGAAAACCGACTTCATTCAGGTCTTGACGCTAGTCTGCAAGTCTTTTCATATCTGCATAAGTACTGCATTTTACTTCCATTCGAAGCTGCTTACTGTATTCAACAATCCGCCTCTCTATACAGACAAATTAACTCTTCATTGTTGCCTCAATACTCTTTTTCAACCTACCCATTCTTTTATTGAAACTGTACCATGAAGCTCTTTCATCCCAAAGGCCGTTCAATACTTCATTTCTTACTCGGTCTACCCACGTAATCTTCAGTACAACCACTTCAAAATCTTCTATACTCTTATTTATAGTTCATGATTGACTTTCATCTAAAACTACACTTAACATCCTACCTCTATGTCTACATCTGTACTCTGTAAGCAACCTTACTGTGTCCGGTACTTCTGGTAACAATATCTCATTCCCACTTCCCTGCTCCGTTCGTGAATGGCGCGTAGCGACTTCGATTGTCGTAAACCTCCATATCAGCTCCAATTTTCCCAATTCTCTCCTCGTGGTTATTTTGGAACTCGTATGTTGGAGGAAGGTATACGTCTCCACCTCTTCATCAAACTTACGCTCTTCGAATTCAACAGTAGACCTCTCTGTGTCGCGCAACGAAACTCTCGTAGTGTGTGCCCTTGTGTTTGTTGAACATCTTCGTAATGCTATACTTTCGAGTAAACGATACCATGACGAAACATGTCGCTCTTGGTGGTGATTCTTAACGGGTTGGTTTACCCAACCTTGTAAGATTTCCAGACTGACGAGCGAGACTCAACAATAGGTAGAACATGTGTTCCGTAAGGCACATCTTTCGTGAATGAATTATATTTCCTTAAGATTCTCTCAATGAATCTCAGGCTACCATCTGCTCTTCCTATAGTTTGCTTTAAGTGGTCATACTACCTATGTCGTTCCGCATGATTACCCCAGGATTTTACAGTAGCCACTGATTCCAGCGATTTGATGCCAATAGTTCAATCCAATAGCAATGCATTTCTTCGCCTCTTGATGTATAATCGTAAACTTCGTCCACATGTTCTGGTGGGAGGCGTCGCTACCGACCACCGTATCATCCTCCGTCAATGGCGTCATTGGATGCGATATGGAGGGGCATGGAATCAGCACACCGGCCGTTGGTCAGTGTTTGTAATTTGGAGCGGCTGCAGCTCGCTCAAGTAGCTTCTCACGTAGCATCACGAGGCTAAGTGCCTCCCGCACCAGTCCTGCCACCAAGTAAAATCCTTGACAGCACCAGAAATCGAACCCGAGCCCTCCGTTTGACAGTGAGCCGCGCTGACCGCTCACCAAAGTAGGCGAACATGAATGCTTGATACGTTACATTTATTCACGTTCAATGCTGGCTGCAACAGTCGATCATCTCCAGATCTCCCTGCATTTTGCTACAGTCTTCTGGTATTGCTACATTCCTATAGATAACGGCATCGTCCACGGATATACCCACGGAGTCTGCAACATTATCCACTAGATCACTGATATAGATTGATTAGCCAGAACATTCTGACCACCGACCTGCTACCGATACAGACCCGTCCGGGGGATAGCAGCGTCACTTGGCTAGGAATGACTGCAAGTCAGACACCACGCACTGTGCCTGCAGTATCAGTGAGCGTGATGTCCCTGTGGAGAATGGGGCAGGCGCACAATCTATCTGAATTTGACCGAGGACA
This sequence comes from Schistocerca cancellata, assembly GCF_023864275.1. Classification (NCBI taxonomy): domain Eukaryota; kingdom Metazoa; phylum Arthropoda; class Insecta; order Orthoptera; family Acrididae; genus Schistocerca; species Schistocerca cancellata. The sequence continues at coordinate 948,478,975 of NC_064626.1, forward strand.
GATTGTGATGACACGGAGGCTCTGAGAGAGCATTACGAAAACTGCATGACTTGTCGGGTGTTCGAGGAGGGTTGCGGTTAGTGTCTTCAAAACCTAGTGATACCTAGATGAAATCACATGGGATTGAACGGCTACCCCTCATTATAGATTCGGACCTCCTAGGCTGAGCAGACTAGTAAAACAGAACAGACGACAAACTATGACGGAACTAACATCAGACTTTAATACTCAGCAGAGTACAACGGTGTCTGGACACACAGTGCACCAAACACTCATAACGATGGGCCTCCGTAGCCGACAACCCACGCAAGTGCCAATGTTAATGCCACGACATCGGCATCTACGACTGAAATGGGGACGTCACCATCGGCACTGGCCTATGGCGCAGTGCCAGAGCGTTGCGTGGTCTGTTGAATTCCGATACCTTCTTTACCCGCGAATCCGTCGTCTTGCAGAGGAACAGCTTCTTGACACCTAAATGGCGGGACGGAGACAAGCTGGAGGCGTCTCCATCGTGCCCTGGGGAACTTTCATGTGGGCATCCATGGGACCAGTGGAGCGCGTGCAAGGCACCATGACAGCCAAGGAGTATCGTACGGTGGTTGCAGACCATGTACACCCCTTCGTGACCGTCATGTTTCCGAACGGCAGTGACATTTTTCAACAAGACAACGCGCAATGACATAGACCCAGGAGTATGGTGGTGTCGTTCGAGGAACAAAGGCGACTTATAACTGATGTACTGGCCCCACAACTCGCCAGATCTGAACCCGATCGGACACGTCTGGGATGTAATTGGAGAAAGATCTCTTGTTTACCTCCCAGGAATTTACGGGAATTAGGTGACCTGTGGGTGCAGATGTGGTGGAAACTCCCTCCAGCGAGCTACCAAGGCCTCACTGCTTCCGTGCCACGACGCGTCACCGCTGTTATCCGTGCCAAAGTAGGAAAGACCTGCTATTAGGTAGGTCTTCATAACATTCTGGCTGATCAGTGCACATTGTGAACAGTAATGGCCCTGTCGTACTTCCTTGGAGTATTCCTGAAATAACCTTTACATGTGCTGATTTTCTTCGGCTCAATTATCTGAAAGGAAAGGCTGAATGAATCCAATCACTAACCTTTTACACTCGGTAACCTCGATTTTTTTCGGTAACCTCGATTTTGTTCACTGAACGACAACGTGCGACTGAATCGAACGCCCTCACTGTAAACCTGGAGGCTCTATATTTCACGAACGAGAACAGCGTGCTGTTTCGCAAGTTCTCTGTTTTCGGAGTCCATGTTGATATTTGTAGAGGCGACCAAAAACTTCATAATATCAGAAACCATGTTCGACAGTATTGCAATACCTTGAGGTAAGCCATACCAGCTTACAATCATGTTTATCTGCACTTCCAAGCAAACACTTTCAAAACAGACTACGTAACAAAGTTATATTCAATGTTAATTTTTTGTCGGAAGTTTTCTTTAAATTGTTAGTGTACATTTTATATCTTTTTTCGTCGTTAATTATTTTGCTGTCCATACAGCAAACTTTGTTTGTTACATTCAGCATCGAATTTTCTAATATTATTCCCACAACATCACATAATTTGATTCGACTATATTTCATTACCATAGTTTTGGTTTTCTTGACCTTCCTCTGAAATCGTATTTTCAAGACAGTATGCACTCCATTTAATTGTTCTTCGACACTGTTTACCGTCTCTGATATGTCTTGTATCGCTCTGTATTTGAGCTCCGTTTCATATTTTCTTCTTAATTTCGTTTACTGCTTGCTAAATGTACAAATTAGTTAGCTACACTGTCTCTCTTCCTTGTCCTCCTACTCTTAAATAAACACTAATTATCGGGACTTCCGATACGACATAGTTGCCTTTCTATAACACTAGAATCGTAAAACTTTGCCAAAGCTAGAAATTGTTGCATATTCTCTGAACAGGTGGTACTTTGGTTAAATAACAAGACAAAGATCACTCACAGGGCGTATGAAATGAAACAATGTCCAAAACATGTAATTAAAAAAGTGAATGAATGAATGTTGTTGTTGTGCTCTTCAGTCCTGAGACTGGTTTGATGCAGCTCTCCAAGCTACTCTATCCTGTGCAAGCTTCTTCACCTCCCAGTACCTACTGCAACCTACATCCTTCTGAATCTGCTTAGTATATTCATCTCTTGGTCTCCCTCTACGATTTTTACTCTCCATGCTGCCCTCCAATACTAAATTTGTGATCCCTTGATGCCTCAGAACATGTCCTACCAACCGATCCCTTCTTCTAGTCAAGTTGTGCCACAAACTCCTCTTCTCCCCAATCCTATTCAGTACCTCCTCATTAGTTATGTGATCTACCCATCTAATCTTCAGCATTCTTCTGTAGCATCACATTTCGAAAGCTTCTATTCTCTTCTTGTCCAAACTATTTATCGTCCATGTTTCACTTCCATACATGGCTACACTTTATACATATACTTTCAGAAACGACTTCCTGACACTTAAATCTATACCCGATGTTAACAAATTTGTCTTCTTCAGAAACGCTTTCCTTGCAATTGCCAGTCTACATTTTATATCCTCTCTACTTCGACCATCATTAGTTATTTGGCTCCCCAAATAGCAAAACTCCTTTACTACTTTAAGTGTCTCATTTCCTAATCTAAATCCCTCAGCATCACCTGACTTAATTCGACTACATTCCATTACTCTCGTTTTCGATTGTTGATGTTCATCTTATATCTTCCTTTCAAGACACTGTCCATTCCGTTCAACTGCTCTTCCAAGTCCTTTGCTGTCTCTGACGGAATTACAATGTCATCGGCGAACCTCAGAGTTTTTATTTCTTCTCCATGGATTTTAATACTACTCCGAGTTTTTCTTTTGTTTCCTTTACTGCTTACTCAATATACAGATTGAACAACATCGGGGAGAGGCTACAACCCTGTCTCACTCCCTTCCCAACCATTGCTTCCCTTTCATGTCCCTCGACTCTTATAACTGCCATCTGGTTTCTGTACAAATTGTAAATAGCCTTTCGCTCCCTGTATTTTACCCCTGCCACCTTCAGAATTTGAAAGAGAGTATTCCAGTCAACATTGTCAAAAGCTTTCTCTAAGTCTACAAATGCTAGAAACGTAGGTTTGCCTTTCCTTAATCTTTCTTCTAAGATAAGTCGTAGGGTCAGTATTGCCTCACGTGTTCCAGTGTTTCTACGGAATCCAAACTGATCTTCCCCGAGGTCGGCTTCTACTAGGTTTTCCATTCATCTGTAAAGAATTCGTGTTAGTATTTTGCAGCTGTGGCTTATTAAACTGATAGTTCGGTAATTTTCACATCTGTCAACACCTGCTTTCTTTGGGATTGGAATTATTATATTCTTCTTGATGTCTGAGGGTATTTCGCCTGTTTCATACATCTTGCTCACCAGATGGTAGAGTTTTGACAGGACTGGCTCTCTCAAGGCCGTCTGTAGTTCCAATGGAATGTTGTCTACTCTGGGGGCCTTGTTCCGACTCAGGTCTTTCAGTGCTCTGTCAAACTCTTCACGCAGTATCATATCTCCCATTTCATCGTCATCTACATACTCTCCCATTTCCATAATATTGTCCTCAAGTACATCGCCCTTGTATAGACCCTCTATACACTCATTCCACCTTTCTGCTTTCCCTTCTTTGCTTAGAACTGGGTTTCCATCTGAGCTCTTGATATTTATACAAGTCGTTCTCCTTTCTCCAAAGGTCTCTTTAATTTTCCTGTAGGCAGTATCTATCTTACCTCTAGTGAGATAAGCCTCTATATCCTTACATTTGTCCTCTAGCCATGCCTGCTTAGCCATTTTGCACTTCCTGTCGATCTCATTTTTGAGACGTTTGTATTCCTTTTTGCCTGCTTCATTTACTGCATTTTTATATTTTCTCCTTTCGTCAATTAAATTCAATATTTCTTCTGTCACCCAAGGATTTCTACTAGGATTTTACCTACTTGATCCTCTGCTGCCTTCACTGCTTCATCCCTCAAAGCTACCCATTCTTCTTCTACTGTATTTCTTTCCCCCATTCTTGTCAATTGTTCCCTTATGTTCTCCCTGAAACTCTGTACAACCTCCGGTTTAGTCAGTTTATCCAGGTCCCATCTCCTTAAATTCCCACTTTTTTGCAGTTTCTTCAGTTTTAATCTACAGTTTATAACCAATAGACTGTGGTCAGAGTCCACATCTGCCCCTGGAAATGTCTTACAATTTAAAACCTGGTTCCTAAATCTCTGTCTTACCATTATATAATCTATCTGATACCTTTTAGTATCTCCAGGGTTCTTCCATGTATACAACCTTCTTTGATGATTCTTGAACCAAGTGTTAGCTATGATTAAGTTATGCTCTGCGCAAAATTCTACCAGGCGGCTTCCTCTTTCATTTCTTACCCCCAATCCATATTCACCTACTATGTTTCCTTCTCTCCCTTTTCCTATTGACGAATTCCAGTCACCCATGACTATTAAATTTACGTCTCCCTTCACTATCTGAATAATTTCTTTTATTTCATCATACATTTCTTCAATTTCTTCGTCATCTGAAGAGCTAGTTGGCATATAGTCTTGTACTACTGTCGTAGGCGTGGGCTTCGTGTCTATCTTGGCCACAACAATGCGTTCGCTATGCTGTTTGTGGTAGCTTACCCGCATTCCTATTTTCCTGTTCATTATTAAACCTACTCCTGCATTACCCCTATTTGATTTTGTATTTATAACCCTGTATTCACCTGACCAGAAGTCTTGTTCCTCCTGCCACCGAACTTTACTAATTCCCACTATATCCAACTTTAACCTATTTCTCTTTCTAAATTTTCTAACCTACCTGCCCGATTAAGGGATCTGACATTCCACGCTCCGATCCATAGAACGCCAGTTTTCTTTCTCCTGATAACGACGTCCTCCTGAGTAGTGCCCGCCCGGGGACCCGAATGTGGGACTATTTTACCTCCGAAATATTTAACCCAAGAGGACGACATCATCATTTATTCATACAGTAAAGCTGCATGCACACGGGAAAAATTACGGCCGTAGTTTCCTCTTGCTTTCAGCCGTTCGCAGTACCAGCACAGCAAGGCCGTTTTGGTTAGTGTTACAAGGCCAGATCAGTCAATCATCCAGACTGTTACCCCTGCAACTACTGAAAAGGCTGCTGCCCCTCTTCAGGAACCACACGTTTGTCTGGCCTCTCAAAGAGATACCCCTCCGTTGTGGTTGCACCTACGGTACGGCTATCTGTATCGCTGAGGCACGCAAGCCTCAACACCAACGGCGAGGTCTATGGTTCATGGGGGGGGGGGGGGGGGGAGGGGGGGGGGGGAAGAATGAATGAACGAATTAATTAATTGAAATTGGTAATGGTCCTATGAATTAAACAATTGTTAAAATAAAAATGGATCTATATGTACTACCTAAAGCAACATATGAAAACTTGTGCCGGACCCGGCTGCAACCCGGATTTCCCTCTTGTCGCGAACGTTGGTCTTACAATTTAGGCTATCAGAGCACGCTCCCCGCGCCGACACAAACTTCTATATGTCACACAGCTACCTATTTCTTCTGATATAGATTACGTGTGACATATTGAAGCGTGAGCTATCCTAAGTGGTAAGGCAAATGCTCGCGATAAGCAGGAAATCCAAGTTCGAGTCTCGAGCCAGCACACATTTTCATATGTCGCTTTAGGTAATACTTCTATAGCTATTACAGTTAAATTAAATTTCAGGATAAATTTCAATATTTTAAACTGTAGTTCGTAAACAAATATAAATTTAAATGTATCCATAATAACAAATAATATGGTTGCCCTTTAGCTATCCCAAGTACCTGGCATCGACATGATATGCTCTATCTGATAGTTCAAGAACTCTGATGCCATATCATCCCGTTGCTGAGAGAGAGATATGTGAGTTTGAGAAAGCCTTGTGTTTCGGCTACCAGACTGCATTTCGTCTCCCAATGCAGTACAGGCATGCTGTTTCGGATTCATATCGCGACTCCTTTCATTTCATTCGATACCCCAGGTCGACCGTAGAGGGAAAGTCTTGATAGCAGCACCCTGAAAAGTCTCATATGCTGTCGAAGGTCCTTATCTTTACGTTATCAGCGTTATGTAATCAGTAAGAAAATGTTATGTTCCATGTATCCATTATGGCTCCCCACAATACGATCGCACGACAGTTAAACTGCTCTCTATCCATGATGTTCCTGTAATTGCACTAGCTACCACCTTTTCTCCAGTCGAATGTAAGATGTGATTAATTTGACATACACTTGTAAGATTCACTTTCTAAGAGCAGATTTTCCATTCACTCATGGTCCATGTCTACAATTATTAAACAGAATACAGCAGTACTAGTGAGGAGTAAGGAATTCGGGGTGACACAGCTGATCAAGGCACCACCACAGGCCTATCACTTAAGTAATAGCGTCTTCAGTGGCTCCGGCCAGGTGAACCAGCTGGGCGGTTCCAGAGATGAAATTGTATGTTTGGAGGAACTCACAGAAAGATCATTTATGGCTGAACTCTTTGTTGACACTCATCGAATCCCCACATTGTAAGGTGGCAGACCACGAAAAAAGTATAAAAGATACTTCGTATTTTACTATTTTCTAATTCAATAAATATATCATTTATCGTTTCAAGACCTTATTTTACATTTCAGATTTATGAGCATGATTTTTTATGACCTGTTACAATGTTAACAAGATTGTGAATTTATTTTCTGTATCAATGGTAAAGAAATTAAAACTTTTCGTTGGTGAGAGGAAACAAAAGCTAATTGTTCCAAGACATTTGGGACTGTGATCTTGTAACTATAAACTTTCTAGTACTATCCACTCTTCATCACAGCTGCATTATTTATTGGATAAAAGGTAGCAGACCTTCAGTTTAGTATGTGTCCTCCACTAAACTAATAAACTCTGTGACACAACTGACAGTGTTGGCATAACGTAATCATTAAAAACGATTCAGGATGGCTAAGTGTGTGACATGCCCAAAATACTGTAAGCAATCAATCAAGTGTCTTAGGTATCCTCATGTGTGCTATCTCCAAATGATAAGGCTATAGAAAAAACTTGTTGTCATTGTATACAAATGTTAAAAATGTTTCTCCGATAAAGAGCGAATACCATACAGTTTGGGTTTATTGGTTTGAGGAATTCCTGTTTCAACGAGACACAAATGTGGTTGTCCTTACTGACCTGCCGCTATTGAAATGGCTGAATGGGCACGTCCCGAAAGCCAACTTACCAAGCTGAATTAACGACAGGGATAGAGAAGATCGTATCTAGAGTTTTGTCACGGTATGCTTCAGTCGGTTAGAGAACGCTGAGTACATGTTCAGCAAATTACAGTGGTAGACGCTATAAGAGAGGTAATATATATCACGGAAGGGTTTACTGTTGAAATTCGGAGAGCGTACGTTCCAAGAAAAGTCGAATATCATATTACTTCCTTCAAAAATTTAGTGTTGTTTAATCATCGGCCTACTATCTTGTTCGATAAGGCCTGGTACGAATTCCTCTCTCGTGCAAGCCTCTTTATCTCTGAGCCCTCCGTCATTTTCTGGATGTATTCCATACTATGTCGTCCCCTGTAGTTTGACACTCAACAGCTCTCTCTAGTACCATGGAGGTAATTCCCTTATATCTTCACAAATGTTCTATCATCCTGTCCTTTCTTCTACATCTACATCTACATGGATACTCTGCAAATCACACTTAAGTGCCTGACAGAGGGTTCATCGAACCACAAACACAATTATCTATTGTTCCACTCTCGTCGCTAGTCGGCAGTAGTCTTCATTAGTCTGCAGTAGTCGACAAGAGTCGGCGCGTGCCTGCGCGTGTTCGCAGTCTGCTCTGGTCGGGACTTTGGAGGATGAGTATTATTGTAGAAGGTAAAGAAGCTGCCTTGCGCATATCTAGTAATGTATATTAACTGTCATTAATTTCTTTAAAAAAAATGCCCCAATAATAGTTTTTATAATATAAAGTAATTTTTTAAGAAAAGCATTCATTTCAATTTAAAGAATATTTCCAATGCATGATCATTCCTTCCAAGAATAAAAAAAAAAAATATGTATATATATATAGGCCAGCATTGCACGAAGCTGTGCCGAAAATTTTTTACGTAAGAGCAGATATATTCGCAGTTTTTATTGAGGTAAGAATTTTTCCTTTTTTATTCAGAATACAAGCCCGAGGCGCAGCGCTGCTATCGTCATAAAATTTACCAGGTTACTGAATTTTTTTTATTATTTCCGGGTTTAGGAATTGAATTTTGTGGTTACATTAAATGTGATTGCATTTCTGCACGGAGACTAAAAATGGGAACCAATTTTGTTCAGAGGTTACAATGTTTAAAAATCATTTAAATATTTCTGTGGGGAGGTTACATTTGGCGACATCCGGCCAGGATCGTATTTCTTTGTGAATCTTCTGATAAGTAGTCATATATCTGCTCTTATTTACTTAAACGTAGTTTGCATCTGGCGCAACGCATTTACTAATTTGTCACTCTCGCTTTCACAGATCATCGGCAATTTGTTGCTCTTTCTTGTAATTGTGTTTGTTGCATTTTTTGCATTGTCCTTGTTTCATTTGTGCTTAATTTTGATTTGTGAAAAATGCCGCGAAAAACTGTTAACAGTACATCGCGATGTGTAATGAGTGAAATAGCTGACTCGAATAATTTGACCGATAGTATTTGCGACACTCAGTGTAATGATGATAATCCCCTAATTGTAGACAATCAGTGCGTACTGACCACTAATATTGATTTTGATCCTAGTGATGAGCAAATAAAATAATTGTGTCGTCTGTTAATTTAACGACAATGGATGACGCGGCGCGTTCTGTTACAATGAACGCTGCCCAGCTTGACACACCCGGTTTGCAAAATTTACGTAATGAACAGATAATTATTTCTAACGAAAATGAACAATGTACTCAAAGTACGACAGATTTATTTGATTCCGATTTAGTGACCAACAGTGCACATTCGATTGGCAAACCTTTTCAAGAATCACAGAATATCCAAATGGATACACAAAACGTGACAATTGCAGGTACGCCATCAAACAGCACAGATAATAGAGTACGTAATATTGGCTTGGATCAAATTATGGCAATACAAGACAACAATCATAAACAACTTAGTGAAAGTCTCAAACAAAAAATTAATGAAATTAATGAAAAACAAGACAACCTTAATGAAAAACTAGACAACAGTTCCAAACAGTTGAATGAAAAATTGGACAACAATTCCAGACAGCTTAGTGAACAGATTACAGCTGTTGCCGCGCAATGTCATGATACTAAAGAACAATTACGTGAGGAAATTAAGGCTTGTGCTAGGAAAAGTAGTGAAGAAATTAGATCTGTTGCTCAAGAATTAAGGAATACGCAAGCAGCTGCAACAGAATCACTTAGAGACGAAATTAGTGCAGTCGCTAAACAATGCTCTGAAAACGCAACACAGTTACGCGACGAGTTTAAATTAATGTCAGCAGAACATTCACGCACACTGGATGCAAAAGTAGATGCGAAATTCGACCAACAGAACAGTCAAATTGACGAACGTTTGAATCACCACTTACAAAACAGTGAAACCCGTTATCGTAAATTCATACAGGAACAGAATAAAGTAAAGCGACAAGTCATGGAAACAATTACTGCACAGAGACAGGAAGATAAGCGTAAATTGTTTACGAAAGCAAAAACATACGTAGATAACAATATTGCTACAGTATCAGACGAAATTAATACTATCAAACAGTTGAACACAAAATGCGTGATGAAATTTCCGATCTTAAATCAAAAACAGATACACACACAGTAGACTTTCAGTCAGTGACCGACAGACTTGAACAATTAGAATTAATACAGGATCCCGATGCCATCAAAGCAGACATTAAAAAATTGAACGAAACCACACGTAAAATACAAAAAACAAATTAATGCTTGTGACACTAAAAACGATGATCAGGTAAAAATACTGACTGAAAAATATGATGAATTGGACAGTCGTATTGACGTTATTGAAAGTAATAATGACAGCAAATCAAACGATACTTCACCGATTTCGTTTAATCAAACACCTGAATTCCAAAATTTACAGCAGACAATCAGTGAGATAGGTTCGTCCAATAATACATTATGTAGAAAATTGTCAACTTTACAGCAAGAGGTAACAGAGATGAAAAATATTTCAGTCAATAACACGTCACAGCATACGGCACATTCCGAACATTTGTCACACTCACACAGCCAGTATAATTTAGGTAATTTACAGAGAGTACGTGACTTAGATTCCGAACAATCACAGCCAAATCGATTCTTATATAAACCTAAACCTGTTCATACATTCAGAGACGATAATTTAGATTACAAACATTTTCTATCAGTGAGAAAATTTAAGGTATTTAAAAATGACAGCACAGGTACACGCTTTGAACTGTATACGACAATTTATTTTTGTACTTTCACCGCCTTTACCTGTAACGCAGAAACTAGAATTAGCATGGGTACGACAATTTGCTCTTCTATTTTTATCAGCATTGCCTGTAAGGCAGAAACTGAAATTTATTTGTAGCGCGTAATTGACCTCAGGGGATTCATTACGCTTTAATGAATATGTGCCGTAACGTGCACAGGGCCCCGAGCCGTAATAGTGCTATTTCATCTTTAGTTTTCTGCACTGCTGCCTTCTCTTCTACTATCCTTTATAACTATTAAAACAACTCTTCAACTATCGATCTATTTAGGATTAAGAAACGTGTAAAGAAAACCTGATACGATAAGTTTTTAACGAAAGTGACAATTTTTCATTAGACACTCCAGAAATGACAACCACAAGAACTTTAATACCTGACAAAAATTTAATCATCAGTATGTGTAAAATTATCAGCAACAGCGAACGCATTTTGGTAACAATAGAGGTTTTTCACCGCAATAGCAACAAAACCAGCCGGTTAGCATACCTAACCAACAATGTAATGTACAAGGTCAACCAAGCTTAAATGTTTCGCCGCGTACGCGTAGAGCGTCGGCCCCAGCAAATAGTAATGCACAGCAATAAGGAAACCAGTACGTACAGAAAACACATTATTTCAATTCCTATCGCAATGCACCGTATAGAAATGACTATCATGACAGATGTAAAAATAATGAGCACAATTTTCAGCGTACATTTAATAACAGTCGGTCTTATCAGCAGCAAAATCATCCGCAACAACATATTATCATGAATGAACCAGACAGTAGATATCATCCGAAACGTAATACGTCAGGAAGGAATAACAGAACCGTACAAATAGTAGAAATGCCACAGCATCCTCCCGAAAATAATAGCACATCAGATAGAATTTGGCTAAATACAGTACAGGTTGCATCTTCCAGCAACGCAAGCAATACTTCAGATCCGCAGAATCTTGTTCACGAAAATGTTATTACTTTTGACGACATCAGAGACACACTTTTGCAGGAAAGACCAGTTATTCAAAAAACCATTTTACACCCTGTCATCGAAGTAAAAATTGGATCATTGAAATTTTCAGCAGTAATCGACTCTGGATCTCCTATGTCAGTCATAAATGAGGAAACTTTTAACGAATGTAACAAAGAGAATACCTATCCTACGTTACCATTAGGCAGAACTAAAGTGAAAGGAGCAGTATCTAGTAAAGGAGTAGACGTTAAATTACAGACACATTTATCATTTTGTATTGCAGGTCACACATTTCACTCAAATTTTTAGATTGTTCCCTTATTGACGACAGACGTTATTTTAGGTACGAATTTTCTGGTACAACACGACGCAATTATTGACTTTCAAAACTCCTATTTAATGTTAAAGGATGAAAATGTACAACTGGATTAGAATTTCAGCACTCTTTATTTGCAGAAGAACAAACAATTACAGAGGTCATTTCCGCATCACGTAACTTAAACTGTCATTCCACATTGTTCACAGATACGTACGTACACAACTATAATACTGCAGACGAAGCCGACTATGACGTTATACAGATGATTTCTGATAAAGTTAAACAGAGCAGTGTAAATACAGACGACGAACGCACACAACTACACAAAATTCTTTTACACCAAGCTCCAGTTTTTGACAATGTTCCTGGCACTATGTCCGGTTTTATGTATGAATTTCAAGTTAAACAGCACGACACATTTAAAGCCAAACTTTATCCCATTCCGTATATTCACAGAGAACAAGTTAAGAAAGAATTGCAAGCTATGCTTGACCAAGGAATTATTGAACCGGCAGTTAGTCCGTACATAAACCCGCTCCATATTGTTAAGAAAAAGGATGGTTCACTTCGCCTCGTACTTGATTCGCCTCACATCAATGACATTGTTATTAATGAAACGGATCGCCCTCAAACACTAGAAAAACTTCTACAGAAATTTCATGGTACTGCTATTTATTCCACATTAGATTTCAAATCGGGATTTTGGCAAATTCAACTCCATCTGGACTGCAGAAAGTACACGACTTTTCTCTGTTTTGGTGACTGTTATCAATTTTGTAAATTACCGTTCGGTTTAACTATTTCTTCAGCAGCATTTATTCGCGGTTTGAATACAATACTTCCGTAAGAGCTTACAGACAGAATCACAACGTACGTAGACGACATTCTTATTGCAGAAGCTAACTGATCTGAACACAATCTGATTCTTGAACAACTGTTGCAAGCTTTTCGTGCACAAGGACTCACGGTTAATCTCAGTAAATCGCACTTTGGTAAAACTTTTATAAAATTTCTTGGACATGTAATTTCAGCAGAAGGCATTGCGCCTGACCCGGAAAAACTTCAAGCTTTACGTGAATTACTGTTCCTACGACGAAGAAACAACTACGCAGTTTTTTGGGTTTAATTAACTTTTTTCGTAAATTTATTCATTACTCTGCTTTAGACACCCCTAGATTATGTCAATTGACAGGTAAAAACACTATTTGCTCCTGGGATAAGCTGGCACATTCTGAATTTATGAACCTGAAACATGCTTTGTTGAATGCACCACTTTTATCACATCCAGATCTTCCTAGAAATTTTTCTATTGCCACCGACAGTTCTAACACCGCTTTATGCGTACATATTTTTCAGGAAATTGAAGAAGATAGCACTACAGTAATTAAAAACATCGCCTTTGCGAGTCGCATTCTGTCACCTGCTGAACGCAATTATTCTGTTACAGGACTTGAAACATTATGTGTTGTATGGGCATTTACGAGATTTCGGCATTTCCTTTATGGAAGACATACGACCGTTTATACAGACCATAGAGCGATACAGTTTTCACTTTCCGCTAAATTTACACACGACAGATTAAGCAGATGGAAACTTTATTTGCAGGAATTTAATTTTACAATTGTTCACATTCCCGGCACACAAAATATTGTAACAGACGCACTATCCCGTTCTCTCAGCAACAATCAGCAAGACATCGCAACCAACTTCTGCAAAGCAAATTTCAGCGTCATGTACATTCAACAAGTTGCATTTGAAAATTTCATTTCGTCGTCATTACAAGACATAGCACAAGAGCAGAGTAAAGACAACGTATGGAAAGAGATTAAACACCTTTGGCAAGATAGGAATAATGTTACCATTAGAAACCATTACACTGTACGCAATAATATTCTGTTTCGCCGCTCTCACCCTGACAGCAACAATTGGTTATTATGCATTCCTGACGAACTTGTTAACAAATTAAGCTGGTATACTCATTTAAGTTACGCACATTACGGAGCCAGAAAATGTTTTCTTATACTAAGACAGAACAGCTATTTTACCAACATGGAGAAACGTATTCGACGAGTTTTAGCGTCATGCAAAATCTGCCAGAAAGCTAAGTCAGATACGACTTCACATATTCCTCCATTACATCCCATTGTACCTGTTAAATTGAGACACATGGCCGCTGTAGACATTTGGACCACAGTTTCGATCTGCTATATGGACACGTATGTTACGAGTTAGAAACATTTCTCCGATCTATATATCCAGGTACCATGCTTCTTCGAACCCTTGTGAACGATTAATGAAAGAAATTGGTAAACTGTGTAGAATATACTGCCATAAAAGACATATTGATTGGGACACATACATACTCTCATTCCAGAATGTAATTAATTCCATACCAAATGAATCTACTATGCTATCTCCGTCTGTTATACAGAAAAATGTTGAACCACCAAACAAAATTAAAGAATTAGTAACCTTTCCTACATCTCGTCGACTACGACACCATAAAATAATTGACATTGCGCTGAACAACATCAAACGTGCCGCAGAGCGCCGGAGAAGACAGCAAAAACAGGTTTGTACACGCCGTGACTTTCACATTGGACAGAAGATATTAGTACGTACACACTATTTATCCAACAGAGGAAAGAGTAGATGCAGTAAATTTGAGCTTCTATACGCAGGTCCATATCGAATTCGTAGCATTCCTCACGCCATTGTGGTACACGTCGAAACTTTGAGAACCAGAAAAACCAAAGGGAACCACCATGTCTCCAACATCAAACCCTTTATTGAATGAACGTACTTTATGATTTATCACACTGTAATGCCATTTCCTAATTTTTTTATGACCACTTATGCAATTATATTCACATGAACACTTACTGATGATTATCGTATTTCTTCTTGGCAAGTGCCCGGCAAGGTGAGTTTAACAGGTCGCTCTTCTTGTCGTTACACATCAGACCGTGCATATTTTTCCAGATGAACTTACACATTTTATGACCACTTATGCAATTATATTTATGTGACTACTTACTGATGATTATCGTATTTTTTCTTGGCAAGTGCCCGGCAAGGTAAGGTTAGCAGGTCGCTTTTCTTGTCGTTACACATCAGACTGTGCACATTTTCCATTTTTCATGTATGTATGATTGTTTTCCTGTTTTGTTTGTATACACTATGAAATATTTAAGATATAACAAACACCAGTTGACTTTGACATTTTGCCTTATGATATCTCAACATCGTGACTATTTTACATTTTTTTGCTGCTACATTGTGATACTCTGTGTACATTTTTGCACCTGCACACTGTCTATGTTTTTGACATATTACGTTTTCCGTCATGCTATGTTGTATGCTCAATTATGTTACTATAAACCAGTTTTTATTTAAGGGGTATATGATTTAAATGCAAGACATTAATCTTTGTTCATCATTTTCAGAAAGAAATAACGTGTAAAAGAAATAAATTAAACAGAAATGGGAATTTCACCTTCGCAATGAACGAAAGAAGATGCAATACCTCGTCACGAAGAGTAAATGGATCAGAATTAACAATCATTAACAAGAATATACTATACACATCGTAGAATAGCAGTCTTAACTAATGTTTCCTTTCAGAATACGAGGCGATTGATGCAGTCTGTCAGACAGAACTACACATCTTAGTTTTAGTGATGAAATATGCTAGAAATAAGGAATAGTTGTACTTCTTTACAGATGATGATAATAATGGAGTTATAGTGATATGGATAATGAAGTTTTTCTTTGCAGGTGATAATAGTAATGATAATGAAGTTTTTCTTTGCAGATGAAAATAATGATGAAGTTTATATATTTACTGTTAGTTAAGAAATGCTATGTAGTTATTTAGGTATTTGTTGCAGTTCGTTTTGACAGTATGTCTTATGTCGCATGGTATGATGACTGAAGATTTTGGAAAGGACAGCTAGAGAACATATATATTTTATACACATTTCACTACCTGTTAATTCGAAGTTCACTACTTTTCAGCATAATATGCGTTTCTTCTTTCAGTTTAATAATCCATTTTGTATTTTTTGCAGGAGAAATTATTCACGAAATTAATACGCTATAAGCAGTTAATCATTAAACCTGTTCTAGTACTTGCATTTTTTCTTACCCATTTGTGTGTGTCATTCATGAATGTAATCACATATACTCTACTTGTTTCATAACCTTGCTACAGCCGCCTCATGACGAATGACGTTAATAATCTTAATTTGCAGCAATAACTCAAAAGCAAATATTGTTATGCCCCAGTAATTAATTATCGATCCCAACACAATGCATTGCTAGCACAAAAAAAATGTATTACCTGTCCCAAATAATGCTACCAGTTTAAGAGGGTTTTGAGTAATACTGAATGATGTTTTCTAGAAATAGACATTGAATAATAGTTACAGTATGTTACATTTTCAATATGTCCTATGTCACTGGAATGATCGGTTCTGAGTAATAGTGAATGATATTTTGTAATAATGCATACATGCTATGCCATAATTTCTCTAAATAATATTTTTGTTATACTCTATAAATGCTATGCCAATAATTGACTCTCATTTTGAATGATAACTTCTGAATAATACTGAATAAGGTTTTATAAAAATATAAGAATACTTTGTAACTGGCCAATGACTGTCAATAATTATTTTAAATATGTCATATGTCACTCGAAGGATGAAAAATGTTTTGTACTATTCAATACTTGCTATATGTTTTGTAACTGGCCAATGAGTGCCAATGATTACTATAACTAAGTGAAAAATGTTAATACTATGCCATTCATTAGCTCCTGTTTTCAATGATGACTTCTGATGTTTTGTAACTGGCCAATGAGTGCCAATGATTACTATAACTAAGTGAATTATGTTAATACTATGCCATTCATTAGCTCCTGTTTTAAATGATGACTTCTGATGGTTTGTAACTGGCCAATGAGTGCCAATGTTCACTGTAATCAGATGATTTATGAACATTATTCTGTAATACTTCATACATGGTACAGAAATGTTCAGTAACTGGGCGATGAGTGCCACCAATTACTCAAATCAGTTGTTAGAGTAGTGTAATTGAGACTAGTATGTGACTTAATGTCCTTCACCTTCTGACCTAATTACCAGAAATTACTGCAATATCCGTTTGTCCTGTCTATCCTCATGATCATGGAGCACTATATTTGGTTTTTGCACTAATTCTACGTTGGTGTACCTTACAAGAACGTGGTGTTGACACGACATGCTGTCCACCACCTTGAGCGATGGAGATGTTATTATGGTCCCACTGTTTGGTGTACCTAATGTACTACCAAAATGATAACATGGAATATTACTACGACATTTCAGTGTCTTGGCTACACTGATTAATACTTCAAGGAAAAGAACTTCAGATTGTCTCACTTGGTGTTGTGCTTCTGTAGAAAGATATGGACTTTCAGTGCAGCTGCGTGAAACCTAAAGTGCTACAACCATGATGCAATCCTTCCCTTTCCTATCCTAGTTCTTGTAAAATAGTAAAAAAAGTATATACAGTGCGTGTGCACTTTTGTCATTTTGTTAACATGATTTGTATTCATTGCATATACATTTTGTGATTTGCTGATATGTTCTGAACTACAGTGCGTGTGCACTTTTGTCATTTGTTAATATGATTTGTACTCATTGCCTATACATTTGTGATTTCCTGATATGTTCAGTACTACAGTGCGTGTGCACTTTATGTCATTTGTTAATATGATTTGTACTCATTCCGTATACATTTTGTGATTTGCTGATATATTCTGAACTACAGTGCGTGTGCACTTTATGTCATTTGTTAATATGATTTGTACTCATTGTGTATACATTTTGTCTTTGCTTGATATGTTCTGTACTCAGTGCATGTGCACTATATTTTATTTCATGTTCTGCACTTATATATATGTATATATTCTGTGATCGTAAACTTAGTTAATTAAGAAAAATTAGTTGCTCATGGCAAGCCCAACTGACTCACCATCGCTGCCAAATTTTGCCCCCCCAGTGGAGGGTTATGTAAGACGTATGCGATGCCGGCGATGGGCGAGGCATGGCAGAGTCTCTGACCAGAGAGTAGTATGTAGTTAGTTGTTGCTTGTCGCTAGTCGGCAGTAGTCTTCAGTAGTCTGCAGTAGTCGACAGGAGTCGGCGCGTGCCTGCGCGTGTTGGCAGTCTGCTCTGGTCGCGACTTTGGAGGATGAGTATTATTGTACAAGGTAAAGAAGCTGCCTTGCGCATATCTAGTAATGTATATTAACTGTCATTAATTTCTTTAAAAAATGCCCCAATAATAATTTTTATAATATAAAGTAATTTTTTAAGAAAAAAGCATTCATTTCAATTCCAAGAATAAAAAAATATATAGGCCAGCATTGCACGAAGCTGTGCCGAAAATTTTTTACGTAAGAGCAGATACATTCGCAGGTTTTATTGAGGTAAGAATTTTTCCTTTTTTATTCAGAATACAGGGCCGAGGCGCAGCGCTGCTGTCGTCATAAAATTTACCAGATTACTGAATTTTTTTTATTATTTCCGGGTTTAGGAATTGAATTTTGTGGTTACATTAAATGTGATTGCATTTCTGCACGGAGACTAAAAATGGGAACCAATTTTGTTCAGAGGTTACAATATTTAAAAATCATTTAAATATTTCTGTGGGGAGGTTACAACCTATATGTTTCCATGCGAGCTGTGACTTCCCTTATTTTATTATGATGATCGTTTCTTCCTGTGTAGGTCGGCTCAACAAAATATTTTCGCATTCGGAGGAGAAATTTGGTGACTGAAATTTTGTGAGAAGATTCCGCAGCGAAAAACGCCTTTGTTTTAATGGTGTCCATCCCAGATCCTGTATCTTGTCCGTGACACTCTCTCCCCTATTTTGCGATAGTACAACACGTGCTGCTCTTCTTTGAACTTTCTCGATGTACTGCGTTAATCCTATCTGGTAAGGATCCCAAACCACGCAACAGTACTCCACAAAAGGACGGACAAGCCTATTGTAGGCAGTCTCTTTAGTAGATTTGTTATATTTTCTAAGTGTTCTGCCAATAAAACGCAGTCTTTGGTTTGCCTACCCCACATTTTCTACGTGTCCTTTCCAGTTTAAATCGTTCGTAATTCTAATTCTTTCCATATTTCCCTTTCGCCGATTCTGTGAAGAACCTCCTCATTCAATATTCTTTCATAGCTTCAAATCTTAATCGCTTCGATACTACCGGTGTCACCACAGTCCGTAATTCACTATCTCACAGTACCGTGCTCCAAACGTACATTATCAAAAATTCCTTCCTGAAATAAAGGCAGATGTTTGATACTAGCAGACTTCTTTTAGCCAGGACTGACCTCTTTGTCTGTGCTAGTCTGCTCGTTATGTCTTCCTTGCTTCGTCCATCAGGTGTTATTTTGCTTCCAAGATAACAGAATCCCTCAACTTCTGTTTCGTGGTCCCAGTTTTTATGTTAACTGTATTATTAACCTCATTTCTACTACTCTTCAGTACTTTCGTCTTTCTTCGGTTTACTCTCAGTCCATATTCATTACTTATTACGCTGCTGATTAGACTCTACAGATCCTATCTTCTTCACTTTCTCTGAGAGTGGCAATGTCATCTGCGAATCACATCATCGACATTCTTTCATCCTGAAATTTAATACATCTCTTAAACCTCTTATTTCCATCACTGCTTTTTCGAGAGGCGATAGAAGGGCCAAATTCGCTTGACAGGCTTATATTCTTTTTAATCCGAACACTTCGTTCTTCGTCTCGCTTACTTCATTATCCCTCTCGGTTCTGATACATGTTGCGCATTAGCAGCCTTCCTCTTGCACCTATTTTCATGAGAATTTTGAACACCTTGCACCATTTGATATTTCTGAAAGCTATTTCCAGGTTGTCACATCCTATTAACATGTCTTCATTCTTCTACATTTGTACATTATCTAGCATAAAGTCAGAATTAATTTCTGGAGCCCTAATCAGTCCTAATTCATACTAATTGTCGTCTAACAGATCCTCAATTTTCTTTTCTACTCTTCTGTATATTTTTCTTGTCAGCAACTTAGACGCGTTAGGTTTACGTTGATTGTACGATAGTTTTGTTGATATCTTCAGGACTCTACGCATGATATTTTTCCTAAAGTGTGATGGTATATCTCCGGTCTCATAAATTCTACAAACCAACTTGAATAATCGTTTGGTAGCCACTTCCCCCAATTATTTTAGATATCTCGAAGGGAATTCAGCTTTATTTGACAGCAGTTCTTCCAAAGCTCTGTTAAACTCTAATACTGGTTTCTCTATGTCTTCTATCTCGACTCCCACTTCTTCTATCGTGAAGAGACAGTTCCTTCTCCTCGTAGACGCCTTCAGTGTATGCTTACCACTTATCCATTCTCTGCGCCTGTTAGTGGAATCCCCATCGAACTCTTTATATTTACACCCTTGCTTTTAATTTTATCGACTGTTTTTTAACTCTTTTATATTTTGAGACCATTTTTCCGACAAGAATTTCTTTTTCAACTGCTTCGCATTTTTCCAGCAGCCACCGCGCCTTGGCTTCCCTTCACTTCCCGTTAATTTCATTCCAAAGTGACGTACTGCTGTATTCCTAATTTTCTGTGAAAATTTTGTACCTCCTTCTTTCGTCAATAAATTGAGGTATTTATTCTGTTAAGCGAAGTTTACTCATAGTTATCTTCCTTGCACCAATTTTGTCTACCCAGCACCTGCGATTAACGTTTTGAGAGACATCCATACCCTTTCAACTCAAATTAAGTGCTTGCTGTGATACACCTAATCATAGTATCTGCAGCGAGAGAACATTTCAAATCCGTCTCATCATACCGCAGCACTCCAGTATCCCACTTCGTTCCACATTCTTCCGACTTCTTCTCTTACACTTCGCTCCAATCTTCTTCGTTACTAAATTGTGGTCTGAGTCTGTATAAGCTGCTAGTTACGCCTTACACTACAATGTCTCATTGTGTAATCTATCTGATCATGGTGTAATCTGCTGGAATCTTCACGTCTCTGGGCGATTCCCAAGTATACTTCGCCGGCCGGTGTGGCCGTGCGGTTCTAGGCTCTACAGTCTGGAACCGAGTGACCGCTACGGTCGCAGGTTCGAATCCTGCCTCGGGCATGGATGTGTGTGACGTCCTTAGGTTAGTTAGGTTTAATTAGTTCTAAGTTCTAGGCGACTGATGACCTCAGAAGTTAAGTCGCATAGTGCTCAGAGCCATTTGAACCATTTGAACCCAAGTATACTTCCTCCTGTCATAATTTTTGAACGGTGCACTCGTTATTACTAAACGAAATTTATTGTAGCAATTTTATCTTACCCCTTCCTCATTCCTACTACGAAGCTCATATTCGCCCATAACTATGTCTTCCACTCTTTAAGGGGATGAATTGTAGCAGTATTTGGAACCAAAGATACACCCTGCTTTCAAAGTACCCCAACCAAAGTCGCCATTCCCGTATCGTCACCCTATGGAAAGCCACTCCTGCTTGCCCAACTTCCACATGAAGACAGCAACCTCAGTAATTCTCTCTGTTCCTGAACATTTCGGCTTGACATACAAACGTGGGTACTTCCATAAAGCCAACTGAGAGAGCTGCATTTAAACTCCTCCTAGACAAGCCATGATCGAACACCTGTGACGTGACGTTCAACCTTATCATTGATACGGCTTTCCCTACCGTCACCGGTCCTCGAAATTATGTCTGAAGCTTAAGTGTCCGGGTGAATGAGCAGTTCAGCACTCCACCACCTTCACAGAAATACGTCGCAGGAGATTCAGACTTCTCCACCCCTGGCGAGGTATCAACAGAAAATTTTCACGCCCTGCACCACTGAGCGTGGGACAGCCTGACGTCTTCACAGTGTAGCAGCTACGGGCCACTACATCAAGGGGCCTGGAAATGCGACCTTTACCTTGACAGGGCAGTCGCAGTGGATGCGCACGCTCAGCACTATCATCTACCAACACTGTCCCAGAGATGCAGTTGCATCTGTTAGCCTCGCTCGCCATTGACACCCGCAGCTTGAGAGTCCAATGATTGTAAGCAAAAAGTAATAAAGCAGTAAACTTCCTGCCAGATTAAAACTGTGTGCCGGATCAAGACTCGAACTCGGGACCTTTGCTTTCGCGGGCAAGTGCTCTACCAACTGAGCTACCCAAGCACGACTCGCGACCCGTCCTCACAGCTTCAATTCTGTCAGTACCTCGTCTCCTAACTAACTGGGTCAGCCTTACAGAACCACTCCGGCCCTCATCGACTTCCCTGTGACAACAGCCACCTTGGTCCTTGTGTCTGTTCCAGAACATTTCTGAATGACATACAGATGCGGTTACCCAGCCAAAGTCAGCTGGAGGCAAATGCATCTGAACCCATCCTGGACTAACCATCTTTGTGGAACAATTGGGCAGGAATGCAACATCCAGCCTCTGTGACCTTTCCTACTGTCGCGGGCCGGCGATCCTTTGTTCTCTGCATGAGATCTGTATTAACAGGCAGTTGGTTTTCCCCAACGCAAACGAGAGGCCAAAGGAGATCATTTCTGGAACTAATCCACAGTCTTTCTGGACACGGTGTGTATCTACTGTATACTGCAACAGAGGCACATATAATACGATAAGAATTAAGTCAGCTGTAATCAGCTCTGAAGATACATTACTGGACTCACGGTTAATCTGTTAGGAACTTACAGATAGTTAGTTAAAATCCTGTAACAGCAGTGTAATTGTGTACTCTCTTCATAATGAAGTGAACAGGAAACGCCTGTAATGAGACGAGACTGCTAAAATAAAATGATCAGTGACCAAATAAATGTCAAAAACAAAACAAATACTAAACGTGAAAGCTGTCTAGAGGGAGTATGTTATAAACTAGACAAGTGTTAACAGATATTAACGGAGTGAAAACCGGGTGACGATAGCAGTAATGGGGTCTATGAGAAACTATAGTATATGTAATAATCTTTTGTAGTGGTGTGTTTGTAGAAGTAGTTATTCTAATACTTATAGCAACAAGTGATTAAATTACATCTAGAGGGGGAAAAAGGCAGTTACAGACGAAAACAATACAAAAGGTTGAAACGAATACAAAAGGTTTCTTCTTGAGTGACCGCTAATGGAACGCTTATTCGGAACTTTTATCCAATTACGTTTCCTTCGCTAATGACCTCGATGTTGACGGAACGTTAAACCTAGTCTTCCTTCCTTTCCAACTACTTTGTACATATAAAGTTCCTTGCAGCCATTAGCATATTCAAGAGGTAATAGTAGGAGTGAAAAGAACCATAACACAATTAATGTGACATATTTCAAGTTTAGAATAAGATTTCGTATTAAACAAAACCATAGCAAACTGAAGATGGTTGTCATGTAAAGTTGTTAAATGTAGAATTCTTGCGTAACTATCAATTTCATAATATGATTCTCAAGAAAATAGATTGCAAAATATAAGTAAATAAGTAGTTCGTCATAGATACTCGTGATCTGTTGATATAGGTGAAAATAAATTCGAAAATTTGGGAACGGTTAACGGTTTGTTAATGGCCTTTAAGTGTTAAATGAATTCTGCAGTACACGACTTGCAAATTCAGTTGGGGACCGCTTGCTTGAAAGTTTACATCCGTTAGACGGACTAGTTGTACGTGTATGCGAATGTCTACCTTTAGAAGTTAACTCTGCTACTACTTTTATTTAGCCTGCGGACATCCAAATGGCAATAACAAGCATACTAAATGGTACGTTCTACGCTAGTAGGCGCAAATAACTACGAAACAAGCGAGATTGACAGCCAACTAGCCTACTTTATTTTAACGCCGACTGGAAACAGCAAGAGAAGCGGTTCTGGGAAACAAAAATTTATTAACATGTAATGAAAATGTAAAGTGTGAGGAAAAATTTTCTTAAAATGTAGATGTAGATGTAGATGTAGATGACGGTCTCTGCCTGAAGTGCAGCCTTCGACGGAGTGGAGCTTGGGCGATTCACAGTTCACACAAGAAATGATTACAACCTTTCAGGCGTGGTGATACGGAAGAATGTTGAAAATTACGAGCATAGATCGAATGTCCAATGAGGAGGTACTGAATCGAACTCGAGAAGAAAGAAATTTGTGGGATAACTTCACTAAACGAAAGGTTTGTTTGATAGAGGGAAATAAAAGCTTGACTATGGTAGGACGATTCAAATGACAGTAGGCTGTAACATTTATGCAGAGATAAAGAGGTCTTGATTTTCTGCTCTCTTCATCAATGCAAATCGTATACCTTTTGCAGGCACGATGCAGAGCAGCATCAAATCTGTTTTCAAACTGAAGACCACGACACCAATACTAATTGTGTTATGTTGATATTCTCTGGGTCCAATAACTTGTTGCACGCAAAAAATATATTTCTGCAAATATGAGTAGTGATTTAAAGCAACAAATTTGTTCCCCTCTAGTAAATCATTTAATTAACATTTCAAAAATTCATGCTGTTGCAGCCAATTTTAAACGAAGCTAGTTAAAAAAGTACACTTGACCTGTAACCTCTATCCATTTAACTGAAGCAACATTATTCTATTTTTTGTGTGTAACAGTGAATATAAGGATATGAAGAAATAATTCATAACAACAATAATAATAATGCTACTACTTCTTCTTCGTCATTTCTACAGACGCTAATTGTGTCTGATGTCACTTCATTATCTGTTAATTCTTCATGTGAAGAAGGCAGTTGAGTATTATAAAGCGAACTTCTTCCACAAAATTTTATTCGATAGTAGTATGTCTTTTGAAAATAGGTAACTGTATTTATAAGCAAAGATGAAAATAATTGCGTACCTTACGTTGGAAACTTTTCGATAAATTCGGTTACAACAACTGTTTGCCTTATTCAATTAGCACCACGTTGTTTTCTGTGTCGATGTAAAGCAAAGTTCAACGGTACATTAGTATGAAAAAAACTAGTGATTGACTTGGCTTGGCATACCATATTGGTCTCGAACCTGTAAACCGACCATCCAGCAGGCACGCAGCTGAAGGTGCCGTTTGTTCACACACACACTACCTGCCAAAGATGTAGGTAACTTTCAGTGCTTTTAATTCCTAGCTCTAACCATGTATCAGGAGCGGAAGTTCTGCTTGAAATCCTCAGAGCCAACAAGCACAACACATATAATTTCATAAAAAGATAATTATTAAAATCAGCACTTGGATATCTCAGCATTAATGTTGCAGTCTTGAATCGATTATAGAGCTTAAACATATTTTGGACGGGTAGTCTTTTGAGAGAGTGCAATTTAATCAGTGGGTTCGTGAAATGATGATACACATCATTGCAATATTTAAAAGAAAATAGCTTTGAAGAGAACGGAACAAATCCGCAATGCAATCCTGTAAAGTTCCTACGGGACAATTCCCCTCCAGATACATAATTTCAAAAGTATATTTGTTTGTATCATGTGAAAGACTTGTCGCTCCTCTTGTAATGCAGTCACACGGTAGTATTGTGGGTAAGTATGAAGGAAGATTAGCATTTTAACGTAGAGTCGACGACTAGGGCAATAGAGCACTAGTTCGAACTTCGGAACGATGGGGAAGGAAATCAGCTGTGTCCTTTCAAAAGAATCAAACCAGTATTCACCTTAAGCATAACAGTCTGAATCACCTTCCACCCAAATAGAAGTGTACACTATTCGGTCCGAACATTACGACCGCCGATGTGCTATCGACATAAACCAATTCCAAATAGGAGTATACACTATTCAGCCAGAACATTATGACCGCCAACTTGTTATCGATAAAAATCCATCCAGGCGATAGCAGTGTCACCTGGCGAGGAATGACTGCCAGTCACACATACGCGCAGTGCACGTAGTATCAGAGATAACGGCGAAGGTGAGCGGTCTGCGTTTGACCGAGGGCAGATTGTGATGGCTTGACGCGAGAACTTCGGAAATTGCACGAATTGTCCGGTGTTTGAGTAGTGTTGTGGTGAGACTCTTCAACTTGTAGTGAAAACAGGGTGAAACCAAGTCCAGTTGCCACGGGGTCAGGGGGCCACCCCTCTTTACACGTCGGACGTCGTAGGCTGGGCAGACTAGTAAAACAGAACAGGCAGCGAACTGTGGCGGAACTAACATCGGACTTCAATGGTGGGCAGAGTACCAGTGTGTCTGAACACACAGTCCACCGAACGTTCCTGACGACGGGTCTCCACAATGGACGACCCACGAGTGTGCCAATGTTAACACTGTAAGTAGGCTGTTTAGGTTTTTATGTTGGTAACGCCACGTAGCGCTCTGTAGAAAAATCACTGACTGTGCTACGTGCAGTCTGTGGCTGGTTTGCATTGTTGGAATATTTGCTATTGTAGTGTTGGCAGTGTTGCCAATTTAGCGACTTTGTCGCTAGAAATGGCGACTTTTGCCTTCGTCTTGGCGACAAAAAAAACTTTTTAGCGACAAAAATTATTTAGCGACTTATCTGGCGACTTTTGGAGTACTGACGACTTTTGAAGTACAAATCAAAACTATTTTGGGCCAGTATTTACATTAACAAACTAAGATTTTAACTATAGAATGGGTACTACACTGACTTTGTTCTAGATTTACTAAGTTAAATTAAGTTCTTAGCAGATCATGTAGCATTGTTCAGCATTTAGCAAACCTGAATGTGGGAACTGCCTACAGAGTAAGAAAACCTTGACCATAGAACAATTCATTATTCATTACCCACTAGCCTGTAATCGTCGATAGCGTATCGATCTATAATTCTTCAACTTCTGAACTCCCTTTATTTTTCGAATTGACAAAAAACATACGTAATATTAAATATAATAAAATACATTTCTGTCCAGCAACCTCTAATTTTTCGAAATGTTAACTCGCAGTCAAATTATTACCACATGCACAGTGGTAACGCAAGAACAATTCGGTGGGGGTATCTCAAGGACTGATATCGAGTTACCGAGTGACGACGATAGTTTCATGACCTATAGTTCGCCTGAGTTTTAATGTATTTTCAGTGATTATAAATTGGTGAAACTTATGTTGTGGTGGCCTACATAATCGATTTACAGCAGAAGAATAAGCAGTACGCTCAAAAATATCGGGACGCGTGGGAAGCAGAACATGAATTCAATGGGTGGCTGAAACCAGTCGTTGGAGACTTATCCAAGGTAAGATGTCAAGTACGTGCAACAGAGTTTTATGCTAAGTTGTGTGATATTAGAAAGCATTCGAAAACTATTAAGCATAAACAAAAAATTGATTAAAAAAAAAAACACAAACCACCTTACCTGTGAAAATTGTTCCGAAAACCACAGTTAGAATAGCAAGCAGAGAGGAAGGCGCCTTTTCTTTATTTATTGATGAACATTGTTCTATTTTAACTGTAGATCATTTAGGAATACTGTGCAAGAAGGTGTTTTCCTGTGATGAGGGCGCTAAAAACATGCAATTACATTGTACAAAGTGCACTAACATTATAACTGAAGTTTTGGCTCCATATATCAATATCTAAAATGCTAGGTATTGTTATACGGTACTATAGTGTAAACAACCAAACCATTAGATCAGCATTTCTCAAACTCGCTGTAGTAGAAACTGCAGATGCAAGAAATCTGGCTGCTGTTCTTGTGAATTCTTTGAAAGATCTCAAACTTCCAGTCGCTAATATGGTAGGAATTGGCACAGATAATGCTTCTGCAATGGTTGGAATAAACAATGGGCTTTTCGAATAACTCAAGAGAGAATACGGTTTGAAGCATTTGGCAGTGATCCGTTGCATTTGTCACTCTCGTCAGCTTGCAGTTTCGCACGCCTCAGTGAATACCATACCTAGAAACATAGAGTTTCTTGTACGAGAAACCTACAATTGGTTCTCCATTTCACCCAAAAGACAAGAGGAATATAAAAAGGTTTATGAGACAAATTGTGGAAAACAGCCACTCAATTGAACCAGCAATACGAAGAATTCTGGAGCAGTGGGAAGAAGTAAAACTACATTTTTCACTTGCCATGGTTCAAGACAATTGTTACACTTTGTAGAAGATGTATTGTGACGATTCAAATCATCTTTACATGCTTTACCTTAAACATCCTTTAAAAGACGTACAAATAGCAATAAAAGCTTTTGAAGGAGAAGACAATGACCCCACTAAATTACTAGATACACTTGTATTTCTCATGCAGTCACTCGGACAAAACATAGTTTTTCCAACCGTTGATTTGTTGACAACACCAGCTCCAAGCGAATGTATGTACGGAAATCCGATCCTTGGCTTTATGTTTGAACAGAAATTGTCTGAGTCAAGTTTGTCTGAAGAAAATAAAGTTTATTTGAAGAAGAGATGCATTCAGTTTGGTCTGAAACTCATAAAAGAAATTCAACAAAGACTGCCCAGTAACGTTACGATCCTGAAAAAAATGTCAATGCTGAATGTTGAAGAAACACTAAAAGTGAATAAAAATAATGCTGTAGCGGATGTAGCCAAAGAATTGGGTTTTAGTGGCGATTTCATAGACGGTATGCTGCAAGAATGGCATAATATCAACTTCATTAGGTGGATTGACACTACTAACACTGTTCGATTTTGGAGTGAGGTTTTGCAGTATAAAAATGCCGCAGGGGAGAATCCTTTTTCTTTGATTTCACAGCTAGCAATGACTGTTCTATGCCTACCGCATTCAAATGCAGAAGTGGAAAGAATATTTAGTTCTATGAACATTATAAAAACTAAACAACGTAACAGATTATCGTTAAAGACAATTATTGCTTTGATCGTATTGAGAGACCAGCTGAAGAAACAAAATAAAGATTGTGCATCTTTTGACATACCGTCAGACGTATTGGAGCTTATAGAAACGAACAAGAGTTACTCTTTTGCGACAAAACCAGTCGAACTGCAACATCATCTTTTGAGCGACGTTCAACCTCTACATCAACTACAGTTCTGTCAGAGCATGAAACAGAAGGGTTATTCGATCTTCTGAGTGACGACGATGAATAGCTCACATAACGGTATGTATATATTTTGTAACGTAATTTTAGTATATTTCTAGTGTATTTGACTACTGTGATTGAGAGAACAATTTATGTGTTCTGTCAATGTTTAATTAAACGTTAGCGTATTTTATATGTATGTTGTTGCAAGCGATGTGTCATTTAATTAAGACAATATAGAAATTACGTATGAGACAATTTTTATTAATATTTTATTCCTCCCCCCTCCCCCCACTGGTTTATTGCACCATTCACAGCACAAAATTTTCAGTATACCCCTAGTAAAATCAGTTTTAGCGACTTTCTGGCGGCTTTTGATATTGAATCTAGCGACTCGGGTTTTTTAGAGTTGGCAACACTGAGTGTTGGGCAGTTGGATGTGAACAGCACGTGGCGTTGCACAGTTGTAGGTGAACCGCCGGCAGTGGTGGATGTGGGAAGAGAGATGGCAGACTTTTTAAAGCGGACGATCTGGACGTGTGTCCATCAGAAAGAGTAAATTTGTAATACTGGATATCATGAACTGATATATATATATATATATATATATATATATATATATATATATATATATATATGATGACATTTGAACATTATTAAGGTAAATACATTGTTTGTTCTCTATCAAAATCTTTCATTTGCAGACTATGCCTATCAGTAGTTGGTGCCTTCATTAGTTAAAATCCTTTATTTAGCTGGCAGCATTGGCGCTCGCTGTATTGCAGTAGTTCGAGTAACGAAGATTTTTGTGAGGTAAGTGATTCGAGAAAGGTCTAGGTTATTGTTAGCCAGGGCCATTCTTTTGTAGGCATTATTGAAAGTCAGATTGCGTTGCGCTAAAAATATTGTGTGTCAGTTTAGTGTTGATCAGAATAAGTGAAGAGAGTAATGTCTGAGTACGTTCAGTTTTGCTCAGCTGTTTGAAAATCAAACAACATAGAGGTTTATCAGCACAGTAATTCATTAATTTTTCAAAGGGGATGTTTCAATACCATGGCATCGGCAACTAAGACTGAAATGGGGATGTCACCATCGGCACTGTACATTGCGCGGTGGAATAGCTTTGAATGGTCTTCTGAATCCCGATATTCTTCATCAGGCTGATGGGAGGGCGACGGAGACAAGCTGGCGGAGGCTCAGTTATGCTCTGGAAAACATTCACGTAGACACCCATGGGTCCAGTGGAGCTCGCGGAAGGCGCCATGACAGCCAGGGAGTATCGTACACTGGTTGCAGACCTCGACGATCATGTTTCCGGACGGCAGTGACATTTTCAGCAAGACAATGCGCCAGGTCACAAGGCCAGGCGTGTGATGGTATGGTTCGAGGAACAAAGAGGCGACTTACAATTGACGTGCTACCCCCCCACCCCCAGCTCGCCATATCTGAACCCGATCGGACACATCTGGAACGTAATTTAACTTGGACGAAGAGCTCTCACTTCTCTCCCCATAATTTACGGGGATTAGGCGACTTGTGTATGCAGATGTGGTGACAGTTTCCTCCAGCTACCTCCCAAGACCTCATTGCTTCCACGACCCTTCGCCGCTGTTATCTGTGCTAAAAATGAGCATACTGGCTTTTAGACAGGTGGTCGTAATGTTTTGGCCGATCGGTGTAGTGTCTTATCTTTGCACTACACGGCTCGGTTCTGGCTGAGTACTGAATATAGCGATGACAGAGAATTAAATTCAAGAAAGTAGACGGAGAGGTAGTGTGAATACTACCCAGAACGCCGATTCTCTACTTCAATCAAATAGTGTACCGCCACTGCTTCTTACGACAGGGGCCAGGACTGGTGACGCTTCATACAAATCTGTCGCTAATTAAAGTACGTAATTATCTCATACACTCTTGCACCACACACTTAAAATAATTATTTTTCGAATTTTTGAAATAACTTGAAAGTTTACAGAAATAAATGCCTATACTTTGCTACATTTTAGTTTTTCATCTATATCTTCTTAAATATTTCAAACACACTTCAACTATAACAAAAATTCTTGCGTGTGTTTGGTCATCTGAAGAACTAGAACTGCTGAAGAAGGTTCGGGTACGGGGGTTGAAGAAGAAGCAGAAAACGGAGAGGGCAGCAATCCATAAAATTTAATAACGTTCACTTAGCTTGTAGGACGATATGAGGTAATGTTCTTCCACGTCGTAATTTTGATAGCTCGTCATTAACTAAATACAATCTTCGAGGGGACCAAAGAGATACTGAAACCTTTACGGCGACTGAAAATGCAACAAAGGCAGTACAATGAAGCTTATTTACACCTGGAAGCTGTTCGAAAAGTCCTAAGCGTTTCTCCGTAAACGCTCTGAAAATACTCTAAATCTTCGGGAAGCTATTATCGTAGTTGCATCGGCGCTATCGGGTTAAGTAATGAACGACCAGCTGATCAATAAACAGACGCACGAACAAAGAACGAGGAAGTGTGGAACCTGAACACTAGTACTGACTCAACAATTGCCGCTGCTCGTCAATTTTTTATGACAGGAGATCGAAAAAAGGAAACAGAACAGTTTCCAAGTTCTTTCTTAAATCTTCGTCAAGGACTACATGGAAGTTTCCATTCCTACTTTTCCCGCTGCGGGTCTCGTTAAAAATTTTCAAATGCCAGAAATTAAGTACATCTGAAGCAACAACAACTGGTCCGAAATAGGATGCGGTAATGCGACTCAGGTAACAGCTGGAACGCGTTAGCTGCACCCTCCGAAGCTGAAGTATCTAATGCTTGCTATTGCGTTGGCATGCAGCTCGGCATACTCGACACGTACTGCCGTAACCGTCCTTGACCACTTTGGCAGTAACATCAGACGAGAACATTCAGTTCAGCAGACAGTGTAAGGCTGTTTAACCTCACTCCCCCCCCCCTTCTTTTTCTCTCTCACTCTCTCTCTCTCTCTCTCCCTTCCCCTCTCCCCCTCCCTCTCCCTTTCCCCAGCCACCGTCCACGTGATTCAAGCGTGTGCGATTCATATGATTTCACTTACTGAGGTAACTGCGCTACGATCGGTATTGAAAACATTCACCACACAGCCTGGCTGATACTTCTGAACTAGCACACTTAGTACGCTGCTTTGTTGACACTGATCACCAGCCTCGTTTTCAGACCCTAGAGATTAAGCTTCTTGGAATCTCTGACAGAAAAATCTGAGGATAGCAGCTCAAAATTAAGAGACGCAAACAGTCACAAAAATGAAATACACAAATTTGAACTGAGACAATATACAGACGTCTATGTCTAGTAAGCGGAATAGTGACGCCCATTGCAAACTACCTAATCAGTAATAAAATGTTCGACCTTTGTCGCTGACGTGATTTATTAATCACGCTACCTTTATCTTAAGACATTTTCCAAATACAGGTGCGTTTAGGTGAAGTATTTAGATTATTCACATGACAGGGAAACACCTGAAGATGGAAGATATCTTCCGAAACCGGCATTGTGATTAATACATCACCTCGGTGGCTAAGGTCAGACACCTTATTATTGCTGAAGCAATAGAGTTTTGGCCGACTATTACAGAACTCACCAAGTTCGTTACCTTTAGTAACAAGTTTCTCAGCTAGATATTAGCTTTTCAACGTAACATATAATTTTTGCCGAAAAATAAAATCTGTTTAGGCAAAACTCGTAGCACACTTATTAGAAAATTGCCAAATAAAGGAAAAACTCCAGTCCTCGTTCCCAAGGTTTCAAAATCTGTCACTATGCCATTCTGAAAAACATGAGAAAATCGTCTAACGGCGCTGTGATAGCAGATTCATAGGTGTTCGTTTCTGTAAAGCATTTCCACTGCTACTCCCCCTTTTTCGTTAACTTCCTTTTGCTGCTTCGAACTGTCTTCTAGCGATATCTTTTGATACATTATTTCACACTAACATTAAGAAGAGTTTCATATAACGTGACGGGAAACTGTCCTTGGGACAGCCCTGAAAAATGTTGACAGAGTATTCAAGTAGCACAAAAAGCCTCTCCACAGCAAAACAGTATACGTACATAACACCGAGGAGCCAAAGAAACTGGTAGACCTACCTATTACCGTATAGGACCTTCGCGAACATGCAGAAGTGCCGCAACGCGACGTGGCTTGGACTCGACTAATGCTCGAAGTAGTGCTGGAGGAAACTGACACCACGAATCCTGCATGGCTGCCAATAAATCCGTAAGAGTACGAGTGGATGGATATCTTTACTGAACAGCACGTTGCAAGACGCCCAGGTATGCTCAACAACGTTCATGTCTGGAGAGGTCGGTGGCCAGAGGAAGTGTTTGAACTCACAAGAGTGCTCCTGGAGCCACTCTGTAGCGATTCTGGACGTTTGGCGTGTCGCACTGTCTTGCTGGATTTGCCCAAGTCCGTCGGAATGCACAATGGACATGCGTGGATGCAAGTGATCAGGCAGGATGCTCACGTACGTGTCACCTGTAAGAGCTGTATCTAGACGTATCATGGGTCCCATATCATTCCAACTGCATACTCCCCACACCTTCAGAGCCTCTACCAGCTTGAAAAGTCCCCTGCTGACATGCAGCGTCCATGGATTCATGAGGTTGTCTCCATACCCGTACACATCCATCCGCTCTATACAATTTGAAACGAGATTCATCCGACCAGGCAACATGTTTCAGTCCAACGTCGGTGTTGACGGGTCCAGGTGAGGCGTAAAACTTTGTGTCGTACAGTCATCAAGGGTACAAGTGTGGGCTTTCCGCTCCGGAAGTCCATATCGATGGTGTTCCGTTGAAATCTGCAGCAATTTGCGGAACGGTTGCACTTCTGTCACATTAAACAATTCTCCTCAATCCTCGTTGGTTCCGTTCTTACAGCATTTTTTTCCGGTTTCAACGATAATGGAGATTTGATGTTTTACCGCGTTCCTGATACTCTCGGTACACTCGTGAAATGGTCGTACGGGAAATCACCACTTCATCGCTATCTCGGAGATGCTGTGACCCATCGCTCGTGTGTCAAATGTAACACCATGGGCAAACTCACTTAAATCTTGATAACCTGCCATTGTAGCAGCAGTAACCGATCTAACAACTGCGCCAGACACTTGTTGTCTCATATAGGCGTTGCCCACAGCAGCGCCGTATTCCGTCTTTTTACATACCTATGTATTTGAATACGAGTACCTGCACCAGTATCTTTGGGGCTACAACATATAGCACTCGTACTTGACTTAGCGAAACCTAGCTTCCAGTATTTCGAACACCGACAATGGAAAGATCCCTTGCTTGCAAGCAGAGCGACCACATATTGGCGCGGAAATTCACCGAACGGCCGGCTTCCGTCTCAGTGCGAAGATTATCTGGGAACAATGCAGCGCCGGCCGCTGTGGCCGAGTGGTTCTAGGCTCTTCATTCCGGAACCGTGCTCCTTCTGCGGTCGCAAGTTCGAATCCTGCCTCGGGCATGGGTGTGTGTGATGTCCTAGGGTTAGTTAGGATTAAGTACTTCTAAGTGTAGGGGACTGATGACCTCAGATGTTAAGTCCCAGAGCCATTTGAACCATTTTGAACAATGCAGCAGTTTTTTGGATCGCGAATAGAATGCGTAGAAATACTTACGGAATTCAGTCTGCGTCTGCTAGCAGGATGTTCTAAAAGCTTGTAAATTATACGTTAGGGCGTCAATGCACTTCTAGAGAAGATAGGAACAATTACCGGATTTATCGTCCGTTTTCTCTCTCATACTTCCAAACAACGCAACACAGTACCACAATATACACGTAATTTTGAAGTAAAAGCTTTTAAATATAGTTGATTATATATCATTCTAAATCTCCCAGTCAAAAATTTCATAACAGGCTACCAACTTTTTTTTCGTGAGCGCCCTACGTGACACATAAAATTGGGTCGTTCGTATACAATGTGACTTTCCGTCTGCCTAGAAGACCAGAAGAAAATCAAATACTAAGATCATTCTTAAAACGAATACCATATTAGACTTGTGATGACCAGTGTTGCTAACTA
Source organism: Schistocerca cancellata (assembly GCF_023864275.1). NCBI lineage: Eukaryota > Metazoa > Arthropoda > Insecta > Orthoptera > Acrididae > Schistocerca > Schistocerca cancellata. The sequence continues at coordinate 948,513,805 of NC_064626.1, forward strand.
GGATACAGTATTTTATGCTCTGAAAGAACCACCGATGTAATTCAACCCGGGAAAAGAAAGTAGAATGTTCTCGTTAATCACAGTTTATGAATTCCCATCTCTCCTCTGATCAGCAGTCTGTCATATACATCCAATACTTTATGCTATGAAACAACCACCAATGGGTTTCAACGTATGAACGGAGACGAGAATGTTCTAATTTAAATTTCGGCGTTCCTCTCTCCCCGTACGCTGTACGTGAACAAGTGAGCCGTGCGCTCCGAATCCATGCTACTGGTGGAAAAATAAAAATGCCGGCAAAGGCCTCTGTGGGATTATTGTGTCGCAGCGCAAGACACGTCACTGTGACGACGGTTTTCATTAGGCGCTTTGTGTGACAGACGATTAGGGCGGCTCAGAGGCACGACCCCAATATCGTTTAGCAGCGGCCGAATTCCGACTGCTCAAAGGACCGTCCCGGCGCTTACAGCTTTTGATGGACTACACGGCCATAATACTGCAGAGCGCCCCTTATGTCATCTCGCGCTCAAGCGTTACGAGCCTCGTCTGCAGTCCAGTGGCAAAATTCGTAGTCACATTTGCCTCTGAATTCAGGAGCATGCACGACAAAATAAGTAACAGGAGTGGAGTCTGAAAAAACAAATTATGAAGGGAACTGTTTGCTGCCCATCTCACCAATCGCTGATGTAATCGTCTGCTTAATTACATGGATTTTTCAGAGACCGGTCGAGCTGTTTGTCGAACTTGGCAGTTTAATTTATAACAGACTCGTGGAAAATAAAATCTGACCTTCTTCAGAGATGTGACTTACAAACATTATACTCCGAATGAAGGAAATTTAAGAATTAAGGTCCCGTCGACGTTGGAGTTGTTGGAGCACAAGTTCGGATTAGAGAGGATCCGGAATGAAATCGATCATGTACACTTCAAAGCAGCCATCAGACCGTTTATCTCGAGCGATTTAGGAAAAACACGATAAACCTATATCTTAGAGAGGACGGTAATATGAACCGTCGTCCTCCAGAAAACGAAGCCAGCGTTTTAATCACTGCGCCTGGTACCTCGGCCACCATATTAGCATCGGAACTGATGCTGGACATCGATGAAGGTATAGGAGCCACTTGCTGAATATGAAACCCTGACCAGCAATACCTGTCAGTGGTCTACTGAAAGATTTATTTGTCGTTTCGAGGACAGTAGCGAGTTAGCACACACTACCGACACGCCAGGATGGCATCGATGGGCACAACTGTCGCAACTAACTGGATTTCAGAGAAGCCCACAAAGGTTGTTTGCTCTATTCGAATCTTTCTTTCAGGAATTTGCAAACTTTTAAACCACTCAGCGTATAATGCCGATCACATCTCAGGAACCTTGGGTGGCCAGTCGTCTAAGCCTTGAGAGACAATTCAATAGAGGTAACAGCAAATCCAGTGTAGCAAACGTCATAAAGAAGTTCCACCTGATTACTGTTTCATAGCAACAACCTGGCTGGAAGAAAAGGACAGCCGAGGACTCTGAAATCTTACAGGGACTACTTAATAGCCTTAATTATACTGTAATCGTTATTTTTGTCGCTAGTGAGATGTCACCACTATTGGTCGTCAATATATAAAGATTCCATTTCATTTTATTTTGTTTATGAGTACTAGATCAGCAGATCTAGCCATCTGATGTTGGTGCATCTGTGGGGTTTGTCACCAAGTGATTTGATGCACCAGTACCGGATTCACTGCAGCTTCTTGAAGGATCGTACAGTGTCATGCAAATATTTCACAATAGTCCAGCAAGCGAAGAAAAATTGAGGGAAAATCCTCGCAGTCGCAAATTGTTGTACAGTAGTGGGACAGAATGTCGAGAACTACTAAAAGTCGCCACTGGGGAAGAGGGAGGGAATGTTAACGCGAGGCGGGGCCATTTAAAGGCCACTTTTTTAATGCTTTTCTTGAATAACTCGAAAACCGCGGTTTCTAGCGAAAATTATTCATTTTTTCTCTCGGACTAGTGGTTTCCTCACTGCAGGGGACGTAGGTTATTAAAACATTGTGTTTTAAACGTATAAAATTCGTGTTTATTCGTAAATGGAATGGGTTAAGAACAAATATTAATTGTGTGTAACCTGTCTAAGTGCAGTACAGCCGTACCAAAGGATTAATTCTGTTCAGGGGCCGTAACAGGTTGGAGGAGGCGGGGTAGAGGGGGAGGAGCTACGTGGTAGAAGCGCAAGGGGAGGTAGGTCGCCGGATTGTGGTCATGCGATTCCCTCTTGCACAGAACCACAAACTTAAGAGCGAGCAGGTCATTCCCCACTCTGTCTACCGCACTATGCCACAAGAAGTAACAACAAGCCAAAAATAAGTTCAATGACTTTCTTTCAGTCGGAATCACATTCACTTCAGTGTCAATACGAATTTGTCATCGTAATGGGAGACATGAACATAGACCTACTGAGAGACACTCCTTTCGCAATAAACCTAAGAAGATTGTTTGGTTGCAATAGCATGAACATTCTTCCATTACAACCTACACAGCATACGGCGCACAGTCATACTCCTATCCACGTAATCGCAACGAAAAAGACTGACAAAGTAAGAGATGTTGGTCAAACCTCGGCCCCAGGCCTCGCAGCAATCTGTGCAGCACCCAAAGGTCAAATGGCTTTATATAACTTGTAGTAACATGAAACGTATTGACCTTGACGCTCTAACAGTCGATTGCTCAGAAATCTCATGGCATCAAACAGTCAGAGAACCTACAATCGATTGCAAAATCAATGAACTTTGTGATAAACTCACTGCCCTCTATGACAAACATGCACCTGTACGCACAATCCGTGTAAGAAAATCTCCTGCTCCGTGGCTGACAACTGAATTACGTCAAAAGTTGAATAATAGTGATGCTGCCCGCAGGCGTTTTAAGGCAGAACCCAAACCCGAACGTTTCGAAGAATATAAAAAGCTACGGAACAGAGTGAAACAATGCATTCGCAATGCAAAAATCAGGCACGCTCGCTCCCTTGTATGCAGCGACCTCACGCTCACGACTGTGGAAGAATCTCCGTAGCTTGGGAGCCGAAAAGGCAAAATCGGAAACAATGAGAATCTCTTCTGATGCGATAGGCAATGACAGTATCAGCATAACCATGATTAAGAATGTTACCGATATATTAGTACCTGTCTTAACTAGCATATTTAAGTTTTCCCTCGTGAACGGAATATATCCCACTGCGTGGGAAAGAAGCACAATCTGAACCATCCCTAACATCGAAAACCCGCAAGTGCCTAGTGATTACCGACCAATTAGCATACTGCCTGTTGTTTCCAAAGGACTTGAATATATTATTCATAATCAAATCACTGAACACCTGCATGAATTCAGCCTATATGACAAATTTCAATCCAGTTTCCCGTAAACACCACAGCACAAAAATTGCTCTGATTAAAGTAACTGATGACCCGACATATGCCATCGACAGCCGAAAGGCAACAATGTTGACGCTACTAGACTTCAGCAAAGCTTTTCACACTGTTAACATTGACGTATTGCTCCGAAAAATGCGACAGCTTACTTTCTCAGATAGTGCAGTGAGGTGGTTTGAAAGTTGCTTGAAAACAGACATCAATATGTTGTCTGTGTAAATGAAAAATCTTCCTGGAAACAAGGTTCCTCAGGAGTGGCACGAGGATCAGTCTAAGGACCACTTTTGTTTTCCTTGTATGTCAAAGACATTTCGTCGGTTCTGTCCTGCAAATATCATTTCTATGCCGACGATCTCCAGCTTTACCTAACCGTCAGACCTGAAGATATAAACACTGCCATAGTTCAGATGAATGATGATCTGTCTTTAGTGGTAACATGGGCTAAAAACCTGGGGCTTAAACTAAATGCAAATAAGACACAAGTAATTTTAATAGCTCATCAGACATTAATAAGTTGAGATTTCCGCGAACCGCTGCCTCCTATTCTGCTCGACGGTATTCCAATACCATATCAGAAAACGGTTAAGAATTTGGGTGTAACTTTGGAGGAGCATCTCAACTGGGCAGAGAATATAGTCGCAGTGTGCCGGAAGACGTCCGCTTGTCTCTATGCTCTCAAAAACTTTCGGAAAATTTTTCCACAGGACGTGAAACGCCAGCTCGTGCAAGCACACGTTCTACCAAACCTCCACTATTGTGATGTAATTAAGCATGGAATGAGTAGTGAAAACAAAACACGGTTAAAACTAACCATGAATGCCTGTGTGCAATACACCTGCAATATTCGCCATATGATAGTATTAGCGCCTCATACTCCCAGGTAGGGTGGCTGCGGCCGGATAAATTGCGTGACTACCACACATTATGTCTACTTCACCGGCTCCTCATTGCACAAGCACGCCAATATCTTGCTTCAGAGATTAAGCACTTTTCATGCCATCATAATCGAAACAAGAGGTCCCTTTGACTTGGTATCCAAACTGTGCTCACTCACAAAACAAAAACATTTGCAAACTCCTTCTCTGATTCTAGAACGAAATTTTCACTCTACAGCGGAGTGTGCGCTGATATGAAACTTCCTGGCAGATTAAAACCGTGTGCCGGACCGAGATTCGAACTCAGGACCTTTGCCTTTCTCGGGCAAGTGCGCTACCAATTGAGCTACCCAACCACGACTCACGCCCCTTCCTCACAGCTTTAATACCGCCAGTACCTCGTCTCCTACCTTTCAAACTTCACAGAAGCTCTCCTGCGAACCTTGCAGGAAAAAAAATGGTTCAAATGGCTCTGAGCACTGTGGGACTCAACTGCTGTGGTCATAAGTCGCCTAGAACTTAGAACTACTTAAACCTAACTAACCTAAGGACATCACACACATCCATGCCCGAGGCAGGATTCGAACCTGCGACCGTAGTGGTCGTGCGGTTCCAGACTGTAGCGCCTTTAACCGCTCGGCCACTCCGGCCGGCCGAACCTTGCAGAACTAGCACTCCTGGAAGAAAGGATATTGCGGAGACATGGCTTAGCCACAGCCTGGGGGATGTTTCTAGAATGAAATTTTCAGTCTACAGCGGAGTGTGCTCTGATATTAAACTTCCTGGCAGATTAAAACTGTGTGCCGGACCGAGATTCGAACTCGTGACCTTTGCCTTTCGCGGGCAAGTGCTTCTCTGTTGCCGCTGTCCGCCTCTGGAACAAACTGCCCCTTACTTTGCGCAAAATTCAATCCCCTGCTGCTTTGAAGAAGAAGTTGAAGCATTTCCTGCTACCATTCTCATACCATTTCTACAGAATTAATGTACAAGGCTAATCTTCCCCTCTGTCAAATAGCAAAACTTTTGTCTCCTATCTTGCTCCTTTCTCTTCTTCCTCTTCTTCTATCTCCATTAGCCACGCAATCATTTTTTCCCTTATATTTCCTTAATAGTGTTACATCACGTTCCTATTCTTCCCCTCCCTTCGCCATCATTTTTCCTCATACCCACTGCTGCTAGCACTCCCGTCAAAAATCTGTCTTTATCATAATGTCTAATTATTGAAAAACTTATCATCTACAAATATAAATTGTATGTGTATATATTTTTACGAGTGTACCTTTGTAATTCTTTATTTCACTTTTTTTGCTAGATGTAGTTTAACAGGCGTACTAAAACAAATTTTAAAAAAATATGTAGAATGTCTGGTTAGATGTAAGAAAGGGCCCGATTTCCCTAATCTTTACGGGTTAAATAAATCAATAAATAAAAATAAATACATTGTGTTTCACGTCGTTATACCAATCCTCTGCAGTGCGCCTTACGTGTGGCTGGCGACGCTGCGCGCATACAAGCCCAGTTGTGTGTATTGTCCACCAAGTGCATTAACAGTAGATAGAATACAGGTATGAGTTACTAATAATGCTAACGCTAGAAGGGTATATGGACAGAAACTATGTAAATTTCTGCAAACTGTTCTACAATGCTTAGTCATCCTGTATGGCAGCTGTAGCATTCTTCCTGGAAAGACAACTTCCCCCACCACGAACGCTCCCTTTTCCGTTTGTTCTCTTACGCGAGTAAGCAAAATAGAGAGCTGAGTTATTTTAAGTTTATGAAATGAGTACCTATTTGCAGCTGTTCAGTTTACTTTTGTGTAAACTGAGGCCGGCCGGAGTGGCTGAGCGGTTCTAGGCGCTACAGTCTGGAACCGCGCGACCGCTACGGTCGCAGGTTCGAATCCTGCCTCGGGCATGGATGTGTGTGATGTCCTTAGGTTAGTTAGGTTGAAGTAGTAATAAGTTCTAGGAGACTTATGACCTCAGCAGTTAAGTCCCATAGTGCTCAGAGACATTTGAACCATTTTGTAAACTGCGTTTCTGTACACAGTGGTTGAGAATTGTATAACTTACAAGTGAAATGTTGTCAGTGATCATTGTAGTGTAGATTGGAATGATGTCGCATTGGTAAATGTGGCAACTTGTTCCTGTCTATCGTTGACAGCATATCGCAAAGTCGTGTAACTGTGCTGTAATCACTTGATGGTGAAATAATGAATGACCAGAATGTTACGGAACTTCTCTCACCATTAACTGTTTCTGGTGGACCACATAAATCTCTTCCATTCAGGAATTATGCGCACTTGTAGAGTGGGCTGCCCTGAGTGAAGCAAAAAATATGGAAACACCAAAAACATCACACGTAATCATGCCTAATAAGGTGCAGGGAACCCATTCTCATTCAAAACAGCTTCCATTCGTCTCGGAGTGTATTAATCTAGGTCCAGGATGGTTTTCAAGGGAATATTTCTGCAAAACAGTGGAAAGTTCCAGTAACGATGATGGAGGTGGATAGCGAAAGCGGACCCTTGTCTCCAAAGCATACCGCAAAGGCTTAATAACAATGAAACCTGGTGACTGGTGACCTGTGGAGAGGTGACAAGTAATTCTCGTACTCACAAAACCAGTCATGGATGACGCGAGCTATGTAAATAAGGGCCCTGTCATCTTCGAACACAGCAGCAATACTGGGGAGCGAAAACTGTGTAATGGTATGGAATTGATCTTTCAAAATGGTCACATAATCCTCGGCAGTCACACAACCTTGCAGAATAGCCGTGAGGCCCATAGAATACCACGATACGGTTACCCAAATCATGACCGAACCCCGCGCCCATGTTTCACTTTTGGGACGTAAACTCGGCCAGAAGTTCCAAACAGTGTGAAACAAGACTCGTCTGACCAAAAGACTTTCTTCCATTGCTCCACAGTTCAGATTCTTATGGCTTGGGGACCACGTTTCCCTGTCATGGGCATTGCATCACACTGACGAGTGGTTTTGGAATTCCAACTTGCCCTGCGATTCACTGTTTATGCAGCTATCTTCGAGTTGTGTTGGGATTGACAGGGTTCGCGAGGGTGATATTCAGTTCTGCAGTAACGTTCGTAACTGCCATGCCTTTAATTTTCGTCATAATCCTCTTCAATGACCGGCTGTCATGATCACTCAACACACACTTAGGTCCGTGTTGTGATTCGGTGGATGACGTCTCGCTGCTTTAACTGTATGCGGTACAGCTCTTCGATACAGTGACTCCTGAAACACCAAAAACTTCGGCTACCCTGGTTACGCATGCACCCATAATACGAGTACTAACAATTGGCCTATGTTAGAATTCACGTAGCTCCTACATAATGCTCTCACAACTACACCGAACACTACTCTGGCCACTACTGACACTTGTAACGTGTTGAGGCCATTGCACGAGTGCCGTCCGTCGTCAAATACAAAAGCCCATCCTGTAGGCTTGCCTAGCATTTGTATTTATGTTCAAGAATGTATTTATCACGATGCCTCTACTTTTTTGTTCAATGTTGGTAGCATGCTACACATGGTACAGGCTCATCAGTGTAGATACTTCACAGCTCCAGCTGTTGAACGTTTAGGCATAATAGCTCACTTGACAGCTGTAAATGCACTACTGACCATTATAAGTGCTACACCAAGATGAAATGCAGATGATAAACGGGTATTCATTGGACAAATATGTTATACTAGAACAGAGATGTGATTACATTTTCACGCAATTTGGGTGCACAGATCCTGAGAAATCAGTACCCAGAACAAACACCTCTGGCCGTAATAACGGCCTTGATACGCATGGGCATTGAGTCGAACCAGCCGGGTTGGCCGAGTGGTTCTAGGCGCTACAGTCTAAGTTCTAGGGGACTGATGACCTCAGAAGTTACGTCCCATAGTACTAAGAGCCATTTGAACCATTGAGTCGAACAGATCTTGGATGGCGTGTACAGGTACAGCTGCCTATGCAGCTTCAACACGATGCCACAGTTCATTAAGAGTAGTGACTGGCGTATTGTGACGAGCCAGTTGCTCGGCAACCATTGACCAGACGTTTTCAATTGGTGAGAGATATGGAAAATGTGCTGGCCAGGGCAGCAGTCGAACATTTTCTGTATCCACGAAGGCCCGTATAGGACCTGCAACATGTGGTCGTGCACTATCCTGCTGAAATTTAGGGTTTCTCAGGGATCAAATGAAGAGTGGAGCCACGGGTCGTAACACATCTGAAATATAACGTCCACTGTTCAAAGTGCCGTCAATGCGAACAAGAGGTGACCGAGATGTGTAACCAATGGCACCCCATACCATCACGCCAGGTGATACGCTAGTATGGCGATGACGAATACACGCTTCCAATGTGCATTCACCGCGATGTCGCCAAACGCGGATGCGACCATCATGCTGCTGTAAACAGAACCTGGATTCATCCGAAAAAACGTCGTTTTGCCATTCGTGCACCTAGGTTCGTCGTTGAGTACACCATCGCAGGTGCTCCTGTCTGTGATGCAGCACCAAGGGTAACCGCAGCCATGGTCTTCGAGCTGATAGTCCATGCCGCTGCAAACGTTGTCGAATTGTTCGTGCAGAGGGTTGTTGTCTTGTAAACGTTCACATCTGTTGACTCAGGGATCGAGACGTGGCTGCACGATCCGTTGCAGCCATGCGGATAAGACGCCTGCCGTCTCGACTGCTAGTGATACGAGACCGTTTTGATCCAGCACGGCGTTCCGTATTACCCTCATGAACCCACCAATTCCATATTCTGCTAACAGTCATTGGATTTCGACCAACGCGAGCATCAATGTCGCGATACGATAAACCGCAATCACGATAGGCTACAATCTGACCTTTAACAAAATGTCGGAAACGTGTGGTACGCATTTCTCCTCCTTACACGAGGCATCACAACAACGTTTCACCAAGCAAAGCCGGTCAGCTGCTGTTTGTGTATGAGAAATCGGTTGGAAACGTTCCTCATGTCAGCACGTTGTAGGTGTCGCCACTGGCGCCAACCTTGTGCGAATGCTCTGAAAAGCTAATCATTTGCATATTACAGCATCTTTTTCCTGTCGGTTAAATTTCTCGCCTGTAGCACGTCATCTTCGTGGTGTAGTAATTTTAATGGCCAGTAGTGTATAAATACGCATTTGATAAACTGAAAATAAATCTACTATATAAACACGAGCTTAGTGAATTATTTTGCCCACTCGCATAGAACTAGAAATGAACTGCTATGGAGTCCAAACATACGACCTTCCTGTCAACTACATCCGTCTGATGGCCACCTTCCTCTCCCGCCGCCCCTCCTACGTTACCATCCATAATACCAATTCCCACACCTTCTACCCCTCTGCAAGTGTGCCCCAGGGCTCTGTTCTCTCCCCTCTCCTCTACCTCCTGTACACGGCAGATATGCCCCAACCCCCCCCCCCTCCAGTACACCTCTTGCAATATGCCGATGACACCGCATCCCTCGCCCTCGCTCCTACCCTCCAACGGTCCCAACGCCTTCTCCAGAATCACCTTGACCTTTTTGCCACATGGTGTAACCAGTGGCTCCTGAAAATCAATCCTTCCAACACCCAGGCAATCATCGTAGGTCGTACCACTCGCTCCTTCCGGCTCCTGGATTTCTCCCTTATCGTCTGCGCCTGTCCTGTAACGCCTCACCCCCACCCTCACCTACCTTGGCCTCACCATTGACCGACACCTCACCTGGATCCCTCATCTCCGCTCCATCCAGTCCAAAGCCCACAACCGCCTCCGACTCCACAAACTCCTCTCTGGCCGGACATGGGGGTTGCACCCCTCTACCATCCTCCACACCTACAAATCCTTAAACCGTCCCATCCTCTGTTATGCCAGTCCCGCCTGGATATCTGCCCCCCCCCCCAAATTCTTGAGCATCATGCACTCTGCCTCGCCTTCCATATATGCCTCCCATCCCCCACACGGATACTCTATGACCTCATTCCTTTTCCCCATCTGCTCCTATTCCTCGAACATATGCGCACACTCTACACCTCCCGCCACTTTGATCCCCCTCGCTCCCTGGTTGCTCCTCTCCTCTCCCATCCCCGCCCCCTGCCACGTCTTCACTGTTGTGTCCCCCCTACCCTCCATCTCTACACCCTTCATCTCCTTTCCCAACGTGGTTTCCATCAACTCCCCTTCCTGGATGATGCCCTCTCTCTCTCCATTTACCCCTCACACTCCTCCTTTCCTCTGTCCTTTTCCTGTGCTCCATCTCCCGCCCCCCCTTGCATCCTCTTTTTTCCCCACCTACCCTCTCTCTGCCCCCCTTCTCTCCCTCGAGTCCTTTTGCATTTCCGTCCTCTGCCTTTTCCCATTCCCTCTCGCGTCGGCCCTTCCCCCCACCCCTTATGAGTCCTCTCCCTCCTTTGGTTCCCCCCGCCTTTCGTTTTTCCTCTCCTCCCTTCTTGTTCCCCCCCCCCCCTCATCTGTCCAGGTCCCCCCCCCCCATCTGCCCTTGGCAACAGTGTTTCATCTTTGTGCCGACATTTTAGTGCAGTGTTTGCAGTGAGTGTTCAGTGTTGTGTGTCTTGTCCGAAGTGTAGCAAATGGACATCATACTATCGCTGGGTGCGAGTTTTATATCTCTTGCGAACAGAAACCAGACTGTCGCCATGTTTTTTTTAATTGTCTGTCTACTATGTTACCTGTCTGCTTCCTGTGTATTTTGTTAGCTTTGCCAACCCTTTGCCTTATGTTTTAACTTTCCCCAATTTTCCGCCGTTTTATCACCTGCTTTATTGTTTCTTATCTCCTCCTTACATTTTAAAAAGTCTGTAGCCTACAGAGCAGCGTAATAAGCTGCTGCGAGCCCGTCCCCTTCGGGGGGAATCGAAATTCAAGAAAGGAAAAAAAAAACTATGGAGGTGTAGTCTGTTTGCTGAATCAAAAGTGAGCAGCGCTCATGATGGGGGAAGTTGCCATTCCAGGAAAAAACGCTACAACTGCCGTACCTCACCAATTTCCTCTCTAGTAGTGTAGAACAGTGTGCGAGGACTTGAACAGATCCTGTACATACGCTTTTCTTGCGTTAGTATTATTTGTAATTCATATCTGTATTCCATGGAGTGTTAATGCACATTGTGGAAAATAAACGCCTCCTGACAATGTTTGCAAACTGGGTCGCCAGTGATTCATAAGGCGCGCTGCAGAGGGTCGACATAACGTTGTGAAACAACCTGTAGTTACTTCTTGTGATGTATTGGTGTGGACTGAGTGGGAATTCACCCACTCGCTCTTCAGTCTGCAGACCTATGAAGAACGGAAGCGCATGACCAGAGTCAGGCGACCTATCTTCCCTCGTGCTTCTACACTCCATCATTTTACAACACCAGAACACAATTAATACCTTAATACGGTTCCACTGCACTTAAGCGTGTCATACACATTTAATATTTGTTCTAGATCCACTTTATTTAACAATAAATAGTAATATTATGCCATGAAAACACTATTTTAATGATCTGCGATTAGTCCACTTCGTACAACGCGGAAAATATTAGCCTTAAAGAAAAAAATGAGTAGTACTTTTCTGTAGACAATTCAAAGCAGTTTAATTTTGTATATTTTCGCTATAAGCCGTAGTTCTCGAGTTATTCACGAAAAAAAACATAAAAAAGTTACCTTCAAACAACACCCCCCTCCCCCATGCTCTCATTCCACAGGTTTGGATTTTCAGTAGTTCATGACACTCTCTCTCAACACTGTATAAAAATTTGCGACTAAACAACTTTTTTTCTCTATTCAACCGGCAACGATCAACTACAATCTGCAATAGACAACTCCTCTGTTGTGACTTTCCTTTTTTATTGTGTTTCTTCTAATGTGTTCCTTTATAAAAAGAGCATATAGTGCAATTCTTGATCTCCTTATGCAGTGTGGTTTTTCTTTTGTTTTCTGCTGTAGGCCCGTTATCGCAATAAAATGTTGATGATGATGATTCAAACTTTTTTTAGTCCCGTTGACTGACCTACAAGGGAAGTAAAGCAGTGACTTCTAAAAATGATAGAGGGACAATATCTTGGAAGACGGTGTGCTGGGCGGCACACCTTCTGTGCTCTGTAGGAGGTCTGAGAGCGTATCCGATTGTGTCCTTTACTTTGACGGCGAACTGCAGTACCAGTAATAGCAATATAAAGAGGGTGCAGCAATGTGAAGAGAATGTGTCAGGTTATTCTGACTCCCGGTGTCACTTCGAAGTAATGTGAAGATCTACATTTGCATCTGTACTTCGCAAGCCGCCTAACTATAGGTGGCGGAGGGTAGTTTTGATAACACTAACAGATCCCTCTTTCCCTGTTGCATTCGCGAATGGCTTGTGGGAAGAATTATTGTCGGTAAGACTCTGTTTTACCTCTAATTTGTTGCGAATTTTCTCGTTGTGGTCATTGGCGAGACGTATATGAGAGGAAGTAAATTGTTGTTCGGCCCTTCAGGAAAATACTCGAGAAATTGCAGGAGTAAAAGTCTCCGCGGTGCACAACACCTCTCTTGTAGCGTCTGCGACTGGAGTTCGTTGGGCATCTGTAATGCTCTAGCGCCGACTAAACGATTTCGTGACGAAACGCACCGCTATTCGTTGGATACTCTCTGTCTTCTATCAGTCCTACCAGGTAAAGATCCCAGACTGATAATCAGTACTCAAGAACCGGTTGAGTGACTGCCTTTTAAGCCACTTCTTTACAGGATGAATTACATGTCCTTAAGATTCTTCCTAAGAATCTGTCCCGCTTCTGCTCTTCCTAATATTTGTTTTATGTGGTCTTCCCACTTAAAGTCACTACGCTCCTAGATATTTTTCTGTGCTGACAGTTCCCAGCAATTTTTCATCAATAGTGTAATTGTGATTCTACTCCGCTGGACGGTATTTCCACGGATGTGGACAGGCTGACGAGTCGCTGGTCGGTGATGAATTCTTGGCTTCACAAGCCAGGCGCCACTTCAGAGCTTGGCGTTCATACGGTCAGTGGAATACCGGTGCTCGGTAGCTTGTCTCTTGAATTTCTGCTACGTAGATGATTGGGGAATAGTGGGCCAAGAGAATAGCGTCATATCGGTTGGAGACACGATGTAATCAATACTTGTTAGTATCTGTTAGTGAAGAATTCTAGGTTGAATGTATGCAATTTAAAACACCAGTGAAGAGGGCAATTGTGGGGCGTCGTAAAGTCGGCTGCTTGATGCAGATCACTCGGAGAGTGGTAAGCATCTATAAAGGTGATGCGCACTTGGTAATTATGCAGTCTGTAGATAGCATGCCACAGCTTCTGTCAACTCGTCTGCGTGATTACAACTGTAATTGGCATCACGTACACTGACAGTTGTTTTTATGTATGACACATACGAGTCAAAAATTAGCTGTGTCCGTTACTTAACCGAAGGTGTAGCATGTTCAGTAATGTAGCGAATAGTGATTTGTTCACAGTATCTCGTAGGCCAATCAGTACACCTCTTGTCATGTTCTTCAGTTGACACGTACTCAGCGCTGTTACCAGGAAAAATGGCACTCCTTCCTAAGAGCACATGTTGATACATTGATCCTAGCCCACGCGGCGTCTTCATGAAGGAGACCAACTGAAGACCAGTTTCCCTAGCTTTTATTATTAATATTCACATACCTTCCCTCCTGAGGAAGCAGCAACACTGATTCACGAATTAGCCAGTGATGTAGACGGTACTGATGTGGTTGTCTGTGGCAATGGGTGCGACGTTTGACACCTCCAATAGTCGGACAGTGCGCATCCTGCCCGAGCTTAAGAAGTTATCTCCATCCTGCACGCTTTCTTTCTTTGGCTGGTGCTTTCACTTTCCTAGTCCTTTTAGTCTTTTGTAGATTTGAGAGTGTAACAAAAGTTCTTCTGACTCACAATGCCCTGTCAAGTGTTAGCAAGGTGCATAATATCGACCATCCTTGGTCTTTATGGTATTAGTTGGCACAGATGCCTCATTTATTACGACATTAAGGGAAGGTCGGGTAGCATGGAACACATCAGTTTTTTTTATTACTGGTTTTTCCGTATGTCGTTTTGAAACACTCTTCATATTAAATAATACTATGATACTATGACTTAATAGAATTATAAAATCTGAAACATTTTCAATATAATTCTACTATTATAACTGAGTCGAATAATGCAACTTTTTCGTTTTACTTAGAAACTGTCTGACTTGTAAATTCCGATTGCAGTGTCACTCTGATATCCTGATCTAGAATCGCCTTAGCACCCTGCTTTTGAACACGAACATTAACTATTAAATGATTATAAGAGACTGAATGGTTATCTGGGAAGTGATTTTTCTTTCTTTATTGTTGTTTTCACAGCTGGTACAGGTAGGCCAGCAGCGGCATACTACGCCGCTCTTCGGCCAAAGATAAGACTAATGATACAAAAGGAGACAATCACAGAACAGACATGGTGGATATACAAACGTAGACATACAAAATTAAAACACACAGAGACATTCACGGGCGCAGTGTTAAAAATAAAAACGTTCAGAAACGTGGACACGCACAGAGGTGACACACGCGAACGTTGGAGCACACACGATGAAACTCAGGAACACTGGAACACGAACACAACGGCACATACAAACACTAGGCGATCATCTCCAGCGCGCGAAAGTTCACTATATGTGTACGAGTCCGGGGACCTGCCAAAAGGGGAAAAGGTGGGGGAGGAGGGAGAGGGGAGGGTGTAGATGCCAGTGGCAGGGGAGATGCTAGGGAGAGGAAAGAGGGTAAGGGGGTTAGAGGAGGCCTGGGGGAGAGGAGGGAGGGGGGAAGGGAGGAGGGAGAGAAGGGAGATAGGGTGCCCTTGGGAAAGAACACAGGGGGTGGATGGGGAGGATGAGGCCATCATCAGAGAAGGGAGTTGGTGGAAGTCAACTTGGGCGAGGGTATGGAGCATGGAGAGATGGAGAGCAGGTGGGATGTGGGAATGGAGGTGCAGCAGTGGACGGGGGTGGGAGAGGATGGGAGAGATAAGTGGGTGAGGGGGATCAAGTTTGAGGGAGGTGTAGAGGATTCATATCCGTTCGAGGAAAAGGACTAGGTGCAGGAACGGGATGAGGTCATATAGGATCCGTGTGGGGAATGAGAGGCAGATGCAATAGGCGAGGCGGAGCACATGGCGTTCTAGGATTTGAAGGGATTTGTAAAAGGTAGGAGGGGTGGAGATCCATGCAGGGTGGGCGTAGCAGAGGATAGGGCGGATGAGGGAGAATGGTGGAGGGATCCAGACCCCATGTATTGCCAGAAAGGAGCTTGAGGAGACAGGGGTGGGAGCGTGCCTTGGCTTGGATAGTCTGGAGATTGGGGGTCCAGGAGAGGCGATGGTCAAGGGTGGGAGTGAGGGTGATGGGACGGCCATAAATGTGACATAGAAGTCGAGGAGACGGAAGGAAGGGGTGGTTTTGCCTACAACGATCGCCTGGGTCTTGGAAGGATTGACCTTGAGCAACCACTGGTTACACGAAGCGGTGAACCAGTCAAGATGGGATTGGAGAAGGTGTTGGGAGCGTTGCAGGGGGGAGGGGGGGGGCAAGGAAGGCGGTGTCATCGGCGTATTGGAGAAGGTGGACGGGGGGTGAAGGCGGCGGCACGTCCGCCGTATACAGAAGGTATAGAAGAGGGGAGAGGACGGAACCTTGGGGATCACCGGCGGAGGGCTAGAAGGTGTAGGAATCCGTGTTATGGATGGTGACATAGGAAGGACGTTGAGAAAGAAAGGACCCAATAAAACGTGGAAAGTGATTTTCAAACAGGAACTGGGATAAGTTAGTCACTGTGGAACTCTGAGGTCTACTGTAAATTTCGTGTGCCGTACAATTTTGCTGAATCGTCACACAATTTAATGAAATTGGGAAAATTTAATATAAGAACTGAATTAATCACTGAATTGCTAAGCATAACTAACGTGTTAATTAATTGGCGACTCCATACAGTTGAAAGTGCACATTTGGTATTTTGTGGTAATCTCTTGCCAAATAAAGTAGTGATAAGCCTTCACGTGACACATGTCACATAGAGGGCGTTCCAAGCCTCTGTCACACCGAGGTCTGCTGTACAGGTGAATGTAAACAGCGGCTTCAGTTATTGTAATGGTTTCATAGCTTCTGTTACTGCTAATAACTAGACACCAGTGCCTACGAGCTTTAATTTGTACGCCAAAGGTATGTTCTTACCAACAGTTGGTTTATGTTCAGGTGTATTTGTGGTCTTTTGTTTCTTATTCACTGATCGCTATGTGAAATGTTTAACTTCTAGCAGTGAAGATGATCATTATGTGATCGAAAATCGATTTTGCTGTTAATAAATCATCAAAATTACGGCCGATGCTGACCTTCCTTCTAATTTTATTTAACGTGTTAATGTTAATAACAAGATCTAAGTGAGTATATGGAATGAACATATGGGAGCATTTTAAGAACAAACATTAAATCAAATAATATAGAGCAAGCGGGAGCTTAGACCTCAACAAAAAGAATAAAATAATCAGGCAAAAGCCTGCAAATACAAGGCCAGTCTTTTGGGCTTAGAAATGCCAGGTGGGATGTATCAAAAATAATCTTACTAAAGGGGACGGACTTGTCTGAAAAGCAGTCATCACAGTTTAAAATAATTTACTGAAATTAAACTTCATATTAGAAATTCACAAAGTAAATCTAAACTATGATCCGTCGTTGCTTGTTATTTAATTAAGTAATTCACTTACAAAATTATTACTCGTATTATATTGAGTGCTGATGTACATTACGGTGGAAAATTAAAAGAAAAGCTTAAGCGTGCATGGGAAAAGTTCACACAAACATACGTGATATACGCATACAAGTACAGAGATAAAAAGAATTTTGCCCATCCAATTAAGTCAAAGGTTCAGACATTTTCTCCTGTTACGTGTATACAATACAAGTGGAGAGGTAGAGTCATATGCATATTTACCAAAGTCTTTATATGCAAGTTCAAACATATGGTAGGTACGATAGGCAATTATATCTCTATCATTAAAACTTTCAAGTCCTGGTACACTAGAAACTCCACTTCCACCTCTCACTATGGCAACAGTGAACCATCCATTTCCATGAGAAAATGTGTCGTTAATATCGAGGCTAAAATTAAGAGAACATCCAACAAATACAGAAGGTCCATCGACGAGGGCGTGGGCTGCAACACTCTTCACTGGAATGCGATTCTTCTTGTCCCCAGCTGTTGTAGTCAGTTCTATGTTCTCTATGTTTTTGTAGACAGTTGTGCGACGACGACGTCGATATCTCCTGTAGGGCAAGCTGGGGACAAGAAGAATCGCATTCCAGTGAAGAGTGTTGCAGCCCACGCCCTCGTCGATGGACCTTCTGTATTTGTTGGATATTCTCTTAATTTTAGCCTCGATATTAACGACACAATCTCTCATGGAAATGGATGGTTCACTGTTGCCATAGTGAGAGGTGGAAGTGGAGTTTCTAGTGTACCAGGACTTGAAAGTTTTAATGATAGAGATGTAATTGCATATCGTACCTACCATATGTGTGAACTTGCAAATAAAGACTTTGGTAAATCTGCTTATGACTCTACCTCTCCACTTGTATTGTGTACACGTAACAGGAGAAAATTGAATCCTAATGAATCTGTATTTATTTGGATTAAAGGTAAAGCTGTATGTGAATATGTAAAATTTGTTGGTGATTGTATTTTATACTTTCATAAATAAAGATTCCATTATTGCGAATAAGAATACTATAGACTGCTTTTCGACAAACACATTTATCTGCATCATCTTGCACATGAAACTAAGGTACGCTGGCGTGAAACACCCGCAAATTCCGTGAATATTCATGAATAAAGCAAAACTACTAAGACTCGTGAAGACTTCTAGAATACGCATGTAAACCGTGTAGACACAGGTACCAGTAAAATATAACGCGGAGTTAAGAATAAAATTTATTTAAGATAGCACTGAAATTACATACGGTAAAATTACACTCGGTATGAACAAAGCTACACAATCTTAAAACAGAAATGAAATGAAAAGCAGAAGTAAAACACCTACACATGAGAAAAGTTCACACACACATTCCAGTTAAAAGAGAAGTCTGACAACTGAATTTTTAACCTGTGCTGGCGTAACGAATTTCCTACACCACGTGTCCTGCTTACACAAGGCGAGGAGCGGAAAAATTACTACATACAAAAATTATACTCGTGACTACATTCTCAAAAACGTCAGAATTCTACTACAGGACTTGAAAATCAAATAGCAGATCAAACGTGTACATCAGCAGGAATAGCTACACACCATCACACGTTAACGCACTTACCAGCGCCAAGTCCCTCTTAAGAGTACCGTCTTCACTCACTAAAGATCCAGTCCCGAGTGATGAGAGCACGCTCTTCGTGCACGAACTTCCCTCAGGTAGCCGAAGAGACCACTGGGATCATTTCTGCCACCATCTTAACTAATGTTGAATGACTACCGGAAGGGTACAAATCTCTTTGCCTTGGCTGAGGAAGCTACACTACCGGCCATTAAAATTGCTACACCAAGAAGATGATGCAGATGATAAACGGGTATTCATTGGACAAATATATTATACTAGAACTGACATGTGATTACATTTTCAAGCAATTTGGGTTCATAGATCCTGAGAAAGCAGTACCGAGAACAACCACCTCTGGCCATAATAACGGCCTTGATACGCCTGGGCATTGAGTCAAACAGAGCTTGGATGGCGTGTACAGGTACAGCTGCCCATGCAGCTTCAACACGATACCACAGTTTGTCAAGAGTAGTGACTGGCGTATTGTGACGAGCCAGTTGCTCGGCCACCATTGACCAGACGTTTTCAGTTGGTGAGAGATCTGGAGAATGTGCTGGCCAGGACAGCAGTCGAACATTTTCTATATCCAGAAAAGCCCGTGCAGGACCTGAAACATGCGGTCGTGCATTATCCTGCTGAAATGTAGAGTTTTGCAGGGATCGAATTAAGGATAGAGCCACGGGTCGTAACACATCTGAAATGTAACGTCCACTGTTCAAAGTGCCGTCAATGCGAACAAGAGGTGACCGAGACGTGTAGCCAATGGCACCCCATACCATCACGCCAGGTGATACGCCAGTATGGCGATGACGAATACACGCTTCCAATGTGCGTTCACCGCGATGTCGCCAAACACGGATGCGACCATCATTATGCTGTAAACAGAACCTGGATTCATCCGAAAAAATGACGTTTTGCCATTCGTGCACCTAGGTTCGTCGTTGAGTACACCATCGCAGGTGCTCCTGTCTGTGATGCAGCGTCAAGGGTAACAATAGCTATGGTCTCCGAGTTGATAGTCTATGATGCTGCAAACGTCGTCGAACTGTTCGTGCAGATTGTTGTTGTCTAGCAAACGTCCCCAACTGTTGACTCAGGGATCGAGACGTGGCTGCACGATCCGTTACAGCCATGCGGATAAGATGCCTGTCAGCTCGACTGCTAGTGATACGAGGCCGTTGGGATCCAGCACGGCGTTCCGTATTACCCTCCTGAACCCACAGATTCCATATTCTGCTAACAGTCATTGGATCTCGAGCAACGCGAGCAGCGATGTCGCGATACGATAAACCGCAATCGCGATAGGCTACAATCCGACCTTTATCATAGTCGGAAACGAGATGGTACACATTTCTCCTCCTTACACGAGGTATCACGACAACGTTTCACCAGGCAACGCCGGTCAACTGCTGTTTGTGTGTGAGAAATCGGTTTGAAACTTTCTTCATGTAAGCACGTTGTAGGTGTCGCCACCGGCGCCAACCTTGTGTGAATGCACTAAAAAGCTAATCATCTGCATATCGCAGCATCTTCTTCCTGTCGGTTAAATTTTGCGTCTGTAGCACGTCATCTTCGCGGTGTAGCAATTTTAATGGCCAGTAGTGTAGTTTGGCTACACTGTTGCTACCACAGCAAGCAGCCAGTTGCTGTCCCGCTACCATATATAAGACAAATTCAACATACGCACTCACTCACTCACTCATACAGATGATAAAGAGCGAAAGGAACTCTGGGAGTACAAAATGTACTTACTGTACATAGGATAGAGATGATTACTGTGAACGTTGATACTCTGATGTAACTGTGAACCACTGAATGGACAAACACGAAGTACAAAACAAAATAAAAAATAACTGATCGTGACAGCACGAAATACAAGTTACATAATATGAAACGAATCTAATAGAGACGTTTCACTATGAAAGTCACTTTTAAGGTGTTTGCTGCCTATTAATCAAAATTGAATCTGACTGTCTGTAAAGGAAACTGAATACAATGAATGAATATTAATAATACGCAGAATGGCTTCCTCGTCGAACAATTAGAACACAATGTCTAAGTTTTGCATATTGAAACTGTGCCTACTAGATTATAGGATAACTTTGCAAATGGAAACTTTCATCAGAAATTTCGTTTAGGCCCTACAGTTGTTTCTTAACTTGCAACGGATAAGTCGGCTCTACTCTCGTCTACGTAATGTGAAAATGCAAATTGCTGCACTGCCATGTACCTGAAGTGTCGTGGCAAGCCGCCTTACCTTGTTTTACACTGAAGCGCCATTGAAACTGGTATAGGCATGCGTATTCAAATACAAAGATATGTAAACAGACAGAATACGGCGCTGCAGTCGGCAATGCCTACATGTGACGAAAAGTGTATGGTGCAGTTGTTAGATCGGTTACTGCTGCTACAATGGTAGGTTGTCAAGATTTAACTGAGTTTGAGCGTGGTGTTACAGTCGACGCACGAGCGATGGGACTTAGCATCACCGAGGTATCGAAGAAGTGAGGATTTTTCCGTACGACCATTTCATGAGTGTACCTTGAATATCAGGAATCCTGTAAAACATCAAATCTCCGACATCGCTGTGCCCGTAAAAAGATCCTGCAAGAACGGGACCAACGACGACTGAGGAGAATCGTTCAAATCGACAGAAGTGCAACCATTCCGCAAACTGCTGCAGATTTCAGCGCTGGGCCATCAACAGGTGTCAGTCTGCGAACCATTCAACAAAACATCATCGATATGCGCGTTCGGAGCCGAAGGCCCACTCATATACCCTTGATGACTGTACTGTACAAAGCCTTACGCCTCGCCTGGACCCGTCAACACCGACATTGGACTGTTGACGGCAAACATTTTGCCCGGTCGGACGTGTCTCGTTTCAAATTGTATCGAGTGGATGGACGTGAATGGGTATGGAGCCAACCTCACGAATCCATTGACCCTGCGTGTCAACAGGGGACTTTTCAAGCTGGTGAAGGCTGTGTAATGGTGTGGGGAGTGTGCAGTTGTTTTGATATGGGAGCCCTGATACGTCTACATACGACTCTGGCAGGTGACACGTACGTAAGCATCCTGTCTGATCACCTGCATCCATTCATGTCCATTGTGCATTCCGAAAAACTTGGGCAATTCCAGCAGGACAATGCGACACGTCACGCATTCAGAATTGCAACAGGGTGGCTCCAGGAATATTCTTCTAAGTTTTAACACTTCCGCTGGCCAACAAACTCCCCAGACGTGAACATTATTGAGCATACCTGGGATGCCTTGCAAGGTGATGTTCAGAAGAGGTCTCCACCCCGTCGTACTCTTACGGATTTATGGATAGTGTACTGTACAAAGCCTTACGCCTCGCCTGGACCCGTCAACACCGACATTGGACTGTTGACGGCAAACATTTTGCCCGGTCGGACGTGTCTCGTTTCAAATTGTATCGAGTGGATGGATGTGTATGGGTATGGAGGCAACCTCACGAATCCATTGACCCTGCATGTCAACAGGGGACTGTTCAAGCTGGTGAAGGCTGTGTAATGGTGTGGGGCGTGTGCAGTTGTTTTGATATGGGAGCCCTGATACATCTACATATGACTCTGACAGGTGCCACGTATGTAAGCATTCTGTCTGATCACCTGCATCAATTCATGTCCATTGTGCATTCCGAAAAACTTGGGCAATTCCAGCAGGACAATGCGATACGTCACGCATTCAGAATTGCAACAGGGTGGCTCCAGGAATATTCTTCAAAGTTTGAACACTTCCGCTGGCCACCAAACTCCCCAGACGTGAACATTATTGAGCATACCTGGGATGCCTTGCAAGGTGAGGTTCAGAAAAGATCTGCACCCCGTCGTACTCTTACAGATTTAAGGACAGCTGTGCAAGATTCATTATGTCAATTCCCTCCAGCACTACTTCAGACATTAGCTGTGTGCATACCACGTCGTGTTGCGTTGTGGCACATCTGCGTGCTCGTGGAGAACCTACACGATATTAGGTAGGTGTACCAGTTTCTTTGGCTCTTCAGTGTTTGTTAGGCTGCTTCCATAAATTAGACTTATGATCTATCTCTAAAAAAATGTAGCTCACTGTCCATGCAACAGTACAAGGCGCGACAGTGCAAATTAAACCAGATGTAACTTTTATTTAATATTTCATTTTGAATTTAAATTAATTTTTTTAATAACACAGAAGTGATTCGTACTAACATGAACCGTAATCTTCCTTTACGTTATCGTAAACAGTGAAGAGTAACTCATATAAACAATATCATGTAAAGTTTACTCTTTGCGTGTTTAATGAAATACTTTATGTGCAGGTGAAAGATAATTAGAGTTCTGAAAAGATGATCGATAATTTACTCTGGATACCAGAACGTAGATATTGTTGAACACAATGCAATCTTTACGCTACAATACTTCGCGGTAAACGTTTGCGGCAAATACAGACTATTATTTTTCTCCCTATGAAATCATCTCCAAATCATTTGCTATCCTCAATCACCTCAGGGAGCATCTCAAGTAAAACTCGCTCTCTATTCAGCAAGTCCGCCATCAAAGCTCTTCACTCACTGACAACAAAATGCGCTCCCTCTCTCTCTCTCTCTCTCTCTCTCTCTCTCTCTCTCTCTGTCTCGGCAAGTGACTCACGCGCACGCCCGAGCTTTACTCAGTAACACAATCTCTGGTAGTCAAGGATTCCGTCTCATTCATGTGTTCAGCCTTGCAAAAGTGCTTGTAGTTTCAAACATATTTTTTTATATATACAGGGTGTTACAAAAAGGTACGGCCAAACTTTCAGGAAACATTCCTCACACACAAATAAAGAAAAGATGTTATGTGGACATGTGTCCGGAAACACTTAAATTCCATGTTAGAGCTCCTTGTAGTTTCGTCAGTATGGCTTCATTCTAACGTGATCAAATTGTAAATTTTCACAATCAACATGTGTGGGCTGACGAGAATCCGCACGCAATTGTGCAATCACGTCATCAACAGATTTTCTGTGAACGTTTGGGCAGGCATTGTTGGTGATGTCTTGATTGGGCCCCATGTTCTTCCACCTACGCTCAATGGAGCACGTTATCATGATTTCATACGGGATACTCTACCTGTGCTGCTAGATCATGTGCCTTTACAAGTACGACACAACATGTGGTTCATGTACGATGGAGCTCCTGCACATTTCATTCGAAGTGTTCGTACGCTTCTCAACAACAGATTCGGTGACCGATGGATTGGTAGAGGCGGACCAATTCCATGGCCTCCACACTCTCCTGACCTCAATCCTCTTGACTTTCATTTATGGGGCCATTTGAAAACTCTTGTCTACGCAACCCCGGTACCAAATGTAGAGACTCTTCGTGCTCTTGTGGACGGCTGTGATACAATATGCCATTCTCCAGGGCTGCATCAGCGCATCAGGGATTCCATGCGACGGAGGGTGGATGCATGTATCCTCGCTAACGGAGGACATTTTGAACATTTCCTGTAACAAAGTGTTTTTAAGTCACGCTGGTACGTTCTGTTACTGTGTGTTTCCATTCCATGATTAATGTGATTTGAAGAGAAGTAATAAAATGAGCTCTAACATGGAAGGTAAGCGTTTCCGGACACATGTCCACATAACATATTTTCTTTCTTTGTGTGTGAGGAATGTTTCCTGAAAGTTTGGCCGTACCTTTTTGTAACACCCTGTGTAAGTCTTTCTAGTTCACTGTCATAAGAATAAGTGTTCGTTGACTTTTTTGTATTTTTTCCTGGCTTTGCAATTTCCTATAAATATTTAAATGATTGTATCGGAAGTAAAATTGTAATGTGTAAGCAAGATATTTTTTAACAATAATTTTAATTGGCCCTTAAATGATTACAAACATCGAAATAAAGTAAGTACACCCTTATTCTGACCTACTCATATACTCGTAGTGTAAAGTGTGCTAGCTTGCGAGTCAGTGAGGTGTGCCAGAACCAGGTCAAAAAAGTGACAGGTACACCTGCCAGTCTGAGTGTGATTTTTAAGCGGCTTCCTGCGCTCCTTTAGGCAAATACTGGGTTGGTCTGCAAAATCCACCACAGAGAATATGATACACAAATAACTAAAATTCGATTTATAGCACACTGAACGAAGTTTACGTAGTTCACAGACTGGTGGCGCACACAACTTCGCTCCCTTTAGTTATCTTGACAACTGTACCTCAGAAACGATATCCGGCCACAAAGTTAAAATAATAACATGAAATTAGCCGAATCCTGAGAAAGCAGACCCCCTATGAGATGATTATATTTTCCCACCTCCGCGTTGCAAATGTTTTGAGTGAAATGCCCGATCGATACGCTGTTGTTTTCACGTCAATTCTACCAACATTGAGAGTTGTTTAGTTCTCGGAGTTTTGTAAAATTCCTGGATTCATGTCTCGTCGCTGTGCAGCCTATGAAAAGGATTGCGGAAGACTCCCAAATAAATTCCAAAATACAGTGCAGTTTTAATACCAATATACACTCAAGGAAATGGAAAAAAGAACACATTGACACCGGTGTGTCAGACCCACCATACTTGCTCCGGACACTGCGAGAGGGCTGTACGAGCAATGATCACACGCAAGGCACAGCGGACACACCAGGAACCGCGGTGTTGGCCGTCGAATGGCGCTAGCTGCGCAGCATTTGTGCACCGCCGCCGTCAGTGCCAGCCAGTTTGCCGTGGCATACGGAGCTCCATCGCAGTCTTTAACACTGGTAGCATGCCGCGACAGCGTGGACGTGAACCGTATGTGCAGTTGACGGACTTCGAGCGAGGGCGTATAGTGGGCATGCGGGAGGCCGGGTGGACGTACCGCCGAATTGCTCAACACGTGGGGCGTGAGGTCTCCACAGTACATCGATGTTGTCGCCAGTGGTCGGCGGAAGGTGCACGTGCCCGTCGACCTGGGACCGGACCGCAGCGACGCACGGATGCACGCCAAGACCGTAGGATCCTACGCAGTGCCGTAGGGGACCGCACCGCCACTTCCCAGCAAATTAGGGACACTGTTGCTCCTGGGGTATCGGCGAGGACCATTCGCAACCGTCTCCATGAAGCTGGGCTACGGTCCCGCACACCGTTAGGCCGTCTTCCGCTCACGCCCCAACATCGTGCAGCCCGCCTCCAGTGGTGTCGCGACAGGCGTGAATGGAGGGACGAATGGAGACGTGTCGTCTTCAGCGATGAGAGTCGCTTCTGCCTTGGTGCCAATGATGGTCGTATGCGTGTTTGGCGCCGTGCAGGTGAGCGCCACAATCAGGACTGCATACGACCGAGGCACACAGGGCCAACACCCGGCATCATGGTGTGGGGAGCGATCTCCTACACTGGCCGTACACCACTGGTGATCGTCGAGGGGACACTGAATAGTGCACGGTACATCCAAACCGTCATCGAACCCATCTTTCTACCATTCCTAGACCGGCAAGGGAACTTGCTGTTCCAACAGGACAATGCACGTCCGCATGTATCCCGTGCCACCCAACGTGCTCTAGAAGGTGTAAGTCAACTATCCTGGCCAGCAAGATCTCCGGATCTGTCCCCCATTGAGCATGTTTGGGACTGGATGAAGCGTCGTCTCACGCGGTCTGCACGTCCAGCACGAACGCTGGTCCAACTGAGGCGCCAGGTGGAAATGGCATGGCAAGCCGTTCCACAAGACTACATCCAGCATCTCTACGATCGTCTCCATGGGAGAATAGCAGCCTGCATTGCTGCGAAAGGTGGATATACACTGTACTAGTGCCGACATTGTGCATGCTCTGTTGCCTGTGTTTATGTGCCTGTGGTTCTGTCAGTGTGATCATGTGATGTATCTGACCCCAGGAATGTGTCAATAAAGTTTCCCCTTCCTGGGACAATGAATTCACGGTGTTCTTATTTCAATTTCCAGGAGTGTAGTTGCGGATGCGGAACAGTTCAAAGAAAACTTGAGTCTCATTTCAAATAAGTATCCTACTCACACAATTATAGTCGGTGGCGTCTTCAATCTACCCTCGATTTGCTAGAAAAATTATACGTTTAAAGCCGGCGGCAGGCAAAACACGTGATCAGAAATTGTACTGAATGCTTTCTCAGAAAATAGCTTCGAACAATTAGGTCATGAGCCTACTCGAAGCCTAAATGGTTGCGAAAGCATACTTGACCTCTTAGCAACAAATAATCCTGGACAAATAGGTACTATCCTGACGAATACAGGGATTAGCTACCACAAGGCAGTTGCTGCTAGGCTGAATACCGTAACACCCACAATCATCAAAAAGAAACTCAAAGTACATCTATTTGTAAAAGCTGATAAAATGCTCTTAACGCCTTTTTAAGAGTCTCCACTCCTTCCGATCTGGTCACGTAAGCGTAGAAAACATGTGGAATGATTTCAAATAGATAGTATCGACAGCAATTGAGAGATGTATACCACATAATTTAATAAGTGATCGTACTGATTCTCTGTGGTACACAAAACGGGTCAGATCGCTGTTGCAGAAGCAACGAAAAAAAAAAAAATAAATAAAATAAAATAAAATAAAGAAAAATTCCTAAGACTGGCAAAGTTTTGGACAAGTTCGAAACACAGTGCGTGCTTCAATGCGAGATGCTTTGAATAATTTCCACAACGAAACTCTGTCTCAGAATCTGGCAGAAAACCCCAAGAGTTTCTGGTCATATATAAAGCACACCAGTGGCAAGAAGCAATCAATACCTTCACTGCGCGATAACAACGGTGAAGTCACTGATGAGAGTGCCACCAAAGCAGAGTTATTAAACGCGATTTTCCGAAATTCCTCTACCAAAGAAGACGAAGTAAATATTCCTGAATTCCAATCAAGGACAACTGCCAAGTAGATATCCTCGGTGTATCAAAGCAGCTTAAATCACTTAATAAAGGCAAGGCTTCCGGCCCAGATGGTGTACCAGTCAGGTTTCTTTCAGAGTACGCAGATGCAATAGCTCTATATTTAGCAATTATATACAACCGCTCGCTCACCGAAAGTTCCGTACCTAAAGACTGGAAAGTTGCTCAAGTCATACCAATACCCAAAAAGGGAAATAAGAGTAATCCGCTGAATTCCAGGCCCATATCACTAACGTCGATTTGCAGTAGGGTTTTGGAACACATACTGTATTCGAACATTATGATGTACCTCGAAGAAAACGATTTACTGACACATAGTCAGCACGGATTCAGAAAATATCGTTCTTGCGGAACTAGTTCTTTATACTCATGAAGTAATGAGTTCTATCGACAGGGGATGTCAAATTGACTCCATATTTTTAGATTTTTAGAAGGTTTTTTTTCTAACTAGTTGTATGCCAGTGGAATATCGCCTCAGTGGTGCGACTGGATTCGTGACTTCATGTCAGAAAGGTCACAGTTCGTAGTAATAGACGGAAAGTCATCGATTAAAACAGAAGTAATATCCGGTGTTACCCAAGGAAGTGTTATAGGCCCTCTATTATTCCTGATCTATATTAACGAAGTAGGAGACAATCTGAGTAGCCCTCTTAGATTATTTGCAGATGATGCTGTCATTTACCGTCTTGTTAAGTCATCAGATGACCAAAACGTATTGCAAAATGATTTAGATATCTGTGTGGTGCGAAAAGTGGCAATTGACCTCAATAAAGAAAAGTGAGAATTTATTCACATGAGTTCCAAAAGAAATCCGCTAAATTTCGATTTCGCGATAAGTCACGCAAATCTGATGGCTGTAAATTCAACTAAATACTTAGGGATTACAATTACAAATAACCTAAATTGGAACGATCACATAGATAATGTTGTGGGTAGAGCAAACCAAAGACTGCGGTTCATTGGCAGAACACTTAGAAGGTGCAACAGATCTACTAAAGAGACTGTTTACACTACACTTGTCCGCTCTATTCTGGAGTACTGCTGTGCGGTCTGGGATCCGTATCAGGTGGTACTGACGGATGATACTGAAAAAGGTAAAGAAGGGCGGATCGTTTTATATCATCACAAAATAGGGGAGATAGTGCCACAGACATTATACGTGAATTGAAGTGGCAATCATTAAAACAAAGCGTTTTTCGTTGCTACGGGATCTTCTCATGAAATTTCGACCACCAGTTTTCTCCTCCGATTTTGAAAACATTCTGTTGGCACCCACCTACATAGGGAGAAATGATCATGACGATAAAATAAGCGGAATCAGGGCTCGCACAGAAAAATTTAAGTGCTCGTTTTTCCCGTGGGCCGTTCGAGAGTGGAACGCTAGAGCGCTAGAGAGACGGCTTGAAGGTGGTTCATTGAACCCCCTGCCAGGCACTTAATTGTGAATAGTAGAGTAATCAAGTAGATGTAGATGTATATGTAGAAGATTCACTGTTTATCACCCTATCAGTGGTTGTAGAGTTTATACAGCATTTGCTTCACCTCGTCTCTTGATGTTTAAAGTCAAGAGCCTGAAACTATCACTGTTTCGTATTTCATTATAATGCTTGTTTTTTCATCTAGTTTATTAAATTTTCTAAAGTTTTGGTTATATCGTTTTAATCGTGTTCCCTACTCACAGCGTGCCGTTCACATATCCCTTGCGGTAGATAATCTAGCCCAATGGAGATGCTGCACTCTTCGGGGTTTACTTGTCGAGATATTTAATGAAGATGTACACATCAGACCGAAAAATGCTTAATTCCATAGTTAAATCATGGCCCTGCATCTAAGTCGCTTGTTGAAACCCTTTTATATCTAAACAGATTAACTAAAATTAATCCAGCTGCTACAACAATTGACGCATTTGGGATATTTTTGATATTCATGGATACAAGCCGCTTTAGATATGTGTGTCGTCCTAATTTCACTACTAAGTCTCATACAGCTACGAGCAGAATAATTATCTGGAAAGGTAATTTTCTTTCAGTATTTGCTTAAGCATTCTGGTAATTTTATTAGCCAGACTGACTGTAGATCTAATTACATGCGTTTTTTTATGAATTTCCGGCTGGGACTTGAGCCTCGGCTTTGTCGGATTCGTCACAGTCAAGTGTCTTTATTAATAATCTCTTAATGAGAAGCAAACAGATTCATAATATTCTTATTTGTCTGATACCTCTTAGTTGGGCCTCCAGCGATTTCTTTGATCCTATTTCCAAGACAAGCCTTAAAGCTTTATTTACGCACTACTTTTCGTCAGATATTACTGCCGTATAGTATTTCTCAGATTTCGCAGTGATCACTTTCCACTTCAAGACTTTTCTGTCGATGGAGTCCACTATTTTTAACTTTATTAACACTGCAGTTATTATTAAAACAATTTGCTGTTTCGGCATCCTTTAGGTTACGTAGCTTGTGTCGTACGTAGTCTATCCGGTTTGAAGCAATTTTACTGAATGAGTTGCAGTTTTGTTAAACATACCTAACTCTGTCAACGTTTTCCTACACTGCTGCCTATTAAATATGTAACAGCAGGAAGGATAACAAAGAACGAAATTTGTCTTATTGTTTCGTGCTGCATAACAGCAAGTACACATGATTAAGTTTGCAGATAATTTGGGGGCTTAAAAGGTGTCAAATTTAGTGGTCGGAACTGCCGTCTCTGACAGCGATAGTGGGTCTACTCCGGCTGCGCATGAGTCAAACTAAGTTTGGATAACAGATACTGGTAGGTAATTCCATGTTACTTTACTCTAACATAAGCCAGAGCCTGTCTATTGTTGTGGCTTGCAAGTCGTGGTGAGCAAATTTCTTGGCGACCCCTGACCAGACGTCTTCAGTGGTTGAGTGACCTAGAGAGCACTGTGGCCAGGACAACGGTCGAACGCCCTCTGTATCGAGGTAAGTCATGAGAGCATGGGCAACGCGTGATACTGGGTGAACGTGATGAAAGATTATATCATGGGGATCACGAATGTAGAGCACCACCAACGACCGTAACACGTAAGAAATGTAGGGGCTGCTATTCAAATTAGCGTCTTTGCAAAAGACAGTTCCACCCGACAACATCACACCAGCTGCTGGGCCCATATGGCGGTGACGAATGCAATCTGACAGTGTTCTTTGTCCTCGGAACCGCTCCACAAATTTATGACCATAGTGATGCTGCTACGTCAAAGGAAGCAACAACAATGGTCTACGTCTACGTTAATACTTCAAGGCGTGTAGTGGAAGACAGCTCGTACCACTATTACCAATTTCATTTCCTGTTCCACGCACATATTAAGGTGACAATGCCTCCATACGAGCCTAATCTCGCTTACGTTTTCAAAGTGTTCAGTTCACCTTCCCTAACAACGACTTTATGTGATCATCCCACTCTATGTGGCTTCTTAGTATTATCTTCAAATACATTATCATATCAAAGGTACGCGGACACCCCATGTACGGAATGGCACGAGAGGTGGAACCGCCAATGTAAAAGGAGTCGGGGAATATTGTCAGTACAGAAGTAGTAACAGCAGAATGGGTTGGAAAGGGGATCACAGAGACAACGTGGCTGGTCACTGAATGTTACCTGAGTAACAAATCCATCAAGGACATTTCATCCTTTCTAAAGCTGCCCAAGTCGACTGTTCGTGATATGATTGTGATGTGACAACTCAAAGGAACAGCCATAGCTAAATCAAGACCAGGAAGACCTCACGCAAAGATGGACAGGTACCATCGATCATTGCTGAGGGTGATGGTAAAAAATCGCCTGAAATCAGCGAAAGGAACCAATCGTTAGTTCCAAACTGTTACCAGCACTCCAACTATCAATGTGACTGTGCGTAGGGAGTTAAAATGAATTGGGTACAATGATCCAGCAGCCCCTCATAGGCCACATATTGCTGTATGCAATGCTAAGTGACACTTGATGTGGTGGAAAGATCGACGATGATCTGGAAACAAGCGTAGAACCACGAAACACTCTGCAGCAATCCGATGGAAGGCTATGTATTTGGCTGATGCGTGGAGAACGTTACCTGCCATCTTGTGTAGTGCGAACAGTAAAGTGGTGTTACGTTATGTGAGAGTATTTCGTGGTTAGGGTTTGCACTTAGGCACTAAACGCGGAAACACATGAACACATTTTTCAGCACTGCGTATTTCATCCAGTAGAGGATGATTGTATCAGCACGACAATGCATCCTGTCATAAAGCAGCGCCTCTGATTCAATGATTTGTGGCAAATAGCGTTCCTGAGATGGACTGGCCTACCCAGAAACCCGATCTCAAACCAATGGAACACCTTTGGGATGAGTCAAAACGTCGATTTCGCGCCAGACCGCAGCGTCCAACATCACTATATTCTCTGGTTTCGGCTCTTGATGAAGATTCGGCTGCCATTCCTACACAGACATTGAGACACGTCATCGAATGTGTCACCAGCAGAGTTCAAGCCATCGTAAAGGCGAAGGGTGGACGGACCCATAATGTCCAAAAATAGGTGAGTGCATGTTGAAAGCAGTGAACTATCGCCATAAGTAGTGATATCTAAACTTTGACCCTTTAACCCATGGAAATGGAAACGAGCGTTTGGCGTCAATGGCCGGGAGGCCCCTTACGGGGCAGGTCCGGCAGCGTTGGTGCAGGTCTTACTACATTCAGCGCCACATTGGGCGTCGTGCGCGCCTGATGGGGATGAAATGATGATGAAGACAAGACAACACCCAGTCCCTGAGCGGAGAAAATCCACGACCCAGCGGGGAATCGAACTCGGGCCCCTTAGGACGGCAGTCCTTCACACTGACCATTCACCTACCGGAGCGGGCCCTCTAACCCGTAATAGGTATAAATCTTATGCCTCAGAAAACGATTCAGAAATGAAATCTCAACCGTATGTTTAATAGAAATAGTTACACATACACACTCCTACACAATCTAGCGCAACTGAAAATGGGTTTAATATAGCTATCACTTGAATGTTATGCAGTGAGTAATGATTAATTCCAGTGATACCTCCGTGTGCAATGTGTGTTGTACCATACGGGATGTGTATGTGTGACGCCTGTCGACGTTTTGTTCGTAATGAAGTGGTCATGCCTAAAAAGTCAATTAAATTAGCCCTGCCACTGACAAATTGCAACCAGGAATAACATTTACATTAGTTCCCCAAGTCGTAAGAATTTAATTAGGATCGGCATTTGGAATTTGATCCTTGGAAAAGCAGAACAACAGAGTACTGACAAAATATTTATTGCAAAAACAGCACTCAAAGAAAAATTTATAAATTGAACAAGTATTGACCTAGAACGTTAACTCTTCTGAATTAATCTAAATTTGAGATAGGGAAAATATCTATGACTTGGATCGAAATCTTGTCCCCGTTAATTCGACGAAACGCTGATTAGCATCGAAGCTATGAAACCCTCCATCCTGACTGGCACTAATAGTAAAGAGCTCTGTGATCTCACAAATGAAACTTAACACATTTAATATCAAAGATTCCCCATATGTCGAGTCGTGATGCCTATGTCACTGAATTTAGTCCTGGGAAGGACAATGCTGCAGGGCCGATCTGTGCATAGCTGCCGGCCGTCGTCCAGACGAAGGGCATTCAGTAGCTGTAAATTCTGAGTCCACAAAGGAAGTGAAATGGCATCCGCCAACTCCTAGGGTCGAAACTACTTCAGTACACTGCCGGACACGAATCAGGAGCCCTGCTTGCTCGTACACCAGGAATACAAACCTAAGTGTGCGATCGTGAGGACGTGCTTCGTAATGCTTTAGTCTCTATCTCTCCGCAAAGAAGCACAGATTCGTTTCTCAGCTGACAGAGAAACTAATGATGTCATTCCTAGAGGCGAAGTCAGCACTTTATTAAATCTAATAGTGAGATTGGTCACTGTTGCCTTGCCAGCAATATCTCACAACGCTATCCAGCGATGTGTGTTCTCTCGACACTCGCCTGAGCGTCACTTGCGCCCCGCAGTGCCCAGTTTAGAGAAAATGTGGCCTTGTAGATGTGAACTCTCTGCGCAGCCAGTCACCGCGCCCCTTACAAACGGAATGCCTGCCACTCTACGAGTTATGAAGCTGTCAGCCAACCACTTTCAGCTCATATTCCGTTCGGTAGACACTTCAAGGACAAACTGTAACTCCTCCTCTGACTACAAATTCAGCCAATCAGGTTAATTTGACTGCCTTGTGGGGGGAACACGCCTTGGCGTCTGGCGTGAAAACTTCTACGACCGTTAGCTCGCACATACCTCCATGCTAGAAAGACAGGTGGCGGCTCTTAAAGGCTGCCATCTCTCCGATAGTGAGCTCTCTGCATCGTCTCGCCCCCGACTCTTTGTTAGCAACGGCACAGCCACCGCTAAGAGCCTGTTCCACTGGCGTCTCAAAGGGGCGGCTGTCCTAGGCAGTAGTCGCCCCCATCTTCCTATTCTTTTGCCCTACCTCGAGCTCTCAGTACGAGTCGCTTCCCAAGACTGCGGAGGTTTTCGTTCTCCCTGCTCTCAGAGCCAGCACGAAATTAACCTCAAAGCACGAAACTCTGCAGAAATGTTAGTACGAGGCTAGCCAGTACCAACTATGCACTATCAGGCAATAAATCATTAATAATCTGATAACTTCACCTAAAAATGCAATCTCATATAAAACAAAGATGAAATATGAACAGTGAAACGTCCCCTTAGAAAAATTTATACATGACTGTGCTTAAACTGACACACAATATTTTTTTTTTTTTTTAGCGCAACGCAATCTGACTTTCAGATATCCCTACAAAGGAATGGCCCTGACTAACATTAACCTGTACCTTTCACAAATCACTTACCTCACAAAAATCTTCGTTACTCAAGCTACTGCAATACAGCGAGCGCCGCTACTGCCAGCTAAATCAAAGATTCAAACTACTGAAGGCACTAACTACTGATAGGCATAGTTAGCAAATGAAAGATTTTAATAGAGAACAAACAATGTATTTACCTTAATAGTGTTGAAAAAACATAATATACATGTTCATGACATCCATTTTTACAAATTTCCAAACTCCGCCATCTCTCTCCCCACATCCACCACTGTTGGCGGCTCACCTCCAACTGCGCAACGCTACGCGCTGTTCACGTCCAACTGCCGCTGCCCAACACTACTATGGCAGACAACAATGCAAACTAGCCACAGACTGCACACAGCACAGCCAGTGATTTTCATATAGAGCGCTACGTAACGTTGCCAATAAGAAAACATAAACAGCCTACTTACATAAAGAAAACATAAACAGCCTACTTAACAACAGTCAAAATTATTCGTGAATGGCGGCAAAGTCATGAGGAACTGATCCTAAACTGAACAAGTTTTATCTAATCTGCTTATAGTGTCCAGTTGTGCGAATAAGAAAGTTTTCCCAGTTTTTTAATCATTGACTTTAAACACAAAAGACGCTTAAGCCATCGGAATCAGCACATAATTTGCAAATGTCATTTCCCCCTAACATCGCAGTAATGTGGGAAATCGCTTCGAACGATACTTAGCAAGCAGCTTTGATCCAAACAGCACCCATCGATCTAACTCGTCTGCACCTCCCCCCTAATGGCATACAGAAAGAATCTGTTATTACTAATGTTTAGTGACTACAGTTTAGTATACGGTTTTCGACACGGCAGAATATTCATGGGCCGTGAGTCGTACCCGGGGGGTGGCCGCGCGGTCTAGGGCGTCTTGTCACAGTCCGTGCGGCTCCCCCCGTCGGAGGTTCGAGTCCTCCCTCGGGTATTGGTGTGTGTGCTGTCCATAGCGTAAGTTAGTTTACGTCAGTTTAAGTTAGATTAAGTAGCGTGCAAGCTTAGGGACCGATGACCTAAGCAGTTTGGTTGCATAAAATCTTACCACAAATTTTAAAAAAATTTACCACGATGTACAAGATGGCGACAATGCAACGTGGCACTGTATTATGCGTAAGTAGCAAAGAATAAATTGTTTTCGATAGTAATAATGCAAAACTAAGTTGGTTAAGAAGTGTATATACTGTTATCCAAACACAAGGAATTGCCGGCCGGAGTGGCCGTGCGGTTCTAGGTGCTACAGTCTGGAGCCGCGAGGCCGCTACGGTCGCAGGTTCGAATCCTGCCTCGGGCATGGATGTGTGTGATGTCCCTAGGTTAGTTAGGTTTAAGTAGTTCTAAGTTCTAGGGGACTGATGACCTCAGAGGTTGAGTCCCATAGTGCTCAGAGCCATTTGAACCAAACACAAGGAATTGATTTAAAAAAATCAGCATGTGTAAAATTCAAGTACTCCATAATTTAGGAGAGGGTGATAACTTTGAATTTACAGCCCGACGGATTGAAAAGATAATATACAGCGCTGTGATTAGCTTCTTTTCAGTGAAGTTTAGCAACCTACGAGTTTCCGCTTTACCATGCGTAAGAATAATGCCGCATCCCAAATCGCAGAGTAACCGTGAGCAAGAAGTGCCGAAATAAACTAACCTCCTTACCTAAGTTTCACAAGTTAACCGAAAAAAATCTTCCCCAATTCTTTCATCGTTGAAGAATTTCCGAATAGTACGAATTGCGTGTAGATAATCGCAGTCCCCCTCCCAAGTCGGAACACAGAACAAGGCTCCTCCAAATACGGCACCAGATACTTGACTCCTTCACATCAGAAAGGCGAAAGCTATTTCGAACAAAGATGGCCTCGTGGCTCCTAACTGACGAAGGTTTCCCACTGGCCGAAAGACATACTGATTCCTCAAACATGCGAAATCGCCTCAGTGACCATGCAAAGAGGTGGCTCGAAGAGCTTTTACCGATCGGTTGATTGCCGCTGAGTACAGCAAATACGCGAATAAAACGTTCTCGGTTTTCCAGTCGCGTCAATTCGAACAAAATGCTCGAGCTTTCGATGGCCATCTCCGCCATCTTCACCAGGAGTTCACTGACTGCCGGGGCTGTTACGGTCTCCCGCTTATATAGGCATGATGACATCATCAGCAGCCAATCAGATCGATCCAATGTGGCGCGCGCGTAAGTCGACCCGGGCCGCTAGCGGAGCTATTGCCCGTGGCAGCACCGGTGACGTCAGGTGGCGCCAGGGGCAGGCGCCACGTTTAAAACTGCCGCTCCCGCGTCGCGCATCTGTCTCTGCTTTCTTTCGATGTCAAACGCCCGTCCCCATGCCCTGCTGAGTGTGTATTCCTGGTCTCTCTTGAAATTGTTGTTGTTTAAGCGAATCTCGGCCGCTTCCTTTATAATGGAGTCCCAATATGTATTTTCGAACTGTATTTTATTTCCGTTTTCTAGGCAATGCTCCGCTATGGCCGACTTGTCAAGCTTCCTTTGTTTTATATGGCGCTTGTGCTCAGTACAACGCTCCGCAACCGTGCGAATTGTCTGTCCAATGTACATGCTGCGACATTCACAGGGTACACCATACACACTGGACACTCGAAGAGCAATGTCGTCCTTAACAGGGCGCAACATATCTCGTATCTTGGGGGCAGGCCGGAACACTGGTCTTAGTCCATGTTTCTGCAGCCTTGACCTCACCATTGACAGTCACCTCACCTGGTTCCCTCATCTCCGCTCCATCCAATCCAAAGCCCACAACTGCCTCCGACTCCTCAAACTCCTCTCTGGCCGGACATGGGGGTTGCACCCCTCTACCATCCTCCACACCTACAAATCCTTAATCCGTCCTATCCTCTGTAATGCCAGTCCCGCCTGAATATCTGCCCCCCCCCCCAAATTCTATAAGTCCCTCCAGATCCTTGAGCGTCATGCACTCCGCCTCGCCTTCTGTATACGCCTCCCATCCCCCACGCAGATCCTCTATCTATGACCTCATTCCTTTCCCCAATCTGCTCCTGTTCCTCGAACATATCCGCATACTCTACACCTCCCGCCGCCTTGATCCCCCTCACCCCCGGGTTGCTCCTCTCCTCTCCCATCCCCGCCCCCTGCCACGTCTTCACTGTTGTGTCCCCCCTACCCTCCATTTCTATGCCCTTCATCTCCTTTCGCAAGGTGGCTTCCATCAACTCCACCTCCCAGATGATGCCCTCCCTACCTCCACTTATCCCTCCTATCAACTCTGATCCTCACCCCCCCTCCTTTCCTCCGTCCTTTTCCTGGGCTCTCTCTCTCCTCCCTTCCATCCTCTTTTTTCCCCACCTACCCTCTCTCTGCCCCCCCCCCTTCTCTCCCCTGAGTCTTTTGCATTTGCCTCCTCTGCCTTTTCCCATTCCCTCTCGCGTCGGCCCTGCCCCTCTCCCCCTTATGAGTCCTCTCCCTCCTTTGGTTCCCCCCCTTTCGTTTTTCCTCTCCTCCCTCCTTGTTTCCCCCCCCCCTTCTGTCCAGGTCTTCCCCATCTGTCCTTGGCTATGGTGTGTCATCTTTGTGCCAACATTTTAGTGCAGTGTTTACAGTGAGTGTTCAGTGTTGTGTGTCTTTTCCGAAGTGTTGCGAACGGACATCATCCTGTCGCTGCGTGTGATTTTTATGTCTCTTGCGAACAGAAACCAGACTGTCGCCATGTTTTTTAATTGTCTGTCTACTATGTTACCTGCCTGCTTCCTGTGTATTTTATTAGCCTTGCCAACCCTTTGCTTTATGTTTTAACTTTCCACAACTTTCCGCCGTTTTACAGTTTAAGTCACCGTTTTATCGACTGCTTTTATTGTTTCTTATCTTCTTCTTACGTTTTAAAAAGTCTGTAGGCTGCAGAGCAGCGTAATAAGCTGCTGCCAGCCCGCCCCCTTCGAGGGGAATCGAAATTCAATAAAGGAAAAAAAAAAGCCCCGGCAGTCGACGACGATGGCGGAGATGGCCATCGAAAGCTCGAGCATTTTATTCGAATTGACGCAGCTGGAAAACCGAGAACGTTTTATTCATGTATGCCGCCCGAAACACTCCGAGGACATACAGAAAATACGCGTAAAGTATTCCAGAGATAACGATCTCCTAAGTGCAAAATATAAAAAGAAGAAATGAGAAGTGCTGAATTAACAGGCAACATTCAGAAAAGTGCTGAGCATTTGTAAAGGAAATCACACAGAAGTTCCTAACGCATCCAATCCTGGAATATTGTTCTAGTATTTGGACTTCTTATCAAACAGGCATAGCAAGAGGCACAGAATGAATTCAGAGAAGCGCCCCGGGATCGTAACAGTCGGTAAAGCCCATAAGAAAGTGTAACAGATACGTTCGAGCAACTTCAGTGCGAATGCTTGGAAGGAAGACGACGTAGATCTTGTGAAACCTTCTTGCGTAAACTTATGGAAACTGTACTTGAGTGATCATTATGCTGTCACTGTTGCTCAGAAAACACTGGGAGTGAAATGGGGCTTTAGATTGTATAATCACAAATCCTTAACAGTTCTCAGGTACCTTTATTAATCCGACTCACTAACTCCAAGTGCTTACATAATACTATGTTAACAGGGCATTGAGCTCTCAAGTTACCAAAATACAAATTTAGTATCTAACACAAAAAAGGGGCATGAACATCGCCAATAATAAACAACCATAAGAGATGACGAGAAAGACAAACAAATCCCAGAATTAACTGGTAAAACCTAAGACTTTCCATCATGGTGTGGTAAAAGTCCGAAACGTCTTATTATAAGCATGGATTTCGAACTTTCACCATGAGACGTTGGCAAATCTTATGATGTACCCATACCACCTGGTAAAATATTATTGTTTTTAAAAAAATCAGCTTAACAATTTATTGAAATAGTTTGTATTTGTTGTAAATTGTTGTATTTTGAACTTTCTTGCATTCCAATGTGATTATAATGCGCAATATTCCATATTAGTGAAAAATGTTGTAAAAAATTTTACCTTGTGAACGTTAATTTTTGTTGCAACAGGGCATAATTTCTAATTACATATTACAGAAGACGAGTTATGTAATCATTTTTTAATTGGACACTATTTTAAACAACTACAAATTTTGAACCCTTGTCCGCCAACAAAACATTGTTGGTAACCACTTCCCATAGACTAGTTTCTCCTTTAGCTGTTTCTTCGACGTTGATAAAATTTTCCTTGCACAATGTAAATTGGTTCTTAGTGTATAATGACCTCAGTTTACCAGCTTTGGTACCAAGTTGATAAAATTTGTCATCCTGAATATTTATCACTACTGCTATTATAGATTTTGCGTCAATTTTTGCCACCCAATTTTTGCCATGTCTACATCCGGTACTTTAATTCTCACATTCTTTCAACTGAAGGTTTTCGAATTTTGTTTCTTTGCTTGCAATTGAAAATCTTCTTTGGCAGCTTCTCGGATCCGTTTCACTTTATTAACACTGTTGGAAGTTGTCCGCGTCTCGCCATAACCATTAGCTCGTGCCAGTGTCTCGTTGCTAACTGTCGTCAAGTCCGGTGTCTCTGGTGCTTCCTCGCCTGCTGCTGCCGCACATTCTACCTCCGTTCCTTCTGGTCCAGTACTTGACTCACTGGCATCAATTCCTTGGCCGTCGTTTCCACTTTCCTTTGAGTCGGTAGAAGTAGTGTTTAACATTGTTTCCAAGTTTTCTTCAGTGTTCGTATTTTTTATTAAATCACTTGGAACAACTGAAGTCGCAATGCCCATTTTCATTGGAACCCCAAATATGGCGTCATATCGTGGACATCTGATCTCTTCATGATAAGCCCAATTTTTCATTGCTTGCACAAACCTCAGCCCTCCAGACCATTTTGAAATCTCGTTTTTTTTTCCATCCAAATTGATACCACATTTTCGAGTTCTTGATTTGGTCTTTAGACTGGTCCCTCAGACTGACTGTGCCTCGGCTTCCCGTGGACTACCTTTATATCACTATCGACCACCACCCACATAAACTTTGAATGACTTGGTTAAAAAACTCTCTACCATTATCAGAATGAAGAATAGTTGGGGACACCAACGCTGGTAAAATGTCCAAAAAATGATATCCTAATTCATCAGCCCTTTTCGAAGTTAGTGGCGGAGGATAACAAATTTTGTCAAATGACCTTGGTGTACACGTATGAACTTCGTCTTATTGTCTGGGTTTGCCTGCATGTCGACTAAGTCAGTTTGGCATCATGAATTCATTTCCCTGTGTGTGATAGGTTTCACTACAACATCCCTTTTCAATGTTTTTTGCTTTTTCTGACATGGTTCACATAATTTCAAATAAATAACGATTGATTCAAAAGTCACATTCTTGTACTTACGATTCAGTTCCTCAATCATCCGTGTTCGTCCGCCATGACCTGTAGCAATTTGGGTCTCATGTAGTACGTTAATCAGTTCATTAAAACGAACGTAATGACGAATTTCTTCTTTTCCAGCAGACACCGGTGCTATGAATTTCTCTTCACCTCCGATGTTGAAAACATCATATCGCTACAAACGTCTGTACTGAACCGATTTTTTATTGGAAACGATTTTTGCATTTTTCAGTTCACTTAACAGAATCTTATACTGCTCAGCAGTTACATAAGAATTGTTGTCCTTCTTATTCAATGATTCGCTTAAAAGTTTGTAATACCTGTTATGCATAACGTCACTCATTCTGATGCAAAGTTGCAGAAAAAAACACCCCTAAATCAAGTCGCAAAGATGACCGTACGCACGATTCTTGGCACGGACTGAAACTACGCAACGGTGAGCGGATCGAAAACTCACAATTGCCAATAAAGAAACTTATCTGGAAACAAAATTGGCAACAATTAGACTTTGCTGAATCTGCACCACGGAGGCGGGAGTCTTCGATCCAGATTTTACCACTATTCATTGGTAAATCCTCAGATTTACCAATGTCTCTTGGTAAAAGTTCGAAATTTCGGACTTTCGCCACACCGCGATGATAAATCTTAGGTTTCACCGGGTAGTTCTAGGATAACAATTCTCAAAAAATTATATAACAATAATTATTAGCACCAAGCAGGTGGCTATTAAGTGCATAGATGTTACATAATACATACGATAGTTACACTGAAGAGCCAAAGAAACTGGTACACCTGCCTAATATCGTGTAGGGCCCCCGCGAGCACGCAGAAGTGCCGCAACATGTTGTGGTGGACTCGACTAATGTCTGAAGTAGTGCTGGAGGGAACGGACACCATTAATCCTGCAGGGCTGTCCATAAATCAGTCAGAATACGAGGGATGGAGATCTCTTCTGAACAGCACGTTGCAACGCATCCCAAATATGGTCAATAATGTTCATGTCTTGAGAGTTTGGTGGCCATCGGAAGTGTTCAGACTCAGAAGAGTGATCCTGGAGCCACTCTGTAGCGATTCTGGACGTGTGGGGTATTGCACTGTCCTGCTGGAACTGTCCAAGTCCATCGGAATGCACAATGGACATGAATGGATGCGTGTGTTCAGACAGGATGCTTACTTTCGGATCACCTGTCAGAGTCGTATCTAGACATATCAGGGGTCCCACATCACTCCAAGTGCACACACCCCAGATCATTACAGAGCCTCCACCAGCTTGAACAGTCCCCTGCTGACATGCAGGGTCCATGGATTCATGAGGTTGTCTCGATACACGTCCATCCGCCAAATAGAATTTGAAACAAGACTCGTCCGACCAGGCAACATGTTTCCATTCATCAACAGTACAATGTCAGTGTTGACGGGCCCAGGTGATGTGTAAAGTTTTGTGTTGTACAGTCATCAAGGATACACGAGTGCATCTTCGGCTTCGAAAGCCCATATCGATGCTGTTTCGTTGAATGGTTGATGTCCCAGCATTGAAATCTGCAGCAGTTTGCCAAAGGGTTGCATTTGTGTCACGTTGAACGATTCTCTTCAGTCGTCATTGGTCCCGTTTTTGTAGGATCTTTTTCCGGGCGAAAGGGATGTCGGTGATTTGACGTTTTACCGGATTCTTGATATTTATGGTACACTTGTGAAATAATCCCCACTTCATCGGACATGCGTGATCCATCGCTCGTGCGCCGACTATAACACCACGTTCAGACTCACTTAAATCTTGATAACCTACCATTGTAGCAGTAGTAACCGATCTAACAAATGCGCCAGACACTTGTCACACGGGCGTTGCCGACCGCTGTGCCGTGTTCTACCCCTTTACATATCTCTTTATTTGAATATGCATGCCTATACCAGTTTATTTGGCGCTTCAATGTAGAATGAGCAGTTACACAATATACTCAGTTAAGACAGTTAAAATGTCTCAGATCGAGAAGCAGAATCAAAGACAAACAATAATCGAACTTGACCCATAATGCAATAATGTACCTACCAATCGCCGGTACACCTAACTAATACTACATAGGCAATCACAAGAGAGCAAAATATAATAATAGAACAGAAAACTCAAGTTACTACCTGCTAACCTCGGCCACAATAAAGGAAAACTGGAAATCAGTGAATGCCAGCAGTGAGAACAAATCCAAGAAATTAACCGAACACAACAAACAATTAAAAACCTACTCCCATTCTTAATACACTGAGTCCTACGTCGGTCTCTACATAGCTACAATGTGACTTCCTGCACAATCTTCTTCAACAGCTAGTAAACCCGTATCCAGTCTGCACTGGGTTCCCTAGACCCAGAAATCCGAGAACCATCCGCTCCTTTAGATCGGAGCCAGTGCTTCACACTGACAGCAAGCACCACAAGCCCAGATTACAGAGACCAGTAGGTTGGCAGGCCCCTTTGCTGCACACCTCCCTGCTACGCCTCGTCCAAGCAGATGCCCTGTCAGGAAGTGATAGCTATGTTGCTGGCCACTTTGATCCTCCCTCTTCGCTGAGGATCTACGTCCTGATGACGACTCGGCTGCCTCATCCTCCAATTACATTGGGCCGATGTCACCAGCTACTCCCTGAGCCAGTCACACGGGGCCGTACGCAAGACCGACCGAGGCACCATGCTTGGCCCTTCACCAAATGTGAAGTCTTGTCCGCCGCTGTCCACGGTCTCCAATGCGAGCTCCAAGACACTGCCACTTCTCTCGTCAGCCGCGACTCCCTGCCCACTGTCACACACGGCCACTCCTGACCTTGACATAGCGCTTCTCTCCAATGGTCTCGCGCTTCACATAACCGAAGACGCCAATTGTGGTGGTTTTGGGTCAGTGGAATGCACATTACAGGGCACCTGGCTCGGAGCTGTCC
Organism: Schistocerca cancellata; assembly: GCF_023864275.1. NCBI lineage: Eukaryota > Metazoa > Arthropoda > Insecta > Orthoptera > Acrididae > Schistocerca > Schistocerca cancellata. The sequence goes on from NC_064626.1 coordinate 948,557,502, forward strand.
TTGAAGTAACCGATTTCTGACAGTTCTTCTTTGTGTGATACCATCTGCTGCTCACACTGCTGTAGTAGATGCAGTATGATGCGCCAGAGCCATATGTCGAACACGATGGTCTGCCGTCTCGAGGCAGTACGTGGCCGTCCAGAGACCGGTCTTCTAGCGGCCGTGCATCCTCGTGGCCACAGCTGCCGGATGTCTTTCTGCAATACCGGGGAGGGAACATCCAGTTTCTCGTAGCCCTAGTCACGACGTAGTTCAAACTCAGTGTGGTGCTGATAATGGCTTCTTTGTCACCTTGAAGGCACTCTTGAGTAACATCAACTCACAATGTTAAATCTCCAAGGTAACTAACGCTTACGACCGTTACACAGGGTATTTAAAACAAGCCTGATTTGCATCCTCAAAGTGACGCTACCAGAGCCACTCTTATGCGACTAACGCGAAATTTGAATAGACATCATCTTTCAGATGAAGGATACCCCTAACAACTTTCGTTTCTGTCGCACAGTTCCTTCTTGATGTTGAGATTTTTTTATTTTTTTTTTGTCAGTGTAGAATGTACACTCATGCGCATAAAGTAAGGATAATTGCAGAATGTGGTGCCACACAACGTGGCACTACACAAAACTGGCGCTAATAGCATAGGCACATAGGGAACACACACGACACTGACCTGTAAGTCCACGTTATTGGTGATAAGTTGAGAAAACCGTCCCGAAACACATATGCTACAAAACGCCACTGTTTCCTGTGCATGTACCCCGACATCAATATGAGATCTCCATGCACACGTGCACAGCCCGCACAATGGGTTGGCATACTCTGGATCAGGTGGTCGAACAGCTACTGGAATATAGCCTCCCATTCTTGCACCAGTGCCTGTCGGAGCTCCTGAAGTGTCCTAAGGGTTTGAAGATGTGCAGCGGTACGTCGACCGAGAGCATCCCAGGTTTGGAGAACAGGCAGGTCATCCATTCGCCAGATATCTTCTGTTTCAAGGTACTCCTCCACGATGGCAGCTCAGTGGGGTCGTGCCTTATCATTCATAAGGAGGAAGGTGGGACCCACTGCACCCCTGAAAAGGAGGACATACTGGTGCAAACTGTCGTCCCGATACACCTCACCTACTACAGTTCCTCTGTCAACGACACGACACCAATCATAATCCCATCCCACACCATCAAACCACGACCTCCATACAGGTCCCTTTCAAGGACATTAATGGGTTGGTATCTAGTTCCTGGTTCATGCCAGATGAAAACCCGGCGAGAATCACTGTTCAGACTGTACCTGGACTCGTCCGTGAACATAACCTGGGACCACTGTTTCAATGACCATGTACTGTGTTCTTAACACCAGGCTTTACGGGTTCTCCTGCGACGAGGGGTCAGTGGAATGCACCTTACAGGTCTCCGGGCGAATAAACCATGTATTTTCAGTCGTCTGTAGACTGTGTGTCTGGATACAACTGTCCCAGTGGCTGCGGTAAGGTCCCGAGCAAGGCTACCTGCAGTACTCCGTGGCCGTCTGTGGGCACTGATGGTGAGATACCGGTCTTCTTGTGGTGTTTTACACCGTGGGCGTACCGTACTGTAGCGCCTGGACACGTTTCCTGTCTGCTGGAATCGTTGCCATAATCTTGAGATCACACTTTGTGGCACACGGAGGGCCCGTGCTGCGACCTGTTGTGTTTGAGCAGTCTCCAGTCGCCCTAGTATTCTACCCCTCATAACGTCATCAATACGTGTTATTTGAGCCATTTTCAACACACAGTCACCATTAGCGCGTCTGAAAACGTCTGCATACTTACTCGCTGCACCGTACTCTGACATGCACCAACACACCTCTGCGTATGTGGACTGCTGCCAGCACCATCGTGTGACGACGGTAGGTATACCCTGAGGTGATTTAAACCCGCAAACCGCCCACCAGAGTGTTGTTTCACCACGTCTCAGCATTATCCTTAATTTATGAGCGTGAGTGTAGATAGCGTTATTCCTACATAAGTTGTGTTGCACTGAAATGCCAATCATTTGCATATCTAAGCATGTGGTACACTTCGTACCAAATTGACCTTTGTTTCAAGCAACCTTCATGATGCAACTTCAGTGATCAGCAGTCTACTTACTTCGAGTTCAACATTAAAGTGGTGTCTATAATTATACATATCTGTGATACCATACGAATTTCATTCCATGTCCATGATTTATACGCGGTGCTGTAGTATCTTTGGTCAAGAATGCACAATCCCTCTAATTGAACAGACAACAACGGGGAATAACCGTGACGTTACGAGCTAGTCCGTGGCTAAGTGCTGCTCGGTGCTGCGGACAGTACCGGAATGCCATGTGCGCTACTTTCTCAGCGCGAGATCCAGGCCGCCTCTTGCGTTGCGGATCTACTGCGGGCTGCCTTGACCCGCTTCGATCACCGCCTCGCTTTGCGAGGAAATTTCCGACCACCTACAACTAACGCAATGTGTGTCTGTCACGATTCAGTCGCATAAGCTAAACCGAAGCCGATTCTCAAACATGTAACACTGAAATATCTGTAGTAGTCTCGCTAGTTCAGCAGAAATCATTAAGTTACTCATTCCACAGAAGAGGATCAGAGAAATTTATTTGAAACTAGTGGCTTTGATACGATAGACTGATGTCACTGCCATGCAAATATGTAATTTTGTACGCTTTCCTGCGCTTCTATTGGATGTATCAATTGTAAAATGGATTAACCCCGCGACGCAGACCATCTGCTTTTCTGTCGTCAATCTAATGCGCCGCGGGGCGCACTGCTGCACTGTAGAATCTCGAAATCGAAACCGGCGCTTTAACTAGCTAATCACGTGTCGATCCAATCCTGCAACCGAGGAAAAATCACTGGAGATATCTCGGATCAAGCCCTGTTTTCGTTGTTGCAAACCAGTTGACCAGTTGACAGCGTTGCGTTTCACGTGTGGGGAGACGTCTGAAGCAACTAGCTGCCTGTATTCAACACCACAGTGCGTTACTACTCACTGTCTTATTTGAGGTGGCATGCCCCAAACCTTTCTCCGGCTAACAATAAGCTTACATGGCGTTTTATATGGAGATCTACAGTGTGGCAGACAACCTTAACAATAGTACAGCTTGATATTTTTCATAAACACGAAATATTAATGAAGGTCAAAGTGACTGAGAGTGCGACAAAAACGTCATAAATTAAGTATTAACTTAAGACCAAACTGATATTGATGCGCAATGCCTTAAATTCATAACATACTTATCTACTATTATGGCTACGAAATCTTTCGTAAAGCAGTCCTTGGATAAAAAGTTCTCGGATGACTTGTCGCCTCAAATTCGGATAAAATTCCAAGCTTTCGATGGCGATCTCCACCAGTAGCTACGTGTGATACAAGTCCTGACAAATATGACTGAGGCAGTCATCGAAAGCTTGTTTTTATCACAAATTTGAGGCGACAAGTTAACTGAGAACCGTACTTACCCACTGTCACAAGAAGGTAAATATTCACTCTTAGTTGACTGTCGTTTCCACAATAATCTGTCTTCAATCTTACGAAGGTTATCAGCTATAGCGCTGAATTGCAGCTGCAGGTCTTGCGAACGAAATAGGAAACTGATGGAATAGGTGATATTTTTACAGCTCGCCTGTACCGAAAAATCTCAATAACAAAAATACACTAAAAACTGTGTGAGAAAACTAAACTATAATCTCCAGGCTAACCAGAAAGTGATTTGGAAATATTAATCAAACGAAATCTAGCTCTTTCTCTCCATACGCGATATGCTTTGGATAGAAGTAACCAGTGTAATGGAAATACTCAGCGCTCCTATCTCTCTCACATACCATAGAATACGAAACTCACATTAAATTCATGACACGGTCCAGAGGAATCAAAATCGTAAATCTAAAACCCTAATTTACTCTTATATTTATCATAAATAGGACTAATATACACCGAAGAGCCACAAAACCTGGTACACCTGCCTAATGTCGTGTAGGACCCCGCGAGTGCGCAGAAGTGCCGCAACACGACGTGGCATGGACTCGACTAATGTCTGAAGTAGTGCTGGAGGGAACTGACACCATTAATCCTGCAGAACTATCCATAAATCAGTAATAATACAAGGGATGGAGATCACTTCTGAACAGCACGTAGCAAGGCATCCCAAGTATGTTCAACACTGTCATGTCTGGGGAGTTAGCTGGCCAGCTAAAGTGTTTAAACCCAGAAGAGTGTTCCTGGAGCCACTCTGTAGAAATTCTGGACGTGTGGGGTGTCGCACTGTCCTACTGGAATTGCCCAAGTTCGTCGGAATGCGCAATGGACGTGAATGGATGCAGGTGATCAGACAGGATGCTTACGTGCGTGTCACCTGTCAGCGTCGTATCCAGCCGTATCTGGGCTCACATATCAAAACAACTGCACACGCCCCACACCATTACAGAGCCTCCGCAGCTTGAAAAGTCCGCTGCTGACATGCAGGGTCCACGAATTCATGAGGTTGTCTCCATACCCGTACACGTCCATACGCTCGATACAATTTGAAACGAGACTCGTCCGACCAGGCAACATGTTTCCAGTCATCAACTATCCAGTGTCAGAGATGACGGGCTCAAGTGAGGCGTAAAGCTTTATGTCGTGCAGTACACGAGTAGACCTTCGGCTCCGAAAGCCTATATCGATTATGTTTCGCATACTGGCACTTGTTGATGGCTTAGCTTTGAAATCTGCACCAATTTGCGGAATGATTGCACTTCTGTCACTTTGAGGATTCTTTTGAGTCGTCGCTGGTCCCGTTCCTGCTGGATCTTTTTCCGGCCACAGAGATGTCAGAGATTTGATGTTTTGCCGGATTCCTGGTATTCACGGTACACTCGTGAAATGGTCATACCCGAAAATCCCCACTTCATCGCTACCTCGGAGATTCTGTATCCCATCGCTTGTGCTCCGACTATAACACCACATTCAAACTCACGTAAATCTTCATAACCTACCATTGTAGCAGCAGCAACAGATCTAACAACAGCTCCAGACACTTATCGTCTTATATAGGCGTTACAAACTGCAGCACTGTATTCTGCCTATTTACATATCTCTGTATTTGAATAAGCATGCCTATACCAGTTTCTTTGGCGCTTCAGTGCATAAAATCAACATACGATTTACTTCCAATTTAATCTGAGATTGTAATTATAATTATAAATTATTGTCCTTATTCCTAAAATTTGTTTGGAGAATGTTTATAAGAGAAATGTTTAACTGTGAATGAAAAACTTTGGATGTAAAGGATCGATGTAGTGTATAATCTCTGAGCTGCAATCTACTGTATCTTTGCAGTTGTTGATTTTTGTGTATCTGTGATTTCGCAATATGTATATGTAATAAATGAGAAGTCTGAAATGGCGTAAGAAAGAAGTTGAATCGTGATAAATAATGGCGTGCGTTGTTGTGCTAAAGGAATGGAAACCAATGTGTGACATTTTACTGAAATTTGAGACGGAGAAAATAAAAGGAAGGATAAAATTTCATCACGCAGCAGCGTCCTTGCTTGTGTAGAACCGACGGCAACATACCTACTAGACGACAATGATTAATACATCGAGCAATAATGTCGACGGGGAGCTACGAGAACCAGATGAGTGCTTTTTTGTTGTTTCATTGTTGTTTCGTACTGCCTACTCACTTAAAATGGTTGTACACACTGGAGTTACTATACATCAACAACTTAACAAATGGATGATTTTTATTCGTAACAGAGCGGGTGAGTTCATCACACCAGATAGATTCGATGTTTCACCACTTTCGAAAAAGCTTTGTGTGCTGAAGGGAATCAGTTCGTTTTGGGTACTGACACACGTTGGAGACTGATACTACGAACGTAACATGTACCGAGACGGAGCGTTAATTAGAGCCACCAGAAGTAATTTCTAATGTATCCTCAGATGTGATGTGAGTCACTGTTTCTCTTATCTGTGAATTATCTCGCAGATTATATTACAGTACCCATACTCTGCGAATAGGATCTAGTTATCTGTAAAGAAGTAATATTAGACAAAAGTTCTAGTAATGTGCACTCATCTTGACTAAAGATCAGCCTGCTATAATGATGGTCAACTCGATTCATTAAGATTGTGTCAAACTGATTTTCTCTTGCTTCTAACTGTATTCACACAATAAATGATGGACATAGATCTTTTAATATGGACGGTAATATAACATTGTAATATTAAAAAGTTAATTGCGCTTATGCTAATATTTCGAGAACTTTTGTAGGTAGAGTGTGTTTGAGCTCCACCGACAATATTTCAGAGATTGCTCTTGCGTACTGGCTAAATTTCATATAAGATAAGCAATACGTTCGGTGGATATTATTTATTGAAGGGATTGTAGTTCCTGAATGTCCTGTCCCAGCTACTTTTATACAGGATTAATATTGTGTACGTAAATAAAACGAAAGCGAAGAGTGGTGACACAATCTTGCGTTATTGTGCTTCAGTGAGCGAACGGCGGAACAGTAAGAACATTCAAACGAAAAGAGAGTAGAGCATTAAATATGACATTTTACAGTTCATGCTATTTTTCTTTCTACAGATGACCTACAAAAGAATTAGCGACAAATACACCCTTAGTGACCTATAAACAATTCCAAAATTCATTGTTGTCCTTCCAGAAATCTGCTTCACTTGATTGAACTATACTTGCTAGTGACAACATAGTTATGTGTCCCACTTTTCCAGTATAGTCAACGATAGATTTATATTACGTCAGCTGTTTTTTTCCCAGTTCACTTAACAGTTATGACACTAATCGATTTTTCTTCTGAGGTTGAGTCCAGTCAACAGTCGCACAGATCCAATTATTGAGTTTTTCCGTAGGCACTTAAATTTTACGCCAATCCTTTGGGTTTCTACAGCGTGTGCGAATCTACATCACAGTACAGTCTGTAGAGATTATTTCCTTCTTCATCTGAGAGGCTTTTCGTATGAAAAATTTCTGCAGAGTAACCAGAATAACTATATTTACGAGTACTGTAGAGGAACTACAAGGGTTCTGCCTCAGAATTCTCGAATAAGTAACGGAATTTGTATCGAAAATATTATGATTTCACTAAAATGCGAGTTACGGAGTGGGCAACAAGTTGTTCTTACTTTTTAGGAAAATAACATAACCTAATCGTTGACGAAGAATAAAAGTTGAATGAAACTAGCAAATACAACAAAGCAATTGATAAAAATAAATTTACAATGTGGTACGAAACCATCGTCTGGAGCATGACTGGAAAAGTAAATATGTAAAGCGTGTTGCAGCGAATAGTTAGTTCCTGTATGGCTTTTAAGATTTCGACACGCGGCGAGGACCTTACTGAACTGCACACGAACTGCCGGCTCCTTAACGTCACTGTTTAAGGCGGGCCAGTGTCTGCCTTCATACTTCATGAGCAGGTAGTTCAACAGTAGTGTGCTGTACGATTTTCACAAGGAAAGAAAGCTTCTAGTGTAGGAGGCTAATGCTCGCCGCTTCAATTTAACATTCCACAAGCTTAAGTCCTTATCTGAAAAAAAAAAAAAAAACACCTCAAGGACCACTTTGTAAATGATGTCGCCTTTGATCGTAAAATGATTTATTTACAAAAGTCATTATTGAAATTTGGTACTTGTGGCCATTATCAAGTGAAGGACGGCAAAGTTGTGCTTCAGCACATGTCAAAAATATTACAGTGAACCGGAAAGATTCGCGTCCTATCTTTTTTCCACGCCGTAATATTGCGGAAAAGATCCGAACTAGGGAGATAAAAATGAGAAAAAAGTATCATATGCTCGGGCATGGGCACTACGTTTAGGGAAATCCGCAAAAATCAAATTTTTAGTAAAACAATTGTCCACCTTCTTTAACCTGCCACAGTAAAAATGTAATACTTCTAGTCGATTATTACACGAACCAGTAAAGGACTATAAAAAATTGTTTAAATCAGTGAAGCTGTTCCAGTCGTGTAACCACTGTTAATTTTAACAAAAAAGCAAGAAAATCCTAATCCGAACATCGTACACTTGTTGAATTTCTCAGGTCAAGCAAGCCGGTCTACTGCCCTCCCCCCTCCACCCTTTTCCCCTTGTCTCATTGCTCCGCGCTTTTGTTCTGTCTTTCTGGAGATATATGCTTTAATCGCTTTTCACCAAAAATCTTCTTGCTGGTAAGGACATGATTCCACGTTGTTCACAGGAGATGTACAATTGGCGATTGAATTTAATAATAACAGCATCAGTTTTCAAAAGTTGCCAGTGCTATAGCTGAGAAAAAAAAGGCTTTTTTCACGTATCATACATTCCTACAACTTATAAATGCATAGTATCATAAATATTACATCCTAAGAAAATCAAGCCAACTAGGCAAAGTGAAGAGTCTTTTGAACGAAAGGTTAACGATTTGAAACAAAAATGTTCTCATCTTTTTCACGTAACAGCTTTCAAATGCTCCACTATTGTAAACGGAGACATAGAACACTTAGTTTACATCTGATTTCACGAGATTTCACGAGATGCATGTGAGTGCCCTACCCATGAAGCTGCATGTCACGCCCCTTTCATCAGTGTCGTCATCATCGTAACATGACAAGCTGTGCCCCGCCCCCCGTTATCTATGACGTCATTCGCAGTCCAAAAAGCCACACCACATTTCTTTGACAGCAGCAGCGAGTAAAATGAAACAGCCAGTCGCAATGTTTCCTCATAGCCACCATCGTGGTCATGTTCAAAACTGTCTGAACACACTGATTTTTGCTCCACTTTCAAAAGCACTTGATCGTTTACCAAAAATATGGAAAATATTCCATACTTGGTGTAAGGTACAAAGGACCTTTAATTAAATGTGTACGTGTACGTGCGAGCACACACACACACACACACACACACACACACACACACACACACACACACACACACACAAATTGAATTTTGTACCATGTCAAAGTATCTGAATGACTTATATTATTTATCAAAAATACATAGCTTCACCTAAATTACATATTGACGTCAGGCTCGAAGAATATCAATGGTCTGTATTATTTATCAAAAATATGTAAACAGTGTACATTATACTTTTTCCACACCATATCCAAGTCAAAAGTGTATGTGAAAAATATATCAGCAACAAAGTATTTATGTCAAGTGTAAATTATCACCACGTCTAAAATTTTTGCCAGAATATATAAAGGTTGTAACTTGTATTTCATATCTAAACTAGTCTATAACTGTACAAAACGCATGTGTATCGCTAAAATAACGTGCTAAGCAAGCATCTAACATTTCATCCTAGACCTAAACGAGCGTATGCAAAAAGCAAACTTGACCAAGCACATTTCGGAGGGAAAGATTATTCTACAACTGTACAAAACGCATGTTTTCTGCTAAAATAACATGCTAAGCAAGCATCTGACATTTCACCCTAGACCTAAATTAGCCTATATATAAAAACAAATTTGACGAAGCACATTTTAGAGGGAAAGAAGATAATAACGCCCACAATTTTTATGTCACATATCACAATGTTACTTTCCTGTTTAAAATGTCCATCAAAATAGGTAAAGGATGTAACTTCCAATATTTCCGTGTCTAAAATGAATGTCAAATACGTCAGGAACGACACTCACTGTTTATATTAAGTGTTACGGTGGTGTCTCCACGTCTAAAATATCTGTCAAAATACGTAAAGGATGCTGACATTTCGATTGTAAGCGTTCTTGAAGCTATATTACTTGTGGTACTTAGATGTTTCTATGAACATCTGACGTTTATAAAGGTTTTTCAGTAATGCTTAACCTCATCAAAGATACGGTGGAAAAATATGATGCATAATGTTCTACAACAGAAAAAATGTAATCGATTATATTGACTAGCTGATATTATGTTTTTATTACATTTGATCTAAACCAGTTTGAGGTTATGTGCATTTAGAGACAGGTTGTGACATTACCTGATAAATTGTGGTGCCAATGCTTTCTAAAATGTTTACAGAATGCGTTTCCTTTTCTTTCCATTATCAACTAATATATAGGCGGTCCAGTCACATTAATGTGACCATCTACATACGTACTCCGCAAACCAAAGTAAGATGAATGGGGGAGGGTACCTTGCACCACTACTAAACATTTCATTCCGTGTTCCATTCGTAAATAGAGCGAGGAAAAAACGACTGCTTAAAAACCTCTCTACGAGCCGTAATTTCATGGTCCTTACACGAAATGTACGTTGGCGGCAGTAGAAGCGCTCTGCAGTCGGCCTCAAGTGCCTATTCTCTAAATTTGAGTAGTAGCGCCTTCACGAAGCATGTTCGAAATACTTGCATTCTGATCGAACCTACCACTAACAAATCTTGCACTACCCCTCTAAATTGCTTCAATGTCTCCTTTAATCCAACCTGGTGGGAGTCCCAAACACTCGAACAGTACTCAAGAATAAGTCGTACCAGCTTTCTATACGCCGTCTTTTATGGGGATGAGCTATACTTTCTCAAAATTCTCCCACTAAAATAAAGTCGATCTTTCGCCTTCCCCACTACCAACCTAATGTCCTCATATTACTTCGCAATGTTACGCCTAAACATTTAATCAAAATGATTCTGTCAAGTTGCACCCAACTAATGATGTATTCGAACATTACATGATTGTTTTGCCTACTCATCCGCATTAATATATAATTAACTTACTTTTTTTTACATTTAGAGTTAGCTACCATTCATCACACCAACCAGATATTTTGTTTAAGTCATATTGTATATTCCTACAGTGAGTCAACGACGACATCTTCCCGTACACCACAGCGTCATCAGCAAACAGCTGTAAATTGCTGCTCGCACTCTCTGTCAGGTCATTTACGTATACAGAGAATGGGAGCGGTACTGTCACACTTCAAATGGCTCTGAGCACTATGCGACTTAACTTCTGAGGTCATCAGTCGCCTAGAACTTAGAACTAATTAAACCTAACTAACCTAAGGACATCACACACATCCATGCCCGAGGCAGGATTCGAACCTGCGACCGGAGCAGTCACTCGGCTCCAGATTGTAGCGCCTAGAACCGCACGGCCACTCCGACCGGCACTGTCACACTTCCTTGGGGCCTTCATGACAATACCCTTCTGGGGCGAGGTGGTGTAGTGGTTAGCACACTGGACTCGCAATCGAGAGGACGAAGGTTCAATCCTGCGTCCGGTCATTCTGATTTAGGTTTTCCGTGATTTCCCTAAATCGCTTCAGGCAAATGCCGGGATGGTTCCTTTGAAAGGGCACGGCCGACTTCCTTCCCTAATCCGCTGAGACCGGTGACCTCGCTGTTTGGTCTCTTCCAGCAAATCAACCAACCAACCAACAACTCAACAATACCCTTGTCTCTGATGAATACTCTCTGTCGAGGACCACTTACTGGGTTCTCTTACTTAAAGTCTCCGAGGCACCGTTTTCAGAAATTCCGCCAGCTTCCCATAGAAACTGAGGATGTTCTCAGAACTCTAAGTGACAGGCGTCATAGGTGCTGACATCAGAAACAACTTTCACCCTCGATAGCCGCAAGCAAGGCCTCCTCCAAATCTCGGATGAGACCCCTCGGCCAACACACCGAGTGCACATTAGAATTCTTTCCGGCCTTGGAGGTTATTTCCCTGAGGGGCCAGGGTGAATGGGCGAGGCCAGATGGTTTGCGTCCACACTTACTCTCCACCACTAGCGACGCTACTGCGTAACAACCCGCCACTCCGTCTGCAGTGAGCGCGGATCCCTCACGTCGGGTATGCGGGAAGTACCTCGCCAGTAGAGCACGTGGGCGAAACAAGCGCCACGTGAAGTGTCCCAAGCGGAGCGCCAGTTTCTCTGCTGCCGTCACACACCGAGCCTGTAGATGGATGACCGTGGCCATTGGCGTATTCAGCTGTTCGCGAACAGCGGTCAGCTCCTCCTGCGTCCGCACACAGCGCGCACACAGCTTATACATTATTGTGACTTGAGAATTAAACTAATAAAAGATACAGAAATAGCTAAATTGCTACTCTCTAGTCTCTTGATGCTTCACCAACGGAGGCTGTCAACTGACTGAGCTGTGATCAACGGTGTTGTCCGTCCAAAAACAAACAAGCAAACCACGTCTTGCGAATGTACACGTTACCGTAACTAAAACCCCTTAATATTCTTCTCAGATATAAAAATACCCAACGAATTTAAGAATTAAACTTTGAAAGCTCTCAAAAACATGGAAAGTATTTAAGAACTAAACTGACAATAGAAGGTCACGACGTTGGGATCACGGATTTACTTCAATAGACTATTAAAACAACGTAATGTGCATTTAGGAAGATGCACTACTCTGGCAATTCCGAGAAAATCGCAAGAGAAGTTTTATGCGTCTATTATGTACGTGATGTATATGTGCGTAGGTGCCGGACATTTGAGCTCATGGTGGTCAAGTGGTTAGTTTTCTTGCTTCTTAAGACGCACTTAGATATGGCAACGGATCTATTTCCGCTCAAACCTTTGTTTTTATAGTAGAAGTGTAATTTCTCTGATATTCAAAAAATTTGCTCCTGCGCTATTCGCTCTTGCTACATTAGCATTCTTAAGTCATTGGTAGGGCACTGACCCGCATTACATGTGTCACAAGTATACACAAAGTATTCCAGGTCACCTACAGCCCTGTTATTCCTCCGGTTTATGTAAATTCGATATTACTGTCAGTTCTGATCGTGAAGTATCAAAAAAATAACCTCTTATTGAGCTAAGGCGTAATACCTTTTATTTACCTACTATGAGTTTACGGAATAGGAAATAAGTAGACTTACCAGAAACAAAGAAACATAATAAAATTGGAAAGGACGGCATATGACAGCAACGTTGTTGATACTAAATATAAAAATCCTCCCGTGAAGGAGAAGACGATAATAGCGACAATCTTTTTTAAAGTGGAAAAAATAATGTTTCATCTAATTGACAAATGAGAATGCAGCTAAAATTTACTGCAGCACAAGTGACCGTTACATAATTTCAGATCGTGCTAAAGCTGCAATTGCGTAACTGTTTTGCACGACTTTGGAGTACTTATTGATTCTGATTCATTCTATGCTATTCACAAGAACAAAATAAGGAACGAGAAACAACATGTTAGAGCAGAACTGCACAGTAAACCTGATGAACGACCACTACAAGATCTGTATTAGGATGGAAGGAAAGACAAAACTAGCTGTTAGATCTAGCTCATTCAAGAAGATTCCTCCCTGATTGAAGAACCTTGATCAGTCCACATCGACCATATAGAACTTACTTCGGGAACCTCTAAATATTTTGTCACTTCTATTACATCTTATTTGTCTGGTTGTGGTGTTTCACTCAAAAAATAAGTTATAAGATGCATTGGCACAGTAGCTAAGACAGGGTGAAAAACGATCTGATTCGCCGAATAGAAATACATTTGGGGAAACCATTGCAATAGATGGTATGCTTTCTCCATTTTAATGAGCTGCCATTCCATTCTGTGTTTCATTAGCTAAACAGTGAATAAACGTCAACAGGTCCGGAAATGATGAGGGGGCCAATCGGTGAAAAGCTAAATTGACTAGTGATTGGCTTCAAGAGTATTGCTTGTCAGGTGTCTTAAATAGACGGAAATTTATTTAGGAAGGACCAACAACATCTAATCGATATTTCTGTGGCAAACGAATTGGGAAGCTGCCGAGAGGATTTATTTGTATAAGTGATCCTGGTCCCATATTACACTCCAGGCGGTGGGCAGCAGCAAATGGTACTCTCAAATTGTATTTGGGAGATTAAAGTCCCGTATCCCACCTTCAAGACATAGACTGCCAGAAAAATATTTAGCACCATCAATGGCTAAGTTCAATAGCACCAGGGTGTAATATGTGCAAACTGAGGGGATGTAGTGTTAGTGATTCATTTCTCACAGTCATCGGCTATCAGACGTCGTTCAAGAGGCCTTTCTGTGCGCCCTTTGTTTTGATTCTGCAGTCAGTAACTCTACCGAGATTAGAGGTTGAACATTCATTCTAGCACAGAACCATGGCCCTCCCACGAGTACGTACTCCTGCTGAACAATTTCAGCCATTTGAACGGGGTCACACTGCGAGCCGCGCAGGAATCTGTGTGGACGTTTCGACGAAGTGTTTCACTATCGTGTCACAGTTTTCAGCAGTGGTCTGTGAAACATTCATACACCTGTAGACCAAGTTCTGGGTGACAACGCCTGCACGTCAACGTCGATGCATTATAAGAGCATTATGCATTATGTCTGGCCAAACATCATCCAGTGCAGAAATCCGGCCACCTGCCGCTCCTGCTGTGGTTCCAAGGGTCGTTTGGAATGGTCTGCTTGCACCAGGGCAAAGATCACTTGTAACTCTGGCCAGGCTACCACTGACAACTGACATAATAACGCTGCCAAGCAGGCAGGCTACTCTGGTGCCGTGAAAGAGCCGACTTGAGACTGGAGTGGCATTCTGTCACCTTCAGTGATGAGATTAGCTTCTGTCTGTATGCGAGTGGTGGAAGTAAAGTATACAGCGTATGTAAATCGTCACATTCATATGTTGGGTATTTATCTGCAAAAATGAATAAGTAATTACACAGGCAAAGCAAAGTTGCAATTGTCTTACAGCTTGTTTTTGTGCAGATTGCGCACCAGTTCTTCTTTGACAGAAAATGTGTCTTCCATATTAACATAAATGAACGATAGAACTATCCCTGAAAAGTACCCTTGGTTTAGTCTTGCACACTGCACTTACACTCGTACCTTACGCCCACGACACACGGTAACAGGGATATTACTGTTCAGCAATGCTACACCATTTAAAATGCCATTTATTTGTTGCTCGTTTCTGTCAGCATTGTTATTTAAATAGCATTGATTGACTTTCCCATTTTCTATAATAACATAATGTTTCAAGACAATTCAAATTATACGAATAAAAATTACGCCTTTTTAAAAAAAAGGTTTCTTTAAAAACGAAAAATTTTAGCACTCTGCTATGCCTACTTACCGAAAAATACCAGTTATTCACAACTAAAATACCAGCAGCCGTTTAAACCGGTGGATTTTTCCCGTCCCTATCTAGGTGTGAGTCATTGGTGTGCCGAAGCTATGGCAGTCGACCACCGACCAGTGACATGCTGCCAGATTAAAACTATGTGCCGGGCCGGGTCTCGGACCTGGAACCTTTGCCTTTCGCTGGCAAGTGCTCTACCGACTGAGCTACCCAAGCACGGCACCCTCTCTCTCCCCTACTCTGCCCCCCAACAGCCTTACTTCCGCCAGTACCTCGTCTCCTACATCCCACACTTCACAGAAGTTCCTCTCCAAACACTTGAATTTTTTGTACAGTTCTCTGCATCACCTTTATTCTGCTTGTACTACTCAAAGACAGAAAATATGTAACTACTGAACGTCAGTGTTGGTTCCTTGGATTTTCTATTTTTCCGAAGGCTTCCTCAATTACATGAGTTCAGTATAGGCATCCCTACCGTAGGATCAAAGCCACCACAATTTTCATTGAACTTACAGCAGATGGGTGCTGACTGCATAAAGGTGACATATAGACCTTGCGACCACAACACTGGCAGTTGCCTACAGGTCCTTGGAGACATTTTCTAGGGTACATAGTAAAACGGCCGTCACAGATGGTTCCGTAGATGTTCGATACGAAGCACAAGACGCATGTATATCACCAGAAAAATGCACAGCTTTTTATCCCCACTCATATCCTCTCCTCGTTGCCACCTGTATCCTTGCTTCACTTATTCCCTACATTTCTCTCTGTCAGCGATCGACATAAGTACACATCCATACTCCCGAATGCTGGACAGCAACTTTTCTAGGTTTATAAGAATCGTTTTCTAATGTATATGTATTTCTATACTCAAAGGTTGATATAAACTGTGTGCTGGAGAAAAAGTATAACACATAAAGCATAAAGTTTTCCTATTGTTTCATTCACGGATGTCGTCTGTAAAGACTGATTGCTTGTACACCTCTTCGCAAACTGTTACTACCATCATTTTGTTTTCATCTTCTCTATGGAGCAATCAAAATATTCATACTTCAGCAGCTAAAATTAGTTCTTAGACCCCAAACACATTTTTTCGAGACATTTGCAGCATTTATTAATTTGTCAGTTAAGAGTTTTCAGGATTTATGTTACACTCTGTTCTCATTCAAAGCGTCACCATCCTTGTTTTAGTACTATCGATATAAAGCAATATGGAGCCCCCTCACCCGCGCTTCAAAAAAGGTTCAAATGGCTCTGAGCACTATGGGACTTAACATCACAGGTCATCAGTCCCCTACAACTTAGAACTACTTAAACCTACCTAACTAACCTAAGGACATCACACACATCCATGCCCGAGGTAGGATTCGAACCTGCGACCGTAGCGGTCGCGCGGTTCCAGACTGAAGCGCCTAGAACCGCTCGGCCACCAACGGCTGGCCCACCTGCGCTGTATTCCAGCATAGAACAAGCAAGTGTTTTTTGACGGATCGCACTTGTGGGAAAAAAATTAATTACTAACTGTTCTTGCAACCAATTCTCACATTTGTTTTGCTTGCAGATTAGATTATGTAGTAGTACAACTCCTGTTTTAGCACACTGTTATTTCCTGATATTTATAATACGTGACTAACTCATACATCCTGCTTTCAAAGACTACATTACTACTTTACATTTATTTGTCTTTGCGGTCATCCATATCTAGGTTTTCCGTGGCTCCCTAATTGGCTTAAGACAAATTACGGGATCGTTCCATCGCCAAGAACGTGGCCTATTTCCCTACACTTCCCCATTCCGAGCTTGTGCGCGGACTGATTACACTCTGCGTCCAGCACACGTATGGAGGGCTTGCAATCGCAGGAAAGGTTTAGTTCTCATCTCGCATTCTGCGGAAAAAAATAATCCTTGGAAGAAAATCAAGACACTGACGTAGAACATTCACTCTATAAAGTAATGAGTGGACCTGAAAGGCACCACCAGGAAGAGTACATGGTTCAATACTCGGGCGACTCATATTTATGCCAGCTATTATTTCCAGTCCAGAAGCACCCATAAAAATGAGAATAAAAGGGAAGCACTTTTGGAGAACGTAATAGCTGCAGCTTGTTTTTGTACAAATTCCACTATAATTTTTCTTCGATAGATGACAAGTCTTCGATGTTAGAGTAAAGGAAAGTTACTGTTTATAGTATTGTTTCCGAAAACATGGGGTAACATTTCTGCGTCATCCCAAACAGAACACCGTTCCACGCTTTCTTGTTGCGTAACTTCATACCTTAAACTTTAGATCACTGTAGCGCCAACTATAACTTTTATGATGGCGAGCACCAAACTAGTACAAATTACTCTTGTAACAACTCTTACTTCTTTAGTCTGGAATACTTTAGTAGATTACTTCCGTAGTAATACACTCCTTTACTAACTGTTGGAGAGCTCAATTGCTGTTTACTTCTTTAGTTGTAACTAAAGTAGTAAC
This sequence comes from Schistocerca cancellata, assembly GCF_023864275.1. Classification (NCBI taxonomy): domain Eukaryota; kingdom Metazoa; phylum Arthropoda; class Insecta; order Orthoptera; family Acrididae; genus Schistocerca; species Schistocerca cancellata. The sequence goes on from NC_064626.1 coordinate 948,575,016, forward strand.
ACCTTTTTACTAAAGAAGTAAGCCATTTCTACACACTGCTGGCCCGTGCATTACGTTCCCCGTCGGAAAATATTGATTGTCGACAGACATTATTGCATCACATTATGCATAATTTATTTCATCGCTATAATTTGAGAATCTAGAAGCATTATTATATTTCATTACTAAAACTGAAAGATCTAATTGCTATTACCCTAATTAATGATAAAATCTGTGTTTATGAAAATGAAAGTGCTATTACTGAATGAAGCTACTGTTAACCCCGCCAACTACAGCTAGCAACGTCCATTGTTTGTTGGTGACACGTATTAATTTAAACGCCAGTTTGAGATACGAGTTAGCAGCAACATGGAGGTAGCCAAGAAACGTTCAAAAAACATACGATGTCAACATGCTAAATAGGAAAAAGGATGCTTGAGAAAAAATACACGTTGAATACAATGCAGAAGGTCTTACACAAAGATCAAAAGAGCAGTTCAAAGTAATTTGGAAAGACATGAAAGTGAAAGCAAAGAAAATGAAAGAAAAACGTAAACGAGAACAATTTCAAACAGGAAGTGGAGTAGGTGAGACGAGGATCGACGATATAATCCAAATGGTTGTCGATATGATCCCACAATTTTCCGAGAGGATACCTGTAGCTAACGACATGGCACATCTGATGATAATGTGATACTTTCAAGTAACTTTGATGATGATAACTGCTCTGGAGGTAGCAATGAAACTGCTGAAGGTGGAACTTTATCTCATAGTCATGAACATCGGCCTGCATTCTCTGGTGGGAGCTTATCAGAAGATGCGCCCAGGAAAAGAGAGAGAGAACATGCGGCTGTAGTGAAGAACCGAGAGTTGTTGGAAAAAGCAGACGAGTTTCATTCCTTAAAAATGCGTTTAATACGTGGGGAATACAATGCAAAGATGTTATTAATAGAAAGACAAAGAGAAATTATGGAAGAAGAGCATAACCTTAAAATGGAAATTATGAATAAGTTGAAGAACGTAATGGAGCAAACTTCAGGTTCCAGTTCTTCAGCCAATGTGCCGAGAAATTTGGGTTTTTCTGAATGAATAAGAAAATATTCATCTTTTATTTCCTTGATATTTTTCATATGGCTAATAGGTTCTTGTTTCTTGTATGGCATAAGATTTGTGTTTATCATTTCAGCATGGGTACTAGTTTTTGTTAATACCACATTCTAATATTTAACTGAATTTGCAATATTATAAAATAAGTCTTTTTTTCAGAAATAATCGTAACATTGTAGGACTTTGTATGGTCAGTTAAGAAATAAAATGAGAATGTTAATCCCCTAGCAAAAAAAGAAAAGACATAACTATAAAATAACACATAAATAAAATGAGTCACTTTTCACTGCAGTAGTGACAATCTGGTGGCTTATTTTTCATTTAAGAAGGAAAAGTCTTTACACTAACTTCTAATTTTACGAGCAAACTAGGCACAATTTTAATTAAAGTACTTGAGTATGACAGACCTTCTGACAGCTTGGCCTGCAGCATCTGCTTCTGGCTGAAATGCGTATTGTTCGATGTCATTCACCTCCGCACCATCAGGTTGAAACACATTTCTAGCTTCTGTTCCTAAGTTGTGTAGAACTGCAGCAGCCACAGTAACATTCCCACACTTGTTTGGTTTAAAACGCATTGTTTTTTTTTTTTTAATTTGGAAACGTTACTTCCAAACACCGAACGCTCGCTATATTACACGTCTGGTAGCAACATGGCTCGGAACACAGGCGTCACTAGATGTTTGGAGAGTGTATATCCACTATCTCCAACAAGCAACCCATCATATTGTCCATTTTCAAATTCTGCAGTAACTCTACTATTGTCCCAAATGCATGCATCATGCGTGGAACCCGGCCAACGGCTTACCACGGTCAGTATCTTCATATTGGCATCACAGAGTATTTGTGTATTGATAGAAAAGAAACTCTTGCGATTTATGTGTAGTTCTGCTTGTGCTCCAGAAGGACAAAGTATGAATATATGTAGACAATCTATGGCTCCTATGACATTTCGGAATCCACCAGTTCAGCAGAATTCCCTTTTGTTCACTGATATATTTTCTTGGCTCTGTGGCATGGATACATACAGTGGCTTTAAGGCAATTAAACTGTTTATCACACTGTTAAAAGCTCTTCCAGCAGTAGTAAAATGGATATTAATGAGACCCCCTGCTACGATTTGATAAGTACCTGTGCGAAAGATTCACAATCCATAAAGAAATTGCAGCCTTGGAGACAAAGCACGATTCCTGTCAGAATTATGCTGCAGTAACGGCTCCAGCATACCCAGCAACATTCCCTACGGAACCCAAACCGCTCTTTGAAATCACTGTCGTTATACATCACAAATGGGTCTCCTCTCTCCATTACAACCCTCATTCTTGGGATGTTCCCCTCTCCCTCCATCCCCATATATTCTTCGTGGTCCAGGTAATCCATAGACTTCGATACTTAAAACACAGAACTCAAAGATCGCACCTTATTCTCTTACTTTACTCCTACTACTGCCTAAGACTAAATTTTGGCCTTATTAACGTAGTTGCGTATTCTTCAATGTTGCTTTTTACCAGTAATGAAGTAACTAACTTTACTTCGGAAGTAAATGAAAAATTTAATCATGGGGTAATTTACTTCTTTAGTTCAGTACTATCGACTGGAAGTCGCCGATTTCCTTTTCTCTTAGTAACTTATTATTTTAGTTCACTTACTCCTGGTTGATGCTTGCTACACTTACTGTTCACTGGAATCTCAGAGATTCACAAGTAAGGAGGTTACGTATGAGGTGTTTTCGACCAATAAAAATTACGTTAATCAGTTGAAGCTTAACGAACTATCAGTCTGTAAAGGGACTCTTAATATGATAAATGGGAAAGAAGGAAAGAATCTCACATACAACCGCGTTATATGTACGGCATATGTGGCATGAACAGTACAAGTTATAGTATCTATACGAGGGCTGTTCGATAACCAATGCAATTTTTTAAGCAGATTGGCTTTATTCTGGATTCAAATACACGGTATTACTGTATTCTCCAACGTGATCTCCTTTCAGTGCGACAGCCTTACACCATCCTTGTATGGTATTGTATGTTAATCGGGGGCCTAGAAATGTCGGAGAGGCTCCGTTCCCGCCGCAACCGCAATGGTCCACAACCCCACGACGACTACCGCAGTCCACTTCACCCCTCCGCCGCCCCACACCAAACCACTCTTTCAGGGTTATTGTGCGGTTCACCCCCCCCCCCCCCCCCCCAGTGGTGATGCATGTTTGCGCAGCAATCGCCGACATAGTATAGCTGAGGCGGAATAAGTGGAACCAGCCCGCATTCGCCGAGGCAGATGGACAACCGCCTAAAAACCATCTACAGAGTAGCCGGCTCACCGGACCTCCGCACAAGTCCGCCGGGCGGATTCGTGTCGGGGACCAGGTGCACCGCCTTTACTAGAACAGTCTTTATGCTGGGATGGTACCACTCTGCTGGTCGACGTCGGAGCCCTCTTGCAGCGTAAGCTCTCCATCATCAATGTGCCGCTTCGCGCGGAGTGCATCCTTCATAGGCCAAATAGGTGGAAGAAGGAAGTTGAGAGATCGGGGTTGTAGGGTGATCGAGACATGCGAGGCCTTGTCGTGATGATGATAGACGCATCGCCCAACGACCCGCGGTGCTTTTGTTCACTGCCAGATCTCCGTAGATATTAAGCAAGCGCCTACAAATACCTGCGATGCTCTGCTTTCCGCCAAAAGATACTCAGTGACAGTTTTCTCCTTCGAACGCACCTGCGTTACGGACACAATTCTGAAGGCTACGTATAGAGCCGCCACCAATCGGAACTTCATGAAACTGTAGGAGCCGAAGTAAGACTACTCCACTACGTCTCACAACAAATTCCGCATTTTTTCAGCTGAAACTGTCCGAGGAAAGGTGTTTCAGTACTTATTGAACGCCTCTCGCATATTACTTGTTCGCTGTATTGGTCGCCAACTGCAGTACTATCTTCATATACAACGTTGTGTTGGCGTACTCTCCATGATCTCTGCTATGAAACAACAAACATACCGATTAAATACACTGAGGAGCCAAAACCTCGACGTTGTATGCCGTCTGGTGGCGTTTCGGGCCCATAACGCGGTAACAAAAATATGTAAGCGGAGCAGACACGGACGGGCGATAGCGAATATATGGGTTGAAAATGGCGGAATCCATTGAGATAACGGACTTTGACAAAGAGCAGATTAGTAACACACAGAACCTGTGAACGAGTATCTCGAAAACGGCGAAGTTGGTCGGATGTTCACGTGCTACTGTGGTGGGCATCTACGGAGTGATGATGATGATGTTTGGTTTGTGGGGCGCTCAACTGCGCGGTCATTAGCGTCCGTACAAAGTCCTCGTTTTTACTCAGTCCAATTTTTTCACATCCCAATCTAGCCACTGTCAAGAATGATTATGATGATGATGATGAGGAAATGATGAGGACAACACAAACACCCAAACCCTGGGATCTACGGAGAGAGGTAGGACAGTGAAACTACCATTAGGCGCTAAATGGTTGGACGTCCACGATTCTTCGCAGAAGGTGGGGTTCGGAGCTTGTCTGCTCTGTAAAGTGGGACAGATGGTTATCTGTGGCGTCTCTGCCGAAAGAGCACAATGCTGGTGCACGCACAAGAGTTTCGGAGCACACCGTTCATCGTACGTTGTTGAACATGGACCTCCGCTGCAGACCACCCCTAAGTGTTCACATGTTGACGCAACGACCTCGTCAATTACAATTGCCAGGTCATGGGACCACCGGGGGTCGAACTTCGACGAATGGAAACGAGTCGGCTCTTCGGATGAATCACATTTTTGCTACACTAGATCGATGGTCGTTTCTACAAAAAGTGAATGGCGTCTCGAAACGTGGAGGGTACCATGGACGTAGGCTGGTGGGAGCAGTGTTACTGTATGGGAGACATTCTCCTCTGCTTGAATGGGACTTGTATTAATCGAAGATGCTGACAGCTGCCAACTACCAGCATCCCTTCATGCTTGATGTCTCACCCGACGGCGATTTCATGTCATAATTGTCCGTGTCTCGGAGCCAGAACCGTGCCACAGCGGTTTGAGCAGGATTATAATGAACTCACGTTGATGTCTCGGCGACCAAATTCGCCTAATGTAAATGCCGTGGAAACCATCCAGGTCGCTGTCGGGTGCCAAGTCAGCGACCCGTTATTAATGCGAATTACGTGACCTGTGCGTAGACACCTATTGTCACATACCTCCGAAAACCTACCAACAAACTGTCGGATCCTGATACTCAGAGTTAGTGATGTATTTCGTTCCAAAGACGGACACACAAGCTATTAAGCAGGTGGTCATAATGTTTTGGCTCACCGGTGTATATTGGTTACTAAGCTTTAACAATTAGTTTTAAGACCTTCGTTCTAATAGATTGCGTATGAACGAAACGTCAAATTATTCCATCTATACGTTCTGTATTAATGCTGTCACCCAAAATTTTATGACGATACGTTAAGCTGTTGTGACAACCACACTAATCAAGACCTTTCCAAGATCTGAAGACGGCTCGTCTGTAGCTGAAACTGTTAATCAAACAAAATTAGTTACCGATGTTGGCTTCACAGATTTTTAATATTCAATATTTGAAAAAATTACGATAGATCGCTCGTCTCCAACGTTGACAATGTCAACCAACATGAAAAATTATGGTAATAATTAGTTAAAGCTTAACAAAATATTAGTCTGTGTGAAGACTGGCAAACTTTCTTAATACGACCAATGTGAAGGAAGGAAGGGAGTTTAATTTCCCTTGAAAGTACCTCACACATACCGCTTTATTTGTGAATCTCAGATTCCAACAAAGCAGTATGTGGCACGAACAGTAAAAGTTATACTAGTTATACAACCGTTCCCGAGGACATTGGATTTTACTTCTGCGTCTTTCCAAGCAGGAGTCCATTCAACTATATGCTATACTTTAATATCCTTTTCCGTTAAGAATAAAATGGTGCAGTCCGCTTACAGAAATTTTCTAATGCAGACCTGGATAGCTATCTCACAGGAATGTAATTTCTTTCATAGAAGGCGGTGTAGTGCAGACACTAAATCCTTTAGAAAATGTAGAAGCACCCGTTCCACCTGGTTACCTCTGTCCACCGCACTTAGAATATCGTCAGGGGAGCGCGCTTTGAGTTTCACATTTAACGTTGCAGCGAGGAAGGCTTACGACTTAAAGCCATTACCAAAACTGAGCTACTCGGAAGCTCGCTGTACGCCTTCTGTTCTCGTTAGCACGGAGAACGAGATTCCCTCCCCGGCAGCACTCGAGCCGCTTCGCGGGTTCCGCATCGTAAACCGACTGCAGGCAGTTCGCGGACCCGCCGCGGGGCAGCGCTGGCAGGAGGTGACGTCAGCCGGCGTGCGGTCGGGCGGTGCGCGCCGTGCCGCGTGCTCTCAGAGCTTCTCTGGCGGGCGTTCAGATTGTGCGTTCTCGGCGACTGCGACTTCGCTGTCAGCACAGCCCACCTCCCTCACGGTGAGTGCCGCGCCAAGCTCGCGTTAACGCATCCATGGTGGAACCTCTCCTCCACACCGCTCCCACTGTTTTCTGTCCCTGACTACTAACTTCTTAGTTAGGCAGGTTCTTTCGTGCCTCCTATTCATGCTGCTTTCCTTCGTGAAGGTTACGGTTCAAATTTCAGTCTGCGTGGATATGAATTGGTAGCTCACTTCCACAGAGATAGAAAAAGAAATTGGTTGTTGCGTCGCTGAAGGAATCATTCCAGCGTGATAGTACTGAATTATTCACAGATGATATGACATTCAATTCTGTTCGTCTCATTTATTGATACCATGTCTTAACTTCCCCACTGTCTTTCGGCAATTCACTTCTGCCTCCAAAAGGAATTTTGCTCACTACGTTTCTTCCCATAGAAAGTTCAACATAGTGCTTATGGCAGTATTGTTAAACAGCGTCGACTGCAAATGAAATGGTCTAAGGCGCTGCAGTCATGGACTGTGCGGCTGGTCCCGGCGAAGGTTCGAGACATCCCTCAGGCATGGGTGTGTGTGTTTGTCCTTAGGATAATTTAGGTTAAGTAGTGTGTAAGCTTAGGGACTGATGACCTTAGCAGTTAAGTCCCATAAGATTTCACACACATTTGAACATTTTTTGATTTTGCAAATGAAATCGTGGATGGACAAACAGATTCTCGTGCTTCGATTATTCATTGAGCTCTGATGCCATCGTCTGCGTAGTTTTACACAACGCACTGTATTCGAAGCTAAACAATACTTATTTCCTGTCGGATATTTCTTCTGACCATACACAGTATCAATAAAATCATAAAATCTCCTTGTCTCCTTCCCAGTTATACATAGTAAACATCGTGCTTACATTGCTTAGCCTCCTTCAACAGGCTTCTGATCCCCGCCACCTGTTGTATTTGTTTTCCTTTTCTCTCTTCAAATAGACATTTATTTCTGGTTGGCACTTGCCGAAACGCCTGCATTTTACAGGTAAATCTCTGATATAGCTAATCTAATTTATAGACGACGCTAAAATGAGTACATGCTACACGATAAATTACGTGTAATAGTGCACCTTGCTATAAATTCGGTACTCAAATTGCTAACCTAATTTCAAGTCACATTTGTAACCAGTAAGACACTGTTCTCTGTGTAGCGAGGGTTACAAGTGTAACAGTACCATCCTCTCTCCCTCGTCCGCAACCAAATAAAAATGCGCTTTCCTCCTCCACTCTGCAAATGATTCACGAGAAGAACGTCTGTGGGTCGCTAGGATATATGTCGCAGTTATTCTCATTTTTCCGCCACGTGACTCCGCGAAATGTATTTAGGTAGTACTGAAGTGCTTCGTCGGGCATCTCGAGAAGACTGCTGTCTAAACTTTTCAAGGAAAAAGTTTCCGTACTACACAACATCTTTGTACCACTCAGCATAACTTGAATACCATTATATCAATGGCCATGTCTGGGGTTCGACAGGATACGATCTATGATTCCAAACAGTCCACATGAGGATCTTGTGGGGAGTTATTTATTGAGAAGGTGTCTTAGATTGTCTTCGTTTAGATAGCTGTTGTAAAAAAATTCCATCCAGCGTCCCTGTAGGGCAGCTAAACCATACACACCGTGAAACTTGAAACTTCCTGGCAGATTAAAACTGTGTGCATACACACAGTGTTCATCACGAGTCCAAACCAGCCATAGAAATCGAGTGTTACAATGGTAACTGCACATGATTATTCCAGCACTTGAGCAATGTCCTCCTCTTCTTTTATGTCGTTCAACAATGATCTGCGTCGGAGTGAATGATTGCCCCCGGTTTTGCGAGTCATATTAAATGTATGCAAAAACAACTGTTTCCTCGCTCTTTGCTAACAGAGAACTTGATTTTCTTCTGAATATTTAGGGACAAGAATTCACAGTACCCGAGAAATAATTATCTTTCTCTAGGCAACAATGTAATGGAAAAAGTTATGAGTAAAAATATTCAGGCTAAATAAGAATTTTTGCTTCCAAGATCGTGTTTTGAATAATTTTCATTTCCTCACTGACTGGTTTGGACAGAGTCTGTCATCTTCGGATCTTATGGAAATATTACCGTGCACGAATCGCATAACGAGAGTACACTGCCGTTATGGTTTTGCGATTCATGCACAGTAACATCATTACCTGGAGATCCGAAGATGACTGCTAGACTCTGTCGAAACTGGCCAGTGAGGAAATAAAAATATTTCAGCAAGCGATCTTGGCAGCAAAATTCTCATTTATCGCCAAATATCAGATCGCGCGCAGCAGCATATTCAGCTTATATAAAAATATGCATTCATCTCTACGAAATGGCTGTTGCCATCAGGCCATCAAGATTAAGATTTTTCCGTAGTTTCAAGATTGCTGCGAAGTTTCCCTGAAAAAGATACCGCAGAATTCCTTTCTTACCCTTCCGGCTGTGATATCCTCGTCGACGGGATATTAAACCTAATTTTCCTTCCTTTATGACATCTAGAAGGGAATCCTCTGAAAGTATTACATTTTTTTGTAACATCGTCAGCTGTGAATAAACAAACATTTGTCTGCAAGCAGTTTTAATCCATGTGATCAACATCAGACAACGTAACAAGTTATTGCGGGTTATGTGCTATCATTATTACTGTGGCGTCAGTAACAAAAAGCAAATTATAAGAAGCCGTTACGACACACCGCCATCAAAACTGTAAAACACGTTTATACGCTCCTTTAATCGTTATACAATGTTCATTTTAATATTCCCTTCTGTTCTGTGCAACACAACCCATTAGTTTCTATGTCGCCTTACGACGATCAGGTAGACTGAAACCGGTACCAATAAAGGTTTCTATATTAGGCGCTCATGGCGTTGTATAAAGATGACAGGACTGGCAGTCAAAATTACGCCCACCGTCTTACACTGGTGGTAGCAACAGTCTCGTAGTTTACCAAAGTACTGTCGGGCTTCTAGCTGCGTCACGGGGTTATAATGCCATGAACTTAGTACTTGGAGGCAAGTGGAATGCCTCTACCTTTGGGTTTTATGCAACCCGCAACTCCTTCAAAAACAGCATGCAGGATTTTCATATTGTCTCGTTCGTTACATGCAAACTACTAGTTTTACAGGAAAAAATGATCAGGACCTTTCTGTAGGAAATTTAGCGTAGTTAAATTTTGTACTGGAATACGTTTTGACCATGGTTTTCCGGTTATTCAAGAAAAACTCGTTTGAAAGTCACTTTGGTACTTTTTTCATGAATAACCCGAAAACTGTGGCCTCCAGCGAAAGCGTATCCCAGTAGAGAATTTAACTACATTGAATTTCCTACAAAACGGTCCTGTTAATTTTTTTCTGTAACACTATATAGTTTGCAGGTAATGAGCGAGAGAACACCAAAACCTTTGAAGGTGTTCCATTTTGCCTAAGACCCATATGTTGGACAGCTGAATCGCCCTGTATAAGAGGGCGTAGCAGCAATCAGTCAGCAGTCAGTCGACTTGACAATGGGCAGGATGTACTTGATCGAAAGCTCGTGGTCTTTTAATCACTTGGCGTGGGCGGAAGACCGAGAACATTTTATTCGATGTGACCTCCGCGGATCCCATACAACCTTTTGTTTTGGTTATAAAAATGAATACCGGGCCGAAACGAGCCGTGACAGTTACGTGAATCCTGATCTAGACAGTTTTGCTCATAAAATATACTGAAGTCTTCACGTATGCTGTGAGTCGTATTTCTTGCATGTTCCGTCCTCGCCTGCCACGCCTAGCGACAGCAGAGTAGCCGTGTGGCGTGGGGCGGCGAGGCCACTGTACGACCTGTTCTTCGCCGGCGCGGCAGGTTAGTTATCTCCGGAGCCAGGCGAGGCGAGACGAGGCCGGTGTGGGCCAGCCAGTACCCAGCGGGTGCTCAAATATTTCCCGACGAGGCGCCATTAGCACGGCTGGTGGCCTTTATATAAGCCCCGGCCGCTGCTGCCGCTCCGGCACAAAAGCCGGCAGAAGAGTGGTGCGGTGTGGCCGCCTCCAGGAAGAGGAGAGCACAGCTAGCTAGCTGGCCCGCTGCCGCCTACCTCTCCGGATAACGAATGCCGGCACGGCGGCTGGCGGCTGGCAGCTGGCTCCTCACTCTAATGAGAGCGCGCCCGCTGTCTTGGTCCGATGCAAATATGACAAAAGCGCCCCTTCCGGCCAGCTCGGCTCTCCTCTCGCTTGCCGCAGCCGGGGGCTTTGTTTGTATCCTTTCCTCCGCACCGGCTCGGCGGCAGCTTCCGCGGCTCTCTCGCACCGGATGCGACTTTCTGTGCGTGGCTCGTTCCCGTAATTCCTCATTTCCCCCCTGGATATTTCGCGTCCACACCCGCAAACCCACAACCCACGGTACAGTCTCTAGCGGACGGTACGTGGGGTAGTGGTGAGTGCCTACCACCTTTTACGAGATAAAAAAAGTGTTGCCACGCCCTATATTCAAAATTAGACGCTAATATCCCTAACACCATTTTGCTGCAGTAACGCAGAACAAAAAAGGCGTGCGCAAATTCCCGTTAAAAACTTCTAGGACTTGTAGAGGGCCGTGAGTACATAACATTTTGAATACGAACCCTTGTCCGGAAACTTACCGTTTCCGTTCTACGACGGTTTCAGTTCAGGTGTTTAAGTCATTCTCTTCTGTTTGAGGACTTAACTCATCCACTTCTGCTTGAGGAACTGAATTCGAAAGGGAACACAACGAAACATCCGTTTATCACTTAAGAACATTTGTTGTATTAGCGCTTAAACATTATTTCTTTACATTATTCCAGAACAAAAAGGAAACCTGCATACTGTACGTACAGAGCAGTATCGATGCGTTACAACAGCGGCTCCATGTGGCGCCCACCAATGTTATTAATAATAAAAAAAAATTCAAATGGCTCTGAGCACTATGGGACTTAACATCTGAGGTGTTCAGTCCCCTAGAACTTAGAACTACTTAAACCTAAAAACCTAAGGACATCAGACACGTCCATGCCCGAGGCAGGATTCGAACCAGCGACCGTAGCGGTCGCGCGGTTCCAAACTGAAGCGCCTAGAACCAACGTTGTCACAGTCATTGTACCTACTAAACATACCCTGGTAGCCGCTCTCCATCCCACCTCGTGTCTGTTCAGTTTCTAGTGCAGCGGCCAGAACTCGCGTCAGCGGGTCTTCCTCTTTCTGTACAAGACTCTCTTAAATTAAACTTTCTGTACAACCCTGAAGGCCCTCTACAAGTCCTAAAAGTTCGTATCGGGAATTTCAGAACAGCCTGTATTCTAAGTTGTGACCTTTTACTCTGGCAGAAATCGTTAAAACACGAATTCTGATATTTATCAAATTCTGTGGAGGTGTTCATCACAAAAGGGGTATTTATTGATTAAAATTTCATTTCATTTGGAACTGTTGTCCATCATCCGTGTGCGGTGTCACCTCCAAAGGCACGAATACACTCGTTTATTCGTTATGGTATCGAAGCAAACAGTCTCTGAATTGTAAATTATAGATTGCAGCGATCAGTCGTCCTTTTTTAAATTTTATTGTGCAGATCTAGATTTCGGCTAGAAACTAGCCATTCTCAGTGTACTATTATTTTCGCTCAATGCATGTAATGCCTGTTGGTCGGGCTTCATCCACAGTTCATTGAGTACTAGTCATCTCTGAATGTCATCGTGAGGGATTTTCTTTTTTTTTTTTTTTTTTGCCATACCTGAAACACATATCGCATCAGTTCATAAAGACTGATAGCTGGAGGCTGGCTTGAAGGTCTTGTCGTCGCATCTCAGAGCTGTTCCGTGGGCGACAAGCCAGGGGACAGTTAAGGAACCGAACAATCCTCAAGGCGTTCGTGATGTGATCCAAAATTATCTTGCTGGAAATGCTACTTCATATCCTGTTAATGAAGGGTATGACAACAGCATTTATCATTCTTACCACACACTAGTGAGCATTCAGCGTCCAATAATTATCAGATCAGTCATGTCATCGCCAATACCTACTCACACCAGGAGTTAAGAAGATGAGAATAGAGAATCGCAGCTTCCTGTGATCTTTCAACAGGTCGGTGTCGACATGGCCACCCAAAAAAAAAAAAAAAGAAGCGAGACTCACTACTAAACACCACAAAATGCCACTGAATGTCGCAGTTGACTTTTTCTCTACAGCAAGTAAGTATCCGTTGTCTGTCGTATGGAGTCAGCTGTAAAAGGTGCATGGCAACATCTAATTTCAACCTAGATTCCACAAATCTGTTCCTGACTGTTCATGGTAACACTCTGCCTGCAGAATCTGCCTGAATTTCACTTGTTGTCACCTGACCATTCGTCGGAGCCAGTCGAATAACCCTACTACCTTCTCCTGCTGCAATCTTGGACACCCGCACTCAGTGGCGTTCCAAGTACATTTTGTGTGTGTGTATGTGTGTGTGTGTGTGTGTGTGTGTATGTGTGAGTGCACGCTGGTTGCCAACAACGCTCGGCAGACCGGACGGTCACCCATCAAGTACTAGCTAAGTCCGACAGCGCTTAACTTCGGTGAGCTGACGGGAACCGATGTTACCACTGCGGCAAAGCAGCTGGCGCTATGTTGTACTGCAGAGAGAAATACAGGTCCAGTTTTGAAGATACTGTTTCTTGCAAACAATTTCATTCTTTCTTAATTTTTTAAAAAAGGTCACATAGATGGGAAGACATATCTACTTTTCTCCTGGACTACTAATGAAGCGTAATTCAGAATGCTGCAGACCACAGTAATGCCTATTGATAAATCACATTTTATTATTATTGTTATTACTATTTTAGAAACACTATGCATAGCTTCTTAATGGAAAACTGAAAATTAAAATTTCTTTGAAAAAGAAAGTATTTACTTTGTTTCATTTTTGCTTCCAAAAGTTTTACATAGTTTCCAAACGTAGCTATCCCTTCAACATTTCGGGAAACAGTCTCTATCACGACACCCGTTACGTTAATTTCCCCAGTCCTGTCTTGATTACCATGAAGGGAGAGTAGCTGGATGTGACTTGACTTGCCGTGGAGAGGTTCTAAATCACCTCAAGACGCTGAATTACTTCTAAGAGGATGCTGACGATTTTGGAAATCAGAACGATCAGGCAAAGAACTTTGTGAAACAGTTCTTTAACAGTATAATATTCAGCAAAATTTTGTCTTCCAAAAAAGGATACATTACATAACTGTACACAAGTTCCAATGTTTGTCAGCATTTCGAGCTATGCATGAATCCTTGCACGTTAAACTCTTCTGTGTGCGTTTTCCAAGCAGTTCCTCAAACATCGTATACAGATGGAGGATTAGTTTTGTATAGATGGGACAGTCACCTAAAAGACACTTCCTTGAATCTTCCATCACTCTAATTCAGAAACTATCAAGAATTTTAAATTCATCTTTGTTAAACCTTCGTCCATGAGGCAATTCTCCAAGAACAGAAGACTTTTCTGTGTGTATTGTTGGTATTTTTCTTTGTTGTTAGATATTGCCGGCCAGAGTGGCCGAGCGGTTCTAGGCGCTTCATACAGTCTGAAACCGCGGGACTACTACGGTCGCAGGTTCGAATCCTGCCTCGAGCATGGATGTGTGTGATGTCCTTAGGATAATTTAGGTTAAGTAGTGTATAAGCTTAGGGACTGATGACCTTAGCAGTTACGTCCCATAAGATTTCACACACATTTGAACATTTTTTTTGTTCGAATCCTGCCTCGGGCATGGATGTGTGTGATGTCCTTAGGTTAGTTAGGTTTAAGTAGTTCTAAGTTCTAGGGGACTGATGACCTCAGCTGTTAAGTCCCATAGTGCTCAGAGGCATTTGAACTATTTGTTAGATATTGGGGCCTTCAACACTTAGGTTCTTGGCATACTCTTTGTCTTCCTCTGTCGGCATATCAAACGCTTACACGGCCGTAAAATTCGCAACAGCTGGTTTTAAAACCCCTGCAGAACGTTTCACTCTCGTTGTATTAAAATTGGAATTCTGCAGAGATCTGGCCACTTCTGCTCATACTCGAAACACCAATGTCAACTGTTATATAAAAAGTATTCTCAAACTTTTCGAGACGTTTCACGTAGCCCCATAGCACTGACGATCGCTTGTTAATTGAGCTTTGTGCGTTCAACACTTCGGACACAGTTTTCTGGATCCTGTGATTGTTTTCCTTAAAGTGTTTCAAATATTGTTTCCCTGTACTCATCGGGTCTGACGCACCGGTATTAGATGTTTGGATCCGTCTCGTTCATATCAGATGGTAGCACATCATCCGCATACCCTTTCCCTTTCTGCTGATTCGAAACAATGATTACTGCAGTGGAAGTAACAGATCTTTGGCTGGTCTTGAAGAATTTCCTTCACACTCTTATTTTGCCCAGACATATTAGCTGCACCATCGAAACAATGGCGTAGAAATTCAGTTCCTAGTGAGAGCCTTAAAAGGAAGTATTTGTTGCAAGAATTCTCGTCTTGGAGTCCGGCGGACTGTATGAAGTTGTTGAATCTGTCATAGTTCTGGAAACCATAGAACATTTTATTTTCTGTACAATGTTTTCTGTGAGCTACAACTTAGACTATTTCGTTTTGTCCCGCTGGCGCCAACCGAGAGTCGCGGCTCTTCAACCAGATTCACTTCTGGTAGATCGTTCTTCCTTTCATTGAAACTGTCATGAGGTTTTCAGTAATCATTTCATTGCCTCGTTGCGTGTCCGATAGAGGAATCTGAGTAAACTGATAATTACTAGGAAAGCGGTTCTAGCTTTTTTCTGATCGGCTAGCAGATGTCGCCGTTTTGGTGACCAAAAGTGTGCTGTTTTCACATTGCGACACACTGTCAGTGAGAAAGGATCTCCTCGTGTATTTTGAACTGTTCTGTAGCTTTTGATCATTTACTGAAATCTTCTTTTAAAAATGTTGTTTCTTTCTGTGATCTTCTGTTGCTCATTATGTGGATAGAATTGAAGCAGTCACATCAAACAGCACTGTCACTCTTTCCTTCGTAATGTAGCTATGGATAAGAGAGAAACCATTCCGATTTATAAGAGCTTACATTCCTTCGCGGAAAATTGACAGGACAGGACAGTGCAGAATCTAGATGGAATTGTAGGACTGACAGATAGTAGCTTCAACGATGCGACAGTGTAGGTTATGAGCGTAAATTGCTGTCAACTAAATACTAATTGAATATTACTGACGTGCAGCATAATTTTTGTCGTTTTTCTCTGCCTAGGGACAGCGTACAATTCTTAGAGAACTATTTTTTTGGGGGTAGGTGGGGGGGATAGAAACCGTATCTCGCCCTTCCCCGAGGCTTTGGAGTCAAAAGGATACGCAGTTGCTGGTGCCTATTTTTCTTGTTACACTCTTTTCCTCAGCCGTCATGTCACGAGTCGTTGGGCGTCATTGCATTACAGATAACTGTCCGTGCCATCTGTCGGTATGATGCTCAAAGTCACAATGCCAATCTTGGATCTTTCTGAAAGTCTGAAGTCGGCGATAAGCTGGGCGTGCACGGCCTCTGGGCACGCCGTGTTGAGATCACAGAGACGTCACACACATCGAATAGCCATCAACTACTCATATCCCTCTTCAGCTGTAGGGCTGGTTTTTATCTTCTTCACTGAAAATAAGCTAGCGTAAGGGTGAAATGTCAGTCAATATATCCCAAATAGTGGAGTGCCAATTTGGCTCCATTTGGCCAAGGTATTCACGGTGGAACAGTTGGCAGTTCTGTCATTGAAATATCCTCCGAGGAAAACAAACAGTGAAAGAAAACGTAGTTAGTTCATACGCTTAATCTTGTGAACACTACACGTGGCGGGATATTGACTGCGATTCCGTCGTGAGATGGCGAAGACAGCGAACCGACATGTTATTGCTAAGGGTGTATCGAGTCCTTTGTCGGCGGACTCCCTCCCCCCCCCCACTCACTACACCCCCAAATCCCTCCCTCACCCGACTCCCAAAAACGACGATACTATCTACGCTAATGGACACGGAGCGACGAATGCGAGCGATGCAGAGGGTTTTCCCGACGCGCCTCAACGCTACTCGCAATTGTCGAAAAACATGTGGAAGCGGCGAGAGGTGGCGGCTCTGTACCGCCAGCCATTTTAAATCGTTGGCGGAGGAGTAGATGTCGCTCGCCTAAAGATCCCTACCTAAAAATGGAAATTTCCACAGGTGACCGAATACGCAAAAAGGAAACATCAGTAACTCTCTCAATTAGAGGCCCGTATCGCTAATGTCGATTTGTAGTACGACTTTGGAACATATACTGTTTGGACACTACGATTTAGCTCGGAGAAAACGATTCACTGACAGATGACGAAAACGGATACAGAAAATATCGTTCTTGTGAGATACAACTAGCTCTTTATTTTCGCGAAATAATGAGTGCTATCGACAGAGGATGTCATACTTTTAGATTTCCAGGAAGCTTCTGATACCGTTCCTCACAAGCAACTACTAATCAAACTGCGTGCCTATGGAGTATCGTATCAGTTGTGCGATTCTATTCGTGATTTCCTGTCAGATAGGTCACAGTTCGTAGTAATTGATGCGAAGTCTTCGGGTAAAACAGATGTAATATCTGGCGTTCCGCAAAGAACTATTACAGGCTCTCTGCTGTTCCTGATCTGTGTAAACGATTTAAGAGACAGTCTAAGCAGCCCTCTTACATTGTTTGCGGAAGATACTATCATTTACGTCTTGTGAAGTCATCAGATGATGAAACCAATTGCAAGATGATTCAGACAAGAACCTGTATAATATGAAAGGTGGCAGTTGACTCTAAGTAATGAAAAGTGCGGGATCGTGCACGTGAGTACTAACAGGAATGCCTTAAATTTCGGTTAGACGATACATCACATAAGTATTCAACTAAATTCCTAGTAAGTACAATTACGAAAAACTTAAATCAGAATGATCACATCATAATATTGTTGGCATGACAGCGAAAGACTGTTTTATTGGCAGAACGCACAGAAAATGCTAAGTTCGTACTAAATAGACTGCCTACACTACGCTTGTTCGTCCTCTGCTTCTCGGTGTGGGATTCGCATCAGATAGGTAGGACTGACGGAGGACATCAAAAAAGTTCAAAGAAGAGCAGCTCGTTTTGTACTATCATGAAAGTGGAGGAGAGAGTGACTCGGAAATGATATGCGAATGGCGGTGGCAATCATTAAAACAAAGGCGTTTTTCGTTGCGGCGGGATCTTTTAGTGAAATTTTAATCACCATCCTTTTCCTCAGACTGTGAAAATATTTTGTCGGCTCCCAACAACGTAGGTAGCATTGGTCATAGTGATAAAACAGGAGAAATCGGAGATCACACGGAAATATCTAAGTCTTCATTTTCTCCCTCTCGCTGTTCGAGAGTAGAACGGAAAAAACATAGCTTGATGGCGGTACGACGACCCCTCTGCCACGTACTTGATTGTGAAATGCAAAGTAATCATATAGATGTAGATGCCAATGTAGACATAAGTGATAAGAGTCGACAGCTCTGGCCAACGTGGAAAGGGCTGGACCCCTTGCGGTGTCTAGCGCGAAGCTGTGAGGACAGGCTACCGCCAGTTGCCCTCGAGGTGGAGGACAACTACAAAGGTTTCCTGTGGATCCACAAATGTGGACGGCTGCAGTCTACACTGTGAGGATTGCGGGCACTGATACGGTGAGAGTACATTTCTCCACCACTAAGCACTACTGCAGTGTAACCAGCGAATCGCTGGCACACTCGGTGCCCTTTTATACACACGCTGACATCCCGGATAAGCTGATAAAAGCACTGTTAAAGGATTTCCCGTGGTGTGGGAACACCGATCACCTAAAATCCTCGAGGCCCTTGGATTTAGCGTGCGTTCGGTGGCCCGCGTCAAGTCACGCGAGACACACAAAGAGTTCCCGTCTCTGCTCGTTATCGTCACAGATAGAGTGGAGAACAGGAAACTCTTTCAGGTGACGCAAGTGAGCAACACAGTGGCTGTAGTTGAGTTGCCTAAACACAAGAGGGACTGCCTCAGTGCCTCCGCTGCTAAACAGTGTGGCATGTGGCATGCCACTGCTTACTCCCTGAGAGGTGCGAGGAGTGCACGGGCGGTCACGCGAGCGACCAGTGTCCACATCCGAAGGTGCCTCGCCAAGGTACAAGAATTGCGGCTCGTTGCGAGCTACCATGGCTCTAAGGAATAGAAGGCCGCGGTAGCACGCCAACGGGACCTGCCGTACAGACCGATGACTGAGGGACCTCCGCTTCAGGTCCGCGCCCAGCACACAAACAGCGGCGGGATCTACTATCATTCCGCTAGCAACACAGCGACGCCGGGAAAGCTGTAGCAACTGCCTACACTCGACGATGCAACAGCAGACGGCGTGCATTCTCGACGTCTCACAACTTGCTGTGACCCTGCAGCAGGTCTCCCAGGCTGCACAAGCAGCCAATCGCCGGCCGACTGAACACGCATTCGACGCGATTCTAGTGCGCTGACACTTCGACTCGCCCACCTTCGAAGCTCTGAATGGCCAGCATAGAAGAAGATGTCTGTCAAAAGAAAAAGAAAAGAGAAAACAAGTAAACCAGTGAAGGAAAACTTTTGTACATTTTCATATTAAGGACGCACGGCTCTCGAACTCCACCACAACCAGAAGGAGAAGACCGTAGCGTGCAAGAGAACTGATACACTCCTGGAAATTGAAATAAGAACACCGTGAATTCATTGTCCCAGGAAGGGGAAACTTTATTGACACATTCCTGGGGTCAGATACATCACATGATCACACTGACAGAACCACAGGCACATAGACACAGGCAACAGAGCATGCACAATGTCGGCACTAGTACAGTGTATATCCACCTTTCGCAGCAATGCAGGCTGCTATTCTCCCATGGAGACGATCGTAGAGATGCTGGATGTAGTCTTGTGGAACGGCTTGCCATGCCATTTCCACCTGGCGCCTCAGTTGGACCAGCGTTCGTGCTGGACGTGCAGACCGCGTGAGACGACGCTTCATCCAGTCCCAAACATGCTCAATGGGGGACAGATCCGGAGATCTTGCTGGCCAGGGTAGTTGACTTACACCTTCTAGAGCACGTTGGGTGGCACGAGATACATGCGGACGTGCATTGTCCTGTTGGAACAGCAAGTTCCCTTGCCGGTCTAGGAATGGTAGAACGATGGGTTCGATGACGGTTTGGATGTACCGTGCACTATTCAGTGTCCCCTCGACGATCACCAGTGGTGTACGGCCAGTGTAGGAGATCGCTCCCCACACCATGATGCCGGGTGTTGGCCCTGTGTGCCTCGGTCGTATGCAGTCCTGATTGTGGCGCTCACCTGCACGGCGCCAAACACGCATACGACCATCATTGGCACCAAGGCAGAAGCGACTCTCATCGCTGAAGACGACACGTCTCCATTCGTCCCTCCATTCACGCCTGTCGCGACACCACTGGAGGCGGGCTGCACGATGTTGGGGCGTGAGCGGAAGACGGCCTAACGGTGTGCGGGACCGTAGCCCAGCTTCATGGAGACGGTTGCGAATGGTCCTCGCCGATACCCCAGGAGCAACAGTGTCCCTAATTTGCTGGGAAGTGGCAGTGCGGTCCCCTACGGCACTGCGTAGGATCCTACGGTCTTGGCGTGCATCCGTGCGTCGCTGCGGTCCGGTCCCAGGTCGACGGGCACGTGCACCTTCCGCCGACCACTGGCGACAACATCGATGTACTGTGGAGACCTCATGCCCCACGTGTTGAGCAATTCGGCGGTACGTCCACCCGGCCTCCCGCATGCCCACTATACGCCCTCGCTCAAAGTCCGTCAACTGCACATACGGTTCACGTCCACGCTGTCGCGGCATGCTACCAGTGTTAAAGACTGCGATGGAGCTCCGTATGCCACGGCAAACTGGCTGGCACTGACGGCGGCGGTGCACAAATGCTGCGCAGCTAGCGCCATTCGACGGCCAACACCGCGGTTCCTGGTGTGTCTGCTGTGCCGTGCGTGTGATCATTGCTTGTACAGCCCTCTCGCAGTGTCCGGAGCAAGTATGGTGGGTCTGACACACCGGTGGCAATGTGTTTTTTTTCCATTTCCAGGAGTGTAGATTCCGTCCACATTTGTTTCTAGAAAGACGTGGCCATACCTGTCTGTTTTCCCAAGCGTCGTAGTTTCTTGTAAATGTTTTTGCTTACATGTGGCTGCGGCCGGGCGATTCTAGGCGCTTCAGTCAGGAACCGCGCTGGTGCTACGGTCGCAGGTTTGAATCCTGCCTCGGGCATGGATGTGTGTGATGTCCTTAGGTTAGTTAGGTTTAAGTAGTTCTAAGTCTATGGGACTCATGATCTCAGACGTTAAGTCCCATAGTGTTTAGAGCCATTTGAACCTTATATGTGCAGCCTAGTACATTACACTGGATGGCAAATAGTCCACAGAAACGAAACAAATGCAGTTGCGGGGCTGTGCCCTTAATATACGTAAGTTACCAACCAGCAGAACTCTTAGACTACTCTCCGGTGGCGGAAAATATAACCGTAAAAAGAATGACTTTAACGCCCTGAGCCCTTAACTGCGGAGACAGAAACAAGATAATCCCCACAAGAGAAAGGTCCCGACGATATCCAACTTCACACAACTTAAGTTAGTGATACTACTATGAAGTGTTATGAATTAGGATGAATAAATGAAATTCTTACCAGGGATGGCAGCTAGAAGACAAATTTATCGAGAACATTCTGGGAAAGTGATATGTCTCTGATGAACGAGCCACATACAAATCCCTATGCCGACGCATTATGGAGTATTTATCTGATGCTTTTGGTTTCTATCAGTCAGATGAAAGATTTTGGAACAATTCAGGGAATCACAGCTAGGACTGAAACATGATACGTATGTACGAAAATACAATAGTGGCACTTCGAGAACTTAAATCGGAAGTGTTACTAGAAGGCCGACGTTGTTCTCATGAAACCCTGTTGGATAAATTTATAAGACCGGTAATCAAAGTAGACAATGAGTAAACCAGTTGTAGCCATCATACATCTCACGAAATACGTAGATGAAATTCTGGTATTACCGAATAGTCGGACAGTATGGAATACCGTCACTTCTCATCTTTCGAGTTGCCGCTCCCGACCAGGAGATGCATCGTCTACATCAAAATGTTCCTGCGATGCTCTGTGACAAGACCCGTTCGTCTGCAGACATAATGTGAGTTACGACGCAGAAAAATTATTTCGTACTTTGACAGAATTTTTGGTTGCAAGATTTTCAAAATATGCAATAATTATGGAAACTGTGCAATTTATTACGTAAAAGAGTATTGGGTTGCGCACAACACTACCTTTTCAAAAAGCGATTTCTGAAAGAGGAACACGCTACGCCTGCACGTCTACTCTACCACTCACTGTACAGGCCATGGCATAGGAAACTTTGTTCAATATTAGACATTTCTTGGCCGTTAGGAAATGGAGCATGAAGAAAATTGTGTATGAAGTTCCGATATTATGAAATATCATTTACTTTTGTAGTTACATCTCCAAATTGAATTCATTCTATATCAAAATAAGTTTATCGTAAACTCGCAACTACAGGGTGTTTCAAAAATGACCGGTATATTTGAAACGGCAATAAAAACTAAACGAGCAGCGATAGAAATACACCGTTTGTTGCCTCAAGTAAGAAGCAGAAGTGTCTATCGGCGCTTGTCGGCATCCGACGGTGACAGCGCCGTAGGCCATCGAGGTCGCAGTTTATCGTTGTGCGATATTGCTGCTCGCGTTGATCGTTATCCCATGACTGTTACGAAATATGGAATCGACGAGTTCAGGAAGGCCATTTCAGTGCCTTGCAGGATCTAGACGGCCCACGCGAGTTGCACCCAAGAAACTGGACATTATGTTCGTCCGGCCATGCAGCGTCGTACAGTCACGTCATGTACCTCGGGTCAGGAAATCTGTTTGTTTACAGCAAGTATCGACAAGGACAGTGCGACGACGTTTGAAACACCACGGACTGGCAGCACGGTGGCCATTGTTGCGGCTCCCCTTGTCGAGTCAATAGAGACAGTGTTGCACCCAACGACAACACTGTAATTTACAAGCGGAAGGAACGACATTGGGATCACAGGTTTACTTCAGAATTTGTACACTCTTAGTAGTCCATTAGGACAACGTAATGTACAACCAGTAAAGCGTATTACGTCGGCGATTCCGGGAAAAAAAAACGGAATGGAAGTCTTGAGCGTCAGTTACATCGAAGAAAACGGTCTACTGACACACAGTCAAAATAGGTTGAAACAGCTCTTTATTCACATTAAGTGTTGAGTGCTATTGACAAGGGATTTCAAATCGATTCCGTATTTCTGGATTTCCGGACGGCTTTTGACACTGTACCACACAAGCGGCTCGTAGTGAAATTGCGTGCTTATGGAAAATCGTCTCAGTTATGTGACTGGATTTGTAATTTCCTGTCAGAGAGGTCACAGTTCGTAGTAATTGACGGAAAGTCATCGAGTAAAACAGAAGTGATTTATGGCATTCCCCAAGGTATTACAATTACGAAGAACTTAAATTGGAAGGAACACATACAAAATGTTGTGGGGAAGGCTAACCAAAGACTGCGTTTTATTGGGAGGACACTTAGAAAATGTAACAGACCTACTAAGGAGAGCCAGCCGAAGTGGCCATGCGGTTAAAGGCGCTGCAGTCTGGAACCGCAAGATCGCTACGGCCGCAGGTTCGAATCCTGCCTCGGGCATGGATGTTTGTGATGTCCTTAGGTTAGTTAGGTTTAACTAGTTCTAAGTTCTAGGGGACTAATGACCTCAGCAGTTGAGTCCCATAGTGCTCAGAGCCATTTGAACCATTTTACTAAGGAGACTGCCTACACTACGCTTGTCCGTCCTCTTTTAGAATACTGCTGCGCGGTGTGGGATCCTTACCGGATAGGACTGACGGAGTACATTCAAAAAGTTCAAAGAAAGGCAGCACGTTTTCTATTATCGCGAAATATGGGTGAGAGTGTCACAGAAATGATACAGGATTTTGGCTGGACATTATTAAAAGAAAGGCGTTTTTCGTTGTGACGGAATCTTCTCACGAAATTCCAATCACCAACTTTCACCTCCGAATGCGAAATATTTTGTTGACACTGACCTACATATGGAGGAACGATCACCACGATAAAATAAGGTAAATCAGAGCTCCTATGGAAAGATATAGGTGTTCGTTCTTTCCGCGCGCTATACGAGATTGGAATAATAGAGAATGGTGAAGGTGATTCGATGAACCCTCAGACAGGCACTTAAATGTGATTTGCACAGTATCCATGTAGATGTAGATGTACGTGCATTGCGACACAGCACGAGCTGGCGTCGGTCGTATGGTTAGCATTCAGACTCCAATCTCGATGGATTGCTGGATCGATATTATAAATGGCAGAGTGGTTCCACAATCATGTAACAACTTCACTTTCACAGTTTGAAATATCTGTTATGTATCTGTATGTGTAATGTCTCTGTACTTCTTTGATTTAAGTTCTTTGACAATAAACTCTGTTTTACAAATGTAAACACGTTGATTGTTGTGAATACGTGTGTGCCTGAAGTTAACAACATCTAAAGTGCCATTATTTTATCAAAAAAATGGTTCAAATGGCTCTGAGCACTATTGGACTTAACATCTGAGGTCATCAGTCCCCTAGAACTTAGAACTATTTAAACCTAACTAACCTAAGGACATCACACACATCCATGTCCGAGGCACGACTCGAACCTGCGACCGTAGCGGTGGCGCGGTTCCAGACTGAAGCGCCTAGAACCGCTCGGCCACACCGGCCGGCACTACTTTATCAGAGCCATGATATGGAAGCACCAACAGTTTGCATGGTGAGCAACATTCAGATAATGTGTAAAAAACTAAATATTTTTGTACAAAAATGTGATAAACGTAGTGTGAAAACGATTTGAATACACCAATTTCATGTAAATGCTGTAATATTTTGCAACACATCTTGCTTAGCCACTTCCAAATGTTCCATCTGTGTATATTTAGTCTTCATCACTATATCTGTTTTTGGTTTAAACAGTGACTTCCAACACTGGTTACAGAAACATGTACCTGAATGTAAACCACCTGAAGATGAGCACATGACAGAAACGAGTCGTGTGTTAAATATAACCACCTCGTATTGTGACTGGTAACGGTTATTATTCCACACATACCGGTGGATTACAAGTCGGTGAGCAACAACGGAGAGAAATAACTGAAACAAAGCAGATCACGTTGGATATGGGTTACTAGTCACGCACGGTCATGTACGTGAAATACAGCATGCAGGTGCGCGCAATGCGGGGGTCAGGAACCGCCAGGTGGGCGAATTCCTGTGGCCGCTCAGCGGCGCGGGCCACGGCAGACCGGCTGTGCCAAGTAACTGTTTACTCGCCGCGGCCGTGTGCCGGGCTGTGGGCTCCCGGGACGAACAATAAACAGCGGAGAGGCAGGCAGGCGGGCAGGCAAGCAGCCACGGCGGCTTTGTGCGCGCGCGTCCCCGCGTGGCCGCCCAGGTAGCGAGCAGCCCATGCCCCCACTCTATATTATAATAATCTCACCTCGCGGCGCAAACACGACCGCATTAGTCCTGTTTTGCTGCGCTGGAGGACGTTCGCAAATTTACTTTAAGGAGCGTAATGGCTACAGTTTCCCAGGTAATGGAGATGCTAGCGCAAACAAGGAACGTACCTTCCGCTACTTCCTGAAAATGGGGAGGGTGGAGAAAATGATAAGTTTCAGAATGGGGCTAAACATATACACGGGTGGAACCCGGACTCCTCTGGCACAATTGCGGCGGCTCTTCAAGAATTTTTCCTGAGCAATTTTGAGTAAGAGACCTATGGTCACCAGTGGCTCGTTACCGAGTTCATGCTAGCGGCCCCGCTCTGTTGAATACACTGGTTCACAGTTCGATTTCGGTTGGGATCAGCCCTAAGATACTTTTCTCTCAATTTTCATTTCTTTCACCTCTGACAACGGTTGTTAATGTTAGACATGCACCGTGGTTCGGAGTCCATGTCAAATAGTAGGAACCCATATAATTGGCTGGTAAAGTCTATTCAAAGGTCGGAGGAAGATGGCATACCGCTTCTAGTAGGAACACTGTAGTCTTCGGATTGATGACATCTTTACCATTATGATGAATACTCAATTGGGTTCTCCTCTTTCCCCGGAAACTTTTCGTTTCCTTCTATTCTTCCGCTCTGCTTCTGAGATCTTCAATGTCCTCTTCCTATGTCTGCTTCACTGGTGGCCATCCATTTGACACGTCACCTACTCAGAAGTATCCGGACACCCATGTGTAATGCGGAATTGACCACAAGATGTCTCGACGTGGGGAACCACCGGTATACGTAGTAGGAGCCGGAGAATACTGTGCTGTCGGTAGAGAAGAAGCATCGGTCGGAGAGCTCAGTGACTTCGAAGGTGGATTAGTCACTGGATATCGCGAGAGTAAGAAATCCGTGAGGGACATTTCAGTCCTTCTGAAGCTGCCCAACTCGACTGTTGGTGACGCAACTGTGAAGTGAAAATGCAAAGGAACAACGGCAGATAAACTACGACGAGGCAGACCTGATTTAACTACCAGACAGGGACAGACGAGCATTCCCAGGGAAGTTGCGTAGAATCAGCAGAAAACATGATTCGTGAGTTCCAAAGTGTTACCAGCGGTTAGCACAATGACTGTGCGCAGGGAGTTAAAAATAATCGTATGCAATGGGCGAGCATCCGCCCATAAGACTCACATTTCTGTAGTCAGTGCTAAGCAACGCTTTAAGCTGTGTAAAGAGCGACGCGTCTGGATAATGGATGACTGGAAGCGAATGATTTGGAGTGACGAATCGCACAATACCCTGTGCCAGTAAGGAGGATGTGTTTGGGTTTAGCTAATACCTAAAGAACGTTACCTGCCATCGTGACAGTGCCAACAGTGAAGTACTGAGAAGCTGGCATTATGATATGAGAGTCTTTCTCGTGGTTAGGATGTGGTCCCCTTCTCGTGCTTAAGAAAACTCTAAATGCAGAACATGAACAAGTTTTACAGTATTGTACAGTACTGTGTACTGTGTACAATAGAAGCACATTTCGGAAACGATGATTGTTAGCATCAGCATGAAAATGTACCCTGTCGTAAAACAGCAAATGTAAGGCAATGTATTGTGGACAATGACATTCCTGAAATGGACTGGCCTACCCAGAGTCCCGACGTCAACGGTACACCTTTGAAGAAGAAGAACGTCGACTTCGCTCCAGTCCCAGCGTCTAACAACACAACATTTCAGCTCTTGAGGAAGAGTGGGGTGCCATCTCTCCACAGGCATTGAGATGCCTCATTCAAAGTGTCAATAGTTGAAGTCGTCATGAATGCGAAGGACGTACACTCTCCATATTAATAGCTACTAACAGATATCCGTGTACTTTTGATCAGCTACTGTTCGTACATTATTCTCTGCCGTTGATCTCTGGTGTATTAGTTGGTGCATTATTTTTTCAGATGAATACCCCTCTGTCTTTAGCTCCATCTCAGAACTGTAGGCCTGTCGTAGAAGTCAACACACTCGCCTCGTCTCTCTCTCGTCTGCGTTCCCCGCATTTTACCGATTATTCTATCCAAGTCTGTCTCCACTATAAGTCCGCCGCAAAACCTTGGTGGTGGTAAGTTCCTATGGGACCAAACTGCTGTGGTCATCGGTCCCTAGGCTTGCTTACTACTTAATCTAACGTAAGCTAACTTACGCTAAGGGCAACACACAAACCCATGCCTGAAGGAGGACTCAAACCTTCGACGGGGAGAGTCGCGCGAACCGTGGCAAGGCGCCCAAGACCGCGTAGCTACACCGCGCGGCGCAAAACCTTGTTTCAGTTTGGTTTCTTGTAAAATCGTCCCCAAGGTCTGGTACATGCCTGCCCAAAATTTTCGTTCCAATCTTACATCTTTTCTTTTTAAGCCAAATATCTTTTACGAAAATTTTCTTGTTCCGCACCGTAGCATCCCGAAAATGTACTTTCTAGGACACTCATTTGGAGGACGGTGTTTCGAATATCTGAAAATGATATGACCTATTCTCTTCTACATCCATCCTCAATACGATCTTCTATTCAGTGTCCAATAACCTAAGGGTGTTAAACCCTTATCTTCCTTTTCATACTTTCAAGCTCAGAATAGGTCTTCCACACCCGCGGAAAGGAATTTTCTCACCTTAGATGGGTAGGTAGGTTAATACTGTCTTATCTTTCAGTAACATTTCTGTGATAGTAGCCGTTATGTGCTTTGGAAAGTAATACAAGCAGTCATTCAGCTTAGCTTCGTTATCTCTCATAAATAATAGACAGAAACTAAATAAATTTTATTATTTTCATTATTCTGCTAGGTTAGTTAACTTTTCATTTATGCTGAGTTCATTCAAGCCGTGACGGAAGCTGTCTTGGCCAACGAAGAAAGGATGTTCTTCTAACAAATAAAATCAGCCCGTTTGTCTTCTTCATTGTCTCATGGTGATTGGAATCAAGATGTCTTGAAATGTTTCACACAGTTTACCATAAGAGACTTCTGAGGAAAAAAATAGCGATGATGGTTTGTCACAAAGCTTTTATTACCAAACCAAACAGTTCCCGAAAGTTTCTTCCAAGCACAATGCCCATACTGTTATAACAATGTTTATTATTGAGATTCTGTGCGACGGGATACGTGACAGAGTGCTAGAAATAAGTGAGAGAAATAGAAAGATGTAGGGTTTTACTGGGAGAGCTGGTGAATAAAACATTCAATGTTCAGCTTATTTCTTCTCCAGAATACTCAACTGTGTAAAATGGACAACAACCAATGTCTCCCGTGATAAACTGCAGTTAAGACGGAAAATTGCTATCATCCTCTCTTTCCATTCATTCACTTCCTCATAATTTCTCCTAACCTTCGCGTTTTTTTTTATGTTTTTTTTGTGTTGATGTTATTCTTCCGACTGGTTTGACGCGCCCTGCCACGAATTCCTCTCCTTCTCTTGCGCCAAACTTTTCATCTCAGAGCAGAACTTGTAACCTACGTCCTCAATTATTTGCTGATCGTATCCCAATCTCAGTCCTCCTCTACAGTTTTTACACTCTACAGCTCTCTCTACTACCATAGAAATTATTCCCTGATGTTTTAAAACACGTATTCCCATTTTGTCCCTTCTTCTTGTCAATGTTTTCCAAATATTCCTTTTCTCGTCGATTCTGCGAAGAACCTCCTCATTCCTTACCTTATCAGTCCACCTACTTGTCAACATTCTTCTGTAGCACCACATCTTGAATACTTCTACTCTCTTCCTTTCCTGTTTTCCAAGAGTTCACTGCTATGCAATGCTGTGCCTCAAACGTACACTCTCAGAAATTTCTTCCTCCAATTAAGACCTATGTTTAGTGTTGGTACAGTTCTCTTGACCAGGAATGCCATTTTTGCCAGTGCAAGTCTGCTTTTTATGTCATACTAGCTCCGTCCGTCATGAGTTTTTTTGATGCCAAGCTCCAGAATTCCTTAACTTCATCCACTTCGTGATCACAAATTCTGATGTTAAGCTGTTTTCTGTTCTCATTTCTGCTTCTTCTTATTACTTCCGCCTTCCTTCGATTTACTCTCAGTCCATATTGTGTACTCATTAGACCATTTTATTCACAAGATCCTGTAATTCTTCTTCACAAAATATTTATTCTGAAGTTAGGGTGCACAATTACTCACTGGTACTGGTTATTGATGGTACCGATGCTTGTTTAGACAACAGATAATTTTTATTAGAGAAAAAAAAGAAACTTGTGCAGAATCAGTTTTAGTCACAGCTTCATCCCCGTTCTCTGCTAATAGAAGTTAGATTTCCTTCCTCTTAATTTAGATATTCATAAGATATATTGATCTGGAAGGACAAAATGTATCATGCCACTGTCGTAATGAGAATCGTTTCAATAATTTTTGTCTACACATGGTTACTGCCTGATAAAGTTCCCTTAGCACTTTTGCAACGCTTTTCGTGAGGTAGGAATTTAAATTTTAAAAAATTAATGTTTTTATTAAGGCAAAAAATATCCCTTTTCCTAAGGCGGTAACTTACGCCAAATTTAAACCGAGAGGGTAAGTTTTCATATTTCCTTTGCAGAGTGTGAAGTACGGGGACGCTGTAACAGGAGACCTGCGGTTAGTGCACAGATTCCATCGCGAGCCGCGTTCGGTCCAAAAAAACGCTGGGCCGTTTGTCTTTCTGGGAACACTCTCGGCCGGCTCGTTCACGGAGCCATCCGTCAGTCAGTAAAGCCGTTCTGCCGGGGAATGTATCACTCAGCCTGGCAGTTCCCAAATAACCCACTCACAACTTCTAGCATAAGCAAACTTTTGTAATCGCTTTCCTTGTTTATTTCAGCACGCTTCTAAGGCGGCGAAGGCCCTGGCCACGCGAATTATGGAAGTGCAAACCCAAATCGTATGTTTAAAAAGATGGAAAGATAATTTCAGTTTTCATAAAAACAGCAGCTTTATTTGCCAAATATCGGAGTCTCTCTCTGTCACCCGTTAGTTTAAAGTTTCGTGACTGGCAGGTGAGTGCAACGTACAGAACCGTGTGAAACCGTCAGAAAAATCATTCTTTGGGATGTTGTTCAATTCGCGCGTTGCATTGGCTTGAATGTCGGTTTTGTCTCCAGGCGTTGAGTCTTTATTTGAATTTCTGCACTTTGTCATTTTGTGGTGACTCAACATCGTCTGTGTAGTTGTGGATAACGCTGATGTCTTATAAAAAATAAATGTTAGGTTCGTGCCTAAGTTCGTAGTGTTTCTGTTTTGCATATTGGTATTCCTGTTGCTAAGCTTTTATGTAACGATTGTCATCTTTTATTTGTAGTTAACTGTTGCTATTTGAGTTATATTGTCATTTTTTCATCTGGACACAATGAGTGGAGCAGCGGGCGCTAGATAATGGAGAGGCAAGTGGTGAAATCCGAACATCTCCGACATATTATTCTGTTTGAGTTCAATAAAGGGGTGACAGCAGTGGAAGCAGCCCGAAATATTTGCGCCATGTATTGGGATAATGCCACTGAACAGAGAACGTCAAGGAAATTGTTTCCTCGCTTGAAGGACGATCACTTTGACATCAATGACTTCCACGTTCAGGAACACCTTTGAGGTTTCATGAAGATCATTTAAACGCATTAATCTTCAATGATCCACGTCAGTATACTTCACAGCTGGCAAATATGATGAACTGTGATCATTGCACCATAATGCGACATTTGAAGGAAATGAGGAAGGTTCAAAAATCGGATGTATGGGTACCACATGCACTATGCCAAAATCACAAAAAATAAGCGGGTAGCATCGTGTGCATCTCTGCTTGCTCGTCAACAATTGGCCCGTGAACAACATCGACCATTCCTATCCTGTATGATTACTGGTGTCGAGAAATTGTGTCTTTATGCTAACATAAGGAAACGAGATTACAAGTACTACAATGAGATGAGGAGGTTGGCACAGAACAGGAATACTTGGCGACTGCATCAAACCAGTCAGAAGGCTGACGACTCGAAAAAGAAAAGGAAAACGGAAAACGGAAATTAAAGGAACGGTTGAGCCCAAACAAAGCAGTAACTCGCCGTACAAAGACCGGCGCGCATCCACAGAAGATAATGTTTGCATCTGGTGGAGCAACGACGGTGCGGTGTACTACGAATTGGTTCCCCGAGGTGTAACCACGGCTGCTTACATTTATTGTCAACAACTGAGACGTCTTACAGATGTAATCCAAGAACAACGGCCAGGAAGAAGGTTTGAGTGATGCTACAACCTCATGAATGCATGGACCCTGCATGTCAGGGGAGTGTTCAAGCTGGTGGAGGCTCTGAAATGGTGTGGGGCCAGTGCAGTTGGAGTGATATATGATCCCTGATACTGAAACGTCCCCAAGGAAAAATTAAGCATGACTTTGCTGGAAAACCTCTTACGTTATTTGATTTTCAAACAGCTGAGCAAAACT
The DNA here is from genome assembly GCF_023864275.1 of Schistocerca cancellata. Lineage (NCBI taxonomy): Eukaryota > Metazoa > Arthropoda > Insecta > Orthoptera > Acrididae > Schistocerca > Schistocerca cancellata. Next base: position 948,606,641 of record NC_064626.1, read on the forward strand.
GAGTGTACTCAGACATTTCTCTCTTTACTCATTCTGATCATCACTATACCGACACACAATATTTTTAGCCCAACGCAATCTTTCAATAATCCCTACAAAAGAATGGCCCTGACTAACAATAACCTATACCTTTCATGAATCACTTACCTCACAAAAATCTTCGTTACTTGAACTACTGCAATACCGCGAGCGCCAATACTGCCAGCTAAATGAAAGATTCTAACTACTGAAGGCACTAACTACTGATAGGCATAGTTAGCAAATGAAAGATTTTGATAGAGAACAAACAATGTATTTACCTTAATAGCGTTCAAAAGTTATAATTTTGTGACATCCAATTAAACAAATTTCCTTTTTCTGATCGACACACGTCCAGATCGTCCGCTCAAAAGTCTGGTATCTCTCTCCCCACACCACCACTGCTGGCGGCTGACCTCCAACTGCCCAACGCTACGCGCTGTTCACATCCAACTGCCCAACACCACACAAGCGAATATTCCAAAAATGCCAACCAGCCACAGACTGCACACAGCAGTGATTTTCACACAGAGCGCTACGTGGCGTTACCAACACAAAAACCTAATCAGTCTACTTACAATATGTCTAGATACGACTCTGGCAGGTGACGCGTTCGTAAGCACTCTCTGTTCACCTGCCTCCATTCATGACCATTATACATTCCGACGGACTTCGGAAATTCCAGCAGGACGATTCGACAGCCCACACATTCAGAATTGCTACGGAGTGGCTCCAGCAACTGAGCTTAAACACTTCCACTGGACATCACACTCCGCAGACATGAACATTGTTGAGCATATCTGGAATGCCTTGCAACGCGTTGTTCAGAAGAGATCTCCAACCCGTCGTATTCTTACGAATTTATGTACAGCCCTTCAGGATTTATAGTATCAATTCCTTCCAGAAATACTTCAGAGATTAGTCGAGTCGCTGCCACACGATATTAAACAGGTGTACCAGTTTCTTTGGCTTTTCAGTGTATTATTGATGACTGAAGTTTCTGTTATGTCTATCTTTTGCGTGTACATCTACATCTATATCCATACTCCGCAAGCCACCTGACGGTGTGTGGCAGAGGGTACCTTGAGTACTTCTATCGGTTCTCCCTTCTATTCCAGTCTCGTGTTGTTCGTGGAAAGAAGGATTGTCGGTATGCTTCTATGTGGGCTCTAATCTCTCTGATTTTATCCTCATGGTCTTTTCGCGAGATATACGTAGGAGGGAGCAATATACTGCTTGACTCTTCGGTGAAGGTATGTTCTCGAAACTTTAACAAAAGCCCGTACCGAGCTACTGAGCGTCTCTCCTGCAGAGTCTTCCACTGGAGTTTATCTATCATCTCCGTAACGCTTTCGCGATTACTAAATGATCCTGTAACGAAGCACGCTGCTCCCTGTTGGATCTTCTCTATCTCTTCTATCAACCCTATCTGGTACGGATCCCACACTGCTGAGTAGTATTCAAGCAGTGGGCGGACACGCGTACTGTAACCTACTTCCTTTGTTTTCGGATTGAATTTCCTTAGGATTTTTCCAATGAATCTCAGTCTGGCATCTACTTTACCGACGATCGACTTTATATGATCATTCCATTTTAAATCACTCCTAATGCGTACCCCCAGATAATTTATGGAATTAACTGCTTCCAGTTGCTGACCTGCTATTTTGTAGCTAAATGATAAGGGATCTACCTTTCTATGTATTCGCAGCACATTACACTTGTCTACATTGAGATTCAATTGTCATTCCCCGCACCATGCGTCAATTCGCTGCAGATCAAAAATGGTTCAAATGGCTCTGAGCACTATGGGACTCAACTGCTGTGGTCATAAGTCCCCTAGAACTTAGAACTACTTAAACCTAACTAACCTAAGGACAGCACACAACACCCAGCCATCACGAGGAAGAGAAAACCCCTGACCCCGCCGGGAATCGAACCCGGGAACCCGGGCGTGGGAAGCGAGAACGCTACCGCACGACCACGAGATGCGGGCGCGCTGCAGATCCTCCTGCATTCCAGTACAATTTTCCATTGTTACAACCTCTCGATACACCACAGCATCATCTGCAAAAAGCCTCAGTGAACTTCCGATGTCATCCACAAGCTCATTTATGTATATTGTGAATAGCAACGGTCCTATGACACTCCCCTGCGGCACACCTGAAATCATTCTTACTTCGGAAGACTTCTCTCCATTGAGAATGACATGCTGCGTTCTGTTATCTAGGAACTCTTCAATCCAATCACACAATTGGTCTCATAGTCCATATGATCTTACTTTGTTCATTAAACGACTGTGGGGAACTGTATCGAACGCCTTGCGGAAGTCAAGAAACACGGCATCTACCTGGGAACCGTGTCTATGGCCCTCTGAGTCTCGTGGACGAATAGCGCGGGCTGGGTTTCACACGATCGTCTTTTTCGAAACCCAAGCTGATTCCTACAGAGTAGATTTCTAGTCTCGAGAAAAGTCATTATACTCGAACATAATACGTGTTCCAAAATTCTACAACTGATCGACGTTAGAGATATAGGTCTATAGTTCTGCACGTCTGTTCGACGTCCCTTCTTGAAAACGGGGATGACCTGCGCCCTTTTCCAATCCTTTGGAACGCTACGCTATTCTAGAGACCTACGGTACACCGCTGCGAGAAGGGGAGCAAGTTCCTTCGCGTACTCTGTGTATAATCGAACTGGTATCCCATCAGGTCCAGCGGCCTTTCCTCTTTTGAGTGATTTTAACTGTAAAAATGCTCCGAACTTATTGACCAGCCTAACATGAGGGATAAATGATAGATGACAAGGTTACTAATTACGCAGCGGTCTCACCAATAATTGAAAAAAGCAGTGCGGTTTATTTTATGTCATCTTCAGAGTCAGAAGTGCATAAGCGCCAGCGGTTGCGAGACCGTCCGTTGCAGAGTGGAGCGTCAGGTAGAGACGGCTGGCCGCGCGGACGGAGGAAGCGGCCTGTCGACGGCTCTGGTCGGGTCGGGACGGCTTCTTTGTGCGGCCAGAGGAACGACCTCGTCCTGTCGCGTCGCGCCGCGTCGCCCAGAAAGCGCCTCCCTCGCAAGAACAAGAACTGGTCGCCCCGCTGTCTCCGGCGCAACACGTTTTCCCGTAACGACGTTAGCGCTGCGCCACTCTGCTCGCGTTCTCGTTAGCCGAGGCCGCCCGCGGGCGTCAGCAGAACGCGCCGCACCGCACACACAGGACTGAATTTGCTACTGTCTTCATAGCTGATGCAGATTGCCGCACCGAGAACCCGACGAGCAATCGCAGCAATGACGAGGTTTCACTGGCTCCGTGTGCAGCGGGCATTCGTCCTTCGCCTATCACTCCTGCGAACGGCTGTGCTGATGACCACAAGAGCGATCTAGGGTGTACGTTGGGAAAATTTCGCACTCGCGCTATAAAACTACTCCTTTCGATGCACGTTGTTATACGAACAATGGAACGAACAACCCTTGTGACTCATCTGTTGTATACATGATGAAAGAGAAATACTGACGCCAGCCGCTTGATGGTAACAGAATAAGTCTATGGCAGCAGTGGAACTATGTGCCGGTCCGGGAATTGAACCCCGATTTCCAGGTTCATGCGAGCGGTCGCCGCATCTTTGGCTATCTGAGCACACTTCACGGCCAGCCGTAATTCTCAATTAGTTGCACATTGAAACTTCCTGGCAGATTAAAACTGTGTGCGGGACCGAGACTCGTACTCGGGACCTTTGCTTTTCGCGGGCAAGTGCTCTACCATCTGAGCTATCCAAGCACGACTCACGCCCCGTCCTCACAGCTTTACTTCTGCCAGTACCTCGTCTCCTATGTTCCAAACTTTACAGAAGCTCTCCTGCGAGAGTAAAGTTTGGAACATAGGAGACGAGGTACTGGCAGAAGTAAAGCTGTGAGGACGGGGCGTGAGTCGTGCTTGGGTAGCTCAGATGGTAGAGCACTTGCCCGCGAAAAGCAAAGGTCCCGAGTACGAGTCTCGGTCCCGCACACAGTTGTAATCTGCCAGGAAGTTACATACCATCACACACTCCACTGCAGAGTGAAAATCTCATTGTGGTAGTCCCACACTCTGTCCATTTTCCTCATTACTCGCACAATGCTAATTGCTCATTGCTCGGACACGTCCGAAAGAGCAGACATCACACGTATCATAGTGATAGCTATGTCCTGACGGTATTTCATGATATATGTTTGCACCCTAGGTCCTACTTCTTGTGCGAACCATGGAAGATGCTACGAGTAATGAGGAAAATGCACAGGGGTTATTGAAGCTGAGTGCTGCTAGTTGAGAATTTGGGCTGGCTGTGAAGCGTGCTCGGATAGCCGAAGCGCTTAAGACGATCGTTAGCATAAAGCTTAAAACCAAAGTTCGAGTTCCGACCCAGCACAAAATTTGCACTTGTCACCACTGAATCATTTCAGTGCCCTCACGCGGCTGACGTCAGTATTCATCTTTCTTCATGTTTATATATGGCTGTGGAATAGTAACATCCGTTGTGTACTAACTATTTACTTAAAGTGAAATCAGGATTTTGCAACAGCTCTGTGCTTTACACGATAATGTTGTAGTACTGTTTCGTGAAATATTGTGCAATTATCGGAAAATATGAGGGGCGTTCGGATATGATTTACAGTAGTTTTTTTTACCTTATATATTAATGAACATGAGTCACTGTACTCGGACATGTGATCTCTCAGTACTCCACACCAACGTCAGTACACCGCTGCCACCTTATTGGCAACTTCATTGTTGGGTCACGGAACAATCGTTTGGGGATTCTATGAACCCACTGGTGGACAGCTACCTGAAATTCTTCGTCGTTGCCGAATTCTGCGTCCAGGTCGTGTCAAGAGTGTCACAGTACATCCTGTTGCTGACGAATGTTCCTTGCCAAAGCCAGTCCATTAACAGAATGGTACAAAGGTCCGAAAAGACGGAAATCACCTACTTACCTACAGATGATGCATAACGAAATTTCTTTGCCCTGGGATACCCGGGATGCTTCCAATGCATGGCCTGCACTTTCTTCTCAGGTGTATGGTAGTAACACTATGGTTCGTCACCAGTTTTTCGAAAAACAGTCGCCGTCCATCTTGTTCATGGCTTCCTCTAATTAACAACAAACAAACGCTATCCTTCCACTATACACAACTGCCATCTAGCCTCTGCGCGGTGTACTAGAATCAGTTCCTCGTCCTGTGAGAGGACGTACCTATAGTTTGAGCGGTATTTGTAAAACAACGCAATTGTAAATTATTTCCGAAACCACCTCGTACTATCTCTACAACACGTACATCTACAAGGTGAACCAGAGCTCCAAGAACAAGCATATCTTCTGAATATTTTGGTTTAAGAGAATCCTGGTCTCCAGCGCTTCGTTACTGGGTAATAATTTGTACTGATTTGTTCCGTTTGTTAACCGAGTTCCCTTAATTTTTGTAAAACTACCTTCATAACTGTAAGAAAGCATCTAATATGCTTTTAGCAAAAGGAACAACGCAAAACACGGAGTAATGTAACAAGTATCAGACGAAACACGTACTGTGGAAACAACTCAGCATAGCGTCTATGTGCCGTTGTCCCACTGCATTCAGTTAACTAATACTCGAGGTACACACCACCCAATTCTTCATCAGTAAACCCATCCATGTGTTTCACTCTTACGAGCAATAAAAACTTCAGAAAAATTAACTCAAAACAGAACCGGCCAGTAGTGAAGGCAAGGTTGTGAACAGTGAACTAGATATTACGTTGTCAAATACCGTGGATGACTGGAACAAGCATTTTCTCAGACAAGTCACACGTCCCGTACCGTTAACTTTGCACTGTTGTGCAGATATTTTCAGAGCAATACAGGTACAGGATGTCTAGCGAAGGAGTCCTTAAATTCAAACTTAAGTATCTCCAGAACAAAGTTCGATAGACGAGTCCAAGAAATCGTATGTTTATTGGATAAGCTGTAAGAATTATGTACAGTAAAACAGAAGTTTTGAAATAGTTCGAAAAGCTGCTAAAAGAAGCCGCTGTAATCGCCATACGTAGTGGCTAAAAGTAGTGCACCGCCGCGCACAGCGATCAGTTCCACCGCTGAAACGCAAAAGTAGATTAACGTAACGAAGAATTAGGTTGAAATCCTAGAAAAACACTTTTTTTTTTTTTTTTTTTTTTTTACTGGAATACCATAGTCATACCACTGTCCTACAGCAGAAAGGTGCAATTTTTTAACACTATTTGCCGGCCGTGGTGGCCAAGCGGTTAAAGGCGCTACAGTCTGGAACCGCGCGACCGCTACGGTCGCAGGTTCGAATCCTGCCTCGGGCATGGATGTGTGTGATGTCCTTAGGTTAGTTAGGTTTAAGTAGTCCTAAGTTCTAGGGGACTGATGACCTTAGAAGTTAAGTCCCATAGTGCTCAGAGTCATTTGAACCATTTTTTTTAACACGATTTAAAGTTCTAAAGGGAACTGATGCGGAAACCGTTCGCAAGCTCTTCGCCAAATGCCAACTAGCAGGCAGCGTGGCTGATGATCCAACGAAGGATGGTGGGCCCCAAGAAAACCGTAGTTAATCTCGAAAGTGTCCCAACGGTTTCTGGAATTATGTAGTAAAATCCAAGGAAATCCGTCCGAAGAATTGCAGCAGAGACTGGTTTTTAGTGTTCCACAACACAGAAATTAGTGATACAGAGCCTACACATGTTTCCATTCAAAATTCAAAGCCAACCGGCCATACCCTCACAGACGGCTGACTTCACGTGTCAGATTCTCACAGTGATTGATAATAAAGGATTTGTTGGTGGGTGCATCTGCTTTAGAGATGAAACACGCTTCCACCTGAATGGAGTGGTGAATAAGCGAAACTAACGATTTGTGAGAAGTGAAAGCACTGCATCCTCTCAAAGTTTGACACCCGTCTCACTATGATACTGAACGGGCGCTGAAGACCTTGCTGTCGTGCGCCCACACAACCCTTCTACTACTACTACTACTACTGTTTGGGCTGCGGTATGCAGCAGATGCATTATTGGCCGTTTTTCCATGCGAGACACGATTAGAAAGAAAGTAGGTGACGACAGGTGTGAATATTATCGAGCAATCAGTTTAATAAATCATGTTTGCAAAAATACCACACGAATTCTTTACAAAAGAATGGAAAAACTGGTAGAAGCAGACCTCTGGAAAGAACAGTTTGGATTCCAGAAAAATGCTGGAACTCGCGAGGCAGTACTGACCCTAAGACTTCTCTTAGAAATTGGTTAAGGAGAGGCAAACCTACGTTTCTAGAATTTGTAGACTTAGGGAAAGCATTTGACAATGTTGACTGGAAATTCTCTTTAGATTCTAAGGATAGCGGGGGTAAAATAAGGGAACAAAAGGCTTTTTACAACTTGTACTGAACTAGACAGCAGTTATAGGAGTCAAAGTGCATGAAAGGTAAGCGGTGGTTGAGAAGGGAGTGAGACAGTGTTGTGCCTATCCCCTATGTTATTCAATCTGCACACTGATCAAGCAACAAAAGAGAAAAAGAAAAATTTGGAGTAGGAACTGAAGGTCAGGGAGATGAAATTAAAAAAAAAAAATCAAAACGAAGATAATGAAATGTAGTCGAGGTAAATCAGGTGACGTTCACGGAATTAGATTATGAAACACGTTGGCCAAAGTAGAAAGGATAAAATATGTAGGCTGGCAATGGCAAGAAAAGCGTTTCTGAAGAAGAGAAATTTGTTAACGTCGAGAATAGATTTAATCATCAGGAAGTCTTTTTTGAAAGTATTTGTATGGAGTACAGCCATTTATGAAAGTGAAACAAGGACAATAAACAGTTTAGACAAGAAAAGAATAGAAGCTTTTGAAATGTGCTGCTACAGAAGAATGCTGAAGATTAGAGGGGTAAATCATGTAACTTACGAGGAGGTACTGAATAGAACTGGGGGGCAAAGAAATTTGTTGTACAGCCTGACCAGAAGAAGGGATCGGTTGGTAGAACACATTCTAAGACATCAAGGGATCAGTAGTTTAGTACTGGAGGGAAGTATGGCGGGTAAAAATCGAAGAGGGAGACTAGAAGTCAATACAGTGTGTTAACTGTAAGACGGCCGAGTTGTGAAGGGAGTGCGGGGAGACGAGGAAGCAAGCATTGGCTGGCGAGGGGAGAGGAGCCGGGGGGGGGGGGGACAAGGCACGCCTACCAGTTGCAGTGCTGGCACTACAAATTGCGCGTCATGCTTACACGAAAGCAGACGAAAGGCTTGGAAGTAAAACTCGCTTTAAATGTTGTTCGTAAACGAAACTGAAATCGTCATGTACATTAATATATATATATATATATATATATATATATATATATATATATATATATATATATATAGAATGTATGTATGTTTGTCTACTATGGGCTCACAAACCATTTGGAAATGTACAGTAATATGAATGTGTTTCGAAATAATACAGTAACCAGTGGTGTTTCCATACAAATCAATACGTTATCAAGGAAAAATGAAATATAAGGTAATTCGAACGAAATAGGGGGCTGCTTCAAAGTGATCACGAACAAAATATCTGAAATGGAAACTCACCTTTTCTTGCCAGGCGTTTGTGGTGATACGCCAAGATGGTTATTGGAAAACTGTTTGAACCTTCCAATGCTACGCATGCTTTGTCCTGTGTATGTAGCAGCTCTCACTGAAGATTTGTAAATGGGGTGAAGCAATTTTTTCTGCTCCCTTTCCCTTTCGCAGTATTCAGTCACACGCAATATAATTTTGCGAGCATCGCTACGTAATACTGGTTTCCTTCTAACTGTAGGCCTACCGGTAGGGGTTGTTGGCGACTCCCGAGATGGGCCAGCAACTGCCTGTTCACTCATTTTGATAATGTTTAGCACAACTGCACAATAAAAACACGCAGAACAGTACAGCGCAAAACAATAACGAAGCAGACGACAATGGCCATGTACAACACAGTCGGCTACGTAATGTTGGCAGCAGTCGAAGCTGCGTGCCTACCGAAGCCTCCCGACGTTTACCGACTTCTACCGATTCAGGACTAGGGAGAGGTCTGCTATCTAAAAGTTTACACACTGTACAGTAAGTAGATTCAGAAGCATGTAGGTTGCAGTGTATACCCAGACATGAAGAAGCATGAAATGCAGGAGGATCTGCGACGAATTGACGCACGGTGCAGGGAATGGCAATTGAATCTCAATTTAGACAAGTGTAATGTGCTGCAAATACATAGAAAGAATGATACTTTATCATTTAGCTACAATATAGCAGGTCAGTGACTGGAAGCAGTTAATTCCATAAATTATCTGGGAGTAGGCATTAGGAGTGATTTGAAATGGGATGACCATATAAAATTAATCGTCGGTGGGGCAGATGACAGACTGAGAATCATTGGAAGAATCCTAAGAAAATGCAATCCGAAAACAAAGGAAGTAGGTTACAGTACACTTGTTCGCCCACTGCTTGAATTCTGCTCACCGGTGTGGGATCCGTGCCAGATAGGGTTGATAGAAGAGCTAGAGAAGATCCAATGGAGAGCAGCGCGCTTCGTTACAGGATCATTTAGTAATCGCGAAAGCGTTACGGAGATGATAGATAAACTCCAGTGGAAGACTCTGCAAGAGAGACGCTCAGTAGCTCTGTACGGGCTTTTGTTGAAGTTTCAAGAACATACCTTCAACGAGGAGTCAAGCAATATATTGCTCCCTCCTACGTATATCTCGCGAAGAGACCATGAGGATAAAACCAGAGAGATTAGAGCCCACACAGAGACATACCGACAATCTTTCTTTCCACGAAAAAATACGAGACTGGAATAGAAGGGAGAACCGATAGAGGTACTCAAAGTACCCTCCGCCACACACCGTCAGGTGGCTTGCGGAGTATGGATGTAGATGTAGGTGTAGAAGCTTGCACGGAGAGCTGCATTAAACCATCTTCGGACTGAAGACCACAACAACAACACCATCCTAACTTGTGTGGGATTGATACTTAGCGGCTAAAACCGTGGGAGCTGTTTGTCTGATTAGTAAAAGCAACTTATCGCGAGATAAACAGCGCTTCAATTACACTCTCCCAATAGTGGAGGAAGCTTATCGCCATTCACGCCGTTTTTTTGTTTACGCTTGCTGTTCTCTATAATGTTTACCTATAATGGACGTCACGCACTTGATCATTATTCCACCGTAACCTATATAAGTGCAAACAGCTGCATTCGCAGATACAGTGTAGAGTGTCAGAGCCCTATCATTTAATCGAAGCCTGTCATTTGCTTCGCTTACAATGACCTATGTATTTGCCTGCATGTTTATTTCCAGGGCCAGGAATGTCTGATTGTGATTCGCTGATTGCCTCGTCAGGGGATGCTACATTTGTGGGTTCCTGAAGCACACATCTTTGCACCTGTATTCGTATGACGTGCAAGGGCGCTTGTGAGACAGTGTGGTGAACTGTATCTGGCATGGCGTCCGTGCACGGGGTTCTCGTCGGCCGGTCGCCTGCACCCAGGGTTCTAGGAGTTTTTTTGTGATGTCGCTGTCTCGAATTCCATATCAGATGGGGTACTGATTATAAATATGTCTCTACTGCAGAATGTTCTCTGAACTCTCTGTAATGTAAATCACTGAATACTTTATATTTCAACTTTACCTTTAGGATTATTTAAATGAATTGTAATTTGTTCATGTACTCGTAATACACTTGCTGAAGATTGAGTAAATGGATAACGATCTGAATCATGTATTAAAACATTAGCTTTCCGAGCGTAGTGGATGAGCCCCAAGACAGAGCAGTATTTGCAAGTCTATAACGACATCATCGACGAGAAATATTCCTTCGGTATTCGCACTAATCTTGTGAGTGAAGCAGCAGTATTAGATGTAAGGAAGTGGCTGTTGCATTGGCTACACTTTCGAAAAGTGTTTATGGTATTTCATCCGTTACGTTGGTAACAATGGAAAGACAATTGATTAAATGTGCGAAACATCGTCGGTTGGACTGAATCGTAGACCTTCCACCCTGACATTACCCTACCGCTGGACCACGCACGGTCATGCGCGTTTGTGAGCGTGCGTGCTATAAGCTCACGGTGTTTGACCGCAGCTGTACTTACTCTGCGGTGACCTGCACAGTGTTACAGTGTGTTTGAGAAACTTGCAGTTGTTCCACCGTTACAACTTTCACGGGTTCACAGGAGCAAAGTCGTAAATTGCTGCTTGCGATGCGGTGACGTCACGTAGTTATCGCAACAGTTGTGGTTCTGAGTATCGCTTCACGGAAAGGAATACAACGACCATGTTGGCGTTCTACTTCGGAACTTTCGAAATTCTAAAGCACAGGACAGATGCAAACGACGTCCGCCCCACTGGAGGCTTAATTAGTACGTCCAGTAAACTTGCAATTCTCATTTCAGCGTCGCAGTGAACCAGCTGCTTTTTGCTCTTTAAACTAGCACACCGTCGCTGTCTAGCCTCTGTTTGAAACAACTGAACTGTTTGGTTGACTGAAGGTGAACGCTGTTTTGGAAATACGGCGAGGTGACTAAGGATGATTGGAATTTAGTTTTACCTATGATGAGTTTCATATTGTTTCCATTCAAACAATGAAAGAAAAATGCTGTTTTTGTTTTATTTCGTGAGATTTCATTGCGTTTTAGTTTCATTTCATGTGCCATAGCAAAAGTATCTCTGCCATATCAAAAGTATGGTATTTTTGCTGCAATGTATTTCAACAGTTTCTGTGTTTCTCTGCCCGTTTCATCTCTGCACATATGTCGACGAGAGCCTACACTAGATTATGCCTGTTTTCTGGTCCGTTGTTTTCCGCCTATGGCAATGACGCAGTTATAATGTGAAGATGGAACCGGTCAGTCTTGACAGTAAAATATCTTGGCCCTAGCGGCAAAAACATAAAAAAAATTGCATGCGAATGTCAGATATCTGCAATATATAAAGATTCTGGCCCTTCTTCCTTTCTTACTTATCTTCATTCTTTGTTAGAACCGTAATGTTAACAGATGTTCGCCTGTACATGGTGTATCATAATTGCTGAGGTCAGTTCCCCCCGTAGCTACACAATTCGCAACTACCTTGTGAACGGCTCGATTGCAGATCAATTTCACTAGAATGTTTTCTCTTCTACAATCGTATAACTTCACCCCTAGGTGTTACGATAAAAACCGTATATTCCGGTCACTTTGTAAATACACACTTATACGAGAAGCGAAAAAAGCAAATTCAAATAACCAGATTCTTATTTGGAAGTTTCTTGACAAATCTGATTTCCCTTACTTGTACATCAGTTAATAGCCAGTTCTAGACACTACTGGACTCGTAAATGCTAGGAGAGGTTTTACTGTGGATCGACATCCGGTGATCCCAGCATTCATTTTGCTTGGTGTCCTGAGGAAGCTAGCTATGGTTCCTAAGGAAGCTAGCTAGCGCTCTATCTCTGAGAAGCATGATATCGAAGAGACATTGACCCTTAACCCCTTTTCCTGTTCTGCTGCTGACCGAGGAAAGTGCCTCAGCAGTAGGATACTGGGCTCGTATGCGGAAGGATGGAAGTTGATAACCCCGTCCAGCCATTCAGACGCACTAAAACGGGTAAGGCAAATTCCGGGATCACTTCCTCCTCCTTCCCAATTAAAGTTTGTGCTTCGTCTCCGATGACTTAGTAGTCGACGGGACGTTAAACCAAATCTTCCTCCCCCTTTCTTTCCTCCTCTCCTAGCACTGGTGCCTCACGGCGCCGCCTTTACTGTATCCAGACAAGGCTGAGGAACACTTTGCCCGAAAGAGTTGCCCTATTTGCTTATTCTTATTCCAATTCCCAGACTAGTTTGTTTAGAGTATCATTCGGGGTTGTCGGAATCTATAAAAAATGCAAATTGAAGGCGATATAGCGATTTTTTTCGAAAGTAATTTGTTAATACTAATTGTACAATTTATCACCACAATACAGACAAGAAGCACACAAAAAGTCTTTGTTATTTGCCACATTAAAAAAGTTTCAGGTTTTTCTACACAGCACCGTCACTGCCAGCAGTTGATTGTCATCATCATCATCATCGTCATTATTATTATCTTTTTCTTCTTGAGGTATTTATGGCGTGGTCAGAAGTTTGAGCATGTTGCCAAAGCTTTCCGTATATTTGCCATATTTCGTGATTTATCAGTGTTCGTTTTTAGTATTTCACTCCAATTGTAGGTTGTCATCTGAGGCGGAATTGCATGTAGGTAAAGACCAAGTGATAAATCATATGCTTTTACCATGACGTCGTTAAATCACTCCAGGCAGATGCCGGTTTGTTTCCTTTAAAAAGACTTTCACTGCCCGCCACACTCTCAGCACGAGGAACCTCCTAATTCAATGACATTCCTGTGTATGCAGTCTGCGTAAGGACTTTTCCATTTTCGGTTATTCACCGCAACAGACTGAACTTCTCTACGCCAAACATTTCTACGAAAGTCAATAGCACAATAGATTTTCAGAAGCGTTGGATGTTTTCTAAGGGAGCACGGAAGTGTTTTTTTTTTTCTTTCATTAAATGATGGAAGAGGTTATGGAAACCTTACTGAAATTAGCTCCCTGTTTGACTGCGCGAAATTAAAGTAGGCCTGCTTCCAGACCATTGAAACACGTGAAAATCGTCAACTTACATAATTTAAGGCTGATTGGTTAATAGACGATACGTTGAGGGCCACCACGGCTGTACGGTAAAATAGGGCATCCATTTTGTAATTGCACTAACTGCTATAAGTACAACAGCGACAGCTGTTTTTGTACAGGACGTAAATGACGTAGTAAATGGTAGAGGATTAACAGCAGTATTGGTAGCACTGGTTCTAACATTCTGCGTGGTGTCTGTTGTTCTATATCGTGTCTTCCCTACCACTTTCGCGCAACGACGCACTGAGCGTGTTTTTTTAGGGAATTGACTAGTTTGAACCTGGGACCTGTTGCTGGTAAGGAGACGCCAGACCACACATGACATGTAGAGTTCAGAAGAGTTCAGTGAGACTAGCGATGATATAACCAAATACTTAATGATTTCAGCGTCAGCTCCACTGCACTCCCTGTAAAAGAATCTTAATACTAACTAAATTTAGTGGAAGGGGTTCAAGGCTTTCCTATTTTTAGTTAGCTGGTAAAATAACGTCGAAAAAGCAGTTAAGTTTACCATTGGAAATTTTATTCTACTCACAAAACATTGTTTATAAATTGCACTATTGATGAAAGGAAATGTTTTAATACAGGATGGTAAAAACCAACTGCGTTCAACAAAAATGTGAACGAATATTCCCTGAATGGGATTCCAAGTTCTACAGTGGTTCAAACGATGACCTATGCCATATCACATCTATAATCTAGGTTTACATTAAGTTTCACAAAAGAGAAAACTATCAAAATGGTCTACAGTGACCCTCAATTATCTTTAATTACTTATCTAACTTGTCGTAAATTACAGTGGCTTCTCAATAACTATATAACAAAAAAAAATTTCAAATGGCTCTAAGCACTATGGGACTTAACATCTGAGGTCATCAGTCCCCTAGACTTAGAACTACTTAAACCTAACTAACCTAAGGACATCACACACATTCATGCCCGAGGCAGGATTCGAACCTGCGACCGTAGCGGTCGCGCGGTTCCAGACTCTAGCGCCTAGAACCGCTCGGCCACTCTGGCCGGCAACTATATAACAGAAAAATCATCGCGTTTCAGATTTTTACTTTAAGTGGCAAATGTGAACACCATGAGCTTTAATTGACGATCGACACTAGTATTACGCAAAAATGGGGTGTAACAGATGAGACTTCTGCAGTTCTGAGTGAAGCTTTATGCGCTGTTATGCGGCGTCGCATGCGTTCATTACCTTGTCGTTGTTCGTCAGGGGGCGGGGGACAGCACAGCTCCGCTCACCTCGCCGTCTCGGAAGCAACTCCCTCCTAACTTCTCCTTACTGCAATTTACCGAAGTTGGTTTAAAAAAACTATCTGGCTGTGTTTTCATCTGACCAATCAGGGTCTCAATGTTAACCTTAAGCTCCACCTACAAAAATTCTGTCTATCCAATGAGAAACGTTATATTTTTCGTGATGGGGCAATGTTTTTAAAGTTTGCAACGTAACAAAGACGCGAAAAAGTCTCACGCTAAAACTTGCAGCTGGTGTGGTCCTTTTAGTGTTATCGTAAGATCTATACTGTTCTTCTGGAGGGCTCTATCTTTTAACATGGGCTGGGGGGTGGTCCTGACGTAACAGAGACGCGAAAAAGTCTCACGCTAAAACTTGCGCCTGGGGGTGGCCCTTTCTGTGTTATAGTAAGATCTATACTGTTCTTCTGGAGCGCTCTAGCTTTTAATATGGGCTGGGGGGTGGTCCTAGCGGTTAGCTGGCGACGTGGGTGTCCATCCCATATCGTAGGGCCTTCCAGCTTAACACAATTTTGCTCTCGGCTTCTGTTCTCGTTTCTCCCCTCGGAACTGCGTCTGTCTCACGGTGGGAAGGTATGACATGCATTTAGGCATTCTTGTGTTAGTCTGTGGTATTCCATTTGCTCACTCGTTACTCGTATTACTTTGGTTAATTTAATGTCACGATTTATTCGGAGCTATGTGACATACTACTGGATTTGCTTATCATGTCAGGGTTTTCATGGAAGGTGTTGGATTTGCCTGACATCTTACATGGTAGAGAAAGAAGCATAGATGAATTTATGAGAGCGAAACTGGAGGGAGACGACTTCTTTGTTTTCTATTCGTTTGTTTGTTTTCCACATAATTGGGAACACACCTCATTTAGCGTTAGTCCAATGCGTATTTTATACTCTTAAGAAATAAATTTCATTGTTATGGCAATTAAAATTAGTTGATCGCGTAACTTCTGCTATTTTGTGTAAACAAATCCATTACTTTTAATGATAACATAGTTTACATGCACAAAACAAAAAAATCTGTATAATTATTGTTGTTATTTCGTATTAATGGAACTTTCTTCATCATGATAAAAAAAAAGCGTTTCCTGTTTTCACGGATAAGCTCGGAACTCGTTTCTGAGAAATAGAAACATGTTTCATATAACCTCAGCGAAGTATTGAAGAAATGTTTAACACATTTTAATTTTATATATATATGTCACTGCTTCAACTGTGATTGTACTCAATACACTAAAGGTATGAATTAAACAACGCCATCAGTCACAACTTTTCATGTTTTATTCAGTATACAATGCATTTCGGACCCTGCATTTCTTAAATAATAGGAGGATAACTGTGTAGAACAAAAATGTCCCGTAGGTTACACATTCCTTTACACATCCTCACTCAGTTAGAAGACCGTTTACCGCTTGCAGTTTCTAGGAAAATGCAGCGAGACACTGCTGCCATACGCAGACAAACTGACAGAAATTAGGTAACACCCTGTAACTATGCAACGCACCTAACGTACAGGCAACGCGTTACGATCGTCACTGATCAAGGCTACTAGGAAAAGTACCGTAGTCTACGCTTACTTATGATAGTCTACAGTAGCTTGCCGAGGTTTTTCAACTCTAGCCAAAGCACTTCACTGATTATCTATAGAATGTGTTATGATCTTACCTTTGCCTTCTTTCGGCTCTAGTTACAGTAAGTAACAGCATTACATAAAATGTGAACCATGTATTATGCGATTTACCACTTCCACGTACACCAGATGTTACCCCAAAGGCGATATTAAGAAGCTGCAACAATATGAGTGTACCACCTATGACCTATGCCTGAAACCCTTGGAAAAAAAAAGACTGTGTCCTATCGAGCTACATCTCGTTTTACGCAACCACCGCCTCGCAAAAGCTCTGTATGGAAATCGATATTAGAAATTTTGTTAATACCATTTATCTGTCCTATTAAAAGACTACTGAAATTTAATATTCCAAAACTGTTTTTCATTATTAAAGAGTGGGCGGAGCGAATTAACAGCTAATCAGAACAATGCAGGCATAGTTTTATCACGTAATTTATACTGTTGGCAGCTGATAATTACCAGAGTCGCTAATAGAATGATATATGACCGGCATTCTATCAGAAATGAACTATTGTGTAGTGGACTATATTCATTAATATTCTAACCTTTTTGAAAAAGAATATGTTGTGCTTCCATAATGTTTGTAGACGTATAATGACAATGTTATTATGGATGTTATGATACACTTCCATTAATAAGAAAGAATAATTAATAGCATAGTATTACTTCCTGTTGAAATATTACGTCTCACTGTCATCTAAGATAAAGGGAGTTTAAGATTTACAGGTGGATGAGAGTCTTGCAGGCGACTAAGAAACGTACTATGTGTTATTGGCGATAGTATAAAAGTCACTATAAGGAAGATATTGTCCAATACTCACGTAAACAAACGCAATTATGAACAATCACTTCCACAGCTTCCATGGTGCACTCCTTGACAAGCCACAATAAGCCTAATATTATGAGACATTAAGTGGAGAAATGAACTAACTAATACAATAGGAGTACTGCACAATTGTAGTACTGTCATTAAATAAGAAGCCACCAGCTGATAAACCTAATCTGATGCGTTTCAGGTAGGACCCACCATTCGATTGTCATGAAAATCTTAGTAACAACTTGATGCTGGGCTCTACCCGAAACGCATCAGATAAATTCACTGGTTTGTCAGCTGGTGGCTTCTTATTTAGTGACAAATACAGCAGTTGTGCAGCACTCCTGTTGACTTGCAATATGGTCGCATTCTTCCTGCGTGACTTTGTCACAGTTACACACTAATACGATTTACGCTTCATTGTGGAACACATGTAACATAATGCAGCTTATGGAAGTACATGGGATGTTTAGACTTTCCAATTTCACTACAGAGGGCAGGCAGAGATCCAGTGTGCGACTAAACAGTCTGCTATGACATTAAACATTAAGAGATACATTTTCGCTTACGATTTTTAAATGCGCGATTACATAATTAGCAAGTGTGAAGTCAAAAACAGCTACTTGTTTTCATAATTTGTTTCTATAGTTTCGTATGATTGTTAGCATTGTAGTATATATGCGTTTTCTAACAATGGCGCTAGATTCGTTCAGGCACTTGGAGTACAGGATAGTAAGTGAATTATGCAAATGATTCAGATGGCTCTGAGCACTATGGGACTTAACTGCTGAGGTCATCAGTCGCCTAGAACTTAGAACTACTTAAACCTAACTAACCTAAGGACATCACACACATCCATGCCCGAGGCAGGATTCGAACCTGCGACCGTAGCGGTCACGCAGTTCCAGGTTGAAGCGCATAGAACCGCTCGGCCACACCGGCCGGTACGCATAGGGGAAAAATAGAGTTACTTATTGGGGCTGGACAAAAGCAGGCAAAACATTATACACGAAACACATTGCCTTGCTTAATATGGTGTAGAAAAGCCGTTGGCATTCAAAACAGCTTCCAGTCGTCTCGAAATGGATAAATACGGATTTGTGTGGTTTCCAAAGGAGTCTTATAACATTCTGCCTTTATAATAGTGCCAAGATAGCGATCACGCACTCTTCCCTCCGAAGTACACCACAAAGTCTGAATATTGAGATCTGGTGAATGTGGTGGCCATGGGAGATGCAACAATTTATCTTCGTGGTCACAAAACCAGTCCTGGACGATGCAGTCTTTGTCACCAGGGGCCTTGTCGTCTTGGAACACAGCATCACCACTGGTGAACAAACATTGTACCAATGGGATGGACCTGATCAGTCAGGAATGTTCACAAAATCCTTGTCAGTAATGCGACCTTGCAGAATATCCATGTGGCCGGTAGAATACCATGATATGGCTGCCCAAATAATCACCGAACACCCGCAATGTTTCGCTCTTGGGACGTAAACTCGGCCAGAAGTTGGACACAGTATACAACAAAACCCATCCGACCAAATGACTTCCCTCCATTGCTCCATATTTCAGGTTTTATGGTTTCGGCACATGTTTTCCTACTACGGGAATTTGTATCCAGCTCGCCCTAGAATTCACAGTTTATATGGAGCTCCGGGCTGCCGTGCCGCCCATTTTTTTTTATTTTTATTTTTTATTATTTTGAATAATCCGCTAGTGGCAGTTCCGGAGTGACTTTTGCAACTGTCTGTCGTCCTCTTATTTTCACAATCTTGTCACAATCACTCAACACACACGTTCGTCGCGGTGTAACTTAACGGATTTTCGTGCTTTCTCTGATGCGGTATAAGCCTTCGATTGTTGCCTCTTGAGACACCAACCACTTCGGCTACCTTAGTTACCGAAGCACACACTACATGAGTACCAATAATTTACCGACGTTCGACTTCACTTAGCTGCGACGTAACGCACTCACAACTACACAGAACACCATTTTGGCCACGACTGACACTTGAAAGGTATTGAGGACACCCCACAATGGCCGTTAGTGATCAAACACAACAGCGCAACATGCAGGCTTGACTAGCATCTGCATTTATGTTCAAGCATACATTTCTAGCGGTGTTTCTCCATTTTTATCCAACCCCTGTATTAACTTACTAGTAAATGTGTTGTGTCTAGACAAGACAGTCTAGACACAAGGCGAGGAAACCGAAAGGGCACGCGTCAACTCACGCCGGCTGGCGTTAAGTCTGAAACAGGATACGTAATGAATGCTATAAAGAAAAGTACGTAGCTGCTGGAATACTTAACTTTAATCCATCATTTGTATACAGCATTCTTGATGAAACAAGTGAGACTCTCTCTAGAAATGGTTAATGGCGCCTTGCTAGGTCGTAGCCGTGGACTTAGCTGAAGGCTATTCTAACTATCTCTCGGCAAATGAGAGAAAGGCTTCGTCAGTGTAGTCGCTAGCAAAGTCGTCGTACAACTGGGGCGAGTGCTAGTACGTCTCTCCAGACCTGCCGTGTGGTGGCGCTCGGTCTGCGATCACTGACAGTGGCGACACGCGGGTCCAACATGTACTAATGGACCGCGGCCGATTTAAAGCTACCACCTAGCAAGTGTGGTGTCTGGCGGTGACACCACAAAATGATTAAAATTTCTGAGCAGTATGATGAACCCATTGAAAGAATTCGGTAGTTACTTACCAAGCCGTCTGCTGAATTATAGTAATGCATTCATTTCGAGGAGCCGTTATATTTGGCCTAGGAGAGAGTGAGCAACGGAAGTTTTTGTCGTATATTTCAGTGATGGATGGAACATGCTTTATCTCATATGGACAGGTGTTATCTTGTTGGAATGTACAGTTATGAGTGTGTTGAAAGAAGGTCTGCAACTTCTATTTGGAGTCGCCAACATCCTTGGTAACCTCTGATTCCATTTTGTACCAAGCCGTGGTGCATCCAGTACAATGCTTCAAAACGCATGCTGGGTTGTGGTCCTGAACAACGATAAAGCATACGAAGCACACAAGGAAGTCGGCAACGACTTCCGAGTTTATAGCAGATTGCGTTGTTGAAAAATTCACTCGCGTCGTGGATTAAAAATGTCGCCTTGTTTTATTTATTTACTTGTATGCTACAACAGTGTAGGGTTTGTCCGCTGCTAAGGCAGCATAAGGCTTCCGAAGAGCGTAAAATCTCCAACGTGTTCAGTTTCGCAAATGAGACTTTATGAAAGGAACATATTCAATTAATGCATAGATCACTTCGTTGGTGAAATTTCAATGTATAGACATCTTAACTGATAAATAAAACCAGTAGCTCCGTAATGATTTTTGCTGGTGGTGCTTTAGTACGAGTGTTTTCCAGAAAGTAAGTCCCGATCGGTCGCGAAATGGAAACCACAGTGAAAATCCGATGATAATTTGCTCATACGTGTAGAGCAGTATCTCTAATACTCCCTTCTATTGCATCAAATCGCTCTTTGCAGTTACGAGCGCACCGTTATCACGTAAATATGACTATAAAATAGCGTCTCCCGCGAAGTATTGGTGCCTGCCGAGAGATTTCACTGATTTCGGGCAACCAAACATAACGTAACATTATGCATTTCCCTATTCATGACAATTCTCGGCCGCACACTGTAGGCCGTAGGGGCAACGAGGATGCCACTCCATCGTTTCCGATGGGAAATGTTTTGTCACCCACCCTGCAGCCCCGACTTGCTCCCTCTGATTTTTATCTCTGCTCGCATGAATCGCAGGTTATGAAGATAACATTTTGGCACAGTCAGCAAGCTGCAGAACAGCGTAGAGAATTGGCGGAGAGCATAGGCTGTTACCGTATATGAAGAGGGTGTTGGTAAGTTGGGACAATGCTACGACGAATGTCTAACTCGGAGCGGCTGCAACATAGATTGTAGAGAATTAGCTGGAAGATGTAGTTAACTGTCGCAAATGAAACATTTCTGATTTCCCATTTCGCGACCGATCAGATCTTACTTTCTGAACAACCTTCGCATGTAGGGCAGTGTCAATACGCGAAATTTGTTTCTAGGTGCAGAAATGTATGTAGAGGATCGAACCTTGATGCAGAAGCTAGCTCTTGACTCTCCACATAAACGGAGACGAAGAAGCCCATTTATTGATCATTATTCAGTTGAAGAGTGGAAAAGGGAAACGTTCCAAGCGCCAAATCTGATATTTGTTAGGAGAATTGTACAAACCCGATTTGTACCTAAGAAATTGAGGAGATATCCTGATACCACGGAATTATGCTCACCGTTTCGAACCGATAGGTTCATCTTCAGACGGCTGTTCACGTTTGTATTACTTTTGTTCTTGTTAACGTTAGTTATTGACTGGTTTCCTGTAAACAACTAATTTAAGCAACAACAAATGTAATATAAACGTGGACAGCCGTCTGAAGACGAACTTGTAGGTTAGACACCGTTAACGTTCTATTTGTGTAAATAAAAAGCATTACCAACAGTGGCTAGTTACTGTTTTCTTCTTTGGTCAAGAATCAGCCACAGTCTCTAAAATGTCGGTTTTCAACAAAATAGCAGGAAGAAAGTTTCTGCTCCAAGTGCATTTATTATTGAGGCATTACGTTTCGTTTGTGTTAATATAAGTACAGAATTAGGTTGTTAGCCAGTACAAGTGTAGCCAGCAAAAATAATTTCTTGTATCTTGTAAGCTTTGGAATTCTAGAGGGAAGCACAGTTTGGCACAAAAACCATGCACCATGCACCATGTACTAACGCATGGTCGAAAGGGTTTCTCCATTGTTTGGCACCTAGATCAAGTCTAGGAACACGCGTCAGAGTATCAAGAACACAGAAACACTGAAAACGCGTTTTGTGAAGAAATGGCACTTCAACGTTTTTTATTTTCACTCTACAATTGACAGTATATTAGAAGAATGTGTCCGGAGAGGCTTAAAGTACCAGGTGATCAAAAAGTCAGTATAAATTTGAAAACTTAATAAACCACGGAATAATGTAGATAGAGAGGTAACCCCCCCCCCCCATATTGCTTGACACGTGAAAGGTCTCTTGCGCGCGTCGTTTGGTGATGATCGTGTGCTCAACCGCCACTTTCGTCAAGCTTGGCCTCCCAGGTCCCCAGACCTCAGTCCGTGCGATTATTGGCTTTGGGGTTAACTGAAGTCGCAAGAGTGTCGTGATCGACCGATATCTCTAAGGATGCTGAAAGACAACATCCGACGCCAATGCCTCACCATAACTCCGGACATGCTTTACAGTGCTGTTCACAACATTATTCCTCGACGACAGCTATTGTTGAGGAATGATGGTGGACATATTGAGCTTTTCCTGTAAAGAACATCATCTTTTCTTTCTCTTACTTTGTTATGCTAATTATTGCTATGCTGATCAGATAAAGCGCCGTCTGTTAGACATTTTTTGAACTTTTGTATTTTTTTGTTTCTAATAAAACTACATGTCATTCCAAGCATGTGTGTCAATTTGTACCCCTCTATCTACATTATTCCGTGATTTATTCAGTTTTCAAATTTATACTGACTTTTTGATCACCCGGTAGAACAACACTTGTTCAAGAATTGGCAAATGCTAAACCGATTTTTAGCCGGAATTGGATTAATCCACGAAGGAGATAGCTCAGAAAATAATCTTTTCAGTGCAAACTGTTGAGACTGAAAACGAAAAAACAACGTAGCAAAGTGCCTCAACGGCATCAAGTTGCAGGATATATGATGACGTATGGCTGCAGTGGTGCCTACAGAAGTGTCGGGAGTGCAGTTCTTTCTTCTGTTCGGCGGAGGTGCCTCACCTCACTGTCTGAGGCGCCCATTTACGTAAGTATCCTACCGTTGTCTCCCTTCAGACGGGTGAGAGAGATTCCACGATGTGACTCATTCCATGAGAGTCCTCTACAAAGAGCAAGGGCGTTGGTTACGCAAGCACGCACTGCAGGTAACGCGTAGGCCCGCCAAGGTCGTGATTACGAGGGCCAAGTCTGCTGCGCAGAATGTAATGCCGTGCCGGCGTACTTACTCCTCTCAGCGTTGGGAAAAAAAACTTTGCTGCGCTAGATCATTGATCTTCTGATCAACCACTTCTTCAAACTCTGCCTATGAAGTCACTGGAAGGGCATGTGGACACCTCACCAAACTCCCGGATGTTGACATCACTCGAAAACAGGCGCTGCTGCTTCTTGTTTCACTTCCGTAGGCTGAGTATAAAAATAATCAGTCCAAATGCACTTCTCTCAGTACATCTATACCAGGCTCTTTCACTACAGGGTTCTAGAGGTTTTAGAATGGACTAGTAGATAAAGTTTTGATAAGAAAGACGTTCCCGGAAATCTACCGTTCGGATATAAAAAAAGTTTGAAGAATAGATCACTTTCAACTCTCCCGCTTCACGGTACGGCACGTAATGGTAGAGCTGCATAAAGCATGTATCGATAACGTTTTCCTGGTCACCATAGTCCATCACATACCATTTCCGTCCGATTGTAACAATAGCTGCGAACTACTGATACGTTCGCAATTGGGAGTATTGACTCTAGTAATCCAAAGACGCGTACCAGACATGGTGCGTCGTTTGTATGAAAGCCTGCGTCGCAGATACATCTTGTGCAACGAACAGCGGGTTCGCCACATAGAGCAGTTCCTGTAAACCACATACGTCAGCACACTGGTCTACGTAAACTCCGTCCACAGGCTCTGGCTGGTCCACCTGTACCGACCGACCGCCGTGTCATCCCTGTTGAGTGCAATCCGTTTTCGTCCTCACCTAGGGAAAATACCTGGCAGTAGCGGGAATCGTACACCAGTCCTCCGCATGGTATTTAGCAGCATTGATCAGTCAGCTACGGAGACGGACCAATATGCCTCTGTATATGTTGTAACCTTGTTTACCTTTTTCTCCTGATTTCTATGGGAGATATACATTATTGGCTACTCAATAGCCTCACAGTCTGAAGGATTCAGCGACAACAACGTCTTCTGCCTTCCAAGGAGTCCCAATTAATGTCCCTGAGCGTTTCTGAAACATTTTTGTACGGAGTATACCGATCTCTTACAATCCCATCAACGCGTTTCTGCATTCGTTCGATGTTATCGTCATGGCAACTTAATAAGGACTCCAAACATTGAAACAACACTCTATAACTGCTAGCAATAGCGTCTTGCATGCGATTTCCTTTGCAGGTACTCCGTGCTTTCCCAAAACTCTTCGAAAAACTCAAAGCCTTCAATTCCCATTCCCTAATAATGATTTTACGTAATCGTCTTATTTCACATCGCTTCCTATTAATATCCCTAGTGTGTAATGATTGGAGCAAAAAGGCCACAGTAGAGGGATCTTGTATCCCCACAAGAATGAGTACTGGACACATTACTCTTCTCATTAAATGTTAATGAGGTACCAATTATTCTCTCCCACTGCAAATATCATCTATACGCTGACGACATTCAATTATATCTAAGTGCAAGTCCAACAACCTGTGAACAGCCATACAACATATAAATTCCTATGTACTTGTATGAACGCAGTGCATACGTAGGTCATCTAAAAAGCAAGCAATATTAGTCGCTCACAAAACACTTATTACGCCTCGGTTCAGAGAATCTCTCCCTCATTTCATCCTAAACGGCACGGAAATAACCTGTTCCTCCACTGCAAAGGACTTGTGGAAAATTCTGGATCATCATTTAGAGTGTACTGAACAAACAACTGCTGTACGTAAGGAAGTGTCAGCCTCACTTCATTCACTAAATAAATATAAAAAGTACTTCCTTTAGAACGAGAAAGAAGCTCGAATGGACACTAATACTCTCCACACTTGACTATCGTGATGCCATTCTACAACGACTTTCGCACGAAAGCTCACGCAGGCTGCAACTGGTGATGAATGCTTGTGTACGATACATTTCTGACGTACGCTTTTTCGTCCACGTCGCACCAGTCTACTCATTATAAACGCCTATTACTATTATAATTATTATAATTTGTATTATTAGTGTCAGTTATTATTATTATTATTATTATTATTGTTATTATTATTATTATTTATAAGTTTAGTAATATCTTTTGTATGTGTTGCTCCTGGTCAGATGTAACAGAGGATCTGAAGGCCCTAAATGCTCAGGCTAAATAAGCAATAAACATATAACAAGTAATAAATTATTTATGTATATTGCAAGCACTGAACGACCTTTACGATACCTTCTGACACACCGGATCCTTCTTCCGTTTCTGTGGAACATTTGCTGTCCAATCATGAATGTAAACGCTCACACCCATCACGCGAACCCGCCTTTCATCGTAGAAGAAACTGCACCAGTTTCAAATTATTTCGAATACCTAGTAGCAGCTTATTACTTCTCAACACCTGCCCGCTTCCTTCCCAAGAAATGTTTTCTGTTATGTTCTAGCAGCATGGAGTCATCAGTCTTGTTAAAGGACCCATCGCAGTGTTCTAAGGTACTAAGCGCTCAGCATGGCCACCCAGATTTGTATTTCTCTCAGGCAAATTCCGGGATGGTTCCTTTGAAGAAAGACTTAGCTGATTTTCTTCCACAACCTTCTTTGTTTTTTCCTGTGCTAATCTCATCATATTCTCATACCTATTATTCTCAGCATCCTCTACGTGAAATAGCCCTAGTTTTGTTTGGGCATTTGTGTTCTTCCTTACCCTGCGCTTATTGATTCTTCTCGCGACAGAAGGTCCCCACATAGTGTGGATGATACTGCGTTCCATTGCATCATTCTGTTCTTTTCTTTACGTATGTAATGTTTCGACGTGGTAAATTGCAGCATATTTAGAGCAGAGTAACGCAGCAGACACATCAAACTTGCTACGCATTCAGTGCACTTAGCACAGTTTAGTCAGCACAAAAGCAATAAATGAAAAAACGTGTATGTTAATAGGATTATTTTTTGATCGGTATGGCTAGTTCATAGAACATATGTAACCAGGGGATGCCAGTTTAAAAGGCCTTGACGTCGTTATTCGTGTGACAGTCACGTTCACAGTTCCAATGTGCCTATAGGAAAAGGAAGCAACAAAGAGGCTTTTTAAGGACTGTGATGTCCTGTGTTAATTACAGAAGTCATAATGTTTGACACGTATTTTTGCCAGTGTAGTTCTCATTCCAGGTGCAGAAAACACACTTATTGTCACACATTACGTTATCGAAAGGTTCAGTTTTCATCAGCTTCCCGTTCACATTTTATTGAAGGAAAGGATAGTTTTTTTTTTATTACTGTTTCTACCTTCTGGCCATCCTGAAGTCTATCAGTTCACAGCACCACAAGAACTACCCCGAAATTTGGAGAAGACTAATCTTTCGTAAATGATTTTTTTATTTTTATTTTTATTTATTTATTTATTTTTGCAAGATTTCAAACAAGTCATACTACGTCAAGCGGTGAACCTGTTGGTCTGTGGTTGAAAGTAGCACATGTTTCATCAACCGAGAAACTGTAATAGTTTGACTTTATAACAGATGCTGCATCTTCTTAAAAGGATTCAGTACTTCGGGAAAAGAGAAGTTCAGTGATATAGTACAAGTTAAAGTTGTAACGAAACTTTTCGCAAAAAATGGCAGAGTTTCAGTAGGAACAGTAAATTTATTATACCGCTGTAGTTTCCACGAGCTATCTAACGCCGTTAATATCAGGACGTTGTTCCAATTAAAAAGTTGCTTCAGTACCGATACATCATGAAATAAAAATTATACTTACATGCAGCAAATTACTCTTTTTTGTGTACCGTCACTTGCCATTATTTGTTTTGTATAATAACCATTTTGTAAGTACGTCCAACTACCAATTTATTGTAATCCAACGGCAAATCGGTAATAAATATAATCAGCAGCTTTGAAGACATTACAATACAGTTAAAGATTTTTACATCACTGTTGTCGAAAATACCGTCTTGAGTGCCATTCAATATCAATATGGTCGTATGGATTAAAGCAAGAACCGTTTCTAATCGATGTGTTGCCAGATTGACATAAGTCATATCAGTATCAAAATACCTTGATATGGTAAAAGTAATACGCGACAGGTTAGAGAGGCTAGAGATTGATTGGTTTCAGAATGCAGATGAAACAATACTACTGTATTTCGCACCTGAAGTAATGAAACACATAAGTTCGTTGCAAAAAGCGCGACAGAGAGGACTGGGGAGCTACAATGAGTTATGTGTCTGAGTTTAGGTGTTTACTGTCTGTTTTTAACCATTAAAGACTTCACCAGCCACATGAAGAGCTATGTGCTTGGAAAGCGACGACGGACGGAAAAGTTCAGATCTTTGTTTACAGAAATCGGTGTACCAGCGCTTGTGTAAAGTTCAGCCGTTGCGCAAAGAACGCAAGGTTCTACTTCAGTTTCCTCTGCAGCAGTCGTTAGACTGACGTCTCCAATTTCTGCAGAAAGAAGATGCGTGTCCCGCAACAGAAACAAATATCAGAGCGAAGGTGAGCAAATTGTTATCAGGTGTGGACGTCGAAATGAAAGCGGGACAATGACAGTTAAATGATGTCTGAGTATGGATTACAAACCGTATTTGAAGTGAGACAGAAAAGCGGGCAGCGGTAGACTTTGGAGCAGGTCTGAGGACTTTGCCTCTACTAACTGCGTTTGTAATTTCACACTCGTATTCTTACATAATTATTTTCTACATAGGCATCACGTCCAGTGACATCTGTATTATGTCCAATGACATCTCTTACAACGGGAAAGCCTCTATCCAGAAATGTTACCGGAATGTAGGTATGTTTAGTAAATTTGTATCTCGGACGGAAGAAGCTATAGTCCTCTAGAAACAAGCACCACCTGCAGGATTCCATTGTTCCCGTGTGTCTCTTAGCATAAATGAGCGCAGCAGTAAAAGGTTATTTTCAAGAACTGCAGTATGAACTGACTTACAGTAACCAGCATCTCACAGTGTTCTGCAGTTGCAACTAAACGATCCTTATATTATAAGTTGACGTTCAAAATGGCTCTGAGCACTACGGTACTTAGTTTCTGAGGTCATCAGTCCCCTAGAACTTAGAATTACTTAAACCTTACTAAACTAAGGACATCACACACATCCATGCCCGAGGCAGGATTCGAACCTGAGACCGTAGCGGTCGCGCGGCTCTAGACTGTAGCGCCTAGAACCGCTCGGCCACTCCGGCCGGCTGTAAGTTACCGTTTAAATATTTAATTTACGTACAGGAAAAATAGTTCATCTAAAAAATTGTGACTGGGAAATGCTGCCGATCGAAGTGGCGTAGTGATTTTGAAGAACTTGGCTCTTGTTTAGAGGTAACGAGGTTAAAATCTCGTTCTAGATAACTAGATACCGGTTTTTGTGATTTCGGTAAATCATTTAAGGTGAATATTGGTGTAGCTACTTTGAAAAGAACACTGCCGATTTCAAGTTTTATTATTGTACCTACCCTTTTTGTAACCCCTCTCTGACGATCTAGTCGTCAACGGTATGTCAACTCATAGTCATCTTTTACCACATCTCGTTTACTGTTTTTGTAACGCATTCGTATTTCTAGTGTCTGTGTAGGTGCATTGTGTGCGCTCAATTTAAAGGATGGAGTAGTTCAAGCATATCATCATTACGGTTGAAAGTATCTCTCGCGCGTGCCTTGTGTTTTATGGCAGACGAAGCTTCTTGTCATAATTATTTTCATTAATAAGGGTGTTTCAAAAAGATTTATTTGATTTCTCAAGCGTTAAATTTAACTTAAACATAAGACTTTCTTTCTTTCACTACTGCCTTTATCCCGCATTGGGCGCAGGGTCGGCAGGATTAAAGGCGGATTTGGCATGGTTAAGTGAAGGGGTGGCCGGATGCTATTCCTGCCGCCACCCCATACCCCTCGGGACGGAATTTGTGTACCCCAGCTGTCTGCGTCTAGTGTAAATCGTGAAATAATGTGAACGTGTTTCAAATGTCTGCCAGTCTTGTAACTGAGGCGGGATGTGGGGACGAGCCCTGTATTCACCTAGTAGGATGTGGGAAACCACATCCAGGCTGGCCAGCACACCGGCCGCCATCGTTAATCCGCCGGGCGGATTCGTTCCGGGGCCAGCGTGCCTACCTGAGTCCAGGAAGCAGCGCGTTATCGCTCTCGGCTATCCTGGCGGGTCAACTTAAACATAAGACTAAAAAGTGTTTATTCCCAAATAATCATCCTGTTGTACAAGGGTATATACCGATGGCCCAAAACATTATGACCACTACCCACCGCGAGACTGAATGTCTCCTGGTGGTGCTGCGGGCACGTGACGCAGTACGGAAAGAATGTAAGCGGAACAGAGACGAATGGGAGCATTATAGCGAAGATACGAGCCACAAATACCGAAATCCACTGATATAAGCGATTTTGACGAAATGCACATTGTTGTCGCCTTGCGGTTGGAAACAAGATTCTCTGAGACGGCGAACTTGGCCACCTGTTGACGTACTACTGTAGTGAGCATCTAAGGAAAGTGGTTGAAGGGTGTTGAAATAACGAGTAGGTCGTATGACGACGAACGTCCACGACTCAACACAAAACTTAGAGATTGGACGATCGGCCGCTGTGTGATCCAGGCTAGGCAGTGATCTGTAGCAATCAGATGTCAGGGTACAGAGCTGGTGCAGGCACAACTGTTTCGGAGCACACCGTTCAAAACCTGTTGTTAAACAGGAGCTCCACAGCACACGACCCCTCCGTGTTCCCGTGTTGACCCAAAGACATCGAATTACGATTGCAGCGGGCACGGCATCACTGAGCTTTCACCGTGGATCAGTAGAAACGTGTCGCTTGGTCGAATGAATAGCAATTCCTGTCACACCAGGTCGATGGTTTAGTCCTTACGCGAATGCCTACTTGTAACACGCACCGCACCATGGGTGCAGTTTTATACGCAGTATTATGCTATGGACAACGTTGTTTTGGGCTTCTATGGGACGTGTGGTAGTACTCGTAGAAGCCATGACAACTGTGAACTACGTGAACATTAATGTGGACCACCTGCATCCATTCATGCGATTATATCTTGAAGCAGGATAATTGTCCGTGTCACAAGGTCGGAATAGTGCATAAGTGCTTTGAGCTGCATTATAGGCAACTCACATTGATGTCTTGGCCAGCAGATGTGCTTGATCTGTACCCATTTGAAAACATTTTGAGCGTCAGCTGCGTGCCCGTAAACCACCGTCACGTAATTTGCGGGAATTGCTTGACTCGTGCGAAGATATCTGGTACCACATACTTCTGGAAGCTTTTCAAGGACTTGTAGAATCAATGCCAAACATAATCTCTGTTGTATTGTGTTTGAAAGGTGGAACAACACACTATTAAACATGTGGTCATAATTTCTTGGCTCATCAGGGTACCTTTTACAAACATGCACATAAAGCCTTGACGTACTTTTTTATAATTACGTTTGTGGTCGAAGTTTCCACTTACCTTTCACAAACCCTCCCGTACACTCCACAAAAAAATCCAGATGACAGTCAAACTGCTGCCTTACGTTTCGAACTTTCTGGAGTTCCTTCGCTCACTGGTGTTGCTTTGCGACGTTGCTGTTTCCCCAAAGTTGTTGGAAGGGGGAGGCACACGGACGGAGTCTTCTTAAAAGTCTACCAGAGAAAAATCACATATCGCGAGAGCAGGTGACTTTAGGGGACAGTGGTATAATGAGAAATTCGTACGCTCCTTACGGGCGATCCATCGTTGAGACAGTTCACTGCAGGTGCTAGTGCGGTGAAAAATGAAATTTTCGGCAAGTTCTCGCAATTCCAAAATATCCAAATAATCGGCCCGAGAATCTTTCTTCATGAAACAGCATACAGGGTGGGCCTGAAGTCACGATCGGAAATCATTCAAACAACGGTTATATGGATCTCAAAATGTATCCTAGGTCGAAAATAATATTCCTTGCCCGAAGTACGTTTGTCTCGGTCCGAGCAGGCCTGGAATGAGCCCAACAGTACCGACCGATCACCGTATTATCCTCAGCCGATCTTCGTCACTGATGCGGACACGTAGGGGCATGTGGTCAACACACTGCTCTCCCGGTCTTTGTCAGCTTTCGTGATCGGAGCCGCAAGTTCTCAGTCACGTAGCTCATCAGATGGCCTCACAAGGACTGACTGCAACCCGCCTGCCAACAACGCTCCACAGACCCGGATGGTCACCAATCCAATTCCTAGGCGAAAAGGACAGAACGGGTGAGTCATCTGATGAAATTAGGGAAAACTTTTTTAAGAAAGGAACACCAAAGGAGACTAATCTTCGGAAATGGAGAGAAACGCCTTAGCGACTAGGTCTGTGAGCGCTCCAATACGTAGTGGACGACCCAAGAAATATGACAACAATACTGAAGTCACCGAACGCGTAAACGCATCACTGCCTCGTTCAGCAGCAAAATCGAGAAGGAAAGGTTCTACATCTACATCTACATCCATACTCCGCAAGCCACCTGACGGTGTGTGGCGGAGGGTACCTAGAGTACCTCTATCGGTTCTCCCTTCTATTCTATTCTGCGGAGATGAACATTCCCAGAACCTCCACACGTCGTTGAATGAAGAAAGAAGGTTACCGTTCATTTTGACCCGGCATCGTCTGTGAAATAAATGATTATGATATCGAATGTGCGACATGATTCGTGCGAACAGTTACTTGCAGATTTTCCAATATTAGCGGCTCGCCGTAAGGTTATAACGACAGATGAATGTGCTATGTATCTTAGCTTCCGGCGTCGAAATGAGAATGATCGGTCCCGAAATACTGGGCGATGCAAGCACACGCACTTTGCAGCGAATCCGAAACTGCGCTGAGACTGAGAGAGACAGAGAGAGTTTGCAATATTAAAGAACTATGTGAGACGAGTATGTGAAAACATTCGTTTCTGTGTTATTCCTCTCTTGCGGGTATCTTTTTCTGTTAGATACAATTTCTGCAAGAGCTAGGGAATCGTTTCATGATCTTGTTTGTCTTTCATGTTGCTTCTTGTTTCAAAACTATAACACTGAACATTACCGATCGTGAGTTCTGGCCCACCCTGAGTCTCCTTGCTCTGCTGTAGTATGTGGCTGTTACGTTCCCTATATTCTTACGTCGTAGTGGTTCATTTTTCCACTTAAATGGGAAGTAGCCTAATCTCTGGACAATAAACGATGGAGGAATCTGTTACATTCCACTTCCACGCCCGGAATAAATTCACAAAACTCTACACGTGATTGTTTATTACTACCATGAAGCGCTTATAACAACTGAATCCTTTACGGTTTAAAACACAAACGCCGCCACAAGACTCGCCAGAGAGACACATAAGGAATACTTAATCCTCAACTGGCACGAAGAGTACACTTCTTTGGACTATGTGCAAAACTCTTCTGAATGCATCCCGGGGCGACTTTTGGATTTTCGGTTACATAAACAACCAGTGTTTTGAAACTAATGGTGCAACTAAGTCGTGGCTGTGTTAAGGAGACTTCGGCTTCAAGCTAATGGGTAGTGAAGAAACGAGCTAGGTGCACCAGGGAACATTCACCGGCAACGACATGAACCGATAACCTACAAATGGCACCAAGAAAAACTTGTGAACCGATAACCTACAACTGGCACCAAGGAAAACTTTGAGCTTCGGTGTGTGAGTTAATAGTTTCACTGAGTTTCCATCTCTATTCACGTAGAAGATATGCTCTTGTGAAATCGGATGAATCTCTTAGAAACGCGCTGTATATTTTTTCACCTTGTAAGGAAGCTGCTAGCAGCTAATCATATGTAAAACCTGGAGGATGAAAAGTTAAAGTTTAAAGTCTCTCGCCAAGGAAATACATGGTAGGTGTAGATTAGGGCGGGTAAGCAATTTGACCATGGCCTTTTCCTTGCTATTCCTGATTTCGCCCTAACACTAAAGAGAGGGAAAATGCTACTAAAATATAGTAGAAGGAAGTGATAGTTTATGCACTAGTTATGGTTCAAATGGCTCTAAGCACTATGGGACTTAACATCTGAGGTCATCAGTCCCCGAGACTTAGAACTACTTAAACCTAACTAACCCAAGGACATCACCACATCCGTGCCTAAGGCAGGATTTGAACCTGCGACCGTAGCAGCTGCGTGGTTCCGGACTGAAGCGCCTAGAACCGCTCGACCACAGCGTCCGGCTTATGCACTAGTTAATTTCAATTATAAGTTCTCCATTGGTATGTCACATACGAAATAAGTACAGAACTTACCGTTTTAGATCCTATACTGAATAAGCAGATTGGTGGGAACCGGGAATTTATACGAACAGCAATCGTGAATTTTACGAGGATTTAATAGTGTAATGTTAAGCGCTTTGGAGGAACTTTGTAAAACGTAAATCAGGATGTCAGAACCTCCAAACTGCAAGTCCATTGTTTTAACTACTGCGCCTAAAAGCTCACATTAAAAGTTACGCAAGTTGAGAATTTGATACTGATCGCTAAGACAGTGCATTCTGTGGGTAATTGATTGCACTGCAGTTGGCATATCAGTAACTGATTCTAAGTTGTTTGCCTTTAGTGCTTACTAAACAAATATTTTTACGTTGTCTTTACAAACGTTATTAATTTTATCAGATCTTCTGTCATCCAGCAGCGTACATTTAATCGATTACCCAGAAGACGAGACAGCGGTAGCGGCTAATCTTACGCTGCGTGTACTCGCTCGCTTTCCGTACGCCGGCGGGCGTTTGGCGCTGTTGTTTATTCCATTAATATCCGGCCTCTTCGCTAATTATTCCCGTACGGCGGCGGCCTCGACGCCGGCAGACGGACACAGTCGTCGCCGGCCGTTGTTGCCGTTACGGATTTGTGACGCTAACAAATTGCGCGGCGGCATTAGGTAATCGCGGGCGATATCTCAGGCTGCCAGCGGCAGAGGAGCTCGTCACGACGATAAATGACGGCGCCGGACTTTCTATGCCGCCACTCGCCACGATAAATAGCCCGGCCGCCCGCGCCAGCCGCACGCTAACGCTAGCTTTCTGGGCCCACCCCGCCGTCATTAAGTCAGCCGCCTGCCGTCTTTTTGTGCAGCGCCACGGCGGCCGACGCATACGGCGTGGCGGTCAGCGGCACGTCACTAGGTGGCTCTTACGCTTCCAGGTCCATTCAGAGCAAACGAAAGAGAGGGCGAATGACGTTGCCTGTTGGGAGACTCCGAATCGTAGGCTGAAGTTCGAGTCGCTCTGGACGGAAAGCAGCGAAACAATGAAATGGTGGCACACAGAAAGGCACACAATGTAACGGGACGTCAACGTCAATACTTCTCGGGAGGGAAGTTTTGACGTTGCTGGGGGAACAGTTAAAATGTTCTCGCCGCGTTAACTCGTGTTATACTAGTGGATTTCATGCGTTTGGGTTTTAGTCTTTAAATTTTTATTTTTTGCTTCCTTTTTTTAACACGCTGTGGAGATTCAATGACGACTTAGATATTTTTAGTATTGGTTAAAAACACTCTTGGTTGCAATATAGTTTTTTATTTTTCAACGACGCGTTTCGCCTTATTTATGCAACTTCGGGTTATCTTTTCAGGTGGCCGCGAGTGACACCAAGATCTGCATACCGCGTTCCCGTTCACAGGAGCGAGTAACAGAATAATGCTTACTACCTGAGCCCCCATTTTATTCTGTTACTCGCTCCTGTGAACGGGAACGCGTTATGCAGATCTTGGTATCACTCGCGTCTACCTGAAAAGATAACCTGAAGATGCATAAATAAAGCGAAACGCGTCGTTGTAAAATAAAAAACTAAAATTGCAACCAAGACTGTTTTAACAAATACTGTTAAGCACTGGTTTGCTGTAAGCCACACATGGATTGGAAGAATTTCTATAGATATTTTTATTACGACTTTTTTCCACAAGAGAGGGCAGATATCTGAAAGCAAAAACTTATTTAGGTTTTTCAATACCTGGGCAAGAGAAAAGCCTGCACTGTGTACAAATAATAAAATAGATTCTCCTTTATCTTGTGCTTTAGTCCCGCATCGACGCATGGTCGGCAAAGCTATTAATGAATTTGGCATGGCTAATTTAAGGGGTGGCTGGATGCTCTTTCTATCAAAAGCCCCTTAACCCTTAAAAATAAAACTTTTAAATCTTCCCCTCAGACCTGAAGTTTTCCTGGAGGAAAGGATAATCTTTTTTATGCTCCCATGCTCTTAGATGATTTTTTAAATGGTTTTAGAAGCAAATTTATACAAATATATGTATCTGTTTTCAGAATATACTTTGTACACGTGGCTTCTTCCTGTGGACTAAAATAATTAATTTTGAAATATTCACTGTTGTAAGAAATCAATTAAATATTCAGTAACTGCCATGCAAAATACATTGGATTATTCAGCGGAATATGACTAACCAAACATATTACGAATTCTCATGGTCACAAGCTGCTGCACACTGCTACTTTCACTTGTTCATATCTATATTGTGACGCACAACAAGTGGCTACACTTGTATCTGACGCAAAGATTGAACATTTACAAACGAGTCCATGAGGTTTCCAATGATGAATATCTCTGTTGCACGTAACACACAGTAAAAATTAATGTACACAATTGTAACCAATGGGTCTGAAAGGGTTAAGACGGGTGCTTTTCCTTGTCAGGTTAGTCGTCTGTTTTCAGTACAGCTGATGATAACTCCATTTAAAGTACAAGTAGTTGGTACACTAGACTCAGTAAATGTATTAATAATGTAACATTCTCAGTGGTGTCTATAATGGACCATCAAAGGAAAGTAGACAAATGGAAGAAATGAGTAAATTATTTTTTGCTTCAAAAGTAATTGCCACCCCACCGTGAGACAAGAGGGTCATTGCCTGCATTCATGGAAAAATATTGGTGGTTGCTTACGGAACCATGTTGCCCGCCCACACGTTGCCAAGACCAGCGGTGTCAACAGTTAAAGTGTGCTCCCGACCTGTTTCAAGTACAAAACCACCAGAAAAAATCACTAAAATGCCTCTACTCTCACAATCGCTAAAATTTCCACTGATTTTTTTAAAAAATTATTATTTAACAATAAGTATATTAGTAATTAGTTTCCTTTGTTATTAAGTAATGAAATATTCACAATCATTAAATTAACATACAATAAATAAATCAACAAGTTGAGTTCAGGAACATACAAAAAGTTTTATAACAGCAGCTAATTATTTAAATGAATTCGTCTTCTTCAGATGAATAATTTTTGCCTACATCACCGTCATCGTCGTCATCGTTGTAGGTTTCAGATTGATACGATTCTTTGGTACCGATTTGTTTTACAACGTTTATTGGAATTTCATATTCGTTGCAGCATTTTCCATCCAACCTCAAACCACAGCGTATTCTTAATACAGCAGTTAAAAGATATACAACGTTCTAATCCGATGCCTGTTTTTTATTAGATTCATTCTCTTAAACCGTCTCTCAACATCGGCATTGGAATGAGGCAGAATTAGGAGAGTAATCGTAAAAGTCACTAATTCCTCAAATCTGGATCCCCTTAAGCACCTTTGAAATGCAATACTTCATTCCAAATTTTTTTTGTATCTTTCGCCTCGTTCCAGTTCAACCAATGAATTTTTCGCCACTGATCATCCACTCTTGCTATAAACTCTACACTTTTATTGAACTGAGCCATTATATCAATTAGATTTTCTTTGTAGTGATTAAGTGCTTGTTCAACACTTATTCTGGAAATTTTTTTTTCATCAGCGTCCAGTTTTCGGTAACCTGTTTTTTATTTCTTCAATCAGACTTACTATAAATGTTGTGCACTGTTTAAGCACCGATTACGCAACATTTCTTCGTATTCCCGTGGTAACCCCTTTCCTCTCATTTCAAGCAACTGCTTTTCAAAGCGGAATCCCAGATAACATTTTCGATCGAAGAAACCACGAATATTTTGAGTAAAAATACTAAACTTATTTGCAGGTAACGTAACTTTGCTGACAAGCATATCCATCAAGTTGGCCAACTCATCAAAGAGTTTGGTGTGATCAGCATCTTTCGACATTTTATTGACTCTGTTTATTTCAGTTAATATTGGATATAAAAATGAAATGTAAACGCAATTAATCTCGTTCGCATAATTAGCGTGCAATAACTCTGCCATGCGTGGAGGGTAAAAATCGTAGGGGGAGACCAAGAGATGAATACACTAAGCAGATTCAGAAGGATGTAGGTTGCAGTAGGTACTGGGAGATGAAGAAGCTTGCACAGGATAGAGTAGCATGGAGAGCTGCATCAAACCAGTCTCAGGACTGAAGACCACAACAACAACAACAACTCTGCCATGTGGCACCTTTAGCGCACTTTTGCTACGAAAAATGTGTGATTAGCTCAGATCATTGCGTGTGTATTCTTGATACAGCGGATTCTATTGACAACCACCTTCTCTGGCACACCTGAACTATTTTTAACGATTTCTGTCCATCGTTGATGGTTTTGTACAGCTCCCTATAAAGAGATTGTCTGGAAGAGGAGCGACTAAACCAGTCATATGTCTCATTAATTAAGAACTCAAAATTTCTCGGTAAAAATTCTTTCGCAGCAGGTGACAGTCAGTTGCAATGAATGGCACAAGCAGCGTACTAAAAATCATGTGTCGTACCTCTTCTTTCAATTTCGTAAATACTCCGTTATTTACTCCAACAATGAAAGAGGTATTAACTGTACCCATGCCCATTAAATTTTTCAAGTCGCAAATCGAATCTTTGAGGTGTATTCCTTATAACAGAGACAATAGCTTCAGTATTACACTCGTGCAGTTCAGCAAGATCAAGGTATGTAGATACTAGTTTTTGGTGTAATTTACTGTAATAAACTATAATCAACCAAAAGTATTTATGTGTAACAATATCAGGAGATTCTTCAATTAATAGGCTAAATGGTTGATATGGTTGATCTTTGCAATCTTGCTTTAGAACGTCAATGAAATGGGGTGCTAACACGTTTTTTATAGTTGAGGTGCACTTAGTTCGGTGCAGCTGAACTTTTTCGATATCTTTTTCATGATTGATTAATTATCTCTCCCAAGTAGCCAACTACACGTGTACTGGTATGCAACGCTGTGAATAATGTAAGTCTTGCTTCTTCCTTTTTTGATTCCCAGTGGGCTCTGACTTAAAAGCAATTTTAGGCTGCACCGTTACAACCTCCAACAATTTACTTAGTCAAAGAGTGGTCAAACATGTAGAACCGATCAATAAATGTCTAATCGATTTAAAAAAAAAGGTAGCTTACCTTTTTATTTTGTAGATGCTTAACTGTGACATCACATGAGACTTCAAATCTCCACAGTGACTCCTTAAAACTGTACCACAAAATTAGCACTTCGCTACCTGATCCGTAGTTCTTTCTTTTAAATGTGTGTCTTGAAGTCAAGAATTCCGAAACTTTTGCGTATATTGTGGTTTCGGCATAATCATATATATATTAAGTCGTGAAATAATACCATACACTGAGAACCACAGTTGTATAGTGCACACCGCGAACAACTGCAGTAGTGTTACTTTTTCTGTGCATCTGACGTGACGCACCCCGTGTGAGCCAACAAGCGCTCAGTGGTTATTCGAAACGACAATGAAATAAGTGAGCATGCATTGTTTGAAACCGGCAGCTCCATTCCCTGCACCTGAACAAGTCGCCTTCGCTCGTGAAATGAACTACAACTAGGTGCCACTAAATACTGTTCATTCTACAGAGAATCCCCGCATGTAGTCTATCGAGTGAGATGGTTCGTTTTCTGTCACATTGTACCGCATCAGTATTGTCTTCGCAGTAAAAGTTAAATACTTCTGAAATCAAATAAAGTAGAAATAACGTATTTTGAAACATATAAATAGCTTAGTGGTTGAGAGATCGTATTTTCAGTAACTGAAACTGAATTCTACTAAACCACCATAAAATCCACCAGCCACTAGAAGCAATATTTCGCCACTAAGAGAAGTGTAGAAATCATCAGTTTTAGCGGAAAATCCACTAAGCTGGCAACACTGGCCAAGACTGTTTCGACTACGCTGCAGAACTTCCGCAGGGGAGGCCTTTATACATCCCCCATGCGGTCCAGATATCTCCTAATGCGATTTCCATGTTTTTTGGAGCTCTGAAGAAAAACATTTGTGGCCGCCGATTTGCTTCGGACGAAGTGCAATCATGGTTCCGTAGGCAACCGCAAACACTTTTCCATAAAGGCACTGACCGTGTTATATTGGAGTGGGATAACTGTATTGACGGTTATGGTGATTAATTTTAAAATAATCAACAGGTTACTAACATTTTTCCATCTACCTCGTTTCCATTTCACTGTTCCTTGTATTAAAAACGGGTTTGACGATTAACTCAGTATCTCGCTGATACCTTCTTACCGTGACATAAGGACAGCCGTCCTGATGTATCGAATAGTACTTGGGAGTGTTGCAAAAGCTGAATCTTCGCCCTCCTCCCCCAAGCTATGTTCAACAAGTAGACTGGAACTATCATCTGGTGTTACAATACCATCAACGGAGGATGAAAGACCACGATAAAATGATTTTTGCAAAATAAAAACCGTTATCAGGTATAGAAATGAAGAACTTTTAAATGAGACAAAAGTTCAGGTCACTAAGAACATACATTTTGTAACATGGATATTCATGCTTTTTTACGCCTTTTAGAGTATGTTATGGCTTAGGTTAAGTCGTGCAATACAGTACTGTATGTTATTTAACTATTTTATATTAATTTGGGTAGAAATTAATGAATTTTTAATGTTTTCAGTCTAAACTTAAAATAGCTGTAATACAAGTTAAATTTAAAATTTAATTACTTAATTTTTATAATTTTAAAAATAATTAAAAAATAAGTTTAAAATTTTAATATTTTGAATTTAAAAACAGATTTACGTTAAAAAGAAACTTTGTTTTTTGTATTTCACAGAAGTTACGTTTCATCAGTAAGGAAGGAATATTTAGGGTTTAACGTCTACTCGGTGACGAAGTCAATAGACTTATGTGCACTCTCAGATCTGGTAAAAATCTGGAAGGAAATTGGCTGTGTCCTTTTCGAAGGAACCATCTTCACATTCACCTTAAGCAATTTCGGATGATAATGCAGAACCTGCATCTGCGTGGCCGACCCGGGATTTGAACTTCAGCCTTCTCATACACGAGTCCACTGCACCATCTGGTTCGGTGAAACAGTGAAAGGTCGGCACTGGAGGATGGGAAGAGTGCCACATTCCAGGTGTTTGCTCCAAGGCCCTAATGACTGCAGATATGCCCCTGATAATTAGTGTGTACTGAGACATGAATCCATTCATTCTCCCTACGCTCCGTATGTAAATGGAACAGGAACAAACATTAATATATGGTACAATAACCAGTTCCATCTGTTATGCATTTCACAGTGGTTTGCAGAGTATAGATTCAAATTTAAACAAATATCTGAAAAAACGGACTCAGGAAGTCGGTGGGCCTCTGAGGTGAAATGTTTATAAAAAATTGTTTGGCGCTAGTGTTCACGTACGCTTCTGTAGCATATTATTGGACTACATGGTCATTTTTCTGTTTCTTAAATATAAGCAATGGAACAAGTATGTGTTCTCTGCACTACTACACCTTTTAACTAGTAAAAAGAAGTTCCGGTTATATGACATCATAAATGACCAAGTAAAGTTTTTAGTTCACCGAAATTATGTATATTAAAAACGACAAAATAACTTTTTTTCCGTGACAGTGGAGTATGCTCGAAGTACTCTGGCTAGACCAGCAGCGGAAAGTAGATAACAGAGAAAACGAATAATGCGGAAGGCACTTGATGCCTGCTGCAGCTGCGGAAGGAAGCACAGTCCAGCCTGACGCATCCATCACGTTAGTCGCTGAGTCACTTTCAGATTTGGCTGTGACTCAATATGCCTTCACCAAATGGCCCTTCAACTACTTTCGAGTTACTGCCGTTCTCTTGCCAAGCTGGTAACAGTCGACGTCCGCCGTTAAGAAAAGTGGGGCGCGGCGTACAGTGTTCCACGAAGTGCTTGGCTAAGCTGTGAGCAGTGATGCGTACACATACTATAACACTTGTGATACCGAAGGACTGTGCGTAGTCATATATTCAGTAAAACATAGAAAATTAGTAGTACACATAAAAATGGCCTGATTATAAAAACGTGAAAGATGTAGACACCTACATCTACATCAATATGATTACTCTGCAATCCACAATTACGTACCCGGCAGAGGGTTCATCGAACCACCTTTAAGCTATTTTTCTATCGTTTCACTCTCGAACGGCGCCGGGGAAACCGAGCACCTAAATCTTTCTGGCGAGCTTTTATTTCTCTTGTTTTATTGTGATGATCATTTCTCCCTATGTGGGTGGGCGCCATCAATGATTGGAATATCATGAGAAGATCCTGCCGCAACCAAAAAGGCCTTTGTTTTACTAATTGCCGCCCTAATTCGCTTATCACATCCGTGGCACTCTCGCCTCTATTTCGCGATAATACGAAACGAGCTCTCCTTCTTTGGACTTTTTCGATATCCTCCGTCAGTCCCATCTGATGCGGATCCCACACCACACAGCAGTACTTCAGAAGAGGGAGCACAAACTTGGTGTAAGCAGTCTCTAAAGTACTGTTGCATTTTCTAAGCGCTCTGCCAGTAAATCGCAGTCTTTCGTTTGCTTTCCCCACAACATTATCTATGTGATCGTTCCAATCTATGTTACTCGTAATTGTGATCCCTAAGTATGTAGTTGATTTTACAGCCTTTAGATTGTGTGATTTATCGTGTAACCTAAATTTAGCGGATTTATTTTAGTACTGATGTGGACGACTTCATAGTTTTCATTATTTAGAGTCGATTGCCTCGTTTCACGCCACATAGATATCTTGTCTAAATCATTTTGTAATTGGTTTTTATCGGCTGTGACTTTACAAGACGGCAAATGACAGCAAACAATCTAAGAGGCCTGCTCAGATCGTCTCCTATGTCCTTTATGTAGATCAGGAACAGCACAGGGCCTATAACACTTCTTTGGGGAATGCCAGATATTACTTCTCTTTTACTCGATGACTTACGGTCAGTCGTCACGAATTGTGACCTCTCTGACAGTAAATCACGAATCCAGTCGCACAATTAAGGCAATACACCATAGGCAGTCAATTTGATTAGAAGCCGCTTGTAAGGAACAGTATCAAAAGCCTTCTGTCGATAGCACTCATTACTTCGTGAGAATAAAGAGCTAGTTGTTTTTCATAAGAACAATATTTTCTGAATCTGTGTTGGCAATTTGTCAATAAATCGTTAACGTCTGGGGTCATCAGTCGCCTAGAACGTAGAACTAATTAAACATAACTAACCTAAGGACATCACACACATCCATGCCCGAGGCAGGATTCGAACCTGCTTGTATCTGATTGCTAAGTGTAGAACTATTGTATCAGCATGTTCTGAAAGGAGCCTGACTGGTATACGACCTGGAGCGGACGCCGTGCCTTTATTACGTGATTTAAACTGTTTCGCTACACCGAGGATACCTACTTCTAAGTTACTCATGTTGGCAGTTGTTCTAATGGTTCAAATGGCTCTAAGCACTATGGGACTTCACGTCTGAGGTCATCAGTCCTCTAGACTTAGAACTACACTCCTGGAAATTGAAATAAGAACACCGTGAATTCATTGTCCCAGGAAGGGGAAACTTTATTGACACATTCCTGGGGTCAGATACATCACATGATCACACTGACAGAACCACAGGCACATAGACACAGGCAACAGAGCATGCACAATGTCGGCACTAGTACAGTGTATATCCACCTTTCGCAGCAATGCAGGCTGCTATTCTCCCATGGAGACGATCGTAGAGATGCTGGATGTAGTCCTGTGGAACGGCTTGCCATGCCATTTCCACCTGGCGCCTCAGTTGGACCAGCGTTCGTGCTGGACGTGCAGACCGCGTGAGACGACGCTTCATCCAGTCCCAAACATGCTCAATGGGGGACAGATCCGGAGTTCTTGCTGGCCAGGGTAGTTGACTTACACCTTCTAGAGCACGTTGGGTGGCACGGGATACATGCGGACGTGCATTGTCCTGTTGGAACAGCAAGTTCCCTTGCCGGTCTAGGAATGGTAGAACGATGGGTTCGATGACGGTTTGGATGTACCGCGCACTGTTCAGTGTCCCCTCGACGATCACCAGTGGTGTACGGCCAGTGTAGGAGATCGCTCCCCACACCATGATGCCGGGTGTTGGCCCTGTGTGCCTCGGTCGTATGCAGTCCTGATTGTGGCGCTCACCTGCACGGCGCCAAACACGCATACGACCATCATTGGCACCAAGGCAGAAGCGACTCTCATCGCTGAAGACGACACGTCTCCATTCGTCCCTCCATTCACGCCTGTCGCGACACCACTGGAGGCGGGCTGCACGATGTTGGGGCGTGAGCGGAAGACGGCCTAACGGTGTGCGGGACCGTAGCCCAGCTTCATGGAGACGGTTGCGAATGGTCCTCGCCGATACCCCAGGAGCAACAGTGTCCCTAATTTGCTGGGAAGTGGCGGTGCGGTCCCCTACGGCACTGCGTAGGATCCTACGGTCTTGGCGTGCATCCGTGCGTCGCTGCGGTCCGGTCCCAGGTCGACGGGCACTGTCATTACTGACATCACGGTTCCTGTCGCACAGTGACGTATTGTTTGCTTCTTGCGGCTGGTGTACTTCACATCTGACCGGAACTCTTTGGGCTTTCTGTCAGATTTCGAGACAGTTTGGTTGTGGAAACTATTAAAAGTATCTCTGCAGAGATAATGATAGCTGTGGGTGTATAGTTTTCAAAGAATAAAGTTTTACGGACCTGGTTCGTGAAGAAGTGGAAGAGAAATGAAGGTGGAAGCGTAAATCGAAGATTCAATAAGACCTATAACTAAAACATGAGTTCATTCAAGCAACAGGCAAAAAATAAAAAAATAAAACAAAATATTATAGTAAATATTATGGCATAATAAGCGTTTCCTTATATTAAGAAAAATAACGGTAATGTGAAAAGTTATCCGAAGAATATAAAGAGATATAGCCAAAGGTTAATCATAAGACAATGGTATGGAACAAACATGAGAAGTAGTGTGTTATAAGAAAAGTTACATCTTAAATTAGAATATGTTTAAGTGGGTATCTACCCAAAATTTGAATAGCAAAACACAGTAAGCGAAATACACAAAACATCATCTTTGTTTAGACCTGGCCTCCCAAATTAGGAATAATTTTCAAGGATAAATATAAGGATTTCAGAAGCGGTACGCTGTCGAAATATCGTGTTACGAAGACGACTGCAG
Organism: Schistocerca cancellata; assembly: GCF_023864275.1. Classification (NCBI taxonomy): domain Eukaryota; kingdom Metazoa; phylum Arthropoda; class Insecta; order Orthoptera; family Acrididae; genus Schistocerca; species Schistocerca cancellata. Next base: position 948,651,387 of record NC_064626.1, read on the forward strand.
CCGGCCGGACACCTGTCAGTCCATTCGCCGGGAAAGCTTAAAATCACACATATTTAATCTTATTCTCGCTTCGCCTCTCTGCCAGCTCTCAAACACAAACATTCCATTCTATTTACTTATTACTATCGAATGTTACATTCCTGAAGAAGACTTACGTAGCATAAAATTCTACAGAGCAACTTAAAAAAAAAAATACTGAGAAATCCCACTTCCAGAAACAAGCGTAAAGACAACTGTTAACAAGTCTATTGACGAGTTTCTGTCTGAATTAACGATACTACTTCTATCGTTAGCATCCGAATCGATTGTGTCTCACTAAGAATAAAATTTAAAGTTATTCACATTTAGCAGGAACAGTATTGCAGCTTTTTGCCTTCATTTTACTTCACAACTCCAGGCTGAAGCTTTAACACTGTAGCTGGACGTAAACTGTAATGAAACTTCCTGGCAGACTAAAATTAGAACTGTACCAGGGACAGAGCAAAAATCTTAGCACTTTGTAAATTCACTGTGAGTAATGTATTATGTCCGTCGTCTTTCCACCATGTGAGTATATCTTATTACTGTTGCACAGGAACGTCAATATTCCTTTGTAGCAACATCCAGCAATCCCTGTGCTGTCCAGCGCAACAGTTAATAATGTATTCCATTTCTCTGGTTCCAGCAAGCGGGAGGTACAAAGGCCTTAGCTCCGGTTCATTACTTTATAAGGGGACGGTTTTTTTTTTTTTTTTTTTTTTTGTACCTGCGACAGAGAGGACGAAGTGAGCCTGGCAGCGACGCCCGTGGATATTTATTTAAGGCTGCTTTTGTGCTTGTTTACCTCGTACGGTATAGGGCGTTACTCGTACGCTCTGGCACAGGAAGGAAAAATTTCTCGTGTCGTGCGAAGCGGGACAGATTGCTTGCTTTAGCAACGGACACTGTATGTGCTCTGTCGAGATCAATTTAGAACACGAGCTGTGCTTACGCGGCCAAGTAAATAGCAGGGTGAACTGAAACAAAATGCCTGACTGATTCTTCTCAAATTCGAGTGTTTATCAGTTTTTGTATAAGTGTATCTTTTACTGAGTTGATCCAATAGAGAGCTTAAGATGACAGTGGAAACACCTGGCCACTTAATTCAAATCTGGTTAAAATTAAAGTTCTTAGTTGTTTATGATATAAACAGTGAATAACAAGCTAATAAAATTACTGTAGATTTAAACATTCGACTAACATTTTGAATTCTTCTGAGCCTGCAGTGTTGTAGATGTCTTGTAAGGTCATTATATGTCTACTTTGCCACAAGGCTGCTGTATTCCAAGACTTTTTAATTGCGATGTTATTTTTTGGTACTATAAGCTTATTTCGGCTCGATGGCCATTATCAAGCTATTTGAAAACACATGGAGTGGTTAGTGCATATATCTGTGTTTGTTTATAACTAATAATAATTTTGTTTGCATCTGTCGTGGTACTAATTTCCATAACACATCGTTAATGCTGTCGCTGTCTAATAGCTTATGCAGCTGCGTATCGTAGGCGTAGCACAGACAAAACTGTAGGCGTTTCAGCAGTGGAATTTGTTGCTGTGCAATATTCGTTCAAACGTAGCTTCATTTGACAGAACGATGTTATATGGTTACATAATAAGCTTATTTATCTCTGGAGCTGGGTGCGGTATAGTCAGTTCTTTCCTAACGTTCGCTGCTGTTATATTTGCTTTAAATGTGCTTAATCCTTTACCGTTTTCTACAATTTCAGTAACGTTGATCAATACAATAATGCAAACAGAAAGTCACAATGTAAAAAACAGATTGAAAAAGCTATGCAAATTCTGCACTTGACACCAAAGGGCCCAATGACGAACATTTTAGAAGGAATAGAAATCTACATACAGACACAAATATCCACACAAAATTCTTAACGAACAAATCGACTTAAAACAAAAATTATATTGATAACTTTATTGTAATTACACAAAACAATAACTGATAAAACAAATTTACGGGAAAAGATAACAGTAGCGAACATTAGCAAAGAATTTACCACTAACATACACAGCTGTATTGATTCTCATCGTATTTTCCACACAAGCTTCATTCAGATCGTTTAGCATCTTATCTGCAGTTGCATTCTGACGCCAGCACCATGTCATCAGCAAATCTCGTACACTGTATTCTCTTAGCAGCAATACATACTGCTCTTTCTCTATCTAAGCCTTTCGAAATAATCTCTTCTAGGTATAAGCTGAACAACGCCCCTTCCAGTGATACTTCCGTCCGACATTTTATTTCCAGTCCTTATTCTTACTTTTTTTGTAAGTATGGACTCTGTAGCAGTCGACTCTCCTTCCAATCTACTCCTTTCCTCTTCAAATTGTCCACCAGCTTTATCCACTGAACGAAGAATCACATGAGGTTTTTGAGAAGAACGATTTGTATACTAAGCACATCTTCGTCCTGTTCTGGGCGTTCGAGATCACGTATTGGCTATGTTAGTGGAACATCTGCTATGATATACAAGGTGAACATTAATAAAAACGACAAACTGCAGGGACGGTTTCTTGACTGGAAATGGAGGAACGAAGGTCCCATAAACATGTGTCCGGACATGTATGGTGTGCGTGTAATGACAACAAATCGTCCCGGAACGCACTACAGAACTGCATCGCAGCCACGTCGCAACAGATGTTCATAGTGGGCTTCATGGGATTGCACGTGATAGGCATAGTAGCAGCTGTCATGCAGGATACAGATAATCGTACTTTGCCTAACACCATGTTGGCGGACCACTTACCTAGAGCTTGTACTAGGGTTCGTCTCAGTAGACTGCAGAACTTGTCCTACAAATTTGATGTACCCACAGTCCGCCGCCTCCCTGCACGTTTGTCTGTCTGAAAGGATCCACGATCTCTCTAACGCCCAAAAAGGGGCTTGAAATGTCGTGTGATGTGGTTGGTGTCTGTGAAGGTACTTGTTTTGATGTAGCCGTGCTGCCTCGCGACCGTTTCCATCTCCTTGGCCTTACACAAACATCTCCGACTGTTCTCGACGTGAATACCGGATTATTCTGCTGCTTACAGTGCGGTGCATCAATCACACAGCCTGGAACACGGAAGGAACACACGACAATTGGTTAGAGAAATGTCATTCGTCAGCGCCATCTACCGTGGCGACGATGCATTTCCGGACACATGTTCGTAGGACAATTTTCCCTCCATTTCCAATCAGAAAAGCGTCCGTGCAGTTTGTTATTTTTATTAGATTTCACTCTGTATGTTACCTGACGTTGGAATGATACGCATAGGAGCCGGCCGGTGTGGCCGAGCGGTTCTAGGCACTACAGTCTGGAACCGCGAGTCCGCTACGGTCACAGGTTCGAATCCTACCTCGGGCATGGATGTGTGTGATGTTCTTAGGTTAGCTAGGTTTAATTAGCTCTAAGTTCTACGGGACTGATGACCTCAGATGTTAAGTCTCATAGTGGTGCTGAGAGCCATTTGAACGATTTGATTCGCATAGGGGAAAAATAGAGGAGAAAAACATAATAGTATGCAACGCTCATTATAAGGGATGTTGGGTGTACTGGTTACGTAGGGTGGAAATACGAGAGCAAGGCAGGAGCACAGTACGAAACCAGTTAAAAGACTGAGGACTTAAAAAAAAATTAGTGCTCCGAAAAAAGAAATACAAGTTGGGACCCTTGAATTTTTCTGTAGCAGCATTTGTACCCCGTTGTGTTGAGAGCCGCTCTGGGCACACTAGTAAGCATTACAAAAAAAGTAAACATACCCGGATTAGAGATAAGGTCCTCGCGTTGTTTGCGGAGTACAGATGTCGCTGCCAGTTGCATCTGCTCGCGCATATAGCAGCAGCAGCAGCAGCGGCCGCGCACCTAATCTCTCGTCGTTGCCCCAGCACAGCACTTGGCCGCTAGTTGCGCGGAGGCTTAAGAGTGGAGCCGGGGAGATAGTAGAGCAGGCGGCAGGCGGCGGCGGCTGCGTTAGCGCCGGCTCGCTGGCCATTAGGCGGCCGCTTTGTCACCGCAGGTACACGCGCTTCCACTCGGGCTGCGGCCGCGCTCATTTCTCTCGCGTCTCACCACTGCGCAGCGCCGCGCTCCGCTGCCCGCGCCCTCTGCTCTGCTCTGTTCTGCGATACGTGTATCCACGTGTAAACACCTTTGTTTCCGTTCTCTGACAAACCCAACACTCACAAGTTATGAGATATTCTGCCGCCTCCTTTTTTCGAGTGGTTACCTGCTTTCATATTGCGCTTGATAAAGAACGTAAAAAGTGTCCAGACGAAACGTGCTTTACACTACGTGTACGTAATAAAAACAGTGACACGTTGAAGTTCATTGTCGGAACGGCTTTAAGTAAGTATTTTCTCCCAGCCAATTTCGATATAAAAAGCGGAATTTGTTGTGCGTCATTGTGGAATATTCTCGCTTCAGCTACAATAGTTTCATGTAGATCTGTCACATTTTGACTATACTCTCGGCTTTACTTTTTACAGATGTGTTATTAGTGGGCCTCTCTTCAGAGCTAGAATCCCAGTCCATGATTGAGTTTCCACAGTCAATCCACTAACAAAGGTAGTATTTAATACAAACTCAGTAAAAAAACAACAATAAACAGCCAACACCTAGTTATTCTCGCTTGCACTTCAGTTAACCCGTTACTCTAAAAGCTAACTTCGTTAATTAGCGCTTATCGGATTAACGACCTTGTGCCCAGCAATGAAAATAACTGCGCTCTATCAAAATGTAACACGGTTCCTAAACTGTACTTGATATAGGTGCAGCAAATAAAACAAACATAGACTCTGTCAACACATTTTTCTACAAAAAAAAAAAAAAAGGATGAACAATAGGAAAATAATCATGTTTTACGGTCGAAAAATGCAGCTGTACGTGTAGCACATAACTGTACTTTCCCTTCAAACATATTCTTCTATGACAAAGCGTATGAAATAGTTGTTACTATCTAATAACTGTAGAGAACGTGTTTTACATTTGCTATTAAGACAGTCTTCTACAGAGAAATTAACATCAAACTGTTGTTTTACAAGCTAATAACTGTAGTTGGGATCCAAATCACGGTTCACCTTTCTCGCTTTCTGTCATTGTTCCAAGAAAGAGTGCACGCTTGCTACATTGTCCTACATCTCAACCAGAAATGTCCTATTTTTACGTTTTAAAAGAAAAAAAACAAACAGTTCCGTTCTTTCTCGACAGAATTGAGCTACGTAATTTATCAACACTTTTTCATCTGACTGTGCTCTTGTTCGATAACGTATATTTGCGTGTGACTACGGATTTTAGAAGATGCTAAGAATACGCAGAAGCAGTAACGCTCTATGACTTTACCGCGACTGTACAATGCAGAGTGACGTACGTCAATCATGTACTATCGAGTATTGCTGGACGACTTCGGACCTATATGTACGTGACTAAAGTTTAGTTCCGCGTTCTGTCGTCGGCAGTTGTAAAATGAACAGGTTATAATTAACTTGAAAACTAACAGTCTAAAGCAAACTCATAGAAAGGCGAGATGAGGCAGTGCGTAAGTAAACAAGCAGATGCAGAGAAAACCAGAGAGACTGGTGGTGCGCTAGGCCTGCTTGGTACATAAGGGGTGGGGGGCCAAGTACACGCCCTCCAGTCCTTCGCAACGGGAAAGACCCCTCTACTTAGTTGTATCACGAGACGTCACTCGTTAGATGTGAATGCTGCCACAAGAATTCTTTGCTGAATACTTTTAACCACTTGTCGAACTATGGGATAAACATGTGAGGTTACAAGGGGACTATTTTGAAAAGGAAAATAAATTTCAGGCTTGTACACAGGGCTCTGATGTCTCTATCCCAGTTTGCGACTTATTTATTGAGTCAACCTCGTACTTATAATTTAATTACGTTTACATTTGCCTTTGCTCTTGTAAACTTAACAAGCTTCAATCAGAAACTGTGTTGTTTCTCTAATTTGGAGAAAGCAAGGATCAATCATTTTAAAATGATTTGCTACCATTTGCTACATTATCTATGTCACCAAACTGCTGCTACTTTTATATATGGTTTCAGTTAATGCACAGGACATTTTCAGTACGTAGTGACTCATCTTAAGAGTGACTGGAGTGTCTTGTAATTCGTTCTATAAATGAGCTAACATATATTTTGGCAGATATAAATACAAGCAGCTGCTGCCATTATGCACACACAAACAAGTAATAAAAAAAGTGACATACATCACAGATCTAAAATAATTTACCCTAGCCGTGAACGGGTAAGCGTTAAAAGCAGATGTGTTATAGTCTCACATCAGCCCTGGAAACATAAAGTTTTAGATCACCAAAATAATCAGAAATTGTAAAAAGGTGAATAATTTTCTCTATAACAAATTCAGACGTAGGAATTTAGTAGCACCACCCTAACAAATACTAGAACAATAACGTCACACGTTCATGAATAGATTGGATATAGAATACGTTTTAAACCCATCAGGAGAGCAACTGCTATAAATTAATAAATAAATCACGATTAATTTCAGCACCCCCGAACACTTTTACGATGTCTTGTGTACAATAATTTGTAAAATGCGTCGCGTAAGCACCATCTTTTTTTATCTTTTTTTTCGTACGGATGAATAACTGATAAAATTGCCACAGCAACGTAAAAAAATCCTTTTCAAATATCTGAACTGTCTTTTAAGCCTGTTACATAGGACGCACGTCTCTCTGCTGCGCGGTGGTCTCGCGGTTAAGGCGCTCAGTCCGGAACCGCGCGACTGCTACGGTCGCAGGTTCGAATCCTGCCTCGGGCCTGGATGTGTGTGATGTCCTTAGATTAGTTAGGTTTAAGTAGTTCTAAGTTCTAGGGGACTGATGACCACAGTAGTTAAGTCCCATAGTGCTCAGAGCCATTTGAACCATTTTCTTTGCTGCGCTGAGGATACTGCTGTTACCCAGTCACATCGGACGGAAGGAAAGTGTGCACTTTAGCGTACTGCACAAGGAAGGAAGTTCCTTGCATTCTCACATAGGCAGATGGGAGGTCAGCGGCGCTGTAGGTCGTATTTCAAAGACGTACTCGGATTACAACGGTTCGGGTCTGGACTAAGTACTTGCGTGAGTCACCGAGGGCTCTTGTGTTACACGCATTGTGTGTCGCTGTACAAGGCTCTCCTCAGACAAAAGGCAGGCAATCAGGCCGTCTCCCCCCCCCCCCCTCACTCACTCTCTCTCTCTCTCTCTCTCTCTCTCTCTCTCTCTCTCTTTCTCTGTTCACAGACAGAGAGCGGCCTCTTGTAAGGCGCATTAATAGTGGCTCATTCCAGAGCTCTCAGAGGTACGTCTGGCGATGCTTACAGCCAACGGCGCTAGCTGCCGCCACAGAGCTGCTCCTTAGTTACACCCGTTCGCAAATTAAGCTTACTCGTTGAGCTTGTTTTATATGACTGTGACAGTATCGTACCTACAAATAAGTTGTGTAATGTTTCTTTAGTGCCAGTAATAGTTTCGATCGATTTGTCTAAAGCACAATCCACCTTGGACTGAATAAAATATTCAGCATTTGGCGTAACCCTATAGACGGTTTATCGAAAATGTCGCGTTGATGATAGACTAAATTCTGTTTCAACATATACTCGAACCCACTGAAACTATTTTCTATGTTATAAGCAAGCATTAAAATAATTTGTCCGATTGAGATTCTAAGTCATCTCTTTGGGTCTCGCGCGCAGTGTGACAACTGTAAACTGCCTGAAGGTGAAGCTGTCGCTATATTTCCAAAACAATATACTCAAGTTAACTTTCTCACGTTAAGAAATGAGGAGCAGCGATCTGTTTTATTTGGTAAAAACTCTCTAAAGCCACGGTCGCATAAATATTTCTTTATTTTAACAACCGGTTTCGAAGGACTTTGCTTTCATCTTCAGGTCTTCAGAACTTTTGTTACAATACATGTTCATTGTGACTGGGAACCTCATGCTAAGTTGTCGTGTTACTGGATAAAAAGTAGCACATTATACAAAGGTTTGTCAGAAATAAAATGTTTGCAATCAAAAAGCACCTTCTGCACTTGGCCATCTTCTCATTTGTAGCGACCACAGATGATTGTTACGTCCTAAAATCACAATATATAATAAACTGTACAGTACCATTCTGTTTACGTTAGCTTGACATGTTCCATTCATGATGATCCACCTGGGACGTCATACATGGTACTTAAGACATTCAAGCACCGACAGGAATTCTGCCAACGAGGACGTCTTATATAGGTACGTGACCATCCATCGAATGAAGTTTTGGCCAGAGTGCAGTCTGAACTACGCCGTGAGTGAAGTGGCAGATCCCTACGAAGGTTTTTGAAAGATTCTGACGAAACAGGATAACACAGAGAGTAAACTCTACATTTCGGCACCTATGTGTCATCTTCTGTTGATAGACCTAATGTTAGCGCCATGAAAACGTATCATGGCAGACGAGAGTTAAGTTACAAAAAGATGTGAAAAACAATGCAAGCAATTACGACCATAGAAGAAGACACTACAAATACGCACCAGGACTTCTGCCTTAAGTACAAGACATACAACACTAGTGCAGGAAAAAATATTTCAAAACTAGTAACTCTAAGGTAATTCTTCCTATTTCTTTGCAGCTGACAGGCGCTCAAACCATGAAAAGCCATAAATGTAAGGCGGCGGCCACTACAATCCACTTCCTCAATTAATTAATGTAATTTCAAGTGAGTAGTCAGAACGAAAATGTCGTAGTTCTTAGGCGCAAAAAATGGTTCAAATAGCTCTGAGCACTATGGGACTCAACATCTTAGGTCATAAGTCCCCTAGAACTTAGAACTACTTAAACCTAACTAACCTAAGGACATCACACACACCCATGCCCGAGGCAGGATTCGAACCTGCGACCGTAGCAGTCCCGCGGTTCCAGACTGCAGCGCCAGAACCGCTAGACCACCGCGGCCGGCCAGTTCTTAGGCCTAAAATAGAAAAACAACTGTGAACTTCCTGTAATATTTTTAAAGAAATAAATCGAGGCCCACCGAAGGTGACACATGCACGACGAAAAATGTTTGGATAAATAGAAAAAGAAAGAAGGTGAAATTGTAAAAACCCAAATTTACAGAATAAAGATTACATAGGGCAAAATGAATGCCGCGAATTAAATGATGAAAAAAAAGGAGTAGTGTTTAACATACCGTAGACAGCGTGGTCTTTGCAGACGGAGCACATAAAACCTAATTTCGAAATACTCTTTCTGAATGCGATTCCTCTGCACCAAGTATGGTACTGTGGTGATAGGTTACTGATTAACATCGCTTTGTTCCCTTTCGTCAGAAAGAGTTTTCTTAATCAACTCTTTGCTGACCACAACGAAGAAATGAGAACACGAAAGGAGATTTGTGGAGAGTCGCTGTTCTCAGACACCATTTGCGAATGGGGCAAAGAGGGGGCGAAATGATAGTTGGTACCAAAAGTACCCTATATCACACACCTATTAGATGCTGACATGGAAGTATCCATTTACTGGTTAACCTCGTCTGAGATTTCTTTAACGTAAAGCTAACAACTTGTAAGTTTCCTTGTTGTTTGACCGCCGGCCGGAGTGACGGTTCGGTTCTAGACGCTACAGTCTGGAGCCGAGCAACCGCTACGGTCGCAGGTTCGAATCCTGCCTCGGCCATGGATGTGTGTGATGTCCTTAGGTTAGTTAGGTTTAATTAGTTCTAAGTTCTAGGCGACTGGTCACCTCAGAAGTTAAGTCGCATAGTGCTCAGAGCCATTTTTTGTTGTTTGACGTTTTTATGAACTGTTCATTTGCGTGTTCTGTTGTTTGCTGCCGTATTGGTTCAGCACTGGATTATTTGTGGACAACATTTTTCGGGCAATTTACTCCCGAGGTACACTCATCACCGTAACAACTCCCATAAGCGTGAGCCTATGTAACATACGTCCTCTCAATCTGATACTTCTTCGGAATAACTGACTCAGCGAACATAATATGATAGAACGGGATCTTCAAATTAAAACAGTTTATGGTTAACGATGAGTCTATCATGTCCTGAACTCATAAAAAGGTCTTTAAGTGTCTACGTCGATCTCAAGTCTACTCGGAGTACACACACACACACACACACACACACACACACACACACACACACACACGCACTACTCTCATTTTCACTTGAGTTATCTATTGCTCTTTAAGTTTCCACTCAGTCGTCGTAAAGAAAACATACTGTTTTATATTTCACAGTGCGAATCATTGAATAAATACAGGATTATTCGTAAGTAACTCCAAGCTTGCAGAAGATGACTGCGTGAAAACGTATCAGTGGATGGAGCATCTCCCCAACTTCTTAACTCACACTACAAGTGTTAAGTAAAACAGAAGTCGCTGATATGAACTGCGTGGGAAGGCGCGACAGCCGTGCACTTTGGAAATCTGTTCGTTTGGTTGCCTATCTGCAGGTGCAAACTAATTCGCTGCAACAACATATGCGGTAGATTTCTCTACATGTTGTGACACGCTGTCACGCTAGTGAAATTCCGCCACGGCGCAATTAAGAACTGAGACTTGGGAAGATCCTCTATGCAGTGACGTGTATAATTTTTTTCCATGTCTTGTAGTCTTGTGAAACCCTGGAGGTACTTATGGATAATGCTATACTTTACATCCTAATCGCGCCAATGGTGACTCCGCCCCGACTCTTGTTTACTCCATCAGCCGATTTTGCAGACTATCGACCTAAGCGCCCTTTCTACAAGCACCAAAATCTCACCCCACACCCTAGCTGACGCGCCACCTGTTATCTCCGATCCAGCAGGGACGGGCCCCCTTTGGGGGCTAAACAAAGCAGATTAAACTGCAAGGTGGCTTGTTTCAAAACTGTAAGGTAAGCCTAGTAGATGTTGCTATAACAGTAGGGTGTCCTTCAGACTAATGACTGGAGAAAATTATGACTACTAAACGAGACGGGAATCACAATTACTTTGATTTATTACGATAAAATTATTGACACAACAAATGACAGTGGTGACATTAATGTACGAGTAATAAGGCCTTGGCGTATCTGACGTAGGCGTCATGGGCGGGCAGAGGACGGGGAGGGGGGGGGGGGGACAAGAGACTAATAATCGTGCAAGTGAGTTAACTATAATCGTGAAGTGCCCAGATACTGCCATGCTGTTAAATGAAAGCAGACAGCATTACAGAAGGGAATATATCACATCTGTGGTTGGAGTTGAAAGCAGATTGTCCATTGTCGTTAAAATACAAGTTTTCAGAGTAACGTTTGAGGTAATCTAATGACAGTGAAAAGACTTTAAGGTCTGTGGACGTAGTCTCACGGTTGCTGTTTGATCTCTCCATAGTACTGCGGGCGGAGGCTGAAGTGGCTGCAGAGTCAGTCATTGGTGGAACCAACGATCCTCATTAGCGGCTAAGTGCAGGTCAGCCCGATATTTTTCTAACTACACAATGTACCAGCTCAGGCGATGTGGCAGGGTGGCGAAGTTGACCGCGGCTCTCAGTGTGGAAGTCCGATCCGAAGATCGAGCGATTTCTGATTTAATGTTAAGTAAAAGGAAATCTCGCATTGCCGCATTTTGCGTCTCTTACAAAATTCAAACCGGCTTGGGGCTGGATCTTCCGAACGTCAACCAATAAAAATGCTTCTAGAATAAGATTTTCACTCTGCAGCGGAGTGTCGCTGATATGAAACTTCTTGGCAGCTTAAAAACTGTGTGCCGGGCCGAGACTCGAACTCGGGACCTTTGCCTTTCGCGAGCAAGTGCTCTACCAACTGAGCTACCCGAGCACGACTCACGCCCCCTCCTCACAACTTTACTTCCGCCAGTACCTCGTCTCCTACCTTCCAAACTATACAGAAGCTCTCCTGTGAACCTGGTAGAGCACTTGCCCGTGAAAGGCAAAGGTCCCGAGTTCGAGTCTCGGCCCGGCACACAGTTTTAATCTGCCTTGAAGTTTCAATAAAAATGCTCATCAGAAAACACTAGTCCGCTTCCTCTAGCCGGTTAACCAATAACGTAGGTCCTATCACCTTCCACAGAAAACAATACACTTCATATCTGTGCCGATGATGTGGTCTGCGTCTTCACCGCTGCTTTTCTCTCTTTAAGATGCTGTTTATTTCTCACATTGCATCAACATTTGTTTTTTCCAAAGTCATTACGTTCAGTAGTGCCTCATGTTTTCGAAGGCCTAACTTGTGAGACTCCAGTATATCTTGTGATGTTTACCTCCGTTGTCCAGTGCTTTCTGGAGTGACAGTCAACTTTCTATATTTGAGCGGGTGACTCCCACTAAAAATCGAAACTTCTTACTCCACTCCCAAGTTGTAAAATGTTTTCACTACGAATTTGTACTACGGGAGATCCTGTCTGCGTTCCTTCAGAACAAAGTTCAACGTCCCGGCCAGGCGTTATAAAAGCATAGCCGATTGCCGGTGGGCTATCGACTCTTACCACTCCCTCAACAGGCCTTCCGCAAATTGGCTCTATGGGTAGTGGCTGGCTCCGACACTCCTGGTGATCTGCATGGTTTTTCCACCGTTCAGTATACTTTCAAGATTCTCTCACTTCCAAAAGTCATGGAAATTCAAGTCAAAAGTAAGAGAAGATGAAGGCTGCATTAGACAGTTACCGACAATCACTAATAGTGCTGTCTATCGTAAAGGGAGTTACACAAACGTGAGCTTTAATTGTGAAAGGGTAAGTAACATACGGAAATATGTGGTACAACACTGAATGCAGTATCTCTAGACGTTCCATTCCCACCTAACAGTATTAGTAGCCGACGTTTTCGCTATATGGTATGCTCGAATGTGTGAGTACGACAGTCATCATTGAGTCATGTAACAGTGCAGGGCGTGTGCAGTGTTATTTATGGTATCTTGAATCCAAATCCCCTGCTACAGTTCAGAGCCAATTCGGGACTAAATAGCGCAAGCCACCGCCTCAAAGAGACTTTCGTTTCACCGAAAGTGGTTGTGTATCACAAAGGACGCCGGATGAGGTTCGGCCAGCAGCTTCTGACACTGAACAAGTTTTGCAGTCTTACATTCATAGTCCGAGTAAATCAACGAGACGTGCCAGCATAGCAGTGAACATGCCTAGTGTTCCAGTGTTGAAGGCATTAGGAAAATGCCTGAAATTCACACGCAACAAATTGGAACTTTTGCAAGCTTACAGAGAAAATGACAAAGCAAAGCGAGCTGAGTTACGTGTAGAAATGTTTAACATTTGTCGTGTTACAAAATGTAGCCATATTAACCATCCGTAAATGAAACTTGAGGATATAAACTGCATTCAGTGCTTATCAAACATTATGAAAGTTATTTACCTTTTTCACAATTACAGCTTATTTTTGTATAACTAAGTGAACTGAAGCGCCAAAGAAACTGATACTGGCATGCGTATTCAGAGACATGTACAGGCAGAATACGGCGCTGTGGTCGGCAAGACAAGTGTCTGGCTCAGTTTTTAGATCAGTTACTGCTGCTACCATGGCAGGTTATTAAGATTTAAGTGAATTTGAACGTGGTGTTGCAGTCGGCGCACAAGCGATGGGACACAGCATCTCCGACGTAGCGATGAACTGGGAATTTTCCGGTACGACCATTTCACGAGTGTTCCATGAATATCAGGAATCCGGTAAATCATCAAATCTCCCACGTGGCTGCGATCGGAAAAGGTCCCGCAAGAACGAGACCAACGACGACTGAAGATAAACGTTCACCGTGACTGAAGTGCAACCCTTCCGCAAATTGCTACATATTTCAATGCTGGACCATCAACATGTGTCAGCCTGCGAACCATTCAACGAAACATCGATATAAGCTTCTGGAGCCGAAGGCCCACTCGTGTATTCTTGATGACTGCACGACACAAAGCTTTGTGCCTCACCTGGCCCCTTCAGCACCGACATTGGACTGTTGATAAGTGGAAACACGTTGCCTGGTCGCGCGAGTCTCGTTTCAGATTGTATCGAGCTGATGAACGTGTACGGGTATAAAGATAACCTCATGAATCCATGGACCCTGCATGTCAGCAGGGAACTGTTCAAGCTGGTGGAGGCTCTGTACTGGTGTGGGGCGTGTGCAGTTGGAGTAATATGGCACTCCTGATACGTTTAGATACAACTCTGACTGGTGACACGTATGTAAGCATCCTGTCTGATAACCTGCATCCATTCATATCCGTTGTGCATTCCGAAGGACTTGGGCAATGTCAGCAGGACAATGTGACAACTGACACGTCCAGAATTGCTCCATAATGGCTCCAGAAACACTCTTCTGAGTTTAAACACTTCCCCTGGCCACCAAACTCCCCAGACAGAAACATTATTGAGCGTATCTGGGATGCCTAAAATTGGCTGTTTAGAAGAAATCTCCACCCCCTCGTACCCTTACGGATTTATGGTCTGCCCTGCAGGATTCGTGGCGTGAATTCCCTCCAGTACTACTTCAGGTATTAGTCGAGTCTATGCCGTGTTGCGGCATTTCTGCGTGCTCGCGGGGGCCATACACGATATTTGACAGGCGTACCAGTTTCTTTGGCTCTTCAGTGTGTAAAGATACCGTATTCCTAAGTGTGAATTAAATATTCCGATCAAATGGGTCTTTCGTTGCGCATTTGCATTTGTTACGTAACTGTTTCATGAATAATGATCGCGTAAAGTAACACCCAAAAACGTCAATGGGTCTGTTGCCCCGAAATGCGTTGAACCTACACAGCAAAATAAAATACTGGGGCTGACTACGGCGTGTTAGTGGCAAAAGTATCCCAAACGTAATGCGCAGTGTGATTTAATTCTAGAAATACAGAACACTGGCGCCGGCCGCTTGCCTTTGGCTTTATCATTCGAAGCCGCGCCTGCAGTGGCGGGCGGCGCCGCTCCGTGTGGTAACTGGATTCCGCAGGCGGCAGCGGCGGCTATCACAGAGAGCAGCCGGCTGTAGCAGCAGCAGTAACAGTAGCTGCTGCGCCGCCGACCCGTCGACTCCGCTATCGACAATGCGGCGCGCAATCCGCCACCGGGGCTGGCCGGGCTCTGCCCCCGGCCGCTTTTTCCCGACAGAGGGACGGCGGGCAGGCGGGGGTGATGAATGGGGAGAGCGCTATAGCTGCTGCCTGCTGCCTGCTTGTGGCCGGCGTGCGCCTGACAAGCGCTGCGAGGGGGCGGCCGCGGCCGTGGGCGTGTCCGCAGACATTAGGCGCTCCTCTTCCAGGAACTGCCGCAGTCTGGAGCTGGAGGCTGGCCAGCGCGCCCGCATTATGGCTCGTCACTGTCCGGCGGCGCCGCCCTTATTGCGCTGCGCGAGCGCCGTCGTATCTTCCGGCGCGGTGCTCGCCCACCAGCCGTCACTGCAAAATACGCCGGAGAAAGCCTCTTCCTTCTCATTCTCTTCTGCCTCTCTATCCAGCACGTCTCCTTCCTCAGTGTACTTATTCATTTACACTGAGGTGACAAAAGTCATGCGCCAGCGATAAGCGCATATACAGATGGCGGTAGAGTCGCATATACAAGGCGTTACAAATCTCATAGAAAGTTTGATGTGGGACACACTTGCAGATAGGCGGCGCGCTAAACGGAAGAGGCTGCTCACTAAATTGCGAAATTCGATCTTCACCGAGAATGTAAAGCATATATTATTCCCATCAACTTTCAAATCGTTCAATGATCACCATCCAAAGATAAGGGAAATTAGAGCTCGTACTGAGGCGTTCAGACAGTCGTTTTTCCCTCACGCGATCTGTGAGTGGAACAGAGGGGGGGGGGGGAAATTTGACTTTGGCGAGAATTGTGTCCTCTGCTACACACCGCTTGGTGGCTAGCAGAGTGTATATGTAGATGTAGATGTATAAAACGGCAATGCATTGGCGGAGCTGTCATTTGTACTCAGGAGATTCATGAGAGAAGGTGTCCGACATGATTATGGCCGCTCGACGGGAATTAACAGACTCTGAACGCGGAATGGTAGTTAGAACTAGAGGCATGGAAAATCCCATTTCTGGAGTCTTTAGGGAATTCGGTATTCAGAGATCCACAAAGTCAAGAGCGTGCCAAGAGTACCAAGTTTCAGGCTTTACGTCTCACCACGGACAACACAGTGGCCGACGGCATTCACTTAACGACCGAGAGCAACGGCGTTTGCGTAGAGTTGTCAATCCTAACAGACAAGCAACGCTGCGTCAGTAACCGCAGAAATCAATGTGGGACGTACGCCGAACGTATCGTTTAGGACAGTGTGGAGAAATCTCACATTACTGGGCTATGGTAGCAGACGATCACGGCGAGTGCCTTCGCTAACACCACGGTATCGGCCTGCATCGCAGCTCCTGGGCTCGTGACGCTGTCGGTTGGAGCCTAGGCTACTGTAAAACCGTGGCCTGGTCAGATGAATCCCGTTTTTAGTTGGGAAGAGCTGTTGGTAGGGTTCGAGTGTGGAGCAGACCACACGAAGCCATGGACCCAAGTTGTCAACAAGGCACTGTGAAAGCTGGCTGAGTTTACATGGAATGGACTGGGTCCTCTGGTTCAGATGAAACGATCATTGATTGGAAATGGTTGTGTCTGCCCACCTGGAGGCCATTTGCAGACATTCATTGACTTTCGGTAACACTCCTCTGGCTAAAAACTGTCTCCCCTTTATAAAGGCGCAAGTCGGTTTGATTTCTAACTGTCGTAAGATTTTAGTCTATACACAATAGCGACAAAATTTTTCTTGAAGTAATTGGTTAACTCTGGGTAATGGTGTTGCCTCACCGTATACTAACCTTCTTCTAATTAAGTTCAGTGCTTCAGGAGGTTATAAATTTGTTATTTAAATTTGTAAGTACAATGCAGATCCTTTTATTGAAAGAGAAGAGATCGGAAACCGTTCAAATCTCTTTCTGTTAATGCTTAAGTTCGAAAATGCTTATTTGTGAGAACGATAACGCCTTGCCGTTAAGATAGATAGCTCAAAGATGCTATTTGACCATATGTCTCTCAATTATTCACGCATGGATGTTCCGGGAAACGATCGCTCTGTATAAAATGATTTCGATCAAATTTTTGCCGTTAAGATAGATAGCTCAAAATGCTATTTGACCATATGTCTCTCAATTATTCCCGCATGAATGTTCCGAGAAGCGATCGCTCTGTATAAAATGATTTCGATAAAATTTTATGTTTTATCTTCTTCTAACCACCTTTTGGGAGATTTCTGACACTAAAGAAGTTTTGATTCCCGCACCACGAAGGCTACTCTTATTACTGTTCGCATGCAGGCTATTCTTAATATTCACGTTTTGTTCTGCGAATGTCTTCTTCAAATCAAATAGCTAAAACTCGTATTGTGATTGGAACGACAACCTTTCCTGTAGGTAGTATCTTCAAAATAAACTACTTGCGAGCTTATGTAAACGAAATAACATTTTCTATTATAGTGCACTATGTCAGTGAGGTATTGCACTGCTCAAGAGACGTACAATGTTGTAGATCGATTATGCACACCGTAACAGATGTTAAACCTCATAATAAAGTACCAGAAATAATACCATATTCAATTTTTTTCAATCAATTTTTTTGAAAATAAGATACGAAGTCTTGACGATGCAGTAACTCAACTGTTTCTGGCGCAGGTCTCCGCCTGTACTCTTAGTGGCCCGTAATGCCGCTCGCGGTGTCGATAGGTCATCAATGGACCACCTTGTCAGAAACCAGGGAGTTACGGCGGTGCTTCGTATCAAAATGTCAATCACGGCAACCTACATTTATATCATTTGTAGATTTAGAGAAATCTTTTCACAATGTTGACTAGAATACATTCTTTGAAATTCTTAAGGTAGGGGAGGTGAAATACAGGAAGCGAAAAGTTATCTATAACTTTTACAGAAACGAGGCTGCAGTTATAAGAACCAAAGGACTTCAAAGAGAAGCAATGGTTGACAAGGGAGCTGTAGCCTCTCTCCGATGTTATTCAATCTGTACATTGAATAAGCGATGAAGGAAACGAAACAAAAATTTGGAAAGAGATTTAATGTTCAGGAAGAAGAAATAAAAACTTAGACGTTGGCATTGTGATTCCATCAGAGACGGCAAAGTATTTGAAGCAGAAGTTGAACGGAAGGGACGGTGTCTTCAAAAGAAGTTACAAGATGAATATCAACAAAAGTAAAACAAGGGTAATGGAATGCACTAACATTAAGTCAGGTGATTCTGAATGAATTACAGCAGGAAATGAGATATCAAAAGAAGTGGATGGGTTTTGCTATCTCGCAGCAAAATAACTGACGATGGTCAAGGTAGAGAGGATGTAAAATGCAAGAAAATCACCCTGACAAATAAAAATTTGTTTACATCAAATCAAACTTAAGTGTTACGAGGTCTTTTCTGAAGGCATCTGCCTGGAGTGTAGTCTTGTATACAAGTCAAATATAGGCGGTAAGTTCAGATAAGAAGAGAATGAAAGCTTCGGAAATGTTGTGGTAGAGGAGAATGTTGAGGCTCTCATTGTAGACCACGTAACTAATGAACAAGTACAGAAGTGATTTTGAGGAAAAAAGAAATTCGTGGCACAATGTGAATAAAGGAACGGGTCGGTTGATATGATACATTCCGAGGCACCAAGTTATTGTCAGTCCGGCAATGGTGGGTACTTTGGGAGGGTCGGTTTGCGACGGGGGTGGGGGGGGGGGGGAGGGGAAAGGGACAAATTGTACACGACGACGAAGACATGCAAGCAGGTTCAAATGAATGTAGGTTGCAGTAGCTATCTAGAGATGAAGACGCTTATACAGGAAAGTTAGTGTGGAGATCTGCATCAAACCGGTCCTCCGAATGAAGGTGACAACATTTAGTCGTTTCAAATCCAAGGCTTTAGGTGCTACCATTCAATCGACCACACACCTCATATTTTAATGATGTACTTTCGGGAGTACAGCAGAGTTACTGATACCATTTTATGTACTATATTTTGACCGAACCAGCTGTGAGCTGTGCTGTTATGCATACTCACTTCCTGGAGTCCAAACACACTGTGAACTACTGTTAGAGTCATGCCGCTGTTTATAGTCGAGTTCGGCTGCTGGCGCCCGTTACATTATCTCAGCGTATTCCTGCTGTGGTGGGTGCGATGGGCGGCGAGATCTTCGTAAATAGAGTGTCAGTCCCAACGCCGTCTTTAAAATGAAACCTCCGTCATATTGTACTAGATTTTTCCACACCTTTATGTCGACCGACTCTTTTATTACGCTGGTGCTTTTGCATAATTCCCTTGGCTCTTCGTATTTCATTTCCCTATTACGGTCGAGGCAGGAGTCGGCGAGAGCTGATTTACTTGGTTGTTTAATGGAGTGTGTCGCTGACGTTGCTTGCACCTCTACTCGACCGTTCTAACAGTCTGCCTGCACGTAAGACATGTAACATTGGCGTAGAATACGGAGACTTACATCGTCTTTCTACAAAGATTTTTTTAACATTGTTGATGGTAATGTTGATGATAGGGGAAAGTACCATGTGCCTTCTTCCTGAAGAGAGTACCAATCTTTCTGGAGATATGGTCAGCGTAAGGCAGATAAGCGATTCTCGGCTTCTCTTTTTCTTTCTCAGTCTCAACCTTTTCTTCGGGAATTGTTGGTTTCGACTGCAATGTTCGCTCAATTTTTAAATCTGTGTAACCGTTCCCTCAGAAGATTATTCGTGGGTGTTGCGATTCTTCTTTCATGATACCCAACTCGGGGCCAGGATAATAAATTTTAAATAAATTCCACAATACAGCTGAGGTCGCCATTTTAGTCACAGAAATTGTACTAGATCTTCTGCTAAACTAATACCTCCGATACGAAGCATACTAGGTTTTCCTTCCTGGGAGAATATAGTGGCAAGGAATGACTAATTGATAGGTTCTAAACTATAACTGTTTCCACAAAATTGTCCACCAGCCTTGTGCACCGTCAGTAACTGTACTGCTTCAAAAAATAAGAGGAGTAGAAGTAGTGTAAACGTGAAGAAGATATGATCTGGACCGCCAGCCAAGTAGGCTGCCCTAGGACAGAACAATTCTCATTTTCCGACTTTTTCTTTCGTGCTTTTGTAGATCACCGTTGTACACTTAGGTAACACAGTTAGATGCAGGTGCTATACGTTATTCAGTACACGCTGGACCAAGGTCGATGGCTCTCTGTACGGGAGGACAGCGTCTGCCTTCTAATGCGCTTCGATATTCCAACGTGTTGCGAAACAAAGGAAAGTATTTTTGAACGCCGACACACGTGTGTGCGCATCAAAGTTTTATATTAATTCTGCCTTACTCAACGGAAACGAATACATCCATATAGACTACGCATTCTGTCTTATGTCTAATAGCCAACAAACATTAAAGGATGGCAAAAATAAAGTCACGATCAGTTTAGACCCCAAATGAGGCCTTTATCAAATGAATATAGCACCTGTTCTTCAGTGAGACTAATAGCGTGAATGCAGTCTTTCTGAGGCAATTTATTGGTTTGGGAGCGATCTTTCGATAAGTTTATTACTTACTTCACCAATAATTTTACAATTAAGAAACTTACCAAGCGTCGCTCCGAAACGAATATACTATTCGGTTGAAACTTTCTGGAAGATTAAAACTGTGTGCCGGACCGAGACTCGAACTCGGGACCTTTGCCTTTCGCAGGCAAATGCTCTACCAACTCAGCTACCCAAGCACGATTCACGACCCGTCCTCACAGCTTTGATTCTGCCAGTATCTCGTCTCCTACCTTCCAAACTTCACAGAAGCTCTCCTGCAGCTCTCCGCTGCAGAGTGAAAATCTCATTCTGGAAACATCCCCCAAGCTGTGGCTAAGCCATGTCTCCACAATATCCTTTCTTCCAGTAGTGCTAGTTCTGCAAGTTTCACAGATGAACTTCTGTGAAGTTTGGAAGGTAGGAGACGAGATACTGCCAGAATTAAAGCTGTGAGGACGGGTCGTGAGTCGTGCTTGGGTAGCTCAGTTGGTAGAGCACTTGCCCGCGAAAGGCAAAGGTCCCGATTTCGAGTCTCGGTCCGGCACACAGTTTTAATCTTCCAGGTAGTTTCATATCAGCGCACACTCCGCTGTAGAGTGAAAATCTCATTCTGGATACTACTCTGTTGATTTACTGAGAAGAATTAATAGAACAACGTCAGATGGTGTACAACGTTTGCTGCCTCGCGTGCAGAGACAACGCTAAACGAAATCCTCACGTAATGAGATGGTTGACGACTAAAATTCGGAGACGAGGATCTGTGGAGGTGCGGTGTTACTTCTCCACTTGTGTATTACAGTATATCATTCGCAATGTTACGTGCTTGGTGCATTCCAGTGTTTATTGTGTTGAGGTCGCGGCATTAAGCGCCGGCCGTGCATTGTAATCTCTGATTACACTCAGTTGTCCGGATCATAATGTTATGTGTAATCTCTCCGATCAATAGCGCAAATGTTATAGGTCATGTTATTAGGATTTGTACTTCAATTAGAAGCACGATTTATTCTAATTTATTAATGTATATTTGACAGTTTGTTGAGTCATCAATGCAAATGAAAAATAAGTGATGGTCATTATTTGAGGCGAATAATACAAAATTACTCCTTAGTGTTCTTCTCAATAAGTAATTGACACTAATCCGCAATTTTTTATGTAAGTATTTGCATGCTCTAGCGACGATTGTTGGTTGTTGCTAGAAGTACTAACGCCTGCAGAAAAGTCGGTTACGAAATTTTCCTTCATTCATAATTACTAACTGAATGAACGACAATTATTACAACCACTAGCCGATCAAGAAGAGACAGCACTGCACAACGCTGAACTCTGTACCAGCCAATGAAAGTAACAAGGTTTTTTTATTTAAAAAATGGCTCTGAGCACTATGGGACTTAACTTCTCAGGTCATCAGTCCCCTAGAACTTAGAACTACTTAAACCTAACCAATGTCACATCGTGAATGTCGTTGCTCGGTTTAATGGTGTATCAATGTGGGCACTCCAACTCGTCTACGAGAAGTGGTTTGCGACTGACAGCCCTGTAACACGGAGTAAGAACAGTGCTCGTAAAAACATTATAAGAGACGGGAACGGGAGACGACTGTCACACTTTCTTTATGATAATCTGGTTCAGACCCGACAGGAATTGCTGCTTGCTGTCCTGAACCAGTCTCCGAGACAACATTGCGATGAAACTGCAGACCTTAATGCCCCGCCCTTATTTATCTTATACAGTATATATTTCAGTCACTAAATTTTAAGGACAATCGGACGACGTGTGAAATGGATGGCTTTTACATCAGAGACGTAAGTGACCATTGAATTCTACTACGTATCTAAACCGACCTACGCAGAGCTTCCAATCCTTATATGTTTAACTACAGTGGTAGAACCGGAGTCACTCAATCTTAACACAGTTTATTTATCCCTGAAACAAGTATATGGTTCCTAGTCAGTCTTACACAGTCCCACACACTCATTCTATCTCCCCATAACGAAAAGATCTACCGTGTAGCTTACGTTCAGAAGGAGTTAAGTATCTCTCTAGCTCGCTCGATAGATTGTATGACTACTTCCAGTGTCCAGTTATTCCGAGTCTCCTTCACAACAATCAAATTGCCATGCGCCCCCAATGGCTGCTACTCACATGTTACTCTACAATTCTCTTCTACTACCTACAGCTTTCGATACTTTGCTTATAAACACAGAAAACTTCTTCTTCCTATACATAAATTGAAACGTCCCCTTAGAAAAATTGTACAGGACTGAGCTTAAACTGACACACAATATTTTTAGCGCAACGCAATCTGACTTTCAAAAATCCCTACAAAAGAATGGCCCTGACTAACATTAACCTATACCTTTCACAAATCACTTACCTCACAAAAATCTTCGTTACTCAAGCTACAGCAATACAGCGAGCGCCACTACTGCCAGCTAAATAAAAGATTCAAACTACGGAAGGCACTAACTACTGATAGGCATAGTTAGCAAATGAAAGATTTTAATTCAAACTACGGAAGGCACTAACTACTGATAGGCATAGTTAGCAAATGAAAGATTTTAATAGAGAACAAACAATGTATTTACCTTAATAGTCATCAAAAGTCATAATATATATAGCAGTTCATGACATCCAGTCTTACAAATTTCAAAACTCCGCCATTTCTCTCCCCACATCCACCACTCCTGGCGGCTCACCTCCAACAGCGCAACGCTACGCGCTGTTCACATCCAGCTGCCGCTGCCCAACACTACAATGGCAGACAACAATGCAAACTAGCCACAGACTGCACACAGCACAGCCAGTGATTTTCATACAGAGCGCTATGTGGCGTTACCAATATAAAAACCTAAACAGCCTACTTACAAAATACCATACATCTTCTATTCGCGGTACTTCTCATGTTTCAATCAAACTAATATTTCGTCAACCATAGTAAATAATTCTACATCTGGGTCACAGCCCGACCATCGTCATCGCCCACTTCTCACCCACAGGTACCTCCCCAGCCTGCCCCAAGCGCGCGCAGTCTAATAGCACAATCTCCGAACGTTCGCGCGAAACTGCTTTGTATGGAACCTTGTACATTGCTAACGATATCGTAGTCACCAAAACTAGGTGGCTGTTCTCGATTATTAGTAGGTTATCGATACTGATACCCTTCAGTGCAGTGGACATTCGGAGTCGGGTACCTGGAGAAAACCTCATAGGCCAGAGCAGCATATAAAGCTGCACAGCAGAACGAGCTGTAGAGGGTAAAAACTGTAGAGGAAAACAGACTGCAGTACATCTAGCAAATAACTGAGGACGTTAGCTGCAAGTGCTACTCTGAAATGGAAAGGTTGTCACAGGGAGGAATTCATGGCGGAGCTATCAAACCAGTCAGAATTCGAAAGGAAAAAAATAAAATAAAATAAAGATGAAGGAGACTGCAGAGCTTTAAAGATATTGACGCTCGCTCAATGTATTGTACCGTGTAAGGGGAGTATTGCGCAATAAACGGAAGATACTCTCAAGACAGACAGAAATTCAAGTCGCTCCGAACTAATTTATGACAGAACTGAAAAAAGCAAACGACAAAAGAGCGGGGAATGTGCCGGAGAATGTATGTTAGGCACCATCCGATACTTTGAGAAACGAAATTCCTGACTGATTAGAAACGTCAAATATCTCGTTATCCATAATAGTAGAGGAAACTGAGGGTAATAGTATCATGACAGTAAGCAAAAATGTCAGTCTGCAACTTTTTTAACTGGATAATGATATAAGGTAATTTGTCCAGTGAGCATAAATACCTTTTTTTTCCTGTGACATTTGTCACACCATGAAAGCAAGATCGTGTAGGTCTTCAATGTATAGTCAGTAAATAATTGTTTTATTTCGTTTGCAACGGTTGTTACAGCAGTGAAACAGGTAGAAAAAAGAAGATGTACACGATAAATTACGCAATACGCTTGTCTAATTTGTAATTAGTTGTTGTAGTGGTTGACGAATCTGTGCTCCCGCAGATGAACCCCTGGTCCATTGAAATGTTCACTTGAAGTTTTTCAGACTTATCTTGTGCCATCTCAGTAATTTGTGCTGGTGTTTTGCAAGGCAAGCAATTCAATCGCAATACGTACGAGTTCCACATCGTCTACATCTACATCTATATTTATACTCCGCAAGCCACCCAACGGCATGTGGCGGAGGGCACTTTTCGTGCCACTGTCATTATCTCCCTTTCCTGTTCCAGTCGCGTATGGTTCGTGGGAAGAACGACTGCCGGAAAGCCTCCGTGCGCGCTCGAATCTCTCTATTTTTACATTCGTGATCTCCTCGGGAGGTATAAGTAGGGAGAAGCAATATATTCGATAACTCATCCAGAAACGCACCCTCTCGAAACCTGAACAGCAAGCTACACCGCGATGCAGTCTGCCACTTGAGTTTGCTAAACATCTCCGTAACGCTATCACGCTTACCAAATAACCCTGTGGCGAAACGCGCCGCTCTTCTTTGGATCTTCTCTATCTCCTCTGTCAACCCGACCTGGTACGGATCCCACACTGATGAGCAATACTCAAGTATAGGTCAAACGAGTGTTTTGTAAGACACCTCCTTTGTTGATAGACTTCATTTTCTAAGGACTCTCCCAATGAATCTCAACCTGGTACCCGCCTTACCAACAATTAATTTTATATGATCATTCCACTTCAAATCGTTCCGCAAGCATACTCCTAGATATTTTAGAGAAGTAACTGCTACCAGTGTTTGTTCCTCTGTCATATGCTCATACAATAAAGGATCCTTCTTTCTATGCATTCGCAATACATTACATTTGTCTATGTTAAGTGTCAGTTGCCACTCCCTGCACCAAGTGCCTATCCGCTGCAAATCTTCGCTGCAGTTTTCTAATGCTGCAACTTCTCTGTATACTACAGCATCATCCACGAAAAGCCGCATGGAACTTCAGACACTATCTACTAGGTCATTTATATATATTGTGAAAAGCAATGGTCCCATAACACTCCCCTGTGGTACGCCAGAGGTTACTTTAACGTCTGTAGACGTCTCGAGTGCAAGAATGTTCCCAACGAAGCCAGAGTTGTAACTGACGCGTCCCGTGCATAAATATGGCCCAATTATATTATGCTGCTCTTGGCCTTGCTCTTTCGCGTAATATATTGTCATCATTTTATTGCGCAATAAATACTGAGCGTGTGAGAGCCCATTTACACGGTGTTGGTGTGATATTTCTTGGGAAAAACTAATTGTTTCCCCTGTGTTAGGAGGATAATTTTATATCAGGTGTTCTTATAAAAGAGGACTTTACATACTATCGACTATAGTCTCTTTTTTATCATTAATGTATTGCTATGGCCCATTTCAGAATGGGCTGCAGATGGAACTACGTTCCGTGTTTAACATTTTCACAAGGAGTTTTTAAACTCACACATAAATAAATATAAACACTGGATTTCTCAATGTTTTCAGTAGGAAATGTTAGTCATCGATTCACTTAAAATATTTTCGACTTAGTGTAAGAAGATACCTTTTCAAATTTTCTTAATTAACCAAAGACAATTAATTAATGTCTTTGACGGTAAACTCTTTCATCGCTCATTTATTACAAAAGTATAAAGGACAGAGTTATTCATCACAGTGTCAAATCTGTCATGAAATTTTCGTCCAGGTGGATTAGGCCCGAGAAAGGGAGCTAGCCGTATACGGCGGGTAATGGAAATATACTGGCGAAACAAACACCGGCCAATTAAGCCCCTACATCTCTGTATATTCTTCCAGCGCTGCAGGCACCCTTTCTTTTGTAATGGATACGTCTTCAGCTCCTTGATGAACTTACAGGCTTGGGGAGCTCATTAACTGCAAGGAGTATTTCAGCCAGCTTCATCCTTCCTTTCTAATTAAATATTTGCTCCCGTCGTGTGCCGATGGTATAAATGATTCACTTACATTGTTCTCCAACAAAGCTGTTTGATTAAACTTCACGGCTTCTTCGCAGAACGTGCGCAGTAAATTCTTAAACACTTCATTTAAGGCGGCGTCCGAGATTCGTGCGGAATTTCTTTTAATGGTCAACTACTCCACTGCGCCGCTTTGTGAGAGACCCTCCAGCGATGGAAGTTAGAACTTCCTTTAGCAAAGGATTAGAAATTAAAGTCTGTGTGAAACGTGTATTCGTACAGTAAATTTTAAAAACTAACGATAAGCGACTGTATGACGAGTCACATCTGGGACCCGAGTCACGAATTCCCGCAACGAGGCAGTTCTTGAAATTAATGGGCGCTACAAAATTAGTAAAGAGTTTCGAGTAGCGGCTTTCGCTTCATATCCCTAAACTTATGGTACATGTTCTGACACCATTTTTGTCGCTTAACTCTGCGTCTGCAATCTTTTGTAGGCGAGTTCATTATTTCCTGATGAAGATGTCAGTGCAGCGTTTTATTTAAAAGCTTTTCAACATCATAGTTTTTAGAGTAAGGCAGTTATGTGCAATTTTGATATCATCTGTGCAAACCGCCTTTTTAATATTTTTAAAACACAATATATATTTTCACCTACCCCGAGATGACTGGCTGTTGTGTCGTCTTCATCATCATCATTCATCTCCATTACGGTCAGAGGAAGGCAACGGAAACCACCTCCATTAGGACCTTGCCTAGTACGGCGGTGCGGTCCCACATCGCTTCCCTACGCTCTGTCAAGAAGCATGGGACTTCATTTCATACAAAGTACTACCACATATCACAAGGTGGCACTCGGAGAATAGAAGTAGATGTGGGTGTAGAAGTTTGCCTAAATAGACAATAAACTATGCGTTTGAAATACAGTTACTTCCACTAATTTTAGAGCCGGCCGCTATGGTCGAGCGGTTCAAGGCGCTTCAGTCCAGAACCGCGCTGCTGCTAAGGTCGCAAGTTCTAATCCTGCCCCGGGCATGGATGTGTGTGATGTCCTTAGGTTAGCTGTGTTTAAGTAGTTCTAAGTCTAGGGGACTGATGACCTCAGATTTTAAGTCCCACAGTGCTTAGAGCCATTGGAACCATTTTTTCCACTAATGTTATACGGGGTGAATCACCTAAAACTTAAACCGCCAATTTTGGAACGGATTGGTAGTCAGGGACTTGTATTGTTAGCCAGTCAACAGATTTTCATAATACTTCTAAATGTACTTTTTGTGCAAACATACAAATTTTTAGATGGAATAATGCCCGTTGACATTAACAAATAGAATGCCAGTGGTGTTTTTTGCAGGAGTCTAGTACGAGTCGTTTACTAGATACCGTATTTTGAACAATTCCCACACCAGCGCGCACACACACACACACACACACACACACACACACCTGTAGCAGCACACATGATTGAAAAGTGCATACACTAGTTATGTGGATGTTAAACCAGTAAAGATGCACGTGACCATCACAGATTGTGTTCAAAACGATCACCGGCTGCGCAATATGGTCATCCAGTCTGGTATAGGACGACTTCTGCACACATGCTAGTATTTGAGCGGAGATGTCCGAGTAGGCTGCAGTACTACGTCGTTGCATGTCATCGGGTGTAATTTTAAGTCCTGTAGACAGCGTCTTTCAGCTTTCTCCAAAGAAAAAAAGTCTACAGGCGTCAAATCCAGGAATCCAATGTAAAGGCCTACAGCGTCCAATCCAACGATCTGTTGGCAATTTGTGAAGACATGCTGTAGTACTTCGCGCACTATGGGCAGGACAGCCATCACGTTGGTACCACAGATTCCTCCTAGTCTGCAGAGGAACGTCTTCTAGCATCCGTTGAGGATGGTCTGTCACGAGGCTGTGATACTCGTGTGCTTTCAGTGATGGGTCTATGAAAAACTGACCTATGAGCTGACGGTTCACTACCCCACACCACCCATTTGCGGTCCACTGACGCTGACGTTCCACCTGATGAAGCCAAAGGGGATTGGCAACTGACCAGTAGTGCATGTTTCGGCGGTTTATCTGGCCTTCATTGGTAAATGTGGCTTCATCACTGAACAAGACGCATGATACATCTGAAGCCTCCTTCCTTAATGCCCATGTACAGAAATTAGCTCGATTTTCATAAACGTTTCCGTGCAGCTCTTGATGGAGAGAGATGTGATAGGGATGAAACCTATGTCAATGGAGAATGCGTAGGGCACTTTCCTGACTCCTGCCACTTACTCGTGCGATTGCGCGGAGTCTAACGTAAATATCAACTACAACAGCAGCAAGGTCATTAATTTCCCCCTTTCCTGTCATCACGTGTTCGCTTTTGTTACTTTGTCTAGGTGTTACGCTACTACTTTCACGTAACAGGTTGAACAGGTTGATAAGTAACTGCCGAGATGGTTGGCATCTATTGAAATATTTTGCCGCATACACCGCACAAAAACAAACTGCGTTCTTCCTATACTCTCCATACACCATGAGCATTTCGGTTTTTTCTGCATTGGTAAATTCCGTCGTTCACTCACAACCTACAACTTGGACAGTAACTGACTAGCAAGCCGCAGTGCACCAAAGGAACACACAAACGCACTGTAAGCAACCACAACAACATCGTACGTAGCAACTAGGCAGGCTGAATAGCACAAACAAGTGACAGTGTGGAAATTTTTCAAAATATGACATCTCGTAAACGATTCGCACTAGAATCCTGCAACAAACACCACTAAGATTCTAATTTATCCTAGTTTCAGACTTTTAATTTCAATAAGCATTATTCCATTTAAAATAGTGTATGTTTGCACAAAAAACTGGCTTTCTACGTATTATTACAATCGTTGGAAAGCTAACAATACGAGACCCTGAGTAACAGTCAATTCTGTGAAAACCGTACGTCAATAGCATTTTCCATTGCCACAATATTTAAATACTTCCGGTACAAGTTTTAGGCTATTTCCACCTGTATAGGGTGTTACGGATGTAAGTCCAGATATTTTTATATGTAGTATCTTAGTGTGAACACACATCAGTGCGTTAGTTGTGTTTTCTCTGCATCGAAGTGTCTTCCCACGAACAGGTTGCAAACTTTACAACCTGACGTTTTCTGCGTGGCCGTAGCAGGGCCGCGAAGGGACCAACGCCTGGTAGGACAGATCACCAGTTTTGCGTCTACACGTCCACACTCCAATAGCCGATCTGCTGCTCACGAAAGCAGGCTTTAATGGCTTGCTTGTGCCACGCATACGTGGAGATACTACCCAACTTAAAAATATACTACTTGTAATAGCTATAGTTATTAGTTTGCAAATAACGAAAATACTGATTTAATGTTGTTCAGTACACCGTCCTCAGTCACCAATAGGAATTTTTGGTGCACTTATCCATTACTCCCTGTGTATGTACACAGAGTCTCTCTGATGTTTCAGCAGTTATTTGCGGTTTCGTTTTTTGCATTACGTGGCTGGAGTCATCGCAACCAAAACCTGTCCGTCGCGTTTTTCATGCGACGTCCATCGTCGTCGGAAAGCGCCGATTTGTTTACCAGTACAAACATGATTTTTAAAGCGGAATTTTACGTGCCTATTCGATAGAGCGGTCCGAGATTACTGTAGTGTGATATTAGTTTTATCTGTCTGCATTAACGAGATCATTAAAATATGACGAGCAATTCCTGCGGCGATAGAACCGTACTGGCCCACGCTGACGCAGTGCAGCAGCGTTGTTCAGTCGTTGCTGGAGTACTGGTTATTCTTCGTGTTTTAATGTCCCTGTTAATTCATACCGAGAAAACGAATATTACAACTGACTACTCTTGAATAACTCTAACGAAAGGGCACATAAAATTCCGCTTTAAAACCGGGAAACAAAACGACGCTTTCCGTCGACAATGGGCGGTCCGAGATTACTGTAGTGTGATATTAGTTTTATCTGTCTGCATTAACGAGATCATTAAAATATGACGAGCAATTCCTGCGGCGATAGAACCGTACTGGCCCACGCTGACGCAGTGCAGCAGCGTTGTTCAGTCGTTGCTGGAGTACTGGTTATTCTTCGTGTTTTAATGTCCCTGTTAATTCATACCGAGAAAACGAATATTACAACTGACTACTCTTGAATAACTCTAACGAAAGGGCACATAAAATTCCGCTTTAAAACCGGGAAACAAAACGACGCTTTCCGTCGACAATGGGCGTCGAATGATGACGTGATGAGTTCTACTGTTTTTGGAAGGGTCCACCTTGAGGAAAACACAGTTTTATCTTTTCTTCTATTTCCCAGACAAGTTTCCCTGAAGTTTCAGCGTCATTAGTGGGCTTTTATTTTATTTCTTGCTACCACATGCTGTGATTTTCCTGGGTGTTTATGTTTTTTATTGCACTTGCTTTCTTCCACAGTTTGTCATTTTTATGGTTTCTCCGCTATCTTCGCTGTGAAGACCTGCACTACATAACTTTTTAGTGTCAAGAAACAAAACAAAAACTAAATTTATTGATGCTTGAAATACTTAAGAACATAGAAAACGCACTGTCTCTGAACCAAGGTGGAATGCAACATTCTGTAAGCAAATTACAAGGCGTGGAACAGACCGTAAAGAAAATAATAGAACAGAATATCAGAATTTGTTTATCGCAGTTATTACTGAAGTTTTTCTACATTGTTATGTCGAACAAGGCTTCCCCATAATTTCACGAGGGAAGTATTGCATTTACAAATGAAGTCGTTGTAGGCTCTGTGCTACACAAGTACTGTACAGTAAACGCTGAGATAAATGTGTTTGAATTCTTCATATAACCTACTGATTTTACATCCAAACAAAGCTGAAGATGGAGAATAATTAACTTCCTTAAAATACACTGAGGTAACAAAAGTTATGGGATAGCGATTTGCACATATAAAGATGGCGGTAACATCGTGTGCACAAGGTGTAAAAGGGCAGTGGTTTGGCGGAGTTGTCATTTTTATTCAGGTGATTCATGTGAAAAGGTATCCGACGTGATTACGGCCACAAGACGGAATTTAGAGACTGTGAACGCGGAATGGTAGTTGGAGCTAAATAAATGGGACATTCCATTTCGGAAATCGTTAGCGAACTCATTATTCCGGGATACACAGTGTCAAGAGTGTGGCGAGAATACCAAGTTTCAGGCATTACCTCTCACCATGGCCAACGCAGTGGCAGACGACCTTCACTTAACGATCAACAGCAGAGGCGTTTGCGTGTAGTTGTGAGTGCTAACAGACCAGCAACATTGGGTCAAACAACAGCTGAAATCAACATGGGACATGCGACGAATGTATCCGTTAGGACAGTGGGACGAAATTTGGCTTTAATGGGTTATGGCAACAGATGAACGATCGGAGTGCCCGCGCGCTTCTCCCGGAATCGTGACCAAATCTATTGGACACTAGGTGACATGAAAGCCGTGGCCTCGATTACAGTTAGTAAGCGCTGATGGTACGGTTCGAGTGTGGCGCAGGCACCATGAAGCTATGCTCCCAAGTTGCCAACAATCGACTGTGCAAGATGGTGGTGGCTGCTTAATGGTGTGGGCTGTGTTTACATGGAATGTATTCTCTGGTCCACCTGAACCGATCATTGACTGGAAATGGTTATGTTCGGCTAATAGGAGACCATTTGCAACTATTCACTGATTTCATACACCCAAAAAACGATGGAATACTAATGGATGACAATGCGCCATATCATGGGTTGCTGTTGTTCACGATTGGTTTTAGAGACATTCTGGACAATTCAAGCAAATGATCTGGCCACCCACGGAATGTGGCACACAATCGGTAGGTCAGTTCGTGCACAAAATTCTGTACCGGCAACAGGTTCTCAATTACGGACGACTATTGAGGCAGCCTGGCTCAATATTTCACTTCCAACGACTTGTTGAGCGCATGCCACGTGAGTTGTCGCACGACGCCGTGCAAAAGGAGGTCCGACAGGATATTAGGAGGTATTCCGTGACTCTTCCCACTCAGTGTGAATGTAAGTACTTTTAAGTACTTTATTGTATGACTATTTAGTTTACGGAAAACTAAAGAGACTCGCATTGAAATGTTGAAAGTGTCATTCCGCCACGTACGTCTCAAAAATATGGGAGGTGAAGTCTTTCGGCTAATGAAATAACATACAATGTTGTGAAACTTATTTATTCCAGTCACAGAAGCGATACATGGTGTCATTGTACTGCAGTGACTGAAATAAGCAATCAGTTTTCACTACATCTACACCTACATACATACTCCGCAATCCACCATACGGTGCGTGGCGGAGGGTACTTCGTACCACAACTAGCATCTACTCTCCCTGTTCCACTCCCAAACAGAACGAGGAAAAAATGACTGCCTATATGCCTTTGTACGAGCCCTAATCTCTTTTATCTTATCTTTGTGGTATTTCCGCGAAATGTAAGTTGGCGGCAGTAAAATTGTACTGCAGTCAGCCTCAAATAGTGGTTCTCTAAATTTCCTCAGTAGCGATTCACGAAAAGAACGCCTCCTTTCCTCCAGAGACTCCCACCCGAGTTCCTGAAGCATTTCCGTAACACTCGCGTGATGATCAAACCTACCAGTAACAAATCTAGCAGCCCGCCTCTGAATTGCTTCTATGTCCTCCCTCAATCCGACCTGATAGGGATCCCAAACGCTCGAGCAGTACTCAAGAATAGGTCGTATTAGTGTTTTTATATGACCAGATGCGACAACTCTAAAAGACATTACGTCAGCTCTGTAAAACACATGGCAAAGTTGAGGCCGTATCAGGTGTCTGCAACCCTTGAACTAGCAGTATCAGTCTGTTCTCTGATAATTTGAGATATGCAACCACAAAAATACGTGCAGTGATTCGAAATAACAGAGCAGTTCTCTGAAACTCACAATTACGTACAAGTCTGTACTCCTGAATTAGGGTACGTTCTAACCCAAAGAAGCTGTAACGAAGTAGCCACAAAGCGGATGATCTGGTGTGAAACAGCGCGCCGCGCGCGGTCCAGCTGGCCGACACGAGTACTCCGGTATGCGCGACCCCGCGTGTAGCGGCGAACGGCGTGCGAGCCGCCAGCCGCCAGCCTCCTGGCGTCACGCCGCCTGCGGCTGTGCGCCGACCCGTCGTCCGTGACTTACATTTCGGCAGAAACAAGGCTTCTCCATCAGCCGCCTCGCCGCTCTCCGTCGACCTGAATCTGAGCAGAGTCCAGCAGCGCCGACTACCGGCCACACTCGCTGCCCTAGTCTCTCGTAAAACAAGAAAATCAAGATCTGACCTGCAGTACACCGCTGGAGGTGCTTCGGAAGCATCCGCTCACCATTAAAACTTCCACGTTTTCATCTTAAAGTTATTTGTGTCGAGTTATGTTTCTTACTACAGACACGTTTACGAGAAGACCTACTTCGACAAGACATTAAGGAATTAATGACACTGATTAAATGACATTGATTAAATCAAAGGGGACAGTTCAAAACTTGTGCGATGACTATTGTGTCCGTATGGCGCAATTGTGAGCGCATCTCCATAGTAAGCAGGACAACCGGGACTCGAATCCCAGACTGGCACAGATTGTCAACTTTCCCCAAGGATTTAATCAATGCCCATCGTGAGCTAATGTCATTAATTCATTTCTGTCTTGATTCATAGTGACTGCAGGATCAAATTGGTGTCTGTTCGTTTGGAAATGTCGGAAAGAATGGACACCATATACAGGGTGGTCCTTTGATAGTGACCGGCCCAAATATCTCACAAAATAAGCGTCAAACGAAAAAAACTACAAAGAACGAAACTCGTCTAGCTTGATGGGGTAAACCAGATGGGGCTATGGTTGGCCCGCTAGATGGCGCTGCCATAGGTCAAACGGATATCAACTGCGTTTTTTTAAATAAGAACCCCCATTTTTATTACGTATTCGTGTAGTGCGTAAAGAAATATAAATGTTTTAGTTGGACCACTTTTTTCGCTTTGTGATAGATGGCGCTGTAATAGTCACAAACATGGTATCTCGTAACATTCCGCCAGTGCGGACAGTATTTGCTTCGTGATACATTACCCGTGTTAAAATGGACCGTTTACCAATTGCGGAAAAGGTCGATATCGTGTTGATGTATGGCTATTGCGATCAAAATGCCCAACGGGCGTTTACTATGTATGCTGCTCGGTATCCTGGACGACGTCATCCAAGGGTCCGGAAAGTTCGCCGGATAGTTACGTTATTTAAGGAAACAGGAAATGTTCAGCCACATGTGAAACGTCAACCACGACCTGCAACAAATGATGATGCCCAAGTAGGTGTTTTAGCTGCAGTCGCGGCTAATCCGCACATCAGTAGCAGACAAATTGCGCGAGAATCGGGAATCTCAAAAACGTCGGTATTGAGAATGCTACATCAACATCGATTGCACCCGTACCGTATTTCTATGCACCAGGAATTGCATGGCGACGACTTTGAACGTCGTGTACAGTTCTGCCACTGAGCACAAGAGAAATTACGGGACGAAGACAGATTTTTTGAACGCGTTCTATTTAGCAACGAAGCGGTCATTCACCAACAGCGGTAACGTAAACGGGCATAATATGCACTATTGGGCAACGGAAAATCCACGATGGCTGCGACAGGAGGAACATCAGCGACCTTGGCGGGTTAATATATGGTGCGGCATTATAGGAGGAAAGAGAATTGGCCCCCCTTTTTATCTATGGCAATCTAAATGGTGCAATGTATGCTTATTTCCTAAGTAATGTTCTACCGATGTTACTACAAGATATTTCACTGCATGACAGAATGGCGATGTACTTCCAACATGATGGATGTCCGGCACATAGCTCGCGTGC
This sequence comes from Schistocerca cancellata, assembly GCF_023864275.1. NCBI lineage: Eukaryota > Metazoa > Arthropoda > Insecta > Orthoptera > Acrididae > Schistocerca > Schistocerca cancellata. The sequence continues at coordinate 948,686,682 of NC_064626.1, forward strand.
GGTATTGAATATTTCATTACATTCTGTTAGCAAAAAGGTGAATGGCCTTTCAGATCATGATGCACAAATTTTAACTCTAAAAGATTTTTGTGCTGCAACACGTGTTAAATATAGTCAACAGCTGTTTAGGAAAGCTGATCCAGTTGCTGTAGAGACCTTTTTAAACCTTATCAAGGAACAAGAGTGGCAAGATGTTTATAGCGCTGATACAGTAGACGATAAATATAATGATTTTCTCAAGATTTTTCTCGTGCTCTTTGAAAGTTGCCTTCCGTTAGAACGTTCAAAACAGGGTACTAGCACAAACAGGCAGCCTGGGTGGTTGACTAGAGGGATAAGAATATCTTGTAGAACAAAGTGGCAATTATATCAAAACGTTAGAAACAGTATTGTAAGGTGCTTAAAAATGTTATTAGGAAGGCAAAAAATATGTGGTATGCAGATAGAATAGCTAAGTCTCAGGATAAAATTAAAACCGTATGGTCAGTCGTAAAGGAAGTGGCTGGTCTGCAGAGGCAGGTCGAGGATATAGAATCAGTGCGTAGTGGGAATGTCCGTGTTACTGATAAGTCGCATATATGTACAGTATTTAATAATCACTTTCTGAATATAGCAGGTGAACTAAATAGAAACCTAGTCCCAACAGGGAATCATATAGCGCTCTTAGAAAAAAGTGTTCCGAGACTGTTACCTGAAATGCTCCTCCATGATACTGACAAGAGGGAGATTGAGTTAATAATTAAATCACTAAAGACCAAGAATTCTCATGGATATGACGGGGTATCTAGCAGAATACTGAAGTATTGTTCTATGTATGTTAGCCCAGTACTTAGCCATATATGTAACTTTTCCTTTAGGAGTGGTCGGTTTCCTGACCGATTAAAGTACTCGGTAGTGAAGCCACTTTATAAAAAGGGAGACAGGGATAATGTTGACAATTATAGACCTATTTCTATGCCATCGGTGTTTGCTAAAGTTATCGAGAAGTTTGTATATGCAAGGTTACTGGAGCATTTAAATTCACATAATTTGCTGTCAAATGTTCAGTTTGGTTTTAGAAATGGTTTAACAACTGAAAATGCTATATTCTCTTTTTTCTCTGTGAGGTTTTGGACGGATTAAATAAAATGTTGCGAACGCTAGGTGTTTTCTTTGATTTAACGAAGGCTTTTGACTGTGTTGACCACAAGATGTTACTGCAGAAGTTGGACCATTATGGAGTAAGGGGAGTAGCTTACAATTGGGTCGCCTCTTACCTTAAGAACAGAAAGCAGAAGGTAATTCTCCGCAATATTGAGAGTGGTAGTGATGTTCAGTCCCAATGGGGCACTGTTAAGTGGGGCGTTCCCCAAGGGTCGTGCTGGGGCCACTGCTGTTTCTTATTTATATAAATGATATCCTTCTAGTATTACAGGTGATTCAAAAATATTTCTGTTTGCTGATGACACTAGCTTGATAGTGAAGAATCTTGTGTGTAATATTGAAACGGTATCAAATAACGTAGTTCATGAAATAAGTTCCTGGCTTGTGGAAAATAATTGGATGCTAAATCACAGTAAGACTCAGTTTTTACAGTTTCTAACACACAATTCAACAAGAACCGATATTTTGATCAGACAGAATGGGCATATTATAAGCGAGACGGAACAGTTCAAGTTCCTAGGAGTTCGGATAGATAGTAAGCTGTTGTGGAAAGCCCATGTTCAGGATCTTGTTCAGAAACTAAATGCTGTTTTATTTACCATTAGAACAGTATCTGAAATAAGTGACACTTCAACACGAAAAATAGTCTACTTCGCATATTTCCATACGCTTATGTCGTATGGTATTATTTTTTGGGGTAATTCTTCTGATTCAAAAAGGGTATTTTTGGCTCAAAAACGGGCTTTTCGAGCTATATGTGGTATAAGTTCGAGAACCTCTTGTCGACCCCTATTCAATAGTCTGGGAAGTCTGACATTGCCCTCACAGTATATATTTTCTTTAATGTCGTTTGTTGTTAGCAATATTAGCCTATTCCCAAGAGTTAGCAGCTTTCACTCAGTTAATACTAGGCAGAAATTCAATCTGCATGTGGAATGCACTTCCTTGACTCTTGTGCAGAAAGGAGTGCAGTATTCTGCTGCATCCATTTTCAATAAGCTACCACAAGAACTCAAAAATCTTAGCAGTAGCCCAAACACTTTTAAGTCTAAACTGAAGAGTTTCCTCATGGCTCGCTCCTTCTGTCGAGGAGCTCCTGGAAGAGCTAAAAAATTAAGCAAATTCCAGTGTTACATTGTTGATTTTCTTTATTTAAATTTACGACTTGTCACCTGAATATTTTTTTTTATATTTCATTTTATCTGTTTCTAATTTCGTGTTATAATTTCATGTATTGACTCGTTCCATGACCATGGAGACTTCTCCTTAATTTGGTGCCACGGAACAATAAATAAATAAATAAAATAAATAAATGACAGGTGGATTGGTCGTCGAAGCACCATACCATGGCCCGCACGTTCACCGGATCTGTCGTCCCCGGATTTCCTTCTGTGGGGAATGTTGAAGGATATTTGCTATCGTGATCCACCGACAACGCCTGACAACATGCGTCAGCGCATTGTCAATGCATGTGCGAGAATTACGGAAGACGAACTACTCGCTGTTGAGAGGAATGTCGTTACACGTATTGCCAAATCCATTGAGGTTGACGGACATCATATTGAGCATTTGTTGCGTTAATGTGGTATTTACAGGTAATCACGCCGTAAAAGCATGCGTTCTCAGAAATGATAAGTTCACAAAGGTACATGTGTCACATTGGAACAACCGAAATAAACTGTTCAAACGTACCTAAGTTCTGTATTTTAATTTAAAAAACCTACCTGTTACTAACTGTTCGTCTAAAATTGTGAGCCATATGTTTGTGACTATTACAGTGCCATCTATCACAAAGCGAAAAAAGTGGTTCAACTAAAACATTCATATTTCTTTACGTACTATACGAATATGTGATAAAAATGGGAGTTTCTATTTAAAAAAACGCAGTTGATATCCGTTTGACCTATGGCAGCGCCATCTAGCGGGCCAACCATAGCGCCATCTGGTTTCCTCCTTCAAGCTAGACAAGTTTCGTTCTTTGTAGTTTTTTCGCCTGACGCTTATTTCGTGAGATATTTGGCCCAGTCACGATCGATGGACTACCCTGTATATCTACCTTGATAAGTCTCTCGTGATGAGGAAGTTTAGAGAACTTTCAACTTACATATGAGCATTTACGAACGTATTTCTCCTCCTCCTCCTTTTTCTTCTTCGTTTACTACCTCTTTAATGTTTGTCCCACTATGATGGAACTTATCTTTTATTTGGAATTAAGTTTTATTGTCTAGCTGAATGCTCTTACATTCGTTACCATTCGAGATCATAAGGGAGGAAACTGTGCATACCTTCTGACTACAAATATTGTGTGTGTGTGTGTATGTATTTGTGTAACATACCGTGCTGGGTGGTGCATCAATCCAGCTGTCGTTATTCCAAGGCAATTGTTAGATCTGGGTCTGGCTCATTTCGTGCCTCGCTAGCTAGCATGTTGTTCAGTAAGCTAAATTACCGGATCAGAGCAAGCTAAGTACTCTGGCTTCTTTAAATTTGGGAGGTGATGGGGCAGTCACGGAAACGGAAATCATAAAGCAAATGAAAATTATTGATGTGAAAGCTGAATAGGGTTCCACTGCAGTACTCCAAAGCACAACTGAGATCTCCTCGAATAGGTTAATTTGCAGTGCATTAGCAGTTAGCACGCGAGACAGGAATACGGTGGCCCGCCGCAGTGTGGTTTCCAGGCTTTTTTTCCGGCTCGTTTAGACACATACTGGGTTGGTCCCCAATCTCCACTTTAGTAAATACGATACATTAACAGTTAAGCTATAACACACAGAACGCAGTTTACACGACTCAGAAATAGGCGACACAAATGACACATCCATCTCATTTTACTGGAATGGCACAAAGAGCATCTGTCCACGAAATTAAAATTAAAATTTGCCAATACATGGAGACAATGAGCCTTGTAACAAAGGAAAAACGCAGGAAGAGAGAGAGAGAGAGAGAGAGAGAGAGAGAGAGAACGGGAACCTCACAAACAACTCAAATAAACTGTACTGCAAACCGCATGTATTACCTATATATAGCACACAACTGCATGTTTAAGAGAAGGACGGCAGCTCATGCACTGAGAGGACAATATCCAGAAAAAACCATTTTGGAAGAATGGCAACTACTGGAATGAAATGCTCTGGAGGAACCTTGGCAGACTTGAAGTAGACAAACTCACACAGAGTGTCGAGTTTCTTCAGTTCTGCGTAATCTTGTATTCTCTCGAAGGAATGGGACAGAGGCAATTTACAGGATTACAGTGCGCCCTTATTGCAGCCCCCAGAAAGGATGGAGTCAGATGTTCTCATGAAGGCGGTACATTCGCGACGCATCTAGTCACATCTATATTCACCAACCGGATTTATGTTTTCCGTGGCTTCTCATAATCGTTTGAGACAAACGCTGAGGTAGTTCCTTTGAAAAAGGACACGGCTGATATGCTTCTCCGTCCTTGCTTTATCTGAAATAGTGCTCCGTCTCTAGAAACGTCGTCGTCGACAGGGCATGAAAATCTAAACTTCGTTTTCGTAAATTTTATTTTCTTCCTTATTGCATAGTTACTGCTCATCGCTCATCGCTGCACGTGGCACTACAACAGGCTGACGGATGACATTAGAGCTGCCTATTTATGGATGAACGTAGGTGTAGCTTGCAAAGTGATAGCGTATATGCTTTGATTCCGCCACCTGAGCTCCTAGAAGCATGTTTGGAACGTTGTTCAGAGGAGTGTTACTTCCTGTAACAAGCTTCCCTAGACGTTTGCCATTTTTAGTGTGTTCTGTAATAAATAAATATATGTAAATGGAAATGAGCCTTTGGCGTCATTGGTCGGGAGGCCCCTTACGGGGCACGTCCTGCGGCCTTGGTGCAGGTCTTATTAACATTCGACGCTACATTGGGCGACCTGCGCGCCGTATGGGGATGAAATGATGATGAAGACAACACAACACCCAGTCCCTGAGCGGAGAAAATCCCCGACTCAACCGGGAATCGAACCCGGGCCCGTTAGGACGGCAGTCCGTCACGCTGACCTTTTTTTTTCTTTTTTTTTCATGGCAGACGCACTATCCATCTTTTTTTCTGCGGGCAAGTGCGCTACCAACTTTTTTTACTTTTTTTATTTACCACTTTTTAAGAAAAAAATAAAAATAAAAACGCGGTTCCTCCGCTTTATAGTACAACAACGCGACAACTTTTCTTTTTTTGGGGGGAAAGGGGGGGGGGCGACAGGAAGGCAGGGTAAACAAACAATCTTTATACGCGCAATTGTGCTGTCCTAGGGATAAGGAAAGTATCGAGACAGGCCTCTCGGCTATCGGGGCGGACAATATAGATAATAATAAATAAATAAGTAATTCCTATTGTGCCCACTGACAGAATCATTTGGTGCTGGATCGCTAGTCGCAGTAGACACACTCCTTGTTAACATGCACCGTGGAAGGCGGCGCAGTGGTTCGCACACTGGACTTGCGTTTTGGAGGACGTTGGTTCAAATCTGCGTCCGTTCATCCAGATTTAGATTTTCCATGGTTTTTCATAAATCCAGAAAGGCAAATGTCGGGCTGGTTCCTTTGTAAGGGCACGGCCAGTATCCTTCTCCATCCTTAACGAATCCGAGCTTGTGCTTGATCTCTAGTTATCTCCTTGTCGACCGGACGTTAAACTCTAAACTTCCTTCTTCATTCCTAACGGACATCAGTTTCCTATTCCAGCAGGAACTGTCCTATCTATGGCGTGTTATACACTGTCGTCATATTTATGTGACCACCTGTCAAAACCTAGCATAACCACCTTTTGCAGCACGGATAGCTGCCAGACATGCAGGAAGAGAGTCAGTGAGGCTGTGGAAGGTACTGGTCCCGGTTGAGGATTCATGGCGCGAGAAGCCAGATCGAGGTGGTCCCATAGGCTCTCGATTGGGTTTAAATCCGAAGAGTTTTGTGGCCAACAGAGTAAACTAATCCTGGTGCTCTTCGAACCACGCACGTACACTGCGAGCTTTGTGACGCGTTGTTGGTAGATGCCAATGTGCAGAGGAAAAACAAGCTACCAATAGAGGTATATGTGGTCCCCAAGGATAGATGAATGCTTGTATTGATCCATTGTGCCTTCGAGAACGACTAAATCACATAGGGAATGCCACGAAAATATTCCACGGACCATAACACCCCTCATTCGGCCAGGACCCTTCAGACAATTGTTACAGGGTGTTTGTTTTCAGACTTTCCACGCTGTAGATGCCAACGGCCATCTGTCCGATGGGGCAAAAACGTGATTCTTCTGGAAAGACCGCCTGTCTCCAATCAGTGGACGTCCAGCTGCGATACTGACGTGCAAATTCCGGCCTTCGTCGCTGATAAACAGCTGTCAGTACGGATGCCATGAGCGAGGCGTCCTCACACGCAGCAACGTTCACTGAACGTTCGTTGTGAGACACTGTTCATCGCCCCTTGGTTCATCTGGGCGGTCAGTTGCTCAACAGTTCAACAATAGCCTGTTTACTCGCTTGTCACCATCTCCGCAGCTCTACCATCTATGGCCCGTGGTGGACCACTGCTGTATCAGTGCTGGTTTTGAAATGCGCCATTTTGCCATCAACGGTGTATTTTAACCACGGCGACACGCGAGAAGTTTATAAACTTAGCCGTTTAGGAAATGCTTCTATCCTTGGCCCGAGAACCAATGCTCATGCTCTTTGGACGTCATGTAAATCGCTCCGATGCCGCATTACGTCAACCACTGCACTGTTTTTTGCGTCTCCCAGATACGCTACATATACCCTACACTGCTAATGCTGCCACTGCCGTCTGTGAGTGGATACTGCACCTTGACTTTGAACATAGGCGGTGGTCATGTTAGTGTCTCTGGACTGTGTATATTCTACTCTTCGGCCGCTAACTTATTGAATTATCTTTCCCTTTACGATCCTTCCCTTGATTTATAGAAGACAGAGCACTATAGTTACTCTCAGTGTCATTCAGGAAGTTGCTAAGCAGTCAAATTTCTGAAATCCCCGTGCAGCATTCCATAGTTCGAAAAAGTTTCTTCTTTCATTTCTGATCTACGATGGAATGAGTCGACTGTTAAACACCATCAAATGATTCAAATGGCTCTCAGCACTATGGGACTTAACATCTGTGGTCATCAGTCCCCTAGAACTTAGAACTACTTAAACCTAACTAACCTAAGGACATCACATACATCTATGCCCGAGGCAGGATTCGAACCTGCGACCGTAGCGGTCACTAAACACCATCTTGTGAATTGAGTACATTCTGTTCAATCATATTCAAGACTAACTAAAAGTGGAGCAAACGAAAATCAAAGCTACGAAAAATTTCTATCTCGTTAGTTACTTGGATAATTGACAAAGGGTTAGGTGGCTGTCATTGAGTTTCTTTCTTCTATTGTTGTTGTTATTGTGATTACTGTTGTAAACTGTAGTTCTCAAAATGCAGGGCATTATCATGTAAGTATTTCTTAATCAACCAATAAGGCTAACGATTATTATATTTTTTGAATTTCTCTTTTTCTACTCTTCCTCTGTGCCAGAATGATTCCGTTGGTTCTAGGCGCTTCAGTCTGTAACCACGCGACCGCTACTGTCGCAGGTTCGAATCCTGTCTTGGGCATGGATGTGTGTGATGTCCTTAGGTTAGTTAGGTTTCAGTAGTTCTAAGTTCTAGGGGACTTATGACCTCAGATGTTAAGTCCCATAGTGCTCAGAGCCATTTGAACCATTTTGATTCCGTTGGTAGTACTCAACCGACGCCATTGTTGATGATTGTCCACTGGACTGCTGCTTAGACATCGCTCGCCTTTAAGCTACAAATTCTTTCCTCATTCTCTGCAGATTTTGTCTGCGTAGAAAACAGGTGACGTGAAAACAAGGTTTCAAACAGTGAAACATTCTCGGACCGAACCAGTCCTGCATTCTAGGTGTGAGTAAACGTTTATCTTTTGCTCTTCGTTCTTGATATGAGTAAACGGTTATCTTTTGCTGTCCTTATCCGTTAAGGGAGAGGTTTTTTTCCTATATGGCTGATTTTTTAATGACATGTCTTGGGAATAATAAGTAATACATCACTTCGTTGGGTCAAATGGGCGTCTAAAGAAAACGAAGTGTGAAATGAAATACGAAATCGGTACGCGTAGTAAGTTGGTTCACTGTGATTGTTGGAAGGAATGAAAGAGAGCATTTGCTAAATAAGTGCCTGTTGAGGTGTCTGTTTATGATGACGCAATGTGTCACCATCCCCTTTATTGTCGTTTCGATTGAGGGGATTGGTTAGAGACTCATCACCGTCTCTGTTTTAACGTGTCAACAAGTCGAGATGATTTTTGTGTAGATCTGTAAGACCTTTTGGCACCAAACGAGCACGCTGTTTTCGAAAATTCAGTGTTTTGGAAGAACTTTCATGTTGAAGTGATCTTGAAATTGACGTAAATTTTTTAGGAAGATCAGCTACTGTAAACTTATTATTTTCCTTCATCAAGTTCTTCACCTGCACGAACCTGTTCTTCATTTACCAAATATTGTCGCCCACTTCGTTTGTCATTGGTCACTTTATCACCTATTTCTATCGGACTCATCTCGTCATACCTCCGGCATTTGTCGATGAATGTTGAATAATTTAGTGTTCTTCTTACTCAGAAAACGAATTACAGACCCAGTCTCACAAGCAGTGGGATTAGCAATCAACTGCAGCATTCAAAACAAGCGCTATACAGCAGACGCAATAGACAGACAACTAAAGATGGTTTCATCCCTTTCTTGACTCGAAGTAACTATTGTACATGCTTCCGAACTGCTATTGTAGTGCTCTCATGGAAATAAATACAAACGGAATCTAATTTCTAGACGTACCTCGTACTTCATTCAAGGTATTCCTATTTCATTACGATAATCTGCAGAACTTCCTGACGCTGATTATATTATATTCCTATTCAGAAACGTAGCGCATCTTTCAAAGAAAATGTAATAGTGACTACAGTAATGTTAATGATTTGGTTTATCCAATATTACAGGAAGATTCAAAGTAAATGATTCGCCGAGTATGGGAAAGAACACTATCTCAAGTGGCAAAGGAAAACTGCGAGGAACCCACATTACAATACGCAATCAGGATTTTGAACCTTGTGCCCCGGCATAACCAGTAACCATTGCATTAAACTGGCTGGTTGAAAGATTCCCATCTCGTATTACCTCTCATATTCCTTTTATCTGTTTGCTTGAACTCAATGAGCCATTTAAGATTATATATTTTAAAAATAACACTAAGATTTATTACTTACGATCTGAGCAGTCGTCTTAGATTGTTTGCAGGTGATACTGTCATACCGTCATGTTAAGTCATCAGATGATCAAAAGGAAGTGCAAAATAAGTTAGACAAGATATGTGTATGGTGCAAAAAGTGGCAATTGATTCGAAATCACGACAATGTGAAGTCATACACACGAGCACTAAAAAGAAACCGCTAAATTTCAATAACACGACAAATCACACAAATCTAAAAGCTGCAAACTCAGCTAAATACATTGTGTGGAAAGCAAACCAGAAACTGCGGTTCATTGGCAGAACATTTAGAAAATGTGAATGGTCCACGATAAGAAACTGCTTACACGACGCTTGTGCTCCCTCTTCTAGAGTACAGCTATGCTGTATGGGTTGCGCATTAGATAGATTGACGGAGGACATCGAAAAAATTCAAAGAAGGGCGGCTCGTTTTGAGTTATCGCGAAATAGGGGAGAGAGCGGTACGGATACGATACACGAGTTGGGGTGGCAGTTATTAAAACAAAGGCGTTCTTCGCTGCGGCAGGACCTTCTCATGAAATTTCGATCACCAGCTTTCTCCTCAGAGTGTGAAAATATTTTTTGGCGCCCACTTACATAGGGAGAAATGATCAGCATAATAAAATAAAAGAAATAAGATCTCGCACGGAAAGATTTAAGTGTTTGTTTTTCCCGCGCGCTGTTCAAGAGTGGAACGGTAGAGAAGTAACTTAAAGGAACTTAATTCTGAACTGCAGAGTAATCATTTAGATGGAGATGGAGATGAAGCGTAATCTTTTTATTTTGAAACATGTTCGTTTAAATGTGTTGTAGAATTGAAGAATCCCAAATACAAAATATTTTTATATATTATATGGTCTCCGAAACTACAAGCATACATCTATTTTCGTATTGTATAGTAAGCGCCGAAATGACGAGCTAGCGTTTGATGTGGGTCACAGGAACGAAACGCGACTGTATAACTAACCTTCTGTAAGCCGCAGCAGCTGCACCGGGAGTATCGTGTCAGCAACGACGTCCACAAATATACCAACACTCACCTTATCGAGCATCACTATTCAAACAAAATTTGTGTAACATATAAGCTGATCAAAGTAATGACACCTTGAAGCCATGAGATTTTATCGAAATCACATGCCCTTAAGCGTAACGTAAAAAGTTTTTTAATTAACGCGGAGGCTACAGACGCCGAACATTCTTGTAGTACATGTTTCCCAGCAAAACCTGACGCAAATCCAATACAACCGAGGGGCATACACCCTGTATTATTGGCAGCAGTGCCTTAGCTAATAATTCAGCCCCGTATGAGAAACTTTCTCCTGTCAGGGAAAATTTCGTTATGTCGCCCTGCACTGTGCACTTTGAGAAAATAATTGCGGGGATACATTCTGTAAACAAAAAATTGTGAGACTAGAACCTGGCAGAAAAACCTCTGCGAAAGTGTCGCAGTACATTACGAAAAGAAACCTCCGGGCTCTGTACATTACGCATTACGCTGTTTTTCTATCTCGACAGCTGTACTCTACAAACCACTCATATGAAGGTGGCTGAAGAATATTCGTGGAATGCTGATTATTGGGGGTTTCATAACTGTCTGTTTATGCTACATTACACGACGTACTCAGTGTGTCTATCAGTTTAGTTAAAGAGGACCTTAAAAAGTCTCATGATTTTATTTGTTCTGGAAACAAATTTGCTTTCTGCAGCATCTTAAGCAAACAGTATTTGTCTCTTAAATTGAGCAAGAATAACGTTTCTTAAATAAGTATGAGATACATTATCAACAGTGTGTGTATATGAGATACACTCAACTTACCTGAAATTAAGCCAGAGTTCCTTCAACACGTCAAAACACCTCAAGTTCCTCAATTCACTCTCAAATTAAGGAATTTTCATTACGTTAAAATTCTTTTTAAATTATTAGTTCAACATTCAACTTAAAACTATAAGAAAATGATTTATGAAACAAAACGGAATACAGAAATACTATGAACTACAATTTCGGGATCTTAATATTGAATCACTCATTGATTTTAACTAGACTTGAAATGTATGCGACAACACATATGAGTTTGCGTTTATCCGTGATAATATGATATACAGTCTTGCTTATAGACACCTCTCTGATAGCAACATACGTTATCGCTTAAATGACGTTTATGTACAAATACGTTAGAATTATAGCGGTTGACTCATTTTTCCAGGAATATTACGAATAAGACACGTCCTAGTTCAGAATCTTTCTTGCAGTAAAGCTTGTAGACTTGATATATCGCCGTTCCACAGGTGAGCCATCTTGATGCGCAGATATATAGTTCAAAATGACGATTGCTGGCTGCCTGCCAATGACAATATGGCTAAACTACAAATATTATCGAAATCTTACGAAAATCAATATTAAAATTAAATACCGTCTGCCCGAGAGATAAATAATTATACCCCAAATCAAGATAAGTACTGTTACATAACTAACAACTAAGAAAAAAAATCACAGTTGAAGCTAATCATAGAACATCTGTAAACGCTTAGTTATTATAGTGTTACAAGAGCGTTAGTAGATTGTGGACGAAAGGAGAGGGGGAGCGAGGGCGGGGATGCATGTCGCAGTCGGCTCGGATGAATTAAAGCAGCCGGCTGAAAAAAAAAAAAAACTTTCAAAACGAGCGAATTATAAGATGTGCTGTCATCACACACCCTTTCCGCTCTCCACAAACCCATCGGCGTCGTCCGTATCAGAGCTAATTTTCATAACTGAATGCCGCCAGGGTGACCACATTGGGCGATATTTTCCCATTTGGACCACAAATTTTGGGCAAAATATTTAAAGCAATGCAACAATCGCCCTTTAGGCGATACTTTTGTTGATCAGCGCGACTTTTGAGTGACACAGGCAAACCCATGTGTATTTTTATGCACTAATTTTAATGTAATATTATTTTTATTAAATTATGTTTTCTGTTCGTCTGCCTTATGAAATAGTGAAATATTGCAGCTTGCGAGCTAACATCATAAAGATGTTTGGGCTTACTTGCGGTTCCTCTTCGTCGAAATGTCTTGGCTCAAACCCGTCTAGGAGTTGTACCGCACGTGTCGCATTACACGCCCTAAATTAGACACTTGTGACCCTTTGGTTAAATTGTCTGGCTGATGGCAATTTTGCGAAATACAAAGTTAACGTAACATATAATAACAATAATAATATCGGGAACTAAATTAACGACCCATAAATGATGTTGGCCACACAGTTGCGATTTGGTTAGTATAATGTTTATTCGGAAAGCAAACTAATGGCGAAAGTGATCGGATTAAGAGTTACTTTTACACTCGAGCGCATATCCATTTGATATAGTCCGATCATTCACAATCTCATAGCGATACTCCACCTCGTCAACAATGCGAAAAGTTAGAGCTCACAACAGGCACGCGTCTGTTCACCGCTTAGAGAGTAAGTCACGCGATACCACACAACGCGAAACTTTCTAAGTCTTTTCACTTCCTAGCTGCCTAAAGACCGGCTGTCCGCTTTTACGTCTTAATGCGAAGTGTACCCTTTGGTGTCTCCGGCCCAGCTGTCCTCTTTGGTGTCTGGACCAGAACTGCCCTCTGCCCCTCTCCGACAGCGTTTCCCGCGCGCCGAACATCTTCGCTCAACTGGCTAGCGCAGATCCCTTTCCTCAAGCCGTCCATCTGATTGGCTACAGCATATTCTACATTACTTTACATTTTAACATATTTAAATAATCGAAGCTTGATCACTTTCACGTTCTAAATAAAGTAACAATAATATCCATTACATAATAAACGTTAAATTGTTTTACTTAAAACCAATACAATTTCCTTCTTAACTTTGAATGTCACGGCCAGTAGCCTTGCACCAATGTGCTTTCTGGTAAATAAATAAAGAACAAAGGTAACTATTATGCACTAAACTTTACAACAAATATTCTATTACCTAATGATTGAACAACGCGTCAAGTTGTCATCGTTCAATGTGTTTTGTGTGGACGAAATTATGGTTTGATACTTAACTTTAAATACTGATAATTTAAATTTACAACATCTTTTAAACAAATAATGTTACTAAGTTGATATTTACAACGTTTGCCATTTTAATGACGCGCTTTTATATGAAATGTCGATAATTAAGATCAACCAAAGCGTTGAGATTTTAGCATTCAGGTCTTTGTTACAAAACTTGTTGATTTCAGTTTAACAGTAAATCCTTGACTATTGTAGATATGATCAATATTAAAGTTTTATTGGGAACACCATGAAAATTTATGGAGGATGGCAGATTAAAATTACTGTGGCTTGATTCCCTGCACTACTACAGAATTAAATAGTTTTCATAAATGTTTCCCTTTATATCAGATCTTAGGTCGGCCATATTTAACAATGCTACGTCTCCTTGGCCACAAAAGCCTTCTGCTGGATTTCCCTATGACGCAGGTTCTCGTCTGTCGCACTCGCACACTACAGCGCTTAGACCTCAATAGGTAATAGACGCCTGTGAGTTTCCCCATCTCGTGGGCAATCTGCGCCCGGTCCTGGACGACAGGGCGCGTTTCACAATTCCTGTAGTCTGACTCTTTCGGCCATATACTTATATGAGAGCGAAATGCTCGTTAATTCACAAGCTTAAAAGTTCTACCAGTCTCCAAAGAACGACTCAAGTGCTAAGATTTAACTGCTGTAGATAGGTAATTTGGGTATTATATTAGCGTGTATATATTTTTGACTGATCATAACGCCAGTGAGCGAAACAAAATTGGTTTTCCCCTTCTTTCTTGCTACAAACTTACCTGTAACTGTAAACTGTCACAACAGCACTCAGAAGAAAAGCAATAAACGGCATGAGTTGCATTACACTCTGTGCCAAGCAAGACCTGAACTGATGAACAAAACAACAACTGAGCTTAAGTAAGGCCAACAATATGCAGTAGCTGGTTATGGCTAAAGTATGGATGGGAGATGGCTGATAATGCCAGCTATAGCTTGAATCTATCGACAGTGTGTATCCTTTTTTCCTCGTATAAATATCCTTCGTGATTGGGGGAGGGGGGGATTCCAAACCTCCTGAACCCTGAATTCCCCTCCCCACTCCTACTTTGGCTACATCCTTGGTCCATGGCGACCCAGTCGATTAGAGAAAGGAAAGTATGAGGAGTATGAAAGTGATGTTCCCCATATTGCAAGAAGAACCCAAATTATGTGTTTTGCCTTATTTAGTTCATCTGTTCTGAGTTTATGCCCACGTGTCACACTATAGATCGAAGTTTTCGAAGCTACATCCCAGGTTTGACGTAAGTTACTTTTCTTCTGTCGCTTATCGCAACATCTGGCAATGACTTGTGTGTGTTTAGAATAAGAAATGTTTCGTTCACGTTGAACTGTACTGTAAACGCATGAGCAGGTCAATCTTCAGGTCGGAAGTCGGCAATGGTTAGAAAACAGGTGGCGGAGCAGTGCGCAGTGGCCAGGAGGAGTGTAGCACGTGATTCTGAAGGAAGTAGCGTCACTCAGCCACGTCTGCCAGCAGAATGTGGTCCGTGCGTGTAAAACATTTAGCGTTCGTTTTCATGTTTTTTTAGGTATGGTGAGCTTACTGAGCCACAATGTGTTCATTACGGGTGACATAAAGCAAAAACGACAAGTGTTACGCTAAGAAGCGACAGCGACAATTTTTCAAACACTAGGCAGAGACGGCAGCAGAAACTGTGGTCGGGTGTGTCTACGTTGCCAGTTGCCAGCGTAACGGGTGGACCGTGAGGTGTGGGAGACAGAGACGACTCAAAGTCGTCCATGTCTCTGCGCAGAACGCATCGCGCTGCCGCCCTCTTACACGCACCCCACTCTAGTATAGTGGTGACGAAAACACTCTCGAGGTGCACACAGCATCGTTCGCCACACAAAAGTTTCACATTTAAAGAACGTACTCATTTTTTGCCATTTTTGTCATTGTGTTTATTTCCACCTTGTAAGACACGTTAGACAGCCGGCAGCTTCTATTCCTGCAGCGCCTAATGAGAGTACATCGTTCGTTTGTGAATTATTTTAAGAGCTTCTAAGTACGGGGTGTTAAAAAAGTCTCTCCGCAGTGCCGTATGATTGTTCGCCTGCCTGGGTTACTTCACTTCAAGTGGACTCTCCCAGCATTCCACTGTTTCGTTTATCTCAGCCAGCGTCAGTAGTATCGTTGGTGTGTGTCGTTACGTGCTGACGTGAACGTTTAAGTTGCTTTGTTCGTTTGTTTCGCTTTTGTCACTGTTAAAATGCTAACCATTGAAGAACGTGTGTTTTCAGTCGAAATTTCGTTCAACAGAATGAAAGGGATATTCTTAATGAAACGTTTTTCACTGATGAGATGTGGTTTCATTTATCCGGGGTCCGCCCCCGATAGCTGAGTGGTCAGCGTGACGGATTGCCGTCCTACGGGTCCGGGTTCGATTCCCAGCTGGGTCGGAGATTTTCTCCGCTCAGGGACTGGGTGTTGTGTTGTCTTCATCATCATTTCATCCACATCCGGCGCGCAGGTCGCCCGATGTGGCGTCGAATGTAATAAGACCTGCACCAAGGCGGCCGGACCTGCCCCGCAAGGGGCCGCCCGGGCAATGACGCCAAACGCTCATTTCCATTTCCATTTATCCGGGTACAAGAAGTCGCAAAATTCTCGTATGTGGAGTACTACAAATCCATTGTGTATGCAGGAGGAACCACTTCATTCTGTGAAAGTAGGAGTTTGGATTGCAATTTCTAGACATCGGATTGTGGATCTCAGATTTTTCAACGAAACAATAAACGCACAACGATACTACAGTGATATTCTGTACCATTCATAGGAGAACTTGTGTTAAGTGAAATACTGAACGGTTATTTTGAAAAAGATGATGCAACCACGCATACAGCTCGCGTTTCAATGTCACTGCTTGCTGATGTTTTTGGTGATCGCAAAATTCCACAGGGACTTTGGCCTCCACGATCACCTGACCTAACACCACCTGACTTTTTCTTCTGGGGTGCAGCGAAAGCAACTGTCTATAAAAACCGTCCAAAATCCATCGATAAATTGAAAACTGCATTATCCACTTTCACTGCTTCTGTTACAGAAGAAACGTTACAGCTTGTGTTTGGAAACATGATTAGACGAATTGAATTGTGTATTCAACGACAGGGGGGGGGGGACATTTCCAACATTTAATGTGAAAATTTATAAGTAAAAGTGAATATTCAATAAATTAATAACTTGTATTTCACTGAGTTTCATTTCGGCATTTTCACTGCGGCATACGGCACCAGCGGCTAACAATCATACGACACTGCGGAGAGACTTTTTTGAACACCCCGTAGAAGCAACTTATTTTTATTTACCCTGTTGCTTAGTGGTTTAATTCTGAAGTTTGTGTATTTCCTAGGCATAATTCCGTATTTTAATAACTTAGTATGGTTAGGAACTGTGTGTGATTGCTGTGTTCAGATGCTTTCTCAGTTGTTGAACCTACACTCACAGCTCAGGTGGTGCTTGCTTTGGTCATGTAGCTTGAGGTTGTAGCCGATGGGCATCATTATGTGGGGCCAGATGTGTGAATCAAGAGACGTCCAGCACGTCTCACGTGTCCCCTGAATGCTCCACTACTGTGGCCGCCTTAGTTACTCCCCAAACTGAAACTGACTCTTCACCCGTGGTTCCAAGGTGTATTAAGCAGCGGAGCAATTGAAACGCCTTCCGGGTTCGTCTGAAAAACACGCTGTAGGCGCTATCTGTGGCTGGCAAAGATCCTGAACCAGATGCAGTCGTTTGTTCTGTTTCGTAGGAAGGTTCTCTGCTTGCAGATCCGAACATTCACAGAGGTTGCGATTACTGATAGTATGGAACTCCTATGTTAGACACGTAATGGGGTCCCCTCAGGATATGGCTCCCAAAAGGAAGAAGTCCAATGTGAACTCTGTGTTCATACTGGGGAGACTCATCCCAGATGTGGAATGGTTTATTCAGAATGCCTTGAATAACACAAAGTACAGCCAATTGCAAGTGGTTGTTCACGTTGGCAGTAACGACACGCATCACTTTGGATCACAGACGATTCCTTCTGGTTTCCAGAGGCTAACTGAATTGGTAAAGGTTGCCAGTCTTCGGTGTAAGATGAAGGCATGTTGAGGCATGTCGACAGGGCCTACTGCGGACCTTTGGTACAGAATCAGTGGACTCAGACAGCTCTGACATCGTGTAGACTGCAGATTCCTCGACTTCGGCCATAGGGTGGTGGGGTATCAAGTTAACTTTACAGATTTTGCGTCCGCTACACACAGGGGGGCTGGCTACACGGATAGCATGGACTGTGTGGAGCGGACTGAGCGGTTTTTTTTAGGTTTGGGGGCCTCGGGAAAGAACAAAAAAGGCTTTCGTCTCAAAGGCTGAAGGTCAAATACATGACGAGGGTAGATCCAGGACGCTATGTTTGTGAAGAACAACGGTCCCAAGCGCTAATAGAAAGATCTGAAGCTCAAATAGTTACAGGTTCTGGAAGATGGCTAAAGCAGCCTGTAACACCAGTTGAAAATCTTACAAAGGACCTAATGGTGTTCGAAAGAATAGATTAAATGAAGTTGTTGGTGACGTGTTTGTTGTTGCTAAATCTTTCTTGTAAAGAAATTGAAGTAGATAGTCCCTGTGAATTAGTATAGGTAGAAGCTATACTTGACAACCGTGATAAATTAATAATCGATTCCTTTTACCGATCTCCTGACTCATATGCTGAAAGATTCAAAGATAACTTGAGTATCATGTCAAATACGTACTTAAATCTACCCTCGCTATGTTGGCAAAAATACGAGTATATGTTCAAAGACGGCGGTAGGCGCAAAACTGCGTACGAAATTGTTCTAAATCCTTTCTCCGAATATTATTTCGTAAAATTAGTTCAGGAGCCCATTAGAAGCGTAAGTGGATGTGAAAACATACTTGACCTCTTAGCAACAAATAATCCTGGACAAATAGGTAGCATCCTGACGGATGCAGGGATCAGTGACAACAAGGTCGTTGTAAGACGACTGAATACCGTAACATCCAAAGCCACCAAAAATAAACGCAGAATGTATCTATTTAAATAACCAGATAAAAATTTGCTTGATGCCTTCCTAAGAGACTGTCTCCATTTCTTCCGAACGACGTAAGTGTAGAGCAGATGTGGCTTGAATACAAGGAAACAGGAGTGATATCAATGGAGAAATTTATACCAAATAGCCGGCCGTTGTGACCGAGGGGTTCTAGGCTTTTCAGTCCGGAACCGCGCGCCTGCTACTGTCGCAGGTTCGAATCCTGCCTCGGGCATGGATGTCTGTGATGTCCTTAGGTTAGTTATGTTTAAGTAGTTCTAAGTTCTAGGGGACTGATGACCTCAGATGTTAAGTCCCATAGTGCTCAGAGCCATTTGAAACATTTATATCAAGTAAATTAATTAGAGACGGAAATGATTCCACATGTTACACAAAACATCTCGGAATATTGTAGCAGAAGCAACGAAAAACATTGCAAATTTAAAAGAACGCCTAATCCCTAAGGTTGACGAAGTTTTACGGCGGCTCGAAATTTAGCGCGTATTTCAGTGCGAGATGATTTTAATAATTTCACAGTCAGACACTCTCTCGAAATCTGGCAGAAAATCCATAGAGATTCTGGTCGTATGTGAAGTATATAAGCGACAAAACACAATCAACACCTTCGCTGAGTAATCCCGGTGGTAACCCTACCGATGATGGTGCCACATAACCGGATGTACAAAATACAGTTTTCCGAAATTCGTTCAGCAAAGAAGACGAAGTAAATATTTCAGAATTAGAATCAACAACAGCTGCCAACCTGAGTAACTAGGAAGTAGATATCCTCGGTGTTGTGAAGCAACCCACACTTAATAAAGGCAAGTCCTTCAGTCGCAATTGTATACATATTAGATTCCTTTCAGAGTATGCTGATATAGTAACTTCATTCCTAGCAGTACTGGTTGGTTCAAATGGCTCTGAGCACTATGGGACTTAACAGCGGAGGTCATCAGACCCCTAGAACTTAGAACTACTTAAACCTAACTAACCTAAGGACATCACACACATCCATGCCCGAGGCAGGATTCGAACCTGCGACCGTAGCGGTCACGCGGTTGCAGACTGAAGCGCCTAGAACCGATCGGCCACTCCGGCCGGCTCCTAGCAGTAATATACAACCACTCGCTCAATGGAAGATCCGTATCTAAAGACTGGAAAATCGTTTATGTCACACAACTAGCCAAGAAAGAAAATAAGAGTAATCTGCTGAATTACACACCCATATCACTGATGTCGAATTTGCACTAGGATTCTGGAAGATGTAGTGTGTTCCAATATTGTGAATTACCTCAAAGGAAACGATCTATTAACACATAGAGGGTATTCAGAAAATATCGCTCGCGTGAAACATAACTAGCTCTTTATTCTAAACAATGGTTCAAATGGCTCTGAGCACTATGGGACTTAACAGCTGTGGTCATCAGTCCCCTAGAACTTAGAACTACTTAAACCTAACTAACCTAAGGACATCACACACATCCATGCCCGATGCAGGATTCGAACCTGCGACCGTAGCAGTCGCGCGGTTCCGGACTGCGCGCCTAGAACCGCGAGACCACCGCGGCCGGCAGCTCTGTATTCTCATAAGTGATGAATGCTATCGACAGGGGATCTCAAATTGATACCGTATTTCTAGATTTTCAGATGGCTTTTGATACTGTACCCCACCAGCGGCTTCTAATCAAATTGCGTCTCTCTGGAGTATCGTCTCAGTTCTGTGATTGGACTCATGATTTCTTGTCACTAAGGTCTCAGTTCGAAGAAATTCACAGAGAGTAATCGAGTAAAACACAAGTGATATCTGGCGATCCCCAAGGTGTTCCTAATCTGTATAAATGATTTAGGAGACAATCGGAGCAATCCTCTTAGATAGTTTGCAGATGATGCTCATTTAGCTTACAGAAAAGTCATCAGAAGATCAAAAGCAATTGTAAAATGATTTACATAAGAGCAGTGACAGTTGACTCTAAATAATGAAAAATATGAGATCATCAACATGAATACTAAAAGGGATACTTTAAATTGCGATTACACGAAAAATCCTACAAATCTAAAGGCTGTCAATTCAACTATATACCTAGGAATTACAATTACAACCAAATTAAACTGGAACAACCACACAGTTGATGTTGCGGGTAAGGCGAACCGAAGACTGCTTTATATTGGCAGAACACTTAGAAGATGCAACAAATCCACTGAACAAACTGTCTACGCTACGCTTTTGCATCCTCTGCTAGAGTAGTGCTTCGCGGTATGGGATCCGAATCAGATATGACTGACACAGGATATTTAAAAGGTCCAAAGAAGAGCAGTTCGTTCCGTATCTGCTCGAAATAGGTGAGAGAGTTTCACGGATGGGGTGGCACTCATTATAATAAAGGCATTTTTCACTGCAAGGAGATCTTTTCACGAATTTGCACTCACCAAATTTGTCTCCCGATTGCGGAAATATTCTGTTGACACCCATCTACTAAGGTGAAATGGCATCATATTAAAATATGAGAAATCAAAGATGACATGGAATAATTTAAGCGTTCGTTTTTCACACGCTCATCAAGTGAACGGTAGGGAAATAGTGTAAAAGTGATACGGTGAATCGTTTCGCAGGCAGTTAAGTGTGAATTATAGAGTAGTCATGTAGATGTAGGTATGCGAAGAAAAATAAGGACAAAAGGAACGGGGAAGCGGGAGGATGAAGGGTGAGGACGAAGGAGGGTGAGGAGGAAGAGAAGGAAATCGAGAAGGATGAGGGCACTGAAGTGAGGAGGTGGTGGAAGTGTGAGGAAAGGTATCGTGAACTGATTCGGAATGAACGATGTTGAGCAACAGTTCCCTAACTCCTGGATACATAGGCTCGTTTCTTCTTTTCGGTTACCAGATGTTATGTTTGTTGTTTCTGTTCATTACGGCTTTGCACTAATTAACAGTGAAAAAATGAACAAGGAATCGCGTTATGTAGTAAGTAATGTGGCTTCGGACTGTGTGTTGTACCATGTTCTGAATTGTATCATATAAAAAAGAATTATTGTAACTACACATTTTGCTTCATTATAAAGTCATGTTGACGTCAATAAGGGAATCAACAGTGTAAGGAGTCATAAAGAGTAAACAAAGAAATAGTAACATGTTGGCAGAGAAAGTGCGGGGTGGGGGGGTGGGGTGGGGAGGTCAGACGCAAAGTGGAAATTTGCCCTGGGCTCCAGTTGCCGCTACCAGCCCTTTCGGCGGTGAACTTGACACGAACACATCCTTTAGTAACTGTATGTAAGGGCAGAAGACGGTATTCAGACCTTCTCATCATAATATGATCCTTTCACCAACAATCGTTTATTAACAGAAATTACGAACAGGCCGCATCAGTTGAAGTATTAAAGTTCGTATGAGCAGTTGCCAGCGGGCTCGTGCGCAAGCGCAGAGCTGAATTCGCGTATGAGCAGTGCCTTCCTCCCGCTTCTGGCTACTTGAAGCGTGGCTGTTTGGTGTATGAGCAGTAGCAGCAAGTAGCCAGATGCTACCCGGAAAAATTTTTCCGGCGCGCCCAAGCTGCCAGGTTAGCGCAGGCGCAGAGGAAGTTGAGTTATAAAGGTGAGGAGGGGGGGGGGGGGGGGGGTCCTTCCCCACGTGACCCGTGCATATGTTTCGTGTCTTCGTAATATTGCTGGTCTCTTCGTGTACAGCTCCCACATCAAATTAAATCAAAACAGATTTCTGTGGCAGGGAGCCATCAAGTGAATTATATACATTCTCATAACCATGAAAGACCAAAATTAGTAGTTTCAATTTTCTGATTTTATATTATTTCCACGTTATTAGCAATCAACCATTAATGCCTTAATGAAGCTATTTCTGTCTGTTTTATAGAGAAATTTGCTTCTATTAATTTTTTTCCGCTGACGCAGTTTGTTTGAAACGAAGTGTTTCATTCTGCACTATCGGCTACTTTCAACTTCTTTCAATTTCAAGTGCAAATTTTTAATTTTCTGACACGACTGACATTATACTATAATGAAGAACCAAACATGAGAATACAGTACTGGACCTGCAAGAAAATTGATATCACGAAAACCACATAGAAATGCTGAGTATCAGTTACTTCAGAGTGCATCTGGACATAGAAATGTGCAATTAGAGCAGAATGAAGCATTTTAGTACAGTTTATGAAATTCCGATACTGCTGGCGTAGTCTTTGATGTCCTGTTCCTTTTATGACACTGTAAGATCTCTTAATACTATATATGTAGGAACATAGGTAAACATTTACTTGAAGCTGACTAGGTAGGCAAATTTGGTCAGTTGTTTTGAACTAAATATTTTGTTTCAAATATAATGACATCTGTAGCAGAATTTTACAAATGTGCCTTCTGTGAAAGTGTTTCGAAAACATGGCACTTGTCTAGTACTTCCTCTAGGCCTGAAGTTATTTCTTAATTTGTGTTTTGCATCTTAAATTTATAGAATGCCATTCTGTGCTAAATTGTAGACTGGCAGCATAACGTATTTTAACTCCCCACATGGCTTCACATTTATTCCTAGAGTAGAATATAAACTGTCAGTTGTACAGTTTCTTTGCCTCACAGACAACCTTGTTAAGTTTTTACACATTTTGAAATAGTCATGAAATTTATTGTCCTTTATTCCGGTGTAAGCTACATAAGAAACTGTTTCATTTTATTTTTGTAAGAAATTTGTATTCCATCCTACTAGCTTTTTGCAGTGCTGTGTACATGTAAACTTGTTGGAAATGCCACATAACAATATTGCAGAGTACGAATTAAAAAAAAAAGTCACCCCTTAGCAAAATGTTATGGTACTTCGAGCTGTGGAATCTAATTTTGAAATGACATTTTGCCAAGAATTGCTTCCTTATTTGCACCTTTTATCTGGGTGGGATATGATAAAACAATTGCTCTACGTACAACACTGTTTGTCCTCTCAACAACAAGCCGCAGGGCTTCACATGGTCACGTAATGCTCCACCACGCACGAAATTACACCAGAAATGCGACGAAAAGCATATGAGCAGAGCAAGCACCAAGCACGGGCTGCCTACGTCATCGTAGCTGCGCATGTGCAGTACAGCCTGTTGTCTGGCGCTGTCTGGCAACTGCTCAAACGAGCCTATAGACAACTGGGCAACTGCGGGAAGACTCGTAGTAAAATAAATAATTAGAAGGGAATCCACGTGTAGGGGACGCGGCGAGAGGTAGCAGGTGCATTTTCCTTGGTACACGGTGTAATTGTAAGTAGGCTGTTTATGTTTTCTTATCGGCAACGTTACGTAGCGCTCGGTATGAAAACCACTGGCTGTGCTGTGTGCAGTCTGTAGTTAGTTTGCATTGTTGTCTGCCATTGTAGTGTTGGGCAGCGGCAGCTGGATGTGAACAGCGCGTAGCGTTGCGCAGTTGGAGGTGAACCGCCAGCAGTGGTGGATGTGGGGAGAGAAATGGCGGAGACTTGAAATTTGTAAGACTGGATGGCATATATATTATGATTATTAAGCTAAATACATTGTTTGTTCTCTATTAAAATCTTTCATTTGCTAACTATGCCTATCAGTAGTTAGTGCCTTCAGTAGTTTGAATCTTTTATTTAGCTGGCAGTAGTGGCGCTCGCTGTATTGCAGTAGTTCGAGTAACGGAGATTTTTGGTGAGGTAAGTGATTTGTGAAAGGTACAGGTTAATGTTAGTCAGGGTCATTCCTTTGTAGGGATTTCTGAAAGTCAGATTGCGTTGCGCTAAAAAATATTGTGTGTCAGTTTAAGCACAGTCTTGTATAAATGTTCAAAAGGGGACGTTTCATAATTACTGCAGTACGAACAGCGAACGAGCTCTTCATAATTGTAGGATAAATGGAGAGCGCGTGGCCTTTTTCCCGCACTCTCCTACGTCGAGCAGCAGTCCCGGTCGCCCCTGTGACACGGAGCCGCACAGCATTCTGGCAAAGCTGGGATCACCGCTCCCTTCACGAGAACGAGTGTGGGCCGGCAGCCGGCTGGCCGGGGAAATGGATTGCGAGCGGCCCGCGCCTCCTACTGCCTGCCTAGCGCGACGCTCTTTGTGCGGTCACTCGGCCACGGCGCTGCCGCCTACGCCAGCCTGCCCTGTCACTTCGGCTCGGCGCGGCGCTCCACCGCGTTGCTCAGCGACGCGTACATTATTAACGCGGGGTGGTGTCGTCTGTACGGGCGCGGCACGTACAGCGCTCTGCAACACTGCGCACGCCGACTGAACAGTGCGCCCGTGAGCGCTGTGGTGTTACAAGGTCTCCCGACGAGCTGATCTCGTCGTATGTCTACCCCCTCCCCCTATTCTCGTATTCACCATTTCCGTTGAGCGTCGTGCAGCATGAAACAAATGCTTTCTATTGATTTTTATGGAGTCGACAGCTCACCAAACGCAAGTGCTATTTTGTCGATAACTGACATTGTGAGACCATCACTGCGTAAAAATACGGGATGATCTTCTTCTACACTGACAATACAACGGCGAAACCGTCGTGTCTGTCTGTTTGAACACATTAATCTCCAAAACTACTACACGAAATTTCATGGGTTTTTCACGGGTAATTTGAGGGTAGCTTGGGGCAATATACAGGTTTTATTTCATCAAAATCGGATAGCAGAATAAAAGATATCGTGATTTAAAGTTTTCTCTAAAACCATCCTGTTCGTCTGCCTGTTTCAACACGCTACTGTCCAAAATTAACAAGACGAATTTTCATCAGAATTTCTCAGGTAACTTAGGCGTAGCTTGGGTCAACGTATAGGCTTTAAAATAACTATCGTAAATTAATTTTTTCTCTCTTTCGAAGAATATAACACGACATAGGAAAACAGTTTTACTCTTTGACAAACATTTTTTACTCTTTGAGGTTTGAACTGTATCATATTTGTGAAAATGCTTTTATTGATTGATAAGTTCCATGTAATACGATCCAACATAATGAATACAGCGCTTATACAATCCACAACATGTTTAATCTACACTTCCACAAAGCTGTGTTTTGTGAATAACTACTGAACCGATGAAATTTGATATGGAGATAACCTGAAATCTGAGGAAGAACAGAGGCTACTCTAGAATTTTACAATTTACAGCTTCAAGTCGCAATATGATAAGACAATAACATGGATTACAGAAGTAAGGAAAGATCTTGAAAGAAACAACGTCAAAGAATCAGAAATAGGAGAAAGATACCGTTTTAAAAACAAAATACTAAATTTGGAAGGCTTTCAAAGTAGAAGATATATGTCCATGTCCCTCTGCATCCACCACTCGGCAGTGATGCTGTGCATGCCACGTCAGTCATGCGTTGTGGGAGTGATGTGACCTGGCGAAGGGGGGTGGGGAGCATAGAGGGCACACATTCTGAG
Source organism: Schistocerca cancellata (assembly GCF_023864275.1). Taxonomy (NCBI): domain Eukaryota; kingdom Metazoa; phylum Arthropoda; class Insecta; order Orthoptera; family Acrididae; genus Schistocerca; species Schistocerca cancellata. The sequence continues at coordinate 948,712,585 of NC_064626.1, forward strand.
CTGTGCTTATCTGAACAGGCAGGCACATGAGGTCAGCTGACATTAATTACTACACATGCATCAGCTCACCGTCACTCATCGTGACTAAACTACTGATACGTGAGGGCAGCCATGGGTAACTTTTCTCCGCGTGGTTGATTAATAGTGAGCGGTTGTTCTGCCGAGTTGTTGTCTCCGTTTTCTGCACATATTTTCGACGACCGATCCTTCTGTCTTCTTCAGGTGTTACGAGTTCTGTTGCCATGTGACTCGCTGCCTGGACTGCATCCGGACCGTGAATTATTGTTGGCCTCACGGCGCTGTTTATAGCTGCGCTCGATGCCCGACGCCCACTACGACCTCCTCCGATGCTCTTTCGTTTTTCAAAGCTCGCTCTGATATTCCGCGCAACGCAGATTCTCTCTCGTGAACATGATCACCGGTGATATTTTAATAGACTGAGTGCCGGATCGAAGCCTTATTTAAATCGGAACCGTCATCCTTGTTTATTAGGGTTTCTGACAGCGTAATTTCGATTGACACCTTTATTACGCTGTCCCAGAAACTGGCCGTTTGCACCACGATACTTGTCTCATCGCTTTTCGTTTCGTGATTATATTCGAGGCACTGCTCGCGTGACAGCTGAGTTGCTTATTTGTTTTCATCGGGTATATCGTAGAGGTTCCTTAATCACTCTTCGACTGTACCGATATTCCGCACGATGTAAGACATGCCACATTCGCAAGGAGTGCGATAAACACCCGTCTTTCGGAAACCTAGATCGTCTTTAACTTTACAAAGAATACTTTTTATCTTAGTTGAAGCGAGCGAAATACACTGGATGGCATGTTTCCGTAGGAGTCTGCCGATCTTTCCGGATATTGTGTCAGCTTAAGGTACACAAGCGAGTTTTGGCTTCTCTCCCTCGGGCTCAGTCTCAACCTCTTTGTCAGTCGTTGCCGCGCGGGATTAGCCGGGCGGTCTAAGGCGCTGCAGTCATGGACTATGCGGCTGGTCCCGGCGGAGGTTCGAGTCCTCCCTCGGGCATGGGTGTGTGCGTGAGTTTGTCCTTAGAATAATTTAGGTTAAGTAGTGTGTAAGCTTAGGGACTGATGACCTTAGCAGATAAGTCCTATAAGATATCACACACATTTGCCTTTTTGTCAGTCGTTCTAGATTTTGACTGCGTCGCCCCTTCACTTTGATGCTCTGAATACTCATTCCTTCGGGACACCAGTCGTAGGTGTTGTTATTCTCCGGCGAGGCTCTCCTTGTCTGGAAGTGTCTGTGGACCAGAGACTTAAGCACCGAATTGTGGCGAACGGTTATGGCTCGAGGCGTGGAGATAGATGCCAGTGTGTGTAAGTTTCCTACATACGCTATGACCCAGGTATCCGCCCGATTTTTTATATTAAGTTAGATGGAGTTTAAATGTTCCAGGAGCTCTTGAAGCTTTTCCGCTCCATGTGACATAAAATGGAAGCACCAAATCGGTAGAACACCTGGAAGCACACTATTAGTACTAATCAACAATTAATAATTTTGTTATGGTTCAAATGGCTCTAAGCACTATTGGACTTAACATCTGAGGTCATCAGTCCCCTAGACGTAGAACCACTTAAACCTAGAATACCTAAGGACATCACACACATCCATGCCCGAGGCAGGATTCGAACCTGCGACCGTAGCAGCAGCGCGGTCCCGGACTGAAGCGCCTAGAACCGCTCGGGCACAACGGCCGCCAATAATTTTGTGAACCTCAAAGATACAGACAGTGTAGACCGTCACACTACACAGACAGATGCACCTATATATTTTGGCCGCAAAGATGTTTATGTACAATTATGGTGATTTAGAAAAGATGAAACAATGCTAAATATAGTGACTGTCAGAGAGGTTACGATATGGAGTCCTACATATATGTCACTATAGAAAATTCCCAAGGCATAACTGTTGCAGTATACGCTTATACAGTAAATGAGAATTACTTGTAACTAATATGAACCAGTAAAGAAGAGCAGTAAATAATAAAAATGTGATGGAAACAGACATCCTACTAAATTTTGTGAAAGATAAAAGTAAATGAAAAATTCTTAGCGAGTTTAGAAAGTAAGTTACACATGTCGTCCCACAGTAAGATTGATGTGCAGCAAGAGTGTATTTGTTCCGGGATGTATGCAGACACAGTTCAGGGATAACAGCCGTATCACAAGAGGCGAGTGAAAGAGCGCAGCAACTTGAAACGGACGCCAAGGTTGAAGTGCGTGGGTCAGTACGATTCTTGTAGGTAAAACGTTTAAATTGTATACAGATTCACCTTGAAATTTTAGCAGAGTATGGTTCAAATGAAATGTCACGTTCATCATTAGTGAAATGGTGCCAATAGTATGCCGAAGGCGCCACAAAAATAAAAAATAAAAGGTTCAAATAGCTCTGAGCACTATGGGACTTAACAACTGAGGTCATCAGTCCCCTAGAACTTAGAACTGCTTAAAACCTAACTAACCTAATAACATCACACACATCCATGCCCGAGGCAGGATTTCGAACCTGCGACCGTAGCAGCAGTGCGGTTCCGGACTGAAGCGCCTAGAACCGCTCGGCCACCCTACCGGCAAGGCGCCACAGATGTGGGTGATGCCGATCCGTCATTCAGTTTAGATCTTGCACCATGAGATTTCTATCTTGTCGGCAGATTGGAAGAACATCGAGGGGGGGGGGGGGGAGGTTTTCTAATATCGAGGAAGTTTGCACAGTTGTTGCCAAATGGCCCCTTGACCAAGGAGCGAATTTATATCCTAGAGGGACAGAATGAGCGGTAGGACGTTCCGATGGCTGTTTACAGAGACTTGGTGACATTCAGTTTAAGCTGTGTGGGGTGCCATAATAATTTGTAACTTACTTTTCGAAATCCCCTAGTAATTATGAGAGTTCTATCGCTATATACTTTTGCAGACAAATAATGGGATACAAATGATGAGACACAATTAACATTGTGACATCTGTTTAACTATTACATAAATTTATGATAAATAGCAAGCTGTTGTAATTTAGTGTGCTTATTTGACGTTAGGTCCAGTCTGATTTTTTTCATTGGCAATACGATTAATGTTTATTAATGTTTCAAAGTCGGAAGGAGGTGGACAAAATTCCATAGAAAGGCTTCATTAAGAAGATGATATAAATTTATATATGCGTATTTATAACGTCTCAAGTTGACTCTTGAGGCTACCTTCTGACGTTTGGTGTAATCATTGGAGATGGTTCAATTGAGAGCTGTGCGCACTTTCCTAGTGATAGTTCACTGCCTACATATGCTCTCATTTGCAGAGACGACAGTTTAGCATAGCCTTCAGCTACGTCATTTGCTATGACCTAGCAAGGCGCCATATTCAGTTACTATAATCTGAAAAGGTAATATGTGTGTGGGGGGGGGGGTCGTCACAGATCTTCTCCTGGTTTAACCTACATAATAGGAGGGATATACTCGGTGGTCAGAAACAATCTGAGAAGTTTTTAAGGGTTTTGCAGGGCAGGTTGTGCTGAGAAAAAATTAAGAAAAAAGTTCGGTAAGTTAGCGAATCAGGCCGTCGCGTGCGCAAATACAAGCGGCCCGTCAGAGACATTATCGACAAACGTGCACTTCGTTCGGTTTCCTAAAACGGAATAGGAGAGCAATACAAAAATTGGACATGAGACTGTAGTAAGGACCGACTCCTAGCCAAAGGCTGAGCAGTCTCCTGCGCTGTCATCTACGCTATGAGAAAAACTGTTACTACTTTTATTATATCTGGCAGGCTCCTTGGATCTGCGAGCCCAGCGACCTGATTGCCTAATTTGAATGCTAAATAACTCTGAAACGGCGCAACGTGTCAAATATTTTTCTTAACATTTGTTTCTCAGCACAGCTTCGCCTACAACACACTTAAAATCTTTTCAGACTGTTTCTGACCACCCTTGTACATACATGATTTTTGTTCTAGGGAATTAATTTGTGAATGACTACTTGCTAAAGTTAATGTTTACGCAAAAGCTTATATTTTACATCAGTTAGCTACTGAAGAGACCTTCACATCTAGGCTGAAATGCAGGAGTATCTATTATAGTAGTCAGTATACAGTCTCACCTACACATTAAAAAGAACAAAATTTTAATGTCCAATTGAGACTGTGTACCACATTATTATATTTTGATCAGTTGCTGTTGCTTATTGCCACCATGACAAATATTACTAAGTCTTATCTTGCTCTTGAGGGAGCGACTGAGCTATTACTTCTAGGTGCTCCGGAGATCTTCCGCAGCTCTTGACGGCATCTTCATTGGAATCAAACGATGCAGTCACCAATTTTGCTGTAGTTTCGTTTATACCAAGGGTTTCAACTTACTTACAAGTCGCATTTAAGTGCAGGTACTTACATTAAGTGTTCCCGCTAAAGAAAACTCGGTCACTTACTAAAATGTCGTTGTCAGGTAGAGTATAAGCCGGCCACTAGAGCTTTTCGTTTCTATAACGCATAAAGCCCCTCAAGTTGTCCGTTCCACATCATCCAAGAATAATAAACGCGACTACATGTTCACTCTACGCGTTTCTATCACACATCGAGTAGTTCGTCTGACTTTTGAATAAGGAAATCTCTCGAATACCTGTCGCCGCGGACCCAAGAAAACTTACAACTTCACTTTGGAGAAATCTGCACTTCACTTGCCTTGTGCACGGGTCCAGAGCACTGCTTGAAGTCTCTTCAAGTTGTAACCTTTCATCCAGTTAGCGAACGATGTACACGGTGATTAGTTTTTGCTTCTGAAATGTACACTCCTATTACCACTGTTCCCTCTTCCACCAATTACACACTATAGTATCGTTCTGAATCCTGGTAGAACCTCGATTTCCCATTACTTAAGTAATATTCACATCAAAAAGCTTATTTTTCATTAGAAAGCCTCTGACAGGCCGTTCCAGAAAGTTTCCGTATGGCGCTCTCTCCTCTGAGAATGCTAGCACGTTTCTGAGGAACAAAAACTGAGAACATGTTTCCATCACTAGTAGGTATCGATAACACTCTTTCCATCAACGGCCAATCCTTAGTCCAAATGGAGCCGTGTAGTGGTGACTCCATGCGCCACACACCATACATGTAGAAGTTTCAGTTTAATTAAAATATATGCCACATTATATCTTTTTACATAAGCACATCGGCGTAAGGTTTCGAAACGACGCATGTAAGTAAACGCTATTTTCTGCGTAAGTCAATATTTCTGCATGTATTAATTGCACTTTCCCTGAAAATCAAGATCTGTTTGCAGAAATAAAAGAAAGAGTTAGGAAGAAAGTAAAATTATGACATAACGACACCTCGACGGCGAGATAAAGCCGAAGCAAAAGTTTAGCGTGGAAAATGGCCGTGCTCTTTAGTGGAATGGTACTGTTTCACATGGGTAGAACTGATTCTGATTATACCGTTGATGAATTTCTTGTTATCCACACTCGGTATGGTGCACTTAAATTCAAGAAAATGCTTCATCCAGTTTGCCAAGTATTTAATAGCTACACAGTGTCTCCCAGTTTCGTTAGGACTGTGGCTATGAAAAATAAATCATGGATTACGTTCACAAAATCATTGTATTTGTTCAAAATAATCACACTGAAGCAATACACAGCTGAAATCGTTTGAGAAGAGTTTGGAAACAGTCACTGTAGTCCTTTTTTGGGACTTCATTTAGTATTGCGGTACTAATTTCTCGAATGTCCTTAACTGGTTCGTAACGCTGTCCTTTCATTGACAACTTCAGTTTAGGGAACAATCAGAAGTCGCTTGGGGCCAAATGCGACGAATACGGCAGTTGATTCGGGACTGTGGTCCATTAGTTGGTCAAATACTTCGCTTTGTAGGCTGGGGTAGTGCCGTGGAGGAGCGACAAGGAACTTGCCCCTTGGTATTCGACGAATTCTCGAATTCTCTCCCGCAAACGATGCAGGACGCCATACTCAGGATTAACGGTTTGCCCCTCTGGTATAAACTCCTTGTGAATAATTCCTTTGTCTTCACAACAATTCTGCACAGTCACAATCTATCCCGTGAAATCGGCATCACTTTGGGCTGCCTGTAACAGGTCGTTACAAAGTTGGACTCCACCATGTTTTTCACCGCCTGAAAGGACGTGCGACACAAACCGTGCTCAAACTTACCTTTTGCCCGCATTCTCGGTCAAAATTTTGTGCGTAACAGTTTTTGTTATTCTGACAGCTCGTCAATGAGCAGTACAGAAACACATCTATCTGATGCAATGATTTACGGCGACTTTTTGCACATTTTCGTCGGTGCAACTTGTTCACTGCTTTGATGCTTGTGGTGTGCCCATAGCGACCTTTATGCCGTCATGAGATAAAGTGTACCACGGAGAAATATTAGAAAGACTTAAATGATCTCTATCATAAACACTTTCAATCACGTCAAACCTTTCACTGGAGGGTTTGCCTGATTTAACGCAAAATTTGTTGTTGCGTCTCTGCTCTACCACAATTTGCGACGAGTGTCAGACATGTACTGTTACATTCGTGGCTAGGATGCCTGCTGCAACGGGGCTAAAGCTTTGATCTTCTACACGATTTATGTTGAAACTTCAAGAATCGCAACGGCGCAACTCGCACAGACGAAGTCTTAACGCTATGAGGATATACTGTGTATGTGAATGTTGGAACAGGTACTTAGACCGCTTACAGGAAAGTCTTTCGACATTTTTCGCCAAGTGAGCTGGTGTTCCGTCTCTAGTGACTTCTACGTTGAATGCTAACCTATTTTTTTTATTTTCAGGCAGTTAAGTTGAAATGCTGAATGGTTTAGTACAAGATGTTACAGAAAAAATTAGAGCATGGAAGCGCAGTGCGCTAAAAAACTCGCACAAAATTTCTGCATCGCGTTTATTTGCTTGCCAGGAAGGAGCTACTGCACTGAAAGGAAATTTTCCCTCTCCGTTGACTACTCGTTTCGTGTACTGAGACATTATATCCGTGTTTTTATGCGCTAAATGCCTGAGTGCAACATCAGAGGGAATATTCACACCGCCTATTCACACTGTGCTGCTGAAGAACTGAATTAAATACTGGGGTGTAAAATATCTGACTAGTTCGAGAGAGGGAGGAACAAATGGTAAATGCGACACTGGAGCGTTAGCACGGAGGCGGAGAGATCCGAGCGACTCGCGTTCGCTCCACGCGGCTGCACAGCGAAACCCGAAACTGCAGCGGACAGCAGAGCGAACCCCTAAAAGGCAGTCGCGTTTCCAGCGCATTAGGCTGCACTGCGCAGCGCTGAGCTCTCAGCTCAGGTGAGCCACCCTCCCCCACCTCCACCTACACGGCTGCGCGTGTGTCTGACTGGGGGAAGCGTGGGCACACGGGGGTGAATGGATGCGCGCGAGTTAGACGTGGGACGTGTTAATTGCAGCGTTAATTAGCCTCGTTAGGGGATGCGCCGGCACCAGCGGCAGCTCTGCCGGCCTGCCAGACTGGCTGGCTACCTGTCGTTGGCTGCTCTCTCTGTGTGCGGTAGTAGGCGCCGCGGGACGGCGGCGAGGGCGTCGCCTGCGAAACGCGGTGCGATGCCTTCCCACAAAACACCCCACACCGGAAAACGTCTACTGCATACCTGTCGTTTAGCCTCATGTGAATATTCCACTGGAATAACCTTGCGGTTCAGGCAGTCTCTTTCCTCCGTAACGAGGAAGTGCCAACCTCTTCATCGCAGAGCAGTGCTTGCACCCTACGTCCTTAATTATTTTATTCCCGTCTCCGTTCTCCTCTACAGTTTTTACCATCTACGGTTCCCCTCTAATGCTATGGAAGTTAGATCCTAACGTCTTAACACATGTCCTATCATTCTGTCCCGTATTCTTGTCGGTGTTTTCCACAAACTGAGCTCTTCGTCGATTCTGCGGAAAACCTCTACATTCCTTATCTCACAAGTTCACCTAATATTAAACATCGTTCTAAGGCACCACGTGTCAAACTCTCTTCTTTTCTGGGTTTTCCAACAGTGTATGGTTCACTACTATGCAGAATTGTCTTTCGAACGTGCATTTTCAGACGCTTCTTCCGGAAATTAATGGCAACGTTTGACACAAGTTCATCTCTTTTGGCCACGAATGTTCTCTTTATCTGACCTAATCTACACTACTGGCCATTAAAATTGCAACACCACGAAGATGACGTGCTGCAGACGTGAAATTTAACCGACAGGAAGAAAATGCTGTGATACGCAAATGGTTAGCTTTGCAGAGCATTCATACAAGGTTGGCGCCAGTGGCGAAACCTACAACGTGCTGACATGAGGAAAGTTTCCAACCGATTTCTCATACACAAACAGCAGTTGACCGGCGTTGCCCGGTGAAACGCTGTTGTGATGTCTCGTTTAAGGAGGAGAAATGAGCGCCATCACGTTTCCGACATTGATAAAGGTCGGATTGTAGCCTATCGCTATTGCGGTTTATCGTATCGCGACATTGCTGCTGGCGTTGATCTAGAACCAATGACTGTTAGCAGAATATGGAATCTGTGGGTTCAGGAGGGTAATACGGAACGCTGTGCTGGATCCCATCGGTCTCGTAACACTAGCAGTCGAGATGACAGGCATCTCATCCGCATAGCTGTAACGGATCGTGCAGCCACGTCTCGATCCCTGAGTCAACAGATGGGGACAACAACCATCTGCACGAACAGTTCGACGATGTTTGCAGCAGTATGGACTATCAGCTCGGAGACCATGGCTGCGGTTACCCTTGACGCTGCATCACACACAGGAGCGACTGCGATGGTGTACTCAACGACGTACCTGGGTGCACAAATGGCAAGACGTCATTTTTTCGGGTGAATCCAGGTTCTGTTTACAGCGTCATGATGGTCGCATCCGTGTTTGGCGACATCGCGGTGAACGCACATTGGAAGCGTGTATTCGTCATGGTCATACTGGCGTCACCTGGAGTGATGGTATGGGGTGCAATTGGTTACACATCTCGGTCATCTCTTGTTCGCATTGACGGCACTTTGAACAGTGAACGTTACATTTCAGATGTGTTACGACCCGTGGCTCTACCCTTCATTCGATCCCTGCGAAACCCTACATTTCAGAAGGATAATGCACGACCGCAAGTTGCACGTCCTGTACGGGCCTTTCTGGATACAGAAAATGTTCGACTGCTGCCCTGGCCAGCACATTCTCCAGATCTCTCACCAACTGAAAACGTCTGGTCAATGGTGGCCGAGCAACTGGCTCGTCACAATACGCCAGTCACTACTCTTGAACTGTGGTATCGTGTCGAAGCTGCATGGGCAGCTGTACCTGTACACGCCATCCAAGCTCTGTTTGACTCAAAGCCCAGGCGTATCAAGGCCGTTACTACGGCCAGAGGTGGTTGTTCTGGGTACTGATTTCTCAGGATCTATGCACCCAAATTGCGTGAAAATGTAATCACATGTCAGTTCTAGTATAATATATTTGTCCAATGAATACCCGTTTATCATCTGCATTTCTTCTTGGTGTAGCAATTTTAATGGCCAGTAGCGTACATTTTATGTCCTTCAAGCTTCGTCAGTCATGAATTTCTTAACAATGTCTACTTCTTGGACACCAATTTTGACGTTAAATTTCTCGCTATTCTAATTTCTGCTACTTGTTATTACTTTCGTCTTTTTGCTGTTTACCGTCAGTCCGCATTCTGTACTCATTACTCTCTTTATTTCATTCAACAGATCCTGTGATTTTTCTTCATTTTCACTCAGTATAGTAATATCGTCAACGAATCTTAGCATTGATAACCTTTCACCCTGAGCTTTAATCCCTCTCTTGAACCTTTCTTATATTTTCGTCATTACTTCTTTGATGTATAGATACAATATTAGGGGCGAAATACCCTTTTTAATCCGAACACTTCGTTCCTGGTCTTCCAGTTTCTCTGTTCCCTGTTGGTTCTTTTACATAGTGTACATTACCCGTCTTTCCTTACAGCGTACTCCTATTTTTCTCAGAATTTTGAACGTCTCGCGTCAGTTAACACTGTCGAACGATTTTTCCAGATCGACAAATCCCATGAACGTGCCTCGATTTTTCTTCATTCTTGCTTCCTTTATGAAGCGCAATGCCAGAACTGCCTCTCTGGTGCCTTTACCTTTCATAAAGCCAAACTGATTATCACCAATCAGATTCCGAGATTTTTCGTTCTGCTGTATATTATTATTGTTAGCAACTTGGATGCATCAGCTATAAAGCTGACTGGCTCCTAATTCTCGCTCTTATCTGCCATTGATATCTACGGTTTGTGTGGTTGATATTTTTTCGAAAATCTGATTGTATGTCCTCAGTCTCGTAGATTCTTCATATCAGCTTGGCTAGTTCTCTTGTCGCCACTGTCCCCAATGATTTTAGAAATATCCGGGGGATATTATCAACTCCTTTTGCCTCATCTATCGCAATTCTTCTAAAGGTCTGTTAAACTCTAACATGGGATCTCAGTACAACTTCTTATGCGTAAGACGTGTGTGTTCTCATTTAACACCAAGATTACGTCACTAACATGTCACATGTAGCCAGACAGTTCAAGGAAAACAACTTTCTTCTTAGCACAAAGCCTTTCCTATAGACGTGAGAAGCGGAAGCTGGGCCCAATGAGCCGTTGACATCGAGATATTTAGAAGCTGAGTACAAGCTCGGACTGAACAAGAAGTTTAAGTAAGTCGCTCTGTTGTTTCCAAAGGAATCACCGCATCATTCGCCTTTAGCTACTTATGAAAACTATGAAAAAGGGAAATTTAGAAGGCTGGACGGGGAATTGGATTTCTCTGCTTCCGAATATGCATCAAGTGTCTTAACCATTGCGCCACCTTGCCCTCTTATTAAGTAAACATATAAGGCGAGCAAAGCTTTCAATTGTCGTAGAAGCAGCTATGTTCTCCTCTCAAAAGAAAAGTTGCGACCCTATGGGTTAAGAGCACTGCAAGAGGTGCACTTCCTGTAAAGCGGTTGACGCGTGCTAACACGCAGTGCATGACATTTTTACAGAAGAAAACCTCGCTACAGGGAGGTGGCTTGGTAATTGTTAGCGCCTCTTTGGAACAATCTTGCGGAATCGAGCAAGTCAACATGTAAAACGAATAAGTGCTGTTTATTATTGCATATGCAGTAAATGAAAAACATCTTCTCCATCAGCTAAGTCAAGAAATCATTAAGTATATCTCATATTCGGAACAAGGATTACTACAGGTTTTAAAACATTTCGTGAGAGTATCCCGCTCACCGCTTTCTAGCTGGACTATGTCCTCGATCTACATCTACATCTACATTTATACTCCGCAAGCCACCCAACGGTGTGTGGCGGAGGGCACTTTACGTGCCACTGTCATTACCTCCCTTTCCTGTTCCAGTCGCGTATGGTTCGCGGGAAGAACGACTGTCTGAAAGCCTCCGTGCGCGCTCGAATCTCTCTAATTTTACAATCGTGGTCTCCTCGGGAGGTTTAAGTAGGGGGAAGCAATATATTCGATACCTCATCCAGAAACGCACCCTCTCGAAACCTGGACAGCAAGCTACACCGCGATGCAGAGCGCCTCTCTTGCAGAGTCTGCCACTTGAGTTTGCTAAACATCTCCGTATCGCTATCACACTTACCAAATAACCCTGAGACGAAACGCGCCGCCCTTCTTTGGATCTTCTCTATCTCCTCTGTCAACCCGACCTGGTACGGATCCCACACTGATGAACAATACTCAAGTATAGGTCGAACGAGTGTTCTGTAAGCCACCTCCTTTGTTCATGGACTACATTTTCTAAGGACTCTCCCAATGAATCTCAACCTGGTACCCGCCTTACCAACAATTAATTTTATATGATCATTCCACTTCAAATCGTTCCGTACGCATACTCCCAGATATTTTACAGAAGTAACTGCTACCAGTGTTTGTTCCGCTATCATATAATCATACAATAAAGGATCCTTCTTTCTATGTATTCGCAATACATTACATTTGTCTATGTTAAGGGACAGCTGCCACTCCCTGCACCAAGTGCCTATCCGCTGCAGATCTTCCTGCATTTCGCTACAATTTTCTAATGCTGCAACTTTTCTGTATACTACAGCATCATCCGCGAAAAGCCGCATGGAGCTTCCGACACTATCTACTAGGTCATTTGTATATATTGTGAAAAGCAATGGTCCCATAACACTCCCTTGTGGCACGCCAGAGGTTACTTTAACGTCTGTAGACGTCTCTCCATTGAGAACAACATGCTGTGTTCTGTTTGCTAAAAACTCTTCAATCCAGCGACACAGCTGGTCTGATATTCCGTAGGCTCTTACTTTGTTTAGCAGGCGACAGTGCGGAACTGTATCGAACGCCTTCCGGAAGTCAAGGAAAATAGCATCTACCTGGGAGCCTGTATCTAATATTTTCTGGGTCTCATGAACAAATAAAGCGAGTTGGGTCTCACACGATCGCTGTTTCCGGAATCCATGTTGATTCCTACAGAGTAGATCCTGGGTTTCCAAAAACGACATGATCGCGAGCAAAAAACATGTTCTAAAATTCTACAACAGATCGACGTCAGAGATATAGGTCTATAGTTTTGTGCATCTGCTCGACGACCCTTCTTGAAGACTGGGACTACCTGTGCTCTTTTCCAATCATTTGGAACCTTCCGTTCCTCTAGAGACTTGCGGTACACGGCTGTTAAAAGGGGGGCAAGTTCTTTCACGTACTCTGTGTAGAATCGAACTGGTATCCCGTCAGGTCCAGTGGACTTTCCTCTGTTGAGTGATTCCAGTTGCTTTTCTATTCCTTGGACACTTATTTCGATGTCAGCCATTTTTTCGTTTGTGCGAGGATTTAGAGAAGAACTGCAGTGCGGTCTTCCTCTGTGAAATAGCTTTGGAAAAAGGTGTTTAGTATTTCAGCTTTACGCGTGTCATCCTCTGTTTCAATGCCATCATCATCCCGGAGTGCCTGGATATGCTGTTTCGAGCCACTTGCTGATTTAACGTAAGACCAGAACTTCCTAGGATTTTCTGTCAAGTCGGTACATACAATTTTACTTTCGAATTCACTGAACGCTTCACGTATAGCCCTCCTTACGCTAACTTTGACATCGTTTAGCTTCTGTTTGTCTGAGAGGTTTTGGCTGCGTTTAAACTTGGAGTGAAGGTCTCTTTGCTTTCACAGTAGTTTCCTAACTTTGTTGTTGAACCACGGTGGGTTTTTCCCGTCCCGCACAGTTTTACTCCGCACGTACCTGTCTAAAACGCATTTTACGATTGCCTTGAACTTTTTCCATAAACACTCAACATTGTCAGTGTCGGAACAGAAATTTTCGTTTTGATCTGTTAGGTAGTCTGAAATCTGTCTTATATTACTTTTGCTAAGCAGATAAACCTTCCTACCCTTTTTTATATTCCTATTAACTTCCAACTGACGAAAGAATAATTCTTATGGGCAACATTTACAGTTGCCGTCAAACAGGGAATATGTGCAACACTTTGATGTTTGTGAGAAAGACGCTAACGGCTTTAATTACTCAATCTACAGATGTGGCGATGACGTACCTACATACCAGACGTTCTAAAAGTTTTGATATGTGCTGAAGCACATCCAGTTGAAAATGGCTTAAGTTCGAAATTACAAGTGTGGATTTCGTAAACAAACAATTTTATCGGTCAAAGAAAAGATTAATGTCATTAAAAAAGCCTTGTTGTTGTTGTTGTTGTGGTCTTCAGTCCTGAGACTGGTTTGATGCAGCTCTCCATGCTACTCTATCCTGTGCAAGCTTCTTCATTTCCCAGTACATACTGCAACCTACATCCTTCTGAATATGTTTAGTGTATTCATCTCTTGGTCTCCATGTACGATTTTTACCCTCCACGCTGCCCTCCAATACTAAATTGGTGATCCCTTGATGCCTCAGAACATGTCCTACCAACCGATCCCTTCTTCTAGTCAAGTTGTGTCACAAAGTCCTCTTCTCCCCAATCCTATTCAATACCTCCTCATTAGTTATATGATCTCCCCATCTAATCTTCAGCATTCTTCTTTAGCACCACATTTCGAAAGCTTCGATTCTCTTCTTGTCCAAACTAGTTATCGTCCATGTTTCACTTCCATACATGGCTACACTCCATACAAATACTTTCAGATCCGACTTCCTGACACTTAAATCTATATTCGATGTTAACAAATTTCTCTTCTTCAGAAACGCTTTCCTTCCCATTGCCAGTCTACATTTTATATCCTCTCTACTTCGACCATCATCAGTTATTTTGCTCCCCAAATAGCAAAACTCCTTTACTACTGTAAGTGTCTCATTTCCTAATCTAATTCCCTCAGCATCACCCGACTTAATAGACTACATTCCATTATCCTTGTTTTGCTTTTGATGTTCATTTTATATCCTCCTTTCATGACACTGTCCATTCCATTCAAATGCTCTTCCAAGTCCTTTGCTGTCTCTGACAGAATTACAATGTCATCGGCTAACCTCAAAATTTTTATTTCTTCTCCATGGATTTTAATACCTACTCCGAAATTTTCTTTTGTTTCCTTCACTGCTTGCTGAATATACAGACTGAATAACATCGGGGATAGACTACAGCCCTGTCTCACTCCCTTCCCAACCACTGCTTCTCTTTCATGCCCCTCGACTCTTATAACTGCCATCTGGTTTCTGTACAAACTGTAAATAGCCCTTCGCTCCCTGTATTTTACCCCAGCCACTTTCAGAATTTGAAAGAGAGTATTCCAGTCAACATCGTCAAAAGCTTTCTCTAAGTCTACAAATGCTAGAAATGTAGGTTTCCCTTTCCTTAATCTAGCTTCTAAGGTAAATCGTAGGGTCAGTATTGCCTCACGTGTTTCATTATTTCTACGGAATCCAAACTGATCTTCCCCGAGGTCAGCTTCTACCAGTTTTTCCATTCGTCTGTAGAGAATACGCGTTAGTATTGTGCATCCGTGACTTATTAAACTGATAGTTCTGTAATTTTCACATCTGTCAGCACCTGCTTTATTTGGGATTGGAATTATTATATTCTTCTTGAAGTCTGAGGGTATTTCGCCTGTCTCATACGTCTTGCTCACCAGATGGTAGAGTTTTGTGAGGACTGGCTCTTCCAAGGCCGTCAGTAGTTCTAATGGAATGTTGTCTACTCCCGGGGCCTTGTTTCGACTCAGGTCTTTCAGTGCTGTGTCAAACTCTTCATGCAGTATCGTATCTCCCATTTCATCTTCATCTACATCCTCTTCCATTTCCATAATATTGTCCGCAAGTACATTGCCCTTGTATAGACCCTCTATATACTCCCTATACCTTTCTGCTTTCCCTTCTTTGCTTAGAACTGGGTTTCCATCTGAGCTCTTGATATTCATGCAAGTGGTTCTCTTTTCTCTAAAGGTCTCTTTAATTTTCGTGTAGGCAGTATCTATCTTACCCCTAGTGAGATAAGCCTCTACATCCTTACATGTTTCCTCTAGCCATCCCTGCTTAGCCATTTTGCACTTCCTGTTGATCTCATTTTTGAGACGTTTCTATTCCGTTTTGCCTGCTTCATTTACTGCACTTTTATATTTTCTCCTTTCATCAATTGAATTCAATATTTATTCTGTTACCTAAGGATTTCTACTAGCCCTCGTCTTTTTACCTACTAGGTCCTCTTCTGCCTTCACTACTTCATCCCTCAAAGCTACCCATTCTTCTTCTACAGTATTTCTTTCCCCCATTCCTGTCAATTGTTCCCTTATGCTCTCCCTGAAACTCTGTACAACCTCTGGTTTAGTTAGTTTATCCATGTCCCATCTCCTTAAATTCCCACTTTTTTGCAGTTTCTTCAGTTTTAGTCTACAGTACATAACCAATAGATTGTGATCAGAGTCCACATCTGCCCCTGGAAATGTCTTTCAATTTAAAACCTGGTTCCTAAATCTCTTACCATTATGTAATCTATCTGAAACCTGTCAGTATCTCCAGGCTTCTTCCATGTATACAACCTTCTTTTATGATTCTTGAACCAAGTGTTAGCTATGATTAAGTTGTGCTCTGTGTAAAATTCTATCAGGCGGCTTCCTCTTTCGTTTCTTAGCCCCAATCCATATTCACCTACTACGTTTCTTTCTCTCCCTTTTCCTACTACCGAATTCCAGTCACCCATGACTATTAAATTTTCGTCTCCCTTCACTACCTGAATAATTTCTTTTATTTCATCATACATTTCTTCAATTTCTTCGTCATCTGCAGAGCTAGTTGGCATATAAACTTGTACTACTGTAGCAGGCGTGGGCTTCGTGTCTATTTTGGCCACAATAATGCGTTCACTATGCTGTTTGTAGTAGCTTACTCGCACTGCTATTTTTTTAATTCATTATTAAACCGACTCATGCATTACCCTTATTTGCTTTTGTATTTATAACCCTGTATTCACCTGACCAAAAGTCTTGATCCTCCTGCCAGCGAACTTCACTAATTCCTACTATATCTAACTTTAACCTATCCATTTCCCTTTTTAAATTGTCTAACCTACCTTCCCGATTAAGGGATCTGACATTCCACGCTCCGATCCGTAGAACGCGTTTTCTTTCTCCTGATAACAACGTCCTCCTGAGTAGTCCCCGCCCAGAGATTCGAATGGGGGACTATTTTACCTCCGGAATACTTTACCCAAGAGGACGCCATTATCATTTAACCATACAGTAAAGCTGCATACCCTCGGGAAAAATTACGGCCGTAGTTTCCCCTTGCTTTCAGCCGTTCGCAGTACCAGCACAGCAAGGCCGTTTTGGTTAGTGTTACATGGCCAGATCAGTCAATCATCCGGACTGTTGCCCCTGAAACTACTGAAAAGGCTGCTCCCCCTCTTCAGGAACCACACGTTTGTCTGGCCTCTCAACAAATACCCCCCCGTTGTGGTTGCACCTACGGTACGGCTATCTGTATCGCTGAGGCACGCAAGCCTCCCCACCAGCGGCAAGGTCCATGTTCCTTGGGGGGAGGGGGTGGGGGGAAGCCTTCTGTTATTGTAATAAAGCTAGGTGTAATGTCTATGAAATTCATATTATTCGGCGTTACTGGACTCGTTACTGTGTACAAATGTACTCAAAGCACCTGAAAGAGAAGCGAAAAGAGTTGCCTTGATAGGGTCTTCCATCTTTGATAAGAATGGTGTTATGACTTGAGAGTATTGCAAACAGTCGACGTCTAGTTTAAAAGTTGCTGAGAAATAATCCTACTCTGCTGAAAGCGGGTGAATGAATTTCGCCCTATGAACAACAATAATTCTGTATGTATTCAGGACAATTGCTATAGCAGCCACGGCTTACATGTATGAAGTTTTTTCACGAGAAATTGAAACGTCCCCTTAGAAAAATTGTACATGACTGTGCTTAAACTGACACACAATATTTTTGGCGCAACGCGATCTGAATTTCAGTAATCCCTACAAAAGAATGGCCCTGACTAACATTAACCTATACGTTTCACAAATCACTTACCTCACAAATATCTTCGTTACTCGAACTACTGCAATACAGCGAGCGCCACTACTGCCAGCTAAATAAAAGATTCAAACTACTGAAGGCACTAACTACTAATAGGCATAGTTAACAAATGAAAGATTCTGATAGAGAACAAACAATGTATTTATCTCAATAGTGTTCAAAAGTCATAATGTATATAGCAGTTCATGACATCCAGTCTTACAAATTTAAAACTCCGCCATCTCTCTCCCCACATCCACCACTGCTGGTGGCTCACCTCCAACTGCGCAACGCTACGCGCTGTTCACATCCAGCTGCCGAACACTACAATGGCAGACAACAATGCAAACCAACCACAGACTGCACACAGCACAGCCAGTGATTTTCATACAGAGCTCTACGAGGCGTTACCAATATAAAAACCTAAACAGTCTACTTACATAGCCCCCATGCTCCCCACAAAAAATTTTACAAATTGTTTTGGGCAGTGGCCAATAATGATTTGATAAAATTTTTCATAATTACAATAACAAAGATATCAAATGCACACACTTATTGATAGAATGTTGGTCAAAAGCTAAAGTTTTCTCACAGTCCATAAAGACAGTCCTGATCATTCATCACAGTAAAACTGTCGTTTCTTTTCTCAAAGTCTGAGCAGTAAAAGAGAATGCACACGGAAGTAATGGATTTCCATGCAGTCTTGAAGAAGTAGTGTTGTCCTTCCAACGGAAAGACAGTGCTGACTCTTGACATGCAGACAGGTAATGGGCCACAACAGAGCAAACCCACTGCAGAGTCAGTCAAAGTTGAAGAATATTGGTAGGTAGGTCATCACAGAACAGACCACTGTAGTCTTGTTAGAGATTACGGTATTGGTGGGCCACCAGAGGTGCAGACCCACTGCAGTCCTTGTAGAAATAATAGTACTGGTGAGTCAGCAAAGGTGTAGACCCACTGTAGTCCTTGTAGAAATAATGGTATTGGTGGGTCGTCAAAGATGCAGACCCACTGTAGTCCTTGTAGAGATGGCCAGCAGCCATCTGTTGTGACTGTGCAGGTGCACAATCACCATTGAAGAGTCTTGCAGATAATGTAGCAAGTCCATAAACCACCACTTGTGCACTCACAAAGTTCCTTTTTTTTTTAATTGTCCTTTGAGCCAGTAATGCTGTTATCCAGTCCCTTGCTGAATTATTAACACACGTGCAAACACTGAACAGTCCCTACTTCTCACATATTGTCCATATACTATGACCAACAGAAATGTGTGCAGTGAAATGAATGCTTACAAGTTACTTAATTTGATGAACTGGTGTCAATTACAATTTTATAACATAAGAATACAATAACAAAGGTACAAAATACATCATTAAAGAACATAACAATACAGATAACATTTGTGGTAATACAGGCTTTACAAAAGAATAGAAATAGACATGTACATCAGTGTTCCAAGAATTATGACATAAGTACATACTTAAAGATCAGAATAACTTTTGAAATGTCAACTTGACACATGAGCATTAAAACAAAACAGAATAAATAATGTCTAAGCATATTTACAAGGTAAATAACATATTATTAATGCCAATTATATTTGAGGATAACAGTATTCCTCATCATAGTGAATGTAGCTTAGTATTAGAAGAAGAAAAAATTCTATGAAACTACACAGATACAGGAAGAAAACAAATACACAAGGGTACACAAACATATAGCGGAATAATACAAAATGAAAGGACAGGGTTTGTTTTACTGCAGTATTTTGCAAAAAAAACTTTCTTTACTTCTTGGAGATCTCCCTTCATTCATCATTAGTCCCACAAATTCCTATCTATACCTGCTTTCTGTATTCTATTCATATTTCTTTCAAAATAATTATTTCTCTGCGTACAATACTCATTTTGGCCCAAATCTTTTTCGTATGACTTCTCAATGCATTCTTTCCCTATTGTCCATAGTCAGTTTCTTATATAGTCTACCCCCTCTTAACCTAACTTAAATCTACTGAGCTCAGATGCATAAACTAAGGGACGAGGCAATGCAGCAGCACAAAACAATTAATACAAACAGCAATGACAAAAAAATGGAAATTGGTGAAGCAAGCAGCATTATAGAAATTAGCAAAGCAATTGCAATATTAAAACTAATATAAGGCAATGTGCAGCAAACAATAAAAATAAATCAGTAGTAAAACTGGCTTAACAGAGTAATACAAAGTTAAATTTAGCAGCACTATGCCTGGCAAACAGCAGCAGCAAATGTAGTAACTTATATCTAAACATGACAAAGCTCAAGCAGAAAAAATATTACAGTAAAAATGGCCATATTTAATACCTATGTCACATCTTAACACTAGGGTGATGCATCACCTTAACTTACACTACTAAATAAGTCACCCAGTCATTGACAAAAATTATGTATGCAATTCCTGTGAAGGGAAATGTCATTTTGTGCTTCCTCGTTTTTTTGAAGTAGATTATAAAATGGTTATTTACTGGATCTGTAGGCATAAAATATCTATATTAGTACATCTATTAAATTTTATTTTAACCAATGCTGCAGTGCAGCTAGAAACTAGATATTAAACAAAATAGGCAAAGCAAGGCGTGAAACGTCATTCACTAGCCATATGGCATTTCATAATGCAGTAAACAATCTTTCAACTAGCAAGGCAATAGATGTAAAATGTTTCTCGTCATTTCATTAGGCATTTTAGTAAACATCATAAATTACGAGCTCCACAGTGTAATCATATATTTTCAAGTTTGAGCGTGTCGTATTTGCGATGCTTTCTACAAAGAAATGTCAATAGGGAGGATAATGGCCTCCTTTTTTCTCTCCCCCTGTGCCTCTGAAAGGCACACACTAATGGCTTCTTTCCAGGCGACTGTCGCGCAGCTGGGTGCCCACGACTCGTTACGTGAAAGTGGTCACTTAACTTTCTTACTGAAATATTTGCGACAGCAGTTTGCGGTACAGTGACAGTCTCATATAAAAAATTTCACAGGTCGAGAATTTGCATTGCAAATGTGTAGAAACAAAATCCTATGAATATAACCATGTTCAAAAAGTTTTCGTCGGCATTGTGATACATTCGCGCATTTGCACACATTTCATAACTCTTAAAGTACGATTCTTGGTTTCCAACATCCTTTTTCACAAACCAAAGTCCCTAACTACTATTCATTATTCTTATGCATACAAACACGTAATCACATTCCTCATATAGCATCAGCTTATTGATCATAAACATACCTCAACAGCATAATACACATTGTCATCGTAATAATAACATCACAAAAACTCAGTCAAATCTTAAAATCGTCGTAGCTTTCTGCAATAATTTCAAACCATAAAAAAAATATTCTCTGCTCATTTCAATAGTATCATCTACCTCGAACATACTTTAAAAATCATGATCTCATACGAAATACATCATTCAAAGCCCTCATGGTATCACAATGGTTCTGAAAAAATATGAAGAGTTCACAAAGTACAGACAAAATACAGTTTCATAAGTGTGAAGTTATCCAACTGTGTAATTGCGTATACATGTCACTGATGTAGTAAAAAAAAATGTTTGTCTCTCTCAGTTAAATGATCAGATAGCTGTGTAATTTATGTGTTAGAGAAATATGGTACCAATGTGTAAAGTTGTATAAGCAAATACCACATTAGCTAGGGCTCCTTGTGCTTGCCAAACACATGGTACTCAAAGTAAGCATGTACCCCCCTGAGGATTAATGTAACCATACCCTCAGGTGTTACAGATTACAGCAATGGAATGAAATGTATCATGGAAAACCTTTGTATCATTGTACTTCAAATATCTTTAAAATTAAATGTTTTAAGTACAAAATTAATCAAACAAATACGTGTCCTGTAGCGCCAAATGTGCGTCTTGTTGTAAGATAATCTCTGTGGAAGTGTCGTAGTTATCATCCTCCGAAAGCTAAGTTCTTCAGAAGTCAATGTACTTACCTCATAATAAACAAAGGTGAAATGCTTTGCGTATAGATATCTTAGTTATTACGCTTATTGCCGTGATGAAGAAAGTACTGTGCTGTAACGTATTGTTGTGGTACAGAAAAGGCTGTCTCATTGTAGCTATACCACAAAAGTAACTACTAAAACATGTTTTGCTTTCCAGAATAATTCAGAAAAACTGTACAGATATAAAACAGATACAGTGCAAAAGCAATGATATAAATTGTGTCACTCATTAGTAGTGTCGTGATATAATCGTGTAGTTGTCAAATAAACTAACCACTGTGTCATCTGGTATCTCACAGAAAGTACTTTAAATCCAAAATGTATTTTCAAGTAAACCAGAATGTTGCATTAAAATCTCATTAGCAGTACTGGCAAATGTTCTAAGTATGTGAGCCTTATAGTCGTTATGTAATCGTGCAACTAACAAGCAAGAATGTACACACACAATAACACTGTGTTGTCTGTTCACAATAACAATGCATTCGTAATTTCTGTTTAAATAAGATCTCTTGGTTCTTGACTGGATATTTAACTTCAAACATTGTTGCATGGTAACAGTTCCTAAGTCTGACAATGCATACTAGAAATGTGAAGTGAAAAGTCTTACGGCAAAGACAAAGTTAAAAAGCAGATTATCTTTCAATAAACGGTTTTACATGTGAAATGTGGTGCAATCCTTTACTCTTCCTAGTACGCAGAGTTTCCACTTCAATGCAATTGTCATGCGGTATATGTCAGTAAAGAATACTGGAATTTTTCTCGAGGTTAGCGTCTATGTTATTTTTCTCTGAGCCAGCCGGCGCACGCGGCTGCCTGCGGTGCGAGTCATTGTCTGTCTCTTTGTTGGCGCACGTCGTTATTAGGATTAGGAGACCTAACTTTTGCAAATTCACCTTGTCGAGAAGGCCCTGCCCTGTTTGAAGCTCGCCAGTTCTGATGGAATTCAGGTCTGTCGTTTTGTCGGTAGTTTACATAGTTTCTTGTTTGTCAGTCATGTGGTGGAGAATTTCTCCCAGAATCGTAACTGCGCACTGAACTGTTGCATCTGAAGTTATTCTGTCTCCCTTGATAATAATTATTTTTGTTCCCATATTGTCTGTTTCTATGGTAATCTCTGCTATATTCATTACTACGGAAATGCGATATTTCTCTGTAACTATTATTACTCTGCCAGTGGTTGTCATATGGGTGGTGTCTGTTTTGGTCACGATTTGCGTTGTAAGAATAGACTTGTCGTGTCCAGTTATTATTTATTTCATCGCGGAATCATGATGGATGTGACCTGTAATTGTTGTGTTCCTGTTTTCGCATTCCGCGATTGTCAGTGTCAATTTCCAGTTCTTGTAACAGTCCCTGAAAAGCTTCAATGTCGTCTTTACAACGTCCTGCCAAAATAATATGTCGTAAATTTTCAGGTAATTTGATTAAGCAAATGCGGATGAGTTCAGAGGGGCTGTATGGGTTTGAAAGATACTGATTCTTATGCAACATGTCTTCAAAATATTTCACAAGACTGGAAAATTCAGATTGTTCGAAATGTTTCATCATTATGATGCTATGTTTTACTCGGTCTTGTGTAGCTTGAGACCAATATGCTGAGAGGAAGGCATGATAAAATTCTCCTTCACTGTGACAATCGTGAATAACCGATCGCATTCTTTCAGCTGGTTCATTCTCTAAGTAGCCACACATAAATTCTAATCTGTGCTCCAATGACCAGTTGGGAGGAAAACAATGAGAGAATTGATGGAGCCACGCTTGTGGATGAATGTCGTTACCAGAATTCTTAAATGTTTTGAATTTACGTGTAGTAATGAACAGCTTATAGTCAAAATCATCGTGTCAGCGAGTAGCATATCGGTCATTGTTACATCGTGTTGTCGGTTCCATCTCAAAATTCGGTGCACCTTGCCAATTTCTTTCATAATTTCCGAAACGCCCTGTGTTATTATTTCGTGGCTTTTCCGTATATCTAAGTTCCTCTTCCCGTGTTGGAGCGTGGGTGTCCCCTGAAATATGTAATTTTTGTATTACTTGTGCCAACTGATCTTGTACTCCCCTTATTTCTCTTTTGTATTGCGTATTAATTTGATTCTGATTTTGTTTGAATTTCTTAATTTGTTCATACTCTTCTGTGTCAGTGATGGCTACAGGTCTTGTGTCATTCAGATCATCATCTACCTTTGCAGATAAGTTAGTGAACTGATCCGAAAGCTCGGCTACTTTCTCCAATAGTGTACTTATTTCCTCTGTGTGTTTTTCTGAACCAAGTTTCAGAGTGCCCATTTGTGTTGAAATCGTATCTACTGTGTTCTTTAAGTTTTCCTGAGTTTTTGAAAGTAGCGTAACCGAATCGGTAGATGCAACTGAGTCAATTTTAGCCTACAAGGTCTCATGATTTTCATGAACAATGGTTTGCAGTTCTTTTATGGCTGCTTCGTGATTCTGTAATGCATTTTCATGCCGCGAAAAAATAGGTTGAAAATGCTCACAAATTTGTGTTTTTACGTCATTACAGACTTTTTGACATTTCGATTCAATGTTATGTAACTCAGTAGTTAAATCTTCACGTGTTTGTTCAAGTGTGGTGTCTAACTTTTGAAGCTTTTGCTGTGTTTGTCCCTGATTTTGTTCCATTGTGTCTAACTTTTGAAGATTTTGTTCCATTGTGTCTAACTTTTGAAGATTTTGTCCCATTTGTTTCTGATTTTGTTCAAGCGTTGTGTCTAACTTTTGTAGCCTTTGTCCCATTTGTTGCATTAACTGTAATAACAGTGCACTGGTGTCTGAAACATGTTCCTCAGTGCTTTTCGGCAGTGAATTTGCACCGGCAACATTCACATTTTGACAAGCAGAAAATGTGTCTTGACTTATTTGAGAAAACGGTGAGGACCCAAAACCTGAATCTACAGTATTTGCGAGATTGTGTGCTGTCATTTCGGATTCCTGAGGCGAGCTATTGCCGACCAATCGATCGATAATGCTTCCCTGTTCACTAATTGTTTCACTGTCTACGCCATTATTTGCAGCCCGCTCCATTTCCCTATGCACAATTACCAAATTACTAATTTGAACATTAGTTAATTCATTACACGGTGGCGCTAACACACTGCTTTCGTCTTCACTGTCATTTCTCAGTTTACTTTGGAGCCTAGTATTACGTTTTTCACACGCCATTATTGTCACAATATTTCACACGACAACACAGAAAAGCACAATTTGAAGAGCAAAATAAGAAAACACATTAACACAGCATTGAAAATAATATCTCGTTAATTGCAAGCGCAGCTGCGAAATACTTGGTGCAAATCTACATGCATGCCACAACTGTTTTACTGTACAAGAATGAAAACTACAACTACAAAGGAAATTCTCTCTACAATTACGCGCTAGCAATAAACAAAATCTACACTAATTACACAAACTACAAGAACAAAATCAGAAGATTCCAGTGAGGTATCCTCGGCTAAGGGTCGACATATGAAACGTCCCCTTAGAAAAATTGTACATGACTGTGCTTAAACTGACACACAATATTTTTGGCGCAACGCGATCTGAATTTCAGTAATCCCTACAAAAGAATGGCCCTGACTAACATTAACCTATACGTTTCACAAATCACTTACCTCACAAAAATCTTCGTTACTCGAACTACTATAATACAGCGAGCGCCACTACTGCCAGCTAAATAAAAGATTCAAACTACTGAAGGAACTAACTACTAATAGGCATAGTTAGCAAATGAAAGATGTTGATAGAGAACAAACAATGTATTTATCTCAATAGTGTTCAAAAGTCATAATGTATATAGCAGTTCATGACATCCAGTCTTACAAATTTCAAAACTCCGCCATCTCTCTCCCCACATCCACCACTGCTGGTGGCTCACCTCCAACTGCGCAACGCTACGCGCTGTTCACATCCAGCTGCCCAACACTACAACGGCAGACAACAATGCAAACCAACCACAGACTGCACACAGCACAGCCAGTGATTTTCATACAGAGCGCTACGAGGCGTTACAAATATAAAAACCTAAACAGCCTACTTACAAAATAACAATTAAATTATTATCTTACTTTCGTACAGAGCCACGATATGGTAAGCAAGCAGTTATTAGATAACTGAATACTCGTCTGCGTTTTAATTTTCTCTCAGTTGCACTCAAATCAAAATAAACAGTGTTTCTGCTCAGTACTTAAAAAATTTCACAGATTAAACTGCTTTTTACAACTTGGTACGCACTCATTCGGCGATCACTCTACTTATAGTATGATTCACATTATCAAACGTAATCGGAATAATTTAGCTACAAGGATTCTGATACAACTTTCCATAACAGACCACACCAACACACATTACAATTATTTCTACTGTTGTATAGACAACAATATTCACGGTCTGCAAGCGCGCATGACAAAAACATGGCACTGTCAAATCGTACCGACTTCAAAGAACTCCAGCATAAACATCTTAGAAGAATACTGCAGGCAAAATCCATACTGGTGGCAGCTCCTTGCAATGTTTCAGTATGATCACTTAATCAAACAGTATTCTTTTTACACACTCATTTCTCATATTTTTCTTTTTGTCTATCAATAATAAAGTGACATATATTCTGTCATATGAATGATTCTTTTTGTTTCTTTCAGATTCTGCAACGTTATCTACTTGTACAGCCCTAAACGAGGTGAGTTCATTGATACTACGAAAATATTTTAATGCCTTCAATGGTAGAGAATACATTTACCAGAAGCAGTCTCTAGCCAATAGAAATATTGACCTGTTTTTATTGACTTCGTTATTTTGTCCTGATTTTATGCATAAAGCCTCTGTGAAAATAACGAATTTTAATGAGAGGCTAGCAGAGGAAAGTCTTCCGTATTGTACCTCACGGCAATTAGCTTTTGTGATATTTCAAGATGTCATTGTGGGTCTCACCTACCACCTATGAATATGATATAAATTCTGACAGTGCTAAGAAAATCATAAAACTTGCCAGTCTAATATTGTCACTATTCTAGTATTATGTATGAGTATTATATGATCTACTAGGGAACAGCACGTTTTATAATGTTAAATGTTTTTAAGAGGTGTCGAAGTGAGACGCTGTTCTATGTTTGAATCTGTCAAGCAACATCAAGGATAATTCTATGGACTGAATGATATAGTTTTGAGGGTCACATAATTTATCTTCTTCTTGCATGTGGTTTCATTCGCCTTTATCAACAATTGTGGTTCTTGAGATAGATAGTACGGGGTCTTAGAAATGCAGTACACGCCCAAAATACTGAGAAAAATCTTTTTAACTACTATTCGTTTCATTAGTTCCCACTATCATATTATTTTTTGTATTGGTTCTTTAGTAATGAGTTCCTCATGCTATTCGCGGGCAAGTGCTCTGCCAACTGAGCTACCCAAGCACGACTCACGACCCGTCCTCACAGTTTCAGTTCTGCCAGAAGAGCTTCAGTGAAGTTTGGAAGGTAGGAGACGTGGTACTGCCAGAATTGAAGCTATGAGGACGGATCGTGAGTCGTGCTTGGGTAGCTCAGTTGGCAGAGCACTTGCTCGCGAAAGGCAAAGATCCCGAGTTCGAGTCTCGGTCCGGCACACAGTTTTAACTTGTCAGGAAGTTTCATATCAGCGCACACTCCGTTGCAGAGTGTAAATCTCATTCTATAAATAACATTTTTTGACAGACGCTTAAATTGTCCAGTTCCAACAGTTAAATCAGAATTACCAGAAATACCAAAAAATTATTGAGAAAAATTTCCTACAAACAAAGCCAGAAATTCCTTAAGCCATCAAAAACTCTAAAACAATAACTTAAGTGGTGAAAGCACAATGACAGCAGAATTATTGAAATAAATGAAGCCAAAGCATAAAAACGCTTTTTTACAACATCTGGAAAACGAAACATTTCAGAAGACTAGAAGATGCCATTATCTGCTCACAACATAAAAAGAAAGATCCATAAAATGTCAGCACTTAAAAAGGAATGTCACTTCTACAAGTGGGATACAATAAATTAGAAAAAAATGTGGCATACAGTGTATCATAAACAAATTCTCCTCAACAAAGTTGAAGAATATTTGAAGGAAGGTACTGCTCAATACAGATTTATAACTTAAAATCAATAATTAGCCATAGAATGTTAATCAGCGAATTCATAATATCATTTATTGATTTCAAGAAAATATTTGATTTCGTCAACAGAGAGAAATTAGATAAAATAATGAGATGATTTGAAGTTAAAGCAAAATTAGAAAACTTAATTAATGAAATTGTAGCAAGTACAATATGTAAAGGGAAAACTGTGGGGGAAATATCTCATTCATTTGAAAGAAAAGCTGTTGTTGGATAAGGCGATGGGTTATCAACTGTATTGTTTAACTGTGCTTTAGAAAAAAGTGTATCTGGAATCTGAGCTAAAAATCATGAAATGGAATATTGTGAGAAGGAGATACAATGAAGTGCCTGTAAACTACGTGGGTTTCATAGATGATTTTGCAGTACTTTCAGGAAATACGACAGAGATTGTTACTCAAGTAAATCTTATGGGAACAATAGCCAAGACAACTGGTTTCAGAATTTCAAACGAAAAAACTTCACGAAAAATATAAAAAATACAACAATATTCATAGGCACACAGGTAGACACAATACAGAGAGTTAGGAACTTTAAATAAGTTGGAGAAACCGTACAGCAGCCTGTACTAGAATAATTTGCAACAGATACAAGGCTTAATAAAATGGAAAGAGTATATGTTTGACTAAAAATATCTACAACAAGAGATGCGTGTCTAGAAATACAAAACTAAAACGCCATTCTACCATGGAAAGCCTAGAATATTTATATGCATAGGAATGCTTAACAGTGACTATAAGCTGGATGTAATAGAGATACTTGAATATCAGATAAACAATGGGTGCAATTGGAATTGGAAAGTAATGAGAAGATCCACCAAAATATACGGAAATGTCAGAATTAATGTCTAAGCACGACTGATTCTCTTGAACACCTATTCTGAATGAAGGGAAACAGTTTAACAAAACAAAATTACAGTAATTCTAGAAAACTGAATCAACAACAGCATGAATTACGAAAATAACAAGCGAGCTAGAAATAAACATTAAAGAACAGGAAATAAAAAGAATAAACTTTTTAAGAATGAAGCACTGAAACTGGAAACCTTTCAAGACTGAAGAAATAGGAAATCAGGAACAACATGCATGAGGAGAAGATGAAAGAGTGCTGGAAAAATAGGAAAAAGGAAATGAAGTTGTTACGTGATCCTAATTGATCAATACGAAGATAAAAATTGGAAACAAAATACCCTTAAACGTGAGAAAAGCAAAAAACTAATTCTTATTTAATTCTCTTTTCCTCTCAGTACTCTCACAATTCGATTAACGCCAATTATCTACAGTAGACTAACGACGTTCTTCGTTGACCAAATTTCTGGTTCCATAGCCCTCCAAGTAAATATTACGTCTTAACTTTGGCTCCATAGCTATTCAAATAAATATCCTATCTTAACTTTATGATCTTGCCTATTCGAACAGTTGCCACATAATGATGAGCTGTGTTTACATCCATCTATCCTGCCAGTTCCTTAGATTTCCTGCATACGTTACACAAGAAGCAATGTTTGTACCGAAAGCAACTACAGATGATACATGCACTGCAACATTTCACTGCCATAGTTCTTCCAAGTCATTCTTTGCATATCGTGGCTTCCACTCGTCACAAGGAGCGTATGCATTTTGTATGTTTGGTCCGTACATGCCATATGCATAAATACGCAAACGATCTGACGCGACATGCCTACGCATCTCTGCAGACACAATTTTTTTTCTATTTTTGTAAAATTCATCCCTATCATTGCCTTCGTCCCAATCATTCATCCCCATTACGTTCGGAGGAAGGCAATGACAAACCACCTCCACTATGACCTTGCCTAGTCGGCGGTGCGAATCTCGCGCATCGTTCCCTACGCTCCTCGGAGTACGGGACCTCTTCATCATTCATCAAATACAGAAACCAGGTATTTAACAATTTCCTGTCATACCTTCTGAATGTTTGGAGATTTTTCCACCATGTTTTCCATGTTCTATGCAAACACGTAAGTGTCCCCTGTCATACAGTTTTGATTAGTGAAAAATAAACAACCCCAAAGATATGACGTGTTGTTGTTGCATGAACGCAGAAGCAGCTCATGAAAGGAAACGATTCAGAAAAAAGTACTAAGCATGAAAAGACTTAGTATGTAGCAGCTCCACTGATTTGACTTACAGAAAGAGTGTCTTGTTTGTAGCTTCGAAGTCAACACCCCAGCAGTTCGAGGCAAATCTTTGTCAACGTTGCCATTCGTGTTAGTGAAAACTTGGATAAATCATTAAAGAAATGTCATCCGAAGGTCGAGAGACGAAAACCAACACGCAGTACTCAACAAATAGCCACGATAGCCTCAACAATTTCGTATAACTTTTCATTATTCTTCGCGCCAAATAGGCCTATAGTATTCAGTACACCATCAGAGGCTGATATGCGAGATGGACGATTAGAATTTTTGAAACATTTCGCGCCGTAATAAAAGCTCGAGTTGGATACGAATGGGGCAGGAAGGAAATTATAAGGATTTTTTCATAGGACTTCGGTCTGCAGTGATTTGGAGAAACTTTGGAGGACTAAATACATGAGTGCAATTCCACGGAATCAATCGCAACAGTAACTGGATTTACTATTTATTTACTTCTCCAATAATAGAACATTGGTTCGAGCTCCGATGGCTTATCTCCAGTGGTAATATAAACAATGGAAATGGAAATGAGCGTTTGGCGTCATTGGCCGGGAGGCACCTTACGGGGCAGGTCCGGCCGCCTTGGTGCAGGTCTTATTACATTCGATGCCCTGCGCGCCGGATGATAAAGACAACACCCAGTCCTGAGCGGCGAAAATCCCCGACCCAGCCGGGAATCGAACCCGTGCCCGTATGACGGCAATCCGTCACGCTAACCACTCAGCTGTCGGGGCGGACATATAAACAATGATATAAACAATTATAATTCAAACGCTATGCCACAGTTACACTGTTTCCCATGGTACATTTGTGTCCCCAGTCGTCGATTTCACTTTTTTTTATCAACAATGGACAGAGAAATATCAATGGAAAACATTATCGTAGTTGTGACACTACGTTTGTATTATGTGCATGTTTCGCGACTGAAGATAGACGCAGAGACCGTGAAACATTTACAGTCTCAGTGACCAAATAAATAAACGATGAGAACAAGAACTGTTGCAATTTATTTCGCCCAGTTTAATTTAACTGTCATGGTATTTTCGCCTCTCGTTACGGAGAACATGTTCACAATGAACGAATAGTTAGACGGTGCTTGAACTGTGTTCCTTCCAGGTGTGAGTCAAGTGACTTAATCATCACCCCACATAGAAAAAGTCTAGCGAGTTGCATCCGCGTTTTGGCGAAGTTTTGAACCAGAAGCTTCTGACGTCACAACGGACACAATGGTATTATACATGTTGGCGTCGTGGTGTGATGAGCAATACCCGTTCTACTGACATGCCTTTCCAGAGCGAATATTTATACTGTTGGTGTTTGTAACCTGGATGACGAAACATAGCATCTTCTGTGGTGCGTAAGTACCAACACTATTACGAACCTGACGGCAGTGGCTGAGGTGGCATGGAGATAGACATTGTACTCGTACTTGGAAGGACGTCAGTCGAAATCCCCGTCAAGCCATCCAGATTTAGGTTTTCCATGATTTCTTTAACTCGTTTAATGTGAATGACGCGACGATTCCTTTGGAAGGGCATGGTCGATTTTCTTCTCTAACGTTCGTCAATACGAACTTGTGCACCGTCTTTAATGACTATGTAGTCGAAGTAACTTTAAACAAAGTTCCCTTTTAACACGTTTTTGAAAGTACGCTTTCTTGTCTGTCTTTTCGGAATAAATTTTGCTGTTCATTTTAATTAGAGAGTTGAAATTTTAAACGTAGCTCATAATTGGATAACAGCTTGATTTTTCGTCGGGCTGTTGGTTGGAGATGGTGGTAGCGGTGCAAAAGGAACGTAAGTGAGACATCTCGGCTGCCCACAGGATCGGCATGTTGTGCATATAGTATCGGAATGCGTGCCAGGCGCTTTGCGAGTGGAAGGGCATGGATGAGCAGAAAGCAGAGAGGGAGAGGAAGGTTAGATCGGCAGAGAGATAGAGGAGGACATGTGACACATATGTACAGATGAAGCTGCAGATAACATATATAATCTCATCAAAATGTTTAAAATCCATTGGAGAAATTTCATACAGACAAGACTAAATAATTATTAAAATAAAAATAAATTTGTAATAAAACACGTTTTTAAATCAAACTAAAACTTGAAAAATAATTTTTCCTAGTCTCTACCAATCCCTAACCTCATACAGATAGCCTCAAAAGTTATGCTTGTGAATTTTCGCAGCTGTAAAAATCCTTGTTAAGATTTATAACGGAAAACATGCGGCGCATGCGGCAGATAATAGTTAGGAAGTGATCTGTTCATGCAACTTGTATCTTGAGAAAATAGTGAACAGTCCACGATACATCCAAAATGTTATCCACGCCACTCTGTTGCTGTTCCTACGACGTCAGGAGGAATACGATACCACCCTCTACCGGCAAACGACAGCCGGACACAAACTTCATTTCTTCCGTTCCCAGACGCACTCTTTATCTGCCGTGGCTAATACAATCACCAGAGCTGTTCTCCATCGAAAAAGGATCTGTTCATCGACACTGATACAGCTATGGTTCAATGGTTCAAATGGCTCTGTGCACTATGGGACTCAACATCTGTGGTCGTAAGTCCCCTAGAACTTAGAAGTACTTAAACCTAACTAACCTAAGGACATCACACACATCCATGCCCGAGGCAGGATTCGAACCTGCGACCGTAGCGGTCACGCGGTTCCAGACTGAAGCGCCTTTAACCGCACGGCCACACTGGCCGGCGATACAGTTATGATTATTATCACATGCAGTGTGCGATCTGTAGAAAAACTGATTAACTTCTGTTTAAATAGGAGTATATCACAATAGTATTCAGTTTTTTGCATTCCACCAATATAGTTGGATGTCAATTCAGGATAAATGGGAACGCTCTGAGATAGGTAGATTCACGTGCATGACCAACAATACACACCACCTGATGTTGGGCGTGTCAATTAAAAAAATATCTTCTCGGATTTTTGCCGCGTCATTGCAATAATACCTTACTGGAGTCCTTGCCGGATCAATTCTTAATATGTCTACGACGTCTTGTAATGTATCCTTCCACCTTCGTCGAAAGATGGAGAGAAACGTCATGGACGTTCTGCGAACTGAACTGGTACGAAACCCGAGATGATTTTATTGTCAGCTGGTCAGCATCGCCACCTAAAATACACGATAGAAATGCTTATGATCTCGGCGTCGGGAGTCGAAATCACCTACATACAGACGCGCGAGACTAACAATAGTTCACATTCTGGTTGGAATCCAGGCAGTAAGTACAGTTAATAACAAAATTCACAGCACCGAAGAAGATGACTGTGTTGGTAGTCAAAATATGATGCATAAAATGAAGCAACAGTTCGACTGAACACCCTGAAGCACACCATTAACAACATGCATCCTCTTTATTCATTTTTCATTAACCGTTTAAGTTTCGACTGCAGGGTTTGGATATCATTTACACGTTTTTAACGTTGCATAATGTGAGGTGTTAGGTTGTGCTGTTTTGCATACTCCCATGATTCTACAGTCTGATCTCTGATGAACTATAGTGAGGGGAAACACCCTGTATGATCATGTTAATTAATTAATTGAAATGATAATACTTCACAATGGAAACATCTTACCGAATGATAATTATTGGGGTGCCCCGTCAGGCACGACAATATGGGAACTACAGCATACACATTGACGCATTATTAAGAGGAGGTATCAACTAATCTATAACAGAAACAAGTGGTCATTATAACATTCAGGTGTAATATCGAAAAGCAAAACACGTGAGCTACCCACAAACAACTGCAACTGAACATTTAATACTTGGAAAAGAGGATGTAATGGTGAACTCTAACCTTGGCACAGTTGGTTGAGTACGATAAATGCAAAATTATACAAATAATACACGAATACGACCAGTATCTGTAAGCATGGTTAATAAATTAGAGGGAGAACCCGAAAAAATAGGTTCCAATACCAGTAAGATCGTCAAAGTGCGCACTGAAAGCAACTTGCTGTGAAGCATTAAAATGGAATAACTGCCTCCTGAAGGGAGTGGTCTAATATTGCGTCCCTGTGGAAAACGTGATCGCAGGCATGACCCGCCTTACCAGACTTGCAGCGTAATGCGTAATGGAGCGGCAATAGCGGCAGAAGATTTTGAGTTCAGCTCTCTCTCTCTCTCTCTATGGTTAGTGCTCAAGTGGAGACATAGCTTTGTGCAACCGCAAGTCTCGCTACATAGGTCGTCCAGCAACAAGTCTGTACTCCAGTACATCCCAGCCGCCTCTGTCTTCAAGAACAACGATCCGAAATTCCGCTGTATCTGTCAGAGACAGAACCTCGCCAGCCAATGGTGGGAGAAATTGAGAGTTCCGGCAGTAAAACTCGAGTAAAGATGTTAAACAATCTGCTGCTCTTGAGGATTTACGTTACATTTAACCAGTAGAACCATGGGGTGCAGAGGCAGGCAGAAATTCTCTTCCACTGTGTGGTACAATTTTGAAACAGGCATACGAGACGATCAACACATAAGCACAGACTACAAAGCGTATTCTTTATAGAAAATAACGGTAAGAACCAGTCAGAATGTTGGGTTCTAAAGTTTTTAACTGAATATTATTTTGTGGTGTAGCTCCTGAGGCAAACAGCTGTTCGTTTCATATCAACTAAAAGAATGCAGAAAGTCGTACTTGGCAATTCAACCAAGGTAATCCGGGACATAATTCTGACTGGAGAGAAATCACGTATAGGGTTCACGAAGACTCCGTCCTACGTTTGCAGAATTAGTTCTATCTGCAGGTAACCAAGAACACATACAGAAACAGAAAAAAATTGTGAATGAAGTTTTTAAAATTGTTATTGACTGGTTTTCTGTGAGTGGTCTCGCCCCTAATTTTAAGAAACGATGCATTGAGTTCTATACATGTAGAGGTACTACACCAATGATAAGTGCGCTACAGGGTGAATAAATAATAAATAAAATGGAAATTTCAAAATTGTTAGGTGTCCATACGGACGAGAAATTAAATTGACAAAACCACATTTTGGAACTTCTAAAACAACTTTGTTCAGCCACATTTGCACTTTGAAACATCGCAAATGTTCTGGGGTAACTCATCTTTGAGAAAAAAAGCTTCATTCCACAAAAACACGCTGTAAGAATAATATGTCGTGCTCACCCACAATCATGTTGTAGATATGTTTAAGGAGTTTGGCATTCTGACTACTGCATCACAGCATATATATTCCCTAATGCATTTCACTGTAAATAATTACTACAGTTCAAAGGGGCCGGCCGCGGTGGTCTCGCGGTTAAGGCGCTCAGTCCGGAACCGCGGGACTGCTACAGTCGCAGGTTCGAATCCTGCCTCGGGCATGGATGTGTGTGATGTCCTTAGGTTAGTTAGGTTTAAGTAGTTCTAAGTTCTAGGGGACTGGTGACCTTAGAAGTTAAGTTCCATAGTGCTCAGAGCCCTTTGAACCATTTTTGACTCGATCCACATCATTACGATCTGTCATGCAATATGATCCATGGAGCATATAATTAACTAACTAGCACGTACCAGCCTCAGGAAAGCGGCACCTTGCCAGTTTCTTTTTCTTCCTTAAAAGGCTTCATTGAACAACGGTGTATTTTTCTCTGGGAGATAGTTTTCCAATCCTCCGTTTGGAGTGTGGTGTGGGGAACTCAGTTCCCTGTCGGCTGCGTTATCTGACCCCGAGTCTTTGAGTCTGAACACTTCTATGCTAGCCAGTTTATAGGCTCCCAACTCCTCAGTCTCTTCACCATACTGAAAAATCAAAGTCAAAAGAAGGCAGTAAAAGAGACAGGTGGTACTGAATCTTGATTGCAATTATTATGTAGCATCGAATATGGACTACCTACCTGGTCAAGGCAATGAGCATAAAATGTTGTGGGATAGTTTCACAGAAAACTGGCCAAATAACAATAAGAAACATTAAATACGGCTCCCACTTATCCTGTTGGTGATACTGAGACGGTGCTATCACTCCATTCATTTGAAACTATTAAATAAATAAAATACGCTGTGGTGACAAAAGTCGTGGAATACCTCTTAATATCGTGTCGGACCTCCTTTTTCCCGTCGTAGAGCAGCAGTTCGATGCGACGTGGGCTCAACAAGTCGTTGGATGTCCCCTGAAGAAATATTGAGCCTTCATGCCTCTATAACCGTCCATAATTGCGAAAGTTACTGTGCACGAACTGACCTCTCGATAATGTCCCATAAATGTCGTATGGGATTCATGACGGGCGATCTGGCTGACCAAGTATTCGCCCAAATTGTCCCGAATATTGCTCAAGTCAAACGCGAATAATTTTGGCCCGGTGACATGACGCATTGTCATCTATAAAAAATCCATCGTTGTTTGGAAACATGAAATCCCTGAATGGCGACAAATGTTCTCCAAGTAGTCAAACATAACCAATCTCAGCCCATGATCGGTTTAATTGGACCAGAGGACCAAGTCCATTCCATGTAAACACAGCTCACAGCACTATGCAGCCGCCACGAGCTTGCATAGTGCCTTATTGATTACCTAGGTCCACGGATTAGTGGGGTATATGTCACACTCAAACCCTCCCATCAGCTCTTACCAACTGAAATCGGAACTCATCCAACCACGCCACGGTTTTCCAGTAGTCTAGGTTCCAACTGATATGATCACGAGCCCAAGAGAGGTGCTACAAGAGATGTCCTGTTGTTAGCAAAGGCACTCGCGTCGGTCATATGCCGCCATATCCCATTAACGCCAAATTTTGCCGCTCTGTACTAATGGATACATTCTTCGTACGTCCCACACTGACTTTTGTGGTTATTTCACGCAGTGTTTTTTGCC
This sequence comes from Schistocerca cancellata, assembly GCF_023864275.1. Classification (NCBI taxonomy): domain Eukaryota; kingdom Metazoa; phylum Arthropoda; class Insecta; order Orthoptera; family Acrididae; genus Schistocerca; species Schistocerca cancellata. Next base: position 948,749,203 of record NC_064626.1, read on the forward strand.
TGTTAGCAGTGACAACCCTACGCAAACCCCGCTGATCTCGGACGTTAAGTGAAGGCCATCGTCTACTGCGTTGTCCGTGGTGAGAGGTAGTGCGCGTAAATTGGTTTTCTCGGCACACTCTTGACACTTTGGATCTCGAAATATTGAAATTCCTAAGGATTTCCGAGCCTGAATGTTCCATAGGTCTAGCTCCGACTGCCATTTCGCGTTCAAAGTCTCTTAGTTCCCGTCGTGTGACCATAATCACGTCGAAAACCTTTTCACACGAATCACCTGAATATTAGTGACAGTTCCTCCAATGCCCTGCCCTTTTATACCCTGCGTACGCGATACTATCGCCATCTGAGAATGTGCACATAGCTTTTCCATGCCTTCTGCCTTCTCTCACCCCAGTGTGCAACTACTACCATCAGTTGGTAACATCCAGCGATCAGAAGGTCCACGTCAATATGCTGGGGAAACCGGCAACACGCTTAGAGACTATTGTAGGAGGGCAGCGACCGCTTGGGAAAGGAGACGGGGTGGTTGTGCGGCAGAGGCGTGGTGTTTGCGGTCGCGGAGGCGCGCCAGACGGACTAATACCTGGCCGGCGATCAATCAGCGGCATTCATTCCGCCACAAAAGAACTTCTACGTAAATGCGCGCCCGCGCAATCTCCCGACGCCGTTTACGGCCATTGTTCCTTTATTTAATTTTTCAGCTCCCAATCTGGCAGGAATTTTGTACGGCAAACAGGGATTACTGAAGCAGAATTGCTTCATTTAAAATTCATTGCTGGCCTCCGAGGGGATTCCAGTGGGGATTACCTGATGGAATGGGACATTAAGGTAGCGCACAGAATGAAAAGGCAGCTTCAAAGTATGGACCTGTTCCGTCGACGTGATACACAACAGTTTCCAGATCGGTCACGTCAAAAATTGAACAATACACAGACGACCACAGAGAAATGGAACTATTGTAGCAGGATTGTGGTTAACTGCGACAGAAGCAAAAATTCACTTTTTTAAAGTATCAGCAAGTTTTTTGGAACAGTTTTTCTGTGACAGCTTTTAAATGAAACCTTCTCTCTGTTCGTGATGTCATCAGCGAATTATGCTACACAGTTGAATTTGAAACGATTAAGGTCTCAGAAGTAGTATAATTACTGTTTTCGGATTTTTACCAAGTTGTCATCAGATGATTTTAACATGTTATATACTAAAAAAGGCGGCCACTGTGTTTCTCTAAGTCAGTGTCCCTAGGCTACGTAAACATGAAATTCTCTGAATTGCCCGTGGCATAGGTATTCTGCCAGAGTCGGCAAATGGAAGATCAGTTGACGGAATGGGCAGTGTCTTGAAAAGATGTTGGAAGACGTTTATTAATAAAGCTGAAACAAGGGTAATGAAGTTTAATTGAATCAATTCAGGTGGTGCTTATAAAGATAAGAAGTGAGACATTAAAAGTAGCAGATGCGTTGTGCTATTTGAACAGCAAAATACATAGTCCAATTACATTAATGTTACCACCACCTATATCGACGCCATCGTGCGACAACCACTCACAAGCGGCAGGTGAAAGCATGAGCAGCGGAGGGTATATAAAACGCGTCGGGTGGAGGTGGAGTGGGGGGGGGGGGGGATTTGGATAACAGTGCAGTCGTTGTCATAATACGGAAACAAAGTGATTTATCTGATGAAACGTCATTCCTGCGGACACTAAGTGTGCTACAGTCATGTGGATGAACATCTATTTCATTCACCTCGATGGACAATGAAGCAGGAGATCCCCGGTTTGAATCCCAGTCTAGAACAAATTTTCACTCTTCTCCTCCAATGCCGCATAAAGACCTGCTGCAGCTGACATCTACAGTCCCTTTCCTTTCTCTCCCCTCCTCCTAAAATTTACGTAATGTACTACATTCCTCGCAGTACCGTGTCAACACAGGCAAGAACAGAAACATCAATGGCTGTAGCAGTATGCTCATCATGCCGTCTGCGCTTAACCAAGCGACCAATGAAAAGTCAGAACTGGAAGACCAATCGCAAAGCACTACGTTTCACCTGAGTGTAGATTTATATTACTAGTATTGTTTTGGCACGTTGAACTCATATCACAAACAAATCACCTTTGACACGATTTCTTGCAATTAAGTGTCAATTAATGTTACATGCGCAGTAAAAGCCCTCAGGAGATGTAAACGTAAATAATAGTATTGTTCACTGCTTATATTCGGCTTGGTTGTGTGGTTAGAGACGTCGAGTTACGGAACTGAAGGAAGAACGGAACCTCTTGTACGCTATTTCTTCCTTCTTCGTGTTTGTAACAGATTGTGGGATCAGCGTTGACATTTGTATTTTTCCGTGTCACAAATATTTGGCCTTTCTACACGAATATGTCGTGAATTACGAGGGGGTGGTTACGCAGCAGAACTGACAATAATATGATAATCAACGTTGAGAGTTTCAACTCCAAAGCTATATACACTCCTGGAAATGGAAAAAAGAACACATTGACACCGGTGTGTCAGACCCACCATACTTGCTCCGGACACTGCGAGAGGGCTGTACAAGCAATGATCACACGCACGGCACAGCGGACACACCAGGAACCGCGGTGTTGGCCGTCGAATGGCGCTAGCTGCGCAGCATTTGTGCACCGCCGCCGTCAGTGTCAGCCAGTTTGCCTTGGCATACGGAGCTCCATCGCAGTCTTTAACACTGGTAGCATGCCGCGACAGCGTGGATGTGAACCGTATGTGCAGTTGACGGACTTTGAGCGAGGGCGTATAGTGAGCATGCGGGAGGCCGGGTGGACGTACCGCCGAATTGCTCAACACGTGGGACGTGAGGTCTCCACAGTACATCGATGTTGTCGCCAGTGGTCGGCGGAAGGTGCACGTGCCCGTCGACCTGGGACCGGACCGCAGCGACGCACGGATGCACGCCAAGACCGTAGGATCCTACGCAGTGCCGTAGGGGACCGCACCGCCACTTCCCAGCAAATTAGGGACACTGTTGCTCCAGGGGTATCGGCGAGGACCATTCGCAACCGTCTCCATGAAGCTGGGCTACGGTCCCGCACACCGTTAGGCCGTCTTCCGCTCACGCCCCAACATCGTGCAGCCCGCCTCCAGTGGTGTCGCGACAGGCGTGAATGGAGGGACGAATGGAGACGTGTCGTCTTCAGCGATGAGAGTCGCTTCTGCCTTGGTGCCAATGATGGTCGTATGCGTGTTTGGCGCCGTGCAGGTGAGCGCCACAATCAGGACTGCATACGTCCGAGGCACACAGGGCCAACACCCGGCATCATGGTGTGGGGAGCGATCTCCTACACTGGCCGTGCACGGTACATCCAAACCGTCATCGAACCCATCGTTCTACCATTCCTAGACCGGCAAGGGAACTTGCTGTTCCAACAGGACAATGCACGTCCGCATGTATCCCGTGCCACCCAACGTGCTCTAGAAGGTGTAAGTCAACTACCCTGGCCAGCAAGATCTCCGGATCTGTCCCCCATTGAGCATGTTTGGGACTGGATGAAGCGTCGTCTCACGCGGTCTGCACGTCCAGCACGAACGCTGGTCCAACTGAGGCGCCAGGTGGAAATGGCATGGCAAGCCGTTCCACAGGACTACATCCAGCATCTCTACGATCGTCTCCATGGGAGAATAGCAGCCTGCATTGCTGCGAAAGGTGGATATACACTGTACTAGTGCCGACATTGTGCATGCTCTGTTGCCTGTGTCTATGTGCCTGTGGTTCTGTCAGTGTGATCATGTGATGTATCTGACCCCAGGAATGTGTCCCCTTCCTGGGACAATGAATTCACGGTGTTTTTATTTCAATTTCCAGGAGTGTATAAATTCTGCAACAGAAAACAGTGACGTATGGGTTCCATTTTTTGGCACTGACGGGGAGAAGACGACTAGCTCCACAATCCGATTTCTCAGAAATTTCTCTCAGTGGAAGTGGAGCCAAAGTAAGGGAACAGGTGCCACGGCTTGTCCATAGATACTCGACCTTTTCTGAGAAAATGAACGTTAAAGTTTTCAATGGAGTTTAGATACCTTTTAGCACGCGATAAGCTCAGCACAAGTGGGACCATATTGGCTAGCGTTTTGTGACTTCAGCTTTTGTGTCCCGTGTTCGAAACGCGATAAATATTTTTTAGTCATTTTATTTTTTCGTTTATCTACTCGTGTCCGCAGAAGGTTAATACTGAACCTTTCTTATCAAGTTATGGGATACAAGGGTGTTTTATTAATTGTAAAATTACAACTGATTTTCTCAATAAGGCTCATGCATTTATTATACAGTATTTTTGGGAATGGTATTTTCGGGGGTTACAATCATTTCAAATTCTCATAGTCTTGTATTTCATTCTTATACCAATTCCTAGTTCTTATACTTCATTCTTTGGTACATTCCCTTGGATGAGACCTATCGTGGAACAATCTAAACAGAGAAATATCGAACACTACGACCATCGTGTGAAGGCATGTTTGCTACAGTGACATTTCTTATTATGAACCTCACTCGGGAAAGAAACATAGTTAATATCACTGAAGATTTAAAGCGTTGGCAATAATCTCACAGCAAACTACGTGTAACTGATTACTTTTCCAAAAACTGGAATTTGCAATTGATTATGATCAAGATACACTACAGGAATTTTACCGAAAATTATTTCAAATAATGTTTCTATTCATTTATTGCTTTTTTTTTCTTTTAATTTATTGACGAGAGATAGAATTAGTAGACGAGTAAGGGCAACGTTATTTCAATACACATTGGAAAACATTCGTATAGTAATCTTCTGCGGACATTGGTTGATAAATGAAAAACAAAAATAAAAATAATAGTCGGATTTCGAACACGGGCTCAAAAGTGTGAAGTCGCAATACTGGCCACTGTGCCATAGCTTAGGTTGGAATATTTTCTCATTAAAAGGCACATAAATTACCTCCAAAACTTTGACCGCTGTTTTCTCAGAAACGGACTAATATCTACGGATAAGCCGAGATACGTGTTTGCTTATACTGACCCATTTTCACTGAGCGAAGTTTCTTGGAAGTCGGGCTATTGCCGTGTTCTCCTCGTGAGTGGATACTAGTTTTTTTAATATATTATTTGTGAATTTGTTTTCTGTTTCTTTTTAATTGTGATCTTATAGTACATTGGTAATAGCTTGCACGAGCCACCACTGGTAGTGGGTAACGTCATGCGCGCGCACACTTGATAACGACAAATTAAAAGTGCGACCCAGGTCGCTTTAGGTTGCCGCTTGTCTCAGCCTCTACTCTTAATGTCTACTACGTGCCTGGTGAAAAACTCACATTAGAGACGCAGCAGCCAAGCCGCCTTCCTCTTTGTCCAGACGCGCGAACTGCAGAGGCAGCCAGACGGCTGACGGCTGCTGGGCACCTGCCGAGGAAAAGCACCCTCCCAGCGAAGAAAGGCGCCGCCCGCTGCTCGTAAAGCGCGCGCGCGTGTGTCTGTGTGCAGCAGACTGCTGCCGTCTGGAGCGGAGCAGCTGACACTCCTACTGCTGGTCGCTGGGTACACCACTACTCTGCTGAGCAAAGGGAGCGCGTAACATCACGTCCGTGGCGGTTTCAGTGCGATTCTTATTGGACAGGCGACGTAACTGACACAACACAGCTTAAAACTGTAGCTCTTTAACTAAGTCTTTTCCGAACTGTCGCTCTCTTCCCTACTCTTAGATAAGAAATTTCGTGCCGCCAGTGAAATTCTCCCGTCGAATTTTAAGAACTGCAGGTGTTTCTGTCGACACGTTCAGTATGACTCTACTGAGACAGATGGAATCGTCGCAGACACGAAACAGTTAGGACAGTCTTAACGTAGTTTGGATGTAATCCTCAATATAAATACGAGGGGTGTTCACTAGGTAATGTAACACTTTATTTTTTGGGCCAATTTCGGTTCAAAAAATGCGGCATTTGTTGTGGGACATTACGGCAAGAAAGGAAGAATGAATTGATTGTTAGTGTTAATAACGATCATCCTCCTTTACCTCCTCTGCATTACTGCAGATGACGTGTCACTGAGCACATTTGTTAGTTGTTTCCACTGCACTGTGTGGAATACGAAGGTTCTGTTATAGTTCACTAACCTGCTGATTCAAGCTGATGTCCCCAGCGCAGAAAACAGCACGCAGGTCGTAGGTTCTGTATCTTGAGGCTGAAACTGACTTTTAGCGAGGTTCTGTTCTGAAATAATGTGTCACTTCTTTGGGATGCCACTCGCGTATTTTAATATAGCCACACGAGAAGACTACATGATCTTAATACAACACCTTCTGATACAGCAAAGTACATGATCAAACACAATGTTTACGAAAATGTATCTTTACACTATTTGTTGCACGTGCCTTTGCCGCATGACTACCGCGGTGAATCTTTTAATACTGAATACTGGCAAACACATCCTGCTACAGACAACATGACTGTACATCTCGACTGCCTAATCCAGAGTGACGAACAGGAACTTCAATAAAAATTGGAAACACAAGCTGCGACAGACAACATGTCTGTTCTTCTCGACTGCCTAATCCAGAGTGACGAACAACCCGAAACACATCGCGCGCTATACCAGAAAAGGCGTGATCCGAACGTTTCCGAAGTGCTTCGTCTGCAATTTCGTCAGTCTTTTGTTTTTGATTTAAACTGTTTTTAATAATTCTAAAATGACTGATTGATAGTCAGCTGTTGAGAGATATTTATATTAAAAAGTGAAGTCATTCCAATGAGACGTTTAATTAATAATAATAATTATACTGTAGCGTTTTGGCGCCCTTGCTCCGAACACAGCAGCCAATCACAGAGCAGTAGCATTATGCAGGCGGTCTTTCTCACGGGAATGGTACCGAATCTAACATCTGTCACAGGTGGCTCACACCACATTTCGTCATCTACATAGTTCTTGCATCTCCACTGCTCTGGGAACAGCTTCTTGGAGCCTAATATGATGGCTGACTAAGCCAGAAATATTACAACATTCTCCCTGCAGTGTAGTTTCATGAAATTCCGATAGGTGGCGGCGCTATACACAGCCTTCAAAATGACGTCTGTAACGGAAGTGCGTTCCAAGCAGAGAGCTGTCACTGAGTTCCTTTCGGTGGATCAACAGATCGTGATCCAACATTTCGTTGCTGAACTCGGCGTCTCTGTTGGTACTGCTAACATATTCGTCCACCAGGTGAAATACTCAAAGGTTTGTGCCCACTGGATTCCTCGCTATCTAAGAGAAGACCACAAGGAACATTGAGGGCCATCGATGCGGAATTGCTTGAGCGTTGCGAGGCTAGTCGTGGCAATTTTTTATTGAACACGGATTAATGACACAGCAAGACCTTGGCTCCTACTCGACCAGTAGAGTGGTACCATGCTGCATACCCAGGCTCTCTCAGTAAGGTGGCGTAAGGCCGTCGCATTGAACTGAGATTGTGTTGAAAAATAGGATTTTGTAGCCAGAATAGTGGGGAATGATATGTGTTTTGGAATCCTGAGTAAAACCAACCTGCTTTCAGAAAAGAAACGTGTTGCATTACTTATTGAACGCCCGTAGTAAAATCTGATGCAGCATTTCTATTTGGGAACCACTAAACAACAATGACAGATTTTGCTAAAATAGCCCTGTTATACATGGGAAAATATTTTAATAGTAAAAGTATTATAGAGACAAAGAAGTTCGCTTACTTCAGTCCATAGCAGGCTAAATAAAAAAAATTCGTGTGGCTAGGGCCTCCCATCGGGCAGACCGTTCGCTGGGTGCAAGTCTTTCGATTTGACGCCACTTCGGTGACTTGCGCGTCGATGGGGATGAAATGACGATGATTAGGACAACACAACACCCTACCCTGAGCGGAGAAAATCTCCGACTCAGCCGGGAATCGAACTCGGGTTCTTAGGATTGACATTCTGTCACGCTGACCACTTTTTTTTTTAGTCTCATTTTGTTCGTTTTCGTCCGTTGCGTTTGCTCGGGGCGGTCGTCGCGAGACACCCGTTTATGTTCGTCGTTTATCAGTTAACTCAGGGTTTTTTTATTACAGAGGGCAGCTAACCCTCTGATCGAATACGTTGAGTTACCGTGTCGGCGTCCAATCACCAATCACTTCGGACGACTCAGCTACCGGGGGCGGACCATAGCAGGTTAAAACACAACGACAAGATGGCAACAAAGTACTCGGTTTGGACAAACACCACGAGGAATGCATGCTTCAACATAATTGCAGATGCTAACCAAGCCTGCAGGTGGTGCTGTTGTATTGGACCATGAACGGCATGTGTACAACGTCCACAATATGTCAAAAGTGTCAGTCGTAGCCAGAACAGGGTTCTGCGTAGGTATGAGTGTATTATGTCGGAACTGAGTGAATTAGAACAACGCAAAATGTTGGTGCTCATATGGTAGGTGCGTCAGTAACGAAGGTAGCCGAAGTGATTGATGATTGTCACTATATCAAGGATTTATGCCACACACCGCGAAAGCGGAAATCACAAAGCGGACGGAAGTGTGTGCTCAGTAATCGTGACAGGCAGTCTTTGAAAAGGATTCTGACGCTGAATAAGAGGATGGAGCACGACTGTTGCAAAAGTCACTGCGAAGTGAACGTCGAATTCGGAAGGTCTGTCAGAACCAAAACAACACGAAGGGAGCTCCATAAGCAGGCAGTTGGAGGGCGAGATGAAATTCCAAAACAACTCGATAGTGATACAAATGCCCGTTACATAGAAGCGTGGTGCCGAAGCCATAAAATCTGGACTACGGAGCAATGGAAGAATGTCATTTGGTCGGATGAGTCTTGTTTCACGTGGTTTCCCTCTTCTGGCCGAGTTTACGCCCCAAGAGTGAAACATGGCGGGAGTTCGTTGATGATTTGGGCAGCCATATCGTGATATTCCACGCGCCCCAAGGTCACTCTGCAAGGTAGAATTACTGCTAAGGATTATGTGACCATTTGGGCTGATTAGATCCATCCCATGGTACAAGGTATTTTCTCCAGTGGTGATGCTGTGCTTCAAGATGACAGGGCTCCTCATCATACAGCTTGCGTATTCCAGAACTGGTTTTGTGAGCACAACGGTGAATTTTCGAATCTCCCCTGGCCACTACAGTCACCAGATGTCATTGTTATTGGCTGTTTGTGGCCTGCTTCGGAAATAAGGGTGGGTGATCGTTGTCCACCTCCATCATCGTTAGCTGAAATTGCCCCTATTTTGCAGCAAGATTGAGATAAGATCCCCTTGAAAATCATACAGGGCTTCTATTTATCCGTTCAGAGAAGACGGGAAGCTGTTTTGAAAACAAACTGGTTTCCTAAACCGTATTAGGCATAGTAATAAATGTGTTTTCTGTTTTTTCCATATTTTTATCCATCCCCAGTAATTTCAATCCTTACCTAAGGATCAAAGGAAATAGTTCTATTTTGAAATGCACTCAAAAGGGGAGGGGGGTGGGAAGGGGGGCGGAACTACACTGAGAAATAATGGCAGTTGTTAAATAGCCATGAACGGTGTAGAGATTCGTTGCAAGGTGCGGCGCAGAACGTGGCGCCTTCGATCTTAACGAGAGTAAGTACGTGGGCGACAGGTCGTAGCGGCGACCCGTGGCGTGCGTGACCCCAACTCTGCCGTCCGTTGATGCCTTATTGTCGCGACGAGTCGCAATTAATGGCAAGGCTGGGCTCCGTAGGTGTGACTTCAAAGCAATGGAGGTCAGAGCATACTGCTGTCTAGCACGGCGGCAGACCGCTGCGCCAAAGTTCCCGCTGCCAAAAAACGAATGAGCCACGGCCGCGCTAAACGAACGGGAAACAAATGAGACTCAGTTGAGCGATGAATGAGGGGGAGGGCAGTGTACTTGTCTGATGTTTAAGCCACGTAGTATACCTCCACGGCTAACATCAGAGTCCATGTTTCCACTGCTGCAGGGAACCTTCAGTGACCGTTTCTTAATACACTCCTGGAAATTGAAATAAGAACACCGTGAATTCATTCTCCCAGGATGGGGAAACTTATTTGACACATTCCTGGGGTCAGATACATCACATGATCACACTGACAGAACCACAGGCACATAGACACAGGCAACAGAGCATGCACAATGTCGGCACTAGTACAGTGTATATCCACCTTTCGCAGCAATGCAGGCTGCTATTCTCCCATGGAGACGATCGTAGAGATGCTGGATGTAGTCCTGTGGAACGGCTTGCCATGCCATTTCCACCTGGCGCCTCAGTTGGACCAGCGTTCGTGCTGGACGTGCAGACCGCGTGAGACGACGCTTCATCCAGTCCCAAACATGCTCAATGGGGGACAGATCCGGAGATCTTGCTGCCCAGGGTAGTTGACTTACACCTTCTAGAGCACGTTGGGTGGCACGGGATACATGCGGACGTGCATTGTCCTGTTGTAACAGCACGTTCCCTTGCCGGTCTAGGAATGGTAGAACGATGGGTTCGATGACGGTTTGGATGTACCGTGCACTATTCAGTGTCCCCTCGACGATCACCAGTGGTGTACGGCCAGTGTAGGAGATCGCTCCCCACACCATGATGCCGGGTGTTGGCCCTGTGTGCCTCGGTCGTATGCAGTCCTGATTGTGGCGCTCACCTGCACGGCGCCAAACACGCATACGACCATCATTGGCACCAAGGCAGAAGCGACTCTCATCGCTGAAGACGACACGTCTCAATTCGTCCCTCCATTCACGCCTGTCGCGACACCACTGGAGGCGGGCTGCACGATGTTGGGGCGTGAGCGGAAGACGGCCTAACGGTGTGCGGGACCGTAGCCCAGCTTCATGGAGACGGTTGCGAATGGTCCTCGCCGATACCCCAGGAGCAACAGTGTCCCTAATTTGCTGGGAAGTGGCGGTGCGGTCCCCTACGGCACTGCGTAGGATCCTACGGTCTTGGCGTGCATCCGTGCGTCGCTGCGGTCCGGTCCCAGGTCGACGGGCACGTGCACCTTCCGCCGACCACTGGCGACAACATCTATGTACTGTGGAGACCTCACGCCCCACGTGTTGAGCAATTCGGCGGTACGTCCACCCGGCCTCCCGCATGCCCACTATACGCCCTCGCTCAAAGTCCGTCAACTGCACATACGGTTCACGTCCACGCTGTCGCGGCATGCTACCAGTGTTAAAGACTGCGATGGAGCTCCGTATGCCACGGCAAACTGGCTGACACTGACGGCGGCGGTCCAAAAATGCTGCGCAGCTAGCGCCATTCGACGGCCAACACCGCGGTTCCTGGTGTGTCCGCTGTGCCGTGCGTGTGATCATTGCTTGTACAGCCCTCTCGCAGTGTCCGGAGCAAGTATGGTGGGTCTGACACACCGGTGTCAATGTGTTCTTTTTTCCATTTCCAGGAGTGTACGTCTTTACGGCGGGGCCGAGAACCTTTTTAGCTCTAGGTTGGCCCTCTCCACGTGGAACCAAGATAAATAGAGAAACCTCTACCTTAACGATCGTGCCGCTATGAACCAAATATGAACAAAAGTGAATTATGATAATTTCTGACAGCACTGTAGTTCTGTCCTTCCACAACACATTTATACTTTCAGAATTTCTGACATTATTAATTTACTGGGAGAGATATGCATACCATAGTTATTTGCTTAATTTACGTGTAATCGACCCTCGGTTATTCTCATTCGATTCGTAGTTTGATCAGCTGCAGTATCTGTTGTGGGAATTTCTTGGATGGACTGGATGTAATGATTGACTTGGTCTTGTCAACGTGAGTGCAAATCGCTCTGGGAAGGCCTATGAGCTACAAAATAAACTTTCTTCTTTCGTGCAGTTCTTTTTACTAGTATTTACTTTCAGTTCCTTTTTGGAAATTATCTGCAAGTTACTAACATTCATTGAAAGTACGAACAACTTCTTATTCCCAATGGCAGAGGGGTGTGGGTCTGTATTACATGAGCTAATTCCGTCAAATCTGATATACTTTCTTAAAAGACATTTTGAAGCAACTGGTTTATCTCAGTCACACTGCGAATGAGAATACGGCAACACATGTAACTTGCTTTATCTAAAAGACGATGTACATAAAAATTCATCGATAACTTTCAAGATTCTTTCCCTTCAAAAAACGATATAAAAAACGCAAATTAATTACGAATTAAGGCGTGCACACACTTTGTTCAACAAGTAAACGTCACTACGGATATTCGGATTTAGGTTATGACATGTTCGATATGCCTGCCTTCATTGGCGATGATGTGGCGCAGACGAATAGCGAAATTGTGCATGAGCCGCTGAAGTGTCAGAACCTCCTGAATGGCTGTTTTCAGCTCAGCGAGGTTTTGAGGTTATTACTGTACTCCTTGTCTTTAATATAGACCCACAAGAAGGAGTCACCTGTGTTCAGATCCGGAGAATATGACGGCAAGTCGAGGCCCATGCCAGTGGCCTCTGTGTATCACAGTGCCAGAATGAGTCCCCTAAAGTGCTTCTCCAGGACATCAAACACTCTCCTGCTTCGATTGGGTCGTGCTTCGTCTTGCATGAACCACATCTGGTAGAAATCAGGGTCACCCTGGATAATGGGGATGAAATCATCTTCCAAATTCACGTACCGTTCGGTAGTCACCGTGCCATCAAGGAATATCGCACCGATTATACCGTGACTGAACATTGCACACCACGCAGTCACCCGTTGAGGTGAAGAGACAACTCGAACGCGAAATGCGGATTCTCAGCCCCCCAAATGCTCCAGTTTTGCTTACTGACGACTCCATCCAAATGAAAGTGGGCTTCGTTGCTAAACCAAACCATCACGTGCATGCTAATTCCCATCATATCCATGGCCAAATGTGCAATTTGAATGTCCTAACGCAAACCGTTCAGAAGTTATGACGAATTTATTTCATATAGTTCAATAATTGTCACCCCGTGTCAACAACATTCTGTTCAGTTTATATTTTGGCATTTTCGTAAATCATTTTCGTTCTTGTATATTTATAGCCCTTACATTCCCACAGCAACCAGGTTCCATCAGTATATTATATACTTGATTTGCATGTGAATAGAAAGCCTGCGAAGATCTCAGAATTCTGTTTTCATCCAATGAATCTTGATTATAGCTAGCTTTGAGCTTTGTTTGAAACTCTGTAAATGATAATTTGGTTCCGAAAACATTGTGTAATTCTGCCCTAAGAATGACATCATAAGTCAGCATTATAAAAGTGCCTGCCTCGGCAGTCACTGGCAGTTACGGCTGTGACCAGCAGAATGACGGGAGTGACGGGTAGTGGTTTTACGATGTTGCAGTGCTTGTGTCGTTAAGAAGAACGATGTGATGCTCCTTTGGAGATGCATACGTTTCCGGAGGAACAGGCACTGCGGCAACTACAGCCGTTATGAAAAACACAAAATGTATTCGCAGTTGCAAATATGAACAATCATCAGCGTATGTATCCGCCGATACCGGGCAGGGTCTTTCAATTAAAATAACCTCGCCTGTGCGTGAATTACATGATGTGCGTACGAGTACAGGTTGTTACGCAGGAGCGACGACATATGGAAGTTTGGGCCTGGCCGTGAAGCGTGCTCGGACAGCCTAATGGTAAGGCAACCGCTCGCCTAAAGCTGAAAATATGGGTGCGAGTCTCAGTCTGGCACAAATTTTCACTTTTGTCCTTCCCTTATACAGCTGATGGTTGTTCGTATTTGCAACATTTGATATAGTGGTTCTGGTTTGACGGCTTCAGATAACACTATATATCTACGTTGCTGAGTATTGGCAAGGTGGCAGCACTAATGGTGCACATACTGACGTGGAGCCGATCTTACATATTGTTCTTTTGTGTTGGACACTAATAACAACAAACATTATGTAAAAATTCTGCTTTTTATTAAAAACTTTAAGATCACTTCAAACATCGCATGAATCCGTGAACATGTAACCGTGGACAGATCAAAGTCAGTTAGGTAATGTGCAAAGGAGTTGTGCAATTGAGAAAGTACTCTTTGGGGCTAAAATTATTTGTCAGAAAGTATAAGTAAAGCTCAAATGTACATCTCGTTTGACAAACGCCGTGCCTGCACCGCCTTGGAAATGGAGCTTCCCTTGTACATTCAGTCATGATCTAGTCGCGATCAGTTGCACTGATATCCTACGTCTTTCTCAGCTTACGCTCGAATGCCACACTGACGTCCACTACAAGTTCTGACGTCATCCCAGTCACGTGACACCTCAAACTACACCGTTCCCTGTGACGACAGCAGCATTCGCTCTAGAGCTGTCTGTAATTCCATTGCTCAAAGGCTGTATTCCTGTCAGACGTTCGGTATCGGAAAGTGAACTCATGAACAAGGGACTCCAGTTATAGCATCTCTGCGACTGCTGTTCTGTTTCACACAGATGAGACGATAAAAGCGCGTTTTTCTCTGTTTGCCTCCTAAGAGCTGGATTCTTCAGTGTCTCAATACACCGCCGTAAATCAATTGCTTTTACCTCGAGGAACATCCTGGGGCCGATGGACCTACGGATCGACTTTACCTGCCGGCGCCAAGACGGAGCACCGGCGTTTCGGTGTGCGCAGCCGACCGCATTTTCAGGCAGCGCCCGCGGTGAAGGATGTCGGAGCAATTCGCGGAGTGGAGGTGGTAGCGCCGCGGCGGCCAGCCCATTGACTATTGATTGTGGCGTCGCACTGATGGAGAGGTCGCCATATATCTCCGCAACTCGGCCACTTGTTCCTCTGCGGCCTTCCCAGAGAGGTCTGCACTCTGCGAGTCCGATCCATTTCTGACTGGTCTCATGCTGAGTGAACATTTCCTGCGCGGGTAAAACGAATGGTACCGTGTTGCGTGCCGGAGAGCGTGAGGTACCGGTGTTACTCCACGCTCCTCTTGCTATTCCACTCGTGTATCGTGCACGAGGAGAACCACTACTAGCACCCATCTGCGTTTTCAGTTTCGAAATCTTTGCCAGCGTTCCCATTCAGCGAGATGACTGCAGGTGCAAGTAATGTGTGGCACAACATGGAGTGTAAGGTCTCAACGTTTATTAACATTTATAGTAATCAGGAATCACTTGCAAAAAAATTCTTCAAATGGCTCTGAGCACTATGGGGACTTACCAGTTGTGGTCATCAGTCCCCTAGAACTTAAAACTACTTAAACCTAAGTAATCTAAGGACTACACACACTTCCATGCCCGAGGTAGGATTCGAAACTGCGACCGTAGCAGTCGCGCGGTTCCGGACTGAGCGCCTAGAACCGCTCGGCCACCGCGGCCGGCGAATCACTTGCAGGAATAGTATCTACACATACACTGAGATGACAAAAATCGTAGGATACCTCCTAATATTGTGTCTCATCTTCTTTTGCTTGGCGCAGCGCAGCTCGACGCCGCATGGAATCAACAAGTTGTTGGAAGTCCGTTACACAAGTAGTGAGGCTTGCTGCTTCTATAGCCGTCCATAATTGCAAAAGTGTTGCCAGTGTATGATTCTGAGCACGAGCTGACCTCTCGATTAAGTACTATAATTGTTCGGTACGATTCACATCGGGCGATCTGGGTGGCCAAATCATTTGCTCGAATTGTCTACAATGTTTTTCAAACCAATCGCGAACTATTGTGGCCCAGTGACATGGCGCATCGTTATTTGGGAACACGAAATTCACAAATAGTTGAAAAGGGTCTCCACATATCTGGACATAACCATTTCCAGTCAATGATCGGTTCAATTGGCCCAGAGGACCAAGTCCATTCCATGTAACACGGCCCACTCAATTGTCGAGTCACCACCACCTTGCATAGTGCGTTGTTGACAACCTGGGTCCATGGTTTCGTGGGGTCTGCGCCATCCTCGAACCTTACAATCAATTCTTATCAACTGAAATAGCTGTCATGTGAGCAAGCCACGGTTTTCGACTCATCTAGCGTCCAACCGATATGGTCCTGAGCACAGGAGAGGCGCTGCAGGCGCGTGCTGTTAGCAAAGGCACTCGCGTCGGTCGTCTGCTGACATAGCCGATTAATGCCAAATTTCCCCGCACTTACCTACCGGATACGTTCGTCGTACATACCACATTGATTTCTGCGGTTATTTCATGCCGTGTTGCTTCTCTGTTAGCACTGACAACTATACCTAACTGCCGGTGCTGTCGCTCGTTAAGTGAAGTCCGTCGGCAACTGCTTTGCCCATGGTGAGAGGTAATGACTGAAATTTTGTATTCTCGGCACGCTCTTGACGCTGTGGATCTCGTAATATTGAATTCTCTAAAGAATTCCGAAATGAAGTGTCCTATGTGCCTAGTTCCAACTACCGTTCTGCGTTCAGAATCTGTTAATTCCCATCGTGTGGCCACATTCATGTCGGAAACCTATTTACATGAATCACCTGAGTAGAAACGACAGCTCGGCCAATGCACTGCCCATTTTACACCTTGTGTACGCGATACTACCGTCGTCTGTATATGTTCATATCGCCGGCCCATCACTTTTGTCACCTCAGTGTATTACTAAAGCCCACTGCCGCGTTTTTTACGTCTTTATGTGAAGGCTAATCTCAGCAAATACTGTAGGGATTTTGATATGGTCTTATTAACAAGCATATTCTCGAGGTAGGTTTGTGTGTATAATTTATACTTATAATAATGAGGAGTAGGTAAACTATGCATTGTCGACTGTTCTGTATTTAATTAGCATGAGGAGTGGCGTCTCGTGGCAATGATGGGAGCCACGAGATTGTCAGCAACAGAGGAGGTCCCACAACTCCAGAGAGCAGCAAAGACTGACCATAAGCTATACATAGACTGCCTTTAACCACACATGTGATGAAGTTACCCGTCGCTTTCTTCTACGTGTACGGAAAAACTAATCTCGGGAGCTACTATAGCGATTTTGGTATGGTTTCCACTAATAGACAGACTGTTTGACGAAGAAGGTTTGTGTATAGACACTACTGGTTAAAAGTTTTCCATCACCCATGATAATAGCTATATACTTTATTCCAATGTACAAACGAAATAGACCAACAAAATAAATATTTCCTCTTCGTCTGTCATTAAGTACAGGACAACATGGTTTACATTTCAGCCTCTTCAAAGTACACACCCGTTGTCCTCCGAACAGCTGCACACTCTCTTAGCATTCTGGAGATATTGCAGTCCAACACGTCTAAAAATTATTTCATTGATCTTCAACATTAGATGACCTCTGTTTTCTTGCTTCATTGTCAAGTTCATACCACAAGAGTTCAGTGAGATTTAAGTCAGGTGACTGACTTTGCCAAATCATATTCTTCAGTTCCCCACAGCCCTCTATTCTACTGACATACCCTCTGCACAACTTAGAAGCATATGTGGGGTCATTGTCCTGCAGCACAATAAAGACGCGACTAGTAAGTCTCTTGCTGGATGGAACTGCAGTGTTGATCAGTATTCTTTCTTTAATATTCCGTTATTTCTCACTAGGCCACCGACTTCATCACCCGCAAAACATCCCCACGCCAAGACCGACCTTCCACCATGTTTCGCCGATGCGTCACACACTGACTCTTCATACGTTCTCCTCGAAACCGGCGAGCAAACATTCGACGATGGCTTCCAAACACAACGAACTTAAATTCCCCCTTGAATAACTTCTTGGACTATTGCTGCACGATCCAGTTTTTATGTTGCTGTGCCCGCTGAAACCTTTCAATCTTATTTTGTTTGCGTTATAATGATTTTATGGCCGCTATGCACCCCTTGACACCTTATTCAGGAAGACAGCGTTGCTCTGATGAGACGGAGTTTGGAGCTGCTCGCATACTGTTCACTTCCTCGGATTTCAGGTGCAGTGCGAGTCCTCTGATGTATACTTATGAATTGATCTTCCCTGTGTGACGTTACCCGGGGTTTTCCAGATCGCGAAACACTTGCATTGGCCCCAGTTTGCTTGAACCGCTGCAAGGTATACACTAATAAGCCAAAACATGACCACTGCCCACCGCGGGCTTTAGATGCCGCCTGGTGGCGTTGCGGGCGCATGACGCGGTAATAAAAGTATGTGAGCGGAGCAGACACGGACGGGGGATCACCCTAGCGAAGATGTGGGCTGCAAATGGTGAAATCCATTGAAATAAACGACTTTGACAAACGGCGGACTATTATTATGCAGAGCCTACGACGAGTATCTCGAAAACGGTGAAGCTTGTCGAATGTTCACGTGCTACTGTCGTGAGCATCTACGGAGAGAGGGATAAGGCCAGAGAAACTACCACTTGGCGCTAAATGGTTGGACGTCCACGACTCTTCACGGAAAGTGGGGTTCGGAAGCTTGTCTCCTCTGTAAGGTAGAACAGTGATCTGCGGCATCTCTGCCGAAAGAGCACAATTCTGGTACACGCGCAAGTGTCTCGGGGCACACCCACACGTGTTCACGTGTTGACCCAGCGGCATCGTCAGTTACGATTGCAGTGGGCACGAGATTTTCGACATTCGGTCGTCGATCATTGGTAACGTGTAGGCTCTTCGTGTGAATCGCATTTTGCTACGCTAGGCTGATGGTCGTCTCCATGAACGCCGTCATCAAGGTGAAAGATGGCTCGAAACGTGCAGCGCGCCACGGACTCAGGCTGGCGGCAACAGTATTATGCTGTGACAGACAATCTCCTGCGCTTGCATGGGATCTGTGGCTGTAATCGAAGACACGCTCACAGTTGTGGACCATCTGCATCCCTTCATGCTTGATGTCTTCCTCGACGGCGACGTTGTCTTTCAGCGGTATAACTGTCCGTGTCATGGAGCCAGAACTGTGCTACAGTGCTTTGAGGAGCATTATAGTGGACTCACGTTGATGTCTCAGCGACCAAATTCGCCTGATGTAAATCCTATGGAACCCATCTGGGTCGATACCGGGGGCAATCGCCACGTGCGTAAATTAGCGGATCGTTATTTACGCGACTTACATGACCTGTGTGTAGACATCTAATACCACATACCACCACAAACCTACCAACGAACTGTTGGATCCCTGATACGCAAAATCAACGATGTACTTCATTCCAAAGAAGAACAAACAAGCTATTAAGCAGGTGGCCATGATGTTTTGACTCATCAGTGTACTCCATTGTAGACTGGGATTCGCTAACTCTTGGTGTTACTGTCGATTTGGAATAGCCTTTCTGAGGCAGAGCTACAATTACAGCACCTTTTTTCAATTCCAGTCTTCTGCTTCCTCCACATGAGGAGGTAATATGGTATGAACCTAATCAGGTACACAGGTACAATGCTGAATTCATACAATGTACTGTAAAATAAAGGGAACTGATCTCTACACAGACGGCTGAAGGAATGAACCTTTTCGAAAGAAAGCGTCTTAGGTAAAGGCACGTCGTTGTTGTAATGAGTAGTCGTCAGAGCCCCTGCATTCGGACAAGTAGTAAAAGACTAAGCACCTGTGTAACATAGGTGCTTAGTCTTTACATGTTTGTACTTGTTTTATTATCGGAACGGAGGTGTGATGGGAAACCACATATAGGACACTGGTAAGACCTATTCTAGAGGACGTCTTGAGTGTTTGGGATTCGCACCACATTGGATTAATGGAAGGTATCGAAGCAATTGAGAGGCGGACTGCTAGCCTTGTTACCGGCAGTTTCGAACAACACACAGGTATTACGGAGATGCTACAGAAACTCAAATGGGAATCCCTAGAGGGAAGGCGACGTTCTTCTCGGGAACACCATTGAGAAAATTTAAAGAACCAGAATCTGAAGCTGATTGCAGAACGATTCTACTGCCGCCAACAAAAATTTCGCATAAGGACCACGAACATAAGATACGCTTACTTAGGACACATACGGAGGCATGTAGGTAGTCGTTTTTCTCTCACTCTGTTTGCGAGTGGAACAGGAAAGGAAATGACTATTAGTGTACAGTGTACCCTCCGCCACGCACCGTAAGGCGGCTTGCGGAGTACGGGTGTAAGTGTAGGTGTAGATTCAAAACGACATTCTTTTTTTAACCACAAAATCATAATTGCGATAGGTGATCGAAAACTTTTGACCAGAAGTGTAATTTACCGCTATGCCAAACAAGTCTGTTGATAGTGTGAAGCTGTGGCGGGCTGCTAATTTATTTCTAAATTTGGTTTGCTATGTCTATCCTCTTAATCCAATGTGTTACTCTTCCTTTCTTCTTCTTCTTCTTCTTCTTCATTTAAATGATTAGGCCTCTCACCTACTCCAATCTCAGTCGAGCCATTTCTTCCTTTATCTTTCTATGTATTGCGAATACATAGAAAGAAGGATCCTTTATTGTATGATTATATGATAGCGGAGCAAACACTGGTAGCAGTTACTTCTGTAAAACATCTGGGAGTATGCGTACGGAACGGTTTGAAGTGGAATGATCGTATAAAATTAATTGTTGGTAAGGCGGGAGCCAGGTTGAGATTCATTGGGAGAGTTCTTAGAAAATGTAGTCCATCAACAAAGGAGGAGGCTTACAAAACACTCGTTCGACCTATACTTGAGTATTGCTCATCAGTGTGGGATCCGTATCAGGTCGGGTTGATAGAGAAGATAGAGAAGATCCAAAGAAGAGCGGAGCGTTTCGTCACAGGGTTATTTGGTAACCGTGATAGCGTTACAGAGATGTTTAGCAAACTCAAGTGGCAGACTCTGCAAGAGAGGCGCTCTGCATCGCGGTGTAGCTTGCTGTCCAGGCTTCGAGAGGGTGCATTTCTGGATGAGGTATCGAATATATTGCTTCCCCCTACTTATACCTCCCGAGGAGATCACGAATGTAAAATTAGAGAGATTCGAGCGCGCACGGAGGCTTTCCGGCAGTCGTTCTTCCCGCGAACCATACGCGACTGGAACAGGAAAGGGAGGTAATGACAGTGGCACGTAAAGTGCCCTCCGCCACACACCGTTGGGTGGCTTGCGGAGTATAAATGTAGATGTAGATGGATCTCGTTTTACATGCGGTTTGTAGCTTACTTGTTTTCTTAGTCTTCTTTATGGTGTGTTTTCGATGTACACTTTCCATTATACTCTCTTTTTTTGTGCATTCGTTAATTGAATAAATTTCCGGATCTATTAGCTAAGATTCCTGATTACATACATTGAAAAACGTCTTCTCGTAACACTGTTTCATAAACGACCTACTTTGTGAATGAATTTAAGAGTTTTTTGGATCCATTCAGTGTCAGCCATTTTCTCCAAACACCAGATTGTCGTTCCACAAATAGTTTCGAATCGGTGATTCTAGAAGTAAGAAAGTTTGGAGTTTAGCGTTTCGTCGACGACGAGGTCATTACAGACGGAGCAAAAAATTCGGTTTTGGGAGAAAAATCTACTGCGTCCTTTTCAGAGAAGCCATTCCAGCATTTTCGAAAGCGACTTAGGGAAACCACGGAAAACCTATGTCCTGATGATAAAACCGCCGTCCTCGCGAATACGAGCCCAGTGTTTTCAGCACAGAGCCACTGTCCTCGGAAATACTGACAGATCCGACGTTCTCATGGACGAGCGGTAACGAAATCAAAAACGTCAGGTACTTTCGCCTATTTCGAAGCTTTATATTACATAACGTTATACTACCGGTCTTCACACAGAGCTCTGATTAACGGCCGTAGGCAACAATTTTTTAATTTTGCGGCCTTCCAATGGATTGTCGACGTTATCCAAATGTTCATTTAGTACAGCGTGAACTGACGTTTCACATCATTTTCCTATAGCACATACCATGTAACTGTCATATCTGGAAACGTCTCTTAGAACAGACTGGCTGTTGTATCAAAATATCTTAAATCGCGTAACATAATTCGTTCGATAAACAGCAGGTACGTCTTTTGCTAACCAATCGCAACCGCGTAAAAGTCTTTCTGAAGCTGCACTGTCAGCGGTGTTCCGGGTGTCGTGAATGGGAAGACCGAGCAGTGTATCACATGATCGTTGCACATCAAAACCATGTCAGTCGTTGTGGAACAGTTGTGCGGTCTTCAAAGAAGGAACCATACGAGAGCAGTACGGAGGCAAGCAGTAAAGGGAACGAAACATACATTTGGATACGGAATCAAAATTCAGTTCTCGCAGTAGCTGATCACATTTTATTGCATTTGAAGATATTCCTGTCAGACGGAGATACAGCTACTGCGAATGTCACAGAAATAACTATAAAAGTAAAGAGAAGCTGAGTGGGTCGTGAGACACATTTTCGTGACTGAAACGGGCCAGGCTGTCTCGTTGTGAAAATCCTACCCCGTGTGGCTGTGGTCTGGAAGCCAGAGATGCCATCACCAGTGACAAGGCGTCGTCAAGCATACTGCAGTCTGCAGATGCCACCTCGCTGAGGCCGGCAGTATTACTCTGTGGACCTTTCGTAATGTATGAAGCATTTTGCTGCGGTTGAATGCCATAGAAGATTTGATTCCCTCGCAACCTCTCGACACTAAACTGCATGCAAACTAATGTTGTCACATCAGTATTTTTCCCCCGCTACTGGACGGAACCGTTCAAAAAACGTCAATTTTTAACATTTTTGTAATTTCTAACACTGTCTACGGCGCTGTTAGCGGACGCGAGGCAACTGGAAACTATACGGTTTATTAAACGCTAAGCGCCTCTGTAATTAACAGACAGAACGTAAAAGTCAGGTCATAATCTCTCGCTGACAGGCCGCATGTGCCCGAATAATTCTGTCATTAAAACTGAATGGTATTTATTCAGCTGCCGGATCAGTGAATATTCAGCAGTTCGCAGTGGCTGAAACCGCAATCGAGCGGAGGAATTCATGTATTATTCGTGCCCTAAATTGGCCCAATAAACATAATTCCACTGCGCATAATTTTTATGCAATGTCCGCTGCGTTTATTCTCTTTTTGCGCGTTTCAGCTCATTCCCTGGATTATTGGCTAGTTGTTTGATTTTTTGAACAGGAACTGAATTGATCGTTCTTTATGTTTTGCTTCGACAACGATAGTCAACGTTTTCCAAGTTCAAGCAGTTCCCAATGCGTCCTACTGAATTATTGGTGGACGTAGCAACTATGTTTGCAAAGATCTTTGTTAAACTTCATTATAAAAAGCTGGAGGAACGAAAAAACATTCTGTTCTGTGTCATTAGCAGTCAATATCGTTGATTTTTAATTCAATCATTTATCCACACATCGTGTTTTGTTAGACGCATCACGAGATAGCATCTCAGGGATGGGGAACAAGCCACAGGATACATTAACAGGCACAGCAACCATGCTGATTACCTCTATAAAGTATACTAACAAGTAATTACGACTAGCAAAAGTCTACTCAAGGTTACAATTTTGGTACTTAGTTATAGATCACTTTATACACTGGTGTGCAAAACTTTAGGACTAAAGAACCTGTCGCACGTTATGTCATTGCCAAGTAACGTAGCTCGATGAAACTTGGGCCATACATAGGAAGAACTGCTACGATATGGTACCGAGGGTAACTGGAAGAAGTACGCAGTGAGACAGACGTAAATGACTCTTTTATTCAGACAATAATTACACTGAATCCGACGCAATTCATGATGCTACCCTGGACATTACAAACGGCGTGACGTTATTCTTAATAGCGTGTGGAACGCAAATGGGGAAGGAATACAGTATCACAATAAAGTGTACTGGTGAGTGTATCATGTTCAAAGATCTGGAAGTCACTACGCCCATGCAACCTTATGCCCCCCTACACCACGACATCTGGAATACCAAAATGTTCCTCGGTGCATTACACGCTCCCACCTAGCGCCGTAAGAGGGTACGTCGAGAGTCACTATGTACTCTAATTTCATCTGAGAAGAGCACGCGATGTCACTCATCGTTGGTCCAGCTCCTACGCCCTTGGCACCATCGCAAACGAGGCCGATGATTTGCAGGTGTCAACGGAATACAACGTACTGGTCATCTGGTAAAGAGACCACCATCATCAAGTACGCAGTGAGACAGATGTAAATGACTCTTTTATTCAGACAATAATTACACTGAATCCGACGCGATTGCTTGTGTGGCAGTCCCGTTAGATGTGGCTGCAATTGCAGCCGCTGTTTGACTTGGGTCGTTTTTTGCCTGCTGCACAATGTAGCGACCACCTGCTGCTTTAGTTGACCGTGGTCGACCACCTCCTTTCCTTCGGACAGTGCCTATGATATGGAACGCTCCTTCTGCAGTTGGAACAATGCTGTAAGCGACACCGAACCGCCGGCCGGGATGTTCGAGCAGTTGTAGGCGCTACAGTCTGGAACCGTGCGACCGCTACGGTCGCAGGTTCGAATCCTGCCTCGAGCATGGATGTGTGTGATGTCATTAGGTTAGTTAGGTTTAAGTAGTTCTAAGTTCTAGGGGGCTGATGACCTCAGAAATTAAGACCCATAGTGCTCAGAGCCATTTGAACAATTTTTTGACACCGAACCCCTGGGCTACACTCGTGACACCTCATCCTTCATCCAGTTTCCAGGTGGTTCTTCCCCGCGTGAAGTCATCCAGGTGTTGTCTGCGGACCATGTTGCAATCAAGAACACCACTGCAGTGCACAGTAACTGCTAGCTCACTGACACACAATGTCTTTCCCCGTTGCTTCACCTGCCTCGTGTAGCGGACCAGCCCCATTTGACGGCCAAGTCACGCTGATCTCACGCCATACGACGTCCAACTTTAGGTAGACGCTTGGGAAACTTCTGGCAAGTGCTCCACCAAGTACTTAACATGTTAATATGTTATTTTATCTAGCTCGTCCTTAAGTTTTGCAGAGCAGTGTAGATATGTATGCTACGAGAAAAACAGATATCTTCAAAAAAACCACTTCTGCTCCTTCTATACTACTCGGCTGCTGTTGTTATCTAATACTTTAAACACATCATTTTTCAAAAAATGGTTAAAATGGCTCTAAGCACTATGGGACTTAACATCTAAGCTTATCGGTCCCCTAGACTTAGAACTTCGAACCTGCGACCGTAGCAGACGCGTGGTTCCAGACTGTAGCGCCTAGAACCGCTCGGTCATCGCGGCCGGCTCCCATCATTTTTAATTTATATAAACAATCGTTAGCTGCCTGTACGGAGTGTAAACGATAAGTATTTACAACGAACCACAGTGGTGCAGATGAAGTCGAGGTGAACAGACTGATATAGATCACCGGTTTATCAAGCCGGGTAACTGTCTCAAATTGGGGCACAATAGCCACCTAATCTACAGCATATGTGCGCTACACGAAATTATGGCTAAAATCGTCCTTGAGTATTAAAAGCACTCCGTCTTCAGGCCACAAGTGGCCCATCGGGACCATCAGACCGCCGTGTCATCCTCACTGAGGATGCAGATAGGAGGGGCGTGTGGTCAGCAAACTGCTCTCCCAATCGTTATGATGGTTTTCTTTGACTGGAGCCGCTACTATTCGGTCGAGTAGCTCCTCAGTTGGCATCACGAGGCTGATTGCACCCCGAAAAATGGCAACAGCGCATGGCGGCCCGGATGGTCACCCATCCAATTGCCGGCCACGCCCGACAGCGCTTAACTTCGGTGATCTGACGGGAACCGGTGCATCCCCTGCGGTAAGACCGTTGCCCTCGAGTATTAAGAACCTCTCTTTTTCGCACTTCCAAAGTGTAAAACTGAAGTTTGTGTCAATTTTACCTCAAAATACTGTAACATAAATTTCACAATTGATTAGTTACGTCTGTCTGGCCTTTTGCTCTGCAGCTACTCTGCTTGTAAGGCTTAAGTTTAGATCGAATTTTAAGGGTAATTAGTTTTTTGTATAACGTTTACAGAAGTTTTTATCATTCATTAGTCTCACGCGAAACTTTAGCTTAATCATTTTAACGAAATAGCCGACTAAGAATGCTGAAAAACTGTCACGGCGAGCATACATTGTAGCTTGGGTCGCTTTTGTAGAGCATTCTGAGGCTGTTTCCCGGTTTCATAGACTGCACGTGTTCTGTATCAAACAGTTCGTGTCGACTTTCCAGAATACCACTGTGGCACGTAGTAAATAGTTATCGTTTATAGCCTGTATACTGGCATAATCACGATATACACCGCCGGAAAAAATCAGATCACAAAATAATAATTAATGTAGAGTATTGAAATGTCTGGAATACTTTTGTCTACGTAACACATTTAAGTGATTAACATGGCGAGATCACAGGTTAATGTAGGGGCGAGATAAGCTATTGCAAATGTGAAACTCTGGTACATTGACAACAGGTAACCGCCAGAATGTTGAACGTAAGAATGCGAACGTGCAAGCATTATGTTGTACAGGTGTCGTCCGATGATGTCCCATATGTGCTCAACTGGAGACAGATCTGGTGATCGATAAGACCAAGGCAACATGTCGACACTCTGTAGAACATATTGGGTCACAATAGCTGTATATGGGCGAGCGTTATCCTGTTGGAAACCACCTTTAATGCTGCTCATGAATGGCGGCATAACAGGTCGATATACCCGACTGACGTACAAATTGGCAATTAGGGTACGTGGGATAACCACGAGAGTTCTCCTGCGGTCATACGGAATCGCACCTCAGACCATAACTCCAGACAGGTTAGCTGCGTGCCCTCAACTCGCCTCCTTCTAACGGCCATCACTGGCACCGAAGTAGAACCAGTTTTCATCATAACACACTGCAGACCTCCACCCTGCCCTCCAACGAGCTCTCGCTTGACACCATTGAAATCGGAAATTCAGTGGAATGCACGCTACAGAATGTGTGCCTCGGAACTGTCCTTGTGGTAACAATTGGTAACAGTTCGTTGAGTCAGTGTAGTGACAACTGTTGCTACAATTGCTGCTGCAGACGCAGTACGATGCGCCAGGACAATACGCCGATCACGATCCTTCCCGGTAGCGCGACGTGGCCGTCAGGAACCCGGTCTTCTTGCGATCGTACATTCTCATGACCACCGCTACCAGCAAGCATGGGCAGTGGCTGTATTCCTACCAAGTCTTTCTGCAATATCGCAGAAGGAACATCCAGCCTCTCGTAGCCCAGTCAGACGACCTCCTCCAAACTCGGTGAGGTGTTGACAATTGTAATGGCGTCTTTGTATCCTTAATGGCGCTCTTGATTAACATCAACTCACAACGTGCAATCTCAAAGGTAACTAACGCTCACGACCGTTACAGCGTGTGTTTAAAGCAAACCTGATTTGCATCCTCATACTGGAGCTGCTTTTCCGTCAGTGTATCTGATATTAATATTAGAGTTAGGCAGCTCTAAATATTCAAATACACTGAGAAGGAATGGCTAATGTTGCCTTCTTTAATTTTGTATTTAAGTATTTGGGGATTTTTAGTTTCGTGCCTGGCGTCCACTGTCAACACGTTATAAACTTTTGCACCAGAATATAAAAGTTCATTCTGAACCATTAATTGAATCAGTTGCTTATACAGGAAATGTCTTTGCAGTTGCGGTTAGAGACAACCTCCAACTGTTGAACGGAATAACGACACTGAAAATGTGTGCTCGACCAGGACTCAAGCGCGGATATCTCACTTGTCACTACAGTTGGAAGTTGTCCTGTGAATACATTTTCCTGTATTTCTTAACGGCTGTAGTCGCCGCAATGTCTGTTCCTTCGGACGCGCATGCATGTCTGAAGCAACACTGCATCCTACCTCTTACAAAGACAGACACTGCATTATCGTAACTTATTGCTATTGTATCACTTGTTAACGCGACTGTTTGTTTTCCGTTGTTAAGATATCAGCCCATCCATGCAGGGGAAGACCTTTAATTCCACACAGTTTTGATCTTGGGGGGCAGTAATTGTGATCGGTGGTGCATGCTCCGTGTACGGTAGGGAGACGAATGTAGGGCGACGATTTGCAGCATTAGCATCAGTTTTAAGAGGGACTCAGTAGCAGCATCAGCAGCGGTGTGGCGAACACGTGGATGGCCTAAATATTCAGTCAAGTTGATTTTGGAATCGTACAGAAAACCCGAGGAGACTGCCAAGAAATATTACGCCTTGAGAACCTACGCAGTCTTTCTACCTTTATGGAATTTTATGATGTGCCCAGTAAGCTCCTTGGAAAGATCACAGAAAATACCAACAGAATACTTTTTGTTGTTCAGCTCTATAAGAAATAAGTTTGTGATATTTCAAACTATAAATTGTGAGATTACTTTATGATCTCAGTATGTATTTTGTCTCGTGAACCAGGTGAATTGACAAACACACACTGTATTTATCCTCTTTATATCTTCCAGGAATATATACCACTGCTTTGTAATCTTAATAGTATGCCCATAACGAAAGTGATTGTAAATACGATAGGACACTGGTATACGTCACTGATACAGTAAGGACAGGAAGACTATTCGAATCTTTGTTAATCTTAATTGTAGAAAGTTGGAGTTTTGACCTCCGATAGTGCTGGATTACTTCCCTTGATCAGATGGGGAAATTGTGTAACAGGACGCCTATGAATGTTGAAAACATTTTACTGAGTGAGTGATAACTTATGATTCATTCTGGGAAGGTATAAATTGGACGAACTAGATTTTTTGTGATGAACGCTTTCGCGGCAGAATAGAATCCATGACCTGCATAATGGCCCCTCTGCTTGTGCCTCATCTTGGCAGGCATTAATAGAATCAAGTTTCATCACGCTCAGAATCTGCTGATTTAACCGTGCGGAAAACCACATGGTCTCCAGCCGTTATGGAGACGGACTGAAAGTCTGAAAATTTTCAAAGAATACAAAAATGAAACGTTGACCGACAACGCTGATGTAAAATTGTTTTGAGCTTTGGAAACTGAAGGAAAACAGGCGGGGAGTGAGACTGCATACAACGATTCCGCTGGAGTGTTGCCTATCGTTATTTGATCACAAATCTTCCAAATCTCTTTTAAATTGTGATTAATACTGGATCCTCTATGTCTTCCACATGGACTCCAGTTTCTTCTTCTATCATGTCATCAGAGAAGTCCTTCCCATCATAGATATCTTCAGTCTACTCTTTTCTCCCCCCCCCCCCCCCCCCTCTCTCTATTGTGCATGTAACAGTGGAATTCCCAATGCACTCTTGCTATCACCATCCGTGCTTTTAATTTCACCGAATGTTGTTTTCGTTTTTCTGTATGCTAAGTCAGTTCTTCTGACGATTATTATTTTATTAGATTTCATCACTTTTTTCCTGCAGGCTGCTCTGAACTTCCTATTGATTTCATTCCTAAGAGAGTTGTGACTATTCAGGATCTCATGTATGACCTCGACCACGCTGAATGGTCAGTCGTCTTTGTTCAAATGGCTCTGAGCACTATGGGACTTAACATCTATGGTCATCAGTCCCCTAGAACTTAGAACTACTTAAACCTAACTAACCTAAGGACATCACACAACACCCAGTCATCACGAGGCAGAGAAAATCGTCGTCTTTGTATGGACCCATGGTCACGTTGGGATCCCAGGGAAACAATATGCTGATCGGTTAGCCAAGATAGCTACCAGAATGCCGATTTGAAGATGGGGTAGTCAGAGCAGGGCCTTCCGTCGACTGTACGCCGACTATGTTTGGAGTCTTGGAATGCGGATTGGTGTGCCCTGGTTTCTCCGAATAAACTGCGAACCATAAAGAAGACCACGATCATGTGGCAGTCTTCCCTTCGTGCTTCTCGCAGGGAATCTGCTTTCATCTGTCGCCTTCGCGGAGGCCGCATTTTGCTGAGGCAGTGCCACTTCCTCTGGCGTGAGGATACACCCCACTACCGGCGTGGTGCCCGTCTCACAGTGGCCCACATCCTACTGTAATGCCGTAATTTGGCCATAGTATGGCAAAACCTTAACCTTACTGACACGCTACCTCTGGTGCTAGCGGACGAAGCCAAAGCGTCTGCTTTGGTTGTACGTTTTTGCTGTGAAAGTGGTTTCTACTCATCTCTGTGACGTAGGGCATATTAGCCTCGTTGGCCGCTTTCGGTATTGGAAGGTGTTCCCTGTCGCCTCCTACGACTCAAGGGACCCGTGGCTGCCCTTTCTCGGTGATCCAGCCTGGCTCCTCCATTCCCACTTTTTTAAATCTTCTTACTCTTTTACATCTGTCGTTGGCTGACAAACTCTTCGTCATAGTTCTCTTTCCCGGAAGTTTATCTTGTCTGTGTAGTTAGTTTTTCTGGTAATGGAGAGAGTGGAAGCACTGGCCGGATGTAGAGAGTGTTTCTCCGGTCTCACAATATGTCTTGGGGGCTTCCAGCTGCTTTTTGGGTGGGGCATCTTTCCCAACTTCACCCTTTTACCCTTCTCTCGCTTCTCCTTGCTTCTATCTCTTGGTTTTCTTGTTTATCGGATGCAGTCGATCCCATTGGGATCTGTCTTTCGTGTCTTTTCTCTCTGAGGCCAATTCCTGGTTTGACATATAAAGTATTACGGGACCGATAGCGTTGTGGTCTCTTTAACCCCGTCAACCCATCCATACATCCATCATTCCTAAGTGCTTTGTGTTTCTGTGTTTCTGTCTTTCCCTGAACATATTTATAAATATTTACTTTCGTTGACCAATTCAAGTATTTCTCCTGCTATCTAAGACTTCTTCTATGCTTAACAGTTCAGCATCGAACTGCCTACTATGGTATTCCTTATCGCAGTATCCGCATACTTAGAAACCGTTATTCGTGAGTACTTCAGTATCCAACTTCCTACATTAATTATTCTGGACGATTTTCTCAAACTTCAGTCTATTCTTCATCATTACTAAATTGTGATCTAAGTCTATATCTGTTCATGGTTGCGTCTTACAATCCAATAGGTGATTTCGGAATCTCTGTGTGACCACTATGCAATCCAGCTGGAACCTTCCCGGGTCTCCAGGTTTTGTCTGAGTGTACATCCTCCTCTTGTGATTGTTGAAAAGAATATTCGTTATTACTATCTAAATCTGTTGCAATCTTTCATTTGTGCCATTCCTATTGTCAAGTCCATAATCTTCCGTAACCTTTCTTCTATTTTCCCCTGCAACCGCGCTCCACTGCCCCTTTATTATTAGATTTTCGTCTTCCTTTACGTACTAAATTACCAGTTCATTTTCCTCATATACTTCCCCTTTCTCTCCATCTTCTGCTTGCAGCGTCGGCTCATATACCTAAACTACTGTTGTCGGCAGTGGTTTGTTGTCGACTCTGATGAGAACAGACCTATCACTGAACTGTTCACAGTGGCTTACGTTCTGCTCTGCTTTCCTATTCGGAACTACTCGTACTCTCGTTACGTCAATTTCTGCTACTGTTGTTATTACCTATATTCGTCTGACCAGAAATCCTTATTTTCTTTCTGTTCCATTTCACTGTGCCCCTAGGATATCTAGATAGAGCCTTTGCATTTCTCTTCTCAGATTTTCTAACTTCCCCACTATGTTGAAGCTTCCGACATTCCATGGTCCGACTAGTAGAATGTTATCCCTTCGTTGGTTATTCCATGTTTTTGTCATCATGAGGACAGTTTCCCACCTCAACGGCTAGAGACTTCTCTGAACCTGGGTCCGCTCCTCCGCCCTCTTTGACAAGACCTTTGGCAGAATGAGAGACGTTTTATGCCGGAATTTTTCGGCTGCTAATGATGACAATTTTTTATTCAAAATTTAAGCAGTGGCTGGGATCGAACCCGGGACGTTTTGATTACTGCTCGAAGACTCTATCCCTAGACCATGGCCGGACGTAACAGCCGAGCGGTTCTAGGTGCTTCAGTCAGGAACCGCGCGACCGCTACGGTCGCAGGTTCGAACCCTGCTTCGAGGATGGATGTGTGTGATGTCCTTCGGTTAGTTAAGTTTACGTAGTTTCTAAGTTCTAGGGGACTGATGACCTCTGATGTTAAGTCCCATAGTGCTCAGAGCCATTTGAACCCACCTAGACCATGGGTTCAATATACACCCAAAATTCTATCACGAGATATGAACTTTCAATTACAGTTCCAATTCGTACATTCTTTCGTATGTGTTCTTAAGATTAATCAACACCGTTTTTGCCTTTACAATGTATCATAAAAGTATTTTATGCCTTCCAGACGAAGGATGCAAAACAATTCTCATTTTCTCTGTTTCCTAGCGCTTACCCCGTCATAAAGGGGTCAACAGCGTTTCATAGTTTGTCAGATTTTCACCTATGTGGACAGATTTCCTTGCCTTCGGCTCAGTCATGTGATGGAAATCACATGCGTCATCAGCAGACGAGAGTGGAACACAACCTAAAAATCACATTCAGCGTAGCCGGTGTACGCGACCAACGGATCTGGCGCATGTACCTGTCTCGCAAGCTAGCGTGCAGTGGTAAACTGATACAGATTTGTGGGTGTACTTATTTACGATACCTTGACCTGGAAGAAGCATATTACTGTGCTCCTCAGACAACTACGTTAGCTACTTCTGCTATTCGCGTAACTTCATAATATATTGTGCATATTTATATTCAATAATGTCAGGGATCATCACAAGAAAACCAAGTACTGAGTGCACATGAACGAGCAGTGAGAATAATACGAGTATAATGTGTACACCCGCAGTCATCTTGTAGGTACCTCTTGAAGGAGTTAGGCATTTAACTGCACTTTCACAGTATATTTATTCGTCAATGAAATTCCTCATAAATAATCCATTACAGTTTGAGAAGAATAATGATGTTCGTACCTACAACACTAGAAACAAAAATGACTTTTATTGCGCATTATTATAGCTGTCGGCTATAGTCTGTCGGTAAACTGAAGAGCGAGCGAGCGAGCGAGCGAGCGAGTTCCCACTCTGCCTACCCAGCTACGTCACGCGTCGCTTCTACAGGCTGTTTCACAACGTAGTACCGGCCCTGCCGCGGCGCGCGCTTTAAATCTGTGGCGACGCCGTGTACAGATACGTCCAGGTTGCGTTTATTTTTAGACAAATGCGTTAAGACTATAAGGAATATAAAAGACGATAGCTTCTTCCGAAACACAACATTATAAAGTAAATAATATTAAAATAAGAACGGAAGTCATTACTCTACTAAAAAAATAGAACCGAATGCCTGTTTATGTGAATGTATGGTCGTCTATTGCTATTCGTAAAATGAACCCCATACAATGCAAGCAATCTGTAGAATTTAAGGATTGTTCTTTCTTTGTGTTCCTACTAAAAGGCTGCATAACTTAACAGTTCGTAGAACACGAAGATTCTTTAAAAAGTACCAGGAATTTATAATTTTGTTTGTTGTATTAGTTCGATTTGCACTACTTTTTGTCATTGTCTTCGTAAACATGTCTGGAAAGTATGTGTACAATGTTATGCATATTTGGTATTTACTCTTTTGTCAGCTGTCAAAAAGGTTACATGTGTTTTGGTAGCATCAACGATTATTTGTTCTGTAAAAAAACACATTATAGAACCTGTATTAAATTTTTTATAAGAATGGAATAAAGTGCATGAAAATTTTAGAAATGTTAAATATTACTTTTGGTGAGTCTGTTATGAGTAAACCAAGGGCATACAAGTGGTATAAACATTTCAAAGTAGGCCTTAAAGGGCAGCGATTTTACAAGCGTGCATGAGATTAAAAATGCACAGTTAAGAGACCTATAAACCATCCCGAGGAAACAGTTCCTAAAGTGTTTCGGGAGCCGGCCGCGGTGGTCTAGCGGTTCAGGCGCTCAGTCCGGAACCGCGGGACTGCTACGGTCGCAGGTTCGAATCCTGCCTCGGGCATGGATGTGTGTGATGTCCTTAGGTTAGTTAGGTTTAAGTAGTTCTAAGTTCTAGGGGACTGATGACCACCGATGTTAAGTCCCATAGTGCTCAGAACCGTTTGAACCATTTGAAAGTGTTTCGGGAATTGGAAAAAGCACTCGCATAAGTGTATAGTATGTAATGGGGAATATTTTGAAGAGGACAACATTGATGTAGATTGACAAAGTTCTTAACAAAAAATAAAAATTAATGTGTGAACGCAGCTCGTATGTCAAACCTCTTACTTAGGTGTCCAGAATCGGTGTACATGTTTCGATGGAAATTTCAGCAGTGTTTAGAGCAGATAATGCTCACATGTTTTAAGCAATATGTCTTAGAAACAGGTGAGTAGTAACCGAGATAGAGATTTAGCGACACAATACATTTAAATGCTGTTGTTCCACAAGCATAAAAGGTTTTACGTGATTGTGAAACTGTCTATAATGATGGGTTTCTTCCAAAATTATTAGTTTTCTTTCGTGACGATTATAGTAGACGACGCAGCTTATTTTCGCGTTCCTTACTTATGCGTCCTATTGTGGCGAGGCTAACCCTTGCATAAATTTGCAGCCACTTGATTTGGACTGGTAGTATCAGCCAACAGTTCTTTTTGTGTCGCCTCTTTAACACACGTTGTAATGACATTACAGACGATTGAACGCTCGTTACTCCGCAAATACCTCCTCTTCTTCGTATTCTGCACACTTTCTTGCAATGCTGGGCGATTATCCATCACTTCTGGATACCGAAGTGTATCAGTGAGTGTACAAAGTTAACTGACTGACACTGACAGCACGCCGATCTACGCCGCTAGACAGGTGTGGTGTGCGTACTGCAAGACCTTCCGTACACACACCATCAGATTATTTGACTTGTCGCTCTAACGAAGTAGGCGAGTGTCAGCAATATGTCTCGGGGTCTTATCGTGGCGTGTTTATCTTCTGCCGTTAGGTCAGACGATAGAAATGCCACTTGCACGCTTAGAGTAGCAAATTGACGGTGACCAACTTTAAACAGAACTTGATTAATTTTCACACACATTTATTAAAATAATAAAAAGCATAAAATTACTTAACTAGGTTCTGGATGCTATTTACAATTGACAATCTGAAGTTCCCTTGGTATTGGTACGTTAATCCTTATTCTCACATATCTCTGATACTTGACAAAGTGTCTATTCATTTATCTTCATGGCTATGTACTACAGGAATATGGTAATCTTATTAGGCGCAGACTGAAACTTGACTATAGACTGGTACAGACTAATGCAGACTGGTGAAGACAAGTGCAGACTGACTAATCGGAGGCCTGTACACTCGTTATACTACCTCGCGCGTTCAGGTATCACTGCGCGAGTGTGATCCGCGAGGAGAAAAGGTTCTACGTTAGCAGCAATCTCATTGGCTGCGTTACATATTAATACGCGGATCGGCGGAAGCAGAATTTGGTCCGTCTCTAAGGCAGCGCTATCTCGTAGTGCGGAGACGGACGAGCGCTGCGCCTGCGCTGTTGTCCTTAGCGGGGCGCGCTCTAGTGGGAAAGTTGTGTACGCGCTGACTACGCGAAACTATGTACACAACAACAGGTAAGGGGCAACTGATTTTGGGTGCCCCTGTAGGCCGGTGGCAGGGTTCTTCCGGGAATGGCCACTTCCCCCACCAAAAGCGCTACTCGCTCTTGAGTTTACA
Source organism: Schistocerca cancellata (assembly GCF_023864275.1). Lineage (NCBI taxonomy): Eukaryota > Metazoa > Arthropoda > Insecta > Orthoptera > Acrididae > Schistocerca > Schistocerca cancellata. The sequence continues at coordinate 948,784,563 of NC_064626.1, forward strand.
GACAGACTTATATGAGACATCTCTTGCCCTTCTCTTGAGGACGCCTATGTCTCCATATCAGTTCTTTTAAAAAGCACAAATACTTTTTTCATGTCGCTGTTCAGGATAGAAACAGCGGCACGTTTTTATTTTCGAAGTGGGTCTCTCGAGTTTGCGAGGACTCTCGCCACGACCACGAGGACAGCCGATATCTGAACGGGCGCCCCCTGCCCGCTGCGGAAATTAGGCCTGCCCGACCACGCGCGGCGTGGCGCTACCTGTTCTCCTTATTATGCGAGGGAACTGCAGTGGCGGCGTCTGGAACGACTTCCTGCGGGGAAACCGCACAGAACGCCCCGGGATATCCGGTGAATAAGCCCAGCGCGGGGGATCAAATTCAGGCGTCCGCCTTCCGGCGTGGCGGCGCGGCGCTGCTGGCCGCCTTTGTTCTGCCGGCATTTGCATCGCCTGCGCGCCGGCTAATTCCCAGCTGTCGACCGGCATCCCGCCACCATTAGTCGCCCGCCGAGGCTCGCACGCCCGGCAGCGGGGACGCGCGCAGTTTTCTCCCCGCTTTGTCCTTTCGCATCCGACGAATAGCCGATTAATTAATGGCTTTGTCAGACGGGTATCACGAGCGCGCCGGGAAACGCCGGGCCGTATATTAATAACTGTGACTGATGATTCATTGCGCTGCCACCGGCGCACGATTGTTTGCCTCTGATTCGACGCGTCCGACTGTGATTGTTTCAGCGTCACCTCGCGCGGAATGAAATTGCGTTATTCGCACGTGCGCAAACAGGCGGTTATTATTGTAGCTCCCGACGTATCGAACGTAACAATTTATTCATAAAGATTAGCACTCTGAGCACTGTTAGACAGATAATTATAAACATTACTTGTGGAAGAGCAGTTATGTGAGTGAAGGTCGCAAAAGAAAACCTGTTTTCTGCTGCTATACAGAATTGTGCTTCCATAAGTAATGCTGATAATCGTCTTATTATCCTTTTCTTTGTGGAGCAGGAAAGGTTGGAAGTGGCAGATGTAGGGATGGGGGATCCGCTCATGAACTAATTCATAGAGTTGAATCTTTCAAAGGAGTGAACAATCAGTGATTCAGAAAAAAGGAATGGTAGCTCCAAACGTTTCCCACGGCAGAGAGAGAGAGAGAGAGAGAGACGGAGCATATCAGCAGCGCCTCTGCTGGTCAGAGCACAGTGCACGCCACACAACACAGCCAGCGCCGGCCTCTGCCCTGCTTCTACCTTGGCTGCCTGCATTGTGCAGTGCCCCATTCGATTTTGTGTTTCACATATGCCGTGCCGTCTCTGTGCGTCGTCTGCCGAGTGCAGTGCCTGGCGCAGCTTAACTTCGCATCGCACTCTGTCGGCGATCATTTCAGTCGCACATCCTGCCCTCTGGGCAGTTGATGCGAGCAACAGGACAGAGCCACCTAGCGGATAACATAGGAACTACTTGCAACAACCTGCTCGCAAGGGAACGGACGATTTGTCTCGGAGCGGGTGAGTTCACCGCTCCCCCCACCCTCGGAACTCGCCCGCTCAACGCTCACCCCACCGTCTCGACTCTAGCCAGAGCGTTGAGCAAAGCGACTCAGGTGTCACTCTGGTCTCCGCGGTCTCAGCTCACGCAGTAATACAGCTCGCGGCTCGACCTGCTCGACTCAGCGCCTCTGCATCGGACTTCGTCCCCACTGGATATTGTTCTTCGTAGTAATACCGCTATGTATATTACATTATTATGTTATGTATACATCAATTGTTTTTATTTTATTTTTATTTGTTTAAACTGATTAGATTAGGTTCCTGATGACTCCCCTTACTATAGGATTTTTATTATGGACACTCGAATTTATGCTTTAATTACGAGCGAACTGATAAATGTATCGCAAAATGTGATACACCAATATTTTCCTTGTTTTATTCTGCGTAAGGCTATATGCAGCACTTTCGTTTTACAGTCAAATTTATATATTTTTTTCTTATTCTGGTACGGATTTTGCGATTTTAGACGTCTTCGGAAGGAAACGTTCACTTTAAAAATATATGGCTTGTGATGTATTTGTATGAGGTTCATGAAATTTTAATACATCATATACAAATATATTGTTAATGTAAATCTCAAGTTACAACATTTTCCGATCACCCAAAAAACCACGATAGTGCAAAATAAATCAATAATCAAAAACTTTGTCATATCATGGAAATTTCAATAAACAATACAAAATTCTTACTCATTATCTGTGTTACTTCAAAATAGGATCAAATAAGATCAAAATACAGGTATAGTACTGGAATAAACCAAGTTTAAAGGGCAATGTGCCTTCCATTTATTTTCTATTGTAAATGAGTGGTGAGTCATGAAAAAGAGCTAATTCATTTCAGGGAGTGAACAGTTCTGATCCAATCTCTGAAAAGAACAGTTTTGCCCATCTCTAGGCAGATGGCAGGGAGTTTTGGAGGGCATAAGTAATATCTTATTGTGATTTACTAGGTGAGTACTCGACGTTCCCCAGATGTGTATTTATTCCATCTCCTACTTCCCCGTTTCTCTGTCCACCACCCCTCTCTCCGCCCATTTCTTCGATCCCCCACCCTCTGTTCATCTCCTCCTCCCCTTCTCTGTCAATCGGCTCCTCCCCCCCCCCTGTCCATCAGCCCCTTCTCCTTCTGCCTATATCCTCCTTCCTCCTCTGTCTATCTGCTTCTCCCACTCCCTCCTCCTTTTTTGTCTCTATCCACCTCCTCCTCGCTCCGCTAATTCCATCTACATCCTCCCCCCCTCTCTCTGTACGCCTCCTCCTCCCACACCTCTCTGCAATCTCTTCCCTCCCCTGTATCTGTACTTCTCCTCTTTCCTTTCTCTGTCCATCGCCTCCTCTCCCCTTTCTACATCCATTTCCTTCTCACCTACTTCTGCATCTCCTCCCCCTCCTGTGTTTGCCAGTCTCCTCCTTGCCCTTTGCTGTCTTTCCATCTCTATGTCCTCCCTTGCCTCTCCACTTACTCCTACAACATTATTTCATAGATGTATCTAATATGTGTACCAAAGTTGACTGAAATCCTTCCAGGGGTTTAGCATGAACTTTTTACCCATGGCTTTGACCGGATACGCGCATGTCAGTTGTATTTCACACATATTTAAAAAATTTCACTCGCATTTGTGCACATACTTCACCTGTATGTCCAGCGACTTTTGCCCAGTAATTTCGTTTTCACGTAATTCGATGTTTATGACGACGTACCTTCTGAAGTATGTGCTGTACAATAATATATTTTTCTACGTACATTCAGCGGCATATGTGGATACTGCCTGCGAAATATGTTTTAATACTGTTAGTAGCAACAAAGTAATAAATTTAAATGTCTTTCATGATGCGATAGTTTTTCGCGCATCTGAATATTTATAACGTCATACACTAAGTGACCAAAAGTATCTGGATACATGACTGAAAATGACCTACAAGTTCGTGGCGCCCTCAATCGGTAATGCCGGAATTCAATATGGTGCTGCCCACCCTTAGCCTTGATGACAGCATCCACTCTCGGAGGCATACGTTCAATCAGGTGCTGGGACGTTTCTTGGGCAATGGCAGCCCATTCTTCACGGAGTGCCGCACTGAGGAGAGGTGTCGATGTCGGTCGGTGAGGTCTGACACGAAGTCGGTGTTCCAAACCATCCCAAAGATTTTCTATACGATTCAGGTCAGGATTCTGTGCAGACCACTCCATTACGGGGATGTTATTGTCGTGTAACCACTCCGCCACAGGCCGTGCATTATGAACAGGTGCTCGATCGTGTTGACAGATGCAATAGCCATCCACTAATTGCTCTTCCACAGTGGGAAGCAAGAAAGTGCTTAAAACATCAATGTAAGCCTGTGCTGTGATATCACCACGCAAAACAACAAAGGCGCAAGCCCCGTGCAAGGAAAACACAACCACACCATAACATTTCCGCCTCCGAATTCTACTGCTGGCACTACACACGCAGGCAGATGATGTTCACCGGCCATTCGCCATGCCCACACCCGGCCATCGGATCGCCACATTATGTACCGTGATTTGTCACTCCACGCAACGTTTTTCCACTGTTCAATCGTCCAATGTTTACGCTCCTTACACCAAGCGAGGCATCGTTTGGCATTTACCGGCGTGATATGTGGCTTATGAGCAGCCGCTCGACCATGAAATCCAAGTTTTCTCACCTCCCCCTAACTGTCATAGTACTTGCAGTGGATCTTGATGCAGTTTGGAATTCCTGTGTGATGGTCCGGATAGATGACTGCCTATTACACATTATGACCAACTGTCGGCGGTCTCTGTCAGACAACAGACGAGGTCGGCCTGTACGCTTTTGTGCTGTACGTGTCCCTTCACGTTTCCACTTCACTATCACATCGGAAACAGTGGACGTAGAGATGTTTAGGAGTGTGGAAATCTCGCGTACAGACGTATGACACAGGTGGCACCCAATCACCTGAGCACGTTCGAAATCCATAAGTTCCGCGGAGCGCCCCTTCTGCTCTCTCACGAAGTCTAATGACTACAGAGGTCGTTGACATGGAGTACCTGGCAGTAGGTGGCAGCACAATGCACCTAATATGAAAAACGTATGTTTTTGGGGGTGTCCGGATACTTTTTATCACACAGAGTATCTCCTGAGCTAACAAGTAAGAGCGGTACAATTATGAAATTCTCGTGGTAAATTCAGTGGTCTATGTGACTACTGTCTGCAAAATATGTTGTGCTTACAATTATAGTATTAGTAAATCAAAACGACATGCTTTACGTTGCAGTTTTATAGCATGAATAGCGACAATTTAGTAATAAATAAACGTTTTTCATCCCATCACTTTGTGAGTGTCACCAGCGAAAAAAAATGTTTCGCAAACGCTCAAAATTACATGTTAAGTTTGTTGCATATCTCTAAGTGCTCTCATTAACAAATGCTGGATGACTAAATTACGGGTATCCTCACGTCGTGGGCTACACTGCATTCTCACCCCATTCCCCATCTCTTTGATAGGTAGATGGTTCTTACCCTTACAGCGATTCTTTCCAGACAGTAAATGATGTGTGTACCAAGTCCAGTTTAAGTCGGTCTGGTGGTTTAGGAAGAGATGTGGAACATACATACATGTATTCAAACACACGTACATCCATTTTTATAATTTTTGCTCTGTTCTCATCACTTGACAAAATCGTAAAGCGACTATTCCTTTGCCGAAGAAGCAAGATATCTTTTTCTAGATGCCCTCTTGGAGAGAACTGAATAAACGCGATGAACTTTGCCTCACTATAACATAAGCACACCGAATCAATCAGCAACCTATAACCAAGTAATATACCACTGTACAGAACAATATTAATAAAAAAGGCTTTTATATGCAAACTCAGGAGTACTATTTCTAAACTAAAGCAATAAGTACCCAGAAATCCCCCAAAAATCTTAATTTAATTCTACAATCCAAATTTAATGTAGCAGCAATAACAGTTTCAAGTAGTGAGGAGAATGCCCACACATTGCTAGAGTATGGGTACAACGAAAGAGTGCAACAGCTGCAGAAACACTAGATCACAGACTAAATATAAGAAATATAAGTGTATGAGGATATTGAAAGGGTAATGCAGTATGTAAAGGAGGACGAAAATCTAATAATCGTGGGCGACTGGAATGCAGTTGTAGGGGAATGAGTAGAAGAAAAGGTTACAGGAGAATACGGGCTTGGGACAAGGAATGAAAGAGGAGCAAGACTAATTGAGTTCTGTAACAAGTTTCAGCTAGTAATAGCGAATACCCTGTTCAAGAATCACAAGAGGAGGAGGTATACTTGGAAAAGGCCGGGAGATACGGGAAGATTTCAATTAGATTACATCATGGTCAGACAGAGATTCCGAAATCAGATACTGGATTGTAAGGCGTTCCCAGGAGCAGATATAGACTCAGATCACAATATAGTAGTGATGAAGAGTAGGCTGAAGTTCAAGACGTTAGTCAGGAAGAATCAATACGCAAAGAAGTGGGATACCGAAGTACTAAGGAATGACGAGATACGTTTGAAGTTCTCTAACGCTATAGATACAGCAATAAGAAATAGCGCAGTAGGCAGTACAGTTGAAGAGGAATGGACATCTCTAAAAAGGGCCATCACAGAAGTTGGGAACCGAGCGAGGTGGCGCAGTGGTTAGCACACTGGACTCGCATTCGGGAGGACGACGGTTCAATCCCGTCTCCGGCCATCCTGATTTAGGTTTTCCGTGCTTTCCCTAAATCCTTTCAGGCAAATGCCGGGATGGTTCCTTTCAAAGGGCACGGCCAATTTCCTTCCCCGTCCTTCCCTAACCCGAGCTTGCACTCCGTCTCTAATGACCTCGTTGTCGACGGGACGTTAAACACTAATCTCCTCCCCCACAGAAGTTGGGAAGGAAAACATAGGCACAAAGAAGGTAGCTGCGAAGAAACCATGGGTAACAGAAGAAATACTTCAGTTGATTGATGAAAGGAGGAAGTACAAACATGTTCCGGGAAAATCAGGAATACAGAAATACAAGTCGCTGAGGAATGAAATAAATAGGAAGTGCAGGGAAGCTAAGACGAAATGGCTGCAGGAAAAATGTGAAGACATCGAAAAAGATATGATTGTCGGAAGGACAGACTCAGCATACAGGAAAGTCAAAACAACCTTTGGTGACATTAAAAGCAACGGTGGTAACATTAAGAGTGCAACGGGAATTCTACTGTTAAATGCAAAGGAGAGAACAGATAGGTGGAAAGAATACATTGAAAGCCTCTATGAGGGTGAAGATTTGTCTGATGTGATAGAAGAAGAAACAGGAGTCGATTTAGAAGAGATAGGGGATCCAGTATTAGAATCGGAATTTAAAAGAGCTTTGGAGGACTTACGGTCAAATAAGGCAGAAGGGATAGATAACATTCCATCAGAATTTCTAAAATCATTGGGGGAAGTGGTAACAAAACGACTATTCACGTTGGTGTGTAGAATATATGAGTCTGGCGATATACCATCTGACTTTCGGAAAAGCATCATCCACACAATTCCGAAGACGGCAAGAGCTGACAAGTGCGAGAATTATCGCACAATCAGCTTAACAGCTCATGCATCGAAGCTGCTTACAAGAATAATGTACAGAAGAATGGAAAAGAAAATTGAGAATGCGCTAGGTGACGATCAGTTTGGCTTTAGGAAAAGTAAAGGGACGAGAGAGGCAATTCTGACGTTACGGCTAATAATGGAAGCAAGGCTAAAGAAAAATCAAGACACTTTCATAGGATTTGTCGACCTGGAAAAAGCGTTCGACAATATAACACGGTGCAAGCTGTTCGAGATTCTGAAAAAAGTAGGGGTAAGCTATAGGGAGAGACGGGTCATATACAATATGTACAACAACCAAGAGGGAATAATAAGAGTGGACGATCAAGAACGAAGTGCTCGTATTAAGAAGGGTGTAAGACAAGGCTGTAGCCTTTCGCCCCTACTCTTCAATCTGTACATCGAGGAAGCAATGATGGAAATAAAAGAAAGGTTCAGGAGTGGAATTAAAATACAAGGTGAAAGGATATCAATGATACGATTCGCTGATGACATTGCTACCCTGAGTGAAAGTGAAGAAGAATTAAATGATCTGCTGAACGGAATGAACAGTCTAATGAGTACACAGTATGGTGTGAGAGTAAATCGGAGAAAGACGAAGGTAATGAGAAGTAGTAGAAATGAGAACAGCGAGAAACTTAACATCAGGATTGATGGTCACGAAGTCAATGAAGTTAAGGAATTCTGCTACCTAGGCAGTAAAATAACCAATGACGGTCGGAGCAAGGAGGACATCAAAAGCAGACTCACTATGGCAAAAAAGGCATTTCTGGCCAAGAGAAGTCTACTAATATCAAATACCGGCCTTAATTTGAGCAAGAAATTTCTGAGGATGTACGTCTGGAGTACAGCATTGTATGGTAGTGAAACATGGACTGTGGGAAAACCGGAACAGAAGAGAATCGAAGCATTTGAGATGTGGTGCTATAGACGAATGTTGAAAATTAGGTGGACTGATAAGGTAAGGAATGAGGAGGTTCTACGCAGAATCGGAGAGGAAAGGAATATGTGGAAAACACTGATAAGGAGAAGGGACAGGATGATAGGACATCTGCTAAGACATGAGGGAATGACTTCCATGGTACTAGATGGAGCTGTAGAGGGCAAAAACTGTAGAGGAAGACAGAGATTACAATACGTCAAGCAAATAATTGAGGACGTAGGTTGCAAATGCTACTCTGAGATGAAGAGGTTAGCACAGGAAAGGAATTCGTGGCGGGCCGCATCAAACCAGTCAGTAGACTGATGACAAAAAAAAAGAAGTAATAAAACTACCCAATGCAAGCTTAGTAGTAGCGTCACTCCCAGGTGGGATAATTTAGCATCCAAGACATAGGCGTAGTTCAGAACCACAGTGCAAACGTGCAATCGGTGTCGTCGAACACCAGGGCTCCCTCCTCCTGCTCCTCCTTTTCCTCCTCCCCCTCACCCCTCTCTCTCTGTCTTGGTGTGCCGCCTTTCAGTGATCCACACCAGGCGTATAATGCACTTGCGTTCAGCTAGACAAGTCTTCGTACGAACAACGACACCAGTCGCCTCCTACCCGCTCAGCTAAAAAACTGATGTCGGCGTGTTGATAACAAGATGCCGCTAGCCGCTACCTCAGGCCCAGCCTGCAAAACAAAGCTACCCCACTGCTAGCCACGCAGCTTGCAGCTCCGTCCTTGATGTCCAGCCATCGTCACTGGTTTCTCTGCTTGCTTCCTTCCCTGATGGCCCACCGTCGACTGCTTCCTCAAGCTGTTGCACGAGCAAACACAAAAACTCTGGACTGTATGGTCGCCGCTGTTCACCCTGCTGTCGGCAAGGCAACTCCAGGCGAATGTCCCTTGCCACGAACGGAATGATGCCCACCGCGCGCCGCCGCTAGCGTTTCAAGGCTCGACTGTCCTTACGGCCCGCCCGCTTGTCAGTCCGAGACTCCTCCGGAAATAGCTTGAGCCCTGAGGACGAATATGGGCTACTTTAGGAAAAAGAAATGAAATATACCTCTAAGAGCGTGAAATATGAAATGGGACATTCTGTTTTACCCTAGTGACCACAAGCTACGATAAATACAGGGTGCGTGAAAAAAATGTATACACACTTTGAAGCGTCATAGAAAATTTATTTCCCGTTCTACAATGATAAATTTCTGGAAATGGTAAGCTTAAAGTCCAACTGGAAAAATAAATGTACTTTGCAAATGTGATTAATGTTCAAACTGGTGGCCTTTAGCACCAATACATTTCTGAGTACGAGTCACCACTGATTCCGTACATCGTACCAAAGTGTCCAATGACATTTCTGTGCACACCGCCTGAATCTCATTCCAAAGTGTGTCCAGGTTATGTGGTTTACGTTTGTACACCTCATCTTTTACTGTGCACCATAACAAGAAATCCAGCGGCGTGAGGTCTGGAGAGCGTGCATGAAACTCGATTGGTCCCCTGCGTCCTATCCACTCGCCTGGCACATTGTGATCCAGCTATGCTCGTACGTCCCTATGATAGTGCGGCGGGGCGCCATCTTGTTGGAAATAAAACTCATCATTACCGTATAATGCACGAATGGCAGGGAATATGGAGTCAGCAAGCATTGTTAGGTACGTTTCTCCAGTAACAGTACCTTTTCCGCAAAGGAAAAGACATAATCCAGTGAGCTACTTTTCTTTCAATATTTGAAAGTCGGAATTACGTAGGTTTCTAACAGGATCGAAATTAGCTCTTTCTTATTGCTGTTTACAAGTCGCCATTCTTCTCCCAAAATATTAAGAATACTTCACCCTCCCCCCTAAGGTGTAGCCCCCACAAACTACAAACTATCATATGGGCGCCCTTGGCCAGGTAGGACTGAAAGATGAAACAGAGAAGATCTAGAGACTAGTACGTGTTCAATTAGTAAGCACGAAAGAGTGACGGGGACGATCAGCTTCAGTGACAGACACCGCAAGACAGGCGTTCTGCACCACTGTGTGGTTTACTGCTGAAGCTCCAAGAGCGTACGTTCCTAGACGAGTCAGCCAGTGTACTGCTTCCTCGTACGCGTATCTCGTTTACGAAGATAAAATTAGATACTCAAGCCACACAGAGGCTGTCAGCAGCCGTTCTTTCCGCGAACCATTCGGGGCTGAAACAGGACAAGGAGGAAGTGACAGCGGTACAGAAAGTACCCTCCGTCGCTTCCGTAAGATGGTTTGCAGAGTGCAGATATAGATGCAAATTTAGGGACCCTTTATAAGGCTCTCTAGCTAATCGGTGGCGTCACAAAGTTAAAGCGGTATGGCTAAAGTGATATGCTCAAAAATGAAGCCATACCATTGATGCCACAGGAATTTACACTACCGGAAAAAAATTAGCACACCCTGTTAGAGGTTTCCAGTTCACTCAGTATTTATTTTTGCAATAGTGTGCGCACGGAGTACATAAAATGATTACAATTACAGATCAACGGAATATGTAGTTCTGAGGTACGTGGTATTGACACATCCTGAAACACCTGTATTAGTACACGGTGTAATCTCCACGGGTGGCAATGCAGGCGCTGACAATAGCGTACATCAATAGTACAGATGGCGAATACTCTCCGGGAATACTTTAGGCCACGCCTGCTCGATTTCTTCATGTATTTCTGTAAAAGTTGGTGGTTGATGAGTCGCGTGAGTCGCTTCTCGTCCCATCATATCCCAGACGTGCTCAGTTGGCGACAAGTTCAAAGATCGTACAGGTCAGGCAGTGTATGGACGAGCGTTATGCCGTTGGAACAACACGTCACCTTCCTGTCAGAAGAATGGCAAAAGAACGGGCCTAACAACATTCTGTACGTACCGAGTGCTGGTTAGCATCCCCTCCAGAAACACCTAAGGTGAACGAGAGTTGTAGCCTATCACTCTCCAGACCATAAGGCCTGAGGAGCGTCTGGGGAGCATCTGTGCCGCGTAGATGTCCAGAGCCTCGACTACGACTATGAGAATGTTCACGCGACCACTGACATCAGCATCGTTACACAACTGACGCACCACGTCCAACTTGTGTGGCAATTCTGCTAATGGGACATCCCGCCATTCCCAACGACACAATCTGACCTGTTTCAAACTCACTCAGCCGGCTGTAAGAAGCACAAGTGCTTCCCTGTGGCATGCTTGCCTGCTTGCTTCTCACGTTTGTACCACACTGAGCCTTCTGGGTTTTTTTTTTTTTTTTTTTTTTTTTTTTTTTTTTTTTTTTTTTCCTTTATTGAATTTCAATTCCCCCCGAAGGGGGCGGGCTGGCAGCAGCTTAGGACGCCGCTCTGCAGCCTACAGATTTTCTGATAAAGAGCAGGAGAATAAACAATAATAAAAAACAGGCGATAAAATCGGGGACTTAGCGAGTAACAAGGTGAAAAGAAAATGGGGAAAGTAAAACAAACAACACAGGGAGGATGAAGCGAATAAAAATACATACGGAGCAGAGAGGGGAAACAATAGACAATTAAAAAAACACGGCGACAGTCTGGATTCTGTTCGCAAAGTATATAAAATGCACACCCAGCGACAGCATGGTTTCTGTTCGCAACACAACACTGAATAGTCACTAGAACACAGCACGAAAAAGTCGGCAAAGGTGACACCACAGTCGAGAGCAGGTGGGGGGAAACTGGACAGGAGATGGGAAAACAAAAAGGGGGGGGAAAGGAGAGTAAAAGCGAAGGGGGGGGGGGGAACCGGGAAAGGAGCTGATGGAGGATGAGGACCCATAAGAGGGGTGGGGGGCAGACGCGACAGGGAGGGGGGTAGGCAGAGGAGGGGAATACAAAAGGACTGGGGGGGGAGAAGGGAGGTAGGGAGAGGTGTAGTGGTGAGGAAACAGGACGGAAGGGGGGGGAAGAGGGAGCCCAGGGAAAGGACAGAGGAAAGGAGGGGGAGGGAGGATCAGAGTTGATAGGAAGGATAAATGGAGGGAGAGAGGGCATCATCCGGGAGGGGGAGTTGACGGAAGCCACCTTGGGAAAGGAGATGGAGGGTGTAGAGATGGAGGGTAGGGGGGACACAACGGTAAAGACGGGGCAGGGGGCGAGGATGGGAGAGGAGAGGAGCAACCAGGGGGTGAGGGGAGCCTTCTGGCTGTGAGCATTCCCTATTAAAGGGTAGACACTGATGGCGCTCTGGTAGCTATGCCACTACGCTATCTGTTGGTGGACAGCGTTGGAACAATTATCAGTACATCTGCTATCCCGCAGGTGATATGCCATCATCGAATGAAAATCGACGTCGATTTTCCAGGTGTGCTAATTTTTTCCGGCAATGTACTGGGTGATCAAAAAGTCAGTATAAATTTGAAAACTTAATAAACCACGGAATAATGTAGATAGAGAGGTAAAAATTGACACACATGCTTGGAATGACATGGAGTTTTATTTGAACAAAAAAAGAAAGAAAGTTCACAAAATGTCCGACAGATGGCGCTGGACAGCAAAACCTCAGTGACTGCGCACGAAAATCGTGTATAAAAGGAGCAGTAATGAGAGAGAGAGAATCAGATGCGCCAGCAGTCTCAGCATGTTGATGTTACATGAAAAGACGCTTTTAGTGAGGCTGTACTATCAGAATGGGGAATGTGCTAGTTCAGCGTTACGATCCTATCGCCATAGGAAGGGCACTCGAACGGGTAAAGGGCCGTTGACAAGTTCAGCTGTGGGGAGAATGATTTCGAAGTTCGAAGCCACGGGTTGTTTAGATAATAGACCCCGTAGTGGCCGACCGAGCACAAGGCGTAATGCTGCTGAGACAGTTCAGGAAGAATGGAGACTGTAGCGGGTTCGTCTATGCACGGGGAAGTCAGCGCTCGTGCAGTCGCACGTCGCACCGGCATTCCATACACTACTGTTTGGTTGGCACTGAGGCGTACCCTCCGATGCTATCCGTACAAAATTCATCGGCATCATGAACTGTTACCTGGCGATTTAGTAAAGCGGAGGGCATTTGCGGTGTGGGCGTTTCAAAAGATGGCGGAAGATGACGATTGGTTGAGTAACGTGTTGTGGACCGACGAAGCTCATTTCACGCTCAGAGGGTCTGTCAACGCCCACAACTGCAGAATTTGGGCTACCGAAAATCCTAGAACTGTCGTGGTAACTCCATTGCACGACGAGAAAGTCACGGTATGGGTTGGATTACATCTACCGTTATCGGGCCTTTTTTTTTCGAGGAAATGCGTGATTCTGATTTTGTAACTGCTACCGTGACGGGTGAGAGGTACGCCGATATGTTACAGAATCACATCATCCCCAGCCTGGCTGATAAACACCTGCTGGCACGTACGATGTTCATGCAAGATGGCGCTCCACCCCATATTGCTAGACGCGTGAAAGATCTCTTGCGCGCGTCGTTTGGTGATAATCGTGTGTTCAGCCGCCACTTTCGTCATACTTGGCCTCCCAGGTCACCAGACCTCAGTCGGTGCGATTATTGGCTTTGGTGTTACCTGAAGTCGCAAGTGTATCGTGATCGGCCGACGTCTCTAGGGATGCTGAAAGACAACATCCGACGCCAATGCCTCACCATAACTCCGGACATGCTTTACAGTGCTGTTCACAACATTATTCCTCGACTACAGCTATTGTTGAGGGATGATGGTGGACATATTGAGCATTTCCTGTAAAGAACATCATCTTTGCTTTGTCTTACTTTGTTATGCTATTTATTTCTATTCTGATCAGATGAAGTGCCATCTGTCGGACAGTTTTTGAACTTTTGTATTTTTTGGTTCTAATAAAACCCCATGTCATTCCAAGCATGTGTGTCAATTTGTACCTCTCTATCTACATTATTCCGTGATTTATTCAGTTTTCAAATTTATACTGACTTTTTGATCACCCGGTATTTCTCGCACATGCATCTCGGGCGCGGCCACTTCGGAAACCCAGCTTACCGGGAGAGCTACGAGTGCGCGCGGGGAGCGTCGAACAGTAGACTTGTGACGATACGCAGGGGCGTGGCACGCAGTGCACGCACGCGCGCGCAGGGACGGGCGGGGCTGAGCTCTCGAGCTGCTCGTCACGATCACGAGCGGCGCTGAGCGCCGTCCCGCCCACTCGTGGCTGCGCCCTCGCTGGGGCTCGAATACCCGAGCGGCGGGGCCCGCGCCCTCGAGGGGCTTTCTTGTTGATATGACAAAGGCGGCGGCGCCCCGTCAAAGGCCGCGCCGCTGTGATCGCGGCCGGAAGTGCGCACTCGGCCGCGCGCCATTGTCCGCTGCTCCCGCCTCGGCTAATAATGCGACCCGCTCGCATCCCGATCTGCTCGCCCCTCAAAGCGGCGGCCGTGGTAATCAGCTCCCGCTGCCTCTGTCGTGGCTCCACCTCCACCTCTGCCTCTGGCTCCGCCTGGCACACACACCGGCCGTACCCGACACGCGCCCTCCTCTTTCCGCGAGCGCTAAAGCCCTGTCGCAAGCCGCCTGCGCCTCCCAGCACCGCTCGCAAAGTTAAGATACGACCAACTTTTATTTTGTTCCCCATTCCTCTGTGTCCTCCCCTTTCCGTACGTATGTTTCTGTTGCCTCCCTGAACCGCCCCAGGACAAACACCGTAATTTTCGTTTGTTGGTTCCTTTTTTTCCCGCTCTCTTTCTCTCGTTTCCTGGGCCTGCTAGAGAAACACACAGCACATCTCGGAGTCAGTTCTTGTTTTTGTGTGTGCGCTTTTCCCGAGCCGGCTCTCAACGATTCCTTCTCCGAGCAAAGGTGCGCGTAGTCAAAAAGACACTGCAGATTTTACGGGAACCTCCTCCTACAGCCTGCGTCACGGTTCGGTAATCGCAAGCTGTAAACAGAAAGGAGTCCGAGAAAAATCGACGCATTATCCGTCCGAATGCACAGGCATCCTGTACTTTTATTGCACCCTTGGCTAGCAACAGGAAGAACAACATCAGTTGCTGTCAGAACAGTGTGGCAAATAATTCGATAACGACGCTGCCTTCATATTTCATCCTGTCGACAGAAAAACACTGTTGAGTAATTGTGACATTTCCAATAACTGCCGAAGATTCAATGTGATTTTTCGTCACCGTGTTACACTACTGGCCATTAAAATTGCTACATCACGAACGTGCTACAGACGCGAAATTTAACCGACAGGAAGAAGATGCTATGATATGCAAATGATTAGCTTTTCAGAGCATTCACACAAGGTTGGCGCCGGTGGCGACACCTACAACGTCCTGACATGAGGAAAGTTTCCAACCAATTTCTTATACACAAACAGCAGTTGACCGGCGTTGCCTGGTGAAACGTTGTTGTGATGCCTCGTGTAAGGAGGAGAAATGCGTACCATCACGTTTCCGACTTTGATAAAGGTCGGATTGTAGCCTATCGCGATTGCAGTTTCTCGTATCGTGACATTGCTCCTCGCGTTGGTCGAGATCCAGTGACTGTTAGCAGAATATGGAATGGTGGGTACATGAGGGTAATACAGAACGCCGTGCTGGATCCCAACGGCCTCGTATCACTAGCAGTCGAGATGAAAGGCTTCTTATCCGCATGGCTGTAACGGATCGTGCAACCATGTCTGGATCCCTAAGTCAACAGATGGGGACGTTTGCGAGACAACAACCATCTGCACGAAGAGTTCGACGACGTTTGCAGCAGCATGGACTATCAGCTCGGAGACCATGGCTGCGGTTACCCTTGGCGCTGCATCACAGACAGGAGCGCCTGCAATGGTGTACTCAACGACGAACCTGGGTGCACGAATGGCAAAACGTCATTTTTACGGATGAATGCTGGTTCTGTTTACAGCGTCATGATGGTCACATCCGGCGTGATGGTATGGGGTGCCATTGGTTACACGTCTCGGTCACCTGCTGTTCGCACTGACAGCACTTTGAACAGTAGACGTTACATTTCAGATGTGTTACGACCCGCGCCTCTACCCTTCATTCGATCCCTGCGAAACTCTACATTTCAGCAGGATAATGCACGACCGCATGTTGCAGGTCCTGTACGGGCCTTGTTGGATACAGAAAATGTTCGACTGCTGTTCTGGCCAGCACATTCTCCAGATCTCTCACCAATTGAAAACGTCTGGTCAATGGTGACCGAGCAACTGGCTCGTCACAATACGCCAGTCACTACTCTTGATGAACTGTGGTATCGTGTTGAAGCTGCATGGGCAGCTGTACCTGTACACGCAATCCAAGCTCTGTTTGACTCAATGCCCAGGCGTATCAAGGCCATTATTACGGCCAGAGGTGGTTGTTCTGGGTACTGATTTCTCAGGATCTATGCACCCAAATTGCGTGAAAATGTAATCACATGTCAGTTCTAGTATAATATATTTGTCCAAGGAATACCCGTTTATCATCTGCATTTCTTCCTGGTGTAGCAATTTTAATGGCCAGTAGTGTACATAAATTTCTCCTTACGGTGTCTATGCTTTCTGGAATAGCATCGTGATGCGGTAGATCGCAAGGTGCGAGCTCGAATGGGGCGCGGTTGTTGGTTTCAAATGTACGTCTACCACAGCAGTGTTTTTTCTACTGCCTTGATAAAATTAAATGCCGTAATAACTGCACATAGATATCTGTGTAAAAGACCTTTGTTTATACATTAATGAAACTAGCAGTAAGTTAAATGCCTTTTCAAAAGTCTACAAAAAATTAATAGTCATAGCTCCATTACTGCTCACCTGCGATAATACACCTATGTATAAGGATTTCCAGCACGCGAGGTGCAGTGTGAGCTAATCACATCTTCCCCTGCTCTCCTATTGTACTCTGTCTGTCGCTGCGTATCATTCATAATGTGACAGCGATCATCCGGAATTTTATTACGGAAGTGTTTAATAAGTTCCGGTAACCGCAACACACCTATTTTCGCTGGTTACAAGACTGTCACTCAGCATTTTAATTGAGCAGCAAAAATAAAATCACGAAAATACGAGGGCGTGTTGAAAAGTAATGCCTCAGAATTTTTTATATGAAAACCCCTAGCGCTTTAAATAAAATAAACCTTATTTATATTCCACTTTTTTATTCTTCAAGACTGCATATTTTCTGCCCTCTGCCGCTTGTGGGCTCCGAACATAACAAGACGGTTTGTAACGTAACTATGTCGGTGCGTAAGAAACAGCATGCTGTAATCGAGTTTCGAATTCGAAGAGTTCGTCCACATGTACAGCACCCACTCTTTCAGCATGACAATACCAGACCACACACGAACGCTACGACATCTGCAGCTATCCGACGCCTTGGGTTCACTGTCGTCGGTCACCCTCCATACATCCCTACTCGGCCCCATCCGATTTCCGTATATTTACAAAACTTAAAGAACACATTCGTGGACTTTAATGTGGTAGAGATGAAGCGGTGCAAGCAGGGGTGAGCTTGTGGCTCCGTCAACAAAGTCAAACGTTCTACAGTGACGGTAGCAACAAACTGGTTTCTTTTTGGGAGAACTGTTACGGCAAGAAAAAAGGAATAAAAGTGAGATAGTGTTAATACTTTCATCCTTCTTTACCTCCTCTGCATTACTGCAGATGACGTGTCACTGAGCACATTTGTACTGTGCAGGCAGTACACGTGAGGTGCCTAGTTGTTTCCATTGCCCTGTGTGGAATACATAAGTTCTTGTACACGTCACTAATCTGCTGTCTTCGTGATGATGATGTCCCCAGCGCAGAAAACAGCACGCAGGTCGTGGATTCTTTTTCTTGAGGCTGAAATTAACTTCGCAAGGAACTGCTGCTACGAATAAACTATAACTCATTTGGGATGCCACTCGCGTTTTTATTGATATAGACACGAGAAACTATTCCTGATCACAACTTATTGAACATATCTTTCCACAGTCATTATGTCTGGCTAAAATAACATGAAATACATCTTGCCACAGACAACATGTGTGTCTACTGGAACCGTCAGAACAGGAGAATAAAATTACATGGATCAAATACTACTATTACAGACAACATGTCTGTACCTAGCGACGGTCTGAATTGTAGTAAATAAAATTGCATGAAACAAATACTGCTATAACAGACAACATGTCTGTCTACTGGAACGGTCATAACTGGAGAGCCGGACTGCCCGAGACACTTCGCGCGCCAAGCCAGCAAGGCGTGACCCGAACGCCACCGAAGTGCATCGGCAGTAATATCGTCAGTCTTTTGTTTTAGTAATACTTTGATTTTAATAATTTTGAAATGACTGATTGATAGCTGGCTGTTGAGAGATGTTTATTTAAAAAAATTAAGTAATTTGGATGACAGGTTTAATTAATAATAGCAACTAAAGTTTAACGTTTTGGCGCCCTACCGCCGAACACGGCGGCCAATCACAGAGCAGCGGCATCATGCACATCATGCAGGCGGTCTTTCTCACGGGAATGGTACCGAATCTAACATCTGTCACCAGTACCTTATCCCACATTGCGTCATCTCTATCCATCTTGCATCTCCACTGCCCTGGGAATAGTTTCCTGGAACCTAATATGATGGCTGAATAAGCCAGAAATATTACACTGTGTTCGTCGCCAGAGTGACTTTGTCGAGAAATATATATGTAGACATGAAAAATAAAGATGTAGAATGTTAACAGCGTTTGTTTTATTTAAAAAGCTTTTTGAGTTTTCTCATAAAAACTTCACTTTTCAACAGGTCCCCGTAGATTCCTAATAGTATGATCCGACGAACTGCAGAAATCAACATTCTTTTTGATTACATCAAAGTTAATAGACTTCAGTCATTTGTTCTGTTCTTACATTTTCAGCACAAATAAAATCTCAACCACAGTGCATACTGCTTCAGAAGTTCCACCGGAAATTTACCAGTTACCAATGTAGCTTCTCCAGGTTTCGGCATTGCTAGCGTATTGCTTTTCAAGCCCTTCTCATTTCAATTTCTTCTAGTTTCTTCAAGTGCAAATTACAAAACTTTTCATTCTGATTGCATATGCATTCAAACAGTGACCACATCTATGATCTAATTTTTGTTGTCACTGCCCTATACTCTTCCACTGGCTTACTCGGTACCTTTTCGTGTAATTCAGAATGATACAATATTTCTTGAAACAGATGCTGCCGTTCAAAGAAGGTTAGTGGTAATGATACTATCGAATTTCGATCTCGACATCTTAAAGTGTAGGACACGATGACATCAATATCATTTTCACGATACATTTATTCTGTTTACAGTTTTAACTGTTTTAAATAATCCATGTCACTATGAAAATAACTCCGTTTTATGATCAGACCACTGTAATAAAGCATTTCATTAGCTCTGCTCCTTCTAAGGCCACGGAGCAAACAAACTATTGTCGGAACCATAAGGTTTTCATCACGTGTAAATATGCGCCTGACGGCGATGCATTCACATTTTTTTATTAACGCACATAAGCGACGCGCGCGCGCGCGCGTGTGTGTGTGTTGTTGCTGTCATCGTCATGCAGGCCGGAGTGGGCGCACGAGATTCCAAGCGGCGTGCTTCCTCTCGACAAGTGGGGTCCCGGAGTTTATCTTTAACTCCCGCAGGCGCGAGGGAGGCCTCGCATGTGCCCACGAGTAGGCTGAAGTCCATAGTGCGTAACAAAGACAGCAGTGTGTCGACTCTAGCTCACACAGCCGCTGCAGGCTGCGGCACTATCATATCTCGTGTAACACGTACGCCATAGTTAAGTAAATATCCACATGAAGACGATTAGGATGAAATTTGTAAACAGAAAGAGTTGATGCTTCATAAAGTTTGTCAGTTTAATGCGAGTCAGGAAGCGTTCAAACATTTAACTGGAGCCAAGAGCAGTAGATATAAACAGAAATGTCCCTCTAGATAACAGTGGTGCTTGCACCGATGGAAGCAGGGACGAAAGCTTAGGACTTGACGACCCGTCCACGTTGTGGACACTAGAGACAAAGCCCAAGTTCGAGTGGTGGGAGGATGGTGTGTGACTGCCGCGTATGTTGACGCTCGACCGAGGCGATGTACCTATTCTTCCGTCGGTGGTTATCTTTTCAGCCCTTGCACCACTTTGGTGAGACAGTGTGCGGATTGGTGCAATAGACTCTCTGACTGCGCACTTATTCACTAACAGAAAAATGTACGAACAAGTGAAAGATGCAGCAACTGATAATTATTGTGCACTTTAGGTCAAGGATCCTTCCTTTAATTTGACGTAATATTGTCCATGACATGAAAATGGTCACTTGACCGAATCTGGTTACCTGCAAACAATTACATATTACGGCAGCTTTTGGTGGATTCATGATGCTAGTCTTTCAATACACTGAAGCTGTGCAGTACCGTTTGCAAAAATATGGTATAATATGACGGTCCAAAGGTATGACACTCACGATTCAGCCGCGCGAGGTAGCCGCTCGGTCTGAGGTGCCTTCTCACGGTTCGCGCGGCTCCCCCCGTCGGAGGTTCTAGTCCTCCCTTGGGCATGGGTGTATGTGTTGTCTTTAGGGTAAGTTAATTTAATTTAGAGTAAGTAGTATGTAAGCCTAGGGACCGACGAACTCAGCAGTTTGGGCCCACAGGAACTTACCACCAACACTCACCGATTCACTTTCATATGTTCCTGTTTACATAACAGTAACAATCATATAAGATGACGTTACTTTTAAAGGAAAAAGAGTTCTTTGATTCACAGTAACTGGTAAAAGCCATACAAGCTGTTTACCTATAAATAAACTCTCAGAAAGAAAGGATGTACGACGAAGGAATTATCCTAATGGGACGGAAATCTGTAGACGAAATGTACATATGCAGGCAAATAAATGATAACAATTTAAGAAAATTCGGTGAATTATTCAAGACAAAGGGATTCAAGAATTGAGCAAGTCAGTAACGCGTTTTTCCACCTCTGGCCCTTATACAAGCAGCTATTGCTCTTCGCTTTGATAGGTTTGTTGGATATCTTCCTGACGGATATCGTGCCAAATTATGTCCAATGAGCGCGTTAGATTGTCAAAATCCCTAGCTGGTTGAAGTGCCCTGCCCATAATGCTCCAAACGTTCTTTATTTGGGAGAGATCCGGCGACCTTGCTGGCCAACGTAGGGTTTGGCAAGCACGAACACAAGCAGAAGAAACTCTCACCGTGTGCAAGCGGGAATTATCTCGCTGAAATATAAAAGCTCAGGATGGCTTGGCATGAAGGGCAACAAAACGGGGCGTAGAATATCGCCGTCATACCTCTATGGAAATGGAAGAGGATGTAGATGAAGATGAAATGGGAGATACGATACTGCGTGAAGAGTTTGACAGAGCACTGAAAGACCTGAGTCGAAACAAGGCTCCGGGAGTAGACAACACCCCATTAGAACTACTGACGGCCTTCGGAGAGCCAGTCCTGACAAAACTCTATCATCTGGTGAGCAAGATGTATGAGATAGGCGAAATACCCTCAGATT
This sequence comes from Schistocerca cancellata, assembly GCF_023864275.1. Lineage (NCBI taxonomy): Eukaryota > Metazoa > Arthropoda > Insecta > Orthoptera > Acrididae > Schistocerca > Schistocerca cancellata. The sequence continues at coordinate 948,806,042 of NC_064626.1, forward strand.
TCAAGAAGAATATAATATTTCCAATCCCAAAGAAAGCAGCTGTTGACAGATGTGAAAATTACCGAACTATCAGTTTAATAAGTCACAGCTGCAAAATATTAACGCGAATTCTGTAGAGACGAATGGAAAAACTGGTAGAAGCCGACCTCGGGAAAGATAAGTTTGGATTCGGTAGAAATGTTGGAACACTTGAGGCAATACTGACCTTACGACTTATTTTACAAGAAAGATTAAGAAAAGGCAAACCTATGTTTATAGCATTTGCAGACTTAGAGAAAGCTTTTGACAATGTTGTCTGGAAAACTCTTTCAAATTCTAAAGGTGGCAGGGGTAAAATACAGGGAGTGAAAGGCTAATTACAATTTGTACAGAAACCAGATGGCAGTTATAAGAGTCGAGGGACGTGAAAGGGAAGCAGTGGTTGGGAAGGGAGTGAGACAGGGTTGAAGCCTCTCCCCGATGTTATTCAATCTGTATACTGAGCAAGCAGTAAATGAAACAAAAGAAAAATTCGGAGTAGGAATTAAAATCCATGGAGAAGATATAAAAACTTTGAGGTTCGCCGTTGACATTGTAATTCTGTCAGAGACAGCAAAGGACCTGGAAGATCAGTTGAACGGAATGGACAGTGTCTTGAAAGGAGGATATAAGATGAACATCAACAAAAGCAAAACGAGGATAATGGAATGTAGTCGAATTAAGTCGGGTGATGCTGAGGGAATTAGATTACGAAATGAGACACTTAAAGTAGTAAAGGAGTTTTCTATTTGGGGAGCAAAATAACTGATGATGGTCGAAGTAGAGAAGATATAAAATATAGACTGGCAATGGCAAGGAAAGCGTTTCTGAAGATGAGAAATTTGTTAACATCGAGTATAGATTTAAGTGTCAGGAAGTCATTTGTATGGAGTGTAGCCATGAGTGGAAGTGAAACATGAACGACAAATAGTTTGGACAAGAAGAGCATAGAAGCTTTTGAAATATGGTGCTACAGAAGAATTCTGAAGAGGTATTGAATAGAATTGAGAAGAGAAATTTGTGGCACAACTTGACTAGAAGAAGGGATCGGTTGGCAGGACATGTTCTGAGGCATCAAGGGATCACCAATTTAGTATTGGAGGGGAGCGTGGAGGGTAAAAATCGTAGAGGGAGTCCAAGAGATGAATACACCAAGCAGATTCAGAAGGATGTAGGTTGCAGTAAGTACTGGGAGATGAAGAAGCTTGCACAGGATAGAGTAGCATGGAGAGCTGCATCAAACCAGTCTCAGGATTGAATACAACAACAACAACAACAACCACCTCTGTGCTGTAAGCGTGCTCCAGATGACAACCAAAGGGGTCCTTTTATGTCACTGGCGTCAGTTCGGATCCGGACTCATCACTGAAGTCAGTTGTACTCCAGTCAATGACACTGCAGGCCGAACTCGTGTCTGGAGATGCCCCGCTTCGAACTGAGCCCCGATGACCAGTGAAGACGTGTCTGGAGACGCCCCGGACAGTGGTGGGATACCATCTTTCTGTCGCCCACCATACGGCCGACAGCCAGGAGTGATGGTCTGTGGTGCCATTTCTTTCATAGCAGGACCCCTTTGGTTGTCATCCGCAGCACACCGACGTCCCCTTATGTTGCCCTTCATGGTAAGCCATCCTGGGCTTACATTTCAGCAACAAAATGCCCTCTCGCATACAGCGACAGTTTCTTCTGGTCGCTTTCGTGCTTGCCAAACTCTACCGTGGCTAGCAAGGTCGCCGGATCTCTCCTCACATTTGAGCATGTTTGAAGCATTACGGGCAGGGCTCTCCAACATCTCGGGAATTTTGACGAGTTAACACGTCTTCCTCAGGAGGATATCCAAGAACTCTATTAATCAATGCCTAGCTGAATAACTGCTTGCATATACGGACAAGAAGTGTACCAACGTGTTATTGGGAGAGCAGCATCTCTCTAGGGAAACTGGCCTCTGTATTCCAAGCCGAAATAACTGCAATCAGGGCATGTGTGGAGGAGAATATGAGTAGGTGCTACAATGACATCTTCGTCTATTCAGACAGCCCTGAAATCATTGGCAGCTCCTGCAACAAGATCTAAGATTGTTGCAGATTACCACAGGGGTCTGGTGGAGCTAGGGGGAAGCAATATGGTGTACCTAGTGTGGGTCCCTGGCCACTCAGGGATCTGTGGCAATGAACAAGCCGATAGATTGGCTAGGATGGGGGCAACAACTCCATTTATTGGACCGGAACCTGTCTTGACAATCACCAAGGCTATGATCAAATTAGAACTACGGAACTGGCTAAGGAAACAGCACGTAGGATATTGGACCAAGGTCCATAAACAAAAACGTGCTAAGGTAATGATGCCCAAGCCATGTTTTAAAAGAAGCTCAGTAATCCTGGGATTGAACAGGAAAGAGATCAAACTGATGACTGGACTCATGACCGGCCATGGGAACTTCAAAAAACACCCACACACAATGGATATAATGGAAGAGGACCCTAAATGTAGGATCTGTGATGAGGGTGAAGAAACTGCATCACACCTAATCTTTGAATGCATGGCATTGGAGAGTAAAAGATACAGAATCTTCGGTACAACTAGACCTGAAGAAATTGTCTAACAAAAAACTGATAGCGGGACTCCTTGCACTATTTAAGGGCACTGGTTGGCTTTACTAGATATACAGGGAGCGATACCGCACAATAAACCTAGTTTCGGTGCGGGCAGTGGCGGGTTCGACCTAAGTTGTTTTAGCTCTCCTGTTAAAGTCAATCAATCAATCAACGTGTTATTGACTCGCTCAATTTGTGAAGCTCTTTCTCATGAATAAATAATCCGTTTCTTTTTTCTTAGAGTGAATGTGCGCAGTAGGTTATTCCTTAATTCACTCTCTCGCAAATGCCTTAAATCACGGACTGGTCTTACAGAACCACTTTCTTCAGAAAATTAGATTTACTTCAAAACGTGTAACTGATGCGAAGCTGAACCCAAAACCAGTAAGACAGAACAAAAGGATTAGGGAATTAAAGTATCCTCTCTTCGTAGGCAGTACCATTTACACATTTTGACGAAGTTCTCAGTCGACATGATCGCGAGGTAGAGTTCATAAACGGTTACCTGCCAATAATTCTGACTTGTAGAGATATTTTTCTGAAGAAAGTCTTCTTCATCGTTTTGTTCCCATGTCTACCTGAAACAGACAATATAGCTTAACTTTACTTCCTAGATAGCATAATTGTGTCATTTCAGTATCCTCCATAATTTTCGTGCTTCTGTAGTCGTCATTTTTCTTTTTACGGCATCTACGTCACTGTTCACAGCAAGTCAAAGTACTCTGCGTGGCCATTGTTAGACGTTGTAATAGAATAAATATCCTCCATTTTTATATCATTCATTGATAATGCGCGGGAAGAATGCTTGTTACCTCTCTACATATTTCACGGCATTTAATTTGGAGAAAATGATATGTTGCTTGACCCGGTTTCTGTAACAATCTCGCACTGCAAAGCAAATGCGTGAGCACTTTGGCAACTCTTATTTCATCTCGTCACGCGTTAGTGTAACTTGATTTGGGCCTACAACGACGAAAAGCTTTTGGTCTTATTCCTTACGCTTCTCTGTGGCAACCACCTTCCCCACACCCACATACTCGAAGACATTTATTTTGGCTGTGGTGCAGTGACTGATCGGCAATCGCACGGTCAAACAATATCGTGGATTTTCAGATATTTACGAGCATTCATTTATGTTGAAAACGGGCTACATTTCACCAACTGGTTGTATGCTATTGCTACAGTGTATTGTGGTAACCTTTTGACAAGGTAGTTTTCCTGAAAAAGGAAAGACTGCTTCTGTCAAGTCACTTGACACTTCATTGAGTCGCAGGTGCCTCGATCGCATTTAGGAGGAACGGCGCTCAAATTTTCTTTCGGCCACTCTTATTTACGTTTCTCCTGTTTGCGCAGAATCAGTAAAGGCGATCATTCGATCGTTTCCATAGGAAGAACACGACCGGTTAGCTCCCATATTCTTGTCCATCAGAACAGTTTTCTCTATATAATGATCTTGTCGCCGATGGGACGTTAAATTCTAACCTTTATTCCTTCTTCGTTACTTTCTCCTTAGCACAGAATTTAGATTAAGGGTAAGTAGCTAAGTATGTTCCCTATTAATCTATGGCTGCTGCTAAGTCTTGTCATCTGGTACACTTTATATGGATGTTTACTAGCCTTTTTCTCTTATTGTACTTGTAATTTGTTTTCACTTGCGTCGTTCATTATATAAAATAAAAGTTGTACAACAGTAGCCGTTAGGTGCGATTGCTAGCGTCTCAATATCGGCGTCTCTTTCTTTTTTTACACGGTCTTGCGTATTCCCCTTGCCGGCCGCTGTGACCGAGCGGTTCTAGGCGCTTCAGTCCGGAACCGCGCTGCTGCTACGGTCGCAGGTTCGAATCCTGCCTCGGGCATGGATGTGTGTGATGTCCTTAGGCTAGTTAGGTTTAAGCAGTTGTAAGTCTAGGGACTGATGACCTCAGATGTTTAGTCCCATAGTGCTTAGAGGCATTTGAACCATTTTTCCCCCTTCTTCTTCTTCTTCTTCTTCTTCTGAATACGCACTGTTGTCAACGAATCACTGCGAACAGTAATTACCGTAAAATTACTAGGAGCCTAAACTGCAATGATCGCAAGAAACAAAAAATAGGAAAAGCAGATGGGCTGGGATTGATTGGGAGAATCTTAAGGAAATGTAATTCATCCACGAAAAAAGTGGCTTACAGAACACTTGTTCGACCTAATCTTGAGTGTTGCTGATCAGTATGGGACGAAGTTGGATTAGTAGTAGTGATAGATACAGCGAAGAAGGGTGAATTCGTTTAGTAAGTGTGAGCGTATTGCGAAACTGCTCAAGAAATTTCAGTGGCAGAGCCTATAACAGAATCATTGTGCTTCATTGGAAAAGTTTACTGTTGAAATTCCTAGAGCGTATGTTCAAAGAAGTATCGGGCAACAAATTAAATCCTTCCACATACGTGCCGCGAAATGATCAAGACGAGAAAAATCAGAGAAATTAGAGCTTACTCGGAAGCTTACCGGCACTCGTTCTTACCACGTGTCACTCGCGAATGGAACAAGGAAGGGGTGAACAGGTAGCAGTACTAGAAGTACCCTCCACCACACACCGTAACGTGGCTTGCGGAGTGTGTAAGTAGATAATGCAGGATAGCCTGTCTCTCTACTGTATCTCCACTCTTCTCATTTAGAACCAGGAGCGTAACGGTTAACAAGGGTGATTACTATGGGACGAGTAGAGTGACGTCTGCTGGTTAACAAGCAGAGCCAGCCTGCGGCAGCGCAACGCCGCGCCGCGCCGCGCCGCGTTGGGTGGGATGCGCTGTGCGTGGGTGGTCCCGCCTTCCCGTTTAGCAATGCAGCTGGCGCGGGCAGCTGGCGGCGGCGGCTGGCAGCTGGCGGTCGGCGCATTTCCGCTGCAGCACACCGTGACTGTACTGCACCGTCTCAGCCTCTGAATACAAATGGCTGACGCCGGGCGGAGCACAGGAGATGAGCCGGTGCCTCCGTGCAGCGAGATTTCACACCGCTAATCAGCTGCCAGCTCCGAGCCTGCGTGTTAGTATAACCAGTACGCTCCCGAGACGTGCTGCCATTTGCTTCTCTAAGCACGGTAAAGGCGCCAGTGCGGTAACTTGAACTTGCTTGCGAACATCCGTCCTGATACTGCCCCTTAGACGTACTACCTATAAGTTTTGCCACGGGATCTTTTGGCGTATCAGGATTGGCAGTTGCGTTGTATACACTGACGGAAAAGGAGTACAGTGAAACCTCTATATAACGTTTTTCAAGGGACCACAAATTCTGAACACTGTATAGAGGAAAACACTATAAACAGGAAGGCTTCCAAATAATAATTATAGGGCATTACTGAAGATCGGGATACCACTTATCAGCTTTGACAGAAGCTACCACAGATGACATTTTAAATTTTCACAACACTGTAAAATGATATTACCGCCATTGCAATTTTCCCCACGAAAAGTAAATGTCTTATCCGGCATTAAATTAAAAAAACGTACCTGTTTCGTCAGCGTTATAAATGTCACGCAGTTTGTAGCCATGTATCAGATTAGGGAGAGTCTGCATCCACCGAGCTATAGTTGGTTCGTCCACACTTTTACTTTCTCCACATTCCGCTTTGTATACAACACCACTACGCTGTCAAATTTATCAATCCATCCATTGGACGCCCTAAAATTTTCCATTCCTAACTGCAGTGATATTTGAAGCGCCTTCTCCTTCAAAATAGTTCCGTTTATAGGAATGTTTGCAGCACGTGCTTGCTGAAACCAAGTTAATAAAACTTCCCCCATTTCGTCGTAAATCGATGGTTTCAAACGCTTACGTTTCGAATTTCCACAACTCTCAAACCCTTCCGTTATCGACAATCTCTTTTTCATAATAGTGTTGAGTGTTGAGGAGGCCAGTTCAAATTGCTTCGCTAGCTCCACGCGACTCACACCGGGAGATGCCTCCATTTTTTTAATAACAGAAACCTTCTCTTCCAGAGAAATGTTCTTCCTGTTTTCACTCATGTCCAGTGATGAAAGCTTAAATAAAAAAAGAAGTTATATCGAAGACACACTCTCACTAGACACACGAACTATTTGCTGCTCAGCTCACACAACACGCTACGAATACAAAGCATCGACTGAAATGCCGCCAAAAAGATCGCAAGCAGAATGTGCGTCACATGTCACGTGACCGGGTTTTGCCGCTGACACATGAAACACGCTGAGCGCGGGCTTTCCGAGCCGGGGCAAACTGTGAATCCACATAACGGAAAACGATGCGTCTACATCCAGTCACTTAAATGTTATAACGAGGTAAATATTGACCAGGGTTCCAAAAATATGAGCGTTACATGGAGGAAATTGTAATATAGAGGAAACGCAGTAAAGAGGAAAATTTAACGTTGTTTATATGGGCTTTTAGTCGGGACCGAAAAAAAACAAACGAAAGTAACATAGAGGAAAACATTATATGGAGGAACGTTATAAAGAGGTTTCACTGTAGTTGTGTGACATAAACGAAAGTTGGTAGGCCTGTTTCTACGTACAAAAGATGATAAATTTCACGTCGGTCGCGTAAGAGTGGCGCTAATAGCAAATGGAATTCAGGTTCGCTTTAAATACACGCTGTAACGGTTTTCAGCGTTAGTTACCTTTGACTTTGGACGTGATGATTTGATGTTAGTCAAGAATATCTTTCAGGCGACAAAGACGCCATTATCAACACCTCACTCAGTTTGCATGGTGTGTGTAGTAGGGCTATGAGAAGCTGGATGTTCCTTCTACGATACTACAGAAAGACTTGGCAGAAATGTAGTGACCGTACATGACATCGGTCGCGAGAATGTAGTACGATCGCAGGAAGATCGGGCTCCGAAAGGCCACGTGGCACTACCGAGAGGGAAGACCACTGGTGTTCGGCGTATGGCTCTGGCGTATGGCACTGCATCTGCAGCAGCAATTTGAGTAGCAGTTGGCACCACAGTCGCAACGAACCGTTACAAATCGGTTACGTCAAGGACTGCTCCACACTAGACATCGTCTAGCGTACATTCCACTGACAACAAATCACCGCGCTTCAGTGGTGTCAAGCGAGAGCACATTAGAAGGCAGGGCGGAGGTCCGTTGTGTTTTCTGGTGAAAGCTGGTCCTGCCTCGGAGCCAGTGATGGCCGTGTGTTGAACAGGAGATCAGTTGAGCGCCCGGGATCAACCTGTCTGCGCCTGGAGCTGTGGTCTGGAGTGCGATTTAGTCTAATAGTAGGAGCACTCTTGTGGTTATCCCAAGCACCTTGGTTGTAAATTTCTGCGTCAGTCTGGTGATTCGGCCTATTGTGCTGCCATTTATGGACAGCATTCTAGGGGGTGCTTCCAACACGATAACGCTAGCCCACATACCGCTGATGTAACCCAACATCCTCTACAGAGTGTCGGCATGTTGCCTTGGCCTATCAATCACCAGACCTGTCTTCAATCGAGAACATATGGGACATCACAGCACAACTCCAGCATCATCCATAAACAGCGTTAACCGTTCCTGTACTGACCGACCAAGTGCAATATGCATGTTAGTCCATCCCACAAACTGACATCCAGCATCTGTTCAACACAATGCAGGTACTTGTGCATACCTGCATTTAACGTTCCGGCGTTTACACTGGTTATTAATGTACGAACAGTTCTTATTTCCAATGGCTTATCTCTCGCACATCTGTGACCTTGCAATGTTAATCACTTGAACATGTATTCCCGAAGCTGATTATTTTTCTGCGTTGCGATTTTCTTTTTCGTCAATGTACATACCGCGTGTCTCTCTTAAGAGTCAGGCGCATTTTCTCCGCTGTTTCCGTAGGTATTTGCAATTTCGTTTTGCGTTGTGTAGCAGGTGTCAACCCAAACAAATAATGCTCATCAAGTCTTTCATGAAGCGCCAAGTGTTGACAGAAAGCGTCGATTTGTTTCCGGTTACAGACAAAATGATTTTTAAGGTGAAATTTTAGGTGGCCATTCGACAGAACGCGTTCTTTCATCGTAATGTCGGAGAGTTGCCCAGAAAGTAATGCACCGCATTTTTTTTCTTCAACAATTCTTTATTGAACATAATGAGCATTACATACACACGAAATAATGGTGTTTTATCTACACATGCTATTTTTCCACGTAATCTCTATTCCGTTCTATGGTCTTCCTCCAGCGCGAAACAGGGGCATATATGCTCTGTCAGTACCAGTCCTTGCCCTTGTCGCGGAGCCAGTGCTTCACTGTGTGAGTCACCTCCTCATCGTCCTCAAAATGTCTGCCAGTAATGGCATCCTTTCATGGTCCAAACAAGTTGAAGTTCGAGGGGGCAAGGTCAGGGCTGCAAGGAGGATGGTGTGACATTGTCCAACTCTGTTTCGCGATGTGTTCAGCAGCACTCAGACTTGGGTGGGGCCGAGCGTTATCGTGTTGCAGCAAAACATCTCCTGGGTTGCTGTGGCGCCGAAGTTGCCGGAAGCTAGTCTTGAGTTTTGTTAATGTCTTGACATATGCTTCTGAATTAATGGTACCGCCTCTTGGCATAACATCAGTGACTATCACACAACACAGTTATCATGAGCTTACCGGCGGAAACATTTGCTTTGATTTTCTTTCTTCTGTGGGGAGTGGGAATGGCGCTATTACATAGACTGTCGACTTGTTTCGGGATCGAAATGGTAAATACACGTTTCATCACCTGTCACAATCCGGGACTAGAAGGCCTCCCCCACAGCATCAAAACGTCGCAACAAATCAAGACAAATGTTTTTTCAGTGCGATTTGCGTACTACCGTTAGACACCGCGGGACCCATCTTGCTCACACTTTAGAATATCCAAGAGTGCGGACATGCATCCACACTTCCTTTGCTTATTGAAAGATGCAGCGCCAAATGCTGAGTAGTAATATATCTGTCCTCGCGAATGATAACATCAATTTGCTGCAACATGTCAGGTGTGACAGCCATGGACAAATCTCCCCGACCGCTGCAAATGGTGGAGCTCCGCCGAACCGACTTCTGATGACCTCACCCTCCGTGCCCAGCGACCAACTGTACTTCTGTCGACAGCAGATGATCCATAGACTGTGCACAAGCGTCTGTGAATATTCCCCACAGTTTCTTTCTCTGCAGTGAGAAATTCAATGACGGCACGTTGCTCGCAATGTACTACACCTAGAGACGCCATTTTGAAACTGTTCTGCAGCTACGCTATCTTTCGGAACTGACGGACACTTGGCGCGTTCACTCAGGAGACTTACGCACGTAACGTTTCGCATTCGTAGCATTGTTTTCGTATGAGAAAAAAACGCGATGCAGTACTTTCTGGGCACCCCTCGTATTAACAACGACAACACAAGTCGAAGAATAACCAGTACTCCAGCAACGACACCGCTGACCTGGCCCGCGCTCACTGCTTCCACCAAGCAAGCAGCGCGACTGAGTCGTTGCTGGACTGCTGTTTATTCTTCGTGTTTTACCGTCCCTTTTAATACATTGCGATGGAACAAATATCGAGCCAGACTATTGTGGGAGCACGCCATCGAATGAACACTTAAAATTTCGATTTAAAAATAATTTTGTTTGCAATGGCAAACAAACCGACATTTTCTGTTGACACTGGGTGTCACATGAAGAACGTGACGTTCAATAATTGTCTGGGCTGACTCCAGCTACACAGTGCAAAATCGAAATAGCGAATGTCTCCCGAAATACACAGTAAATGCCTCTGACGTCTGAGGCACACGGTACATGTACGGGTGGCCAGAAACTGTCTGAAAAGCTTGTAAGCGTGCTGCAGGGTAGCTTGTGCTGAGAAATAATTACTGAGAAACAAATTCGATACGTTGCGCCGTTTCCGAGTTAATTAGAACTGAAGTTAACCAGTAGAAAGGTCCGCGCGAAAATTCAAGCGACCCGCCAGATACAATTAGTGTCAGTGGATCCCATAACGTAGGTGATAGCATATGAGAATGCTCTGCCTTTGGCTTGAGTCCGATTCTTACTACCGTCTCATCTCTAATTCTTTTGTCGTTCTCTTGTTCGGTTTCAGGTAAAAAGTACTCGTTTGGCGACACAGTCTCTGGTGAGCCGCTTGAATTTGCGCTAGCTACGTTCTGATCGTTGAACGTCAGTAATTTCTGCAAGGTATCGAATTTCTTTCGTAACAATTATTTCTTGAATTCTTTTGGAACTTGGAATACCAAAGAAGTATGTTAGACTTATAGAGGCGAGTTTGAAAAACAATAAAAGGTAGAGTACGCGTGGGGAAATTGGAGTCAAAAGAATTTGTGATAAAGAACGGACTTAAGCCTCGAGATGCCCTGTCTCCTCTACTTTTTAATTTAGCCCTAGAATATATTGTATGAATGGCAGCAGATAATTCAGAGGGTGTGGAGTTAAATGGAAATATTAAAATATTAGGGCATGCAGATGATCTAAACATCATTATCGATAGGAAAGAATCTGTAACAGCAAATGCGAATGCGTTAATCAAGGCTAGTGAAGATGTAGGTCTAAGGATAAGTGAAGACAAAACTAAATATCTGGTTACTACTAGAATGCAAACAGCAGTAGATCAGGAAATATTAAGAGTTGGAGACATGCAATTTAAAAAAGTGAACACATTTAAGTATCTAGGCGTGGACATCACTTCGAGAAATGTGATTGAATCCGAACTGAAGAAGAGATTACGGGCGGGAAAGGCGTGCTACTTTTCACTGAATAGATTACTTTCATCACGGATATTGTCTAGGAATTTAAATATTAGAATATACAAAACTATTATTCTACCAGTTATGCTGTATGGGTGTGAGACTTGGTCTCTCACTGTGCAAAATGAAAAGCCGTTTCGCGTATTTGAAAACAAAATTTTGAGGAAAATTTTCGGAGCAAAAAGGGATGGCATTAGCGGAGAGTGGCGAAAACTACATAATGAAGAGGTTCACGAACTCTATTCAAGCCCTGACATAATCAGTATTATTAAATCACGTAGGCTGCGATGGGCGGATCACGTAGCTCGAATGGATGAGGGCAGGGCAGCGCGCAGAGTACTGGTAGGGCACTTAGAAGGAAAACGTCCTGTGGGGAGACCGAGGCGTATGTGGGAGGACAATGGGTGAAGGATGATTTGAGGAGCCTAGGTATTGAGGGTGAATGGAAGGAAATAGCCCAAGAAAGGGACAGATGGTGAAAATACGCTGCTGCGGTAATGGACTCTCGAGTCCGGTATGACCAGTGAGTGAGTGACATTTATTTCTCAGCATAACCTACCCTGCAACAACCGTACAAGCAATTCAACCTTTTTCTGACCACCCTGTATGTGGGGTAATTCTAAATAGACTTTACAACTTTACTTACATACAGAATTTTATTGAGAAGGCTTATTGCAGGTACGAATTGATTATGGATTACCACGAGTAGGGTAGATAAAGAAGCCTTGAAAGGAAGAGCCAGGAGAATGGACACAGCTTGCCAAGCCACACGAAATATTTACGACGAAAAGTATTACCCATCAGTACAAAGTTTCATCATTACCAAATGACCAGTGTACGTATCTGTATTATGTGTATTCCTAGCGGATTTAGAAAGAACTACGCCAGGTCTGACTTATAAAAAAAAAACTCGGTCCCTACAAAAAAAAAAAAAAAAAAAAAAAAAAACGAAACAGGATTTGTATTGGCCAGTGACGAGTAGATGACTTGACAGGCTGACTAATGAAACAGTGCAGTCGCAACGTAGTGGGATTTCGGGAGACTTAGCAGGTTCAAATGGTTCAACTGGCTCTGAGCACTATGGGACTTAACTTCTGAGGTCATCAGTCCCCTAGAACTTAGAACTACTTAAACCTAACTAACCTAAGGACACCACACACGTCCATGCCCGAGGCAGGATTCGAACCTGCGACAGTAGTAGTCACGCGGTTCCAGACTGCAGCGCCTAGAATCGCTCGGCCACACCGGCCGGTCAGGATTTATATTCTAAAATATTACGGACACAATGAACAAACGAAAAATTAGGTTTCTCTAATGGATTAAAATATATCTTCAACTCAAAATCGAAAGCAAAAATACCGTCGTTCGTGAATTTCTAGACCAAATGGATAAACACCCAGAAGACGCGTAAAATCGAGGCACTTTCAGAAGAGTTGTAGTGACGACTGGGAGTCTCGCAAACGAGGCCGATCTGACAACTGGTGTCAGATAGACGAAAGCCGTGAAATACGCAATGCAGCTATAAAAAGCATCTGGCTTAAATGAAAAAAGAAAATTTAAGACGTCATAGTGGTTATAAGCTTACCGTGGTACTTACAGCCGAATAAATCGTTTTAACGTTCTATTACAAACGTCACTGAAATTGTAACTTGAGCTGGGCAAGAACAAGTCTGGAAATAGACTGTCCTTCGCAAAGGAGACATCCAGTCATTTGCCTTAAGTGAATTAGAGAGAATACTGGAAAAGCAAAATGAAGATTGAAATCTGGGGTGAATTTTAACTTTGCATTGAAACTAAAAGTTTACCTTGACGCCAGTTGCAAGTTGCTGGTCGCGTTGTAGGGGTCTCCGTGATGCAGCTAACTCGAGAGAGCTTATGTACAAAGATATAGGTTGTTAGTTCGCCCGCTGGGTCATTACCCAATGTGCGTCAGATTGAGATAACAATAACACGGCAACAAGAAGTGATTTGCGTTATTCGTTTCAACAGATACGATTCAGTCACATCTGCACGTAAAACAATTAGTTTCCTCAACGATGGATTGTCTATAATGGCATAGATATCTCGTATTGCACCATTGGCCTCCAAGATCGCCTCATCATGCGATATGTGTGTGTTCTTTTTTTTTTGTGGAGTTTTCTGAAGACTGCCCATGTGCCTGCCCTGAAGACTGCCTATGTGCCTGCACTTCCAGCTGTTTTGGCCCATAGCAAGAGCTGTGAATGCAATAAGCGGTAAGTGACAAATAAAAATACTAGGACTACTCAGTGATCGAATACCTTTGGTTCAGTGGTTTGGTGCTTTAACTGCTGAGTGCTGAGACTGTCAAATAATTGACACCTCTCTGGAACCTGTTACTTTGCTGAAAGTAGGCCATTATAGTCTATTACCGGTAATTAGTACTTTGGCTCGTCTTTACTCAGTACCTGATTGATGAACTTCGTCTAACTATGTACATTCCTCTGGAATACTTCGATGAACTGGACTTCTGTCTATCCCGCGGTACTGTAACGTGTGTAAGTGCGCAGAGTGTTTCCGCGGAACTGTCGTGCTTAACGCTGAGTGGACATGACACTTATCAAGTGAGCGTGCGCTAGGTGGTGCCGGGCGCAACAGAGGTCAGCCGGCCCGAAGTGCCTTATCTCGCAGGAGGGCGCAATCTGTCGCGGAGGCAGCTTCACTTGTTGTCCGCACTGGCACATCGCCTTCAGCGGCGTCAACTGGTGGATCACCCAACACTGTGAGTGCAACGCGCCGATAGCCGCCTGTGACCTACTAAACTGAAAAAGGAACGCCACATAACAGTTGAGGAAGGTACTGCAGCATACTGTCTATATTCTTTCACATATTTTTATTGTGTAAGATTTTCGGCTCTTTATTTTCGTTCGGTTTAGTTTTCTGACGATTATTTAGCAGTCCTTATAGCGTACAATATTCCCTTTTACGGATGGCTTCATACCTTTATTACCGTCATCAGATCTTGTCATTGACATTGAGAGCTGATGATACAGTCAAAAGATCGAAACGGATTGTAAAGTTAAATACTGAAAGCGGTCGGCACTTCGACTGTTGGGGACATTTCCGCAAAAGACGTTACGCTGCCCTGGAACGAAGTTCCGACGTTGTTAGATCTTGTGGTTCTTGCCTTTTACAGAGTTTACGAGACATTACTGTACGTACCTTTCAACAGGCTACATAGCTGTCTGCTGTGGCTTCTGTCGCATTAGCGTTTCATATATTCTCATACAGCGCTGTACAAAATAACTGGCACTTTCTGTGAATTCTGTACGTATGCATTTCAACTTATTCGTTGTATATTCTGGTGTGAAATATTACAATCTGAACAAGAAGATTATTTCCTAATGCCTTATTGAAAATTACAGTACCTTCTTCTGTTCTTTCGCTTGGTTCGTGTGTGTGTGTGCTTGCGTGTGTGCTTGCGTGTGTGTGTGTGTGTGTGTGTGTGTGTGTGTGTGTGTGTGTGTGTGTGTATTTCGCAGGTGATGGAAATCTCCAGAAACGTAATGTACTCACATAAATACCAAGAGCAAAGATACTGGCAAGGTAATGAAGTCTGTAACATTTGTTAGTACGTCTGTTCCTCAAAACTTATATTTATGTAATAGAACATGACTTTTTATTTTTTTCCCCTTTAATGAAGCCATGTTAGTCTGACGGCAACTACATAATGTTCGTCAAACCTTAGGATTCCGTGGATTCCCGTAAATGCCTACTACGAAAATTTCGGAGAGGTGATTAAAGCGAAATATTTCAATGAAGTAAGTAAAAGCCGCGTTGGGCATGTGGCACAATGAAACTTCTCTTGCGGAATTCGCGTTACAAGTACCTAGAAATACTATGGTGTACTGTTCTGAAAGGCTTGTAATTTGCTCACAACGGTTATTAATTGTACAGAAAATATTTACGCCCCCGTGAAACAGAAGTAATTTTTGTTTTTAAAGTTACATAATCGAAAGAAACCCAGGACCTATGCTGTAGGCATTAATTCATTTATTCCAGCAGTTCAGAAGTTCTACACAGTAGGCGAATTGTTGCACAGACGAGTGTTTTTCATTTTATTTCTTGAAATTTTTCGGAGTATTATTTCACACTCTAATATCGATGTCTGCGTTTGTTTTATTTTGGACTGTCATTTCATTTACTTCCATTCCACACAGACGATATTTATATAAGATTCGTCAGATATTTCATTAATTTTAAATATCTTCATTTAAAAACAATAGTTTCTGACGCTCACTTGTTATAACAGCCGTTTCTTCCCTTATAAGTGAATATGAATATAGCGTAATTGGAAATCATAACGGTTTTTCATTTTTCTTGTAAAGGTGAAGTGCACAAGTCACTTTCTTACAGTGTCAGTGTCTCTGAAATCGAACCATATACCTCTGTGTTTTATTCAGACCGTCGAGATTTTGAGTTAGTGAGAAAGCTACACATAGCAGGAAGGCATCAAAGTATATGTTGGTCACCGGGAGTTCCGACTTGTGCCACAGAATTCAAATCTATTACTTTATACTGTTTAGAGGTTCTCACGAGAGCTACTCATTTATCTTCAGTCAGCTAAGACGGAGAGAAGTGCCTTAGATTATTATGACAATATGACAGAATGACATAAATCAGCGTACACCTTTACATTGGTTGTTGGTATCAATCTTTCTTTGCTGCTATTCGATGACGGTTGTCCGCCTCGGTAGCTGCGCGATAAGAGTGTCGGGTTGCTTTCTGAAGGAGCCTGGGTTCGATTCCGGCCGGGTCGGAGATTTTTCTCCGCTCAGGGAGTGGGTGTTGTGTTGTCCTTACATTCGTATCATCATAGTTTGCAGTCCACTGTTGAGACGGCTGCTTGAGTATGTATCGAAAGCTACTAAATTAAAAAAAATCATGACCGTAGAATCTTTCTAGGCTCGGAGCTGTT